>NC_090931.1:1271618681-1273086181 GCF_040938575.1 Ambystoma mexicanum | reverse complement strand
GGAGTTCGCATTTCTGTCACATCATTTCTGATTAGAATATTCCGTAGATTCTGACTTTTTCTAAACGCCACTAAAGGAGGCAACACTTCTTTACCACAATAGACTTTCTTCCAATTTTTCATCACAATGGTTTTGATTTTATAGGACAAATTCGAAAAAGTGTTAACAAAAACAGTGCCAATCTTTTTAGTAGTCTTGATATGGAGGAGCATCTATTTAATTCTGAAGAGGGAGACGAATGTAAAAAAAGGTCACAAGATTATAAGAAAATCTGGAGAGATTTGAAGGAGAAATATGATTAAGAAAACAACTGAAATTCTAGAGAGATGAGCTTGACTATGAGAAGGGGCGAATATACAACTTTGTCAACAGGTTTGATGGACCTATCAACGCCAGACTCAATCTTACCAAAGACCCTAAACCAGATGCCATACCTTCAAAAGATCCCAGCATCTCTGAAATAGAAGTATGAGACACAGATGTAAGAACAAAGACGATGCATTTTGAACAACAAGATGGACAAGAGAGGGCGAGGTAAATTTACAGGACGAGGAAGAGGCACAGAAACAAAAGCAAGAAAGAAAAATCAAGACAAGGGTGTCATTCAAAGCGTAGACAAAACAACCAGCCAAGTCACAATATTGGGGAGTGGCCAGAGGTGCAGACCACGTGGAAGGAAAACCTACAATTAAAAAAATCTTTAATATATCATATAGGTCCCTTCAACAAATTGAAGAATCAGTGTTGAAATTAGGACTGTCGTTTAGTCCTACCTTTGTTTATGACTTTTACAGCAACTGGAATAGAGTAACCTGCAAATTATAACTAACCAAATTCTATTCTACAAAAGTAGCAGAACGAAGGCAAAGGCAAACTTTAAATGATAGAGAAGTCTCACCTTTGTCATTTGTAGACCTAACCGCCCTCACTTGTCTCACCATGTTATGATATGATATGACATGATATATGATATGGCATTTATAACGCGCCTATACACAAGTGTTTCAAGGCGCGACGAGTCAAGGGAGGGGGAACAGAGGGAAGACAGACAACGATCCTACTAGGCCAGGTGTCTTCAGATTGCGCAAGTGCATGGGAAGGGGAAGGAGGAGAAGTGCGAGGAGGGTAAGAGGGAGAGGGCAGTGCAGTACATGGGATAAGAAAATAAATAAACAATAAGTAAAAGTATGGCCAGCAAGTGACAAGTGCAAGGGTAAGTGCCAACATCCGTTCTCATGTGCGGGCGGTGAGACTGTACCCTTACAGAAAAACCGTCCCAAGTGCGGGGTAGACAGGAAGGCAGTGCAGGAGTGCAACTGGGGGGGAGGGGACCTGGGCCCAAGATCAGAGGGTGGCCACGTAACCAGTGCAGTTTCAGTGTCAGCCAGGAAGTCAGCAAGGGAGAGGAGGAGAAAAAGCAGAAGAGAAAGGTTTTCAGGTGCTTCCGGAACCGAAAATGATTCTCCTCAAGTTTCAGGGAGGCAGGGAGGCTGTTCCAGAGGGAGGCCCCAGCCAAAGAAAGAGATCTACCACCAACTCATTGCTCTGAGAAGCGACAGACCTTGAGGGAGTTTGAGGCAGATGAGCAAAGAGCTCGAGAAGGAAGGTATTTAGAAAGAGAGAGTTGAAGGTATTGAGGCCCCATTTTTGGATTGTTTTTTTCAGCCTTTTGTCATCAGTATTAATTCATACATTCGAGACACTCCTGATATCCTTATGAAATGATCTAACATCAATTGGGAATCATGTTATTCACTGGTATTGCTTGATGTCGTGTTCCTATACACGTCCATTCAGCAACGATATGGTTTACAAGCCTGCCATCATTTCTTGAAAACTAGATCCATAAGCTATCAACAGCACAATGAGATGTTGCTGGACTTGTTGCATTTCTTGTTTTGAACACAAACATTTTATATACAACAAGAACGTATATAGACAGACACAGAGCACAGCCATGGGCTTATGCATGGCAACAACTTATGCAAATCTCATTATGAGTTGGTGGGAGAATATTATGGCATGGAGAGAAGAACTAGAGATAGATACGAAACATAGAGTAGTATGGTATCTGTATATTGATGATCTTTTCATAATTTGGGACGATACAGAACAGAACTTATCTAGATATATTGACATTCTCAATGACAAAAACATGAATTTGAAATTGACCACCACTCTAAGTTCTCAAGAATTGATATTTCTGGACATCAAATTCTCAATAATCAACAATTAATTGTCATCTGCCCTCTATAGAAAGGAAACTAGTTCTAAGTAGATCCTCCATGCTGACATCCTGTGACAAATCAACTTCTGGGGCACCAGTGATCTAGGCATGAAAATCGGTTTCTAAACCATCAATCAAGCCCACACCTCCTGTACACCATAAGGGATCCGAACAGATTGGAACACAAGTGAATTATAAGACCTCCTTGTCCAATTATTGTAACACGGACAGGACAACAGGCTTATCATCTCTGCAAAGTCGTGGATCGTTGGTTAGTTGCAACACTGTAAAAATACAATTTAAATCCAACGATAAAAGGGAGTGTTCGGTCAAGGTGGTATACAAATATCTACTTTATTATTACTAAAACAGACAGTTCTAGCACACTACAAATACAACCCACCCTGTAAAGGAACACAGAGTACAGACAGTTTCAGGAAGGAAAGGGATGCACTCTGGATAACGACCGGAGGGTAGTTGGCAAAGTAATTTGTCTTACTGTTCAAGATTATTTGGTTTCAGCGCCAAGAGGGCAAAGGGTTGAAACGGTCTCTAGGGGCCTTCAGAGAAGGGCCAGGGGGACAGAGCCTCTATGTACCTGGTGCTGAAGATGTTATTGGTGCTTGACAGTGTTGAGGTGATTCCAGGGTGCTTTGCAGCCCTTGAGACAGAGTTAGTGGCAGGAGACAGCTGCGGGCACCAGGCTGTCCGGTGCGGTGACTCTGGGCCAAGAATCGTTGTCTCTGTGATGGTTGGCATATATGGAATGCTGATCGAGGTGGCTCGGAGAGCTCTGGTGACTGCAGCGTGACAACAGTCAGTGGTGCAACCGGATGCGGTTCGTGGACTCGACTGTCTCGAAAATGTCCTCAAAAGATGGATGCTGGATGATGCTTGTGTGACACTCCACTTAGCTTCTTTGCAGGGCTCGTGTCCTTTCAAGGCAGATGGCCCAAAGCTCAGGAGAGTGTTTGCAGTTAATGGCCTTATCCTTACTTCAGATGCTCTCCTACACTTCCCACCTAGGAAGCTTGCTGGCAGAACCTAGCAGGACATGCTGTGTGCTGGCTGGGTACTGGTTCTGGAGCTGCTGGACGGGTCCTCTGTTCCCTGGGAGATGTTTAGGGGAGGAACCTTGCTTCCCTTTTGGGACTCCTGGCCTTCCTTCACTGGCAGAAGATGTAATTTTGAAGTCTTCATATGATCTGCTAAGTGAGGTGTTCAGCCCTATTTCAAATCCAAATTGGCCCCAGTGATTGTTGAAGGCTAAGCCTACCTTATTGAACCAATCCTGGGTCCCCACCAACAATCCTCTGTTATGCATGGGGTCAGGACCAGAGTGATCTTCAACAGGACAGACAAGGGGTTGACAACATATACCTAAGTCTCGCCCATCTCCCTGCCTGTTGTAGATCAAAGTGTCTCTCTGGTTGACTGAGCCCTCTGTGACTCATGATTAAAGCACAGGTTTCCCTTGAAGTCTGTGCTGGGAGCAGACTTTCTATCTCCCCCAAACCACATACTTCTCCCCTGTGAAAGGGATCAGCTCTGCATGGGTTTGCCTATGGTAAATAGTGGACCGAGACATGAATTTAACTGCCTTTCATACAGAGGGGTGGGAACTAGCTTCAAGGTGACACATTGCATACCAAAGGGGTGTTAGCCCCACCTTTCATGTTGTATATTCCAGCAACCAAGCCCCTTCAGGCTTGCTTCAATTATCTCTCATTAGTATGCACTGCCACCAGCCAGAGGACAAAGGAAAGCAGATCCATGGGGCTTTTGATATTTAAATTAGGCTGACAATGGTGGATTAAGGTGTGCCTTCCCCATCATTGAGATGCTTTAATGTACCCGGGGATGTCCCATTCCAACTGAATATGACAAGGGAAGATAGCACGTGTAGGCTGTGTCTCCACGGAGTACATGTGACTATGTCTTTTGTGTGGGAAGCAAATGGACTGTGTGTGGAATGGCCTCACACAGTCCTCAGAGGTTGGTCTCCCATCATTCCTTTTCATTATTAAAAAAATCAAAAAACCCCAGGTGAGTGCACTCTCCCCGTGTGGATGGTCGAATTCCTCACGCAGCCACCACCCGACAGCATTAAAGAAATCCATCCCATATAGAGATTTCCTGTGAGCAAAGCGCATATGTACAAAAGAACATGATTATCATGATTATCATAAGGATGCCAATTGCGGCTAGCTTTCTCAACAGAGGATATACCCAATTTATGTTGAATCAATCGTTTAAGAAGGCTGAAGCAATGCAAAGAGCAGATCTCTTCAAACCTAATGTCAAACTGAAAGATGAAGTCATTAGATTCATCACAGGCTACACACATCAAGCCAACAACATATGAGGTATCCTGAACAAACACTGCAATATTCTGTGGTGTGATAAAGATCTTAAAAGAGTACTGGGTCCATCTCCCAAAGTGACTTTCTCGAGAGCACCAACCCTCAGAAACATACTATCTCCCAGTCAGATAAGTCCAGATAAATCAGTGGATACCTGGCTTAATTCTGGAGCACATATCTCTGGTTTCATTAAATGTTCTAAATACAAAATGTGTGACTTTGTCTCTAGAGAACTGTTTGAATTTCAAGATGGTAAATTGTGGGTCTACAAACACAAAATCTCATGCCTAACCAAATTTGTAGTTTATGTTATTTTATGTATTTTTGGTCCAGTGAAATTGAGAATTTTACTACACTACGGAGCCATCAGAAATGCAGATCTGAACTATCTATTGACTCAACATTTCATGGAGAAGCATATTGGCAACGTATTAGACATGAAATTCCTAGGTTTGGCACACATTCCAAAGCATGAAAGAAAAGGGAATAGAGAATTAAAATTGAGGTAGCTAGAGGCAAAGCTAATTTGTAAATGTAATATGCGTAGACCGAAATGTATGTATTTTTAAACTGAATGTGGACAAGAAGTAGAGTCTGAGACAGGAAGAGATGTCTATGGTTGTATGTAGCAATCTAGTCATGCACTATGTACTACTTATGCTTATACACTATTCAACGTAATTTTGCACATGCTTTTTTGCCCAGATATAATTATGCTTTATAAAACATACATGGATGTATGAGTATTTTGGTAGCCGTAGAATACAACAAAAGCACTAGCACTTTCACATGCACTATTTTGCAGTTTTCATAAGCATTAGCACTTTAATTACTGTTGATATATTGGCGTATGTTTTGTGCAATATATAATAATACACCTACTTTTTAAATATAGATAATTTATACTAGCTACTTCTTGCACGTGCACATTTACACATAATCTAGTGGAAGTGAATAGTTGTATACATTACTGCATAGCATTTTTTCAATTGAGAAGGTCGAGCACTAGCTCATTGATCATCCTTTGCATATACATGGTGCCATTATTTGTAGAAAATGCACTTTCAATACTAATAATTTTAATGCCATCGACACTAGATGACTAGCTGTACCATGATGCTTAGCACATAGATTTGTACACTTGTATGACAAGGACATAGTAGTAGGAATTTCCATAGCCGTCATGTACAGGCATAATGCGATGATTTATGCATACTATAACAGTTAAAGCGAATATGCTGTTTATTTTATGAATGAGACTGCCTCGCTCCTGCTATTCACTCACCTAGCAGGTATCGGCCGTGACTGCACATGATATTAGATCAAGCAGACATGGCCATCTATGTACAATGGTAATGCACTTACGTAATATGATTGTCTAAATTGATAAGCAAAATTGTACAAACAGTTCAACACATAAAGCCCAGACGATTTGTAGAAGCAATATAATGACTGTAATATTGGGGCAGTATAATCTAGAAGATTGGTATAGATTGCCTACACATTCCTAAGGAAACAATCCCTTTCAAAATGGCCGCATTTATGGCATATGGTACCCTGGTAATATCACCTAATTGACAGTGGAGGGGCTAAATGCGGCGCTCTGTTTGGCTTTAAAAACCGGCAAACGAGTCAATGGGCCTCATTACGCATCACCCGGTATGGAAATAACGGTGGCAGTAAACCCGCCGCCGCCGTTGTTTCCATACCGGGTGATCTCGAGTCCTGCAGGCGGAGGTGTCACGTGTGCGACCACTGTCCATAACTGAAGGCCATGGCTAGTAACCATTCATGTCTCAATATATATTTGGCCATGCACACTGACCATGGCTGAACCCCATGCTTAATGCCAGTTACTGTTGTAATGAAAATAGTGATGTTATTAGTGATGTGATCCGTGATGTCAGTATTGTGGTCATAGTCTGCGCAACAGGGGGTGTAAAGTTAAGGTGGCTTTAGCTGAATTTCCAGGGTTTTGTTGCATTAATTTCTCACCTTAACGTCCCTCCAACTAAAGCGTTTTCCTTGTATTTCAAGGGTTTTGTTACAAGGTATTGCTCATCTTAACTTCCCTGCAACTAAGTTTTTTTCCTTGAAGTTCAAGGGTTTTGTTATTGCATACACAAAGTTGCATATTTTTAAATCATATTATTTGGAGCCGTAGCTATAGCTATTAATTGCAGGATTTTACATGCAAAGCTAACACAAGCAACGACTGGACTGCTTTTATTGGCAGCTAAACTACTGTCCCTGTTAAGAGTGTAACCATGGAAACAAACAAACAATTGGGAGATTTGAATTACTGAAACTGCATAAATAATATAAACTGTAATATATTTTTGCATTCTGTGTTCACTTTTATCTATTTTTGTAACTTAATAGGCGACCCGTAAAAGGGCCATTTTGGGGGGTGAAAAGAGGGCAATGAATTGGGGAGGAAAACACATAAGAATGAAATATCTAACAAAGGGAATTAAATTAAAAAGCAACATATATATATATATAGATATATATATATCTATATATATATATATGTTTTTATTTTATTTTCAGAAAAAAGGGGGGAAACTGACACTTAAAACAAGAAATAAGAATTACAGGTAATCAGGTATTCAGCGATTAGCTTCTACCATGCCTTTAAATGTAGCATCTCTCTTGACTACCCATTCAAGATATCATCTACACATGACTTGCATCATGGAAAGATCGGGAGTTGGTAAAACAGGAGTCTGTGCAGTTGACACGACTGCTGAAGTTGATTATGCACAACCACAGCTCACAGCTACAGTAAAGATATAAGACCACATATAAGTAAAAAAAGTCTGCAGCCCAGCATGGCAAGACCATCTTGTCCAATTTCCAATTTGCATAATCCACACCATTTGAGAAGACTCGCACCAAATGACTTATTATGATTAATGTCCCCAAGCTTTGAGACAGAACATTTGAAGTCCCACGACCTAGAGCTTTGTTGCAGAATGTGCAAAGTACCTCCGCTGCCTCTTTCATGGAACAGTGTTTATTAACTTTGAAGAAGTGCCAACTCTGGGCAGTGCTATTCATGTGAGTTGGCTTCTTCCTCAGTGCCAATGAATTCATAAACCAATGATAACATCATCACTGCTGGTACTCTCGTGATCGGATATGTTGGAATGTCCAACCGGGAAGGAATATGTAAAACAATTAAAATGACAACATATAATAGACAATGGGCCTCATTAGCACCCTGCCGGACCGGAAACAAGTGTGTCGGTAAGATAACTGGCACCCTTGTTTCCCAACCGGCATATTACAGGTCTGCCTTCCAGAGCTGCTTTGCCTAACAGGTCTGACCCTGCTGGGCACAGAGGCTTTGGTAGGCAGACCCGTCACGGAAGCACAGACAACCATTGGCAACAGTGATGGTGCTTCCATGTCCACACTCCCATAGAGTCCTATGGGACTCTATGGGAATGTGGAGTAACAAATCTACCATCACCTGACTTCCCGGCCGCCGGACTCATAATGAGCTGGTGGCACTGGGAAGTCAGGCACTGGTACATTTTTACGGGTCTGGCGGCAATCTGGCGGTAACACCGGCAGCATTACCACCAGACCTGTAATGATGCCCAGTGGGCCTCATGACAAGTTTGTCAGTCTGGAAACAAGGGTGCGAGTATGCTCACCGGCACCCTTTTTTCCAGACCGGCAAACTACCTGTTTGCCTGATGGAGCCACTGTACTCGACAGGTCTGACACTGCCGGGCACATCGGACACAGTAGGAAAACCCTTCACGGAAGCACTAACACCATTAGCAGCGGTGACGGTGCTTCTGTGTCCCCACTAATGGCGATTAACACATTTATGCTCACCTGACTTGCTGACCGCCTAATGAGCCGGTGGCACCAGGAAGTCAGGCGCTGGTAAATTTTTACAGGTCCAGCGGCAACATGCCGGTAGCACCAGCAGGGTTTCCGCCGGACCCGTTATGAGTCCCTATGCCTCAAAACATTAAAAAAGAGAATATTAGAAGGGCTACCTCTTACTGTTTTTTTTCTCCACAAAATTAGACATATTCAAATGTCCAAAGGTGATGAAAATAAAAAATAACTAAAATTACAACTCTAAAAAGACAATGGGCCTCATTAGGGGTCCGACGGTAGCCCTGCAGGTAAAACTGACGGGTTGCTGCTGGACCCGAAAAAAATTACCAAAGCCTAACTTCCCGTGCCACCGGCTATTCTGAGTACAGTAGCCAGAAAGTCAGGCACTGGTAATTTTGTTAAACCCGATTCCCAAGGAGTCCAATATGACTCCATGGGAATGGGGGCACAGGAGCACCGGCATCATTAACAACGGTGTTGGTGCTTCTGTGAGAACTCTGCTAGTGGGTGCCGTACCGCCTGGTAGGTCTGACCCTGGCAGTCAGGACACCACCCACCCACAGAGTTGTACAGTGCCAGTCAGGAAACAACGGTGCCAGTTGGCTTACCAGCACCGCCATTTCCAGACCCCCACTTTTGTAATGAGGCCCAATGTCACAAAAAAAGGAAGCCGCCTCTCTGAACCTCTATACCATTTCTAATATATCTTCAAATAGACTGCTCCAGATCACAAAACAAAGGAAAATAGTCTTAGGGGAAAAGTAAGTAAAAACAATAAATCATTTTAGGGGCATAGTGAGAAAGGCTCTTGCAGTTACTGAAAAGCCCTTTCATTAGCAAGTACAGAAAGCAATGATAAATATAAACTTTTTTTTTGTGGTTGTGGTGATTATTCGCACTTCAGACTTTGGTTCATGCAGATTGGACCGTTTTGTATGCACGGATGTCATGATATAGCCGTGTCAATAGATCCGAACATGTGAGTGCACTGTCCATAGACACAGCTAGACAATGGGGGTCATTACGACCCAGGCGCTAATTGCGCCAACTTTACCACCATGGTGTAAACTACGTTTACACCATGGTGGAGGGCGGATTTACCGCCCCATACTGAGGTGAGTGGGGCGGTAAATCCCCATTTCCCATTTTCCTTTCCACATTCGCATTTTTGCCCCATAGGGCATAATGGGAGTGGGGAAGGCGCTAATTACGCCACCGTAAATTACGGTGGCGTAATTAGCATCATGGCAGGTTAGCGCCAGGGATTTTAACGGCTGCTAAAAGCAGCCGTTAAAATCAGAATAGGCGTTAAGGGTTAACGACAGCGTTAACCCTTAACGCCTGGGTCGTAATGAGGCCCAATGCCACAAAAAATGAATCCACTTCTATGAACCTCTCTACCATTTCTAATAACTATTCAAATAGAGTGCTCCATTGCTAGCAGTGTTTTAAAACTCTAGCTGCTGCTAGCAGCATTTTTAATGGATGGAGGTTGATTATGCACAACCACTGCTCACAGCTAAAGTAAATATATAAGACCACATATAAGCCAAAAAAGACTGCAGCCCAGTATGGTCCAGACCACCTCATGCAATTTCCAATGCACATCATCCAGTCATTCCAGAAGATTTGCACCAAATAATGTATCATAACTGATGTTCCCAAGCTTCAATTACCACATTCTTTTTTTTGTTTTTCAGTTCCGAAATGCTGCAGAGTCTTCAACCGAATAAAAACATTATTAGTATGCCAGGATCAAGTGGATGAAGACTTCCGGCAGATAGATTGCATAAGAAAGAAAAGATCCTGCAAAGGCCTTTCGCTTATCAAAGTGGTACTGATAGACTTACAGCACATCTGTAGATACTTCATGAAAATCCTCCCCTATGAATGTCTCTACCATTTCTAATAACTCTTCAAATAGAGTGATCCAGTGCTACCAATGTTTAAATACTGTGGCTGTTGCTAACAACACCTTTAATTGGTGGAGGTTCATTTTGCACAACCACTGCTCACAGCTACAATAAACATATCAAACCACATATAAGCCAAAAAAGACTGCAGCTCAGTATGATCCAGACCATCTCATACAATTTACAATACACATCATCCCAAGAGACTTGCACCAAATTCATTATCATAATTGATGTTGCCAAGCTTCATCCCACATCTTTTTTTCTTTTCTCAGTTCTGAAATGCTGGTGTGTCTTCAACCAAATAAATACACTAATAGTACCCCAGGATGAAGTGGATGAAAACTTCTGACAGATGCATTGCATCAGAAAGAAAAGATCCTAGGACGGCCTCTCGATCATCCAAGTGCTACTACTGGAGGTAGGAGCACCACAACACTTCATGAAAAGCCTCCTCTCTGACCCTCAGTAGCATTTCTAATAACTCTTCAAATAGGGTGTTCCAGTGCTGCCAGTGTTTGAAGACTCTGCCTGTTGCTGGCAGCACCTTTTATTGGGGAGGTTGATTCTGCACAACCACTGCTCACAGCTACAGTAAAGATGTGACACCACATATAAGCCAAATAAGACTGTCTTCCAGTATGGGCTAGAACATCTTATGCAGTTTCCAATATACATCATCCACATCATCCCAGGAGACTCATCCCACATGATTTACTATGATTGATGTTCCCAAGCTTTCAGACAAAACATTAGAAGGGCCACGTCTTAGTGTTTTCATGAGCAATGTTACACATATTCAAATGTCCAACTGGTGACGAAAATATAAAATAACAAAAATGACAACTCTAAAAAGACAATGGTCCTTATTCAGAGTGCGGCGGTAAGGGGTTAACGGTGCCGGTAAGGATGCCGGTGCCGTTAACCCCTTACTGCCGCATTCTGAGGTCCTTTAGCGGGTCCCACTAAGGGAGGCTGGTAAAACCAGCCGCCCTTAGTGGAACCCGTTAAACCACCAGTGAGCTAATAACGGGCCCGTTATTAACAGGCACGTTATTAGCTCCCTCCCCATTCCGATTGAGCCCTATGGGGGCTCAAATGGGAATGGGGATGGCTTCCCTGAATGGGGAAATACCGGGTCCTCCAAGGTTGGAATGACCCGGTAAATCCCCATTCAGGGAACCCGGACCCGGTATGCAGTATGGGGGTAGCCATGGCGCTAATAGCACCATGGCTACCTCCATACTGGTAATGAGGCCCAATGGCACAAACAATTAAGCAACCTAGAATTTCCAGTAACTCTTCAAATAGGGTGTGCCAATGCTGCAAATGTTTGAAAGCTATAGCTGTTGCTAGCAGCACCTTTAATAGGTGTAGGTTAATTATGCACAAACACAGCTCACAGCTACAGTAAACATATAAGACCACATATAAGTAAAAAAAAGACTGCAGCCCAGTATGGGCCAGACCACCTTGTCCAATTTCCAATACCTATAATCCACATAATTCAAGAAGACTTGCACCAAATGGCTTATCATGATTAATGTCCCCAAGCTTTGAGACAGAACATTTGAAGTCCCATGGCGTAGCGCTTTGTTGCAGAATGTGCAAAGTACCTTCTCTGCCTCTTTCATGGAACAGTGTTTATTAACTTAAAAGAAGCACCAACTCTCAGCAGTGCTATTCATGTGAGTTGCCTTCTTCCTCAGTGGCAATGATTTCAGAAACCAAATGAAAGCATCATCACTGCTGGTAGTCTCATGATCGGACATGTTGGAATGTCCAACCCAGAAGGAATATGTAAAACAATAAAAATGATTACATGAAAAAGACAATGGGCCTCGTTAGGAGTTTGAAGGTAGCCATGCCATTCTTAGTGGCATGGCTACCCCCAAAACGGGTACCGGGTCTGGGTCCCAAAAATAGGGAATTACCGGGCCATGCCGACTTTAGCAGGCCCGGTAATTCCCATTCTCGGGTCCCGGACCTGGTACATCCCCATTCTCATTTGAACTCCTCATAGGGCTCAATGTGAATGGGGAGGATGCTAACAACGGGCCTGTTAATGATGTGCCTGTTTTTAGCATCCTGGTTTGCTATCGGGTCCCGCTCTGCACGTCTTGTCTGGCAAGCGTCCAGGGCGGGACCCGCTGCAGTCCTCGTAATGTGGCGGCCCGGAATGAACGGTGCCGGTCCCTTACTGGCACTGTTCATTCGGCGGCCGTCTACCTCCTAATGAGGCTCAATGTGCTTCATTAGGACCCTGCTGGTCCAGAAACAAGGGTGCCAGTAAACTCACCGGCACCCTTGTTTCCAGACCAGCATATTACAGGTTTGCCTGCCGCAGCCACTGTGCCTGACTGGTCTGACCCTGCCGGGCACATCGGCCACAGTAGGCAGACCCGTCACAAAGCCGGTGCTTCTGTGTCCCCACTCCCATATAGTCCCACATGAATTAATAGTAATTTTATTTAATCCAGGATTTGTTTTTGTGAGTAGTTGTTGTAGGGTTTCTTCTTTGATTCTGTGTCATACTACAACAACTTTTTCACCTGTTTGAAAATATTTCAAATATTTTGAAACAATTGAAGATATAATACACTGTAAAAATAATTGTGTTGGTTGTACAAACAATTTATAGTAGACCGACAATCTATATGTGTTTGGAGACTAATATTTCTTTCCTAAAATATTATTGTTAGTCTCATTTGACATGTACATAAGAGTAACGTGTAGTTTTAAGAGGTTGTGCTATTTTTAGGGTACATTTATTCTTGGATTAGATATTTCAAACATACAACCTATTTTTGAAAAAGAGGATTTTTATTGTTCAGAAGACTTAGACATTACCAGACGGAAAACCTAGAACATTTAAAGTTGACACTATGGTCAAAATCAACGGTTCATTAAGTATTGGTGGCATCGCACTGGGGGAATCGCCTACTCGACGTGCAGCTAATTTCCATACACATAACACATGAGCCCCAAGCATTTTATTTTTTGTAGTACTCATACTATTTCCAATACGCGTCATCCACGTCATTTCAGGAATCTTGCACCACATAATTGATCATAATGAATGTTCTCACGCTTTAAAACAGAACATTAGATGGGATACTCTTCACATACATAAAAGAACTATAAAGCTCCTTTTAAGAAACATATTTTTTGCAACACATAATAATGTCTGTTGTTATCAGCAGTGCATGCCATGGATGGAAATGATCATTCAATTGCCTCTGCCATAAGACTCCACCATGACCCCAGCCAAATTAAACAACCCCTATTATTCACTGCACCTAGTTCAGTGTTCACTATACCATAATAATGTAACCATTGGCCACTGCTCATGGCTTGCAACCATGGCAAGTCTCCAAATCCATGGAGCATAGGCATCAGCCATGCTGCATTCCCCAATGAGCAAATCAGAAAACACATTTGCATTTGCCAACGGTCAGGCCCACTACTCAGACACCAAATGTATATCACTAGTTTTTCTACTTACATTCTTACACTTTGGAAAAATAAAACACAACACATATTTCCCAAAACATGACTGCAGGTCATTGCTAATGTTCGTTACCCAAATTTGTTAAAATCTAGTCCACCAATTCAGGTGGTAAACACAAGCTAAATATGTTTCCCCATTCAAATCTACCACTTCGTCAATGCCGCATGCCACAATAAGCACATTACAGTACATATTTCTCCTTGCTAACACCCGCGCCCATTGCCCAGTCACCAGAGTTATATGTGTACTTACTTTTTTTTTTAAAACACAGGACTTATTTGCAAAACCATGCATTCCAGTTCTTGCTGACCCTCCTAGTACATATTTTCTTCAATCCCATCCAGCACTTCAACCTTTACCCACAACCACATTTGTTTTTCCCCCTCAAACCTATCCCAATTTCAAAAAACCTTAACACATAGCTGGTCCCTGGTGCACATGGCCACTTTAACCCCATTGAACCCCTCGTGGTCATGGCCATTATCCAGATTGTCCGGGTCATGACCTTATGCCATGACCCAGACAATCTGTCCACTGCCCATAGCCACAGGCTATACCTCAATCACCACATATATCACAATTTTATGTGCCTACATTATGACACTTGTCAAAAAATAATCATGCTTTCAGGTCCTTGACAATGCTCCTTACATGACTTTGCTGAAAATCTGCCCATGTTTTATTTTTCCAAAACTGTCAACATGTACGTCCATACAATAGTCATATGATTTAGCCTCCACATCACAAAATCCATTCGGACTTTGCACAAACATTCAAGGTTGGGTCTATAATCCTTCAGAAACTTTTGTCCACATTCGTCAAACTGATAAAAAGTTATAAACCATTTAAAAATGTTGAGACCCTCCTCTAATTTTGCACACTCTCAACAAATCCCACCAAACTTTGCAATAACCTTTATATATGGATCAAAAATCTTTGTGAAACCTTTTCTGCAGATTCGTCAAATGGCACCACATTTATAAGCCTTTACAATATTTTGGGAACCTCCTCTAATTTTGTTCCCTCTTGACAAAACAGCACCACACTTTGTTAAACCATTCAGAATCAGGTCTAGAATGAAATTCCTGAATTTTCATTGAGTGGCACCAAAGTTGTAAGCCATCCAAAAACTGCTTTTCACCAACCCAGTAATACACAAATAAGCATAGATGCCCTATAGCCTCTAACATGTTTGTGGACATCACAGGACTGTCCGGGACTGTGTGCCCAGTAAACTGCCATTTACAGCTGCCAGTATTACTATAGCAAATAACAGTACAGCAATAAGAACATTAAAACAAAAACAGGGTTTTCCATTTAAAATTGTTGCCCATGTAAACTTCAAATAAACCATCCCAGCATTTTCCAAACTCTAATTTCTGTACTAAAATAGCATTTCCCAACACATACTGCATTTTACATAATAGGAGTTTGCATAGCAATAAGCCCAAAGTCAAGGGGACATTCCTGCGCCTGATACTGCCCCAAAACAAACACATTTTTATATCACCCCAAAAATCCCTTTAAATAACACAATCCATAAGTGATTAAAAAAGCATTGTAGGTAAAATCACATTTCTACTGCTCTCTGATACATCTTTTATTTTGAAAACAACAAGCATACTCCATAATTTTATATCATGCACTTCACTTAAATTAAATGTGTTTCCTAATAAACAGCTTTCAATAATTATTCCCACCCATTTTCTACATCTACAGCAGCAGCACTTCATAGTTAACCAATACAGTATAAAACAAAGAAAACCACAGAACCTCATTATGCACATATTATCAACTCAAACTTTCAACACAATCAACAACTGATTAATGCCAATCATATTTTATCACAAGTAACATGAACTGCACAGTGTGAGTTCTGCAGTGAAAATGAGAACACTAGACAAAAATGGAAGTTTCATACTTTCCAAAAATCAAAACCACAAAAAGAGGACTATATTATAACAAAACGAATTCAGTGGCCGACATGTTCATTGCAACCTATCACAATGAAGTACACATTGACACATTTAACACTACCCAATTAGAAAAACCAAAACACATACAAACCCTGCTCAGCATCAAACATAGCCGAGGATATTGAACGTGGCTACAAAGCTCACTTGTAGCCGCGGGTAGACGTACATTTTTCTGCAAGCCCCAAATCAAACTAAATTGGCCATGAAACCTACAAATCAAATAAGTGAACAACCAAATACATGAAATAACATACACAAATAAAAATATCTGCTATATCATCCACATAAAGTATGATTATTTCACAGAAAATGTATATTTATAGACGCTTCTTTAAATATACCCATGGCACCAGCTGCAATGAATGAAACACAGAGTAGTATCAACATGCCTACTCATGTGCTCTTTTTTCGACGCAGCTATACAAGAGCCCCTCTTAGATGTCTGTTGATAGCCACAGCTATCCGCAAAAACCTCTAATTTAAAATTGCATTGCCGCTACACCAAAATCCCAAAACTGTCCCCAAAATGCCTACCAGACCCCCCTTCCACTCCTCATAATCCTCCTCCAATCTCTTAGTCACTTATAATCCCCCAAAACACTCAATGCATATAAAATGCCCACGGGCCCAAAATGTTGCTCTAATATAGCCACAGCTGCAATGGGGAGGTGTCTACCTGCGACTAGCAATGTTGGATGCTGGACGGCTGTTCCTTAGCCCTGAACACTAACAATAGCACCATCCACCAATTAGAAAGTACAACACACACACATCATACATACCCTACTCATACAAATGACTAGAAATTCAAAGTATGAACCATTTTCATGGAAACAGACAAATACTGCAGATATCATGACTTCTTTCAAAACTGTGTGGCTGATTGGAGACTGTTGGCTGTTGGTTCAACGTTTTTCCAAAATGTTAAGTCTGTGAAGTACAGGGCACCCTGACGTCATACTAATTCATTGTGGAGGCAATGATTTGGGGAATGTACGAGGGGGGGGTGCCTGATTTTAATGATGAAACAAGACATTGAAAAACTAATGGAACTATTTCCTCACACCATCTTCATCTTTTCCAATCTAACTAGGCAAAAATGGAGATGGACCACCCAATGTACTGGTAAAATTTTGAAATCCCGGATATATGTCAATAAAGCAGTTTCAGCATTCATGCCAGACCACAACCAATTATGGATTTCGAACAACAACATACAGTTCTACATGGCCAATTTCTATAGGCATGATGGAGTACAGCTAACCGATAAAGGAACTGAAGTGTTCCTTGATAACATGAAAACAGTACTCCTGATGTGCAAAGGTTCTACACTCAATGTTCTCCCAAACAGTCTTTTTAAGGACTACTTATCATATATAAATACACAAATACAAAAAAGATAACAAAAAAAGATTATTTATTATACCTTTGGCTACAGTTCATTGACTTTTATCATAGCCACGGTTACAAAAGGTTAGTTGATAAGGGGACTGACGTTAAGTTTTATACTACTATACAACTTGTATAATCAGTGCAGAATAACTATGTTCATGAATGCATATGAAATAACTGAAAATCATAAAAATATGCAACAATAAACTAGGTAGGCTAACATTCCACAGCCAAACAATATAAAACTATAATTGAAAATACACATCCTAAAATACATTCTATTGTACATCTAAAACCACACTACAGCGCCTGTAGTGCATGCTGAACTACACATACCCGTGGCTATCTGTAGTCTTTTGTAGCCTCGAATATAGTCGTGAATATCGTCAAAGCGGCAGAAAAAAAATGCTTCCCTGCCCCAGGCCCTCACCAATTGCCCCCTTCATCTGTTTTGGCTCCCTCCACTCCCCGGACAGCCTTCTCACCTCCTCTGGCCTCTCCCTTTCACCCCAGAACACACGCTGCTTCTGTGAGGCAGTTTGCATCGAGATGTCGGCTATTCGCGGCTATAGCCGAGGTTTTGGTAAGCTTTGTGCTGCAAACTCAGTACCTACACCCCCTCCAACTCCCAAATTTCACTCACTGCCCTCTGGCCATTCCCCCACCTCTACCCTGATGACATTTGCAGGTTTTTTGACTTATAAATAGCTTTTTACTGTGTTTCATTTTCCCATAACCTCAGCTATAGCCACAAATGTCTCTTCCATCTAGAGAAAAACAAGATGGCATTCATTTCATTTCTGAAAACCATGATCCTGCAATGCACCATGGGCGATATAACTATAATTCTTGTGTGGACGGGGCACCACCTTCTCTGATAAATTTTAAAATAAACACTGCACTGAATAACCCCAAACCACAAAAGGATCGCGAGACAATGCTTCATGCGCAAGTTCTTAGGGACCTGGTTCAAATCTGTCCAGCCGTTTAGGCTGTGCGCTTTGGCATTCATTGACCTTTTTGGCTATGGGAAAATGAATGGGAAGTAGGTTGCACTTTTGGAGAAAAAAAGATTTGACGCTTAATAACTTTTTTATTTTTTAACAAATCTTTACGAAACTTTGCAGTCTGGTGGGGGCGCACATCCTTCTAATCACTTTTGAAATTCCGGCCAAATCCGTTACTCGAATCTAAGGTTCTTAAGAATACAATTTCGAGGGGTTCCTACGCATATCTGACTCACTGTAACTATAGGGCAGCTATCGCTTTATGTATGTGTACAAGTTGGATCTCTTCTGTCTAGAGAGGAAAGGTAATGTAACAATAGTATAGTGTGAGGACATGAGAAGAGAGAGGAAACAAGATCTCCTCTATTGTGGTGGAAAGGCAGTGCTGCAAGTAAAGAAGAGGTCCAGTATATGATGGACCTGGGATCCATCCACTCGGCAAAGGGTGTGTTGAGGAGGGCATATTCCCTTGTCCCGAGGCAAGGAGAGAGAGGAAGGGTCTAAATCATTGTGCAAATAAGTGTGATTTTGTTGTATAGGTCCATTTTATGGACAGCCTGTGATCCCTTTGCCTGGCATATGGGGTGTAAGGAGGTAATTTCCCTCACCACGAAGAGGAGGCTGAGGAAGGGTCTTAACCAGTGTGCATATAATTGCGTTTTATTGATTTGTGATTTAAGGTGTTTATGGAATTGATATAGTGTGGAATGGTGGGTGTTGAGGGTGTGTAGAGAGGTGTGGTGTAATAGGTGTGTGGGGTGGTGAGAAGAAAAGGGAGAGGGAATGGGGAGTGCAGGCTGTGTTGGGAGGGCAGGGTGGATCGGTACTGCTGGATCAATGTCTAGAAAATTAACAATTATTACTAGTGCAGAATAAGGAGTAATTTTGAGTACTCTTGCCCCACTTGAATATATGTGTACCGTACTTCTGTGGTGCCGGGAAAAGATAATGAAATACCATTATGAGTGGGTCACTGACACGAGAGGCGGAATGTACAAACCGTGCCCCGAAGAAGGAACAAATAATAAGGATGTGCTGGGCCATATGTATACTTATTTAGTTGCACCATTTTCAGGGGAGGAAGTTGAAGAATAGATAGGTTGAGAGTTTGGACAATGTCCCTGAGGACCCTACAGGGAGAGACATTGTAATACCAGTACCCTACATGGCCCCACAACGTGTGTAACCCCTGCATCTTGTGATGCACCTACAACCCCCACAGGCCTGTAACTCCCACAGGGGTATAATCCCATGCAAGCAGCTGCATGTTACACTAATCCTGAATAGGTGCCCCAGGAGCTCCTAGCACACCATTGTAGGTGATGGCAGGGGACGTGATTAAGGATGAAGCAGAGTTAGTGTATAAGAAATTATCGAAGCTGAATATAGAAGGAGCAGTGATTATGGGGCTGCCTGGAGGGCAGGTCAAAATGAGGATGGCACTGGTAGAAATAATGGTACCAAGGCTATCCTGATAACAGTGGGTATCAGGGAGCTTATCAATGAGGGAAAGGGGATTTCTAGTAGGATGAGGGGGTAGCAGAGGAGGTTTTGGAGGAATGGGTCAGTGATTTAGGGGACCAGGACCATGTGGGAGAATGGGCCATTTTGAGTGTGAATGTAGGAGCAGGCAATCATATTCGTATGATCCTTGTCCTATCCCAGCAGGCCAGTGACCCTTATTACATATCAACAGCAGTATGCAAGGATGCCTCCAACCGCCTTGTACAGTACAGTGCCCGGGCAGGTGCCCCAGCAAGGCAACAGCCCCAGTATGAATATCAAGCGCCAGTACCATAACAGATTCAACCCCCAGTGCCCAATAGCACACCAGTGTATGCACAGAAACAGACACAGCAGCCAGCACCACAAGGATGGGACAAAAATGATTTGCCACACAACACAGTGATGCAGTATACAGTAGTGAGTGGTGGGTGGAAACAACTTCCTATTCCCAGGGTTGAACACATATCCAGATTAGGAAAGCCCATAGAGAGCCCTGACATGCCCAGTCCTGTCAATCACTGCCATCCTAGAAGTGGAACCCCTGGCAGGTGTGGAGATAGGGTCTGAAGGAGGTGGTGTATTTGGGTCAGATAATATCATCTGCAGGGATCCAAGTGACCCTAGAAAGAGCAGCCACAGTACATAACACACCACGACCAACTACAGTTAAGGAAATGCAGCAGTTTTTGAGTTTGTGTAACTATTGTAGGACTATTCTAGTTACACAAAGCCTCTGCTTCAGGGACTTAAGGAAGCACAGAAAAGATAAGGAACACTCACATGGACAGGATAAATCATTACATGTTTCCACAATCTTAAAAATGCCATAAGTAATGCACCAGTACTAGAAACACCAGATTACTCAAAAGAATTGTATTTGTTTTCACATATTAATGGCCAGGTCATGACCGCAGTGTTGACTCAGCAAACATCCATGGGACACAAACCACTAGCATATTTTAGCGGCATATTAGATTTGGTGAAGCACTGTCAATTTCTTTGTGAGCAGGCACTGGCTGCTGCGGCCTTTGCCATTAAAAAATCCTCAAAAATTACTATGGGTAGCTCAGAAAAGCTACATGTAGAGCGTTGTAATTCTTGAGCGATCCAAATCCACTCTGAGCACACAAAGGTCCTCTGCATATGAAGTAATTATGTCCAGCCCATCCATTCACATTGTGCGGTGTCGCACAATGAACCCCAGCATGTTTATTGCGGTACATGTCCAGCATGGTGAGGAAATGCATGATTGTGTTACATAGGAAAGATCTGTAGATTATTGAATACGAGCAAGGGAGGATTCACTTGAAGAAGAGGAGGTCCTCTTTGTTGATTGGTCATCAACGATCGATCAGGATACTGGCCAGAAACATACAAGTACAGCAGTGGTGTGCCTTGTGGATGGGGAACATGAGGTTGTAGTCCAAAAGAGGTTACCTTCACACTATTCTGCCCAGGCAGCAGAACTTATTGCGTTAATTGAAGCATTAGAGGCATCCCAAGGATGCTTAGTGACCATATACTCTGACTCTTTGTACCTGATCACCACTGTACATTCTGGATTGTCCAGATGGAGAGGATTTATGAGGTCTAATGGAATGTTTGTGCAGCATTGAGCCTTGTTGGAGGGATTAATATATCCCTTATCCCACCCACCACTAGTGGCAATGGTTAAATGTGTCACTCACACCCAAAATCCAGACCCTGTCTCACTTGGCAAAGATGCAGCAGATAAGCCTGCCAAAGAAGCAGCGTATCTGTGGGACCCAAAGGTCGCTGTATATCCTGAGGTGGTAAACCAACAGTTGCAACTAGCAATCCCACACACTGCGGTACCGCTCACACAAATAATTGAGCTACAAGACCAGGTGCCTCAGGAAAAGAATCATGTGTGGGCCAAACCAGGGTGCTCAATGTCACAGACTGATTTGAAATGGAGACAAAACATTATATGTAAATATTTGTTACCATCCTACAAGTATATGTAAACAAACACATTTGTGGCATATTGAACAGCTTGTCATCTCTACAGTACAGGACAAACACTCAGGACGTTGCACGGCACGCTGGACCTTTTCAGGAACTCTGCATTGATTACATGTAGTAATTTCATTACCTTATTGATGTGGTTTGTTGATTTTCCTGTTGGATTGAGGTTGGTCCTTCTACACAACCATATGCTAAATCAGTAGCCACATTTTTAGCATGCAAGGTTTTTCCTTGCAGTGGGATATGTGCGGTCCTTAAGTTGGATAATGGAACTAACTTTTTCAATTATCTGTTTAAATAAATTGCATCCTATTAGGGAGGAGATATAATGGGTGATTCCCATATTTTTTGGTAAAGGGGGATTAGGCTGCAAAAGGGACAGTATTAGCAAAAACAGAGAAAACAACAGCCTAATTACCTCTCTCTAAGTCCGCCTTTATGGCCGGTTGATGGTTTGCAATTTGTGTTATCTATTTCATAGATAAGAGCACATATATGAGGTAATGCCGATATCTTGAATTAATTAAAACAAAGTTTATTCATTTAACACAAATCACTACATAAATAAAAACACATACATTACATTTTTACGAGTGCTTTTCCACAAGGCACACAATAAAAGAGTATAAACATTTAATATGTGACAGATAGTTATTACCAGCTCACTGATGTATATATATCACCATTGTTGTAATTTCTCAATAGCTTTCTTTTGAGGGAAAACATGACAATGGGAGACAGATATTGCAGTCTCTGTTTTAGCTAGACAAATTTATTTTTATGTCTAATAGATGTGTCTAGATATGTTTCGGCTAGAGTCGCATTTCAACACCATCCCTGGTGTTTCACTCTTTAATTTTAGCCCTCTTCAGGACAGGTAATTTCTTTATTGTTGATGCAACATTTGTATATTCCCCAATGATTCAAAACCTGCAGTCACTATAGACAAAGGTAAAAGTAAAAATATGTACACTAGCAATTAAAATGTTTAAGGCGGCATGGTTCATACATTATGAGGTGTATGTACCCATTTTTGCACCCCAGTGACCTGGTTAGTTTCTCTGGTCGGACAAGAGCTTTTCGAATTCATTTATAGAAAAGAGATAGCTTCCTTCCGTGTTTAGGGCTCCGTTACTCTGCTCCTTATGTTATTTCCTTCCATTTGTGAAGGCCTTTACAAACAGAGGTCAGTTATTTATGGTGAGATTTTAAATGTGTTTAAGAAACAATACTGATAGTAATGACCACATTTTGGTTGTATACAGGTGATTTCAAGGTTCAGCCTTCACAAACGGACAACCACAAAATTTCATTGGAAGCATAAATATCAAACTATAATCAAACAATCAATAACAGTATGCACAACTATCAGCAGAGGACACGGAGTGAGGAAATGGAGGAAAAGTAAGGAGGGAGTGAGAGGAGTGGCCAGGAAGGAGGACAAAGAAGATGAGATTTTAAGGAGGAGTGGAAGGAGGGGTAGGAGGAGATGGAACGGATATGAAGAGTTCCAATGAAGGGGGGCGAGGAGCTGAAAGGTTAAAAAATGGGAAGGGGCACAGGGTGGAGGAGGGACAGAGAGGAGGAATAAGTCAGCAGAACGGAGAGGGTGAGAGGGAGTATAGGAAGAGAGGAGGGAGGAGAGGTATGGAGGAGAAAGGTTGTGAAGAGATTTAAAAATGAGGCAGAGACAATTTAATTTAAGTTGGGAATAAAAGGGAAGCCAGCCAAGAGAAGAGAGTGAGGAGGAGATAGAGTCTAGAGGGGAGAGAAAACAAAGAGTATGGATAGCCGAGTGATAGAGGGATTTGAGGGGAGCAAGATACGATGCAGGGAGGTCAAAGATGAGAGCAGAGCAGTAGAATAGATGGGAAAAGATAAGGGAAGAAATTAAGAGTTTGGTAGCAAGGAAGGTGAGGGAAGATCGGATTTTGCGAACATTGAAGAGGTGATAGCGACAGGCTCGGCAGGTAAAAAAAACCTGGAGAGTAAATGAGAGGTTCGAGTCGAAGTGGAGGCCAAGGTTACGGGCAGAGGATGACAAGGGAAGGTTTTTAGGTGGAAAGAGAATAGAAAGAGGGGGAGAGGGAGGAGGAAGTGTGTTGGCAAGAAAGTATAAAACCTCGGTTTTATCAATATTGAGGGAGAGAAAGTGAGAAGACATCCACTTTTTGATAGCTGTAAGACAAGAGGAAAGTGTGTGGTGGATATCAGGAGTGAATGAGAAGAAGGAGAGGTAAAGTTGGGTATCATCAGCATAGAAATGGTGAGGGATATCGAAGGAACAGATAATAGAGGCAAGAGGGGAGGTAAAGAGTGAGAAGAGGAAAGGGCCAAGCACAGAACCTTGGGGAACTCCGAAGTCAAGGGAGTAAGTAGGGGAGAAACGGCCGCCCCAAGAGATGGTAAAAGAATGTTTAGAAATGTACGAGGAGAGCCAATCAAGAACAGATCCTCTAAGCTCGAAAGAGGAGAGACTGTTGATTAGTAAGGGGTTATCGACAGTGTCAAAGGCGGCAGAGAGGTATGCTCAGAGTATCGTGCATTGAGGAGGGAGTTGAGAACAGAGCTAAGAGCAAATTCAGTGGAATATTTAGGACGGAACCCGGATTGAGTAGGGGGGAGGAGAGCATGGTTGGAAACAAAGGCAGAGAGTTGAGAGTAAACAAGACATTCGAGAAGCTTAGAGAGGAATGGTAGAAGCGAGATTGGACGAAAGGTGGATGCAAGGACGGGGTTAACAGAAGGATTTTTCAGTATGGGGATAATAGTATCATGTTTAAAGGCAGAAGGAAAGGTGGCAGATGAGAGACAGATATTGAAGAAGGAGGTGAGGTAGGGAATAAGAAGAGGGTAGATTTTGGGGATAATGGGGGTAGGGGTGGGATCAGAGGGGGCAGCACTGGGGTCAGTTTTAGACAAGAGGAGGGAGACGTCAGAAGAAGTGATGGGGTGAAGTTGCTAATCCCATAGGAAGAGCACTTTTTGGGTGGCTTATAACTTTGCTCTCCCTGGACGAATCCTCACCAAACTTTGCAAAAAAAAGTATATGGCCCATTTTTTTGCAAAGTTTGGTGAAGTTTGATCAAGGGGGAGCAAAGTTATAGGGGGGTCCCAAAATGTCTTTTTTCCTCATAGACTGAATGGGGAAAAAACTTTGCTCACGCCTACAGCCCAAACCGCTGGACGGATTTCACCAAATTTGCGGCAGGAGCAATGGCTTTTGTAAATTTGGTGAAAATCCATCCAGTATTTTTTTTTAAAATGACCAAAAAGTAGGTCACAAAAAATGTGTGATATCTATGTCCACTCCGCGGACACACTTCACTGTTCGCTCTGCGTACAGGACACCGATTGGCTAATCGGGTTGCGTCATGTCCGCGGACACACGACGTGTTCGCTGATTGGCTGGAATGAAGCGTGAGGTGCATCGCGTTGTTTTGATGCACCTGCCATCTTGGCTCCGCGGACAACGCGGTGACGAACGGGGGCAAAATACAACTTTGGGGGGTGTGTTTGTGTGTAAGAGTGCTTGGGGAGGGTGGGGAGTAAGAGATGGGTGAAATGCTGTATTTGTTTAGGTGGCAGGCACCCCTGATGTGTTTGTCATGTCCGCGGACACCGCGGCTGTCCACGGACATAAAAGATGCAATGCAGTGGCCCATATAGCCAGTTAAAATGTTTGATTCTATGGGTGTGATATGCTCCGGTGGTTGTGGCCAGGGCCTAGAGTCTTGGGTGCATGGCCGAAGACAATAGGCCGTAGGCCATGCACCCAAGACTCTAGGCCCTGGCCACAACCACTGCAGCATATCACACCCATAGATCACATCCAATAGAATCAAACATCTATGAAATATTTGTAAATATACAGTTTGTGTACTGTTTGATTTGTATAGTTTGTAAGTGAAGTTTGGGCCATGTGATGTCATTAAGATTGTAGAGTTTGGTAGCAAGCACTGCAGTATAACATATCCATAGAAGTACACATTTTGTATTGTGGTGTATGGTTAGATGTTTGCTTCAATGGTTGTGTTATGGAGCAGTATTTATGAGTTCTATTTATTTTGTAATATACTTACTGTTTGATTTTTTGTGATTGAATATATTTTTTTCATGACTTGGGTAACTGGAGCAGATATTCTTTTTCAATTTATGTGGTAAAAGAAAAGATCATGTTAGTTCACTTAGTTTATAAAGACTTATTACATTGCATAATAGACATTTCTGCTTTATTTCGACCCTCATATTTAGTAGTTTACAAACCAGGGTACTGTGCAATTTGCTCAGTTTCTGTGTTTGTTGTTTAAATCATTGGGTCTATGGGAAAAAAAATCCATGTTGGATTAAAAAAAACCTTTTTTGTTATGGTACAGTACATTTCTTTCTTTGTTTTCAGTGTTTACTTGTTGTTTCTGGCTAATGTTTTATCTGTTGGTTTGCTGCAGATTGTTAGATAACTGTTGTTGAATTTTAACTGGTTATCGTTTTTTATTTATATTCTCAAATTGTAATCTATCAGTTGGGTTGTTGCAGATTCTTGGGGCAGTTAGATACATGTTGGCATATTCTAACATTTTATTTCTTGTTATAATTTAGTGGTATTGATTTATCTGTTTGGTTGTTGCAGAATTTTGGGGGAGTTAGATACCTGTTGGCATATTCTAACTGTTTATTTCTTCTTATAATTTATTGGTATTGATTTATCTGTTTGGTTGTTGCAGAATTTTGGGGCGGTTAGATACCTGTTGGTGTATTATAAGTTATAACTGTTATAGTTTTCTAATTGAAGTTTTGTTAATGTTTATGTACAGATTAGTTATTACATTTTGGTTTTAAGAAGATTAAATAAGTGTTTATAAGATTTGCTGGTAATCTCTGCTTTAGAGTAATGGTACTATCATTACATTCGAACCATCTAGAATTCTTTTTTATATATGTAGTGTAGTGACCTTCATTGATTGTGGCTCCTGCGTGGTAGATTATACCAATTGTTGTGAAGGTTTTCTTACCAAGTGATACTTGACCATGTGTGAATCCAGTTAGTTTGCAGTTGTTTTTGGTACCATCTGCATTGTAACGTCGAAGCATTAATATTATGTATTTAATACGTGTTTGTATTTGTAAGGTGGAGCGATAATCTGCATTGCAGGTAGTACATAATCTGCCATGGTTTGCATTTTGTACAAGTTGCTGAAATGGAACGGATTCACAGTTGGGTATGGATACATACAAGAAGCGTTCATTAGAGATTTGTTCCCATGCCATATGGTTGCACAATGTGCATGTATGTTTCCACATGTATGAAATCTGGAAGATTTCATTTATAGGAATGTTTTTGTTTTCCACTACTTGTAGTAAGTACATTAGAAATTCTTGTGGATCTTCTTGTGAGTGTATAGTGAATTTGAACAATCCAGCACAGTAGTCCAATTCTTGTCTTATTCCATGAACACTATGGGGCCGATTCATGGAAGAAACGTGCGCCGAAAATCTTTGCGCAAGCAGGTGCAAGCAGGCGCAAGCGCAAAAAAACAGGCGCACGCGCACGCGTGCGATTCATGGAAGTCCCTGCGCGTGTTTACCTCGGGATGTGCGCCAAACCTGTGCATGACGCACAAGTCACTGCAACATCCCGAAAGGCGTGCGCGACGCGCACAGTGAAAGCGCACAACCTCGGCGCATACACCAGAAAGTGGGCGGGACACGGGGCATAACGCGCGGAATGGGGAACAACGCGCGAAAATAAGGGCGTAACTGGGGATGTACTACAGGGAAGCAGACGGAATGCCCACACGCACTCGAACCACACGTATTCATGGAATCGAATAGGGCAAAGCCACGAACAGCCAAAGACACGCACAAGCTGAAACACGTCCGCCACACAAAGGCAGGCGGTAGAGTCCCAGCGCATCACAAAAGTGGCAACATACAGCAATTGGGCCTGTGCGAGCGGGGCACGTGTATTGCGGGGGTGCGCGGGAAGTAACACACGCGATTGAGCGTGGTACGTGTATTTCGGGGGTGCGCGGGAAGTTACACACGCGATTGAGCGGGGTACGTGTACATCGGGGGTGCGCGGGAAGTTACACACGCGATTGAGTGGGGTACGTTTATTTCGGGGGCGCGCAGAAAGTTACACACGCGATTGAGCGGGTACATGTATTTTGGGGGTGCGCGGGAAGTTACACACGCGATTGAGCGGGGTACGTGTATTTCGGGGGTGCGCGGGAAGTTACACACGCGATTGAGCGGGGTACGTGTATTTCGGGTGTGCGTGGGAAGTTACACACGCGATTGAGTGGGGTACGTGTATTTCGGGGGTGTGCGGGAAGTTACACACGCGATTGAGCGGGGTACGTGTATTTCGGGGGTGTGCGGGAAGTTACACACGCGATCACATCAGGGTACGTGTATTTCGGGGGTGTGCGGGAAGTTACACACGCGATCTCATCAGGGTACGTGTATTTCGGGGGTTTGCGGGAAGTTACACACGCGATCTCATCAGGGTACGTGTACTTCGGGTTGCGGGGGAAGTATCACACGCAACATCAGCAGGGTACGTGTATTCCAGGGGTCGCGGGAAGTTCCACACGCAATTCCATCAGGGTACGTGTATTACAGGGGTGCGCAGGAAGTTCCACACTCGATCTCATCAGGGTACGTGTATTACAGGGGTGCGCGGGAAGCACCACACGTGAATTGCATGTGTGGGTCATCCCAGGTGTTCCCCCTCCCAGGTGTTCCCCCTCACGGCCCCTGCAGGTGGCTCACACCACAGGGGCCTACCCTGCACATGTCCTGCAGGCACCCCATCCACCATGGCCATACCCCCCAGCCAACCGACATGTCAACTTGCACTAATGCCCACCAACGCATGTCCCCCTGCACTCCCAGCCACCAGGGGCACCCTCCACCAGGCCCCCACCCATGTCTCCCACCACCCCCACCCCCCAGCCACCAGGGGCAGCCTCCACCAGGCCCCCACCCATGTCTCCCACCACTCCCATCCCCCAGCCACCAGGGGCACCCTCCACCAGGCCCCCACCTATGTCTCCCACCACCCCCACCCCCCTGCAGTGTGGGGCACCTGCCAGCAGGCCCACACACATGTCCAACTCATGTTCCCCAGCACCCCCACCCCCCAGCACTGTGGGGCACCTGCCAGCAGGCCCCCACCCATGTCCAACTCATGTTCCCCACCACCCCCACCCCCCAGCACTGTGGGGCGCCTGCCAGCAGGCCCCCACCCATGTCTCCCACCACACCCACCCCCCAGCAGTGCAGGGACACCCACCACCAGGCCCCCACCCATGTCTCCCACCACCCCCACCCCCCAGCACTGTGGGGCACCTGCCAGCAGGCCTACACCCATGTCCAACTCATGTTCCCCACCACCCCCACCCCCCAGCACTGTGGGGCACCTGCCAGCAGGCCCCCACCCATGTCCAACTCATGTTCCCCACCACCCCCACCCCCCAGCACTGTGGGGCACCTGCCAGCAGGCCCAAACACATGTCCAACTCATGTTCCCCAGCACCCCCACCACCCAGCCACCAGGGGCAGCCTCCACAAGGCCCCCACCCATGTCTCCCAGCATCCCTACCCCCCAGCCACCAGGGGCAGCCTCCACCAGGCCCCCACCCATGTCTCCCACCACCCCCACCCCCCAGCAGTGCAGGGGCAGCCACCACCAGGCCCCCACCCATGTCTCCCAGCACCCCCACCCCCCAGCCACCAGGGGCAGAATCCACCAGGCCCCACCCATGTCTCCCAGCAGCCCCACCCCCCAGCCACCAGGGGCAGCCTCCACCAGGCCCCCACCCATGTCTCCCAGCACCCCCACCCCCCAGCCACCAGGGGCAGCCTCCACCAGGCCCCCACCCATGTCTCCCAGCACCCCCAACCCCCAGCCACCAGGGGCAGCCTCCACCAGGCCCCCACCCATGTCTTGCACCACCCCCACCCCCTAGCAGTGCAGGGGCACCCACCACCAGGCCCCCACCCATGTCTCCCAGCACCCCCACCCCCAGCCACCTGGGGCACCCTCCACCAGGCCCCCATCCATGTCTCCCACCACCCCCACCCCCAGCACTGTGGGGAACCTGCCAGCAGGCCCCCACCCATGTCTCCCACCACCCCCACCCCCCAGCAGTGCAGGGGCACCCACCACCAGGCCCCCACCCATGTCTCCCACCACCCCCACCCCCCCGCCACCAGGGGCAGCCTCCACCGGGCCCCCACCCATGTCTACCAGCACCCCCACCCCCAGCCACCAGGGGCAGCCTCCACCAGGCCCCCACCCATGTCTCCCACCACCCCCACCCCCCCAGCCACCAGGGGCAGCCTCCACCAGGCCCCCACCCATGTCTCCCACCACCCCCACCCCCGAGCAGTGCAGGGGCAGCCTCCACCAGACACCCACCCATGTCTCCCAGAACCCCCACTCCCCAGCCACCAGGGGCAGCCTCCACCAGGCCCCCACCCATGTCTCCCACCACCCCCACCCCTCAGCACTGTCGGGCACCTGCCAGCAGGCCCACACCCATGTCCAACTCATGTTCCCCACCACCCCCACCCCCCAGCACTGTGGGGCACCTGCCAGCAGGCCCCCACCCATGTCTCCCACCACCCCCACCCCCCAGCAGTGCAAGGGCAGCCTCCACCAGGCCCCCACCCATGTCTCCCACCACCCCCACCCCCCAGCAGTGTAGGGGCACCCTCCACCAGGCCCCCACCCATGTCTCCCACCACCCCCACCCCCCAGCACTGTGGGGCACCTGCCAGCAGACCCCCACACATGTCTCCCACCACCCCACCCCCCAGCAGTGCAGGGGCAGCCTCCACCAGGCCCCCCCCATGTCTCCCACCACCCCCACCCCCCAGCAGTGCAGGGGCAGCCTCCACCAGGCCCCCACCCATGTCTCCCAGCACTCCCACCCCCCAGCACTGTGGGGCACCTGCCAGCAGGCCCCCACCCATGTCCGACTCATGTCTCCCACCACCCCCACCCCCCAGCCACCAGAGGCAGCCTCCACCAGGCCCCCACCCATGTCTCCCACCACCTCCATCCCCCAGCACTGTGGGGCACCTGCCAGCAGGCCCCCACCCATGTCTCCCACCACCCCCACCCCCCAGCAGTGCAGGGGCACCCACCACCAGGCCCCCACCCATGTCTCCCAGCACCCCCACCCCCCAGCCACCAGGGGCAGCCTCCACCAGGCCCCCACCCATGTCTCCCAGCACCCCCACCCCCCAGCCACCAGGGGCAGCCTCCACCAGGCCCCCACCCATGTCTCCCACCACCCCCACCCCCCAGCAGTGCAGGGGCAGCCACCACCAGGCCCCCACCCATGTCTCCCAGCACCCCCACCCCCCAGCCACCAGGGGCAGAATCCACCAGGCCCCCACCCATGTCTCCCAGCAGCCCCACCCCCCAGCCACCAGGGGCAGCCTCCACCAGGCCCCCACCCATGTCTCCCAGCACCCCCACCCCCCAGCCACCAGGGGCAGCCTCCACCAGGCCCCCACCCATGTCTCCCAGCACCCCCACCCCCCAGCCACCAGGGGCAGCCTCCACCAGGCCCCCACCCATGTCTTGCACCACCCCCACCCCCTAGCAGTGCAGGGGAACCCACCACCAGGCCCCCACCCATGTCTCCCAGCACCCCCACCCCCAGCCACCAGGGGCACCCTCCACCAGGCCCCCATCCATGTCTCCCACCACCCCCACCCCCAGCACTGTGGGGAACCTGCCAGCAGGCCCCCACCCATGTCTCCCACCACCCCCACCCCCCAGCAGTGCAGGGGCACCCACCACCAGGCCCCCACCCATGTCTCCCAGCACCCCCACCCCCCCGCCACCAGGGGCAGCCTCCACCGGGCCCCCACCCATGTCTACCAGCACCCCCACCCCCAGCCACCAGGGGCAGCCTCCACCAGGCCCCCACCCATGTCTCCCACCACCCCCACCCCCCCAGCCACCAGGGGCAGCCTCCACCAGGCCCCCACTCATGTCTCCCACCACCCCCACCCCCCAGCAGTGCAGGGGCAGCCTCCACCAGACACCCACCCATGTCTCCCAGCACCCCCACTCCCCAGCCACCAGGGGCAGCCTCCACCAGGCCCCCACCCATGTCTCCCACCACCCCCACCCCTCAGCACTGTCGGGCACCTGCCAACAGGCCCCACCCATGTCCAACTCATGTTCCCCACCACCCCCACCCCCCAGCACTGTGGGGCACCTGCCAGCAGGCCCCCACCCATGTCTCCCACCACCCCACCCCCCAGCAGTGCAAGGGCAGCCTCTACCAGGCCCCCACCCATGTCTCCCACCACCTCCACCCCCCAGCAGTGTAGGGGCACCCTCCACCAGGCCCCCACCCATGTCTCCCACCACCCCCACCCCCCAGCACTGTGGGGCACCTGCCAGCAGGCCCCCACCCATGTCCAACTCATGTCTCCCACCACCCCCACCCCCCAGCCACCAGAGGCAGCCTCCACCAGGCCTCCACCCATGTCTCCCACCACCTCCATCCCCCAGCACTGTGGGGCACCTGCCAGCAGGCCCCCGCCCATGTCTCCCACCACCCCCACCCCCCAGCAGTGCAGGGGCACCCACCACCAGGCCCCCACCCATGTCTCCCAGCACCCCCACCCCCCAGCCACCAGGGGCAGCCTCCACCAGGCCCCCATACATGTCTCCCAGCACCCCCACCCCCCAGCCACCAGGGGCAGACTCCACCAGCCCCCCACCCATGTCTCCCAGCACCCCCACCCCCCAGCCTCCAGGGGCAGCCTCCACCAGGCCCCCACCCATGTCCAACTCATGTTCCCCACCACCCCCACCCCCCAGCACTGTGGGGCACCTGCCAGCAGGCCCACACACATGTCCAACTCATGTTCCCCAGCACCCCCACCCCCCAGCCACCAGGGGCAGCCTCCACCAGGCCCCCACCCATGTCTCCCAGCATCCCTACCCCCCAGCCACCAGGGGCAGCCTCCACCAGGCCCCCACCCATGTCTCCCACCACCCCCACCCCCCAGCAGTGCAGGGGCAGCCACCACCAGGCCCCCACCCATGTCTCCCAGCACCCCCACCCCCCAGCCACCAGGGGCAGACTCCACCAGGCCCCCACCCATGTCTCCCACCACCCCCACCCCCCAGCCACCAGAGGCAGCCTCCACCAGGCCCCCACCCATGTCTCCCACCACCTCCATCCCCCAGCACTGTGGGGCACCTGCCAGCAGGCCCCCACCCATGTCTCCCACCACCCCCACCCCCCAGCAGTGCAGGGGCACCCACCACCAGGCCCCCACCCATGTCTCCCAGCACCCCCACCCCCCAGCCACCAGGGGCAGCCTCCACCAGGCCCCCATACATGTCTCCCAGCACCCCCACCCCCCAGCCACCAGGGGCAGACTCCACCAGGCCCCCACCCATGTCTCCCAGCACCCCCACCCCCCAGCCTCCAGGGGCAGCCTCCACCAGGCCCCCACCCATGTCCAACTCATGTTCCCCACCACCCCCACCCCCCAGCACTGTGGGGCACCTGCCAGCAGGCCCACACACATGTCCAACTCATGTTCCCCAGCACCCCCACCCCCCAGCCACCAGGGGCAGCCTCCACCAGGCCCCCACCCATGTCTCCCAGCATCCCTACCCCCCAGCCACCAGGGGCAGCCTCCACCAGGCCCCCACCCATGTCTCCCACCACCCCCACCCCCCAGCAGTGCAGGGGCAGCCACCACCAGGCCCCCACCCATGTCTCCCAGCACCCCCACCCCCCAGCCACCAGGGGCAGACTCCACCAGGCCCCCACCCATGTCTCCCAGTACCCCCACCCCCCAGCCACCAGGGGCAGCCTCCACCGGGCCCCCACCCATGTCTCCCAGCACCCCCACCCCCCAGCCACCAGGGGCAGCCTCCACCAGGCCCCCACCCATGTCTCCCAGCACCCCCACCCCCCAGCCACCAGGGGCAGCCTCCACCAGGCCCCCACCCATGTCTTGCACCACCCCCACCCCCTAGCAGTGCAGGGGCACCCACCACCAGGCCCCCACCCATGTCTCCCAGCACCCCCACCCCCAGCCATCAGGGGCACCCTCCACCAGGCCCCCATCCATGTCTCCCACCACCCCCACCCCCAGCACTGTGGGGAACCTGCCAGCAGGCTCCACCCATGTCTCCCACCACCCCCACCCCCCAGCAGTGCAGCGGCACCCACCACCAGGCCCCCACCCATGTCTCCCAGCACCCCCACCCCCCCGCCACCAGGGGCAGCCTCCACCGGGCCCCCACCCATGTCTCCCACCACCCCCACCCCCCAGCAGTGCAGGGGCAGCCTCCACCAGACACCCACCCATGTCTCCCAGCACCCCCACTCCCCAGCCACCAGGAGCAGCCTCCACCAGGCCCCCACCCATATCTCCCACCACCCCCACCCCTCAGCACTGTCGGGCACCTGCCAGCAGGCCCACACCCATGTCCAACTCATGTTCCCCACCACCCCCACCCCCCAGCACTGTGAGGCACCTGCCAGCAGGCCCCCACCCATGTCTCCCACCACCCCGAGCCCCCAGCAGTGCAAGGGCAGCCTCCACCAGGCCCCCACCCATGTCTCCCACCACCCCCACCCCCCAGCAGTGTAGGGCCACCCTCCACCAGGCCCCCACCCATGTCTCCCACCACCCCCACCCCCCAGCACTGTGGGGCACCTGCCAGCAGACCCCCACCCATGTCTCCCACCACCCCACCCCCCAGCAGTGCAGGGGCAGCCTCCACCAGCCCCCCCCCATGTCTCCCACCCCCCCACCCCCCAGCAGTGCAGGGGCAGCCTCCACCAGGCCCCCACCCATGTCTCCCACCACCCCCACCCCCCAGCACTGTGGGGCACCTGCCAGCAGGCCCCCACCCATGTCCAACTCATGTCTCCCACCACCCCCACCCCCCAGCCACCAGAGGCAGCCTCCACCAGGCCCCCAGCCATGTCTCCCACCACCCCATCCCCCAGCACTCTGGGGCACCTGCCAGCAGGCCCCCACCCATGTCTCCCACCACCCCCACCCCCCAGCAGTCCAGGGGCACCCACCACCAGGCCCCCACCCATGTCTCCCAGCACCCCCACCCCCCAGCCACCAGGGGCAGCCTCCACCAGGCCCCCACCCATGTCTCCCAGCACCCCCACACCCAGCCACCAGGGGCAGCCTCCACCAGGCCCCCACCCATGTCTCCCACCACCCCCACACCCCAGCAATGCAGGGGCAGCCTCCACCAGGCCCCCACCCATGTCTCCCACCACCTCCACCCCCCAGCCACCAGGGGCAGCCTCCACCATGCCCCCACCCATGTCTCCCACCACCCCCACCACCCCAGCAGTGCAGGGGCAGCCTCCACCAGGCCCCCACCCATGTCTCCCACCACCCCACCCCCCAGCAGTGCAGGGGCACCCTCCACCAGGCCCCCACCCATGTCTCCCACCACCCCCACCCCCCAGCAGTGTGGGGCACCTGCCAGCAGGCCCCCACCCATGTCTCACACCACCCCACCCCCCAGCAGTGCAGGGGCAACCTCCACCAGGCCCCCACCCATGTCTCCCACCACCCCCACCCCCCAGCAGTGCAGGGGCAGCCTCCACCAGGCCTCCACCCATGTCTCCCAGCACCCCCACCCCCCAGCCACCAGGGGCAGCCTCCACCAGGCCCCCACCCATGTCTCCCACCACCCCCACCCCCCAGCACTGTGGGGCACCTGCCAGCAGGCCCCCACCCATGTCCAACTCATGTTCCCCACCACCCCCACCCCCCAGCACTGTGGGGCACCTGCCAGCAGGCCCCCACCCATGTCCAACTCATGTTCCCCACCACCCCCACCCCCCAGCACTGTGGGGCACCTGCCAGCAGGCCCACACACATGTCTCCCACCACCCCCAGCCGCCAGCAGTGCAGGGGCACCCTCCACCAGGCCCCCACCCATGTCTCCCACCACCCCCACCCGCCAGCAGTGCAGGGGCAGCCTCCACCAGGCCCCCACCCATGTCTCACAGCACCCCCACCCCCCAGCCATCAGGGGCAGCCTCCACCAGGCCCCCACCCATGTCTCCCACCACCCCCACCCCCCAGCAGTGCAGGGGCAGCCTCCACCAGGCCCCCACCCATGTCTCCCAGCACCCCCACCCCCTAGCCACTAGGGGCAGCCTCCACCAGGCCCCCACCCATGTCTCCCACCACCCCCACCCCCCAGCACTGTGGGGCACCTGCCAGCAGGCCCCCACCCATGTCCAACTCATGTTCCCCACCACCCCCACCCCCCAGCACTGTGGGGCACCTGCCAGCAGGCCCCCACCCATGTCCAACTCATGTTCCCCACCACCCCCACCACCCAGCACTGTGGGACACCTGCCAGCAGGCCCCCACCCATGTGCAACTCATGTTCCCCAGCCAACATGTCATCACAATCTAGATCCCTGGTCCCTATGATCAGCCTCCAAATGCAAAACACCCACCCGAGTATTGCATCCACCCACTCATATTTTGGAATTACATCACAGAACACCAATTGCAAGTTCCGAAACAAACACATTTCCCTCACATACACCCAATGGGTGTCAGTGAATCTCAAAACCCATATCATGAAATGCATGAAACCAATGAGATACCACACATTGAAGTTCACCAAAAAACTATGTATTAAAGGAAACATAAATAGAATCAAAAATAAAGAAACAGAAATGTGAATGTACAAAAATTAAAAGAAGCATGTCCGTGAAAAAAAGCAAAACCAAAAATAAAATTCCAAAGTAATGGTGTCCAAAGTCACTGTCCACAAAACAAAATCCAATGGGAAATAAAAAAGAAAGCCATTGCTCCATGGTTGAAATGTGAAAAAAAAATACAATCCAACAGTGAACTATGTACATGGGAACAAGCCAGGGTCCATTATCCCAACAAAAGAAAGGAAACCTGTCTAACTACACTAACTAATAAAATAAACTATATACAAAAATGTGGCCAATGTCCGAAAGGTCCAAATAAAATCAAAACAAAAATGAAACCTAACACTACCTACATAACTATGTACAAGGGCAGCGGGCTAGTTTGACAGCTCACTTGTGGATGTCCCGGGCCAGGGCATCATCAAACACCTGCTCAATGTCCCGGAGGCGGTCCTCCTCCATGGCCCCGAGGGTCCGCAGGGCCGTCGACGTGTCCACCTCCAAACCCCTGCGGATTGCCTCGAGGCACTGTGCCCGCCTCAGGGCCCTCTGCATGGAGTTCTCCGCCCTGACCATTGTGAGCCGTGCCTCTTCCGCCCGCTGCCGCTCCGCATCTATGGCGTGGCCCAACCACTGCCACACGGAAGACACTCTCTGTCCTGGGTCCTCCTGCCCTCCGGCCGATGCCTGCCCCTCCGATGTTGAAGGCCCCGAGCCTTCATGGCTCCCACCACGTTGCTGCTGCTGCTGCTGTGCATCTGCCCGTGCACTGCCTCCTGCTGCCTGCACATCCTCCGCCGGCTGGGGTGCAGTCGGTGATGTGGCCACCGCTGCTGGACGTCCGACTCCTGACTGTGGCAGGGATGCCTCCTCCACCAGCCTGGCCGCACCGTCTGAGGCAGCTCCACAGGGCACCCAGGTGACTGATGGGTGGGAAAATGGCACGGAGGACGACTGGCGCATAGGGGGTCCAGTTGAGGAGGGGGTCGTAGCAAGCCCCATCATACGGAGGAATCCGGCCTGGGTGACCTATCCCAGCAGGCTGACGTGGTCAACGAGCCATTCGAGATGACGTGCAGTCTCCTCATGAAAAGACTGCAGGTCACCTCGCATGGCCCGTTGACGCAACGCCACACCAGTCAGGACAGGCTCAACCCGGACCCGGATAGCCACGTCCGCAGGCAGAGGAAGGCCAGTTGATGTGAGCTCATCCCCTGCGTGAAAACGGGTCTGGACGTAGGCATCCCTGCTGGTGCAAGATGATGCAGGGACAGGATCAGGGACAGGATTGCACACAGGCACCTCCACGGCGGCCTGTGCTGCCTCCTGTCCCTGGTCCTGCACTGCACCACTAGCACCAGTGGGATCCCCACCTCCAGACCCCGTCTCTGGTGCTTGCACGGCCTCCTCCTCCACCAAACCCCCCACCAACCTGGATGACTCCGTGCCATCTTCCCCTGTTGGGCCCTGTGGGGTCCCAGCTGCCCCTTCTGCTGCCGAGGAGTCCAACTCCAACCTCCGCCTCTTGGACCTCCCCTCCGCCTCTTGGACCTCCCAAGTGTTCCCCCTCACGGCCCCTGCAGGAGGCTCACACCACAGGGGCCTACCCTGCACATGTCCTGCAGGCACCCCATCCACCATGGCCATACCCCCCAGCCAACCGATATGTCAACTTGCACTAATGCCCACCAACGCATGTCCTCCTGCACTCCCAGCCACCAGGGGCACCCTCCACCAGGCCCCCACCCATGTCTCCCACCACCCCCACCCCCCAGCCACCAGGGGCAGCCTCCACCAGGCCCCCACCTATGTCTCCCACCACTCCCATCCCCCAGCCACCAGGGGCACCCTCCACCAGGCCCCCACCCATGTCTCCCACCACCCCCACCCCCCAGCAGTGCAGGGGCACCCTCCACCAGGCCCCCACCCATGTCTCCCACCACCACCACCCCCCAGCCACCAGGGGCAGCCTCCACCAGGCCCCCACCCATGTCTCCCACCACCCCCACCCCCCAGCACTGTGGGGCACCTGCCAGCAGGCCCCCACCCATGACTCCCACCACCCCCACCCCCCAGCAGTGACGGGGCACCCACCAGCAGGCCCCCACCCATGTCTCCCACCAGCCCCACCCCCCAGCCACCAGGGGCAGCCTCCACCAGGCCCCCACCCATGTCTCCCAGCACCCCCACCCCCCAGCCACCAGTGGCAGCCTCCACCAGGCCCCCACCCATGTCTCCCACCACCCCCACCCCCCAGCAGTGCAGGGGCAGCCTCCACCAGGCCCCCACCCATGTCTCCCAGCACCCCCACCCACCAGCCAGCAGGGGTACTCTCCACCAGGCCCCCACCCATGTCATCCCACCCCCCCCAGCACGGTGGGGCACCTGCCAGCAGGCCCCCACCCATGTCCAACTCATGTTCCCCACCACCCCCACCCCCCAGCACTGTGGGGCACCTGCCAGCAGGCCCCCACCCATGTCCAACTCATGTTCCCCACCACCCCCACCCCCCAGCACTGTGGGGCACCTGCCAGCAGGCCCACACACATGTCCAACTCATGTTCCCCAGCACCCCCACCCCCAGCACTGTGGGGCACCTGCCAGCAGGCCCCCACCCATGTCCAACTCATGTTCCCCACCACCCCCACCCCCCAGCACTGTGGGGCGCCTGCCAGCAGGCCCCCACCCATGTCTCCCACCACACCCACCCCCCAGCAGTGCAGGGACACCCACCACCAGGACCCCACCCATGTCTCCCACCACACCCACCCCCCAGCTCTGTGGGGCACCTGCCAGCAGGCCTACACCCATGTCCAACTCATGTTCCCCACCACCCCCACCCCCCAGCACTGTGGGGCACCTGCCAGCAGGCCCCCACCCATGTCCAAGTCATGTTCCCCACCACCCCCACCCCCCAGCACTGTGGGGCACCTGCCAGCAGGCCCACACACGTCCAACTCATGTTCCCCAGAACCCCCACCCCCCAGCCACCAGGGGCAGCCTCCACCAGGCCCCCACCCATGTCTCCCAGCATCCCTACCCCCCAGCCACCAGGGGCAGCCTCCACCAGGCCCCCACCCATGTCTCCCACCACCCCCACCCCCCAGCAGTGCAGGGGCAGCCACCACCAGGCCCCCACCCATGTCTCCCAGCACCCCCACCCCCCAGCCACCAGGGGCAGACTCCACCAGGCCCCCACCCATGTCTCCCTGCACCCCCACCCCCCAGCCACCAGGGGCAGCCTCCACCAGGCCCCCACCCATGTCTCCCAGCACCCCCACCCCCCAGCCACCAGGGGCAGCCTCCACCAGGCACCCACCCATGTCTCCCAGCACCCCCACCCCCCAGCCACCAGGGGCAGTCTCCACCAGGCCCCCACCCATGTATTGCACCACCCCCACCCACCAGCAGTGCAGGGGCACCCACCACCAGGCCCCCACCCATGTCTCCCAGCACCCCACCCCCAGCCACCAGGGGCACCCTCCACCAGGCCCCCATCCATGTCTCCCACCACCCCCACCCCCAGCACTGTGGGGAACCTGCCAGCAGGCCCCCACCCATGTCTCCCACCACCCCACCCCCCAGCAGTGCAGGGGCACCCACAACCAGGCCCCCACCCATGTCTCCCAGCACCCCCACCCCCCAGCCACCAGGGGCAGCCTCCACCGGGCCCCCACCCATGTCTACCAGCACCCCCACCCCCCAGCCACCAGGGGCAGCCTCCAACAGGCCCCCACCCATGTCTCCCACCACCCCCACCCCCCCAGCCACCAGAGGCAGCCTACACCAGGCCCCCACCCATGTCTCCCACCACCCCCACCCCCCAGCAGTGCAGGGGCAGCCTCCACCAGACACCCACCCATGTCTCCCAGCACCCCCACTCCCCAGCCACCAGGGGCAGCCTCCACCAGGCCCCCACCCATGTCTCCCACCACCCCCACCCCTCAGCACTGTCGGGCACCTGCCAGCAGGCCCACACCCATGTCCAACTCATGTTCCCCACCACCCCCACCCCCCAGCACTGTGGGGCACCTGCCTTCAGGCCCCCACCCATGTCTCCCACCACCCCCACCCCCCAGCAGTGCAAGGGCAGCCTCCACCAGGCCCCCACCCATGTCTCCCACCACCCCCACCCCCCAGCAGTGTAGGGGCACCCTCCACCAGGCCCCCACCCATGTCTCCCACCACCCCCACCCCCCAGCACTGTGGGGCACCTGCCAGCAGACCCCCACCCATGTCTCCCACCACCCCACCCCCCAGCAGTGCAGGGGCAGCCTCCACCAGGCCCCCCCATGTCTCCCACCACCCCCACCCCCCAGCAGTGCAGGGGCAGCCTCCACCAGGCCCCCACCCATGTCTCCCACCACCCCCACCCCCCAGCACTGTGGGGCACCTGCCACCAGGCCCCCACCCATGTCCAACTCATGTCTCCCACCACCCACACCCCCCAGCCACCAGAGGCAGCCTCCACCAGGCCCCCACCCATGTCTCCCACCACCCCCATCCCCCAGCACTGTGGGGCACCTGCCAGCAGGCCCCCACCCATTTCTCCCACCACCCCCACACCCCAGCAGTGCAGGGGCACCCACCACCAGGCCCCCACCCATGTCTCCCAGCACCCCCACCCCCCAGCCACCAGGGGCAGCCTCCACCAGGCCCCCACCCATGTCTCCCACCATCCCCACCCCCCAGCCACCAGGGGCAGCCTCCACCAGGCCCCCACCCATGTCTCCCACCACCCCCACCACCCTGCAGTGCAGGGGCAGCCTCCACCAGGCCCCCACCCATGTCTCCCACCACCCCCACCCCCCAGCCACCAGGGGCAGCCTCCACCATGCCCCCACCCATGTCTCCCACCACCCCCACCCCCCAGCAGTGCAGGGGCAACCTCCACCAGGCCCCCACCCATGTCTCCCACCACCCCCACCCCCCAGCAGTGCAGGGGCAGCCTCCACCAGGCCCCCACCCATGTCTCACAGCACCCCCACCCCCCAGCCATCAGGGGCAGCCTCCACCAGGCCCCCACCCATGTCTCCCACCACCCCCACCCCCCAGCAGTGCAGGGGCAGCCTCCACCAGGCCCCCACCCATGTCTCCCAGCACCCCCACCGCCCAGCCACTAGGGGCAGCCTCCACCAGGCCCCCACCCATGTCTCCCACCACCCCCACCCCCCAGCACTGTGGGGCACCTGCCAGCAGGCCCCCACCCATGTCCAACTCATGTTCCCCACCACCCCCACCCCCCAGCACTGTGGGGCACCTGCCAGCAGGCCCCCACCCATGTCCAACTCATGTTCCCCACCACCCCCACCCCCCAGCACTGTGGGACACCTGCCAGCAGGCCCCCACCCATGTGCAACTCATGTTCCCCAGCCAACATGTCATCACAATCTAAATCCCTGGTCCCTATGGTCAGCCTCCCAATGCAAAACACCCACCCGAGTATTGCATCCACCCACTCATAATTTGCAATTACATCACAGAACACCAATTGCAAGTTCCGAAACAAACACATTTCCCTCACATACACCCAATGGGTGTCAGTGAATCTCAAAACCCATATCATGAAATGCATGAAACCAATGAGATACCACACATTGAAGTTCACCAAAAAAATATGTATTAAAGGAAATATAAATAGAATCAAAAATAAAGAAACAGAAATGTGAATGTACAAAAATTAAAAGAAGCATGTCCGTGAAAAAAAGCAAAACCAAAAATAAAATTCCAAATTAATGGTGTCCAAAGTCACTGTCCACAAAACAAAATCCAATGGGAAATAAAAAAGAAAGCCATTGCTCCATGGTTGAAATGTGAAAAAAAAATACAATCCAACAGTGAACTATGTACATGGGAACAAGCCAGGGTCCATTATCCCAACAAAAGAAAGGAAACCTGTCTAACTACACTAATAAAATAAACTATATACAAAAATGTGGCCAATGTCCGAAAGGTCCAAATAAAATCAAAACAAAAATGAAACCTAACACTACCTACATAACTATGTACAAGGGCAGCAGGCTAGTTTGACGGCTCACTTGTGGATGTCCCGGGCCAGGGCATCATCAAACACCTGCTCAATGTCCCGGAGGCGGTCCTCCTCCATGGCCCCGAGGGTCCGCAGGGCCGTCGACGTGTCCACCTCCAAACCCCTGCGGATTGCCTCGAGGCACTTTGCCCGCCTCAGGGCCCTCCGCATGGAGTTCTCCGCCCTGACCATTGTGAGCCGTGCCTCTTCCGCCCGCTGCCGCTCCGCATCTATGGCGTGGCCCAACCGCTGCCACACGGAAGACACTCTCTGTCCTGGGTCCTCCTGCCCTCTGGCCGATGCCTGCCCCTCCGATGTTGAAGGCCCCGAGCCTTCATGGCTCCCACCACGTTGCTGCTGCTGTTGTGCATCTGCCCGTGCACTGCCTCCTGCTGCCTGCACATCCTCCGCCGGCTGGGGTGCAGTCGGTGATGTGGCCACCGCTGCTGGACGTCCGACTCCCGACTGTGGCAGGGATGCCTCCTCCACCAGCCTGGCCGCACCGTCTGAGGCAGCTCCACAGGGCACCCAGGTGACTGATGGGTGGGAAAATGGCACGGAGGACGACTGGCGCATAGGGGGTCCAGTTGAGGAGGGGGTCGTAGCAAGCCCCATCATACGGAGGAATCCGGCCTGGGTGACCTGTCCCAGCAGGCTGACGTGGTCAACGAGCCATTCGAGATGACGTGCAGTCTCCTCATGAAAAGACTGCAGGTCACCTCGCATGGCCCGTTGACGCAACGCCACACCAGTCAGGACAGGCTCAACCCGGACCCGGATAGCCACGTCCGCAGGCAGAGGAAGGCCAGTTGACGTGAGCTCATCCCCTGCCTGAAAACGGGTCTGGACGTAGGCATCCCTGCTGGTGCAAGATGATGCAGGGACAGGATCAGGGACAGGATTGCACACAGGCACCTCCACGGCGGCCTGTGCTGCCTCCTGTCCCTGGTCCTGCACTGCACCACTAGCACCAGTGGGATCCCCACCTCCAGACCCCGTCTCTGGTGCTTGCACGGCCTCCTCCTCCACCAAACCCCCCACCAACCTGGATGACTCCGTGCCATCTTCCCCTGTTGGGCCCTGTGGGGTCCCAGCTGCCCCTTCTGCTGCCGAGGAGTCCAACTCCAGCCTCCGCCTCTTGGACCTCCCCCCGGCAGCTGCGGCCTGGGACGCGGCACCGGACTCCTCACTCCCCGATGAGATGACAACATGGGAGGGGAGCCGGGCCTTGCGTCTCCGGCTGGCGGTGGGATCCCCGCCGCTGTGCTCCACAGCACCTTCTCCGCCCTCTTTATCAGGTGACGCTGCAGACAGGAAGAAACAAAACACAGGCATCAGGCCACTGTACAATTGACACATACACACATGACAGTTGTACATGAGTGGCATTGGCAAACCTCAGACATGTCATCACAATCCCCAACACACATGTCATTTCAACTCGCACACATGAGCCATACCACAGCCATATCGCAACTGCCAGCACCATCCATACACATACAACAGCATGAGCAGGCAAAGGTGAGCCAGACATCACATGCAACACAGGAAGTGCACCACAAATGTACACACACCACCACACTTGCATGCATGTGTACACCCCTGCCAAGTGTCGCAGTGTTCAGACGGGCATCCATGTCCCATCTGCCAATCAGGCTTCCACATACCGCTGTCACATGCATCCATGTTGCATCACTGTTCACCCTTGTCAAATACACACACATGCACATGTACACAGTTCTGATACATGCAGCCGAAAACAACATACATGCGTGACATCACAGACATGTCTACTTACATACACATTCATCCAAACATGTGTGCGCACACAACTGCATTTGGCATGCAAGCCTACACACACAAGCACCATCCATGTCTCACACATTCCAGCCCTCGCATGTGTTAGCCCCACGGCCCTGTACACCCCCACCCATACTCGACCCTATAAAAACAGATGTGCAACCTGCACACTACTGAAAAATCACCACACACACTGCTCACAATCAGGATGAATGTACACTTACCGCTTAACTCCAGACGGGTCTGCCTATCAAGGACCTGGACGTGGAGCGCTGGGGATATGCGTTCCAGGACCCTCATTTGTTCTTCCGACAAGTGGCCCCGGCGCCCCTTGGCATCCGCTGCCTTCAAGAGGCGCCGGGCCTTGTTCAGGGTCCTGGACCTGAAGTCCTCCCAGCGCTTCTTGACATGTTGTAAGTCGCGGACTGCCACCCCCTCCACGTTGATGGCAGTCACGATGTCAGTCCAGATCCGAGTCCGTCCTTCCTTGTCGGCGCGGGAACTTCCGAAGAGGGCATCATACTGCCCCAGGACTTGCTCCACCAGGACACCAACTTCAGTGGCACTGAAGCTGGTGCCCCTCTGCCTCTCTGGCCGGAGATTGTCAGTGGTCTCAGATGGTGTTTGCCCCGACATGACAACCCCAGAGGCAGGAGAGGGTGGGAAACTGGGTCCTGGGGCTGGGCTGTGGAGCGATGGCATCCCTGTCGGGAGTCTTCGGTTCCAGCAGGGGTGGTCAAAGCAACAGCACCCCTGGCTGATGTGCAGGCAGCAAATGGCAGGGCACGTGGGCAGCAGGCAGTCAGGCAGCAGCAGATGGCAGGTGGGAGCGTGCTCGGGGCTCTGGGGGGCAGTAGTTCGGCCTTCTGGGCAGGAGCGTGGTCTTCCGTGTGCTTACGCGTGGCCAGCTTGATACGGAGTGATTTGGCACGTGAAAAATCTGCACGTCAGCGTGTAATTCGAGGAAAGGCCCTTAGCGCGTATGCACGGCAGCACGCATATGCGATTTCATTGGACCAAAGGCCCTTAGCGCGTGAGCGCGTCTGTGACGTGACGCGCGCGGGTGTTTCCCTCATTGCACGTGATGACAGAACACACGTGGATTTCCACCAATCGCGTGTGAAAGTTCCCGCGCACCCTGGAACACACGTACCCAGACTAATCGCGTGTGGTACTTCCCGCGCACCCCGAAACACACGTACCCAGGTCAATCGCGTGTACGCTCACTCCCCTCCGATCACAGGCGAAGACACTCGGACGTACAGTCTTACCACGTATCCAAATACGGGAAACCCGCGCACGGCAAAAGACGTGCACAGGCGTCAACGCGTCCGCCCACACGAAGGCAGGCGGAGGCGTCCCCGCGCACAGCATAAAAGTGCGCACAAACAACAAACGCGTATATACAGCTACGATGAATGCCCCATTTGTCGGCTGCACTGATCGTGGGACACCGCAGGAGGAGGAGAATAGCCAGGGCACGCATTTTCGCACCACGGACAAGCCTTTTTGGGATGCCTGACGACCAGATCTATGGCAGGTATAGGTTTCCACCCCATATCATCCTAGACCTGGTCAGGGAGTGGGAAGATGACCTCACATCCCCCACCCTTTGCTCCCAAGCATTGAGCCCCTTGGAGAAGCTGCTCAATGTCCTGCATTTTTTGGCCACTGGGTCATTTCAGCGGACCACTGCCATAGTGGGGGGGGTCTCACAGGCCACGCAGTCACGCTGCCTACACCAGGTACTGGCAATCATGACAGCGCGCCCCCCAGTCCGCAGGCACATATACATGCCCAGAACACCCGCAGAAAGGCAGGCCGTTGTCCTGGATTTATTCAGGGTGGCACACTTCCCCAAAGTGCTTGGTGCCATAGCTTGCACCCATGTAGCGCTACGTCCACCTAGGGCCACTGAGCACATCTATCGAAACCGCAAGCACTGACATTCCATCAATGTACAGGTGGTATGTGATGCAAAGGGAATCATCACCTCTGTCTATGCAAACTACCCTGGCTCCACCCATGACAGTTTCATATACAGAATGTCTGCCCTGAGCCGGGCCCTGGAAGCTGGGCAGCATGGTGACACATGGCTCCTAGGTCAGTACAAATGCCCTTGCACATGCATGCAAGTCACACACAGACAAATATCCAAACCCTAATAATCTCAACTATTATCACCTCCCCAGGGGACAGTGCCTACCCTCTGAGCAACCACATGATGACGCCAATCCGGAACCCCACCACACCACCCCAGGTAAGATACAACGCCGCCCATATTGCAACCAGGGGCATAGTGGAGCGCACATTTGGAGTGCTCAAGTCACGTTTCCGCTCCCTTGACCGCTCTGGTGGGCAACTACTCTATGCACCACCAGTAGTGTGCAGGATCATTATGGCAGCATGTGTCCTGCACAATGTTGCAACACGGCAGGGCGTCCCGGTGGACATGGTGGTGCCCCCACATCCCCAACCACAGGCACAGGCGCTGCCCATGGGAGGAGACAGGGCACGTGGCGAGGAAGCCCGGAACCAGCTTGATGCCACATTTTTCACCTAAACTCTCACCCCTGCGGAGTGCACACAGGCGTGGCACATACCAAGTGACAATCGATGATGACAAAGAGACAGTCAACTGTCACAACCCTACCACCCTGAGATAGTTGCCATGGAAGTGCCACATCGTCTGCATCCCTAGCTATTTAAACACAAGCTATCCTGTGTGACCAAAAGGCACACATATGACATATGACATGATATGGCCCATACACAAGTATTTCAAGGCGCAATGAGGCAGGGAGGGGGGAACAAGGGAAGACAGACAACGGTACTACTAGGCCAGGTGTCATTGAGATCGTGCAAGTGCAGGTGTAGGGGGAAGGGAAAAGTGCAAGGGGAAGGGTGGGAGGGAGTCCAGTACAGGGGAAGTAGCCCAAAAAAATAATACATATGTCGGCTGGTGGCAACTGCAAAGGTAAGTGCAGACAAGTGCTGGGAAGGGAGGGCTGTAGGGATAGAGAGACAGTACTGCAGTGCAGGGGTTGCCATGGAGGCAGTGCAAGTGGAGAGTGGCTGGGCCAGGGACCGAGGTCGGTGAGAGTGGCCCAGTTGCAGCTCCTGTGCAGTTCCAGTGAAGAATTCTGCAAGGGAGAGGCAGAGAGTAAGCAGAAGCAAAGAGGAAAGTCTTGAGGTGCTTCCAGAACTGGAGATGGTTCCCCTCAAGTTCAAGTCAGGCAGGAAGTCTGTTCCAGGGGGAGGGCCCTGCCGCGGAGAGAAATCTACCCCCAGCTAGTTGCTCTGAGAAGCGGATGACCCTGACATGCAAGGTGTGCATCACACACACCTGCAAAACAGGCCATGGCCATCACTGTCATGTCACTCAAACCCTCCCAAACATCAACATGACATGGCAAGCAATACCCATACACCAACACAGTAACAATAAGGTACACATTGCCATGTCCTAAATGTACAGTGGCATCAGACAATGATGCCTGACCCGGAATCAGATGAAATGACAGACCAACAAAATCTCCCACCCAAAATAAGTCATTTCCAAATGCATTACAACAGTCGTAGACGTAACATAACAATGAATGCCTGTCTACATACACATTATGCATTGCAAAATCAACACTGCAGCTCATGTGTGCAGTGTCCTACTCCTGCAACACACTGCTCAGCGCACAGCACAGTGAACAGCCATTGTGTGTGATGCACACCCTGAGCATCACATCTAAGTGACAGACCACATCAAACATCAAATTAGGCACGTACTGGATCCATAATCGGTCACAGAACATGTGCTGCAGGGACACAGTGGGCACCAGAAGGCAAACAGTGTACACGTGGATATGCAAGGGTGGGAGTACATGTAGTGCATCAGAGTGCAAGTGTGTGGTTCTGCAAGGACATGCACTCCACATATGCATGTGCACTCAAATGACCATCAGTGTTCCCTACACATCACATGTGAACATTCACCATGTGTACACCCCAGCATGTCAAACCACAACTATCCCCTCACACCTGAAAGGAACACACAACACATGAACGGGCATTGATCAGCAGAACACAACATGTACATAGGATACCACCATTACAATGTCAGAGTTTCCATCACACTGCAGGGCAAGGCAACTATCAACAACAACCCCCCTTTCCCTCACAAATGACCATGACCCACTGAACAACTGCACCTGGGTCATGGAGCCTCCAACCATCAATTCCACCTGGCCACAGGATCACCTTTACCCTTCGTCACCAGCTCCCACCTTGTGTGTAAAAAGATGCCTGAACCCTCAGAATCCACACTCATTTCCAAAATCACAAAATCCAAGGCATAAAAACGAACCCGAACACCCTCCAGTAGATGACTTGACGTAGCAGTACCTCACAAAGGCCAAGTACTACCACAATGATGCAACAACCAAGGTAGCACAGTAAAACAATGTCACAACAGGATGTGAACCATGTGTGGTACATAACATAGGATGATGCATCATGAACGGATGTGTATTGTGACAGGTCCCGTGTACAGGCGTGGGAGTGTCACGAAACAACCACCCCCACCGTGTCCCGGGTGCCTGCAAGGTCAAACTCACACAGGCCCCTGAGACCCTGGTGGGGAAGGAGGTTCAGGGATATGCAGTCGGGACAGGTGTTGGCACACTGGATGACTGGAATGAGTGGCAGGAGAGGGGAGGAGCAATGACACATGAAAGTAGGGAATGAACGAAAATGTACTACCTGCATGAACACATACACAATCCAAACAAACTTGGACATCATTGTTATGGCCTTCTGTAGTCCAGGCTTAGGAGTGGTACGAACCAACCACCCCCTCTAGGGTTTTGGCACCTGCAAGTTCGGGGCTTACACAGGCATCCGCAACCCCAGCGGGGAAAGAGGGTTAGGGAATGTTGCTTGGATAGGTACGGGAAGCAGGAACACCGGGTAGAGGGTACAGGGTTCGAAATTGCATAGGATTCCGGGTGATTAGGGGGAAAAAAACATACCAAATTGAATCACACATACATCCATGCATTAGTGCACCCCCCAGCAAGCCTATGCAGAGTAGTTTGAAAGAAAAACAACAAGACACTTAGCTCTGGTTTTGAGTGCTGGCCTCCTGCCTGCGCACTCTCAGGTCCGGTTACAGGAGCACTGCAATGCTGCAAAGAGAGCCACAGTCAACAACCAGTACGTGCCAATTACACAAAAACACACCACCAAACATGCCCCATAGCAACAAAGTACTCTACAAACAGACAATCTGGTGTAGATGCTTCGTACCCATATATATCAGTACCCCTGTGACGGGTCATACACAGTCAATGCAGTAAGTCAGCCGCCGGTGGGTGCGTGGCAAATTGAACACCAATGTGTCACAATTCACACAACATGCAATGTTCCCTGGGTAAGCAGACAGACCCATATAGCAAGCCATGACTTCAGTGCAAGTTACGTACCACCATGACCGAAACAAAGTTGCCAGTGCATTTATCATAAAGTACATGGAAATGAAATGCACTGCACCCGAGTATGTCCCTTGCTGTATGTCTCTGTGAGCTGCCCCTTTCCATGTCTCGGAAGGCTACATGGTTGATACAAGTGCCTCAATGGACCTTGGTGTACCGGAGGGTATGTGCCACTGCCCCTGCATGTGTCCCAGACAACCCTACTATCAACAGCCATCAGTCCACAAACACATCTGAGCTGCATTGTGTGCTTCAACGCCAATGTCATGATGCCTACCTCCAAGGAGCCAGGCCCAGCCCAGCAACCACAGAGGCAGACATAATTTTCCCCAAGGACGTCTCAGCGGGCCCAAGTTGGGGCCTTTTGGACGCAGTCCTGGCGCCTTCGGCGCCAGGCTCATTCTGGACCCCAGTCCTGGCGCCTTAGGCGCCAGGCTCATAAAGCAAGACATGTGTGTAAGTGTTTTAATGTGCACTTACCTGAAGCAGACCGTGCTGCTACATCCAGGCCCTCATGAGGACTGAATGGGACTACTTTATCTTTTGGACTACTTTATCACTCGGGTGTGGTCTGAGGAAGAATACATACCTGAGTGGAAGGATACATACCTGGAACTAATTTACAGGCTATTTAAACCACACCCGAAGAGCAGCACATGCTTCGCGTTGTCCTGCATCTAGCAGCTGGACGCTCACCGTGTTTGCTCCTGCATCGGACTTCTGCCACGCCTGCCAGCACCCTGATCACCTACAAAGGAAGAGAAAGAGAGAATAGGAGAAGGAAAAGACTTTACCTGCAAGATCCGCATTCCGGAGTCAGCTCGCCGACGATCCTGCAAAGGAAGACACTTAATTTAAAAGCACATCGCATCGACCGCCGCATTCCACTCACCTTCACAGGGCGCCTCCATGTTCAGCAGCGAGCACCCGGATTTGCAGCCACGCTTCCACGCCTAGGGAGAAAAAGACAAGAGCAAAGGTGAGAGAGAGAAGGAAATGAGGAAACCTAAACCTCCATGTTAAGACTTACCTGTTGGGTCATTCCTTCTTCATTTCGGGTCCGCGCCGCATCCAGGCATTTCCGGACCCCGGCCCCTATGGGGAAAAAGACATTAGCGTCAATGAGCGAATGAAAAGACATTACCCAAAAACGCTCATCAAGACTTACCTGATTTCTACAGGGATTGCACCTCGCATCTCGGGTCGGTGCCTTTTCCCCGGCATTCCGTAACCCGGCCCCTATGGGGAAAAAGACATTGACATTAGCATATTGATGCAAGGACAAAAGGGGAACCTTTCAAGGAACTTACCTGGAAGCCAAGCAAGTTTGGTTCTCATAAAACCAAGAATCCAGTGAAGTAACTGGATACCAACGCGCCCCTGCATCAGAAGCAGGAAGGAGAGCTTGCCCTTCAAGACCCTAAGGTGAGACGCCACGGGAAGCACAGAAGGGTTTTGAGGAGGGTAAGAGGGGAAAGGGGGAGGCTGGTAGCATTCCCCGCAGACAGTTAATCCCTTATTCTCGCCTACAGAAGGATACTTTTGCAAGCCGGACAAGCAGGAGTTGGGAGTCCGGTCCAGTCCATCTTCTGAGCCCCACGCAACACCTTAGAAGAGGTCACAGCAGCAAGATCCTGGCCAGCGCCTCCGTGGGAGTCAGGTGAGCGTAACAACCAATATTCGTCTAAGCTCACCCTCAGTGCTGTGACTAAGCCTGCATGTGCAACTCGCCTGTTGCAAGCTTTGCTGTGTCGTGGCCCCCCTGTGATGCTCACCTTGCCTGGAGTTCCTTGGAACATGTCAGCAGTTCTAGGATGTGGGTCTGCAATCACTGTGCTCTGCTTGTGCACACATGTGCATGTGGGCACCAACAAACGGGTCCAGATTTCCGTCGTCCAATGGGCCATGTCTGCTGGCAAAGGTGCTCTGGAGGCTCATCCCCCTGCAGAAAGGGCATGAAACACATGATTAATGCTTCAAAGTCATCTGTGTGTGTCTCATCAGGCATCTCATTACTTGACCATGTCAGAGAGTCACATCACAAATCACACCATCAGTCCGTCTTTCACATCCAATGTGTGGTACACTATCTACAGCATGAATTGCAACAAGCACGTGTACAGGAAAGATATGAAACATACTACACAATGCATAGCAATCAATGTACACATTATTCATGACACACCCCATCTAGCAAAAGCCGAACAGTGGACAATGACACCAAAATCATCCCCACTAGGGGTGTCAACACAAGTCACACAGCACCAGACATGCCACAGATATGACAGTCCAAAGCCCTTGTGTAATATTCTGTAACACCGAACCATCCTTGCGATCCCATGGATAAGGGAGGCAGGAGTGGCATATGTGAGTCAAGGACCCCAAGCAGCAAACACATACACAAGACAACCATGAAGGGCCCAGCTGGAACAGACAGTGTATGCCTTCAAAAGCCACAAAGCACCGCACCGTCACATAAAAGCACAATAGACTAGCAATTTTAAACTAAATCAACTATTAACTAATTGCACTAACAATGGAAAACCTACATTATCTATTTACACTAACTATCAAACAGAAACTTAACTAACTAAACTAAAAGAAAAATCAAAAATGGCCACATACGACCCGGGGGGGAGGGGAGGCACCCAGGAGGGGGGAGGTACAGGGTGCTGCTCAACATCCACATGCGATGATGCTGAGCCAAAAAAAACCTCCATGGGCTCAACGCCTGCACAGCCCGACCTATGTGGGAGATAGATGGTCGTCCGAGTCTGGCTCATCCTGTAAAGGAGGACGTGGCACAGTAGCCTGGCCACGCCTAGCCGCAGCTTGCCCCTCGTCGGCAGCAAATCTGCCGGACGGGTGAGCCTGGTTCTGTGTGGCAATGTGACATAGGTCTGCATGCAGAACCTCACGTGATACACGTGCTTCCTCTTGCAAGGTAGCATGTGTAACATGGAGTTCCTCCTGCAAGGCCTGGCTGGACAACCGCTGCACCTCCCAGCAAGCCTGTAGCTCAGCCGAGATGGTACGCTCAAGCTGTGCAAACCTCTCCTCTGCCTGCTGCCTCTGGTACATCATAAGGACACCCAGAGTGGATCTGAGGGAAGCATACTCCTCCCTCAGGGCATCCATGTGCGCCTCTGCGTGATGAGCAATTGCTTGACGCAGAGACGACATTTCAGCCTGGCGTGTCCTGTCTGAGGCCGCCATGCCCAGCCTGAGCGAGCGGGCCGTGGACCGTGCCGCCTGCTGCTGGAGAAGCACCTGCCTAGCAGTGGGGAGCACAGATCGGGCCACACGCTCCATGCTCTCAGCGACGTTCTCCATTGCTGCCCCCTGCCTTTCGGAATTGGCAGTCATGTCTTGCTCCCACTCAGTATACAGCGGTTGCGTGCGGCGACCGCGTTGCCGGGCTTGACCCCTGCGGGACCCAAGGACCGGTGGTCCTTGCTGTGTTGGCACCGCCTGCGGCTGCACGACTACATGCCCCCGTCGACGTGATGTCCCAGGCACATCAGTGACTGGTGTGGAGGGTAACCCTGTGTCCTGATCCACCACGGGCGGAGGAACCAAGACTGTCTGATCCCTCAGTGCAGGTGTCGCAGACAGAGGAGTGTCCACATCAGAATCACTCACCCCTGACACATGGACTTGATGCTCATCCAACTCAACATGGACGTCAGAGTCGTCATCAAGGCTGGACTCATAGGCAGCCAGAGACAAGATGGACTGCAGCACTTGGGGGTTTTCGTGGCATACCACCCCACGACCCCCACTAGTGCCGGGTTGATGTGGTGTTACCAACCCTGTGTCTGGCATGACAACACCATCCTCCGCCTCCATTGCATCATCACCTGAAAAATATAGAGAAAAAAGGTCACTACACATGTCAGAAGCACACGACACACACACACACCGACAGCAAAGGCATCCGGCAGACATGTGACACACAACTTATGACCTGGCATGCATGCTGGGTCTACTTTGAATAGCTTCTGTGATCAGATCTGTTGAAAGTTGGCAGTTTCCATGGAAGTGGGTCTATGCAGTGCAGAAAATGTGTACGCCACTCACTACCTACATGTACAAGCACTCCATGGTGTGTGCCAGGAAATGTGAAGGCAGTGCAATGTCAAATTCACACATCACGTGCATTGTGCATTCAATGTGTACCATGTCTAGAAGCCAAGCACCCCTCCACCCCAGTACCAAAGCAGGGATGCCTAGCATGGTATCAAAAGGCTGACCATACACCTGTGTATTGAGAGGCAGTGTTCACTGGCATCAACAGCTTAATGTGATTCAAATTACAACACTACAAATGATGCTGGGACAGTGGGCAGGACACATGATGAAAACGCCAGAGGCCGCCCACGTGTGAAGAAGACACAACAAGAGTTGGACAGAGTCATTGGCCATTGAACAGGCTGAGGCCTGTGAGCCACACAGATTGTCAGAGCCTAAACATGTGTGCAACGCAGGACTGAGCCACAGTTGACATGGGGAGGCCGATGAGATGGCAGGCAATGTATGTAGCCAAGGACTCATATTACAGTGATCATCCAGTCAAGGACACATAGGGGCATGCGTGCAATGCACATGGAGCATGAATGGGCACTCATGTCCCTGCGGGACATCTGACCCATGCACAGTACAAGTGAGATACCCTGCATCGAGTACTAAGGCTGTACCACACGGCATATATCTGGCAGTTTCTACGCTGGAAGTTAGCATCTACACAGGACACATGAACAAGAAACTACACATTGGCAAAATTGAAGCAGACCAGTGCAAAGGTGGAACTGGGGTGCAGAGTGGTGGAGGAGGGGCAAGGGAGCATGCCCACATGGAGTCCCGCATGCAGGCAGAGGAGACATGCATGACGGAAGCATTGCATTACTTACACATCAGAACCATGTACACGTCACATGTAGCAGCAATCATGCACAACACATCCCACAAGTGAAACACACACGTCCTCAACAAACACGCATCAACACTCACTGGACTGGGCATCAAAGTCCAGCATCTCTCCCACTCCTTCGATCAATTCAGGTGGTATGAACTCTGCAACGAGAGCCTCATGCGGAGTGATTTCTTCCTCCTCTGGTACAGGCCCACCGCCAGTCACCAGAGTCAAGTTGTAATTTGAGGCACGCTTAGCCTTAGTGCTGCGCTTGATGTCATTCCAACGCTTTTTGTACTCCTGCGCCGTGCGCACCTCATGGCCGAATGAACTGACATGTTCCGCAACATGCTTCCAGTGGGTGTCACGTTGGGCAGCCGTATTCTGACTATTGGCACCCACTAGCATGTCACGGCTGTGGCCCCGCACGTAGTCCACGAGGAAGTCCAGTTCCTGCTTACAGAAAGGCTTCTTCCTCGACCTGCAAGAGGTTGTGGCTGTGTGTGGGGTCCCAGCCTGTGCTGCAGGTGCAACCTTCCTCCTCTTGGACTGTGGCGCAGACCCTGGCTGGCTAATGCCGCCCTGACCAGTATGGCCAGTGGATTCGGTGGATTGAGCCAAGGGAGTGGCATGTGGAGGGATGACCAAAGGCCTGACTTGTGTCAGTGGCAGATGGGTGCCCACTAATGGACCCTGCGCAGCAACATCAGCTGTGGCAGGGTCATTGACTGCAACGGTCCTGGTTGGCAGACTCACAACCGGGGTGCTGTTGGGTGCATCTGCCCCTGCACTTGCCAACACCCGGCTGCTTGGGGCAGCAGATGACATGACTGCCCCAGGGACACGTGTCTTGGTCTGAGCAGCCCGGCGTGCCCCTATGGTTTCCCCCCTGGCCTGTTGGAGATCTACCAAGGGCTCTTCAAGTGCCAACACAGCCTGCGCTGGCAGACCCTGAGCCTGGCTGGCGGTGTCCACAGCTGCACCTGCAGCTACCACTACCCTTGGGCCTGTGGCAGTTGATGGAACGGACTGCCGGGTCGTACGGGTGCCCATGCCAGATGCAGGAGCTGCATCCCCCGGAACCACAGGGGGTGGTGGCATGGCTGCACCGACACATGGCACAACATTGTGCTCAAGTGGCGCACCCCTGCCTCTTCCCCCTCTGTGGCTGCCCTGAACACCCTGGAGTCCCCCTACTCCCTGGTCACCACGGCCACGTCCCCGACCATGCCCGCCACGAGGAGGACGCCCAGCTGAGGCGCCCCTCACCTTTGGTGCCCTCCTAACCATGGCACAGATGTAGTAGTGCTGGCACAGATGGAGTGGTGCCAATGGGAGGTGTACACCACAATTGACCTGGGCAATTGGGGTGAAGGGGGTGGGAAGCAAGATGTTAACAGCCCCCCTGCACCTGCAAGGCTGTATGTGACCTCGGTGATGTGGTGACGGGTCACGCAACGCTCAGGCACCCCAAAACTGCAGTAAAACTGTGCACGCAACCCTGCAGCCTACGTGCATGGATTCAACCTCCCGCAGTACGCGGTGGCACCCAGTAACACGAATAACGCGTACGCCTGGGACACGCAGGCTACTATGACATCGAAAATGGGTGCGATACACAGGGGCACCCGCAGTGGGAAAAAGAGCGTGTGCGACTCACCGTCTGACTAGCGCGATGCAGAAAAACATACGTAGCCAATACCCCCGCCAAAAGAAGAGATACGTCCTTGATAGCTGTGAAGTTGTGATGGCGCGCGAAACAACAGGAAGCAGCAACACACGTCGGTCTCCACGAAAGGCACGTACAGCGAACTGCTGGGCCCGCTCACCTTTAACCCGTGCTGAGGGAAACGCACGCGTGCATCACGTCACTTACGCGCATGGGCCCTTTCCCCGTATTGCACGCGGACGTGCAGTTTTTCACGCGCGCTTACGCGCATGGGCCCTTTCCTCGTATTACACGCGGACATGCAGTTTTTCACGCGCACTGAAATGCCCATGCACGTCTGTACGCGTCACGTCACAGGGGCGCTTGCGCTTGAGGGGCCTTCTGTCCAATGAAAATGCATATGCGTGCAGACGCGCTTACGCGCTAAGGGCCTTTCCTCGAATTACACGCTGACGTGCAGATTTTTCACGTGCCAAATCACTCTGTATCAAGCTGGCCACGCTTAAGCACACGGAAGACCACGCTCCTGCCCAGAAGGCTGAACAACTGCCCCCCAGAGCCCCGAGCACGCTCCCACCTGCCATCTGCTGCTGCCTGACTGCCTGCTGCCCACGTGCCCTGCTATTTGCTGCCTGCACATCAGCCAGGGGTGCTGTTGCTGTGACCACCCCTGCTGGAACCGAAGACTCCCGACTGGGATTCCATCGTTCCACAACCCAGCCCCAGGACCCAGTTGCCCACCCACTCCTGCCTCTGGGGTTGTCATGTCGGGGCAAACACCATCTGAGACCACTGACAACCCCCGGCCAGAGAGGCAGAGGGGCACCAGCTTCAGTGCCACCAAAGTTGGTGTCCTGGTGGAGCAAGTCCTGGGGCAGTATGATGCCCTCTTCGGATGTTCCCGCGCCGACAAGGAAGGACGGACTCGGATCTGGACTGACATCGTGACTGCCATCAATGCGGAGGGGGTGGCAGTCCGCGACTTATAACATGTCAAGAAGCGCTGGGAGGACTTCAGGTCTAGGACCCTGATCAAGGCCCGGCGCCTCTTGAAGGCAGCGGATGCCAAGGGGCGCCGGGGCCACTTGTCGGAAGAACAGATGAGGGTCCTGGAATGCATATCCCCAGCGCTCCACGTCCAGGTCCTTGAGAGGCAGACCCGCCTGGAGTCGAGCGGTAAGTGTACATGCATCCTGATTGTGAGCCGTGCGTGTAGTGATTTTTCAGTAGTGTGCAGGTTGCACATCTGTTTGTATGGGGTCAACTGTCATGTGTGTATTTGTCCATTTTACAGTGCCCTGATGCCTGTGTTTTGTTTCTCCCTGTCTGCAGCGTCAACTGATAAAGAGGGCGGAGAAGGTGCTGTGAAGCACAGCGGCGGGGATCCCACCGCCAGCGGAGACGCAAGGCCCGGCTCCCCTCCCATGTTGTCATCTCGTCGGGGAGTGAGGAGTCCGGTGCCGCGTCCCAGGCCGCAGCTGCCGGGGGGAGGTCCAAGAGGCGGAGGTTGGAGTTGGACTCCTCGGCAGCAGAAAGGGCAGCTGGGACCCCACACGGCCCAACAGGAGAAGATGGGACGGAGTCATCCAGGTTGGTGGGGGGTTTGGTGGAGGAGGAGGCCGTGCAAGCACCAGAGACGGGGTCTGGAGGTGGGGATCCCACTGGTGCTAGTGGTGCAGTGCAGGACCAGGGACAGGAGGCAGCACAGGCCGCCATGGAGGTGCCTGTGTGCAATCCTGTCCCTGATCCTGTCCCTGCATCATCTTGCACCAGCAGGGATGCCTACGTCCAGACCCGTTTTCAGGCAGGGGATGAGCTCACATCAACTGGCCTTCCTCTGCCTGCGGACGTGGCTATCCGGGTCTGGGTTGAGCCTGTCCTGACTGGTGTGGCGTTGCGTCAACGGGCCATGCGAGGTGACCTGCAGTCTTTTCATGAGGAGACTGCACGTCATCTCGAATGGCTCGTTGACCACGTCAGCCTGCTGGGACAGGTCACCCAGGCCGGATTCCGTCTGATGGGGCTTGCTACGACCCCCTCCTCAACTGGACCCCCTATGCGCCAGTCGTCCTCCGTGCCATCTTCCCACCCATCAGTCACCTGGGTGCCCTGTGGAGCTGCCTCTGACGGTGCGGCCAGGCTGGTGGAGGAAGCATCCCTGCCACAGTCAGGAGTCGGACGTCCAGCAGTGGTGGCCACATCTACGACTGCACCCCAGCCAGCAGAGGATGTGCAGGCAGCAGGAGGCAGTGCACGGGCAGAGGCAAAGCAGCAGCAGCAACGTGGTGGGAGCCATGAAGGCTCGGGGCCTTCAACATCGGAGGGGCAGGCATCGGCCGGAGGGCAGGAGGACCCAGGACAGAGAGTGTCTTCCGTGTGGCAGCGGTTGGGCCACGCCATAGATGCGGAGCGGCAGCGGGCAGAAGATGCACGGCTCACAATGGTCAGGGCGGAGAACTCCATGCGGAGGGCCCTGAGGCGGGCCGAGTGCCTTGAGGCAATCGGCAGGGGTTTGGAGGTGGACACGTCGACGGCCCTGCGGACCCTCGGGGCCATGGAGGAGGACCGCCTCCGGGACATTGAGCAGGAGTTCGATGATGCCCTGGCCCGGGACATCCTCAAGTGAGCGTCAAACTAGCCCGCTGCCCTTGTACATAGTTATTTAGGTAGTGTTAGGTTTCATTTTTGTTTTGATTTTATTTGGACCTTTCGGACATTGGCCACATTTTTGTATATAGTTTATTTTATTAGTTAGTGTAGTTAGATAGGTTTCCTTTCTTTTGTTGGGATAATGGACCCTGGCTTGTTCCCATGTACATAGATCACTGTTGTATTGTATTTTTTTTTCACATTTTAACCATGGAGCAATGGCTTTCTTTTTTATTTCCCATTGGATTTTGTTTTGTGGACATTGACTTTGGACACCATTACTTTGGAATTTTATTTTTGGTTTTGCTTTTTTTCACAGACATGCTTCTTTTAATTTTTGTACATTCACATTTCTGTTTCTTTATTTTTGATTCTATTTATGTTTCCTTTAATACATATTTTTTTTGGTGAACTTCAATGTGTGGTATCTCATTGGTTTCATGCATTTCATGATATGGGTTTTGAGATTCACTGACACCCATTGTATGTGAGGGAAATGTGTTTGTTTCAGAACTTGCAATTGGTGGGATGCAATACTCGGGTGGGTGTTTTGCATTTGGAGGCTGACCATAGGGACCAGGGATCAAGATTGTGATGACATGTTGGCTGGGGAACATGAGTTGCACATGGGTGGGGGCCTGCCGGCAGGTGCCCCACAGTGCTGGGGGGTGGGGGTGGTGGGAGACATGGGTGGGGGCCTGGTGGAGGGTGCCCCTGCACTGCTGGGGGGTGGGGGTGGTGGGATACATGGGTGGGGGCCTGGTGGAGGGTGCCCATGCACTGCTGGGGGGTGGGGGTGGTGGGAGACATGGGTGGGGGCCTGGTGGAGGCTGTCCCTGGTGGCTGGGGGGTGGGGTGCTGGGAGACATGGGTGGGGGCCTGGTGGAGGGTGCCCCTGGTGGCTGGGGGGTGGGGGTGGTGGGAGACATGGGTGGGGGCCTGGTGGAGGCTGCCCCTGGTGGCTGGGGGATGGGGGTGCTGGGAGACATGGGTGGGGGCCTGGTGGTGGGTGCCCCTGCACTGCTGGGGGGTGGGGGGGGTGGTCATGGTTGGGGGCCTGCTGGCAGGTGCCCCACAGTGCTGGGGGATGGGGGGGTGGGAGACATGAGTGGGGGCCTGGTGGAGGGTGCCCCTGCACTGCTGGGGGGTGGGGGTGGTGGGAGACATGGGTGGGGGCCTGCTGGCAGGTGCCCCACAGTGCTGGGGGGTGGGGGGGTGGGAGACAAGAGTTGGACATGGGTGGGGGCCTGCTGGCAGGTGCCCCACAGTGCTGGGGGGTGGGGGTGGTGGGAGACATGGGTGGGGGCCTGGTGGAGGGTGCCCCACAGTGCTGGGGGGTGGGGGTGGTGGGAGACATGAGTTGGACATGGGTGGAACCTGCTGGCAGGTGCCCCACAGTGCTGGGGGATGGGGGTATTGGGAGACATGGATGGGGGCCTGCTGGCAGATGCCCCACAGTGCTGGGGGGTGGGGGTGGTGGGAGACATGGGTGGGGGCCTGGTGAGGGTGCCCCACAGTGCTGGGGGGTGGGGGTGGTGGGAGACATGGGTGGGGTCCTGGTGGAGGGTGCCCCTGGTGGCTGGGGGTGGGGGTGGTGGGATACATGGGTGGGGGCCTGGTGGAGGGTGCCCCTGGTGGCTGGGGTGTGGGGGTGCTGGGAGACATGGGTGGGGGCCTGGTGGTGGGTGCCCCTGCACTGCTGGGGGGTGGTGGGAGTCATGGGTGGGGGCCTGCTGGCAGGTGCCCCACAGTGCTGGGGGGGTGGGGGTGGTGGCAGACATGAGTTGGACATGGGTGGGGGCCTGCTAGCAGGTACCCCACAGTGCTGGGGGGTGGGGGGGTGGGAGACATGAGTTGGACATGGGTGGGGGCCTGCTGGCAGGTGCCCCACAGTGCTGGGGGGTGGGGGTGGTGGGAGACATAGGTGGGGGCCTGGTGGAGGGTGCCCCACAGTGCTGGGGGTGGTGGGAGACATGAGTTGGACATGGGTGGGGGCCTGTTGGCAGGTGCCCCACAGTGCTGGGGGGTGGAGGTGGTGGGAGACATGGGTGGGGGCCTGCTGGCAGGTGCCCTACAGTGCTGGGGGGTGGGGGTGGTGGGAGACATGGGTGGGGGCATGGTGGAGGGTGCCCCACAGTGCTGGGGGGTGGGGGTGCTGGGTGACATGGGTGGGGGCCTGGTGGAGGGTGCCCCTGGTGGCTGGGGGTGGGGGTGGTGGGAGACATGGGTGGGGGCCTGGTGGAGGGTGCCCCTGGTGACTGGAGGTGGGGGTGGTGGGAGACATGGGTGGGGGCCTGGTGGAGGCTGCCCCTGGTGGCTGGGGGGTGGGGGTGCTGGGAGACATGGGTGGGGGCCTGGTGGTGGGTGCCCCTGCACTGCTGGGGGGTGGGGGTGGTGGGAGTCATGGGTGGGGGCCTGCTGGCAGGTGCCCCACAGTGCTGGGGGGTGTGGGTGGTGGGAGACATGAGTTGGACATGGGTGGGGGCCTGCTGGCAGGTGCCCCACAGTGCTGAGGGTGGGGGTGGTGGGAGACATGGGTGGGGGCCTGCTGGCAGGTGCCCCACAGTGCTGGGGGGAGGTGGTGGTGGGAGACATGAGTTGGACATGGGTGGGGGCCTGCTGGCAGGTGCCCCACAGTGCTGGGGGTGGGGGTGGGGGTGGTGGGAGACATGCGTGGGGGCATGGTGGAGGGTGCCCCACAGTGCTGGGGGGTGGGGGTGGTGGGAGACATGGGTGGGGGCCTGGTGGAGGGTGCCCCTGGTGGCTGGGGGGTGGGGGTGGTGGGAGACATGGGTGGGGGCCTGGTGGAGGCTGTCCCTGGAGGCTGGGGGTTGGGTGGTGGGAGACATGGGTGGGGGCCTGGTGGTGGGTGCCCCTGCACTGCTGGGGGGTGGGGGTGGTGGGAGTCATGGGTGGGGGCCTGCTGGCAGGTGCCCCACAGTGCTGGGGGGTGGGGTGGTGAGAGACATGAGTTGGACATGGGTGGGGGCCTGCTGGCAGGTGCCCCACAGTGCTGGGGGGTAGGGGTGGTGGGAGACATGGGTGGGGGCTTGCTGGCATGTGCCCCACAGTGCTGGGGGGTGGGGGTGGTGGGAGACATGGGTGGGGGCCGGGTGGAGGGTGCCCCACAGTGCTGGGGCGTGGGGGTGGTGGGAGACACGGGTGGGGGCCTGGTGGAGGGTGCCCCTGGTGGCTGGGGGGTGGGGTGGTGGGAGACTTGGGTGGGGGCCTGGTGGATGGTGCCCCTGGTGGCTGGGGGGTGGGGGTGGTGGGAGACATGGGTGGGGGCCTGGTGGAGGGTGCCCCTGGTGTCTGGGGGTGGGAGTGGTGGGAGACATGGATGGGGGCCTGGTGGAGGCTGCCCCTGGTGGCTGGGGGGTGGGGTTGCTGGGAGACATGGGTGGGGGCCTGGTGGTGGGTGCCCCTGCACTGCTGCGGGGTGGGGGTGGTGAGAGTCATGGGTGGGGGCCTGCTGGCAGGTGCCCCACAGTGCTGGGGGGTGGGGGTGGTGGGAGACATGAGTTGGACATGGGTGGGGGCCTGCTGGCAGGTGCCCCACAGTGCTGGGGGGTGGGGGTGGTGGGAGACATGAGTTGGACATGGCTGGGGGCCGCTGGCAGGTGCCCCACAGTGCTGGGGACTGGGGGTGGTGAGAGACATGGGTGGGGGCCTGCTGGCAGGTGCCCCCCAGTGCTGGGGGGTGGGGGTGGTGGGAGACATGGGTGGGGCCTGCTGGAGGGTGCCCCCCAGTGCTGGGGGGTGGGGGTGGTGGGAGACATGGGTGGGGGCCTGGTGGAGGGTGCCCCTGGTGGCTGGGGGGTGGGGGTGGTGGGAGACATGGGTGGGGGCCTGGTGGAGGGTGCCCCTGGTGGCTGGGGGGTGGGGGTGGTGGGAGACATGGGTGGGGGCCTGGTGGAGGGTGCCCCTGGTGGCTGGGTGGTGGGGGTGGTGGGAGACATGGATGGGGGCCTGGTGGAGGCTGCCCCTGGTGGCTGGGGGGTGGGGGTGCTGGGAGACATGGGTGGGGGCCTGGTGGTGGGTGCCCCTGCACTGCTGGGGGGTGGGGGTGGTGGGAGTCATGGGTGGGGGCCTGCTAGCAGGTGCCCCACAGTGCTGGGGGGTGGGGGTGGTGGGAGACATGTGTTGGACATGGGTGGGGGCCTGCTGGCAGGTGCCCCACAGTGCTGGGGGGTGGGGGTGGTGGGAGACATGGGTGGGGGCCTGGTGGAGGGTGCCCCACAGTGCTGGGGGGTGGGGGTGGTGGGAGACATGAGTTGGACATGGGTGGGGGCCTGCTGGCAGGTGCCCCACAGTGCTGGGGGTGGGGGTGGTGGGAGACATGGGTGGGGGCCTGGTGGAGGGTGCCCCCACAGTGCTGGGAGGTGGGGGTGGTAGGAGACATGAGTTGGACATGGGTGGGGGCCTGCTGGCAGGTGCCCCACAGTGCTGGGGGGTAGGGGTGGTGGGAGACATGAGTTGGACATGGGTGGGGGCCTGCTGGCAGGTGCCCCACAGTGCTGGAGGGTGGGGGTGCTGGGAGACATGGGTGGGGGCCTGGTGGAGGGCACCCCTGCACTGCTAGGGGGTGGGGGTGGTGGGAGACATGGGTGGGGGCCTGCTGGCAGGTGCCTCATAGTGCTGGGGGGTGGGGGTGGTGGGAGACATGGGTGGGTGCCTGGTGGAGGGTGCCCCTGCACTGCTGGGGGGTGGGGGTGGTGGGAGACATGGGTGGGGGCCTGCTGGCAGGTGCCCCACAGTGCTGGGGGTGGGGGTGGTGGGATACATGGGTGGGGGCCTGGTGGAGGGTGTCCCACAGTGCTGGGGGGTGGGGGTGGTGGGAGACATGAGTTGGACATGGGTGGGGGCCTGCTGGCAGGTGCCCCACAGTGCTGGGGGGTGGGGGTGGTGGGAGACATGGGTGGGGGCCTGGTGGAGGGTGCCCCTGGTGGCTGGGGGGTGGGGGTGGTGGGAGACATGGGTGGGGGCCTGGTGGAGGGTGCCCCTGGTGGCTGGGGGGTGGGGGTGGTGGGAGACATGGGTGGGGGCCTGGTGGAGGCTGCCCCTGGTGGCTTGGGGTGCTGGGAGGCATGTGTGGGGGCCTGGTGGTTGTTGCCCCTGCACTGCTGGGGGGTGGGGGTAGTTTGAGACATGGGTGGGGGCCTGGTGGAGGGTGCCCCTGGTGGCTGGGGGGTGGGGGTGGTGGGAGACTTGGGTGGGGGCCTGGTGGAGGGTGCCCCTGGTGGCTGGGGGGTGGGGGTGGTGGGAGACATGGATGGGGGCCTGGTGGAGGCTGCCCCTGGTGGCTGGGTGGTGGGGGTGCTGGGAGACATGGGTGGGGGCCTGGTGATGGGTGCCCCTGCACTGCTGGGGGGTGGGGGTGGTGGGAGTCATGGGTGGGGGCCTGCTGGCAGGTGCCCCACAGTGCTGGGGGGTGGGGGTGGTGGGAGACATGAGTTGGACATGGATGGGGGCCTGCTGGCAGGTGCCCCACAGTGCTGGGGGGTGGGGGTGCTGGGAGACATGGGTGGAGACCTGGTGGAGGGTGCCCCTGCACTGCTGGGGGGTGCGGGTGGTGGGAGACATGGGTGGGGGCCTGCTGGCAGGTGCCCCACAGTGCTGGGGGGTGGGGGGGTAGGAGACATGGGTGGGGGCCTGGTGGAGGGTGCCCTGCACTTCTGGGGGGTGGGGGTGGTGGGAGACATGGGTGGGGGCCTGCTGGCAGGTGCCCCACACTGCTGGGGGGTGGGGGTGGTGGGAGACATGAGTTGGACATGGGTGGGGGCCTGCTGGCAGGTGCCCCACAGTGCTGGGGGTGGGGGTGGTGGGTGACATGGGTGGGGGCCTGGTGGAGGGTGCCCCACAGTGCTGGGGGGTGGGGGTGGTGGGAGACATGAGTTGGACATGGGTGGGGGCCTGCTGGCAGGTGCCCCACAGTGCTGGGGGGTAGGGGTGGTGGGAGACATGAGTTGGACATGGGTGGGGGCCTTCTGGCAGGTGCCCCACAGGGCTGGGGGGTGGGGGTGCTGGGAGACATGGGTGGGGGCCTGGTGGAGGGTGCCCCTGCACTGCTGGGGGGTGGGGGTGGTGGGAGACATGGGTGGGGGCCTGCTGGCAGGTGCCCCATAGTGCTGGGGGGTGGGGGTGGTGGGAGACATGGGTGGGTGCCTGGTGGAGGGTGCCCCTGCACTGCTGGGGGGTGGGGGTGGTGGGAGACATGAGTTGGACATGGGTGGGGGCCTGCTGGCAGGTGCCCCACAGTGCTGGGGGGTGGGGGTGGTGGGAGACATGGGTGGGGGCCTGGTGGAGGGTGCCCCTGGTGGCTGGGGGGTGGGGGTGGTGGGAGACATGGGTGGGGGCCTGGTGGAGGGTACCCCTGGTGGCTGGGGGGTGGGGGTGGTGGGAGACATGGGTGGGGGCCTGGTGGAGGCTGCCCCTCGTGGCTTGGGGTGCTGGGAGACATGGGTGGGGGCCTGGTGGTTGTTGCCCCTGCACTGCTGGGGGGTGGGGGTGGTGGGAGTCATGGGTGGGGGCCTGCTGGCAGGTGACCCACAGTGCCAGGGGGTGGGGGTGGTGGGAGACATGAGCTGGACATGGGTGGGGGCCTGCTGGCAGGTGCCCCACAGTGCTGGGGGGTGAGGGGGTGGGAGACATGGGTGGGGGCCTGGTGGAGGGTGCCCTTGCACTGCTGGGCGGTGGGGGTGGTGGGAGACATGGGTGGGGGCCTGCTGGCAGGTGCCCCGCAGTGCTGGGGGGTGGTGGGGGGGTGGGAGACATGAGTTGGACATGGGTGGGGGCCTGCTGGCAGGTGCCCCACATTGCTGGTGGGTGGGGGTGGTGGGAGACATGGGTGGGGGCCTGGTGGAGGATGCCCCACAGTGCTGGGGGGTGGGGGTGGTGGGAGACATGAGTTGGACATGGGTGGGGGCCTGCTGGCAGGTGCCCCACAGTGCTGGGGGGTGGTGGTGGTGGGAGACATGGGTGGGGGGCTAGTGGAGGGTGCCCCACAGTGATGGGGTGTGGGGGTGGTGGGAGACATGAGTTGAACATGGGTGAGGGCCTGCTGGCAGGTTCCCCACAGTACTGGGGGGTAGGGGTGGTGGGAGACATGAGTTGGACATGGGTGGGGGCCTGCTGGCAGGTGCCCCACAGTGCTGGGGGGTGGGGGTGCTGGGAGACATGGGTGGGGGCCTGGTGGAGGGTGCCCCTGCACTGCTGGGGGGTGGGGGTGGTGGGAGACATGGGTGGGGGCCTGCTGGCAGGTGCCCCACAGTGCTGGGGGTGGGGGTGGTGGGAGACATGGGTGGGGGCCTGGTGGAGGGTGCCCCACAGTGCTGGGGGGTGGGGGTGGTGGGAGACATGAGTTGGACATGGGTGGGGGCCTGCTGGCAGGTGCCCCACAGTGCTGGGGGGTGGGGGTGGTGGGAGACATGGGTGGGGGCCTGGTGGAGGGTGCCCCTGGGGGGTGGGGGTGGTGGGAGACATGGGTGGGGGCCTGGTGGAGGGTACCCCTGGTGGCTGGGGGGTGGGGGTGGTGGGAGACATGGGTGGGAGCCTGGTGGAGGCTGCCCCTGGTGGCTTGGGGTGCTGGGAGACATGGGTGGGGGCCTGGTGGTTGTTGCCCCTGCACTGCTGGGTGGTGGGGGTGGCGGGAGTCATGGGTGGGGGCCTGCTGGCAGGTGCCCCACAGTGCTGGGGGGTGGGGGTGGTGGGTGACATGAGCTGGACATGGGTGGGGGCCTGCTGGCAGGTGCCCCACAGTGCTGGGGGGTAGGGGTGGGAGACATGGGTGGGGGCCTGGTGGAGGGTGCCCCTGCACTGCTGGGCTGTGGGGGTGGTGGGAGACATGGGTGGGGGCCTGCTGGCAGGTGCCCCACTGTGCTGGGGGGTGGGGGAGGTGGTAGACATGAGTTGGACATGGGTGGGGGCCTGCTGACAGGTGCCCCACAGTGCTGGGGGTTGGGGGTGGTGGGAGTCATGGGTGGGGGCCTGGTGGAGGGTGCCCCACAGTGCTGGGGGGTGGGGGTGGTGGGAGACATGAGTTGGACATGGGTGGGGGCCTGCTGGCAGGTGCCCCACAGTGCTGGGGGGTGGGGGTGGTGGGAGACATGGGTGGGGGCCTGCTGGCAGGTGCCCCACAGTGCTGGGGAGTGGGGTGGTGGGACACAAGGGTGGGGGCCTGGTGGAGGGTGCCCCACAGTGCTGGGGGGTGGGGGTGGTGGAAGACATGGGTGGGGGCCTGTTGGAGGGTGCCCCTGGTGGCTGGGGGGTGGGGGTGGTGGGAGACATGGGTGGGGGCCTGGTGGAGGGTGCCCCTGGTGGCTGGGGGGTGGGGGTGGTGGGAGACATGGGTGGGGGCCTGGTGGAGGCTGCCCCTGGTGGATAGGGGTGGGGGTGCTGGGAGACATGGGTGGGGGCCTGGTGGTGGGTGCCCCTGCACTGCTGGGGGGTGGGGGTGGTGGGAGTCATGGGTGGGGGCCTGCTGGTAGGTGCCCCACAGTGCTGGGGGGTGGGGGTGGTTGGAGACATGAGTTGGACATGGGTGGGGGCCTGCTGGCAGGTGCCCCACAGTGCTGGGGGATGGGGGGGTGGGAGACATGGGTGGGGGCCTGGTGGAGGGTGCCCCTGCACTGCTGGGCGGTGGGGGTGGTGGGAGACATGGGTGGGGGCCTGCTGGCAGGTGCCCCACTGTGCTGGGGGGTGGGGGGATGGGAGACATGGGTGGGGGCCTGGTGGAGGGTGCCCCTGCACTGCTGGGGGGTGGGGGTGGTGGGAGACATGGGTGGGGGCCTGCTGGCAGGTGCCCCGCAGTGCTGGGGGGTGGTGGGGGGGTGGGAGACATGAGTTGGACATGGGTGGGGGCCTGCTGGCAGGTGCCCCACATTGCTGGTGGGTGGGGGTGGTGGGAGACATGGGTGGGGGCCTGGTGGAGGGTGCCCCACAGTGCTGGGGGGTGGGGGTGGTGGGAGACATGAGTTGGACATGGGTGGGGGCCTGCTGGCAGGTGCCCCACAGTGCTGGGGGGTGGGGGTGGTGGGAGACATGGGTGGGGGCCTGGTGGAGGGTGCCCCTAGGGGGTGGGGGTGGTGGGAGACATGGGTGGGGGCCTGGTGGAGGGTACCCCTGGTGGCTGGGGGGTGGGGGTGGTGGGAGACATGGGTGGGAGCCTGGTGGAGGCTGCCCCTGGTGGCTTGGGGTGCTGGGAGACATGGGTGGGGGCCTGGTGGTTGTTGCCCCTGCCCTGCTGGGTGGTTGGGGTGGCGGGAGTCATGGGTGGGGGCCTGCTGGCAGGTGCCCCACAGTGCTGGGGGGTGGGGGTGGTGGGAGACATGAGCTGGACATGGGTGGGGGCCTGCTGGCAGGTGCCCCACAGTGCTGGGGGGTGGAGGGGTGGGAGACATGGGTGGGGGCCTGGTGGAGGGTGCCCCTGCACTGCTGGGCTGTGGGGGTGGTGGGAGACATGGGTGGGGGCCTGCTGGCAGGTGCCCCACAGTGCTGGGGGGTGGGGGAGGTGGTAGACATGAGTTGGACATGGGTGGGCGCCTGCTGACAGGTGCCCCACAGTGCTGGGGGTTGAGGGTGGTGGGAGACATGGGTGGGGGCCTGGTGGAAGGTGCCCCACAGTGCTGGGGGGTGGGGGTGGTGGGAGACATGAGTTGGACATGGGTGGGGGCCTGCTGGCAGGTGCCCCACAGTGCTGGGGGGTGGGGGTGGTGGGGGACATGGGTGGGGGCCTGCTGGCAGGTGCCCCACAGTGCTGGGGAGTGGGGTGGTGGGACACAAGGGTGGGGGCCTGGTGGAGGGTGCCCCACAGTGCTGGGGGGTGGGGGTGGTGGAAGACATGGGTGGGGGCCTGGTGGAGGGTGCCCCTGGTGGCTGGGGGGTGGGGGTGGTGGGAGACATGGGTGGGGGCCTGGTGGAGGGTGCCCCTGGTGGCTGGGGGGTGGGGGTGGTGGGAGACATGGGTGGGGGCCTGGTGGAGGCTGCCCCTGGTGGATAGGGGTGGGGGTGCTGGGAGACATGGGTGGGGGCCTGGTGGTGGGTGCCCCTGCACTACTGGTGGGTGGGGGTGGTGGGAGTCATGGGTGGGGGCCTGCTGGCAGGTGCCCCACAGTGCTGGGGGGTGGGGGTGGTTGGAGACATGAGTTGGACATGGGTGGGGGCCTGCTGGTAGGTGCCCCACAGTGCTGGGGGATGGGGGGGTGGGAGACATGGGTGGGGGCCTGGTGGAGGGTGCCCCTGCACTGCTGGGCGGTGGGGGTGGTGGGAGACATGGGTGGGGGCCTGCTGGCAGGTGCCCCACAGTGCTGGGGGGTGGGGGGATGGGAGCCATGGGTGGGGGCCTGGTGGAGGGTGCCCCTGCACTGCTGGGGGGTGGGGGTGGTGGGAGACATGGGTGGGGGCCTGCTGGCAGGTGCCCCACAGTACTGGGGGGTGGGGGGTGGGAGACATGGGTGGGGGCCTGGTGGAGGGTGCCCCTGCACTTATGGGGGGTGGGTTGGTGGCAGACATGGGTGGGGGCCTGCTGGCAGGTGCCCCACAGTGCTGGGGGGGGTGGGAGACATGGGTGGGGGCCTGGTGGAGGGTGCCCCACAGTGCTGGGGGGTGGGGGTGGTGGGAGACATGAGTTGGACATGGGTGGGGGCCTGCTGGCAGGTGCCCCACAGTGCTGGGGGGTGGGGGTGGTGGGAGACATGAGTTGGACATGGGTGGGGGCCTGCTGGCAGGTGCCCCACAGTGCTGGGGGGGTGGGGGTGGTGGGAGACATGAGTTGCACATGGGTGGTGGCGTGCTGGCAAGTGCCCCACAGTGCTGGGGGGTGGGGGTGGTGAGAGACATGGGTGGGGGCCTGGTGGAGGGTGCCCCTGCACTGCTGGGGGGTGGGGGTGGTGGGAGACATGGGTGGGGGCCAGGTGGAGGGTGCCCCTGGTGGCTGTGGGTGCAGGGCGACATGCGTTGGTGGGCAGTAGTGCAAGTTGACATGTGGGTTGGCTGGGGGTCATGGCCATGGTGGATAGTGTGCCTGCAGGACATGTGCAGGGTAGGCCCTTGTGGTGTGAGCCACCTGCAGGGGCCGTGGAGGGTGTAGAGGGAACACCTGGGAGGACCCACACGTGCAATTCACGTGTGGTGCTCCCCGCGCACCCCTGTAATACACCTACCCTGATGGAATCGCGTGTGGAACTTCCCGCGCACCCCTGAAATGCGCGTACCCTGCTCGCACAGGCCCAATCGCGTGTGGAACTTCCCGCGCACCCCTGAAATACACGTACCCTGATGGAATCGTGTGTGGAACTTCCCGCGCACCCCTGGAATACACGTACCCTGCTGATGTCGCATGTGAAACTTCCCCCGCACCACGAAATACACGTACCCTGATGAAATCGCGTGTGGAACTTCCCGCGCACCCCTGAAATACACGTGCCCTGCTGATGTTGCGTGTGAAACTTCCCCCGCTCTCCAAAATACACGTACCATGATGAAATCGCGTGTGGAAATTCCTGTGCACCCCTGAAATACACGTACCCTGCTGCAATCGCGTGTGGCACTTCCCGCGCACCCCTGAGATACGCGTACTGTGCTCGCACGGGCCCAATCGCGTGTAGAATTTCCTGCGCACCCCTGAAATACACGTACCCTGCTGAAATCGCGTGTGGCACTTCCCGCGCACCCCTGGGATACGCGTACCCTGCTCGCACAGGCCCAATCGCGTGTGGAAATTCCTGCGCACCCTTGAAATACACGTACCCTGCTGAAATCGCGTGTGAAACTTGCCCCGCATCCCGAAATACACATACCCTGCTGAAATCGCGTGTGGCACTTCCCGCGCACCCCTGAGATATGCGTACCCTGCGGAAATCGCGTGAGGTACTTCCCGCGCACCCCAGTGATACACTGTCACGCTCACCTGATTCCCACGGAGGCGCAGGTCTGGCTTCGAGTGCTGATGCTTCTTCAAAGGTGAAGCACAGGACTCTGATGATGGACAGGAAGGGCCCCTCTACTCTGGCTTTTCTGGCTCACAGGAATGTTCCCCTGTGCGTGAAAAGGGAGTATTACCTACTGACGGAATAATGCTCAAGCCTCCCACTCCCTTCCAACCCTCCACGATTCCCTTCCACGATTCCCTGTGAAGTCTCACCTTAGGGTCTGGAAGGATGAGTTCTCCATCCTGCTTCTGATGCAGGGGCGTGTTGAAACCCAGTTACTTCACCGGATTGAGGTTTGATGGGAGTTCAAAATAAGCTTGACTATTCAGGTGAGGTGCTGTAAGAGTTCTGTTGCAAGTTCAAAAGTTCAAGCTTAATACTAATGTTCATTGTCTTATTGCTGCAAGCGCTAATGCTTATGTCTTTTTCCCCTTAGGGGCCGGGGTTCGGAATGCCGGAGATATGGTGCCGACCCGAAGTGTAAGTTCTGGATGAGCGTTCAGGTAATGTCTTTGCATTCGCTCATTCAATGTCTTTGTCTTTTTTCCCCATAGGGGCCGGGGTCCGGAATGCCAGGAAGCGGCAGGACCCGAAATGAAATGGGAATGACCCAACAGGTAAGTCTTAGAGGGAAACTGAGCTTTTCCTATTTCCCATCCTTCTCTCACCTTGTTTTCTTGTCTTTTCTCTCTAGGCTCTGTGAAGTGGGTGCGGATCCGAATGATCGCTGCTGAAGATGGAGGCGCCCAGGAAAGGTTAGTGAAATGCAGCGCTGCAGCGATCGAAGCGAAATGCTTTTAAAATGATGTCTTCCCTTTCAGGATCGTCGGTGTGATGTCTCCGTGATGCAGCTTTAGCAGGTAAGGTCTTCTTTCTCCCCAATTCTCTCTTATCTCCCTTTGCAGGCGACCCAGGATGCTGACAGGCGTGGCTGAAGTCCAGATGCAGGAGCTGACACGGTGAGCGTCCAGCTGGGAGGAGCAGAACAATGCGAAGCGTGAGTTGCTGATCGGGCTTGGTTTAAATAGCTTTGGAAGAAGTTCCAGGCATGTATCCTTCCACCGATCAGGTATGTATCCTTCCCCGACCACACCCAGGTGGAAAGTAGTCCCACAGGTAAAGTAGTTCCATTCAGGCCTCAAGAGGGCCTGGATGTAGCAGCATGGTCTGCATCAGGTAAGTGCACATTAAAACACTTGAACACATGTCTAGCTTTATGAGCCTGGCGCCTAAGGCGCCAGGACAGGGGTCCAACATGAGCCTGGCGCCTAAGGCGCCGGGAATGTGTCCAAAGGGCCCCAGCTTGGGCCCGCTGGCACTTCCCTGGGGGGAATGATGCCTGCCTCTGGGGTTGCACGGTCTGACCTGGCTCCTTGGAGGTAGGCATCATGACATACACGTAGCCCGCTTGCCGTGCTGGTACAGGGTTAGCGCAGCCCTTTGCGGTGGATTGGGTATATTGATTGCTTTTCCCTGCGCGAGAGGCGTTCTTGGGGGCGTAACTGGCGCTGCTGCAGGGTCGCTGCGCCACTGTGCGCCACGGCTGGTTTTGGTGGCTGGAATCCATGAATACGCTGTGCGCGGAAATGGATTTTAGTGCACACGGCTGGCGCAGGGATTCGCACGCGCACACTGTGCGCCAGCCGCGTGTGCCACGTGTGCGCTGAATTCTATGAATTACCCTCTAAATGTGTTGTCAGGATTGTTACTTGCATTTCTATGAAGGACTAACATTTGCAAACGGAATTGATCTGTATTGTGTAAGTAAATGTTGTCAACAATTGGTAGAATATGTATTGCTACGTTTGTCTAGCAATTTACACCACTTATATTTGAATATTTGAATGGACCAGATAGTTCTGTTTTGAAGTCATTTCTTCAGAGTGTGTGTTGCTTCTTTGAAGAAGTACCTGAATTATTGAAGTAGATACTTCTTTGGTTGTAGTAATTGATGAAGTATTACCTTCTTTTACTCTATTTGGGGGATTTGCAGTGAGATCCCGTTGCATTTCTGTTTGAAGTAGTTTTCTTTTACAATGCTTTGCTTTTTGTGGAACAGGATAGGTTTTTAGATGGGGCTGTATAGTGAACGTAGTCTATTGTATTCTAAAATGCAAGGAATATCAGCGTTTACTTTACTTGCATCAAAGTTCATTAGAAAAAGACTGTCAAGTGTACGTAAGCGTGATAGTGCTACGTAGCTCATGCCTTCTTTAAAGACTGTGTTAACAATATCTATCAATGCTTTATCTAGGGTAAGACCTTGTGATTTGTGAATGGTGACGGTGTATGTTAGAGTTAGAGAAAATTGTTCTCTGCGTACATACAAGTCTTTGAAAAGAAGGAATTGGGCTGTTGAGCGTCCAATTCTTTTTACTTCTGATAGTTTGTCAAAGAGAATATTGACAAACTGAATGTTGTTGTCACGTGGGTATGTTTGAAAGCCAACAACTGTACCAAGTGCTCCATGTGCTCCATGTCAAGGTTACGTTTAAGCATTACTCTACAGTTTAAAGATAGTTTTAATATTTTCTCTAAACCAGCTGTGTTGGAGGTAGAGTTTTCTAAGGTATTTAGTCTTGTTGTGGCTTGTTGACACATGGGTAGTGTCATACCATGTACATTCAGTTTGTCTGTGGAGCAAATTTCAATTATTGGTTGCATTTCTTTTTTCAACATTGTTTCATTGAATTCGGAACAGCTTGCAAGATCTGGCATCAAGGACATACAATTGACATTTTTGTGTGCTAATTGTTCCATGACATCAATAGCACATGAGTTATGGCCATAAAGTGCATGGAGCCGGGTTTTTAATATTGCTTGTGCTTCTTGAGATAGTACACCAACTCTAATACTTTTTAAAATGTTGGCATAGGTGAGTTCTGTAGACTGGCGCATGTTTTCTGTTAATTCTCTGTATCGGAAATGTTGCCAAAGGTTAACATTTCCTATGCTGCCAACAGTTTTACGGCAGAGTTTGTGCCCTAAGGTTTTAAAAATAGGTTCACCTTTCACTGGTGTCAATTGAAGAAGATCTCCGAAAACAATAATGTGTTTTCCTCCAAAGAGGTCTTCATAGTTTGTTTTGAGTACCTCTTGTAATCTGACGTGAATCAAAGCTAACATTAGGATGGAGACCAAATTCACTTCATCTATTAGTAGCATTTTCATATGTTTCAAAACTCTGCATAGTTCCATTGCAGCTTCTGTGTAAAGCTTGCAATATTCTAATTTGTTTTGGTGTTCTACTGGAAGGACTATCAATCTGTGTAAAGTGACACCGCCTATGTTGTAGGCAGCTAAACCTGTGGGGGCAGTACAACAGCTGACCGTTTGTTCTTTGTCAATTGTTGAAGGAACTTGCTGATGATTTTGATTATGAATGTTTGCCTGAACCAGCTTGACCATTGACATACAGTAGTATAGGGTTATAATTTTGGCAGGTACATTCTTCATTTTCATGTTGTACACCATGTGCAATTTCTTTTGTTACTTCTAGAGAAATACTATGCTGCTCATTGTTCAGTTTTGATTGCAGTGCAGTTAAGTCTTCTGTATCTTCTTCATAGTGAGACATGGTGTTTTCTACTTCTGACATAGCTAATTCTGCCTCATTTGCTATTAGTGGCTGTTCCAATGGTTCTTGGCTTCCTGTTCCAGAAGGTTGACTACTGTCGGGGGTGTCCTTATCTAGTTGAGCCTGGACTTCTTCTTTATGTTTCTGTTCATTGTGCAACATTGTTTTGTACTGTGTAAAGTTTACATCGGTTATAGTGCTTTCATTTGATTTGAAAGCGTCTTCATAGAAGTCATAGATATCTAGTAACTCTTCTTCTTTTCTCCATGGTTTAAAAAGTTGTAGCAGGGACATGTAATATAGTTCTTTATGTTGAGGAGTTTTTAATGACAATTTGATATGATTAATTAAGTTTCATTTGGTAAGTTTCACTAAGGTGCCTTCACAATTTGTCACTATGTATTTACCTTTATTTTCATCAGGTTTTATATGATTTTTGTATGTGAAGTTTTGGGCTATGTGGTACAGATACATGGTTTCCAAAGTGGTACTTCTCTTTGGGTAGTATGTGTCTGGTAAATCATTTTTCAAAATGTCCTGGCTGTTAGGATAATTTTTGGCTATTGTTTCTATGTCGTCGTATGATTTGAGAACTCTTTGTCTAGATTTAACAGGACCAAGACTTATTTTCAGATTTTCCATACAAAGCAGTACTGGTTAAATGATCTGCAGCTTCATAGCAGCCACATTCTCTATGAGAGCATTTTTTATGCCTAAGCTGTACAATTTCTGAGACAATGTTTTGTCTGATGATAGGTCATCCCAGAGGTCTTGAAGCTCTGTTTTTTTCTGCTTTGGTTAAGTAGGCTGTAACATATTGTGCAACTGCAGTGGAAATGTCTGCAATGTACTGCACATCTATGTTTGCATTCCATAAGAGGTCAATGATTGCATTGTAATCATTGATATATTTTGCTTCTTCTGTTCTTTTTATGTAATATGTGTTCTTAGTCTATTGACCTTTAACACTGTGTCTAACTGAAGACATGAAGTTGTTTACTTGACTTGTTGCTGTAACTGGTCCAGGGAAAACAAAGCAGCATTTGGTGTAGTATTTCCCTTTGTTTTTGTATTTGCGAGGACAATATTTCCCACATTTCTGTCTTTGAAATTGTAAAATGTGTGCATGAAGCTCACTATTTGTTGCTTCTGATGGAATTTCAAAAGTGACATATTTTTCGATAAACTGTAAAACAGTGGCATCACTCTCTTGATCAAATTTAGGAGCATCTTTAATCCATAAAAGCATGTGGATATGTGGTGCTGCTCTGGCTTGGTATTATTTTCTCCAAAAGAAGTGTTGCACTTCTCTGAGGGGAGGAACAATTTTATTACAAATAAAGTATAGCATAGCAATGAAGCGATGATGGAAATATCTTGAAACATTAACAGGATTTAGAGAGCAAAGTTCTCCAGGTGTTAGTATATCTATGTTTGTTTTGTTTTTGTTTGCTATGCGTAGGAAATCATGTAAATCTTCCCATGCATATTTTGCACAAATTAATGTAACAAACCAAGTCGGCGGACCAAGGTTTCTTATCATACAACTTACATCTCTGTGACGTTGGAACCAGTACTCCTTATTACCACGCATGTTTGCTAACAGATTTGTAATGCTTGATTGTAGAACCTCATCTTTTTCTTGCACATTTTGTAGTAATTGCGTAGCTGACATGTTTTGAAAGTGGGTACCTGATTTAAATTTGTGTGCAACTCCGTAGCATAGAGTTGCTAGTTCACTTTCAAAGGGTAGGTGGAATATGTATTCCACATTTTGTCTAAATCTGGGATCTTCAGAATACATTCGAAATGAGCGGTATTCTGATGCTGTTATTTGAATGGGTCTATCATCGTACCTTCCTCCTTTCCCAGTTGGAAAGAGTAGAGGAAAAGCATGTGGTTCTATACTTTTTTCCCATATGCTGATTGTTGATCCTTTGGTTTGTCGCATTTGGTATGTTTCTAGGGCATCATCTATGGTGTCATTAGAGTGTAATGGATGAATTGTATAATGGTCTAAAATATTGGATACTGTAGCTGGATCTAGAAGTTCAAATTGACCAGTTTCTTCTGACTCTTGAATTATTTCAGTGGCTTCCTTCAAGTTCTCTTCAATATTAATTTCTTTGTAGTATTTATTATTGTCTTTTAGATATTGCAAGGCTTGTCTAACTTTACGTAAGTCTACGAGTTGTTGCCAAATCTTTTTGTCTTTTGTAGGTACACCATTTACTAAGACAATTAAAGATTGCTCTATAGGATGTTGCACTCCCAGAGTGTGCACATTTTCTTTAAGATCTAATGATAAATAAACTACTTTGCCACAAATGCCTTTCACTAATTCAGAGGGAGGTGATTTTGCTGTTTATGGTTGAAGGTGTATTATTGCTTGAAATGGGTGCACTGTTTGAATTATGATGCTCTCATATAAATTGAGTTGTTGCAGGGGTTTTGGTAGTGGGAATAATTTCAAGTTATTTGTGATAACACGTGAAGGAGTTCGGTTGTTGTCTAGTTTTGTAGTGCAGTAAGTGCAAAGTATTAAGTGGTCAGTTATTTCATATTTGTTTTCTGCTATAAGGTAGAGAGCTAATTCAAACCATTTGGAATCTTCATTGCCTTCTATTTTGTATGTTACGTCTACAGTTTTTGTGTTACTTTTATGAAATGTTCTGCGGCAACACACATGGTTTGGTACTTCAGCAGATGTACTTTTAAATTTTAGTACTTCTTTTTTGTATGTGTTTAGTAGAAGATTGCCATCTGTACAAATGTTGCTAGTCTGTTGTAAAGCTATTGCATTTTGTAAGTGGCTTTCACTTCCAAAATATTTTCTCTGGATATGCTCTATTTCTTCGAGTAGGTCTTTGGCTGTATCATGTAGAAGATTGTTATTTAAATTGGCTAGTGCTAAAGCAGGACTTTTAGCATAGTACAGTTTATAGACTAGATTTCTTATAGTTGAATGATGTGTTGATGTCATTTTGATATGATGGAAGGTGCTTTTGCAAATAGGTCCTGAAATGCAGGCTAATGAATGTCCTTGTAGTCCTGTGTTTTTGCGCACTGGACAGGTATCCATATTGTGTAGTAGTTTCATTTTGATTGTGTCTTTGCCTTTCACATACTGATTGAGGAACTGGTGTAAAGATTTGAAAGATGTTTTGGCAATGTTACACATTGACATGCACAGCCATTTGTATACTGGACGTTCTGGTTCAGTTGAATGGAGAGGTGATTCTGACTTTTCTGGGGACATTTTTGTAAGCAGCATTTATTGTTGCATTATGGTATTATTAAGTTTTTCATACCCTCGTCCACTGCCATGTATGGCAATTGTGTTTGTTTGCTTTTGTTTGTATGCTATTTCATTGAAATATGGTTCTGTGCTTGTGGTGTGACTCCATTCACCTCCACAGATATTTAAGAAGTTATTTTTGTTGACATTACTGTTAAAAGGAAGGTTCCAGGCTCTTTAAGATTTCTTCAGGTAAGTTTATTTCCAAGTTCTTAGTTACATATCCACATGAAGACATCAAGGACATAAGCTGTGACAACACCGGCTCCCATCACCCAGAGCCAGCCAGCTGTAACCGCCTCTACACAGAACACTCACTCAGAATATTCCATCATCCACACATAAACATTCCACATGACATCTCAAGATACCTCACCTCAGACAGGCACAATACAACAATTAAGTTTATTGAGAAGTTTTTTTTGTAATTTAGTAGTTAGTTTTGTTAGTGGTTTCATTCTGTTTAATACTAAAATAAATAACTTCCTTTTGATAAGGATTGCACTCTCTATCAAAGCTTCTAAGATCAATTTTCTACGGTAGGTTTTAAGGGTTGTGCATGATTTGTCTCCTTGTTTTTGTCCAAAATACTTTTTTGGTATGGTTACTTGCCACTACATCAAGATTTATAGGAGCAGTGTTAGCAGTAGTGGTAGCTGAATTCTTGTTAATCACTTTCTGTTTCGTTTTACATTTTGAAAGAGGAGGGAACGTTTTTGTATTGGAAGCTTGTTTTATTTCACTTAATGACTCTATTAGATCTTTTGCATGAACTTTTTGTACAGATTCTGCTAGAGATAGATGCTTATTTTGGACACTTTTCTTTTCATTTGCTCTACTTCTGCATTGCTTTCTATGGAGTTGCTTCTTGTTAGGCATTCTTTGGGGTCTGTTGAAAAAAAAGGTATGGGTTGGGCTATTCTGCAATGTATGTGTGCTGTGTGCATGAGTGTCTGAGTATGATGGTAAGGATGTATGTGGTGGTATGTGATTGTGCATTGGGCAGCTACAAGTAGTTGGGAAGGCTATTCTTGTATTTGTGTGTTACTATACTGGGGTTCAGATGACAGTACAAAGTAAGCTAGTGGCGAGGAGAAGCACTAATACTAAATCTAATGGTATAGAATAAAATTGTTTTTTGTTCTGTAATACTAATTTTCTAGGGGCAGAGTTATGTAATTTGTGCGCTGAAAAACAGGGATTTATGCGCCATTCTTTCTGCTAATCCTTGTTTAACAAATGGGGATTTGTGGGCAGAATGGCACACAAATCTCTGTTTTTCGGTGCACAAATTATATGAATCAACCCCACAGTGTGTTTGAGTAACCGTAACAATATTATGGTAGTATTATACTTACTTTTTTTGTTTGGAATGAGCAGGTTTCTTCTGAGTTGTTTGTACTTCAGATGCTGCTGCTTTTCAGGAGAGTGGTCTTCACTGCAATTGCAAAAGAAAGAAGTTAGTAATTTTATGTGTTTATAGCACTGATGTTAATTTAGATGTTGATTTTTATGTTTTTGTAGAAGTATTCTTGTTGGATAACTGAACATAGTATGTGAATGCAGTTTTCTTTGACTATGTGCAGGCTTTATATTTTAGTTAATATATGTTAGTTCAACATGCTTTGCAAATGAGTAGAATACTAAGTGTATGAAACTCATTTTGTATGTTAAGGCTGTGTTGTTGAATGTTAGGAGATAATGATATACTTATTTTGCCATTTTTATAAGACAAATGGCAGAAAGTGTATAGAAAAGCATGAAATGTGTGCATTTGTGAAGGTATGGTTAATAAAGCAGAACAATGTGATTTACGGGCAGTAGTGTTATTTCAGCTGCAAGTTTTTCAATGATAGTGTCTATCTGTTGGAGTATATGAAGATGCATGGCCTTATCCTGGCTGTGTGTAATTTTATATTAAACTACTAAGTGTTTTTCTACAATTATACTGTTATTTCTCCCATCTTTTAATATTATTTTGTTTAGATAGCTGTCTGTATAGAAAGAAATTTAGATAGCAGACAGGTTTGGAAGTGACAGTTGATTTTAGCAGATGGGAAAAATGACAGTAAGTTCATTTTATAGGTTATACAGGTTAGGTTGCAGTTACTCTGTTTATATGCATTCATAAGAGTTGTACATGTACTGTGCAGAAAATATGCATACCTGCAGTTTGTATTCATGCATGTGGATATGCATGCAGCTGCAAGTAGAAATCTTGGAGAATTGTACAGTAGTTTTTGTAGTAGGTGCTTTCCAATGATATGAAAATTGCACTCAGAGTGATCAACAGTACATTTGAAGTGCTGAACTCTGCTGGTGGAGTTAGATGTAGAGGTCTTGTATGTGATTGGTGGATGGTTGTATGACTGCTTAGTTGTATCCAATGAGGGACTGGCACAGAAAGTGAACTGGAAAGAATAGAAGGGCTGTCCAAGAGTTACGCAGTCTGCGAACACCGCGGCTGTCCGCGGACAGGGCGCGCCACATCCAGGGTTTTCCAGCAAATCCAGCATGGAAAGGGGACTGTTGGGGTCAGCCAATCAGGTGTTGAGGTTGTGGATTTGTGTTTAAAGAGACAGTGTGTAGTGAAGATGGCAGAGGTGGAGAAAGTCAGGGTGTTGGTGCTTGGAGATATGTTTGTGCATGGTTTACAGCAGTATGCTCAATGTAGGCATGTGGCAAACAATTTTGATGTTAAAGGGGTGGGTGTCTTGTGGAGCACTGTGCCTGATTACAATGTACAGGGACGTGTACAAGTTTGTGAAGAAATGGGCAGGATGAACAGTCCCCATGTGGTAGCTTCACACTATGGTGCTTTCCATTTGGGCTATGTGAGTGCCCCTAGTTTGTTGGCAGATTTGGAACACTTGGTTTAAGCAGTAATGAACATTCTTCCAAATGCCAAAATCATTTTTTCAGGGTTAATACCTAGGGCAATATGGGACAATAGTTCTGTATTTTTGTCCTCAGCAAAACATTGCTAGGTGTGCAATCAACCAAGGCATGTGTGCTTTCAGTTTAGAGCTGGTATGTTCTTCTGTAATACATTTTGAGAATATTGATTCCAGCAATGCTGTTCATTTTAGAGAAGATGGCATTTCTTTATCTTTTATGGGAAATGTCATGCTGTTCTGGAATGTAAGGGTTGCTTTGGAGAAGGTAATGTGAAGATTTTAGGAGTAAAGTAAGACATAAAAAGAAAAAATAATAGAAAATAATAGGTGTCTGTCAAGCATCTGCAAAAAAAAAACAGCTCTTTTCAGAGCCAACCTCAAAGGGGAAATGGGGCACACTATTTATATTTACATTCACCACGCTCAGATTTTCAATATGTCCGCGGACATGGCGGTTGTCCATGGACATCGCATATTACATACGGGGATTTTGGTGTGGAGAGTCATGCAAATGAGAATGAGCAGAGCAAGGGATTGGTCAGTAAAGTTTACTGGGTGTGTTGTGTAAGGAGAGAGTTTGTCAGAAAGTCTTTTTCCTGAGAGAAGAACAGATAGCTATGCCTGTGTGTTTCAGAAAACAGATTATCTGCATTTTGGGAGACTCATGGATACATTGGTTGGAGGTGCATGCAGAACACTGTGGAGTATCTTGGATTCCCTCATGTGGAAGTGCACTGGCATGAAGTGCGTGGAATGAAGTGACTGGACGTGGTACCTCTCTGTGCTAGTTTGGAGACAGAGCATCATCCAGACATAATTATAATTCATTGTGGAGGGAACAGTTTAGGACATGTGTCTGGAATTTCATTGCAATTTGCAATGAAAGAAGGATTTGGGAAGGTTATGGACATGTTTCCAAATTCCCAAGTAATTTTTTCTCAAATTACGCAGAGACAAATGTGGCTGAGTTCTTCTAAATTTGGTCCACAAAACCATCACTGATGACATCACATGTCTGGCACTCTCTTTTTTCTTTTAGTGATATATCTTAGCAAGTAATACTTTGGAACAAAGAAATAAACAAGTACTATATTTGTAGACTTATGCTTCAAATATGTTCTTATAGTAATTATTTTGGGGTTCAGTCATAGCATATGAAACATATACATAGGGAGAATACACACTTGAAAAATACCAATGCTTTTTGTGTATGAAGACAATCAGTAAAGTTATCAACACTTTCTTATTATTTTGCTGTTTTTTTCTTACTGTACTTTATCTGGATATGCTCATATTTGTATTCCCATTACTTTCTTCAGGGTGCAGTCACATCATGTGATAGTTATTCATAGGGAAGTAGTAGGTTTGAAACAGCACAACCATTTCTGTGCATAAAGATAATTAGGTAGGTTATGAACAATTTCTTGTTCTACTGCTACTTTTTTGCTTACTTCACTTTCTCTGTATAGACTCATATTTGTATGTGTTGTTGTGTATTTGTGTTTTGTATGTAATAAGTATGTAAGTATTTATCATTTCACTATTCAACATGGGAAGACTATGAATAATGCAGCTCCATCATGTATGCTGCACACAATGCTTATATTTATACATTAGTAGCTTAGTATACTGTAAAGAACTTCATAATAGAATGCTATTTATATCAATGCATTGCCTAAAGCACTACATATCTCAAGACATCTATTCCAATGATCCTTGACACTTTTTTGTCAACATTATAATAAGAATCCCTTGTACAGAGTTTTCATGAAAAGTACATGCACATGTGATGTCATCAGTGATGTCATCAATGACTTTTGTGATGTCATCTTTGATGTCCTCGGCGTTAGCCTTAGCAATGCACGGTGGTTGCACGAGTTATGGTTGCTTAGCTTACCATAACTGGTGAATTTCAGGGGGTTTTCGGTTTTACTTGGAACCATAACGTCCCTTTAGCAAAGTTTTTTTACTGAATATATATATATATATATATCTCGATTAGCCAGTGATATAAGATATAGTATCAGATATTGTTACAGATATTGTCCTGCACTAATTAGTCAGAAGACTGTCTAATAGAAATAAGAACGACATAAACATATGCCTGTCGTTTCATTGAGATCAATAATTGTTTTACTGATCGTATCGAACAGCTTACATGATGATGCTGCTATTGAAGGGGTATTGACATGTTTACATATATTTACCAACATGTGTTTGTTGTTAAGTTGAAGAATGGATGCATGATTCATTTTGAATGGATGGACTTTGGTATGAATTAAAGTAGTGATTTTACAATAATAAAGTGATATGTTTTGTGTTGCAGTATGTTCTGGAGTAGACATTGTTTTTTTATCAGACTATCAGAGGTGATAGGTTTCTTATATGTAATCAATTAATTGTTATTGGAGAATCATTAAGTGATTAACAATGTATCCCATGCCACATCATTTAATTGTTTAGCATTTTGAGAATGCAAATTTGAGCAGCAGGACAGGTGCTTCTGATTGGTCAGGTTTGAGCATTTCACATCAGTTCTTTGCAACGTGTTTCAGCAATTCCCAGCATTTCTCTTGGCGGGCATTAGTGATGGGACCAAATAGCGTGTGACACCAATTAATCCCATAAATCTTCCTCCGAGACACGGAGTGCCATGAGCAGAGTGCAGCAAGGAGTGCACAGTCTCGGCAGCATGTTTCAGCAGTTCCAAGCTTTTTCCCTTGATCGGCATTGGATGTGAGAACGAATAGTGTGTGACACCAATTAATCCCATACATCCTCCTCCGAGGCGCAAAGCACCATGAGCGGAATGCAGCGACGAGTGTAGGGGCAATCAAGGCATGGACGGGCCAGAAAGCACTAAAGCATTGGAAGAACTTTACACATTATATGACTTGAGAAGGAAGCCAGAGGCTGAAGGCTCTTTTACAAAATGTGGAGAAGACGTTCATGGAGTTAGCTCAGGCTCTGCATCTTCCCCTAGTGTGGTCAAGTGTGAACAACTGGTGAACTCTACCAAGACAGTGAGAGCTCCTGTTCCAGGTGCGAAAGTACAAAAATTACAAACTTTTTCCGTTGACTGGGGAATGTGGTCGTGCTATGCCCGAGGGGAGTTACGGTGTGGAAGTTGCCTTGGCCTCTAAGGCAACACATGTACAGGGCGAAGCATATGTGCAATCAAATATACAAGCTAGGCTGTCTCACCCCACCTAAACACGCCATCATTTTTTTAAGAATGTGAGCAGGAGAGTAAAGAAGCCCAATAAGATCCAATTTTGGTCAGTTTCCTTCATGATGAGGCAGCATTCAGAGGGTGAACTGAGTAATAATCCCCTGATAGCCTTACATTTTGCATTATCCTCACTTGTACAACTCTATGAGAACATAAACATGGAGGTGACGGAACATACTGCTTTACCTATAACTATAAAGAATAATCTGCATCACCTTCATCAAAGATTTGAAGTAAAACAGATACCATATCGAAAGGACTTACATCCAGACGCATTATTGACATGCAGAGCACTATCACAAGAACCAGTTTGTCATCACAAGGAAATTAGTTAATGTCTGTCTCGGATGCGCTGACGTTATGCATGACTGAAGAGGAAATGTTGTCTGTGAAGTGAGCTGTGTACCACAAAAGTTAAATAATGGTCCAGTAATGGAGGGCCTGAATCTGCATACCGCCCCTCTGAAAGTGAAGGGTTCCAACTCAAATAGTTGTCCTGGTGCCGCTGAAAGACTGTTCGCAGAGGTACATTGTATGATCAAAAGAATAATAGGCAGGTGCCCCAGTGGAGTACACCTATGATGTCCGATAATCGATAGAAGTTGGTTAGGTCATCAGCTTGTGCGAATAATCTACTAAACTCAACAAGAGGTTATTTTTAGAGCAAATTTTTGGGGATGAAGAACCAATTATATTAAATAGGTCTAAAGTTGTATTGTTGCTCTCTGAAGTGCCTAACGTATGCTCTATTACCATCAGGGATAGAGATCTGGTTGATTTTATTGATTAACAACGTACCAATAATCTATCCCTGGTTATCCCTTCTAGAATTCTTTGAGGCTATTCTAAATGAATCAGGGGCACTGAGGTTATTAGGTTATGACATCACACCCCAACTGTGGTATATTTGGGGTAACACCAACACCACTTGTAAAAATTATTTGGTAGACTGTAAGACCTGTATGTTTGAGGAGATCAAATTTCTGGTTCAAAGTGAGAGAGGTCTAAATTACAGGCAGAGCCAGCTCCACTGATAAAGCAGATTAAGCTTGGGTTGCAGGGGTTTTGTATGGTCTTTACACTAATATGGCGAGGGAAAGAGGTCCAAGGGAGGAACAGTTGTCTTTGAAGCTTGTTACGTGGAATTTGCATGGACATACCCAATTTCTTAACAATGTGGAAATTGAGACAACATGAAGTAATTATGATACAAGAAACATAGATGACGAAGCTCCCCGTTTTGGATGGCTTTGTCATCTTTGACTATCCTGCAGAGAAGGGGGATTTAGGTCATCCCTTTGGTGGGCTAATTACAGCAATAAATAACATTGTTGGTGTTAAACAAAAAAGGTGGAATGTGAAATTAGAGGAGCCCTGTGTATTTCAATTGACCTTCAGAATGAGCCAATTGCAAAGAGTATACTAATCACTAACATCTATTGGCATAAGGGGATTTCTGTCCTGGATTTATTCTTAGATCATTTGAAAGAGATGTTGTATGATTGGTTGGCTGTGTCGGGTCAAGGTGCAATTTTACGTGCTGGAGATCCTAACTCATTTTGCAATTAGGGGGAGCAACTTATGAATCTAGGAGTTCATGGTATAGTTCAGGAGCCCTGTTGAGATAAAATAAGACATGGAGATATGTGGGAAGCATTTGCAAATACATTTGACCTTCATATGTTGAATGAAAATGTGACAGGGGACATGCTAATGAAATACATCTGGAATCGAGGAGAATGGTTATCAGTTTTAGATTATATTTTTGTTAATCAAACGTTATTTCATAAGTGGAATAGTTTAAAGGTATGCGCACCATGATTTAGTGACCACAGTATCCTTTCCTATCACTTTGATGTTAGACTATCCACGGCAGCACTATCAATTGAGTACATTTTTCCATAGGATGAAGTGCTAATTTAGGAATGAAGGAGGGAGTGGCCGATAAACACATTGGGCTTGTCCAGGAAAAGAAGGAATTGTTAAGAAAGATCATTCAATTAATTCAAAAATCTGGGTGTGAGCCTGCTCAGATTTGGGCAATGATAAAGAAAGCCAAAACAAATTTATGAGAACTGGCTCGTACAGTATAGACATCTCCTCTAGCAGAGAGGTGGGGAGTGCATGTTGGAGGTTATGTGAAGGAAGGTCAATATAAACTTTGGGGAATTCATTTTGTTTATTTATTTTTATTGTGTCATTAGTTTGAACATGAACATGTTTATAAAATGATATCAAAACATAATCTACTACACACAGTTAAAAATACTCTAACAACAATCATATCTTCACTTCCTGCCCTCGATATAAAAAAAATAATTTCTCCATAATTAGAAATCATCCTTTGTGAGTTCTCGTATTGCAAATAAACATTTCCTCCAACTAGGCCATGAATATAATCTAAGAATCTCACTAAGGAAATTATCAAGGATGTATGCCAGCCTTCCATCAACTTGTCCCAGAGCCATTCTGTTACATCATGGGCCACAAATATGCCAATCTACAATATCCTCTGTGGTCTAATGGATGGACAACCAGAAACCCAGTGTTTAAGTGTATCAAAGAAATCGTTTCCACAGGTTCTACATGTCCATTGTGATTCAGGCAATCCTCTTATCTGACCCCATCTATCTAGGGTCCCCAAGAGATTAAACCATTTGAAAAATGTTACAATATAATCTTGAAGACTCTGATAGAACCTATTCTGGTACACCAGATCCCTATGCAGTTTATACCTACATAGAACCATTGATCCAGTTTTACTTTTCGAAACATTTTTACAGGATTTTCACTAAGACAGCTCATATTCAAATGAGCATTCTCCAAAATGGACTCACACTCCTTGTAGAACTGCTGTATAGGACAATAGGAGTTTCAAGCATAATCTTAAAGTCCTCGAACAAAGAACCTCTGGGTTGTGGGGTACATTTAAAGCCATAGAATGAAACCCCCCTCACCTAAACAGCAGCATTTAAACACTGCCACCAAAACAGCCTTGTTTTGCTTTTATTTCATCTGAATGGCACGAATTTCTGCATTGCAACCAAAAACAGCCTTGCTGTGCTTTCATTTCATCTGAACGGCAAGACGTTCTACACTGCAGCCAAAAACGGCCCTGCTTTGCTTTTATTTCCCCTGAATGACAATAAGTTCTACATTGCAACCAAAAACAGCCTTGCTTTACTTTCTGTTCACCGGAAAGACAAGGATTTATACACTGCAACCAAAAACAGCCCTGCTTTACTGTTATTTCAAACGAGGGGCAAGAATTTCAACACTACAAAGAAAAACGGCTTTTGTTTTCCCTTTCACACGAACAGCAGCCCTTTAAAACACTACAAACAAAAAATGGATTTGCTTTTTATTTGTGTTCATGTCAAATTGAAGAACCATGGGAAAAGGGGGGCTATCCATCATTATCAATGGACTTACAGCAAGTGTGAATTCACCCAAGGAGGAGAACTTAGAATCCTATGACTGCAAGACAGGATTTAAAAATTCAAAGCAAAAGGCCTGCACACGTGTGAAAAGAAAACGGCTTTAAAAGCCACAGTAGAAAGATAGCATTGCTCATGCAGAAAATGTCAGGGAAATATCATATGGGGGTTGACCAAAGCGAATGCAGATTATGTTCCAACCCACAAAACTCCAGTCATCTTTGAATAGACCCTTACTACAGGAAAATCTGGTTCTGGCATGAAGGCAGGAACTCATGATGACAAAGCCCCGCTCCCACTGGATATCACACATATCTTATAAACATCCCACAATAAAATGGGATGCTGGAGAGGGAGTCATAATTCCCTGCTCTGCAGACATGAAGGCAGGAGCCCAAAGATTTCAAAGGAGGCAAATTGTGGCTAGAGCTTGATCAGGAGGTGTGAGCGCCTTGTTGCACCCTCTTCAAAAGAACCCAAACCTCTTCAAAGATACAAAAAGAAACTCTGATTACAGGCCGAGCGCAAGGAGACAGATGGCTGTGGGGGGAGGAAGCAGCCCTACTCCTGGTGGACCAAGACACTCCCAAGTTACATTAAAAGACTGATTTCATTTTAGGCATTTTCGCAGCAATCAGAATAAGAATCAATTTCGTGTTATGCAATTTTTTCATGTAATTTCCAGGTGGTTTTAAAGAGACTAATTGCATTACCCTAGGGCTTTGGGAACTGAAATGGCCAGTTAAGACTAGTTTCTGGATGATCTGAACAGATGACAAATATAACAGTTGATGAAAAGATGGAAGATGAAACTAGGAACATGCTGGATCATTTGCAGAGTTATAACTGTTATACATTTTATGAAAATGACAAAAATGTGCCAAAGGGCCATGCTACCTCGTACATAGTTGGCGATCGGCTTACCTAATTCCCCATGAGCAAAATAAACCACATATCTATTTCATATGGCTGGGGCTAGTATAATTATGATGTTATGAGACATAACTAGGTTCCCCAAAAAGTGGTCATGAGAACAAAGAATTGTAATAAATGCAAAAAGACAGATGGTGCTCTCTTCTCTTGAACCAATCATGACTGGGGGCGGAGAGATAGAGAGAAACTGTCCAATCCTGGGGGCAGGGATAATTACAGGGTACTCCCCCTAGATTGTAAAATTAGTGATGTCATTTGTGCAATATGAGGGGGGGCTGTACTAGGGCAGAGACAGACAAAAATCGGGGAGACAGGAGGAGGAGGACAGAGAGGAGGGGGCTGAACCTTACCACCATTGAGAGTGCAGTAACCAGACCCCTTTCCCTAGCTGGTCAGAGTGTCCTGAGATCCATCTGGCTGTCCTGAATCTTAAACCGTGGCTTGCTTTGTAAGTAGCAGATAACCCCAGCCCTAAATTGCATAAACCCTTCATAGTTGTAGCATTGCATCCAATATTTCCCCCATTGAAAACTCCATTGAGAACCCCAATGAAAACCCCAAATTGCCAGCGTAATTCAATCACCTTTCCATAGAAGAATCTATTGTTAACCTGTGTTTGTTAGCATCTCTCTTTTAAAAACCTCTGAGTTGTATGTGTAAATCCTTAGTATTTTTCTTAAGTAAATCAATTCATTCCTCTATTTGAAATTCAAGGTTCAAGATCGTTGCCATTTGAAACAAACCATCTTGTCACTGGTGTTGTATTTAATTATGATAGTCATTAAAGTGTTTCCTCAAAAGAAATAGTCTCCTTGTAACTGAAAATGTGTCTGTGAATTGTGTGCATTACCCAACACATTCCTAGGTTGCATCTGTCCTATTAAAACCCCAAACCATTGTTCCATTGTGAGTGATCCCTTTTGGCCAGAAGTCTACCTGTTGAGTGCCTCTGTTCTTTTCATTGAAAACCAATTTTCCTATTGTAAGATAAACCCCTTCCCTGAGCTACCTGTCATTGTAAACCCAGTGTAACAAATTTCCATTTGCCACTGTATTTTCCCCTTTGCATTTCCTTTTCTCCCAAAAAAAACGATTTTCCCACTTAATTTCTGTTTTTGCTTGGTGTGCTGATTAGTATTCCCTAAACTTTCCCTATATCCTAAAGTGTATTTTCCTTTCATTCTGTTCCCTAACAGTTGTGAGTAAGAATCAAAATCCCATTCTGCCATTTTGCTCCAAAAACAGGTTTTCAAATTCTTTGCTGGCTTCCCATCTGAGGTGGCGGGCTTTACCCCAAATCCCATTTTCTCTCTCTATCTGTACTGCTTGACACTGCCTTCCACTCAAATTAATCAAGTTTAATCGATGTTTGGGGGTGAGTGTTGCAGGGGAGAGTGCTAAAATCGTGGCGCTATCGCTTTCAACCTGATGGTATTTTTCTGTTTTGTCATTCGAGCGTAACAGTCTATTTCAACCTGATTGTATTTTCCTGTGTTGTCATTAAAACAAAAGCGAGTGTAACAAACTATTTCAACCTGATTGTATTTTCCTGTTTGTCATTATAACAAAAGCAAGTGTAACAGCCCATTTCCAATTGGTTGCTGTAGATAGGATATTGCATTTGTGTTGCCACAACCTTGGTGGCTGTGAAATTGTTTGTATTTCCTTTTTCATTAAATAATACATTAATAAATATCTTATTGATACAACCCGGCCTGGTCCCTAGTTCATTATGACACAGGGTGTTTGTGAGGTTGGGTGCGAGACGGGTTGGAGGCCTACTCAAAAAGAATCAGTGGCTTATTAAAAATAAAAAGTGCTTTATTGTACGCCACATTCATTGTCGGGGAAGGAGTCCCTGGCTGGAGTGTGCCGTGTAATAAAACCGTGACAGGGTGGAGCTAGCAACTTTTCAAAGATCCTCAGCTTGGAGCTGTGTACTAGTCTATGCTAGAACACTAGACCTAGCTCATGGCAGATCAGGATGTTTGGGTGGCCATGAGTAAATTTGACAGTTTTTCTAGAATGTGCTTTCTATGCATTCCAGTTTTTCTCTAATCCAGATTGGGAATTAATTAATGGGATGGCAGAGGACATAGCGGTAGAATACTTTGGAAACCTATAAATATATAGAATGTAGAAGGCCCTATTAGTTCCCAATTGTCTTAAGATAAAGAATAGGTTGTAGATCTTGATAGGGATGACATTCTTCTGGCCATCCACAGGGCCAGTCCATCACTTGTAGCAGGACTAAACCATCTGTCTAATAAACTTTTCAAATTAGATGTTGAACTTTGGTTGGCAATCTTATATTACCTGTTTAAATAGATCATACAACGGTAGGTTTTACCTATAACATGGGAGATGGAGTATGTCTACTATATCAATACAGTAGCCTTCCTACTCAAAATCGTGGACCGCATTGCCTACTCACAGATAAAAATCTACCTCAAATATTACCAGATTTTAGGATCATGACAATCTGGATTCAGGCCCAAACACAGTACTGAAACAGAACTCTTGGATCTGAAAATCCAGCTTGACAGTGTCCGCCATTCGGGCAACATTACCATCCTATTCCTCCTCAATCTTTCAGAAGCGTTCAACTTCATAGATCACAACAACCTCTGCCAAGATCTCCTGACAAACTTCCACTACTCCCATCATGCTTCCCTTTGGATCAAATCATTCTTTAGTGAGCGCACTTCCAGAGTTTTTATAGGTGATTCTATTGTTCATCCCATCCCGTTCCATGTAGAGTCCCTAAGGGCTCCTGTCCCTGTCCCTCTATACCACCTATACCAAACCTCTCTTCCATCACCTCCATGCCTTGTGCATTCCCTACACCAACTTTGCTGATGACACGCAAGTCCTACTTCCAATATGAGTGAATTATACCCAGGACCTCGAAACGATTAACTAGACATACACTGTCATTCAGAATTGGATTGCCTTCCACAACCTTTGTCTCAATGATGCGAAAACAGAGCTTCTCATTGTCGGCTCTTCTCTCCGCCTGAGTACCCTGGACCCATCCTACTCCTTTTTCCCCATTGATGGAATCACTGTCCAGGTCTCAAAGCATGTGAAGATACTTGATCTTCATCTTTAGGCGGAACTCAAAATGTCCTACCACGTCAATGTGCTGGTGTCTGCCACAGCCTATACAGCCAAGCTTATTTCCCTGAGTAGGACATTAATTTCTCCTTCAAACTGCCTAACTCTTGCAAGGGCCATTATTATGAATAAGCTTGATTACTGCAATGTGCGCCTCCCAGCTACCCCTCCAAGTACCTTGTCAAATTGCAACTCTAACAAAACAAGGCCCTAAGGGCGGTCTTGGGTTTAAAACTTTCTCACCACATCTCTGCAACAAGAAGGGCGGTGCACTGGCTTCCTATCAAAGCACTAATTGAATTCAAAATGCTGGCCATCACTCACCAATGTCTGCACCAAAACACCCCCTCTTACCTCGTCCACTGCATTTTAGCAAAACCAGTTGCACAATCCCACCATTCTTCCTCCAGCCTCGCTCTGCTTTCGACCAGATTCCATCTGAAGCGAGCAGGGGTACAAGCTTCTGTGTCACCAAGCCCACCCTGTTGAACGTCCTCAGAAATCAGAAATGAACCTTCATACCTTGTCTTCAAAAATCTCTTAAAATCCTGGTTATTCAACAAACATGTATAACATGCATATGTAATCCGCACACTGTCTCGCTATGCCTTTACTCACTTACTCTGTATAAGCTCTGTGATACCTTTGGGTCTGGGTGCTGCATAAATGAAATAAATCAAATAAATTAAATATGCTGCTCCTATTTTTAAGAAGGGAAACCGTCATGAGTCTAGGAATTACAGGCCTAATAGCATTTTAGATGCGGATGGGAAAATATTTGTTGCATTAGTCCTTAATACTGAGTTAGTTGGGTGAATAAGACAGGCAGATTGTTTAAGAACCAAACAGGATTTAGGGAGGCAATAGATACTAACTCGAATGGGTTTCTTATCAGGTGTCTGCAAAATATAGCTTGGGGAAAGACACCTAAGCAGAATATCTACACAGCTACGATTGATGGTATCCAGTGATAATGTTGCTGCTAAAATGGCTGCCAGGTTGCGACATTTCCCTAAAAATACACCCTCCAGACAATGTATGTATTTATTTATTTATTTATCTATTTATTTTATTTATTTATTTATTTATTAATTTATTAAGCGCTCAAAGCCCAAAGGCAGCTAGGCACTGGTACACACGTAAGAAGATGGTTACAGGTATTTGGAGCATAACATCATAGTTGCATAATTACATTTTACACCTTACACAATATACATTTGTATATATAAGTTTTACAGGTACCAAACTAGTGCCTAAGAATCTATTGAGGGAGGTCTGTCCTGTCAACTAAGCCATTTGCCCACATTTTCTAGAATTGGCTGTAATAAAATATAACTATATCCCTCCTAGAATATTTGGGGAAAGAATTTTAGGGCTCAGGAAAAAAAAGTCGCAACTTTTTCACATTGATATTATCACATGGAACCCAAGTGATTTGGCCACAGCGATCAATCATGTTAATTGGAACCTGTTATGGGCCAAATTAGCAGTTGGGGAATCCCTGTGGGGCTTTGGAACATTGTCATTAACTTCCATAAAAGCTCTAATATTCACGGGTGCATGCACCATCTTGGAGCCCTGACTAGGCTGATCAAGACGTACGGGTGCTTGAGGCAGGGTTGTATTTTGGCACCCTGCCTCTTCAACTGGTAAGTCTGGAGTGCCTGAAGAAGGCCGCCATCATTCCAGCAAAAGTGGGCAACCTGGATATCGTTTGGTTGGTATATGCAGATGATTTTCTTCTTATGATCAGAACCCCAGTCAGTTTGCAATGGCGTTCAAATGCGTTCAATACATTGCTATAGGGAAGAAACATTCTCAAGACAAATGTCTTCACAATCAGGTAGACGATGGGCACACAAGCATATTTACGCTTTCCCATTATTGCCATATCCAATAAAGCTTTTATTTGGGAACATTTAGAACACAGAGTGGATGCCATGACTGCTCAGATGAGCAAGATAAATAATAAATTTGGTAAATGAACTCTGGAACCAAAGTATTTTGACCAGAAGGTCATCCCTAAAATTGCATACTGAGTTGAGCTGTTGCAATCCTCGATGATCGACATCCTTGAAAAACTGGAAGCTAGGCTTTGGTGTCGAGTTTTGCCACTTCCCAAATTGTGTCCCCATGTCAGATACACGTTTTGAGCTTGCTACAAGATCTTTGCAAGCAGTAGCCAGATGGAGGTTAATGCCATTACCTGTGGAGAATTCTTTCCATATTGATCTGAATGTCAGGGCCCAGAACTCACAGTGAGATTGCTCATACATATTGAAAATGAACTGTTAACTTCATCACTGTGAACTTCGAAGCCAGGCCACTTTAAATGTGATATTGGTATTTCTGTATTTTAAACACTTGAAAATGCAGTTGCGAAATTGGTGTTATTATGTAGATTCACTTTTATTTTTACAAGGATTTTTTTTTTATCTTGCGTTATTATCATATGTACATATGTCAGTAACTCTAGGACATTTTGTAAACGTGTATTGAATGAACCATAAACACATTTAAAAAAAAGAAAATGCGGATTTGTGAGTTTTTGGTACAAATTGGGCGTAACGAGAATGCACCTGATCGAAAATCCATGTAGAATAAAGAAGACCATTTTTTAAAGGGATTAGATCGCTACTTGTGAGAACACAGTAGATACCCCTTGTTTGCTCAGTTGCAGGATGAGCACAAGAAGCAGGGAGTTTTGGCTCCGTATTTAAAAAGTCACCTTCAAAAGTGTTCTCTATTGGGTTTATGAGCCGTCAATTACATTTGATTTTGACAAGGGAAACATTAACTATCAGGAAGGTACTTCCGAGTGAGTTCGCTTTCTGTCGATATTGTCAGAACGTGGAAGAAATCGAAACTTTGAAACACATAATTCTACAGTGCCTACTCTCCCTTTGCTTAAGTCATTTTAGAAGGTTCATTCACAGAACAGATTTTATTCAGGTTGAGTGCTTTTAGACGTGGCTGTTGAGCGGCTCTTTTACCCGACTCGCAATTGCAGTTGTGAGGTTTCTGAGAGAGTTAAAATTGATTTAGATTAGTAGGGGTAAGGGGATGTAATGAATTTAACTTGAAGCGCTGCATTGTCTGAATGCAATGTATAAGTATAGGTACTTATTTGGTATCTAAAAGTGATGAATTTTGTGATGATTTTGTTTTGAAGCGCCCTAATGCTTGAATGCAGTGCATAAGTAGACAGATTTACTTTATATCTTGAAGTGATGAATTTTGTGACAGTTTTTAACATGTTTATTGGGGTGTTTTTGTATTATTGTTTGTAAAGGTTGATGTATATTAACCAATACAATTGAAAAAAAAAAAAGTAGCAGCCACGTAAAATCTAAGGCTTTGCGCCTTGTACACCATGCGGTTCAAGGGGTGGGAATGTGGCATGCTTTCGTACTTTCGTAAGAGATACGGGTCATCTCTACCAGCAAAACCTCTTTTTTACGATCTGAAAACACAATCTTTTTTGGGTTTGCTGAATATTTCAATGCAGCACTGAAACGCAAGTGCAGAGCTGCGGAACGGAAGTGACAGATCTCTGGCTCACCCTCTGACAAACTGGCCTGTCGCCTGCTCCAAAGACATTGTAGACTTTCCATCTGCGCCAAGAAAAGGGCCCACATCCAAGCGCGCATCTCTGGTGCATCCAACAACATGGCTGAACTCTTTAAAATCTGCAAGGAACTAGCCAACCCTTTCGCAGTCTCCTGCTCACCCCTCCCCTCCATAGCCTTCTGCAACGCATTGGCCACACACTTTACTACAAAAACCAGGACATCATGAACACCTTTGCGTCTCTCTCCCCCCTCCCTCCTCCACCCCTTGCCTCCTATGGCCTCCCAATCCCTGTCTACCTTTCTCTCCTCCTTCTTCCCTATCACACCTGATGAGGTCAGCAGAGTTGTCTGCTCCATGAAGGTCTCCTCCAAGCAGGTTACCCCTGCTCCTCCAGAACCATTAAGGACAATATTGGCTCTCTAGCCCCTGCACTTGCTGATTTCTGCAAACACTGTTTTGCCATTGGATCTTTCCACTCCTCCCTCAAGCACTCCCTTATGTGCCCCCTCCTGAAAAAATCTTCAGCAAACCCCACTTGTCCAGCCAATTACCGCCCAATATCTAAAAGCCCCTTTCTCAAGAAACTCCTTGAGAAGCTAGTCTTCCCCCAACTTACCTTGCACACTGAACTTGTTGCCTCCACAACCATCAATCTGGATTCACGAGCAGCCAGAGTCATGGAAACTGCTCTTCTGAACACCCGTGAGGAACTGCTTCCATCTCTAGACTGGCTGACCTCTATCCTCAGAGACCATCCATTCTGGGCACTTTCATCTCCTCTACCTCCTTATCCACCTGTGGTGTCCCTTAGGGCTCACATCTCTCTCCCTGGCTCTTTAACAATTACCTTGCTCCACTAGCACTCCTCATTTCCACCTTCTCCCCTGCCTTCCAGTGTTATGCAGATGACACACAAATCTTCTTCAACTTCCCTCTGACCCGCTCCTGACTTCTTCCATCATTTCCGGACTCCCTATCTGCCACCCAGGCCTGGTGCACCTCCAATGATCTCTGCATTAATGCCAGCAAGACTGAGATCCTTCCTATTGGGACTGCTGCTCGCTCTTTCTTCCCCTCACTCTGGCCATCCTCTATGGGCTCTCCCCATCTCCTTCATCCAAAGCCAGAAACTTTGGAGTCATCTTCATCTCCTCTCTTTCCTTCATCCCTCACATTCTGGACCTTGCCAAGAAGTCCCACTTTCAACTCTTCCTTCTCAAAGGAATTCTCCCTTTTCTCACTTTCCCCCAGAAGCTCAATGTCTCCAGAGCTCTGGTTTCCTCTAGGCTAGACTACTGCAATAGCCTTTTCCTGAACCTACCCTCCTTCTCTCTACGACCCCCCCAGTTAATCCAGATTAGGGCAGCAAGACATATCCTTGGCCACAAGCCCAGGCACTGCATCTCTCCAGCCCTGAAAACTCCCCACTGGCTCCCGGTTGCTGCAAGGATCAATTTCAAATCCCTCTGCATCATACATAAGGCTGTCTGGGGCTAGGCCCACGCTATCTACAACTTGCAATAACTAAATACTCTCCTCCTAGATCTCTACGTTTCTCCGGCATGAACTGTCTGTGTCAAGTGCATTGCAGAACAGAGGGCTGAGGGGCAGATCTCTTTCCTCAGCTGGCTCCCTCTTATGGAACAGCCTCCCCCTTCCTCTTCATCTTGAGCCAGATCTCCTTAAATTCTGGAAAAGCTCCTCAAAACTTTCCTTTTTACCTCCTCCTTCTCTTCTTCTCTCATTTGCTAACCCCAGAGTTGCTGAGATTGGTGACTAGGGCCCTTATGTTGTCCTTCTGGGACCTGTCCTCCCACACCCAATCACCTTCAGCCTCTGCCCGCTCTCTGCACTTGCCCTGCCACCCACTGGCCTGTGCCACTGTAGGCCTGTACTTATCTATTTATTGGCAGCTGATCTCTCCCTAGCACTTCCTTCACTGGGTTCTTACATCTGTTCCTCACTGACAAGCACTGGAACTCCTAGCACCTACCCCTACTCCCTCTTCCCCTCTTCTCTCTCTGCACTTGCATGTTCTGAATGCTCACAAGGCCTAGTAGGTCCGGCTTTATCCTTCAGTGTTTAATTGTTTTTCAATCCCATGTTTCCCCCCTGTTGTATAATAAGCGCCATATAAATGCACAACAAATAAATAAATAAATAAAGCTCTGGAGGCAGTACCTTTTATGTGCTGAACTATAGAATTGTATTGCAACTCACTTAAGACTTGTTCAGGTTAATTCAGTCTTTAGAAATGATCTGAACACGTCCTTATTTAAGAACAATTGGCCCTTAAACATTACGGTCTCAGCTGCATCAAAAGAGCCTACAAGCTAAACTGTGGGTCTGGCCCCCTGGGGGCCCAAAGAATGTCTGTGGCATGGGTGGCGGCACAATGCCCTTTAAAAATGATTATGATGACTGCTTTTAATAGAAAATATAGGCAGTTATAGCTTTGGGGGGCACGGAAATAATATGCTTACTCAAGGGGGCTCACAATAAAATACCACTGCCCTAAAGGCAACACAGACCACATAACATAACATTAGTAAAACCTTGTGCTGTCTACATTTCCCAAACACTTCATTGTGTGATATTTGACGACTCCCTGGTTTCAACACCTTCCTGCAAAACCATTCATTGAAACTTCCTCTTTTGTGTACAACATTTCCTGTGCCTTTCATGGGCGCCTCCGGAAAGTCTAATGTCTCTCTCTTTAGGAAATGAAACTGGCCTTGGGTGAAATGATGATCACACAGGACATGGAGGGAGTTCTTTTAAGAGAGTCTGACCTGGCTTGTAAAGCCTTTAGTCAGTGCGCAGCGGGGATAGGAAAAAGGCAATTCTAGATTGATTCTAGATTGACTGCAAACGTTTATTGCAATGTTCAGTGCCACTGAAACGAACTGGCCAAATAGAAGTGCAAAACCACGGTGGGATTTATGAGGGCGGTCCCGCCAGGGTCGGACTAGACCAGTAAGTCCCCAATGCACCACACCGACTTGGTCCCGTTATTAGTGGCAGTCATGGCGCAAATAGCGCCATGACTACCACCAATCTCGTAATGAGGCCCTTAGTATTGATGCTTCAAAGTCAGAGACACATTAAGCAACCTACCTTCATATTGGCTAAAATGCACACACGCATTTCTAAACTCCACTGACGCATTTCCTATACATGGACTTTGGTCCTCTGAGGGCGTTCAATCAACAGCGCTTGGAGACCATACCCATGGGAAAAGGTGCAATACGAATGACAATTACATTACATTACGTTGAACGAGTTAAATTGGATTGAATACCCAATATTAGTGAGGTCATCAGCATCTTGATTTATGACAGTTGCACGTATGAACTATCTATATAAAACCATGCTTCCGCACATGCTGGTTGCCTTGAAATGTCATTAATTCTTCTTAAACCTAAAGCTCAGGAATCGGTTTTACATACCCTGCTCTTCAAAACGATGTGCTAGGTATTCTGTTCTCCGAGATCCTGTGATATGACCCCTGTCTCTGGGACATTTCACTATTTTCCAGACAATCTGAGAGAAGGTGTATGAATTCTTTGCTACAGAGTACAAGTACTCTGTCTCCTCTCTATAGTCCTGTGGTGTAACCTGTCATGTTGTTCACCTTTGCAAGGGGTATCGTGTTGTTTTTCTGACAGGAGTTTTTTGGAAGTCATTTTTAACAAACATATTACTTCAAAATAACTCATTGAAATATGTAGGGGGTTAAAGTGATGAAAGGGGTACGGAGGGGTTGGGGTAGGGATACAAATATAGAGAAGGGGATCTTAAGGGGAAAACTCCAAATATAAAAAGAATTTTGATGAGTTATTCTAGGTAATTTAGTCAAAGAAATTACTTTGAATAAACTCCTGTTGGCAAAGGGATATTGAACCCTTTGTAAGATCATGTTTTATGGGAGTCTGAGTCTGTGGGCAGGTTCCACTATCTTGTTTCTCTCTGCCCCCCCACCACTTTCTCTAGCATAGAGCACTTTGGACTTGATGTCAGAAGGGCAAAGCCCATTTCTTTTAAGTACAGGGATTGGACCCCTAAAGCAAGCTATCTTTAGCCCAATCACTTGAGGACTTTAACCTTTAAAATAAGTGGTCTCACACCACTTCTTTGAATCATCTTTTGGACTTCAACCTTTTAAGAAGATTTCATTAGACCTACCTTGGGAGAGGCGATCTTTCCAAAGTCCTCTGACAGTGAGGTGGGTTTCAAGGGTCTTGCCTAAGCACATTTACTTAGCCATTTGTCTTTTCCTGAAGGCCCTCTGGTTCATCTAAGCTGCTGCCCCTATCCCGCTCCATAGCTACGGCACAACCAAAGAACATCCCAGGATGATATCTGCTCCTGCGCTGCCCCTAGTAGTTCTGGCTGAATCATCTTCAAGGTGCCCCTTGTATGTATACTGAAGCATGCATGGAATGCGAGAGGATTGGTTCTGTGCTTTCATCACTTCCTATGTGGATTGGATGGGTTCAATATGACAGATTGCAAAACCTCTTATCACCTCAGAATGGATGGTGATAAGAGGTTATTACTGTGGAACAACACATGGTCCAAGAAATAGATCCAAACAAAGGTTGTGGCAAGTTGTTCTAAAATTTCTGGCATGCTCGAGACCATTACAATTCTGCTAAATAACATAGACATGGGCAAAGGGGATCCAAAGTTAATTCCTCTAGTTTTATATCCACCATGAAGTGCACTTCCTGGAGGCAAGATGACACTTCCTAATCAATATCGATGTGAATATTATTTGACTATATGGAGACATTATGAGTGAAGTTAATTCTCTGCCCATAACATTATTTTTTCAGTAATAGTAGGATGTTTTGTTTGTTAATTTCAATGAATACAATTCTTCTTTTTTTATTCTAGGACTTCAATGTAATTTTGCTTCAGTTCACATTTGACACTTTTTATCAACTTACATTGGACGTCATTTAGAGGTCAACAGGGGTCGCAACTGCAACCCATGAGGTCTCCCTTGCTACCCATGAGGTCTCCCTTGCTACCCATGTGGTCTCCCTTGCTACCCCTAAAAGAAATTCAAAAAGAAAACTTCTTTTAATTTTTTAATTGTGGCTCATGGGCTGTGGCCAGCAGCATGTGTGTCTTTGTTTCTGGAGTGTCTGGTTTTCTGATAGCTATAGCCGGTAAGATAGCTCAGTGGGTTGACCGCTGACTGCTGCAATGTGTGCGTGATCTGCAGGTTGCAGGTTGCAGCTTCGAGTCCCAGCAAGGTCAACTCAGCCTTTCATCCTGCTGAGTTTGATAAATGAGTACCAACACAAGATGGGTGATATTGTATGTATATTTGTTCTATGTGAAGCGCTTAAGCGTAAGTGCTATATAATAACACATCATTATCATTTGGCCTTGGACGTCTGCTTGCATTCACAGTGATTTGGAAATATGGGCCTATACACCCTGATATTAACGGTAAATATGGTGATCCATTCTTGTATGATAACCATATTTTTCTTAGTGTAGTTAGAAACAATTCTATGTGATGCCACTTCCTGTTTTGTAGAGAGCTTAAAATTCATGTTGCATTGCTTCCCGTGATGTCACTTAACGGTGGGGTCAAATGACATCACTTCCTGTGATGTCATCAGAGGTCAAGGGTTGTGTGATGTCACGTCCACTACCCCTGGCATTTTAGTGAAATGACATCCCTGAACTTACCTCACTGTTGCTCCAATCCACAAATGTGCTACTGTGTCCCTTCATATCTAGGACCTGTTTTGGTTTAGCGTTTGCATCTGCTTACTGATCCAGCACACCACCACCATCCCAATATTTATGGTGAAAAACAGCTAACATCCCATACTGATAATAGCTCAAACTATTGCCCTTTTCAGTTATCTCAATATAACAATGTGCAATTACATGAACTTTTTTTTCTATACTTAGGTTATACCTTTACTTCATCTGTGTCCCCCATCAATTTCTTCTTCCTCGCTGCCAATGATGTTTCCCCCACCAGCTCAAGAGCCTATCATTTATTTTCATCTGTACTGATCCCCAGTGTCCCATCTAAATTCTGTCTGCCTACTTCTTTTTATCTTTCTGGCCCCGTGGGCTTCTTTTCCACCCTCTCTTTCACTTTTGTGTCTAGTATCTTTGATGTTCTACTTGTTCCTTCTATCAGCGTTGTGCGTTTTTCATAAAGGCATCTATTTTGTCATCTGATAGTGCTTGTCTCCTCTTTCTTATTTGTTATCAATATGTTCTTAAACATTTTGCTGAAACAGAGCTCTCTAATGATGGTTATTTTAGTGCTTGTAAATTTGCAATCGTGTACAGATGATAACTGGAAGCTTACAAGTATCAGAATGCAATCTGATATGTGCCTAAATGTCAGGTCTAGTTGATTATTTCAAACTCGAATTCGGACAACTTGAGAGCCTGACATATGGTTTGAAGTACTTTCAAGACATAAAAGCAAACCACAGAGGACTATTTGTGATAAGAGGTAGGAAGGGTTGATGGCTGCCACTTCTTTTTAATAGGGCTTTTGTCGTATAAATAAATTACCAAATGTAAGATGTATTTGTGAAAAAAAGGAGACTAGAAGTTGGAAGTCATGGGGCAGACTCAAGGAAAGAATAGATCAAGTGTTAAGGTTGGGACAAATTCTGCCCTGCAGAAGTTCAAGAATGAGCAGAGTATACAATGCCCACTCAGCCCTCACACTGCTACAAACTAAGAGCCAATACAATTGTAAAGGTAAAACAGGCACCATTAGGAGATATACCTGTTAAGATGGATTTCTGAACTCTGACCTGGAGGGGCAGAGGTTCAGAAGGCCAGCCTAGTTTCTTGGAACAGGGTAACCTGTGGACAAGCCAGACCAATCAGGGTAGCGATGGCGGCGGTCAAGACTAAGTCTCAAGAGGGTTGAGGGTGACAGAAAGACCTCAATGAGCACACAAAGCAAGGACACTTACAAATTACTCCAGACAGGTGTTATATTAAAAATATAGACACATTTATTACAAGGCCTTTGTAACATCGACCATAGCAAAGAATCACAATAATACTCAAGTAAACCAACACATCACAATCAATACAATATATATACAAGACCGAGGGGTCTAAGGAGTTATGAGCACGTAATATGTAGACCATCTAGATGGGGTGGAAAACAGGCAGTGCAAGTAATCATTAGACCCAGTTCGACATCAGAAATACACCTAACTAGGAGGAAATCCGAGCCCTACGAAGAGGGGAGCCTTATGCTCAAAAGTAACTCACGCGCTGGTGCCAATGGATAAAGTAGGGTCTCTACAAGGGTCGGAAGGTGAATGAAGCGATGCAGAACAAGTCCCCACTACTCAAGCAAGGCCTCCACTTGTGGGCAGAGGCAAGGTGAAAGTGCAGGATAGAGTCGCTATTTCGCAACAGCGGTAGAAAAGAAACGGGCTCCTGCATGAGGGGCCACCGGTTGGGGTATGGACTACTCACCGGTCCCCGACGCAGTAAGACCCAGACTTCTCCAGTTCAGTTCAAGTTGCTGGCAGGTTTAGCTGCGATGATCAGGACGTCTCGACACCGTGTAGATTCTGTGTAGCAGGATGCAGGGTCGAGGGTGTCCCAAATGCAGCGGATGTGCACAGGTTGTTAATGCAGCAGGGCAACACGGCAACCGCGTTTACTCTAGTCCGGGTGCACTCGTTTCACTTCAGACCTGGGACTGCCAGTGTACGAATTTCGGTGTGAGGGTGCCGTGGACACAGAGCAAGCATTAGACCAATTTTCGAGGGCTTCCCCGAAGCGGCAGCAATGACAGAGCAAAGCGTCCTGCGTAAGTTGGTCTGCCCACTGGTTGGCCCAGGGACACTTCCGAAGAGGCTTACTTGCAGAGTTTGATGAAGGTGCCGGGAATAGTTGATCCCACTATTCCAATGGGTCAAAGCGCCTTTGCAGACCTTCTAGGACGATCAGATGTAGGGGGGTCTTGCAGGACGACAGCAGTTCAGGGTGCCAAACCTTCAGCGGGTCACCAGCGGTTCCTCGACTCAGCTTCTTGTTGCAGGATACTTGGCTCCTTATCCCTTGTTCGGTGTGAACTCAGGAGATCGACATGGTAGTGGTGTTTTCAGCCTCCTCTTATTCAAAGTTCCCTTCGCGCCGAAACGGAGAGGACCCAATAGGAGATCTGCTCACAATCACTCAAACCATACGTGGACCTATCACGGACCACGGTGGTCCCAGACATTCAGGACACTCCAGACTCTCTGGCACCCAGGATGTGTATTGGGAACAGACATCCCAGCCCACATCCTGGAGGCACACACACAAGATATGCAGAAGCCCGCGACAGCTTTGGGTTTTGCGGGAAAGTGCATGACCAAATAAGGACTGACCCAGGTCGGCTCGACCTGGGGAAGGTGAAGGGGCAAGACGGTCAGAGGACAGGATAAAGAACCTCGTGGCATGGCCATTTTGGAGCCAGGCTACTCATTTGTGCCAAACGCGGTAAGCGCGGATAACATGGCGAAAAAGGGTTCAAAACACAAGAGAAATGATAGCTGCCACCAGTCCTGGTGACACACTTGCACAGTTCATAATAAGTCCAGCGAGAGTTTCTAGGGCCTTTGGAATGACTAGAGACCCAAGAGCGCGGTAAAGTAAGTTACACTGCACTCTTGTTTCATGTTGCACAAAAGCTGCAACATGAGGAAAGGACTAAGGGAAACAAAGTCTCCCAGTACTGACTGTCTTAAGGGCATGTCAGTTTCCCCATAATAATTGAGTGAAAGCCCAGAGAAGTGCGGCGGAAAGCTGTGCTTCTCTGGCAAAGTCTAGATCAGTGTGTAAAACAAAAGTCAAAAGGTTTGGGGTTGCCACATGGAGGGAAAATTACATACAATCATGAAATCTTTCCTAACAATACATCCTTTGCATTTTGTGGTAACGTGGCTGAAGGAAGTCTATGCTCTTCAAAGGGGTCTGGATGTGATTCAGTAGCGACCCAAACATCAAAGCATAGAAGTCCAAAATGAAGAGAATGTCCCAACAAGGTTCTATAAAAATAGATGTACTTGAATACAATACACCATCTGCAAACTTAGCTAAATAGAAAAACTCTACACAAGATCCACCACTGAGGAAAGAAAAGAGAATAAGCAAAGCTAGCACAATGCAGCATTTTGAGCAATGAATCATAGTGTAAGGTGATAAAAGCCCACAATGTTCTTGTAAAAGGACATGTTTCTTGAAGGTAAGAAGGGAATTAGTGACTTCACCCGTCTCTATGGCCAAAAACCAGAGGGGGCAGTTATGAGTCAGCAGTATCTTCTTATGGTTCTTCCTGGTTCAATAGCATCAAGCAAGTGTTCAAGCAAGGTTTCAAGCTGTTGTACAAATGGGTAAAATGAAGTTCAAGGAATGTGCATTGTAATTGATACAAGCGTAGAGCGGGCATCGAACCTAGTTGAATATGGGAGATTACGAGTTCTAAGGTGGCACTCGAGCAATACAGGCCAGAATGTGTACCAAGTTTGGTCTGAAGTCAAACCAGTTTGAGATGGATGTATCGGGTGGATAGGGTCAATAAGTGACACTCCAGCAGTTCACCTGAAGGTCCACTGTGAGTTCCAAGCAGTGACCTTGATATTCCGATATGTGGTTCGGCTAGGCAGTGATTTGGCTAGGTGTGGTTCGAGGTTGAGTGGGAGAGAATTCTTTGGTAACAGTTGGGAAGAAGTCAGTGAGTAGCAGTTGATTCGAGCTGGGCAACTGAAAGTCTCAGTCAGGTACAAGGCAGCATCGAGTTGGTTTGAATGGTGCAAGCACATCAGGTTGAAGAGTTTGAGGGCAGCATATGTGTGGTTACAGGCAGTGGGTAGGTGACGAACCAGGTTGAGGCAGATGAATGTTGTGGTTCAAACCAGTGTTTAAAAAGGTGCTGATTGTGAGGGCCCCCAGTGTCGGTTTGACTGTACAGGTGGCAGGAAGGATGCTGGTGACTGGATGTGCAAGCGGTTGCAGGGTCTGGTCTACAATTGATGGATATTAGCAACAAAGGTGAAGCGGTTCGACTGTGGTTTGAAAGCTACAGCTACATTGAAGATCTTCCGGTTCATGTTGAGGCAACAATGCACTCAGCTGGCACGGTGCAGCAGCAAACTTGTTTGGACTCACACAAAGGGGTATCAGATGGTAGAGAGCCAAAGATGGTTCAAGAGGGTCTTCAAAGTTTGAGGCGTTGAATCGGGCTTGAATAATGGCTCATAATAGTTCGAATGGAGAACACTGGATTCCTGGCTGGCTTGATCCTTTGGTTGCTGTGAGTCCCAATCCAGGGACTCAAGGATATGTGTTGGTTCATGCTCTTGGTTTCCCAAATACTATCGAGCCGGGTCCACAACTGCAAAATGTTCTACAACACAGTGAGGTACTGGGTTCCATTGTATCTGGTAGAAAGGCATGTCTTGTCCCAGATGCAGGTCATCCCAAAGTGTTTTGTGCTAGGGAAAGTGTGGGGTGGGGGGGCAGAACGAAGAGGCAGAGAGAAACAAGAAAGTGGAACATTCCCCTTTGGTATGCATGACCCTGTTGTGAGAATATTCCTTTTGAATGGGTTTGCTCCTCTGATTCCTGGGCACAGGACAGCTTTCTGTTCAGTGGCTGTGTCTGGAGAATGGCATAACCTACCCTCACAAATAGATGAAAGAAGGGGCATGGACATTCAGGTTCCTGTCCTGTCACTTGACAAGACCGACATTTCTGGCCAGACTACACATCACCTTCTACAACTGAGTTGGCTCACAGGAGCTGAAGCATGTGTGATATCAAATTTGATGTTGCTCAAATGATTTTGAGCAGTGCCAGGCATGGTGTATTTCAGAATTTACCTTACCACCAACATGAGCTACCCATAATCATAAAGTTTTGATACAGGGGACATATCCAAATGCAGCCCCTGTGCTGCAGAGACTTGGCTGTCCCTGCAGCTGTCAATCGGGGACTTGTGACCTCTAAACCTGCTCTGTGCTGCTGGTAGAGCAGGCGCTGGAGATGAAGATACTGAGGCAGCAGGGCACAGATATCTGGTACACTTTTGGCATGGACAATATAAAAGAGGAATCTGATTGGCAGATTACCCTTCCAGAGATTGAATGACTTGTATCCTTTTATTAAATTCATAAAAATAAAAAAGGCTGCACTTCTACACACTTGGCAAATGGCAATCAGTTACAATGGGTATATGCACCGCAATAGCACTAAGAATATTATAACTTGTTTAGAAACATTTTATTTTACATTTATAAAGCGCACAAACTGCCCAGAGGCATCGAGGCACTGTTGCACGATAGTGACTTAGTTGCATGGACACTAGAATGCTCCAGTTTACATTGAGCATAGCGTACTGGAATACGGTGCAGATTTAGAGACAGTACAAATGGTGGTTACAGGATACAGCAGCATGACGAGCAGATGAAAACAATGGCCCTATTTATATAAACAGTAGGGTTTTAACAGCTTTCTGGAACGCTAGGTGTGTCTCTAAACTTCTGATGTGGGGTGGTAGGGAGTTCGAGTGGGATGCTGCCATGAAGGGGAAGCTTGAGCCTCCTGCTTGAGCTCTTAGTGTCCTGGGCATAGCGATTCAGTTGGTGTATGTGGTCTTTGTTGGTCTGCATGCGACCGGCTTGGTGATTCTTTGTGACAGGTACAAGGGGGCAGTGCTGTGGATACATCTATGCGTGAGGGCAAGTGTTTAAAAGATGATGGGTAGCCAGTGAGCTTCTTTCCTGGCCTCTGAGATATGCTCCCTTTTGGGAATGCCAATGGCCGCCCTGAGGGCATTGTTCTGTACAGTCTGGAGTTTATTGATGTTTTTTGCAGCGGTGCCTACTAAGAGGGTGTTGCAATAGTCCAGTCGAGACCCTATTATGGCTCTCGCTATGGTGAGACAGTTGTGTTTGGATAGGAAAGGTCTGGCTGCGTTGAGCAGTTTAGAGTGGTAAGCCACTGCAGATGCTATGGAATTGGCCTGTCTAGTCATTGAGAGGGTGGCGTCTAGGTAGACTCCCAAGGTTTTGACCACTTGGGAGACTACGATTCGGGTGTTTTCAATAGTGAAGACATTGTATTGTTTGTCAAGCTTTTTTAGGGTACCCGAGGATCTGATTAGCAGTAATTCTGTCTAGCCAATTTTCTGCTATCCATTGTTGGATGGTGGAATAGATGGAGTTGAGGGTTTACTTGTCCAGCTCATAGTCTCCAATGAGGGGGATGAGGACCTGGTGTACAACATGAAACAATCTCTGTGGGTGCATGGGGTAAAGGGAACTGGTTCTGAGGGAAACTGAAAAAATACAAATTCCTGAGTCAGCCACCAATAGTCGCCCATCTGCATACTCTTCAGATATATCCATTGAAAGCATGGAGTACTCAATTAATGGCATAACACATTAAGTATCATGTTTAACACGATTTAAAAAGACACCACTGAGTACATTTCAACAAATTAATTGAGGATAATGAATATGGTATACTTTAATGAACATTCAACAAACATAACTTTCCAAAAGGTTAATTGGTAGAAAGGATTTGCTAACTAATACATAAAGTCTTTGCAAGTCACAAACAATATGACAGTTCAAAACATGTGGTTCAAAATAAGAAATTATGGTGTACAACAATTTCATATAGCTTTAAACAACAATATAAATTAACATTATTTAAAGTCCAACATTGATCTGTTTAAATTATAAAATGTATTGACCTCGTAAGACTGAAGGACTAAATCTGCCCTGTAGGACTCAAGAAAAATGAGACAAAGTCACAAACATAATTTAATGAAGTGGCATCACTAACACACTGGACAAAAAGTGTGGAACAGGTGCCAAACTATATGCATATTACAATGAACTAGAAACAATATTAAGGGAAAAATCATTTAAAGCAAACTATTGAAACATTCAGTGAAACAATGTATTGCAAACAAATTCACGGAAAGCAGTAGAAAAAATCTTACAGTGAATTAAAATGTGAAAACATTGAATCAACATATAAAACCCACACACGTGCCCTGCTTAAACTGTCAAGGGGGCTAGAATGAGGTACCCACCACCAAGTGAGCACGTGTACAGGTAGGAAAGAAAGGACTAGGTGAAAATAAAATGAAATTGAATAGCCTCACAAACAATACACCTGGCCCAGACTTGTGTGTTGGCTCAAAGCAGGCTAGTGCTGTTACCTAAAGCAACTCCTTGTTGACAAAAAGGTCCAGCATGAACACATTGCAAGGAAAATGCAAACTCGAGTTTTGGCTGCACAGGGCCAAGCTAATTTTAACGGGCGAGCCTTCATCAGTACGAACGTGGTAGTAATAAGGGTATAGGTAGCCAGAGAATGTGTTGCTAATCCCTAACAATCTTCTAACATTGTGGTCATTTCAAAGGCCGGAAGGACATCCTGCAAGCCTGAGTCCCCACATCACATCATGCAAAGACTGAACGGTCTATAACCAAATCACTTTAAAGTCCAACAGTTCGTGGATTGTTCTGTCAACAATGTGAGGGTGTCATGGTGTAGTGCAAACAGAGCTTCATAAGGGGCCAAAAGGTCTGTAGAGATTGGCTATGTAAAGTGGAGGATGTAAACCTGTGACATGCAGATTGGCCCCATGTCAGAGGGGAACATAAAACACATAAGGTATATGTTATATTGTATATAGTTCACATGATGCAAAGTTGTCTTCAATTAATTCAGCCATGTCACATAATTCCGTGTAGGAATGCAGTACCTGTGTCATCATAGAACCCCAAGAGTGGTAGAATGTTTATAGAGGAATTGTTGGGCAGTTGGTGGCTGACCAAGGAAAGGAGCTGCAGCCTTTTGCGATTATCCTGAATAAAAGAGATTTCATCTCACCTCAAGAGTCTCTTTCCTGATATATAATACTGGTGATGAGGGGCCCGCTTCCTGGGGCTGCAGCTGGTGGAAGCAGGGCCAAGACTGGACTCACAGCTGAACACAAAGGTCCTTTAAGCCACGAGCCAACAGTATCTGAGATGGATGGGGATGCAGATCTTACTCATTCATCTATAATCAGAGTGACTCAGGAGGTTTGGCAAAAACTCAGCTGTTTTATTTGCAATTGTCTAAAACAGGTAGTACAACGGGCATCAACAGACGCTGCACAACATTCTCTCTCAAGAGTTCTCAAACATTTCATTAAAAAGCACAGCTTCGTACTAAAAATTTGTCATCACTGTTATCATACTACGTGGTAAAATAAGAAAACCTACGGGGGTTTATGATAGGCTTAAAGAGAACACCTAAGTATACTTTCTATTGGGTATCGGATCGTGATTGGATCTCTAAAGTCAGGTGGACAGCTATGCCCACCCCAAGTGCAAGTCATTTTACTAATACACAATTTTCTATTGGCTCCTAAAACTATAGGGCTCCTTGCTACGTAGCCCTCTACAACTGGTTGGCACGCTTGTACCCTTCTGGAATATTCCACTCGCTAGCAGCATGCAAGCTGGTACCCCAGGTGCTGGAGGGTTGGCTTGGTCATGCCTCCCCACCCAATTAGCCCAACATCGATCGGCACTCCTGCTGCCTGACAGTCAATTAGTCTTCGAACCCGGCTTTGCAATGGCCTCTTGTTTCTGGGAATAAAAGGGTGTGTGAGCATGGCCTTATCTTCTGGTCTCGGTGTAGCTCACCCAAAAGTCTATTTCCAACTTGACCATGTGACAGGAGAACGTGTTTTGAGCTCCTACGTTGCATTTAATACCATTCGATGAATAAAACCTGGAAATTCTAGTGTTTTTTCATTACACTTCAAACAGGAGCTTGGCTCGTTTCTCATGTTCATTGTATCTCCTCGAGTAGATAACCAGACTCTTGGCGGCCCGACTCTTGACACTGGGCAATGCAAGCCTTCTTGAATCTTCCTTCACCATCAGCTTTTTTATTCAACTGCGCCACACTTTCAACCCTTCTATTCATGGGGTCCAAGTTTGCTAAAATGCATCGTGGAACATCCAGATTCTATACACACATAGATATTGGTGGAACCGCCTGCAGTCTATTCACTACGGATAGCCAGCCTTATGATTACTTGATCTACTTGTGTTAATGCATCTGTACAATGATAAAACAGCTTTGCATTTTCTTCTGTGCTTCTCCATATGTAAAATCTTCATTTTGCTCCCAAAATGTTGCTCTGTTCTTTACTTTGCCATCAAATTCCATAAGCTCTATGTACTTATTCTCTTCATTAGCATCTCTTCTCGGTGCATTATTTCAGCTTTAGTGACGTCACAAGCATTCTCGTTCATTCATCTTCACACTTCTTCTGGAACTTCCTTCAGAAGACCGTCATTTCTTCAGGGACACATCATATAGGGTTTTCTCAATGGATACCTTGTTTCGAGGACTCTTCGCGGTATAGGTACCATTACGGGCATTGCACATGTGTCCATTTCCGGCTGCCAACATATGGGCAAAATGGGGGCGGGACTTGATGTAGAGGTACTGGGCTCATCCTCTACACTCCCCCCTCTGATTGATTTATCGGCCACTCTCCCATCATTCTTCACTTCTAGACATCCTCGTCTGAAGAAGTACTTCTTTGGCATCCATATCTTTATTACTCCTTTCAGACATCCTGCTGATTTCACATGTTCATCAACACTCCAGGTCATAAGACTACGTCGTCCATTCAGGCTGCAGTAAATCCATCTTCCCACATACTTCTTGTGGTTTCTCAGATACAGGAACTTTTTTCCCTCAGATGCATGAATACTCGACTTTTCATAGTCTCTCATTTCTTCATCTGTTAGCTCTTTGGATCCAAACCCAGACTTGACATAAAATCATAATCTTCATTCCTGTTGCTTTCTTTGCTGTTTTCTTGAACTGCATGATCATTATTTTGATCACATAGAATCCAACAAGGCTGCAAGAAATTTGAAGATATTCGCCATCCATTGTGGAACCCATGAGAAGATTGATGCAAACCAACTGTCATCACCAATGTTTTCTACTACATCTTCCATCTTGACGTGCACGTTTGTCCACATTGTTATGGCCTCTGTCAAGGTCCCATTCTGTTTGCTGTGAGAAGGTATGAATGTGCAACATGATTCTCCGATTTTGTCATCTCCATCCATAGCTGTAATCATGTCCAGGACATATCTGCTCTGAAGAGTCATCAGTCTTATGGCTCTCAGTTATTCTTTGGTAGCATTAAATCCCTTTATGGTAGTGTTGATCCTCTCGAGGAGCTCACATCTGGTTATCTGTAACCATCTGGCATTCATCCTGTTAAATGACTTCAATTCAGCAATTCCACTAAGTCAGTGCCTCGTCTGGGACGCCCAAGGGAAGCCCTTATTTATATATTTATATGACAAGTTATACTCCTGGATGATAAACCCTTATATAAGGCCCCTCTCTTTGAATCCCCCTGACCTCGCTGAGCCAAGAAGTAGGTTTGTTTTGCAATTTAAAAGATTTATTGGAAAAATTAAACAATATATATATATTACACTTTATAATAAATTCATATTTGATATCACACTTAAGAATATGACAGTGATCAACACTGGGTGATGTTACACTAGCACACTGATTTAATTACTTAAGAGTTAGTATAGGGAGTAAAAGGTAACTGAGAATGCTTTTATGGTTTCAAGGAAAAACAATGATGGAAAGAATGCAGTACAGAAATAACTGGTAGGGTTTCACAAGAGATAATATGTTCACTTTTCCCCTGGTGGCAATTCACTCCCTCCCCCTATGCAATAAAATATGGAAGGGAGAGCACACCGTTCTCAGGAATACAATCAAATGTAGTTCAGTTCCCCCATAGCAAGCTTAGATCTCAGGGATGATTTTAAAACACAGGCAAAATACTTTAAATGTGGTTTGCAAAGAAGGGAAAATATGCTAAAAATGATTTTAATTCCCTATAAGAGATTTAGGGTGGGTTATAGCTACTTTAAATTAGTTCAGGATCACTTTAGCAATGCTCTATGAATGATTGTCAAATTGCAAACGAATTTCAGCAAAGGAAAGCAAGAAGCTGCTATTTTGACAAGTGAAGAAATTTGAGCCAAATCGCAAAAAGCAGCACTTTTTCCGAGTGCGACGAGCACGATTACGGAAAAAGTATAATGAGTAGAAAGTCGGTTCCGGGTTCGTTTGAAAGCCTAGAATCTTAGCTTTAAAATGACAGCTTCTAGCACAAACGGTTCAAGAGATACATACAATTTCGTGAAGGTAGATTTTCAGAAATGAAATAATGATTCAAAATGGCAAAATGACACTTTTACAGGTTTAAAATCGGAGAATGAACACACGATTCCTGTGATGCAGTTCTGGACAGGTTCAAATGTTTTGAATCAGATTATTTTAAGCTAAGAGTTTTGCACAGTTCTGGCTAAGTACTCACACTGCTTTCTGGGTACTGGTTCTGGAGTTCTCTGTCAGCATGCTGCGCAGGAATTCAGTTGAAGGTTGGAAAATGAATGTCCCTGTCTGGCTTCCAGTGGCTCTTTTTATGTCTTTTGAAAATGGGTGTGGATGCTAACTTTCTTTGCCCAACCCACTCAAGATTTGATAGGTCAAGGATTTCTCTTTGACCTGATTTGAGAAGGGAGCAGTGAGTCAGAGTGAGTCAGAGTCTTACAGTCTATTGAAGAAACACCCCTTTGCTTTTACTTAGAAAATGAATTTTTCATACCTAACACATTTCCCAGATACACAAGTGGTTGAAATTACATATACACATCATATATCACGTAAGGTAGTTTCTGTTCCAACTCTGATGTTTCTAAGAGCTTGGATTAAGAAATGCCAACATTTTGCGCTTTTTGGTTGGTTTACCAATATTGGATTTTTACCAAAAATGACACAGATGTACACCGCCTTCCTACACATATTCCAGTAAATGATCATTTTTCTAGTGTGAACCCCGTGTCTGCAATCTCCATAATTCATGGGGTTTTGCCTCAGAACATGGTACAGAGTTCTAACACCTCTTAAAATGTGCACAGAAAAATCACAAGAATAATGATATTAATTATATAATTTTGACAAGTCCGTACTATGAATTATCCATCTTTTTTTTAATTATGCTCTGGCCCAGACGGGTGTGGTTTCCCAAAGCACATGGTGGAATTTCTGGTTTGTCCACTTCCTCCAATTCAAGTTGCTCACAGAGGCACTGCCCCTCCCCGTTTCTCTCAAGAGGAAGCCATTTACGACCCCCCCTAATTTAACATTTGCCTGAGCCAAGGAAGGCTCATTGTTCAGTTTCCTGCAGTCCCCAGCTGCTCCTCCCCTAATCCAATCAGAGAGGTGGCATCTCCCTTTGGTGTGGGCAGCAGGATGCAGCCAGGCCTGGGAAGAGTGGCTGAGCAAGTTTCAACTCTTGTCGGGGGTAGTTGCCAGGCAGAATTCAATCTCGTTAAGCCAGGCTTCAGCTAAATGTCACTTTTGTTCCCAGTTTTTCTTCATCCAAATCAAACTTACAATTTTTACACATGCAGCTAGAACGCTGATTCTAAGTTCAAAACTATGACATTTAACAGTTGCAAACTATGTGACACTCAACAGTAGGTCACTCATTTATTTTAAACATTTAGATTTTAGTGTCTTTCTGTCCAATTTCACTTCAGCTGCTGACATCCACGGCTCAGCCAGTTTCATTATGAACATTATTTTGGACTCTTTCTTTTTCCAGATTTTGTATGCACACAAGAATACATTCTGCCAAATGTCTGCTGGTGTTCAGTGAGATTTTTGAATATCTTGCAATGTTTAAAATAGGCATTTTTAGCTTGCATTTCAGAGAAACAAAGGTGATTTCAAAGCGCGTTTTGAGCCAACCGACACTGCTGTTTTTCCTTTTGTACACATTTCACCCATGGCACTCCTGGCCCATCACACTCGCACTGGTGGGTGGTAGGTCAGGCGACCATTTTGGGTGCGCAAAAACTGCGCGGTTTTCCTGGATCCTGGCGCAAATGTGGGCTTTTCCGCCATCTTGGATTTCCTAAGCCCACAGCACCAAATGTTGCAGCATAATAACTCGAACATGGGTCAAAACCCCTGACAACCCTCGTCTGGATTCCTGGCATGAAGATCGTTGTGAATATCGCTGAAGTCTGGCTCAACAACCTGTGTTCTTACGGAATGTCATTGAATGCTTCTATTGATTTAGCTGAAAATGTTACACATCGCCGCAAGTGGTCCCTATGGGCTCGGACCCGCTTGTGCGGTGCCTTGACTACACATCCCGCTGTGCAGGAAGTTTCCTGTTCTCCTCATCCGGCTAGTAGCTGTCTAGTTGTTGCACGCTCCCTTGCCGTGCGAACAGGCGATCACGTGCGGCATGGAGATCATGTGACCCTTTATACGGAAACCAAGCGACCGGCACTTTGCGTCGCTTCTGCCTTTGGCGCTCCGTGAGTTCGCTTCTGGATTACTCTCTCTCTCCTAAAACTCATTTTTCTCTCAAACTAACAGTTCTGACTTACCTGTATTTACGATTCTCTGCAGAGCCGTCTCTCATGTTTCGCTATTCCCGCTAATCCCACTCGCAGCCGGTTCCACGGATCTCTCTCCATTGATTCCCGTCTCTGCCTTCCCTCCAGCTGAGTAAGTTTCCCAATCTTTAGGGGTTCTCGTGCCTCTACCCTAGATTCTTATTCTCGTCTATCCCTATCTAGATTCTCCCGAAGCTCTTCTACTCCACGAAGCTCCGGATAATCACTCCCGATCCATCTTCGGATGGTGAGAAGCTTGCCATTACCTCCTAATTTCTCTTCTTACCTAGCTCTCTCCTCTAAACCTTCTCCCCTGTTTTTTCCCCTTGTTCAACTCTGCAGACCAGATTCCCGGGGTTATTCTTGAGGGTTCCTGCCGGAGCCATCCAATCCACTGCCTTCTACCGGACCATCTCGAGTGGAAGTCGTCCAGGGTTTTCTTCCCATTTGAGGGTTTCCCTGGGAGTCCTGTCTCCTCACCCGGGTTACTTTACCTCGGGCGGAGGTGTCAGGATTTGTTCCGGGAAATCTTCCTATCTGCTTTGGGTCTTCCAATTGGAGTCTTCTATCGCCAAGGTGAGCGGGTATGGTTTAGCACCTCTGTGTGCCCAATTTACAACTTTCACTCATTGTGAATTGACAGAAAAATAGTTCTCTCTCTTTGTTCGATTGAGAAATCCAACTGATCTCCTTTTTCTCAGGTGAGCATCTAGTTTTGGAAATTCTCCAATGTTCAGGTCACTCTTCGGTATCACTAATGATGGGACATGAACAATCACTATGGAACACAGTCCTCCCCAGTCTCTGGGCAGCTGCATGTATGCTCTGGATCCACAGGCCCAGTAGTGGTTCATTATCATTACTGTTCCATCCTTCTTTCCTGGTACATCAAAGATTTGACTTCACTGCTGGTTTGCCACAACTTTTCTTTTGCCATTATTTCTGAAGCATAGCTCTGCACTAGCCAGAGGCACAATCTGCAATGGGCCTCCTTTTGTCCTCGACCCATGTTAGCAACTTTACAAGCTTCGTCCAGTGAGGTTTGAATCCCTTTTCCACACAATCTATAACTGGTTAGTGATGTCCTGTTACTGCCACAGCTCTGGATACGACTATGCATTCTTCCCATCCATCTGGAGAAAGCACTGTTCCCCAGATTTGCATTTGGCCCCTCTCCTTACATCTTCGTATTTCTTCATCAGTCTTTCCTTGGCAATTGAGCTTTTTATTGATTTCCCATCTGATTCCTGGTCCCTTGATTCCAGGCTGTCCGTATCTTGTCAAACAACCTCTGGTATGCGCTCTTGCTCTTGTCTACAATTCTTGAACATAATCATCTTCTTATGGAGCTGACCATTCAGTCACCCATACCAGGGATGCTGTTCGACCCTGGAACTGACCTCTTGCAATGCAGAGTGCAAGGTGAGTCAGGCAGTGAGCTGTCTAAATGTCTATTTATATAGCTATGAATATCTTGGACTTCCCCATAGCATAAGGTAGGAGAGCACAAACATAGCAATCCTCCTCAGAGGTTCTGTTTCCTACCTCCTTTATGTGCTGATATCACGTGTTGTTCCCCAAATGTGCTGTACTGTTTAGATAATTATTTACCACATAAACAACTTCTCTTAGGTCTCTTTCTTGAAAAGAGGGTGCGTGAATAATGTTCAAGTAGTACATCAGTAAGGATACTTCCTACAGGGGGAATCATCGAAACACTTGTCGAAGAAATGGGTGACTTCACATGCGTCACTGGTGTTGGGATAATCACACATGGTCTTGGTCTCTTTGCAACAGATAACTCTGCATACATCAATGGAGTGGGATGAATCAAGGGGACTCCTACCGTTTTTGGGACCAATAAAGTAATCAGTGTGAATTAGCAAAATCAGAAAAACAATAATAAATGCTGAGCACGCATATATTATGCACCAATACATGAGACCCCACCACTGGCGTCTCTCCACACGTACTTGTGTCTGCCTACTTCTGGAACGGCATTATTCTCAGTAGTCCACATTGTGCCTGTGTACTACTTTCAAGGAGGGAAATACCCTTTTTAATCAGGCAGCCTTGTTAGATGCTCAGGTATCTGTCGAATTTGCTCAATTATTGTTGCAAGCAATCTTCTAATCGCAAGGCCATTCTTAGGATCCTGCACAAAAGCGAAATACAAAGAGCAGAAAAAGATAGCTTTGACAACAAAATAATGCAGGCAAAATCTGGAACTAAAGAGTTATTCATTATACTAAAGGAACTCGAAAGTCCTATCCCAGCACCTGACAATTGTGATAAAAATAAAATGTGGTGCTCCAACATCAAAAAAACGCTGAATGACAAAATTGCTACCCTCCATATTAAAATAGATTAAAAAAAAACAAATATTCCTCCTTCGACCAATCAAAGAGGCAAACTACCCTCCACCACTAAACCTGAGCTAAGATTCAACTTCACTAAAGTAACTATCCTAGAGAGTGAGAAAATAAAACTATCGCTCAAACCGTCAAACTGTCGAGGCGACATCTGCCCAGCTCAATTAATAAAAGATACTGCGAGAGATCTATCACCATTTATATCCAAACTCATTAATGCTTCCTTTTCATCAGGCACAATACCAAATAATCTTAAACAATCCTGGGTCCTCCCGCACCTTCAAAAGCAAACTTTAGACCCATCCATCCCAACAAACTACAGGCCGATTACAACCATGCCATTTCTATTAAAAATACTAGACAGAGTGGCTCACCTACAGATCCAAAAATTCTTGGAGCGGCATCAACTCCTAGGTACCAGGCAGTCAGGTTTTAGACCACAGCACGTTACCGAAACTGCGCTTATCATTCTCAAAACCCAAGTCGACGAGTTGAGAGACCAAGCTAAAACTGCCCTACTCCTCCTACTGGATCTCTCAGCAGCATTTGACTTGGTGGATCATGAAGTGCTTTGTACTCACCTAGAATCCGCTGCTCATTTCTCCTCACATGCTATAGCATGGAACAAGTCGTTCTTAAGTCAAAGAACCATGAGGATTTTCTCTACCTCAGCAGCGGCTGACCCCGTACCCATTACATGTGGCGTTCCCCAGGGCTCCTGCGTCTCTCCTACCTTGTATAACATTTTCACTAAACCCCTGTTTGATGATCTGGACCTTCTAGGTGTCAACTATGCAGATGACACCCAGATTCTCATCCCACTTTCGGGGATTATGAACAGGATTTGGCCTTGGTGAATAAGATATACCTCATCATCCAGGCATGGATGGCCCGTCACGGTCTATGCCTGAATTATGACAAAACGGAACTTATTATACTGGGGACTACACAAAATATCAAAAAAATGAACTCTGGCTACTCCTCCTTTGTTATACATGGCAATAACATTAAAGTAGCGAAAGAGGTAAAAACATTAGGTTTTTACATCGACTCCTGCCTTACTCTAACAAAGCAAGTGAATGCGATGGCCTCCGCTACCACATACACCTGCAAGCTGATTAGAGCAGCAAAACCATACTTGTCCACCACTAGCTGCCTCACTTTAGCAAGAGCACTGGTATTATCCAAATTGGATTACTGTAACGCTCTATACTTGGGGTCCAATAAGCATACCATGCAAAACATCCAAACACTGCAAAATAATGCACTTAGAGCTGCCCTAGGAATCTCAAGAAGAGAGCATATATCCGAAGTCAGAAGACAATCTAACTGTCTCTCTACAGCTGACAAAATTAAATTGAAAACAGCCTCACTTACTTTCAAAAGTATCAATGACGTAGCTCCCAAATACCTAATAGAAAGGTTCAAGAGAAGAACCTCCAACAGACCCATCACAGAAGCGTACACCAACTGTCTAGCTATGCCCTCATTCAAACTGACTACTGCCAGAGGTAACAGTTTCCCGGTCAAAGCGGCCCAATTGGGAATTCCCTACCAACCTCTCTTAGGTCTGACCACTCCTACTCACACTTTAGACTTAACTTCATTAAATGGCTCAAAGAAAATTACTCATAATTGTGCCTCCCCGATTGCTTGTGTCCTGCCTAACTGAAACTCTCCTGCTCGCCGTGCATACCGCATATTTGTATATGCACATTTCTCCTTGCATACTGACATTACCTTGTACATTGACTATTTGTGTATATACTTCTTTGTTGTAATCAATATCTTCTTGTTGTTAACTATTCCTTCTATTATTCTGCAATCTGTAACTATAACCTGTAAGCTCAAAGTATTCTTGACCATTCGCCTGGATACCTTCGGGTCTGGCGCACGCTATACATGAATAAACAAACAAAAATAAACGTATGTCAGTGCTATGCCCAACAAGAGCAGGGCAAGCTCTTAGTATAAAAATGAAGACAGTGAGAAGGAGCCTACAGACATCAATATCAGATAGAACCATGAATCTAACCAAAGAGAAACTCAGTGAGGAATGAATCAGGGAACTGCTCCCTTTTCCAGTAGTTGTACTGAAAATCAAGATCTGACATTTTTTCATTTTTTTTAGCACAGCAACTCTTTCTGAAGTCCGTTCAGAAGACCCCGGTGGCTTGTTATTGATTGCCTTAGCACGTCTGCTAAAATATTTATAAAGATCCACAGTCCAAATGTACACTTACCCATAATTAATCAGCAATCTTAGCGTCCTTCTTCCTTGTCATCAATCGAGAACTGCTTCTTCTTGTCTTGATTCTGAATCAACGGGTGGAGGTGCATCAGTCTCATTAGCATACAGTTTCATGTCGCCCAGGTGTATCCAGGTGTGCCTTTCTTGGACCTTTACTGCTGAAGGAGTGACACCTTCAACTATGAATGGTCCACTGAAACGGGGCTTGTGCCACTTCCGTGTGAAGTTACACACTAGGAATTGCTCTCCAATGAAAAGTCTAGGTACAGGTAGTAATTCCTGTAATCCGGTAGCTGAATGGTCTTCATCTGTGTCGTGAGACTGGCACCCCTTATTCTTGAGTTGATCTGAATTGACAGAGATACTAGCGGTCATACATGTCAAATACGTACGTAACTCATTTCCTAACAATTCTGCAGTCATCTGGGCATCACTTCTACTCCTCAATGGTGGAGACAGCGGCATTCTCATTCGCCTTCCTGTTACTAACTCATGGGGTGCGAGGTCATGGTTCGACCAGGCTGATTCCTTAATGCATATAATGCAAGGGGCAGGCAATACAGCCATCCCTTCTTCAGTGTCAATTTTAACTTGGCGATTCTCTCTTTGAGAAGGCCATTGAGTCGTTCACATATCCTGTTGGCTTGTAGGTGATAATCATAAGAAAACCTGTGTTTTATACTAAGCCATAAGCTAATCTTTTCAAATACTTCCTTAACAAAATGGGGCCCATTGTCGGATCTCAGCACCTCACAAACTCCCCATCTAGGAAAGAAGTCTCAGACTAAAAACTTCACAGCACAAGTGGCATCAGGGTGTGTACATGGACCAGCTTCAATCCATCTCGAAAAGGGGCACACAACCACTATCATATATCTATATGCACTACATACTTGCAGCATATCAACATAGTCAATGTGTAAATGCTGAAAAGGACCATTCTGTCGAGGAGTCACTCCTCTGATTGCTCGCAGTGTGTGCCCAGCAGTAAACTTTTGACATACAAGGCAATTTACTACATGAAAGGCAACGAGTTCTAACAGGTTCGGTAAGAACCGGTCCTCTGCAATAGCTGCTGCAAGGCTTTCCTTAGTTACATGCGCAGGGTAGTGCAGCTGTTCAAGTGCTATCCTTAATAAGGCAACAGGCATCAATGGCTTTCCAGTGCTGTCCTGTCGCCAAATTGCATCGGAGGGGGATGAAGAACACACCCTTTTTTTCCACAATTCTTGTTCTTCCTGTGGAGCACTCCCTTGAACTTCAATCAACTTTGTTCTGGACAAATGATCAAACCCTTCATTTACAATCATAATCATGACCACTTTTTCATTTACATCTGGAGTATCAAAACTAGAAATATCTGGTGAATATGCAACCCTTTTGGCATCTTCGTCTATGGCTTCATTCCTGTGTGATATAAAGTACTGCAGCACAACACTTTGCAAATCGATATTGCTTAGGTCCATCTGCAGGACCCTATCAAAGATAAAGACTCACAGTACCTTTGGGGAAAATGAGTACTCTTCAGCTTAGTCTGATGAAACGTAAATGACATAGGTCTTGGGAGTCGTTATGCAACGGGAATGAGACAAACACATTTTTCAAGTCAATCACCGTGAAATATAATGCCTCTGTGGGGATGCTACATAAAATCGTTGGAGGATTCAGAACTATAGCAAACTCTGCCTCTACAATCGGGTTAATTGGCCTCATAACCTGAATTAATCTCCAAAACCTCCCTTTCGATTTTTTCGATATTACACAGTGACTCTGATGTCACTAAGATACCCCGTTCCATCATGGCTGATATAGTTTTGAAATACCCTCATCCTCCTCTCGAGACATTGGGTACTGCCTTGCTCGAGGTAAAATTGCTCCTGGTTTCAGCTTAATCTTGACCGCCCCGAACTCTGCAATAGGCCTACGTCATTGGGGCCTGTAGTCCATAAATAGTACTTCATCAATACTTTTCCCTTCGAGCTGGAGCAATATCTGTCAGCCCAGCCATTAGTTTTGCACAAGCGTAACCTTATCACCTTTATCCTTTTCTCCTTTCCATCTCTTGATCTCCAGTTCTACATGTAGAGTCACATTTGGCCGTTCACTTTTCTCCTCTTTGTCTTTTAAGACCTTAAAGGTCCCCTCTTTTCATTTAGTCTTTTCTGAGCTAGCATCCCTGCTATAAGCAGGCGTTTCATGCAGCGGATTTCTATATCCTAGCACCACCTTTAATTCCCTCAGTGGATACACTCCATCAACTTTTGCACTATCACCATTTACTTCGGGTGAGGTAAGGGGAGCAGGAGGCTCAGCACCTTCCTCCCTACACTAATTAAGCATCCAGTCCTCAGGAGGCGGGTCTGCCTGTTCCTCCTGGTACATCTTCCAAAGCTCTAACCTAGCTAACTCTTTCTCCAATTTCATCCCTGTGTATGCATTGTGCAAGTATGTGGTCATGTGTTGCAAAACCGCCTTTGACAGCGATCCCCCTTGTGGCCATGGCATGAACATTTTATCTGTTGTACCCTTTACCCATTCCGCACTATACTGTTTGAGCTTGGGTGCGTGTTTTGGCAGTGTTTTGCACAGGTTCATCAGTGAAGTAACATCCCCCATTGCGACAATTCTCAATTGACTGTCGATACTTACCGTAGATTTACACAAAATATGTTTCAGAAAAAATAATAAATATGAACCACACTACCCTCGTCGCTCAAACCGTTTACTTATTAATTATTTCAATCTACCTGTTCAGTAGGCGCTGACAATAACAAAAAGATAGATAACTATGTTTTTCTCCTCCTTAACCTCACAATGTACTCTCGTCGTTCCTTGACACTTCTTTTCAATTTTAAAATACACAAACAGACAGACCAGTTGACTTTACATATATCTCATCATATTCCTTTTCTCTCAGCCCCTAAAATACTCTAACTGGAGTTTGAATCATTCCCTATCATAAACCTTGTTTATGTGCCGCCTAAGTACCCACTTGGGTTTTGAAAAGACTCCTTCTAAAGATACTTGAACTAGGCCATTGGGGTCTTTGACACGCCTCATCATACATTTCTGATGCTCCTCGTCTTATATTAATCAACCCCCGTTATCTTTCTTTTACCACAATCCCCAGTCCCTTAATTTGCCAGTACCCTCAATCTACTCACCATTCGCCTTTCAACTCAAGATCCTCGGGATCGTCCCCTCCTCCAATCAGCCACCATCGCCTTTGGACCGCTCAGTGCCTGTGGAAACCAGGAGGGATTTTGTGAACGAGGGACTCGTCCCACCTGTATCGTTTCTTGCAAGAGTGCTATATCGGCCGCTCTCCACAGGAAACTTTGCGATCCTCCCGCTAAATGGCAGAGGATGGCAGATTTTCTGAAAATGCTAAAAGCCTACTGGTCGATGGGTCTGTAACATCCTCTTTCTGCTATCAAGTGAACCTGAAGGTCCTTTAAGATGAGGTAACAGTATCTGAGATGGATGGGGATGCAGATCTTACTTACACATCAATAATCAGACCAACTTGGGAAGTTTGGCAAAAACACAGCTGTTTTATTTGGAATTGTCTAAAACAGGGAATACAACAGGCAACAACGTATGTCGCATAGCATTCTCTCTCAAGAGTTCTCAAACATTTAATAAAAAAGCACAACTTTACACTAACAATTTGTCATCAGTGACGTCATACTATGTGGCAAAATAAAAAAAAACTATGGTGTTTTATGATATGCTTAAAGAGAACATCTAAGTATATATGGGCTATGGGATCGTGATTGGATCTGTAAGTTTAGGTGGACAGCTATACCCATATCAAGTGCAAGTCATCTTACGTGTCATACTAATACACAATGTTCGATTGGCTTCTTAAACTACAATTGGTTGGCACGCTTGTACCCTTCTGGAATTTTCCACTCGCTAGCAGCATGCAAGATGGTACCGGAGGTAATGAAGGGTTGGCTTGGTCATGCCTACCCACCCAATTAGACAAACATCCATCATCACTCCTGCTGTCTGCCATTCAATTAGTCTTTGAACTCGGCCTTGCAATAGCCTCTCGTCGCTGGGAATAAAAGGTAGTGTGAGCATGGCCTTATCTTCTGGTCTCGGTGTAGCTCGCCCCAAAGTCTGTTTCCAGCTTGACCATGTGACAGGACACAGCGTTTCGAGCTCCTTCGTTGCATTTAATATTATTAGAGGAATAAAACTTGGCACTTCTAGTGTTTTTCCATTACACCTCAAACAGGAGCACGGCTCGTTTCTCAAGTTCATTGTATCTCCTCGAGTAGAAAACCAGGTATTGGCGGCCCCGACTCTTGACACTGGGCCAGGCAAGCCTTCTTGAATCTTCCTTCACCATCAGCTGTTTTAGTCAACTGTGCCACACTTTCAACCCTTCTATTCACGGGCTCCAAGTTCGCTAAAATGTGTTGTGGAACATCCAGATTCTATACACACACACATATATATATATATATATATATATATATATATATATATATATATATATATATATATATATATATATATATATATATATATATATATATATTACACGACCACAGTAGTGGCCGTGTAGTTATGGTTAAATTGCTAATCCCATAGGAAGAGCACTTTTTGGGCGGCTTATAACTTCGCTCTCCCTGTTTGCAAAGTTTGATGAGATTTGGTCCGGGGGGGCAAAGTTATAGGGGGGGTCCTAAAATATCTTTTTTTCCCATAGACTGAATGGGGAAAAAATGTTGCTCACACCTACAGCCCAAACCGCTGGATGGATTTTCACCAAATTTGCTGCAGGAGTAGCGGCTTTGTCCCGAAAGTGTGCTTTTGTAAATTTGGTGAAAATCCATCCAGTAGTTTTTATTCCACTCGCTAGCAGCATGCAAGCTGGTACCCCAGGTGCTGGAGGGTTGGCTTGGTCATGCCTCCCCACCCAATTAGCCCAACATCGATCGGCACTCCTGCTGTCTGACAGTCAATTAGTCTTCGAACCCGGCTTTGCAATGGCCTCTTGTTTCTGGGAATAAAAGGGAGTGTGAGCATGGCCTTATATTCTGGTCTCGGTGTAGCTCACCCAAAAGTCTATTTCCAACTTGACCATGTGACAGGAGAACGTGTTTTGAGCTCTTACGTTGCATTTAATACTATTCGATGTATAAAACCTGGCAATTCTAGTGTTTTTTCATTACACTTCAAACAGGAGATTGGCTCGTTTCTCATGTTTATTGTATCTCCTCGAGTAGATAACCAGGCTCTTGGCGGCCCGACTCTTGACACTGGGCAATGCAAGCCTTCTTGAATCTTCCTTCACCATCAGCTGTTTTATTCAACTGCGCCACACTTTCAACCCTTCTATTCATTGGGTCCAAGTTTGCTAAAATGCATCGTGGAACATCCAGATTCTATACACACATAGATATTGGTGGAGCTGCCTGCAGTCTATTCACTACGGATAGCCAGCCTTATGATTTCTTGATCTACTTGTGTTACTGCATCTGTACAATGATAAAACAGCTTTGCATTTTCTTCTGTGCTTCTCCATATGTGCAATCTTCATTTTGTTCCCAAAATGTTGCTCTGTTCTTTACTTTGCCATCAAATTCCATAAACTCTATGTACTTATTCTCTTCATTAGCATCTCTTCTCGGTGCATTATTTCAGCTTTTCTGATGTCACAAGTATTCACGTTCATTCATCTTCACACTTCTTCTGGAACTTCCTTCAGAAGACCGTCATTTCTTCAGGGACACATCATATAGGGTTTTCTCAATGGATGCCTTGTTTCGAGGATTCTTCGCGGTATAGGTAGATTACGGGCATTGCAAATGTGTCCATTTCCGGCTGCCAACATATGGGCAAAATGGGGGCGGGACTTGAGATAGAGGTACTGGGCTCATCCTCTACACTCCCCCCTCTGATTGATTTATCGGCCACTCTCCCATCATTCTTCACTTCTAGATATCCTCGTCTGAAGAAGTACTTCTTTGGCATCCATATCTGTATTACTCCTTTCAGACATCCTGCTGATTTCACATGTTCATTAACACTCCAGGTCATAAGACTACGTCGTCCATTCAGGCTGCAGTAAATCCATCTTCCCACATACTTCTTGTGGTTTCTCAGATATAGGAACTTTTTTCCCTCAGATGCATGAATACTGGACTTTTCATAGTCTCTCATTTCTTCATCTGTTAGCTCTTTGGATCCAAACCCAGACTCGACATCAATCATAATCTTCATTCCTGTTGCTTTCTTTGCTGTTTTCTTGAACTGCATGATCATTATTTTGATCACATAGAATCCAAACATGATCATCACCAACAAGGCTGCAAGAAATTTGAAGATATTCGCCAACCATTGTGGAACCCATGAGAAGATTGATGCAAACCAACTGTCATCAGCAATGTTTTCTACTACATCTTCCATCTTGACGTGCAAGTTTGTCCACATTGTTATGGCCTCTGTCAAGGTCCCATTCTGTTCACTGTGAGAAGGTATGAATGTGCAACATGATTCTCCGATTTTGCCACCTCCATCCATAGCTGTAATCATGTCCAGGACATATCTGTTCTGAAGAGTCATCAGTCTTATGGCTCTCAGTTATTCTTTGGTAGCATTAAATCCCTTTATGGTAGTGTTGATCCTCTCGAGGAGCTCACATCTGGTTATCTGTAACCATCTGGCATTCACCCTGTTAAATGACTTCAATTCAGCAATTCCACTAAGTCAGTGCCTCGTCTGGGACACCCAAGGGAAGCCCTTAGTTATATATTTTTATGACAAGTTATACTCTGGATGATAAACCCTGATATAATGCCCCTTTCTTTGAATCCCTCTGACCTCACTGAGCCAAGAAGTAGGTTTGTTTTGCAATCTAAAAGATTTATTGGAAAAATTAAACAATATATATATATTACACTTTTATAATAAATTAATATTTGATATCACACTTAAGAATATGACAGTGATCAACACTGGGTGATGTTACACTAGCACACTGATTTAATTACTTAAGAGTTAGTATAGGGAGGAAAAGGTAACTGAGAATGCTTTTATGGTTTCAAGGAAAAACAATGATGGAAAGAATGCAGTAAAGAAATAACTGGTAGGGTTTCACAAGAGATAATATGTTCACTTTTCCCCTGGTGGCAATTCACTCCCCCCATGCAATAAAAGATGGAAGGGAGAGCACACCATTCTCAGGAATACAATCAAATGTAGTTCAGTTCCCCCCTAGCAAGCTTAGATCACAGCGATGATTTTAAAACACAGGCAAAATACTTTAAATGTGGTTTGCAAAGAAGGGAAAAATATGCTAAAAATGATTTTAATTCCCTATAAGAGATTTAGGGTGGGTGATAGCTACTTTAAATTAGTTCAGGATCACTTTAGCAATGCTCTATGAATGATTGTCAAGTTGCAAACAAATTTCAGCAAAGGAAAGCAAGAAGCTGCTATTTTGAAAAGTGAAGAAATTTGAGCCAAATCGCAAATCGCTGCACTTTTTTCGAGTGTGTCGAGCACGATTACGGAAAAAGTATAATGAGTAGAAAGTCGGTTCTGGGTTCGTTTGAAAGCCTAGAATCTTAGCTTTAAAATGACAGCTTCTAGCACAAACGGTTCAAGAGATACGAACAATTTCGTGAAGGTAGATTTTCAGAAATTAAATAATGATTCAAAATGGCAAAATGACACTTTTACAGGTTTAAAATCGGAGAATGAACACACGATTCCTATGATGCAGTTCTGGACAGGTTCAAATGTTTTGAATCAGATTATTTTAAGCTAAGAGTTTTGCACAGTTCTGGCTAAGTACTCACACTATGAATTTGAAATAGTCTGTCAGGGTCTGGTCAGGTTGGGACTGGACTCCAGGCGGTTGGTTCTGAAGTCACAGCTATCTGGGTCAGCTCTGCTCTGCTGGTCTGGTCTGGATCTCTGGTTCTGCTCACAGCGATCTGGGCCTGGTCTCTATGGATACAGCACTGCTTTCTGGGTAGTGGTTCTGGAGTTCTCCGTCAGCATGCTGCGCAGGAATTCAGTTGAAGGTTGGAAAATGAATGTCCCTGTCTGGCTTCCAGTGGCTCTTTTTATGTCTTTTGAAAATGGGTGTGGATGCTAACTTTCTTTGCCCAACCCACTCACGATTTGATAGGTCAAGGATTTCTCTTTGACCTGATTTGAGAAGGGAGCAGTGAGTCAGAGTGAGTCAGAGTCTTACAGTCTATTGAAGAAACGCCCCTTTGCTTTTACTTAGAAAATGAATTTTTCATACCTAACACATTTCCCAGATACACAAGTGGTTGAAATTACATATACACATCATATATCACGTAAGGTAGTTTCTGTTCCAACTCTGATGTTTCTAAGAGCTTGGATTAAGAAATTACAACATTTTGCGCTTTTATGTTGGTTTACCAATATTGGATTTTTACCAAAAATGACACAGATGTACACCGCCTTCCTACATATATTCCAGTAAATGTTAATTTTTCTAGTGTGAACCCTGTGTCTGCAATCTCCATAATTCATGGGGTTTTGCCTCAGAACATGGTACAGAGTTCAAACACCTCTTAAAATGTGCACAGAAAAATCACAAGAATAATTATATTAATTATATAATTTTGACAAGTCCGTACTATGAATTATCCATCTTTTTTTTAAATTATGCTCCGGCCCAGAGGGGTGTGGTTTCCCAAAGCACATGGTGGAATTTCTGGTTTGTCCACTTCCTCCAACTCAAGTTGCTCACAGAGGCACTGCCCCTCCCTGTTTCTCTCAAGAGGAAGCCATTTACGACCCCCCCTAATTTAACATTTGCCTGAGCCAAGGAAGGCTCATTGTTCAGTTTCCTGCAGTCCCCAGCTGCTCCTCCCCTAATCCAATCAGAGAGGTGACATCTCCCTTTGGTGTGGGCAGCAGAATGCAGCCAGGCCTGGGAAGAGTGGCTGAGCAAGTTTCAACTCTTGTCGGGGGTAGTTGCTAGGCAGAATTCAATCTTGTTAAGCCAGGCCTCAGCTAAATGTCAGTTTTGTTCCCAGTTTTTCTTCATCCAAATCAAACTTACAATTTTTACACATGCAGCTAGAACGCTGATTCTAGGTTCAAAACTATGACATTTAACAGTTGCAAACTATGTGACACTCAACAGTAGGTCACTCATTTATTTTAAACATTTAGATTTTAATGTCTTTCTGTCCAATTTCACTTCAGCTGCTGACATCCACGGCTCAGCCAGTTTCATTATGAACATTATTTTGGGCTCTTTCTTTTTCCAGATTGTGTATGCACACAAGAATACATTCTGCCAAATGTCTGCTGGTGTTCAGTGAGATTTTTGAATATCTTGCAATGTTTAAAATAGGCATTTTTAGCTTGCATTTCAGAGAAACAAAGGTGATTTCAAAGCGCGTTTTGAGCCAACCGGCACTGCTGTTTTTCCTTTTGCACACATTTCACCCATGGCACTCCTGGCCCATCACGCTCGCACTGGTGGGTGGTAGATCAGGCGACCATTTTGGGTGCGCAAAAACTGTGCGGTTTTCCTGGATCCTGGCGCAAATGTGGGCTTTTCCGCCATCTTGGATTTCCTAAGCCCACAGCACCAAATGTTGCAGCATAATAACTCGAACATGGGTCAAAACCCCTGACAACCCTCGTCTGGATTCCTGGCATGAAGATCGTTGTGAATATCGCTGAAGTCTGGCTCAACAACCTGTGTTCTTACGGAATGTCATTGAAAGCTTCTATTGATTTAGCAGAAAAAGAGTTCTATCTCTTTGTTCGATTGAGAAATCCAACTGATCTCCTTTTTCTCAGGTGAGCATCTAGTTTTCGGTATCACCAATGCTGGGACATGAACAATCACTATGGAACACAGTCCTCACCAGTCTCTGGGCAGCTGCATGTATGCTCTGGATCCACAGGCCCAGTAGTGGTTCATTATCACTACTTTCCATCCTTCTTTCCTGGTACATCAAAGATTTGACTTCACTGCTGGTTTGCCATTATTTCTGAAGCATAGCTCTGCACTAGCCAGAGGCACAATATGCAATGGGCCTCCTTTTGTCCTCGACCCATGTTAGCAACTTTACAAGCTTCGGCCAGTGAGGTTTGAATCCCTTTTCCACACAATCTATAACTGGTTAGTGATGTCCTGTTACTGCCACAGCTCTGCATACGACTATGCATTCTTCCCATCCATCTGGAGAAAGCACTGTTCCCCAGATTTGCATTTGGCCCCTCTCCTTACATCTTCGTATTTCTTCATCAGTCTTTCCTTGGCGATTGAGCTTTTTATTGATTTCCCATCTGATTCCTGGTCCCTTGATTCCAGGCTGTCCGTATCTTGTCAAACGACCTGTGGTATGCGCTCTTGCTCTTGTCTACAATTCTTGAACATAATCATCTTCTTATGGAGCTGACCATTCAGTCACCCATACCAGGGATGCTGTTCGACCCTGGAACTGACCTCTTGCAATGCAGAGTGCAAGGTGAGTCAGGCAGTGAGCTGTCTAAACGTCTATTTCTATAGCTATAAATATCTTGGACTTCCCCATAGCATAATGTAGGAGAGCACAAACATAGCAATCCTCCTCAGAGGTTCTTTTTCCTACCTCCTTTATGTGCTGATATCACGTGTTGTTCCCCAAATGTGCTGCACTGTCTAGATAATTATTTACCTCATAAACAACTTCTCTTAGGTCTCTTTCTTGAAAAGAGGGTGCATGAATAATGTTCAAGTAGTACATCAGTAAGGATACTTCCTACAGGGGGAATCATCGAAACACTTGTCGAAGAAATGGGTGACTTCACATGCGTCACTGGTGTTGGGATAATCACACATGGCCTTGGTCTCTTTGCAACAGATAACTCTGCATACATAAAAGGAGTGGGATGAATCAAGGGGATTCCTACCGTTTTTGGGTTTTGGGAACAATAAAATAATCAGTGTGAATTAGCAAAATCAGAAAAACAATAATAAATGCTGAGCACGCATATATTATGCACCAATACATGAGACCCCACCACTGGCGTCTCTCCACATGTACTTGAGTCTGCCTACTTCTGGAACGGCATTATTCTCAGTAGTCCACATTGTGCCTGTGTACTACTTTCAAGGAGGGAAATACCCTTTTTAATCAGGCAGCCTTGTTAGATGCTCAGGTATCTGTCGAATTTGCTCAATTATTGTTGCAAGCAATCTTCTAATCGCAAGGCCATTCTTAGGATCCTGCACATAAGTGAAATACAAAGAGCAAAAAAAGATAGCTTTGACAACAAAATAATGCAGGCAAAATCTGGAACTAAAGAGTTATTCATTATACTAAAGGAACTCGAAAGTCCTATCCCAGCACCTGACAATTGTGATAAAAATAAAATGTGGTGCTCCAACATCAAAAAAACGCTGAATGACAAAATTGCTACCCTCCAAATTAAAATAGATTTAAAAAAAACAAATATTCATCCTTCGACCAATCAAAGAGGCAAACTACCCTCCACCACTAAACCTGAGCCAAGATTCAACTTCACTAAAGTAACTATCCTACAGATTGAGAAAATAAAACTATCGCTCAAACCGTCAAACTGTCGAGGCGACATCTGCCCAGCTCAATTAATTAAAGATGCTGCGAGAGATCTATCACCATTTATATCCAAACTCATTAATGCTTCCTTTTCATCAGGCACAATACCAAATAATCTTAAACAATCCTGGGTCCTCCCGCACCTTCAAAAGCAAATTTTAGACCCATCCATCCCAACAAACTACAGGCCGATTACAACCATGCCATTTTTATTAAAAATACTAGACAGAGTGGCTCACCTACAGATCCAAAAATTCTTGGAGCGGCATCAACTCCTAGGTACCAGGCAGTCAGGTTTTAGACCACAGCACGGTACCGAAACTGCGCTTATCATTCTCAAAACCCAAGTCGACGAGTTGAGAGACCAAGCTAAAACTGCCCTACTCCTCCTTCTGGATCTCTCAGCAGCATTTGACTTGGTGGATCATGAAGTGCTTTGTACTCACCTAGAATCCGCTGCTCATTTCTCCTCACATGCTATGGCATGGAACAAGTCGTGCTTAAGTCAAAGAACCATGAGGATTTTCTCTACCTCAGCAGCAGCTGACCCCGTACCCATTACATGTGGCGTTCCCCAGGGCTCCTGCATCTCTCCTACCTTGTATAACATTTTCACTAAGCCCCTGTTTGATGATCTCGACCTTCTAGGTGTCAACTATGCAGATGACACCCAGATTCTCATCCCACTTTCGGGGATTATGAACAGGATTTGGCCTTGGTTAAGAAGATATACCTCATCATCCAGGCATGGATGGCCCGTCACGGTCTATGCCTGAATTATGACAAAACAGAATTTATCGTACTGGGACTACACAAAATATCAAAAAACTGAACTCTGGCTACTCCTCCTTTGTTATACATGGCAATACCATTAAAGTAGCGAAAGAGGTAAAAACATTAGGTTTTTACATCGACTCCTGCCTTACTCTAACAAAGCAAGTGAATGCGATGGCCTCCGCTACCACATACACCTGCAAGCTGATTAGAGCAGCAAAACCATACTTGTCCACAACAAACTGCCTCACTTTAGCAAGAGCACTGGTATTATCCAAATTGGATTACTGTAACGCTCTATACTTGGGGTCCAATAAGCATACCGTGCAAAACATCCAAACACTGCAAAATAATGCACTTAGAGCTGCCCTAGGAATCTCAAGAAGAGAGCATATATCCGAAGTCAGAAGACAATCTAACTGTCTCTCTACAGCTGACAAAATTAAATTGAAAACAGCCTCACTTACTCTCAAAAGTATCAATGACGTAGCTCCCAAATACCTAATAGAAAGGTTCAAGAGAAGAACCTCCAACAGACCCATCATAGAAGCGTACACCAACTGTCTAGCTGTGCCCTCATTCAAACTGACTACTGCCAGAGGTAACAGTTTCCCGGTCAAAGCAGCCCCATTGGGAATTCCCTACCAACCTCTCTAAGGTCTGGACCAATCCTACTCACACATTAGACTTAACTTCATTAAATGGCTCAAAGAAAATTACTCATAATTGTGCCTCCCCACTTGCTTGTGTCCTGCCTAACTGAAACTCTGCTACTCGCCGTGCATACCGCATATTTGTACATGCACATTTCTCCTTGCATACTGACATTACCTTGTACATTGACTATTTGTGTATATACTGCTATGTTGTAATCAATATCTTCTTGTTGTTAACTATTCCTTCTATTATTCTGCAATCTGTAACTGTAACCTGTAAGCTCAAAGTATTCTTGACCATGCGCCTGGATACCTTTGTGTCTGGCGCGCGCTATACATAAATAAACAAACAAAAATAAACGTATGTCAGTGCTATTCCCAACAAGAGCAGGGCAAACTCTTAGTATAAAAATGAAGACAATGAGAAGGAGCCTACAGACATCAATATCAGATAGAACCATGAATCTAACCAAAGAGAAACTCAGTGAGGAATGAATCAGGGAACTGCTCCCTTTTCCAGTAGTCGTACTGAAAATCAAGATCTGACATTTTTCATTTTTTTTAGCACAGCAACTCTTTCTGAAGTCCGTTCAGAAGACCCTGGTGGCTTGTTATTGATTGCCTTAGCACCCCTGCTAAAATATCTATAAAGATCCACAGTCCAAATGTACACTTACCCATAATTAATCAGCAATCTTAGCGTCCTTCTTCCTTGTCATCAATCGAGAACTGCTTCTTCTTGTCTTGATTCTGAATCAACGGGTGGAGGTGCATCGGTCTCACTAGCATACAGTTTCATGTCATCCAGGTGTATCCAGGTGTGCCTTTCTTGGACCTTTACTGCTGAAGGAGTGACACCTTCAACTATGAATGGTCCACTGAAACAGGGCTGTGCCACTTCCGTGTGAAGTTACACACTAGGAATTGATCTCCAATGAAAAGTCTAGGTACAGGTAGTAATTCCTGTAATCCGGTAGCTGAATGATCTTCATCTGTGTCGTGAGACTGGCACCCCTTATGCTTGAGTTGATCTGAATTGACAGAGATACTAGCGGTCATACATGTCAAATACGTACGTAACTCATTTCCTAACAATTCTGCAGTCATCTGGGCATCACTTCTGCTCCTCGATGGTGGAGACAGTGGCATTCTCATTCGCCTTCCTGTTACTAACTCATGGGGTGCGAGGTCGTGGTTCGACCCGGCTGATTCCTTAATGCATATAATGCAAGGAGCAGGCAATACAGCCATCCCTTCTTCAGTGTCAATTTTAACTTGGCGATTCTCTCTTTGAGAAGGCCATTGAGTCGTTCACATATCCTGTTGGCTTGTGGGTGATAATCATAAGAAAACCTGTGTTTTATACTAAGCATAAGCTAATCTTTTCAAATACTTCCTTAACAAAATGGGGCCCATTGTCGGATCTCAGCACCTCACAAACACCCCATCTAGGAAAGTCGTCTCAGACTAAAAACTTCACAGCACAAGTGGCATCAGGGTGTGTACATAGACCAGCTTCAATCCATCTCGAAAAGGGGCACACCACCACTATCATATATCTATACCCACTACATACTTGCAGCATATCAACATAGTCAATGTGTAAATGCTGAAAAGGACCATTCTGTCGAGGAGTCACTCCTCTGATTGCTCGCAGTGTGTGCCCAGCAGTAAACTTTTGACATACGAGGCAATTTATTACATGAAAGGCAATGAGTTCTAACAGGTTCGGTAAGAACCAGTCCTCTGCAATAGCTGCTGAAAGACTTTACTTAGTTACATGCGCAGGGTAGTGCAGCTGTTCAAGTGCTATCCTTAATAAGGCTACAGGCATCAATGGCTTCCCAGTGCTGTCCTGTCGCCAAATTGCATCGGAGGGGGATGAAGAACACACCCTTTGTTTCCACAATTCTTGTTCTTCCTGTGGAGCACTCCCTTGAACTTCAATCAACTTTGTTCTGGACAAATGATTAAACCCTTCATTTACAATCATAATCGTGACCACTTTTTCATTTACATCTGGAGTATCAAAACTAGAAATATCTGGTGAATATGCAACCCTTTTGGCATCTTCGTCTGTGGCTTCATTCCTGTGTGATATAAAGTACTGCAGCACAACACTTTGCAAATCGATATTGCTTAGGTCCATCTACAGGACCCTATTAAAGATAAAGACTCACAGTACCCTTGGGGAAAATGAGTACTCTTCAGCTTAGTCTGATGAAATGTAAATGACATAGGTCTTGGGAGTCGTTATGCAACGGGAATGAGAAAAACACATTTTTCAAGTCAATCACCGTGAAATATAATGCCTCTGTGGGGATGCTACATAAAATCGTTGGAGGATTCAGAACTATAACAAACTCTGCCTCTACAATCGGGTTAATTGGCCTCATAACCTGAATTAATCTCCACAACCTCCCTTTCGATTTTTTCGATATTACACAGTGACTCTGATGTCACTAAGATACCCTGTTCCATCATGGCTGATATAGTTTTGAAATACCCTCATCCGCCTCTCGAGACATTGGGTACTGCCTTGCTCGAGGTAAAATTGCTCCTGGTTTCAGCTTAATCTTGACAGCCCTAAACTCCGCAATAGGCCTACGTCATTGGGGCCTGTAGTCCATAAATAGTACTTCATCAATACTTTTCCCTTCGAGCTGGAGCAATATCTGTCAGCCCAGCCATTAGTTTTGCACAAGCGTAACCTTATCACCTTTATCCTTTTCTCCTTTCCATCTCTTGATCTCCCGTTCTACATGTAGAGTCACATTTGGCCGTTCACTTTTCTCCTCTTTGTCTTTTAAGACCTTAAAGGTCCCCTCTTTTCATTTAGTCTTTTCTGAGCTAGCATCCCTGCTATAAGCAGGCGTTTCATGCAGCGGATTTCTATATCCTAGCACCACCTTTAATTCCCTCAGTGGATACACTCCATCAACTTTTGCACTATCACCATTTACTTCGGGTGAGGTAAGGGGAGCAGGAGGCTCAGCACCTTCCTCCCTACACTAATTAAGCATCCAGTCCTCAGGAGGCGGGTCTGCCTGTTCCTCCTGGTACATCTTCCAAAGCTCTAAACTAGCTAACTCTTTCTCCAATTTCATCCCTGTGTATGCATTGTGCAAGTATGTGGTCATGTGTTGCAAAACCGCCTTTGACAGCGATCCCCCTTGTGGCCATGGCATGAACATTTTATCTGTTGTACCCTTTACCCATTCCGCACTATACTGTTTGAGCTTGGGTGCGTGTTTTGGCAGTGTTTTGCACAGGTTCATCAGTGAAGTAACATCCCCCATTGCGACAAGTCTCAATTGACTGTCGATACTTATCGTAGATTTACACAAAATATGTTTCAGAAAAATAATAAATATGAACGCACACTACCCTCGTCGCTCAAACCGTTTACTTATTAATTATTTCAATCTACCTGTTCAGTAGGCGCTGACAATAACAAAAAGATAGATAACTATGTTTTTCTCCTCCTTAACCTCACAATGTACTCTCGTCGTTCCTTGACACTTCTTTTCAATTTTAAAATACACAAACAGACAGACCAGTTGACTTTACATATATCTCATCATATTCCTTTTCTCTCAGCCCCTAAAATACTCTGACTGGAGTTTGAATCATTCCCTATCATAAACCTTGTTTATGTGCCGCCTAAGTACCCACTTGGGTTTTGAAAAGACTCCTTCTAAAGATACTTGAACTAGGCCATTGGGGTCTTTGACACGCCTCGTCATACATTTCTGATGCTCCTCGTCTTATATTAATCAACCCCGTTATCTTTCTTTTACCACAATCCCCAGTCCCTTAATTTGCCAGTCCCCTCAATCTACTCACCATTCGCCTTTCAACTCAAGATCCTCGGGATCGTCCCCTCCTCCAATCAGCCACCATCGCCTTTGGACCGCTCAGTGCCTGTGGAAACCAGGAGGGATTTTGTGAACGAGGGACTCGTCCCACCTGTATCGTTTCTTGCAAGAGTGCTATATCGGCCGCTCTCCACAGGAAACTTTACGATCCTCCCGCTAAATGGCAGAGGATAGCAGATTTTCTGAAAATGCTAAAAGCCTACTGGTCGATGGGTCTGTAACATCCTCTTTCTGCTATCAAGTGAACCTGAAGGTCCTTTAAGATGAGGTAACAGTATCTGAGATGGATGGGGATGCAGATCTTACTTACACATCAATAATCAGACCAACTTGGGAAGTTTGGCAAAAACACAGCTGTTTTATTTGGAATTGTCTAAAACAGGGAATACAACGGGCAACAACGTATGTCGCATAGCATTCTCTCTCAAGAGTTCTCAAACATTTAATAAAAAAGCACAACTTTACACCAACAATTTGTCATCAGTGACGTCATACTATGTGGCAAAATAAAAAAAAACCTATGGTGTTTTATGATAGGTTTAAAGAGAACATCTAAGTTTATATGGGCTATGGGATCGTGATTGGATCTCTAAGCTTAGGTGGACAGCTATACCCACATCAAGTGCAAGTCATCTTGCGTGTCATACTAATACACAATGTTCGATTGGCTTCTTAAACTACAATTGGTTGGCACGCTTATGCCCTTCTGGAATCTTCCACTCGCTAGCAGCATGCAAGATGGTACCGGAGGTGGTGAAGGGTTGGCTTGGTCATGCCTACCCACCCAATTAGACAAACATCCATCATCACTCCTGATGTCTGCCAGTCAATCAGTCTTTGAAGTCGGCCTTGCAATAGCCTCTCGTCGCTGGGAATAAAAGGTAGTGTGAGCATGGCCTTATCTTCTGGTCTCGGTGTAGCTCGCCCCAAAATCTGTTTCCAGCTTGACCATGTGACATGACACAGCGTTTTGAGCTCCTTTGTTGCATTTAATATTATTAGAGGAATAAAACTTGGCACTTCTAGTGTTTTTCCATTACACCTCAAACAGGAGCTCGGCTCGTTTCTCAAGTTCGTTGTATCTCCTCGAGTAGACAACCAGGCTCTTGGCGGCCCCGACTCTTGACACTGGGCCAGGCAAGCCTTCTTGAATCTTCCTTCGCCATCAGCTGTTTTTTTCAACTGTGCCACACTTTCAACCCTTCTATTCACGGGCACCAAGTTCGCTAAAATGTGTCGTGGAACATCCAGATTCTATACACACACACACACAATATATATATATATATATATTTACACGACCACAGTAGTGGCCGTGTAGTTATGGTTAAATTGCTAATCCCATAGGAAGAGCACTTTTTGGGCGGCTTATAACTTCGCTCTCCCTGGACGAATCCTCACCAAACTTTGCAAAACAAGTATACACTCTGAACTTGTTTGCAAAGTTTGGTGAGATTTGGTCTAGTGGGGGTCATAAAATATCTTTTTTTCCCATAGACTGAATGGGGAAAAAATGTTGCTCACGCCTACAGCCCAAACCGCTGGACGGATTTTCACCAAATTTGCTGCAGGGGTAGCGGCTTAGTCCCGAAAGTGTGCTTTTGTAAATTTGGTGAAAATCCATCCAGTAGTTTTTTTTAAAAAAATGACCAAAAAGTAGGTCACAAAAAATTAGTGATATCTATGTCCGGTCCGCAGACACACTTCCCTGTTCGCTAGCGCGGACAGTGTCCTCATCGGCTAATCGGCTTGTGTCATGTCCGCGGACATGTGACGTGTTCGCTGATGGGATGGTGAGGAGCGTGAAGAGCGTCAGATTTTTGGAAACGCCTGCCATCTTGGATTCGTGGACAGCGGCCGATGTCAGCAGACATCGCAGTAAAAACATATGAATAAACACAGCATTCCACTTGTCAAACTTATCAAATAATCTCTGGGGAGGTGAGGGGTGATGAGGATGGGATATGGCTGCAAGAAGCAAAATAAATGGGTGTTTTGTTGCGGCGAAAGTCTGGGCACAGTTCGGATGTTCACAAACAGTCCTGTGAATGTTCGCAAACACCTTAGCATTACAGGGTTGGTGAAATGCAGTTCTTGGATGGCTTATAACTTTGGCGCCACTTAATGGAACTGCATGAAATTGTGCATGTATATTCTTGGGCTGATTCTGAGTGAGTATGCAAAGTTTGGTGGGATTCCGTCATGAGGAGACAAAATTAGAGGGGGGTCTCAAAATAATGTAAAAGCTTATAAATGAGGTGCCATTTGACGAATCCTCACTTAATTTGGAAAACTGATAATACATTTAGATATTAATGTTTTTCCGAAGTTTGGTAGGATTTTGTGAAGAGGGGGCAAAATTAGAGGGGGTTCCCAAAATAATGTAAAGGCTTATAAATTAGGTGCTATTTGACGGATCTACACTTCTACCACAATCTGGCTACTGGCCATGACCACAAGGGACAAAACATAGGATTAAAGTGGGCATGTCCACCTGGGACTGGCTTTGTGGTAAAGTTATTCGAAATTAGGATAGATTTGAAAATGAAGAAAAATGTGCTCATGATAATATGGTCATAGGGTTCTCTTTTTGCCTTCTGCAGGCTGCTATGGAAAGTGAAGAGGGGCCCTGTATGGAACCCTCACCTTCCCTTTCCATGGTGGCCATCCCAGTGTTGGAAGAAAAATCCTATTTTTTAGTACCCCGGGTTTTCGCTTTGGGAACCTAGGGTGCAACTGGCCTTCATCCCCCATTTCAGGGGCTGGAATGGGGGATAATGGTCCAGAGACCTCGTTATCCACCCTCTCTTCACTTGGGATGATAACTTGTGCTGGTGGGCCGGTATAACCGTTCCAGTCTCTGGAACAGAGGATGAACGCCACAATATTCCCATTAGCATAACACAAAATGCAAATGGAAATGTTGGAAAATCTTATTTAGTTTATGTACTTTATTGAGAAATATAAAGTAGATGGAGTCTATACATTTTTTTAGTTCTATTTTTAGACTGTGAAAGGTGATTCCTAAAGGAATATGTCGTTTGTTGTTTTTGGATGTATTTTTTTTGGCAGGAGAGCTGAGAACGAAAGGTGGGGAGGGAAATGAGGGAAGAGCAACCAAACACTAATATGGAGGGGTAGGTGGACAAGGGAAAATGTTGTGCGTGTGTTATTTCTAAGTTAGGGGGCACTGTTTCTCATACTCCTTCATTACAGCAGCGGTGATGGCTCTTGGGAGGAGGGATGGCATTATCTGATGCCATTTTAAGATAAATAGCAGTTTTGCTAAAAGTATGTACTGTGTACTAGATTGCTAATGGATAATGACTAGGAATAGGTGTTGGAGCTGTGCAAGGGAAATTTTGAAGTTGGAAGTTCCTAGATCAGTATAAAATGCAGTTACGAACTGTCCACCAAGCAGAGATCTTATGGGAGGGTTCTCAGACACGTCATCATGCCGCGTGCCAGCGTATGGTCATGTGGCACTGTCTGGAAGGTCCGCTATGAAGTCAGATATTCGTAGACGTCTACGGATGCAAAACTCGTTGAAATAGTTGCAAGAAGTGTATAGAAGTGTTAAAAATAATTCCAGATGGTGGGAAATGGCTGGGTTTTAAGGTGAAACTTTGGAAATTGGACACAAATTTTGCTATATTGGGTAAGTATGATATTAGTAAGTTGTAGGAAAATAGCATGCACTAATAAAAACCTATGAAATCCAATGAAATAACTTTGTTAAAGGGACGTTATGGTTAAGTTGGACTAATAAAAACCTATGAAATTCAAAGAAAAAACTTTGTTAAACGGATGTTATGGTATCAAGTAATACCGAAAAACCCATGAAATTCGCTAGTTATGGTAAGCTAAGCAACCATAACTCGCGCCACCACCGTGCACTGCTAAGATTAACACCCAGGACATCAAAGATGACATCACAATCAGTGAATATATATATATATATATATATTTTTTTATTATTTTTTTTCAAAAACAGAAAAAAATGCCCTAGGACAGGGCAGAATTCGACAGATTGCACTCCCAAGAGCAGCTGAGAAACGAAATCCAGTCTCAGCAAGGAAAAGGCATGACAGCAAATCCAGGCAGGACAAATGTTTCTTTATTAATAAAAAGGTGCAGCAAAAAGGGAAAGCCTGGTTCCAAACGACGCGTTTCGCGGTACACTGACTGCTTGTTCACGTAGGTAGGGAGTTTCATGGAAGTGGACTTCTTATATACGCTTTAAAAACCTCTATGATACAAGTGCATAGAATGTCCCCATTCACAAGGTGGTGCAAAATGATGAACACATGGCAGCCATCTTACAACATTAAAGGCACTTCAACATGCAGTGTGTTAAGTAAAAAAAAAAACACATCATAAGTGTCAATACATCAAACAAATGTTATAAGATTAAGAATATAGCAACAATTGCACAGATGTGCTGGCTGCGAGTACTGTGGAGGAAAAATGGCAAAAAGAAAGCCTCAGGTACATAACGTGTGTCAAAGGAAAAATATATATTAAAAAATATATAAATATATATAAATAAACATCATTCAAAATAAACGTGTGTTTACCATTGATATGTCTGTCAACAAAGGCTGGTACCCAAAATTAAATAAAGTAAAAAAATAATGCCATTCTAAGGCAACCGCCAATAATGAAGAGCCCTGCCTGGTAGGTCTGCCCATGTTATAACGTCTGAAGCAGCCATTACCTCACACTTTTTCATCTTTCACTCAAATAAGCTACTCTCAGGTACACACACAGTTTTGTCTTTAGAACACTTCTTTTACTACTCTCACACAACGCGCCGATACTCGCTGCAACATGAAAACTACGCAAAATCTACACATATTTAATTGAAACCAGTGTTTGCTGGTGGAGGTGATTGTTGTCTTCTAAGCCCTGACAAGTCTGATTGCCTTCAAAAAACAACAAAACTCACACACAGAGCCGGTAAAACCTTCATTCAATGGTGTGTACTTTAAAAAGATCAACAGGCAGTGACTGCGGACCTTGGTGGCCTTTGAACTGCTTGGTCTGTTCAGTCAATAGATTAAGAAATGTGGCGGGAGACTTGTGTCTGGTGTCACGCAAGCTTGGCTTGCTACAAATTGAGGAAATTCCCACTGTACTGACTCTGGTTCCAAACCTTCATACAAAATGCCATCAAATCAGAAACCTACACTACGCAGTGCTACTGCTGTAAACTACCAAAGGGTTAAAAACAAAGTACAACTGCAAGGCAAAGGAACAAAGCAATCAAACCCAAAGTCCCAGCACCACCAAGATACTCACAACCAGAAATTACATTTTTATTAAAAGCTAAATCCAAAAATTAGAAGAATTGCTCTTCAATATGTACTATTGAAACATTAAACCAGACAAGTTCGCATACAATCTATAACAACAACTCCTTATTGAACATGGTGGTTAATTTGCAACAAGCTTCACTTGGCAGTGAAAAAACAAGTTACTCAGTCAATTTTGTGAGGAGACCATTATAGATATTAGTTTATCAAATTCGCCTGAAATAACTGTCTTTGCATCATCCTCAGGCTCCTCCAATATCTTTGAAACTAGCTGTGAAAGTGAGGCCCCAAATCCAAACATAAAAGAAGCAAACTGGTCAAATTTGAGAACAGTCCTAAATGGCATAAATACAATCATCTCCAAAGTTGATGCCTAAACATCATTCTTAGCCACTATAGCGAAAAATCAGCAAGAGGTGAAATCGACACTGACCAAAGTGACTGAAAAAATATTGGTGCTGACAAGAAAAATACCACTGAATACTGATTGGCAAAAAGGAAAAAATAAGATTTAAAAAACAAGTATAAAAAGCACCCCTCCAGAACATGAAAATACAGGTAGACCTACAGTCACACCAGCACCATGTCCCTTTGTGCACTCGGTAGAGGCCCCATATAACAATTGGGACTATGAGGAGATTCATATACCACCCCCAACCGAGTTGAAACATGCTATGACTTCTGTGAGAATTCGACAAAAAGGTGAAATTCGACAACTCTGAGACATTTCCAAAAACATCGGAAAGAAGGCCAAATGCGACGTTCTCGGCCCCAGTTCTCAAACTCTGATAACCAGTGAAAGCAAATCTCAGTGACAAACAATTTATGAGACGGGTCCGGGCGGTAAGTAAAATTACATGGCACTTATGTAGACAAAAGAAAAGGCTTGGTCGAATTCCAAAAACCTAAATCTGGGCAGGGAAATCTTAAATCTGCCAGCACGCAATTCAGTCCTGATAAGTCTACCCAACACCAAAATAAGCTCACTGGGATAAGTGACACCGGCCTTACCATCAATTCATCCTGGAAGGAAGATAAACCCCATGTTGATACTTATACAGGATCTAAACCATCAGACAAAACCATAATTACTGCAAATGTCCTGAAAGATCTGAGGAAGTGGATTATCTTACAAGAAACAAATCAAATGGATGACAGCCCTTTTTTAAATAGATCCCGTCTTTTTGCCACCTTCAAACAGTTGCCATACTTTGATCTTATTACATCTGACATTACAAAAATTGAGCTCCCACTGGTTGATAGCCACACAAATTGGGCACTCGTGGAATTTGCTTCAACCTTGACGGTGGCATTATTTAAGACACATGCAGACCTTTTTACTCAGTTGCGCCTGTCACTGATGATATGCAGGACAGCAAAGAAATTAAGAAGTGTGGCAATGGCTGCTAGAGAAACTGAATCAAATTCTGATACTAAAGTTCAAATATCTGAGAGAGAGGCACTGCAAGCCTTACAAGTTTAAACTGATTGCGCAAGGGCTACCATATCAGAAATAGAATACTGGAAGCCTGAACATCTCACAAACATGACAAATTGACTCTCCCAGAATATAAGGAAACATAAAAGGATGTCCTGGAATATCATGGGCTACCGGTCATTCCTGGGCCACTCCGTGGGTCTTAGGTTTTTGGAGTCTTGCAATGTTTTCATTTTACAGGAAACCTGGTGCAGGAAAAAAATTGCCATAGGTGGCTTTCAGACTATCACAAACAATGCAGTCCCCTCTAAGACAGGGCGGGCTAGCGGTGGCCTAGCGATTGGAGCAACGTCCAATTACATTTGACTCAGCTCTCTAAGGCAGCATATTCCTGCATGTACTAGCATGAATACTGCAATAATCACAAAATAAATCGGAAAGTATATTGAGTATTGATGTATATGATCCTCCATAGAGAATTCACCCAAATCATATTCATTGAATCATGGGTGACATGATCTGGCACTGGTTTGAAAATGTCCCTGCAGGGTCTATTATAGTCGCAGGTGATCTTAACCACAGAATGTACATTTGCCCACTTTCACAAAGACCATTGTCGAACATTCTTGGCATTTGTCTCGGGAGGATGGCACAGCGGCAATGTGCTCGCCTTGGAAGCAAGATGACAAGCAGCACGCAGGTTCGATCCCCGGGTCCATGCTTAGAAACCTCTGGGTATTAAGCGTGTTATAAATAACCTATTATATCATATCATATCATAGACTTAGTTGTTACTATGATCTGATGTTTCTAGACTTTCTGCCCATTGACTCATTTCCAGAGAGTTATACTTGGTCAAATGGAATTGTAAGATCACACATTGGCTATGTACTCACTGATTCAGTGTTAAAGGTCAGATACAGCCTACAGTAATTTCACATAATTTTCAAAGTGACCACACGATTTTGAGTTGGTATATCGACATGGTAGATAACTCTGAATAAGTCTAGAAAGTTAAACAATGCCTCAAATATACAGGGAACACGACTACATTGGTCAGCAAAAAACATATAAGTTGTGAATAATGTATTGTGGCATGACCAGAAAAGCTTGGAAAATGCCCTGAGTATGGTTGAATGGGACCTGGGACGAATGATATCTATAATTATTCAGACCATTGGGAAGGAGAATCATAGGGCAGAAAAAATTACATCATCAGAGACAATGTCTGCTCCATAAGGATCGAATGGCAGTAAGAGCGCATCCTGCATTAGATAATCATGAGAAACAAAATATAATCATGAATCTGCAAACAAAATATAGACATTGGCTCAGACAGCATAAACTCTCTACCATAAATTCAAATTGGCTCAAATGATTTCAATGGTTAAAAACTCATGATGCGCACACGTTTTGGTCATGCTATAATGAATTTTGGAAGTCTCCATCTGAATTTAACCCTGTACCTCAAAAATGATGTTCTAGGCATATTCAGGAATGATATAACACTTTGGATACTACTGACAATGAGACTGGCTTTGATGTAAATAGTATGGAGACGAGAATAGGAAAAATAAAATGGCAGTCCCTAGTTCTAGACATACAAGAGGAAAACCTGCTAAGAATCATTACTTAAATCAAGACCTTGCGTGCACCTTGCCCAGATGGAATTGCAAACATTTATTTAAAATCAATTTTATTGGTTTTTACAACAAACAATCAACATTCAACAAAACCAGCAGTACTTATCATAATACTTTAGCATCTTGTACATATCATTAAGTATCTGCCGTTTACCCCTCGTGTCCTCGCCCCAACCAAAGCCTACTCCACTTCGCATTTTGCATCTCCTTCTTCTGGGGGAACCTCCCCCTTCATATTCTCAACAGATACCTGGTCGCTTAAGCAGTCCTGGGTAAACTCATACAACGTGGCGACTAGGTGTTTCCAGGCCATCAGGGTGTCTGCTTCCTCCTCCCCTCCCCTACTACCTGCTTCTTGCCAGACTGCCGTTTTGGCTTCGGTCCATTTCTGAAGGTCACTCCCCCAGACCTCTACCCTCGGTCTATTGCATGCCTTCACCCCATGGCAATTCTGCGCTTGGCAAGTATATATGCCAAGTCCTTAAGCTTGCTCACATGTTTCAATTGGCGCGGTCTATGGAACCCCCCTATCATGCATGCCCACACTGATTCAACATTTATCTTGATCCCCTTCTCATTTAGTCGGTGGGCTACTTCCCCCCAGAACTTCCCAATTTCTGGACATGCCTAAAACATGTGTGTCATCCCTGCGTTTTCTTCCCCGCATTTGGGGCATGTTTGTCGTTTAGCGTTCTTAAACCGAGCTATCCTCTGGGGGGTCATGTATGCCCTGTGGGTTACATATAGCTGTATTTGTTGTAGCCTCGCGTTCCTAGACACTTTTTTATGGTACCCTTGAGCCCGTTCCCATAACCCGTCACTCATGGGTTCCCCGACTTCTTGTTCCCAATCTTGTCTTAATTGGGCCACTTCCTTTCCCACCCTGGACATCAATAGCTCATAGATTCGGGAAATCTCATGCCCTCCGTCTGCTATATCATATATCGTTTTTATGGCCGTGTCAGGTTGATCTTCCAGTATTATTTCAGACCATGTCTCTCTGATCCGCCGTACCATTATAGTGTAAATTATATACTGTCCTACATGTAGGCCCGTTTCTTCTGCCAACACCCTGAATCCCTTTACCTCCCTCTCCTGCCATATGTCTCCCACTGTTGCGATCCCCACTGGTTCCCAGTACCTACAAATCATCTTTCTTAGTTGCACGTCTCCATTGGTCAATGCCACTAGCGGCACTTGCGGAGAACACAGGGTTGGGTTCTCCAAGACCTGACAAGCTTTGCGCCATATCTTCCATCCCAATTCCAACATCCCGGGCGCCCTTTTAACTCAAGTTTGGGCAGCCATATCACTTCTTTCAGAAAAAACGGGGGAACACTCCGATCTCAACAGTCTGGACTCTGAAGTCGAGTCTTCCGTTAACCATTTGGCCACGTATTGCAGTTGACTGGCCAAGTAATAGATCTCAAAATTAGGCAGTTTTATACCCCCTTTATCATACGTGTACTGCAATTCCATAGGGCAATTCTGTTCTTAGTTCCATGCCAAATAAAGCCCCTGCATATGCTCTGAAGTTTGGCAAAGAAGCGCTTTGGTATCATGTATGGTATGTTCCCAAAAAAATGTAGTAATCTAGGCAATATAACCATCTTCAACAGCGCCCCCCCTTCTCATCATAGCTAAGGGGAGCTTACTCCAGAAGCTCATGCTATTTTCAATATTCACTACTGCTTTTTCAGTGTTGGGTTTTTTATTCTGCTTCCACCGTGTGATAAATGTCAATCCCCAGGTATCTGAAAGTGTTGGTCTCCCACGGTATTTGTAAGACTGGCATTTGTTCCCGCGGGACCCCTAGATACCTCCCCAGGGGGAATATACACGATTTCTTGGGATTAACTGCAATGCCAAGAGCAACGCAAATCGCTCCATTACTTCTAGAATGTATTGGAGGTTTTACTCAGGGTATCTCAAGTATAATAACATGTCATCTGCATATAATGAAAATAAGTGTGGTCCCCCTTTTGTGTAGATCCTGACTACCTCTTATTCCTGTCTCAAATATATCGCCTGGGGTTCCAATGCTAGGATATACAGCATCGGGGACCAAGGACATCCTTGACTGGTACCCCTACTGAGTTGCCACCTTTCAGAAATGGTCTCTCCCCTCTTAACTCTGGCTAAGGTGAACTATACAGTAATTTCACCCACTTAAGGTACCCAGGCCCCATCCCATATTCTCTCAGAGCTGCCATCAGCCAAGGCCATTTGACACAGTAAAAGGCCTTCACTGCATCAAGTGATACAATAGCATTCTCGCTCGAGTCCCCTTTTGTGTGCTTTATGACCCGTTGAAGTCGTCTAAGGTTATCTGATATGCTTCTGCACGGGACATATCCAGACTGATCCCGGTGCATTAATCTGCTTATGGCTCGTCTCATTCTATTTGCCAACACCGCAGTGAGTATCTTGCTGTCTTGGTTCAGCGTCGACAGCGGTCTATATGACCCGCAGTCCGTGCTCGGCTTATTATGGGTCTGAGGAATCGGATAATGATTGCCTCTCTCAGGGATTCTGGTAACGTCCCTGTTTCGAATGCCTCATTTAACATTACGAGCAGTGGAGGGAGCACTTCAATCCTATACATTTTGTAAAACTCACTGGGGAGTCCATCCGCTCCCGGGGTCTTGCTGGTGGGCAATTGCTCAACCATCGCTTCCAATTCTTCCAATGTAATTGGGGCATCTAGGTCCTCCCGCTCTTCAGTGCTTATTTTTGGAATGCCAATATTTTCCAATGTTTACATTATCTCGCTACCGTCACTCCCTCCTTCGTCCCCGTACAATCGTTTATAAAATTCAAGGAACTCCCCATTCACGCCCTCTTGGGTATCCAGCATTTGCTCACTCTCACCCATCACTGCTCTGATCGTTGGTCTGGGTGTCTCACTTTTATACAACCATGATAGCAATCTCCCCGGTTTGTCTTTGCCCACGTTTTGCCTCTCTATATATTTCTTATAGTTTAGATTGCACAATCTCTCCCAGGCCCTGCAGATTCCTGCTGCAGTTGGCTTAAGGTTTCAGCATCCTCCCGGGAGGTACCTCCTTTGCCCAAAATTGTCTGTAGTTTCGCCTCTGCCTTCTGCAGTTCCCTTAGTATGCCTCCCTGCAGCCCTTTGGATTTGGCTATAGATGATCCTATCATTACCACTTTAAATGCTTCCCATAGTGCCTGCTGATTCAACACTCCCAGTGCTATTTTCAAAGTATTATATAATTTCTTCTCTCAGGTCCTCCCTGAACACTGTGTATTTTAATGCTTCTGCTCTGAGTCACCACGTTAGGATCCTAGCCCTTGGAGGCAGATATTGTCATGTTAAGACAAATGGCAAGTGGTCCGAGAGGACCCTCGCCTTGTACTCTAATCGTACTACTTCCGCCATCATCTCCTGTGGGTCAAACATATAATCTAACCTTGTACACAAGTTTTGTGGGGCAGAGTAATGCGAATACTGTCTATCATGTGGGTGGTGTAACCTCCACATATCCTCTAGCCGGAGGTCTGTTAACAGGGTCTTTAGGGCCTCCCCATATCATTGCCCCCTACCCCAGGTATGGGTTAATTTTGCTGTATAAGGTCCTGAAGTAAGCCACTGTGTCCTGATTCGGGGCATATGTATTGATGATGCATATTTCTCTATTTTCTATCAATCCCCGTATTGCTACCATCCTCCCGTCCGCCTCTACTGTGGTCTGTAGCAATTGGGGACATACGGTGCTACCCAGGTGATCACCCCTCTGGTATAGGCCGAGTATGTTGCACCTATGGTGGTGCCTTTCCATTTCCTCTGAATCACTTCTTTTTCTCTTTCGTGAGGTGTGTTTCCTGTATTAAAGCAATATCTATTTTCTGCCTTCTTAAGTACATCATAACCTTGTTGCTCTTCAGGTAACTGTTGAGCCCCCTGACATTCCAGGTAATTATCTTAAGTTCCCCCACATTTCGACCAAATCCAGTCCCCCCATTGTCTTTAATGGTCATCTACTTTGAGCGAAGGTGTGCATGTGTGCAAGCTAGTTTCCCAACAACTAACACTGCAAATCCCCCAACTCCCCTCCCGCCCCCCCGCCCTTCCCATCCCCAACTGTTGCCCAGCTCCATCCCTGGATCTCAGGCAATCCGCATTTAGTCCTATCTTGGTTTGCCGGTACTAGGAACTCAGCAGGAGGTTACCACACTACCGGTAACCCATCTAAACTAACTATTGGGGTGTGGGAGTGGGAAAGTTGTCTCTCCCGCAATGATGCCTCATTATATTATGTGCGCCCATTTTTCCTCCTTAAACCTGTTTCTTCTCCCAGTTTGCACTTGCTCTATCTTATATTCAAGTCCCAATGTCATAGTTATACGCACCTCAGCCTCTAGAGCCGCCGCCTCATTTCTCTGTCCGACCACCTTCTGCATGTCTGTCGCGGATGGGCATTTCTGTCCCCATCCAGCCACTCCGTCGCCTCCTCTGGGTTTTAAAAAAAAAAAAGGGCCCTGTTCCTGTGAAACACTTTCAACTTCGCTGGGTACATCAACATGTACTTGAAACCCGCCTCTCGCAACCTCCTCTTCGCTGTCCCATAATTCAGTCTCCTTCTCTGCACCAGGAAAGTATAGTCTGGGTACGCCATGATCGACACGGATGCGCTTTGTATTGTACCCCCTTTCTGGAAGAATTCCAGGATCTTCTCTCTGTCCCGGTAGTTTAGGACTTTGGCAATTATGGGTCTCGGGGGGCTCCTGGTGGAGGTTTACTCATCAGGGCTCTATGCGCTCGCTCCACGGCAAACCCCTGGGTGAGTACCCCTCCCTCTATTTCTTGCAGTTACATGGTCTCAATATAGTCAGTGGGGTTTGGTCCTTCTTCTCCTTCCAGAGCCCCACGATACGTATGTTGTTTCTCCGGGCCCGTCCTTCCGCTTCCTCTGCTCTGTTTTCCAAATTGCCCACTTGTTGCCGTAGTATGTGGATCTCTGAGGCGTGTGACATGCAGGCAGCTGTGTTAGAGTTTGCTTCCTTCGCCAGTTCACCTATGTGTTCTGCTATCTTTTTTACATCTTGCCTCAATAGGTTAACAACCTCTTGTAGCGCTCCAATTTTCAAATCCAGTGCTGTTTTGATTTTGGCCAGAGCTGCCTCCAGCTTGTTTTCCCATGCAGTTTTCAGGTCTGCAATCGCATTCAGGATCTGTTGATCATTTTGCGCTGGTGCTGTGTCTGTTTGTGGGTTATTTTCTCTTTTTCTAGTTCCCTCGGACGACTGAGGTGTTTTCGTGAAGTCCTCCATTGTTGGCTGTTTCCCTTTTGTTTTGGGTACCTTGGACGCAATCCTAGTGTTGCTTAGCATGTTGAGTCGTAGGTCGGCCCAAAGCAACCGCACTGCGCTGTGACTCACCAGGCAAAGTCCAGAGACACTGGTGAACCCCTCCGTTATGGGCCACCCACTGTGTGAGGCTCTGCTTCACTAGTACTTATCGTCCGACTTGGGCAACTCCTTGTGGTCAGGCCAGGCGGGTGCTGCCAGCTTGCTCCCTGGTACTATGTTGTGCTCCAGCTGCTCAGTCTTTCAGGACCTACAGTCCAGCATAGGCTCTTTGCAAAGGACCTCACCTGACCTTCAAATTTATTTACTAGAGCTCTGGAAGGATGCCTGCATGCGACTGTCTCTTGCAGTGGGTGTGCCTTCCAGTCTGTGTCTTGTTCGTGCGTACAGCACTGTTCCCTACTTATTTCTCCCAATCTCAGAATCTGCCACTGCAGTTCTGCTTATTCAAGGGACCATATACAATCAACGGTGAGCCGCAAGAGCCATCAAGATCGCATGCATCCCTCAGCATGTCTGACCAGCTGCGCCTCTTCTGCACAAGCAGTTCCTTATTTCCTGCCTGAATCGCGTTGATTTGGCCCAACTGCACGTGTTGTGAGGAAATCAGGTTTCCTTTGCAAACCCGAATGCCTCTCTCCGTGTGGATGTCAATTTCACTCTCTGTTTGCACCTAGCGCTGTGCACAGTCTTGGGCTGCAACAATGTAGCAACCCATATTGTTCCTCACTTTTAGATACTCGCGGGCGATCTGCGAGTCACTCAGCACGTGCCCAGGCATACGCAAACAGGCACACCACAGACACACGCCGGAGACGTGCGATGGCTCCGGTCTCCGGCTGGAACTGCCGGGGCACCGCCTTTATGTTTCAACCGCGCATGCGCGAGCTCCATGAGCCTCGCGCATGCGCAACGCGTGTACCCAGTACACAACACTCCTCCTCTTCCCCCAGAAACAACAACATGTGAACATAAACAAAACATTAACACAGAACTTGCTTGTCATCAAGAACAGGAAATGTCCACGCCTTCCATTCTAGGGGGCTGGGTCCATAATGAAGTCCCTGAACCTCTGTGGTAGCCTTCGGCCTGCCCTGCTCGGGTATCGTGGTGCCGTCTCGTCTGGGACTTCCGCCGCCTGCATGTCGGCCATTGGAGGGCCCTCTGCCAGCCCTGCCACACACTCTTGTGCCGGAGCATTGTCTGCTATCTCACCATCTTCTGCTGTCTGGATGCGCTTGAAAAATGATACATTCCATGTGATAGTGCCTCTGGCATTGGCTGCGGTGACCATGGTACCCTTCACATGAGTTACACCTAGCGGTTGAGTCTCATAAGTTGTCGATAATTTGCCCTCCGACCTTCTGTTTCGTACTAAGACAGTATCCCCCACTGCTATTTGCTTCTCGGGGAGCCGTCTCCGTATTGTCTCTCTCTCATTCCTGGCCACTCTCTCCAACTGCACCTGCTCGTTGTCTATCACGCCTGGTTCCCGCCCTTCGGCCTCGGGTATGAGCCCTCGCGGTATTCTTCTAAAGAGCGCTTCCGCCCGGGCAACTCCCGTGGATCGGTGTGGGGTTGTACGGTACTCCCGGAGAAATTCAAACAGGTTCCTCCGGAGGTCTTCCCCTCCATTTTCGGAAATGTAAAATATCTTGTTTAAGGTGCGCATGAAGCGCTCTTCCTCGCCGTTGGCCCTTGGCCATAACAGGGTGACATTCCGGTGCTTTATTCCCTTTTCCTCACAGTATCGGGCAAACACTTGCCCCTGGAAAGGTGACCCATTGTCCGAACACAATTCCACGGGAAAACCATGGGTGGCAAAGATCTTGTCCAACGCTCTGATGGTGTGATCGCTGGCCGTGGATTCGACCAGTTCCACTTCAGGATAACGGGACCACTGGTCGGTCACAACCAGGAAGTACAGACCCCGACCGGTGGAGCCGAAGTCAGCATGGACCGTCCCCCAGGGTAGTTCACTTCTTGCCATGGATTGTACTGGCGGACCTCTGTCCGCTGGGCTGGTGGCCTGGCATGGGATGCATGCCCTCACAAACTCTTCAACCCTTTTCTCCAAGTCCGGGAACCAGACCTTGAGTCTGAGGCGTGCCTTCATCCTGGTCATCCCCTGGTGCCCATTGTGAGCCAAGTGAAGGACCTTCGCTGTGAGGGACCTGGGAATCACGATCCTGTGTCCTCTCAGCAGTAGTCCATCGGACGTTACAGACAAATCGTGACGTGCACTCCACAATGCTTGCAGGTCCTTCTGCACCCCCACATTTCTCCTGGCATTGTTCATAAGAAGGTCCTTCCATGCTCCTGAGGCCACTGCTTCCTTCACCCTCAGAAATGCCTCGTCAGAGTTGGACTCGTTGGCAATCTCATCCCTCGATAGTGCTATGGGAAGTGCCGATTCAACAACCAAATGAATGGAGTCCGCACAACTCGCGACTTCCGTGGTCTCCCCTGACTGCCCTGAGCAGGGATGGCGGGACAGGTAGTCAGCAGGGTTTTGGGTCCCTGGGCGGTACACCAGTCGTACCCCGTATTCCATGAGGGATAACATCCATCTTTCTATTCTCGGTGGTGGTTTAGATGAGGCACCAGCCAGGATGGGCAGTAGTGGCTTGTGGTCCGTCACAACAGCAACTGGCTTCCCTAGGATGTATAACCGGAAATGTTTGCAGCCCCATAATATGGCGAGGGCTTCACGTTCAATTTGAGAATACCTCCTCTCGGTGCTGGTTAGTGCCTTACTGGCATACGCGATGGGCCTCATCGCTCCCTGTTGATCTGCCTGCAAGAGAACTGCCCCTAGCCCTACGGGACTGACATCCACCACTATCTCAGATTCCCGGGTTGGGTTAAAGTATGCCATGGTGTCCAGTTCAGACAGAGCCTCTTTGATGGCCGTGAACGCCCTCTGCTCTTTTCCAGTCCACGCCCATGCCACTTCCTTCCTCGTGAGGGCTCTTAACGGTTCTGAGATGGAGGCCAGGTCGCGAATAAACCGTCCACAATACGTCACCATGCCTAAAAAGCTGCGAACTTCCGCCGGGGACGTGGGTGACGATGCCTCCCTGATGTCCTTCACTTTCTTTGGATCAGGTGATATGCCCCCCGCGTGAAAAACGAATCCAAAGAACTCTAAACTGTCCTTCATGAACTCGCACTTCTCCTGGTGCAGCGTTAGCCCAAGGCTGTGCAGTCTGCAAAAAGTGTCGTCCAGGCGCTTGATGTGTTCCGCTTCCGACCTGGCGAATACAAGAATGTCATCCGACATGTTTATGACCCCTTTCAACCCAGACAGAGCCCCTCTGATGGAATTTTGAAAAACCTCAGCCGCGGAGGATATTCCGAAACTGAGCCTCTTGTATTGGTACAGTCCTTCATGGGTTGTGAAGGTCGTTATATATCTGGACTCTGGGTGGTGCTCCAGCTGGTGGTATCCGGCTCTTAAGTCTAGTTTTGAAAAGACTCTGGCTCCTTGGAGCTCGCCAACAATGTCGTCCAGAGTTGGTGTGATATGACGCTCTCTCTTTATAGCCAAGTTGGGGAGTCTCATGTCAACGCAAATGCGTACAGCCCCCGGTTGCTTGGGCTTTGGAGCGACAACAATCGGGGAAACCCAGGGCGTCGGCCCTTCCACTTTCTCGATAATGTCACGTTCTATTAGGAGTTGTAGTTCCTTTTCCACTTGGGCCCTCAGGTGAAAAGGAATGCGGCGATGTTTTAGTGCCGTTGGTCTGACGGACTTGTCAATGTGGAGCCGTACAGGATCAGCCTTTAGCTTCCCTATCCCTTTGAAGAGTCCGTGAAAGCGTGCCAATAGACCGTTCAGATCCGACAGGTATACTGCGAATGTGAAGTGCACCAAGTTGAGCGCTTCCGAAGCTGCGCAGCTCAGCAATGAATGCGGGCTCACATTGGTGACGAAAAACCTCGCCTTGATACTGTTCCCGCCGTGGGATACCGGGGCTATGAACACTCCTTGGATAGGTAGGGGGGCATCCTCGCCAAACGCATATATCTGGGCTCTAGATGGCGAGAGTGTCGGCGGGCCCGCAAGTGCCTTGTAGTGTCTGTCCGCGAGCACGCACACCGATGCTCCTGTATCGATGAGGACCGGGGTGGGAACTTCCCCAATGTTCACGGTGCATGTGGGTTTACGTCGAGTTCCGGGACCACTTGCTATGCTGGAGATACAGAATATTTCACCTTCTTCTTCTTCTTCTTCTTCGGCGATGTTCATGTCCTGTACCTCCTGTTCCAGAGAAGATATACCCTTCACAGTGCGGGCACCATACTTTGTGAACCTCTCCGGTCCCCTGTTGGCTGCCACGGGCACAGCGGCCCTACACATCCTGGCATAGTGTCCGGGGGCCCCACATCTGCCACATGTCCTTGACTTAGCTGGGCACTCACCCCTGTGAGGGAGATCGTACCCACAGTCCGAGCACGATTGAGAGGAGCTCGATCTCGTGGTCTTTTCCTCCGCCCTCGGTGTCCATCTGGCCTTTCCCGGCGTAAAACGCCTGACAGCGAGTGCCTCTTCCTCACCTTTGGGAATACTGGCTGCGTCCATCTTGGACCCTCTGGCCTCCGCCAGTTCATGCGCCCTCCCCATGTCTAGGATCTGCCGGAGGGTTAGTCCCGGTTCTCTCAGGACTTGCCTCCTGAGTTTGCCAGAGCAACATCCCTGCAGTAGTTGGTTTCGGACCATTTCCTCCTCATTGGCCCACCTGCAGGAGCTCGCCAGGCGTCTCAGACGGGCACAGAACTGGTCCAGCGATTCGTCGCTGCGTTGTCTTTCAGCCCCCATAACAAATCTGTCAAAATCGACATTCGCTAATGGTAGGAAGTGATCCCTTAGCGCTTGCGTGACCGCGTCATATGTTGCCACTGGAATGTCAAGGGAGTCGTATATCTTCTGGACCTCCGTGCCTGCCGAGTACATCATGATGGCAATCTTTGCCTCATCCTCTGTTTCCCCTGAGGCCCTGAACATCATTTCCAGTCTTTTGACCCACGTGAGCCATTTGGGGCCGAGTTTTGATGGAGGGCCTGTGGTGTCAAACTCGGGCATGGGAGCTAGGGTGGTGCGTACTCTGTGTGTTACTGGGGCGGTGGCACCCTCCTCTTCTGACTCATCACCCATCTCCCCTTTTACTCACAGTAAAGTCCTGTCAGAAAATGGGTGATCCGGCTCCCAGCTGTGACAAAGATCTTCTTTGTTCTCCTTTGTCTCTTTCTTTAACACAGCCCTGCTCCAGCTGGGCTGTGAAGTGTCCAAAAATTGTTTATTTTAGTTACTGATGACTCACAGATGGCGCACGAGCACCCAGAACGGGCCGCAACCACTGCGTGTGATGTTTTCACTCGAGCGCTCAAAATGGCCGCCGGCTATTTCGAGCGGTCCGCGACTGCAGATTCGCGCTCCGTTCCTGCGATATTGTCGGAACGAGGTAGCGGTTCACCTCCCGCCTCGTCGCCAGTTTTAGATACTCGCGGGCGATCGGCGAGTCACTCAGCACGCGCCCAGGCATACGCAAACAGGCACACCACAGACACACGCCGGAGACGTGCGATGGCTCCGGTCTCCGGCTGGAACTGCCGGGGCACCGCCTTTATTTTTCAACCGCGCATGCGCGAGCTCCATGAGCCTCGCGCATGCGCAACGCGTGTACCCAGTACACAACACTCACAGCCAGGTCGCTCTCCATTCATATCCGCACAGCTATTGTTGATGTCAATCAGTGGCCACTCTTATGAGCCTCCAGGCTCGTTCTGCCTTATCCTTTCCTCGTTATTTAGGCCGCTGGCCATCTACGACACGGCTGCTCTGATCAGCTGTTCACTGTGTTTTTGCCTTCATTACCGCCGCGCACACGCTCCTCCAGGCTTGTTCTGCCTTATTATTTCTTCATCGTATGGGCCGCAGCCTATCCATGACACAGCCATTGTGATCAGCTGTTCACCGTGTTATTGCCTTCATTACAGCCCCACACCCACTCCGGCTCCTCTATCACTGCAGGGAGGCACACTGCTTCGGTCCTACGAAGCCGCACATCCGGGCACAAATTTGTTCCTACCACAACGCCATCTTGATATTCACGTCTGTAGGATCTCACTATCTTCGCCCGCTCGCAGTTTCCTCCTTCAGCTTTATTTAATGCCGCCATTGCGACCGGAACATTCTCCAGGCATTCATGTTGCTTTGGCTCCAGGGTCATCTCCAGCAGCCGGTTTTACATGCGTTTTATGCTGGATTTTCATCGGATAGGCGGGAACCTGTGGATTTCACGTCCCACTGACTGGCCATGTAGCCACGCCCCCCCGGACGGAATTTCCAAACATAGTGTTAAAAGATCAACCTGAATTGTGGGCAAAAATAGTAAATACGCTATACTCGCATGTTGAGATAACAGGATCTATTCCTGAAAGCTAGCATAGGCCTGTTCTTGTTCCAGTATTCAAAAGGGGCGATAGACTGGTTCCCTCCAACTATTGCCTTTTGCAAATGATGGATACAAGTCAAAAGATTTTTGTCAGGATTATACTAGGCAAACTTACAACCTGGTTGGAAAAAAGCCAACTACTTAACATCTTTCTAACGGGCTTCAGAAAAACATATCACTCTAACCAATATTTGTACATTACAAGTCTTAATTCCGGAACATGAAAATAGGAAGGGTACTTATTTATACTGCTATGTTGATTTCACAAAGGCTTCAACCATATCTCAAGACAAAGACTGTGGGATAAACTTAGGAAATGGGTTATTGACCCAACATTATTATACTACATACAACAACTCTATATGCACACCTCTATCACAATATGCCTACATTCAGAAGGTGTACATACAAACTACTATCAAACAAAATGGGGGCTAAAACAAGGTTGTGTGTTGGGTGAAGTATTGTACAACCTCTATACTGATGAGGTAGAACGAGAGCTGCAGCGCGTCCGTAATTTTCCTCCACAGATAAATGGTACTCAAATACCACGTTTATCATACGCAGGCGATATAATACTGTTTGACCGAACCCCAATTGGTCTTCAGCGCACAATAGATGTGCTAGTATCATGTGCAAATGAGAATCATAGGATAATAAACACAGAAAAGACAAAGAGAATGAGCCGAATTACAAGTTTGCCAGAACTGTAACTACGGTACCGGTAAGCTTGCTGGTACCAAAGTTACCAGACCGGCAAACTACAAGTTCTGCTCACGGGTGCCTTACCACCTGCCAGGACTGGCCTGGTGGGCATACCCGCACCCGCAAGCAGAGCATCTCGGATGCACTGGCACCATTCACGAATGGTGCCGGCGCATTCGGCTTCTCCATTCCAATTGAGCCCTATGGGGGCTCAAGGTTCCAGCCGATTTTAAAGTAGTCTAGAAATGACTCCATACTTCAAAATAGTCTTGAAATGACAGGTTGTAGCCAGCACCTGTTTAGTAAGTTTGTCCTTGTCATTGTTGAGACTTTGGGGTGGTAATTCGTGGGCGCTCGTTGGTGGGAGTTCTCTAAAATGAATAGAGTGTTGGAGAGTGTCAGAGGCGGCCTCTGATTCAACGTTGTTCTCCTTGCGTTGTAATCTTCGAGGTGCGGCTTGACACATGATAGCCTTGACGCTGAGGGTCCTTTCCTCGAACGGTTCGTGTGTGCAGCGTTCATTCGTTCGTGTGAGCTTCTGGAGGCTCCTTGAGGTGTCGGTGTCGGCAGTGCCGGGCATTAAGAGTTGTGGGAGCCGGGACCTGCAAGGCTCTGTACGGTCCTGTACAGTGGCTGTGGGGCCCTTTCTGGGTTTGCTGTGAGCACGCTGCCCGCTACCCGCTGCCCGCCTTGTGCTGCAGTCACGCTCTCTGGGGGTCGGCTCCTCTTCAGTCCGGGCTGGGCAAGTCCCTGAGGTGAGTGGGACTCTGCGTGTGACTCCAGTCTGCATTCCTGATGCATTCCTGACGCAGCTAGTAGGGCTGCTTGAGCTGCCCTTCTAAGGGCTTGTTGCTTGTTTGCTTGCTTTGCTTTCTTGCTTCCTGCCTGTGCACTGGAGAGTCTCTCAGGACTCTCAGGTGCCATCTGTGTGTATTGGTGGGTTCTGTGGTTCCGGGGTGGCCTCTCACTAAATACAGTAAAACACAGCTGATACGTCATCTCTAGACTTAAACGTGTGTGGCTAAAGCGGATGTGCAGTAACTGTGGGGGGAGACCCTTTGAGCTGCCTTCTGCTATTTAGCCCCATTTCGCTGCTAAAAGAGCCAGGTGATATCACGTCTGCCCCAGATCCTGTTGGTGTGAGGAGCTGCAGCGACTGTTTGTATTTCTGTTGGATTCCTGTTGGAGCAATCCCTATTTGGTCGCTGTTCCTGTAATTCCACAAGCAAACCTTCATAAACTATTACCCGGTGCGGAGCGTGGTGCAGAGTTCGGCAGTGAGTCTAGCCAGCCCCAGTCCGCCCCGGCTTCCGCACCGGGAAAATGACATGTGGTGCTTCGACCATTACTGCTGCCGCGGCACCCCAAACACAGCTTTTGCCACTGCTATTGTCATCTGGCCCTCAAACACGTCACAAAGTGCTGCAGCTGCGTCGGAACTTGATCAATGGAGCGGAGTCAGAGTCAAGCAACAATTCCATTACTGAATTATATGTTGCCTCCTCCGCAAATGACACTTCTGTAATACCAACTTTTTTAGCAACGGTGATAGTAAACAAGGCAGCTCCCATTGCATCTCATGAGCCACAGGATGCTCATGTTTTGGAAGCACAAGCAATTTATGATCCTCGACCACCAGAAACCGTGAGAGCAGCTGAGACTACTCTACCACGCTGGCTCCCAGAAACGAGCAAAATGCCCACGGCTTCAGTCTTACCTTCGCCGTCAGTTTACATCGATGCAAGCGAGTCTCCTTTTGACGTAACTGATTCTGAACTGCTGCCGCTGTGACTGGTGAGCGAGATTAGCACTGAAGAACTCCCCGTGACGTGCACCAAAGTTGTACACTCAGTCGGAGTCCCTTCCGACCTTTGTCGTCCAACTAACGCTCGGGTTGACGAACCCCGACTTTACCAGGCTGCGAGTAGGCGTATGGTTCACAATGCAGGCCAAACCATCGGGCCTGATGTCTTCACATTTCCACAATCTTTCAGCTCAAACAAGTTGGCCCCAATGCCACAAAGAAACATAGAAAATAATTACAACTGTCCACAGACTCCATCCCGCTTGAGAACTAATGCGGAATTGATAGTTGACCCAAGACCTGCAAAACGGCCGCATGTCGATGGATTAAGGCCCAAGGACTCACCTGCAAAAAAGCTTGCGAGGCTCAACATAAACAATGAAATGCCAAACAAAGTGGGAAGCGGCTCTGGAAGCGCTGCGTTCCCAGTGAATACACCCCCAATACACAAGGAGCTGCCTGCATCTGAGTTGGCCGTGAGAGAAGCGCGTCTAACTGAAAGATTAAAGACAGATTTCCTAACGATGCGAGAGAGACTAGAAGAGAGTTTCATTCATAAATATGGAAAGGCTTGTGACACCACCAACTCTGAAACATGACAGTGACTCAGAATTAGACGCTAAGAATAAGGCCCATCTATCTACAGCTGCCGGACTGCAAATTCATAATAATGTTCTAGCAGCAACATCGATTGCCATGTTTCCATTCATGAAGTTGTATGAGGCCATGCACGATTCTCTAAATGACCAGATTTCATTGATGGCCACAATAAACAGCAAACTGTGCAAGATGGAAACGTTATCGCAAAACATCACCCAGAGGCTCGGCTACGAAGCCGACGCCTCACGTTGCTGGCAATCGCGATTGAGCGATATCGCCAGACAAGAATCTAACGATAAAGCTGATCTGATGACTGTTGTCATAGAATGTACAAAATGGATGCGACACAATATGGCACCTAAGCACGATTTCACGGCCGTCATGGAACACAGATCAACTGAAAAAAGGCCCACAAGGAAGTCAACGCCAAAACCACATGGGCCAAATTACACTTCTAAAGAGCTTCCAATTATTGAGATCATTGACTCGGAAGCTGCAACAAATTCTTCTGTTCCAAACATAATGGCCACGAAGCAAGTGACATCAACGTCCCCTTTGGCCTCAAAAGAGAGAAACGATCCATCATGCCCAGAGAAGACAACCCCAGAGCTAGTTCCAACGAGCTCTGTAGAGAATGCCCAATTGATTGATGATGCTGAGAAAGTCAAATCAAACGAAAGTACAAAATCAAACATGACAAATTCTCAAGTATCTACTGATTCAGGCCTGCAAGACCTGACCACCAAACTATCCTTTGGAATATTCTCAGATCAAGCCAACACGATAAAGGTGCCAGACAGGAAAAAAATCCAACCAGGAACAAAAGCAAAAGAAAAATCTTTAAAAGCGAGACTCGAACCGAAAGCAAAGAGACCGCGAACCAACGAGGCAAAAAGATTTATCAGGAACATCTCAACCCCACCGTCCCTCAGCATGTTCAATCGAGCAACAAAGAAGGGAAACACTTCGAATGAAATAAATAAAGCTAACAACTCGAATATGGGGACAGCTCCATATACCAAGAGAATGAGGGAAGAACAAAATGAGGATGAAGACGCAGAGAGCGAACTTTCGATCGATCTCTGCGATCTATCGACCTATTCTGTTGATGATAACGATGATTCAACAAAGAGGAACTGGGACAATATAACCAATGAAAAAATAAAAGTGGCTAAGTCGATTGATGTGAAAGCTGGAAAGAGGTCTGAAAATTCGCCCCTAATAAATGCAGAGATGAGGAACAAAATCATCAAAAGCCTAGCTCCGGCAGAGACCGCGAATGCAGCAAGTACAGAAAATTGCCAAAAAGGAAACAAGGGGAACAATAAACAATCCTCACTTGTAAATCCAAATCCTAAACAGACAATGGCTCAAAAAGCAAAATGTGATGGACAAAACAAAATAAATTCTAAGGAATTTGTCAAATCTGTAAAGACCCACAGTTGGAAATTACAACTTGAGAACATTCTAAACGAACAGAATGATGTGAACCTAAATCGTCGCAATATTATCAAGATCCTACATAGCATACCTATATTACGAACAATCGAATCCGACGACATTACAGTCGTCGAATATATGTCGGAGGCAAGACTAGACTGGGTCACCCTTCATCTCAAGTCAAAACTAATTGTTAGGCAACTTCTTGACGCCAAAGAAGACTTGCTGTTCTTTGGCTTCGATGTTCAGTTCTTAGAAGAAGGTTCATCCCATCAATGGTGCTCAAACTCAAGCTTGCTCGCTCGACAGAGCGACGATCAAAAATGCACACATCTACGAGATCAGGAAAGAGTTTCACGGGCGTCTGCCCAAATAGACTCCTCAAACTCACGATGGAACCCTCAAGGGCAGAAGAGAGGTGATCATTAGGATAAGACCCCTGGAAAGTTCGTTATTCACCGTTTGGCATCCTGGAACACAAGAGGCTTCGCCCACCTATTCAAAGAGAAATGGCCACAATTAGACAAATGCACGCTCATATGTCTACAAGAAACTTGGCTCAGGCATAAACCAACAAGCGATGGATACACAGTACTGTTTAAAGCAGCTGGCAAGAACGAGCTTGGTCGACCGTTTGCTGGGCTCATCACAATGATTAAAAACAATATAAACTGGACCATTGTAAAGGCTGTAAATCCGAACTTGTTTACTCAAGCGCCCACGGTAAAACTCCCCATGACCAACGGGGGTCCTGGGTATTACTTGCTAATAATCAACGTGTACTGGAATCCAGCGATGATTCCCCAAAATAAACTAATAGCGACTGTCACTGCATTAATCGATGAATGTCTAATCACTTACAACGATCCAATAATAATTATATGTGGTGACTTAAACTACTCTTGGTTCAAGGAGCAAAGTCCACTCTACAAAACAAATACTCTGATAAGCAATCAATTATTAGACAGAGGTGCTCGGTGGACGAAGGAGATGACGATAAGAAACTGCTCTATGTTAAATGGATGCACAAACGGAGACATCCCAGCTGCACCGTGGATCCAGTTCCAAAACACTTGATTATATTTGTGTGTCCAGAAATCTAAAAAGCTAAATCACTCACTTGACAACAGCAAAAATTACAAAAAGCGATCATGATGCATTAGTGATGACGTGATATGAGATGGTGATGCCGAGTCCTGAAGCCAAATACACGGAACCCATAACAACAAACCACTCAGGATCAAGGTTGAGAATTGTTAGGGAGAATTCTCTGTTTAGGCTGAATTTCCTAACCTAGTGAGTCCCCCAGCAGCTTTGTTGGATTTTTGGGGGTTATTTTTTTCTCCTGCAAAGATGAGACTGTTTTACCCTCACTCTTGGGCATGATTTGAGTGTGTTTCTTTGACTCTAGATGTGTTTAATGGGCTATGAGGTCTTTTACTCCATAGGGCTTCATGTGTTTTTGTGATGTGTGTTACACAGTACCCTCAGTGCAGTAACACAGGGGTGACATAGTGACCCCCAAAATAGACTCCATACCCTGGGACTGACTACTGTCTCCCAGGGCATGTAAAGTCACCATTGACTTTAATAGTCTCAAATTCTGAACAGAACCAGTACAAACCATCATATTGTGGACGTACTGGCATGGGCAATTCGACTGCCCCGGGGTCTGTTAGTCGAGGGGGCACGTCTCCGTCCCCCCTGATCAAGTTTTGGCTGGTGGCAGTGGATACTACTTTTTATATTCGACCGAGAATATATCTCTATGGGATTTCCCATTGTTCGGGGCTACCAACTTTAAATATTTAATTCCTATAGCCTCGAACATACCGCTGGTTTATTTATTTAATATTAATTCTACGGTTGTTATTTATTGCCAGAACTCGGTTCTAAAATGGCGTTTGTGTTCGCTTCTGTGACTCCAACCAAAGTTGAGCCCTTTGATCCACTTTTTGGCGGGCTTCTCCACAGAAGCCCTCCAAAGTGGTGCCACTCTGTCTGGGGTACTTAGGAGGGGTGGAGGGGGATTTAGGCACCCTGGATTGAGTTGCCTAGGCAACTCAAGTCGCACTCCGTCCTGATTGGCCCAAGTGGTGAGCCGGCCGGCTCACCACTTAGCATGTTTGAGTGACAGCTAGGCTGAGTGAATGGGGGTTTTCTGCATAAAAGCAGGGCTTTGGGGACTGGAACTTTAGAAGTCACCACAGGACCTAAGAATCTGACGAGGGAGAAGCTGAGCCAACCTGCTACAACGACACCACCGGTGGAGCCCTGCTGAACCGTCTCACCACTTTTCCCAACGACAGAGTTGATCTCCAGCCCGGAGAGTCTTCTTCCTTCGACTGGTGGGGATAACTAGTCTGCTTCCTTTTTCGCTTTCTGGAGCATCTCGTGGCCGCCTTGCCTGTGCCAAGCACCCCGGAAACCGGGATACCACGTTTCACCCCTACCGCGAATCAAAGGGTAGTACCTTTAACCGGAAAACTCTGCGGCTGGTTTCTTCCCTGGCAGTGCAACAACCTTCATCTTTCCTCCACGTCGAGATCTTCTCTTCTTCTGGGCGACGCTGCAACTTGCACCCGCTGCAAGGAACAACTGCCCCTGCTGGAGGATCCTTTCCACCTAAGGTAACGTGTTCCGCCTGGCTTCCCTTGCAACTGACTGTACGGGGTAGATTTAGCCCCCGGCTTTCGAACCTGGGTTAGCCTGGGACAACTTGGCTAAACTTTTCTGAGCCTCTCTAAACCCTTTCTGAACTCCCTGCAAGACTTTCAAAGCCTATTGTAATTGTGTGATCTTGGGCGCATTTGTGCTCTGCTCTCTCTAAGAGTGGGCCCGGCCGATGGACTTTGGCTCACCAGTAACTTTTGCCTTTTCTGCCTTGCTAAAGTGTTCCAAAGTATTAAAGTGGTGTATCTTCCTACATTCTGCCTTTTTCCCTCCCTTTTTCGTTAACTTATTGGAGTGCCATCTATAGTTAAGCGCTCACCTCTGTCCGGAAATAAGTGGTGTTAACTAAGACTTGTCTGATAAGGAATAAGGGATGTATATATAATAATAGTAACTGTGTTTAGAGTGATTTACAATAATAGTGCTGGAGTGTTTCAATAAGTGTGTTTTTAAATAAATAATTATATACCTTGATACCAAAGCTCTGGTCAAGTGTTTGCTTGTGCTATTGTATCTGAGTGCCTATTGTGTATACTTTGCATACTGCCTAACTCTTCTTGTGGGAAGTCTGACTGCTCAGCCACAGCTACCAGGTAAATCTGGGTGCTACAGACTGCTACCAAGTGGGTTTACTGCTAACACCTGTAGTCCTAAATATTTTGCAGTGTTCCCAAAGGGAACTGCACAGGTTTCTGCCTAACAAGAATTAATACCAAATAACAGAACATGTTTACTGAAAAATACGTGACAATCCCTACACTGGCTTCAAACATCAACTATAGCCCGCTCCTGATGCAGTTTACAGTGGTAACTTCAAATCAAAGGACACATCAAATATTCAATAGACACTCCTTTAGTGCAATCCTCTGCCTAGCAAAGAAACAATTGCACAGTGACTTAACAAAGATAAAAAAAGGAAAAGGCAAAGAAAATGCCACCAAAATGAAAAAACGACTGCTCGAATATAGAAATTGGCTAAAAGCATTTAATATCAAGCGTGACCAGGAGCAAGCGGAAACCATGTTGCAGCTCATCATGCAAAAAGACACGAGACTGCTATGGGAAATAATCAACACCGTCTCTGTAAAAGCAGCCTACGACATGGCAAATGGGGTAAACGATGCAAGATGGGTCTCCTACTATACAGCCGTCTTCGACTCACAGAGCATTGCATGCACAATACCAGAGATTGAAAATACCTGCAACTGGCTCATTGCTGAAACATCGGAGGACATAAAATGTGACATTCAAAAACTAAACTAGCACTCTGGGACGAGCAGGCAAAGGTAATCGACAAATGCCAAACAGGCTTCACTAAGGGGGTCGGTGTAGAAGTGAATTTAATCATCTTAAACACCATAAAACTAGAATCCATGAAGAGCGGAAAAAAGGTCTTCCTTGCCTTTATAGACTTAAAACAAGCCTTCGATACCATCAACTGCCATAAACTATGGAGAAAATTAATGTCATGGCATGCCCTCTGGCGATACTGCAACCTATCATGGCACTACATTCTAACACTTCCTTCCGTGTAAGACTGAACGCAAAAGGGGACCTATCTGATGTAATCTTCACAAAGAGGGGAGTAAAACAAGGCTGCCCACTGGCAGCTCTATTGTTTAAACTTTTCATATCGGATTTACCCATTGCTTTAATGGAGCCAAGAACTTTCCACCCAAAGATAAACAACCATCATGTTTCCTGGGTCACAAATGCTGACGACATAGTCCTGCTAGATACCACACAAATTGGGCTGCAACGATCATTAGACGCACTTCAAAGGTACTGCAAGAATAACGATCTACTAATAAACACAAAGAAATCAAAGATTATGTCAATCATCAGTGGATGCCCACAAAGCAAAAAAAACTTCAGCTGGTTCTTAAACAATGAAAAAATAGATGCTACAAATTCCATTCGATATCTAGGAGTGCAATTCAAAACCTCAATACATGAATGGAACTGGACCCAAGAGTTGCTAACGCAAATAACAATGTTTGCCTTACAAGGACTGAAACTTCATGCTGCATATGGCAAATTCACGTTAAAACCATTACTCTCCTTCTACTTACAAAAAGTCGTACCGGCCATAACGTTTGGCAGTGAAGGTGGTTGCAACATACCTGCAGATATCTGGTGTAAGTTGGAGGGCAAATATTGGTGGAAAGTGCTACGATTACCACAGAACCTCTCAACAACAGTGATCCGCTATGAACTCGGCATAGAGTCATTATACAGCACAGTGCTGTGGAAGTCTCTCTCGGCATGGCGGAAAATGAGAATGATTCCAGTAGCTGGCCCTTCCGAAATCCTACAAAAAAGCTCCAACACTAACACGTCGGATCTAATAAGCGTGTGGGAAAAAAACTGCTTGCGATCATGCGATCTGCAGAGCTGACGGAAGAGCTCGTCATTAAAATGCCACAAAGAGCCAAAATAAAATTGAGACACTGGAATTGGATACAGAATGATGAAAGGCGGAAAAAGTTGACATCTATTCAAGATCTGGGAACGTCGTCGCATGGCCTTGGCGAAACCCCTAAGTACTTATGTAAATTCCCTTCACGACATCATCGTAATCAATTAGTGAGACTGCGCTTCAACCTCTACAAGACCAAAGCAGTTCTAATGATGAGGCGCGACCCTGACACCACTGACAATCAATGCAGATACTGTAACAATGCAGCAGAGTCAGCCAAACATCTAATAATTGAATGCCCAGCCACCAAAGTCCAAAGGACACTACATCTTGCAAGCTATGCTCCAATAGACAACAACTTAGAACAGTGGTGGAGCTATTTAATCTCTGGAACAAATACACGTATGACGTGTGCAGTGATAAATTATATGGACTCCATACTGCCAGAAATCTGATGAGGTTTTGACCAGACCTAGCAAGCAGCAACATGATGGACTGTCAAGCAAAGGACATATGGAACTGTGTAATAAAAAGTTTGTTTTTTGTAAACTAAACTAAAAATTACAATAAAAATAAAAAATAAAAAAAATGAATAAACATCTGACTTTTAAATTATTATAACTGTCATGAATAGTCTAATGCACTATTGTACAGACCTAATATCCCATTGCCCGTCTAATCCAAATTTGTATTTTCTCAAGAAGACTTTCCAAAGACTAACACATTAATCTCCTGTTGCTAGTTACTTTGCTGTTAAGACCCCTGGTTAGAATTCCAGGGTTCTTATAGCAAAGCACGACCGGTTGTTTCAACAAATATTTACCCAACATGCCTCCATGGAAATAGAAGCAAGTTCTCTGAGCTGTGCCCCTCTTCAATTTCCATGGCTGGTCAAAGGGCATGAGAGGAGTGTTGATGCAGCAACACCTATAGGCAAGTGGGAGGTGGGAAGAGTGGGGAGGCAGCAGCGGGGATGCCGAAAGAGGGCAGGAAGATTGTGGTTTAGTGCAAGAAGTAGTGCGATTGCTTAGAAAGTAGACATGTATCATGAGATTCATCCCGTGTTCCAAGCAACCTGGCTGGCTTCTGTGCCCACCTCAGGTGCAAATTAACTTTAGATTATACATTTTCTTTGCTGCTATCCCGTAGACGTAGTATATTTCTTTTCATGAGTAATACATTTCCAGACTCCAAACACTTCACAATTTTCAGTTTCTTTTAAAATGAACTTTCAGAACTCCATTCTAAATAATTTCCCATTAAATCAATGTGCAAACAGCTGCATATAAAGAATATTGGATGGAATGTTTCTTTCAATGCTCCCTGCACTCCCCCCCACATTGAATGGCAATGTAGTCGGTCATGTGGGGCTGGGAGGGCTGGAAATAGCATTGTGACTCATATCTCCTCCCAATGCCAATGTGCCCCCTAGCAGAATAGCCAATTCCAATTTTCACCCCAATCCCGATCTCGGTCGTCTGCATTCCCTGGTGGACTATCAAGCTGGTTTCAAGACATTCTCCTCCAGCATCTAGTTTAAGTTATTTTCAGACAAGAGCTGTTGGGCGCTCCCATCCTGCTCCTAGAGAACCTGGAGGTAGTGGAGATTGAAAGAAGGTATCTTTTGATCTGGCTTGCTGTTCTTCAATTCTCTATGTGTCCCACTCACTCAATTTTCACTATCCACACAGTGACCGGGTGGAGGCACCTTCTTCATTACGGGTACCATTATGAAATGCTGATATCCAAAATGATATTGGCAAAGTTTGTCTATCTCTCTGGCAGAAGCAAAAATGATCCACAAGGACTGTCTGAGACTCAGGTCAGTGTCTTCTTTCATACAAACAGCGTGGGGAGAGTCCATCATTCATCCTCCTATATAGTACCCTCATGTCTCTGCAAGACTCAAGAAGCTCCTTTTCACTGTGGCTCTGGAAGGCATAGGTTCACCCTGTTCTGGGTCTCCTGGTATAATGTACTGTTCTGGATTCATGAGGAGGAGTAATCTGGCTTCAACCTTGTTTGTAATGTTCTCCTGGACTGATTGAGCTGATGGAAAGCTCACTGGTAAGGAAATGCTTCTTGCTATTTAAGGTGCTCTTGGGGAATGTAGCTTATTCTGCTGTGAAGAACATTGTTTTGCAGAAATTGGCAAATTAGCTAAAACAATGCAATGCTTAGGCTGCTGGATCATGTCCGTTAAATTACTGTTTTGATGATTGTTTTAGCTTCTCTCCATTAATTGTTCGTCTCACACCCCTTATGAGTTGCTGTATTAAATGTTTCAATAAATGGGCTCTATATGTTCTTTCATTAGTAACATATGTCCATAACTGTGTTTGTTGATTATAGTCAGTGCTTACCGTACATGGTTGTTTATTGGGACCTATATAATTGCAAAGGGGTCTCATCAACTTCATTATGATTCCCTGATGGCCCTAATTTTGAATTTGAGTTTTAGTGTTAGGATATTGTTTATAGTGAATATAAGCAAATCTGTTAGTCAATCATAGCTGACAAATAGGTTTTCTAGCTTCTAGTTACACTTTGTTTACCCTTCCTCACCTTTTTCATTGACTGAGACTTATCCCATGCCTGGCCAGAATGTTTGCCACTCAATGCAAAGTGACATTTTACTAATTCTCTTTCCATAAAGCACAAAGTCAACTTTTGCAACGAACACCCACTTACTATCGTGGGAAATGTAGTACACTTTTACAAACACATCTTTTTCCACACTAATTTCTCTACCCCACTTAACCACTGACCAGAATCATTCTGAGCTTTCCAGCAACTCTGTGGAGACAGGTGGTATTTTAAAGAACTGCAACATAACAGCATAACCTAAACTTTCATTTTTATATTTGCAATCTCAAACGCACCTACTTGTAACACACAAGCTTTTCAACGTATTCCCCAAAATTCCATTGATCCCAGTATGTAACATTACAAACTATGGCTGTATCCTGCTTTAGTTTTCTACGTTTCAATGCATGCAATGTACACATTTACGTACATCAGCATGTCAAGGTCATTATTGACCTCCTGTTAGCCAATCAAATTGCACAGAAAGCACAAAATAATTACTGTTATTTATTGCATTCTAAGCATTCTGACTTCAGAAGCAGGCAGGGAAACAGCAGAACACATGTCGATGCGTTCGAGCAACAGAAATGCAATGTGCCAGGAAGATTTCCTTTAACAAGAGATGTGCCCTGCCAGTGTATTTGTTTTACTGAACTTTCTACGTAAGAGATGCACTAAATTGAAAGTTACAACATGGAAAAAAATGCTTTCGCTTGTGTTTAGGGAAACTATTTACTTTTGCACCCAATGAATGCTCATGTTGAAACCATCCTTTTTAAACAAGCTTGCAATTACAATACTTCCCTCATTAAGACAAACTGGGTATTTAAATACTATAAAATAAAACCACATTTAATTTACTAGCACACTTTGTCCATTTACTTTACTCGGTTTAAAGGAACGCTTTGCACTTCGCCCCAACTCTAAAACCTATATTGTTATTAGCAATGTGTGCTAGCAGTTATAGTGACCTTGAGAGGGTTTATGATTGCTTGGCTAATAACCCATAACCAAAATATGGGTGGGTCATTATCCTGCAATAATGACTCCACTCTTGGTCTTTAAAGCTATATTAAAAAGGAATAGTATATATTTTAAGAGGCAACACAATTAATAATTGTCTTCCCCAAGCGGTTGCCAACAATGGTATTTCCTACATCCATAGTTCCAAAATGTTGAACATTTGTATATTATGCATAGTGAACAGTGTTCTGAGGTTTCTGATGGCTTTCTTATCATACTCGGCGAATCTCCTAAAATACAATGCCTCAGGATTCTGCATCACTGTCTGTGTGGTAGGACACATCAGTGTGTAAGGAAATGTTTGCAAAACTACTGAAGTTTGTTCGGATTAGGTGGCATTCATTCCCTGTTCTGTCACTTGTGGGGAATAAAGGGAGCTCACTGAACCATGCTCTTGGTCCGATGTTAGTGGAATAGGACTGTAAACTAGAAATCAGTGAGAGGAAAAGCACTGAGGCTGAGAGGAGACTTGAAAAAATTGCTTACAACACACCAGACATCTGATAGTTCTGACTACGAATATTGATGGCCATGTTGCAACCACAGAATAACCGGATATTGCTGCTAGAATTTCTTTCGGGTTCATAGCTCAGCAGCTAAGTGTTCGCCTCTGACATGGGGCCAGTCTGGACTCTGCATGTTGGATTCCTCGCAGGGCAAACTATGCCCCTCATCTTTTCCGGTATTGATCATTTGAGTGCAATTGCATTGCATTGCATTTATTTGAAGAACAGGGATGTCAATTTCGATCACAATAACACAATTACTGATGAAAGAGGCATTTTCCGGAAGAGTACCTGTACAATGGCTCAAAGATGAAAACAAGTGGGGAATCAGTTTATGAGGGTGCAAACAAAGTCAGACATAGACCTTGGGCAAAACAAAACAAACAAACTAGATACATAAGAAACAATTGCCTTACAATGCTAACATTAACCTAGGGTGGAAAGTGCTTAAAAGAGGGTTACTGTAAAAATATACAAAATTACATGATTACATGGCACTGGAGGGAGTGGTGGTGTCATGTAGGGAGGATAGGGGACAGGGCAGGGTGAGCTCACTCTTTGGCAAATAAGTGAAGTTTAAGCTGAGCTTCAAAGAGATGCACAATCAGGCAGAAATGGGCAGGGGATTCCAATGAGCTGGAGTGAGTAGGGACAAAGAACGGAAGCAAGATGTGTCATGGGGTGGATATGGGGCAGTGAGGTTCAATGCAGAGGATATACAGAGGGATTGAGATGTCAGTAGACAGAGATTCCTTTAGACAGGTACAGTGGAGCAAGACAATTGATATGTTTGTAGACTGGGAGAAGGAACTTGAAATAGGAGCAATTGTTCACAAAGAACCCACCAGCATGGTGTTGGTCAGGAGGGATATAGGTAGGTTGTAGATAGTGCAGGAGGCACAGTTTAATACTTTGCCTAAATGGAGAAAGGACTAGAGAGGAAGGTGAGGGAGTAAACTCAGGCAGTAGTGACATTTGCAGTGCATGATGGTGCAGATTAGAGTTCTAGATTAATTTGTAAGGAAAGATCAGATTTTGCAAATGTTGAGTAGGTCAATACGAGTAGCAGTGGTAGTGATAAATTGCTGCAGGCAGAGGGCATTATCAAAGAGGAACCCAAGATTGTGACCCTTGGGTGAGGGAGCAAGACGGTCAAGTGGGAAGGAGGTAGGACAGGGGAGGGGAGGGGTGGGATTGGAAGCTGAGGGAAAGATGACTTTGTTTTTTGAAGAGTTCAGCATGAGGCACTGAAGAGTCATCCAGCAACAAATTGCAGTGAGACAGTTCCAAATCTGATCGGAAATGGCTCAGTTGAAGAGAGTAAAGGAGAAAAATATTTGAGTGTTATCAGCAAAAAGGGGATAGTGAAAGCTAAAGTACGCAATAAGTCTTCCTAGGGCAGAGTTATAGAGGGTGAAGAGCAGAGGTCTATGGACTGATCCTTGGGGACGCCTAACGGGAGAGGGGTGGGGTCAGCGGTTTGCGATCTCCAAGATTTTTTTAAAGATTCAACCTTCCAGGTAACAGGCGACCGCCGAGAGAGCAGATTTGCAAAACCGAAGGTCCTGGAGAGTGAGGATGGAAGGGTGGTTCACAGTGTAAAAACAACAAAGAGGTCCAAAAGTATGAGTATAGAAGAGAATTTTGAGAGGTGAACATCAGAGAGAACGTTGGAAACATGCATGAGTCCAGACACGGTGCTGTGTTTACTACAGAAGACAGATTGAAGTAGTTCCCCAACATGATTATCCTCAAAGTACTTAATTATCCAGTTGAACTCCATCCTCTCAAAAAACTCCATTTAATAATGGGGAAGGAAGGGAACTGGGTGATAGTTTGTTAGAACGTTTGGATTAGCATAAGATTTCTTCAAAACAAGTAGGACAGTTGCATTTTTTAAGGAGGCAGGGAAGAGTCCAGGAAATAGAGGTTGAAGAGTTCAGAAACATGAAGGCAGGGGAATGAGACGGGGTCATTACGAGTTTGGAGGTAGCCATGGTGCTCTTAGCGCCATGTCGACCCCCATACCGCATACCGGGTCCGGGATCCCTGAATGGGGAATTACCGGGCTATTCTAACCTTGGAGGCCCCGGTAATTCCTCATTCAAGGAACCCGGACCGGGTACTTCCCCATTCCCATTTGAGCCCCCATAGGGCTCAATGGGAACGGGGACCATGCTAATAACGGGCCCGTTATTAGCATACTGGTCCTTTAGCGGCTCCCACTAAGGGCGCCTGGTAAAACCAGCCACCCTTAGCGGGACCCGCTAAAGGAACTCATAATGCGGTGGTAAGGGGTTAACGGCACCAGCACCTTTACCGGAGCCGTTAACCCCTTACCGCCAAGGTCGTAATGACCCCCTAAATCTGCGACAATTTGTTGAGAAAAGGGGTCGATGGGTCAGCACTGTGAAAGATGGGTGCTAATTCAGTAGGAGAAGTAGGGGAGAAGTAGACAAGAGTAGAAAGGGTGACTGGTGGTGGATAGGAGAGTGTGGGAGGGAGAAAGGAGGACTGAGAGTGTCAAAAATGTTAGTGATTGTAAAAGAAAAGTATTGAGCAAAGTCATTAGCGGAAAGGGAGGAGGTGATGCATATGTGCTTGGGAGGTGTGTGCAAAGCTTGGAGACTACCTGAAAGTTAGCTGGGATATTGCAAAGGTGGGGATTAGGCTTGTAAAGCAGGATAATTAGACAGAGTCCAGTATAGAGGTGGGAGCAGTGATTCAGGATTTTTGTAGGCTGGGGTTAGGGTGATGTCCGTGATTTGTGCCAGCATCACAGGCCGCTGTGCATGTTTCTTTTTAGGGTCTGTGTCTCAGAAGTGATCCAGTGCTGAAGACAGGGATGGTGGGGGGAGGTGAATGTGCTAGCAGGATAGTATTGGTCAAGGAAAAGTCATCACATCATCAAAGTAAGGGGCAAGATAGTGGGTAAGCAGGTCATGAAGGGAGTAGAAGAAGGAATCAGATGGAAGGGAGTTGAAGGCGTGTTGCTGCAGAGGGCTAGGGAAGGATAAAGTCCCCATCATGACAATTCAGATGTCGGTAGGATGTGACTCAAAGAGACGTTTCACGTTAGGGAAGAATGAGATGAGAGGAACAGGGGGTTGATAGAGGGCCAGGGCAGTGAGAGTAGTAGGAGGAAGCAGGAGAATGGTGAAATATTCAAGAGGAATAGGGGATGTCCGAAGGGCAGGGGGCTGTGGTGAGAGCCTTATTGATAAGGAACTCAACACCACCACCTTTACGAACAGGTCAGGAGAGTGGGAGAAGGTAGTAGTTACAATGTGGAGGGGTGCAGGTGCACAGGAGAGTAGAGAGATCAGAGGAGAGTGAGACAGAATTAAGACCACATTGGAGTGAAGTAAAGATGCATTATGGAGGGTTGAAGAAATAAGCAAGTGAAGACCGTAAAGGAAGAGTGCATATCAGGTGGGAGAGGGTAGGTGGGCACGTGGAAGGGGAAGAGGCGGAAGGAAAGCTGGAAAGAAGCAGGTGTAAGTTCTGAGTTTGGCTAGAATGGGGCTATAGGAAACCAAAAGAAAACAAACAGGAATGTTCCTTGATCCTATAGAGTTTCAGCAGCTCTGCCATGAATAGAGGGCCACTGGGTCGAATGGTTCCTATCTGTGGAAGCAGTAGTCAGGTATAGGGTGTGTAAACCCAGCCCAATGTGCCTGTCAGGTAAGGGGTTATAAGTAGGGGGAATAGTAATGTAGGGAATGCAAGAAAAGAAAAAGACACAAACAGAGGAGTCGTAAAAGGGTTCCATTAAATCTGTATGTGCTTGACTGGACTTACCTGACTGTACCATGTGTCCTCAACATGAGCAATACATGTAACTCTGAGACTTACAACATTATGCAGGTCCCTCTCCCTGCCAACCAACTTAGACTAATCTGAGAACAAGATTATAACAAAGGACCATTACAAAAGGACAGTTATAAGGAAAAAAACAAAAGGAGAAAGAGAGAAAATAAGGGAAAGAAGAAAGAAGGAGAGAGATAGAAAAAAATGATTAGTGCTCCCTGGGAGGCTGCAGCCTTGAGAGGCACCCCAGGGCATCAAGGAGGTGGCTGACTGGGCTGTATATGCCAGCAGCATCCCAGTGCAGATCAGAAGTCTCTGGACGAGTGTATGAGGTGACCCAGACATGCAGCATGGCTATTAGAGGCAACAGCCCGCCCAGGCTCTAGAGCGGGTTCGCTGGAAATAATCAAAAGCTCGAACTGCATACTTTGAGTGGACCAATGAAGTGACGCCTCAGTCTGACTAGACTGGGGGGACCAGGGAATGTGGAAGTCCTGGGTTGTGTGATGTGCATCAGTCTGGGTGAAAATGGCGGGGGCGTGGCCAGAGAGAAAACCCACCCGCCCGCAGCCAGATGGGTTGGTGAAGAAATCGGACAGCACCACTGGCATATGCAGGGCCTCCAGCACTGCTGGGGGCTTGGGAGGTCTATGCCCTCCCTGGGACAACAGGGAGGGCAGGGCGAGCAGCAGTTATCTGGCTCCTACCTGGCCGGGGCTCTGCAGCGAAGTGCAGCAGTTTGGTCCTGGCTCCGCTTAGGTGTGCAGGACTTGGGAGGAGCCCAACAGTGTCAACACTTATCCGCCGTAGGCAAGCAAGACACTGCGACAGAGGAACTAAAGGCTCAGAGAGTCCAGGGACCAACAACACAATGCCACCATGCAGGAAGGTGGGGCTGGTTTAGCACCTTAATAAATAAACACTGCCACAGAGGAAACAACAAGGCTCCATAAGCCCAATCAAGTGTTGCACCCACCTTATTAAAGTGGAGCTGGTTTAGCTACGTTACTAATGAACACTGCCACGGAGGAAACAAATAAATACTTCATCCAAAATGGCCCCTGAAAGGCCAATGCTGGAACTCATGGCAGCCACCTGTGGCAAAGTGGGGTGTTACGGGGCGTGATCTGGCCATGGACATCGCACCAGCTCCCCCGTATGATGCTTTGGGACACCAACATCAGGAGGCCCAGTGCCTCAGAGGTCGGAAGGGTGGGGGCTGGCCATGGACATCGCACCAGCCCCACCAGGATGTGCTATGGGACACCAGCACATAGGGAGACTCAATGCCTCGATGGATGTCAGGGCTGGCCCTGCCAACTCAGGTGGGCTCTGACTGCCGGCTGGACAGTGGACCCCATGGCAGCGTGGCCTGCAGGCCCTCTGGGCGGGGGCGGGCCTGCAGGACACAGTAAGAGAGACACACTCAGTACATGTCGTTGTGGAGTCTGCAGCCCTGCAGAGCTCCCTTTTATTAGCTTGGGCCATGACGACATCATGCCCCATCTTAAAAGGGCAATACATGGGGGAGGGACCCATCCTCTTAAAGGGGCAATACACATAGGAGGTTTCACTACACAACATCCCTCCTTTTTCATAAGGAACAAAACAACTTGTCATATAACATATCTGATTTTCCCGAACCCCTAATTTCTCAATGCAGACAACAATACTTCAGAGGTGGGGTACCATCTTCAAACAGGATGTGCTATTCGCACACATGGTCCCACCTTATTGTCTACTTAATTGGTGATGGGAACAGGAGGGGACGCCCCCGGTGGATGGTTGGCAGATGGACCGCAAACTATCAACCCTTTATTAACCTGGGGTGCGGACCTGCCATCATTGCATGACGCTCACGGGTAATACCAAATGGAGCACCCCTACCAAATGCAGGAGCACAGCTTCACGTTACTGTCCTTTACTGGGACCACTTTAAGCATGTAAATACTATGTAGGTTCACAGCATCAAAACACAGTGTACTGAGCCCTCTTAAAGCTAAGGCAGGACTTGCAGGAGACCAGTTCGTCATCCATGAGCGACCATTCCGGAATCACTTCCCGGGTCCAGGTCCAATTATGGTACAGTTCACAGCCGGCAAAGCCGCACCTGGCAGGTATCAGGGGCCACATCGGCATAGTCCCTTGTTGTTGTGGGCAGGGCAGTGATCTGCATATCTCTGGGCATCTAGGCTGCTCCACGTGCTGCCGACAGGGTGTGGGGTAATTGGACATCACTCACCCCTTTTCTGGCTATGTCCCCCAGGCACGAGTGTCTCTTTCCTTCCTTGGCACAGAAGGGCACACAGGCACTCGTCATGAGCTGCAAACCAGTGCCTGTTGGATGCACTGCTTCTTGGTGTTAGTTCAGTTTTGTGACGGCATGGCCTGCGGGGCGACACCAGTGGCAGGCAGTTCAGGATCCTTGGTGGTTCGGTGTCAAAACCACCTGTTGGTCAGACAGGGTGACTGTAGTGGCTCGCATGGAGTTGATGACACTGTTGAGCAGTCAGTCAGGGTGGTCTCCTTGGCAGGGTGTCAGGCCACTTGTTGCCTTAGTCTCTCCATAGCAGTAGGGGGGGCGCCCTCGGGTTACCTGGCATTGCGGAGCGCTCGTGATACAGTGCTTGAGGGTCTTCACATTTGACCAGTCCTACGCATGCAGCATTCCCAGCATAGCGGTGATCGTGTGGTCTGCAGGGCGCCGAGTGCAGGAGACTCACATGCTCATTGCCTGGAATTCTGTTTTGGTGATATACCGCTGCCTTAGGTGCGCAGAGACCTTCCTTCCCCTTTATTTGGCAGGGGTCTGACTTCTTAGCTCTGATGATCGGGGCCCATTACTACCTTTGTGCTACCATGGAACACCTTTCAGTTGGAGTGGCCACGCTCCGTTTCTTCCTTCAATGCCAGTCACCACCACTGGGCCCAGGAACTGTACCAGGCCATGAGGCTATTGGCCCACCCAGATGGCGTCCTTGTGTCTGGTTAATTCTGCAGTGGCATATTTGTCACTTTTCTATTATGGCTCTTGGTCTGAGGATGGTCCATGTGTTGACTTGGTGCTGGCCCTATTAGTGCGTGCCACTCACACTGCCAAATGTTAGAGGGTATCTGATTGGGCAGCCACGGAGGGGGTGTCGCATTTCTAACTCCTGGTGATCCTAGATGGAGGACAGCACTTCACCGTCTGTAGGGGCCTGGGTCCAACATGGGCCGATGCACATCAAAGTGCTCCGACAAGGAGCAAGTCCATGCAACATGTTGCCGCTCCAACCCGGAGCAGAGCAGCACTCACCGCCAGTGGCCCAGGTCTGAGGAGGGCCAGGGAGCGGCACCTTACTTCATTACTCGCTCCGCTCTGGAGCATTTCCTTTTCCCGCCGCGGGGTGGAGTGGCCGCAGCACAGCTGCGGCTTTCCATAACGTGGCTCATGCCGCTTTCCCTTCGGCCCGGCCTGTGGTGCTGGCAGGCATGCGGGGGAGAGGCAGCTCCCCTCTCCATGCGGCAGAGGCTGCAGGGCAGGCTTCCTCATCTGGGGGGGAAAGAGAGAGGGGCGGGCAGCTCACCTCTTTCCCAGCTAGCCGGCTTCCTCTTCTGGGGGTTTCCTTGTTGCAGCCGACGCTGCCTCCACTTCACGGCGGGTGTGGGAGTGGCAGCTCACTTCTTCCATGCAGCGGTTGCCACGCAGCTTCCCCTTTTGGCGGTGCAGGCCGCTGAGCATGCTCCTCCTCGTGAGGTTTGGGCAGCTCATCTCCTCCACCATGTGGCGGGTGCCACTGACTCCTCCATCTTCGTGGCGAGCACGCCACTTGGTGGATCTTGGTGCGGCATTGACCGCCGGGCATTTTCTTTCTTCTTGGGGGAAGAGGGGGAAACACACGCAGCCTCCTCATGACACTGCCTCCATCAATGTGCGGCCGACGCGGCACTTCATACTGTGGGGCACAGGGGCCCTTTCACCTTAGATTTCTGTGGTGGGTGCCGCGGGGGGGGGAAGGAGCATCACTTTCTCTCCCCAGGAACCGTCAATTTCTTTGCGGCTGTGGCCGCTCCACTTCTTTCCTCCTTTTTGGCGGGGCACCGCAGGACGCACCTCACTGCAGAGTGGCCCGGGCCGTAATACATGCAGTGGGGTGCGGGTCAATCCTGGCTGCGGTGGGGGTTGGGTGCTGTACTCCGGAGGACTGCAGAGATTTCTTGCACTTCGTGTGCTCGTAGTCCTCTCTCTCTCCTTTTCCTTTTTGAGAGAGACGACTTCCTCGTCGCCAATGTTACGGGGCGAGAGCTGGCCATGGACATCGCACCAGCTCCCCCGTATGATGCTATGGGACACCAGCATCAGGAGGCCCAGTGCCTCAGAGGTCGGAAGGGTGGGGGCTGGCCATGGACATCGCACTAGCCCGACCAGGATGTGCTATGGGACACCAGCACATAGGGAGACTCAATGCCTCGATGGATGTCAGGGCTGGCCCTGCCAACTCAGGCCGGTTGATGCTACTAGGATATGCGGAGTGTACTTGACATATGATAGCAGCATCTAGGGGTGTAAGGATGCACAGTACAAATGGTGACTACACTGTGCATGTAAAGCATTAACTGGTGGTGGATGACATTACTGTGGCATTTAATGCTGTGCTTTACCAATGATTGGAGCAACTGGATATGTGAGTCTTCACCTTGAATATTGTGACAATTCCAGGAATATTAAGCACGATGTGGCATTAGATTGGATGTATGGGGCATTGTATGCTGCACTTGGCATATGATGGCAGCTTCTGGGTGTCATGCTTTAACCTGAACATTAAGAAGATACATATCAGGTGGGACTCTAGCATGACATGGTTCTAAGTATGAATACAGTTGGAATTTAACATAAAATGACTGTAACTAGCATGTTAGGCAAAGAATTGGCCATGTGGGGGCTGTTCAGTAATATGAATACAGTGCCCCTGGACTATGTTGGATTTGCTGTGTGTATCAATGTTAGATCATAAACTCAGACATAGCATACCAAGCCAGTACCCTACCAAAAATGTGGTTGATAATAATATTTGTTTGCCGTCTTTTGCAACTATTTGTGGTTTGTTAATCCTTAGCTTTTTACATTTTGGTCTGTGGTGCCAATTTCTATAATGTCATCATGGTCAAATGGCATGTGTCACCACCTCATGCGATGACATCTCACTCAGAGGTAATGTGATATCACTTTCTGTGATGTCAATGGGTTTGTGATGTAATTTTTGTTACCACTGGTATTTTGACGAATTGGCATCCCAGCATTAATGTCTAGTCTGGATGACCCTAGGAAACCTAGAGTGATTCCTCCAGACGTGGACCCTTGCTTATAGTGGTCAGAGAGGCACAGCTCCACCTCACTGATGAGGCCCAACAAGGCTGAAACACGTGTCTGGGTTTGCTGTTGGTACTCTTGTTCAGAAGAGAATTGCCATAGCATTTCGGTGCTGGATTGCCCATGTGGATGGGAAAAAGACTGATATGCAAATGTATATTTCCCATCTGTGAAAGGTACAGTGAACTGACGTGTGGCTGCGGACTCTCGAGTGGGTACCTTCCCAAAGAACAGGTCATTTAGCCGTGTTCATTCTCGCAGAGGGGCGCCTATGACTATTTTCTGAGAGATCTTGGGCCAGGGATTTATTGTGGATTTATTTGTGCACTTATTATTATGACCATTTCACAGCACGTTCATTTGAAGGGGATGTAGTAAGGTTGGTAGATCAGAGAGGGGAACATGTTGTGGTTTAGGGAAATAGTTTTTTTATAACAGCTTTTCCCCACACCTTCTCATGTTTCTGTGAGCATCCTCTATTCGTAAAATCCAATTTCACCATGACCATTGTGAGAAACCTGAGGGTGTCTCACCTGCTAGTCCACAGAGATCTTCCATCCAGGTGGCCAGGACACAACCATCGCTATTGCATCCAGTTCCTGAGGGTTGACCAGTGGGGGAGGATCACCTGGGCGAGGGGTCTTCGGGAAGTGGAAGTGGGACACCGAGGGTTGAGATGCTGTATCCCCTTTCCTGTAACACCTTTTCCGCATCCTACCCTGTAGGATATTTGGAAGCTCTTCTCCCCCCCCCTTTCCCACACTATAATGGACAACAGACTAACACCAGAGTCATTTACTTGACATGTCCCAACACACGGGTCAGGCAGAGTCAGGCACTTGACCCTAATAATGCACACCTGATGGCCCTTTAGCTTCACCACAGGGATAAAAGTTAGGAATACTGGTAGGAATGAGAAGAGGCACCCATTCCCATCTATCAAACTGCTACCCGAATACGAGAACATATGATTCTTGCCTGAGATCTAGTCAGCACTGATATGGAAAAGGCCCAAAGTCAAAAATAATCCAAGATCATTTTATGTAGGACAAAAAGTATTGATCCTATTACCCAACTCAGAAAACAAGCTTGTTTCTAAGTGGCATGGGCCCAGGTGTCGAAGTGTATGAAAATAAGTAATGGAACTATGTTCCCTGCTGGCCTGCACACGCTTCCCGCAAACCCATCACCACTTCCCCTCCCACACACAATAGTCACTCCCAAACACTTGCACCTGCTGTTTAAGGTGACGTCCAGTGCAGTGCACTGAAAGTGCAAGTTTCAACTTCTTCCTACACTTTTATTTTAAAACAAAACCATTCCAGAACGGTTTCTTTTTAAAATAAAAGTATAGGAGCTGTAAAGGGTAATTAAAAAAAGTAGAGGAGCACCGCTCCCGACCGCTCCCGCTCACTTCGACCACTGAATGGGCCCTATGAAATAGTAGAACGAATGGGAACCTGAAACTATAAGGTAGCCCCACCAGACCAAAATCAGAAGGTCCATTTATGTCACGTGAATCTCCTAAAGGAGCGGAAAGAGAACCCGTCAGCCACCCATGCCAAAGTACTATCTTATTTGGTTCCCGAAGACATAGACAACTTTGAACTAATTCCTCCTGAGTTGTCTACCCAAAAACAAGATCTAAAATATGTAATCACATCCTTTGCCGATATATTTTCAGACAAACCAGGAAGAATTAAAGGCACGTACCACTATATTAGAACACCTAAGGGAAAAATGTTCAATTAAAAAGTCTATAGACTCCCGGAGGCCTGTAAACAGATAGTGGTCAAGGAAGTAAACAAAATGCTACAAGCTAATATCATCAAGCACATGGTCCTTCCATATCATGATGGACAATAAACCTGACCGTTCCTGGCGGATCTGTATAGACTTCTGTCAAGTCAACACGATATCTGATTGCAATGCCTATCCCATGCCACGCATCGATGACCTAATTGATAAACTCGGAGCAGCCACCTTTCTAGCCACCCTAGACTTAACAAAAGATACTGGCAGGTACCAGTATTTGGGTCAGATAAAGAAAAGACAGCTTTTTGAACACCCTTAGGATTGTTTCAATTCAAAGTCCTCCCTTTTGGGTTGCACAGCGCACCAGCCACGTTCCAACATCTAATGGATACAATCTTGCACCCCTATTCTGACTTCTGGGGAGCTTACATTGACAATATCATCATTTCAAGTAAAACCTGGGAAGACCACCTTTTCCGCCTTCATACTCTTATGGGAGCCCTCAGACAAGTCGGCCTAACTGCTAGCCCATCTAAATGCAGATTGGCACAATCAGCCGTAAAATATCTGTGTTTTTTTGCAGGGAATGGGAGGATAGAAGCCCAACATGAAAAAGTAAGAGCCATCCTAGATACACCTGCACCCAAAACTAAAAGGGATTTGAGAGCCTTTCTAGGGTTAATAGGATATTACCAAAGGATTATCCCAAAGTGTTTGGACAAAACAACAAAGCTGACTGATAAACTTAAGAACGCCGAACCCAAGAAACTTCATTGGTCTGAAGAGGATGATATATATTGTAACACCTTAAAGCAAACTCTATGCCAAAATCCAGTCCTTCTCCAAAGATTCTATATTGCAGAAGGACGCCTCCCTTACTGGATTAGGAGCAGTCCTATCTCAAGTCTGCAATGGATTAGAACATCACATTCTCTTTACGAGCTGCAAACTCTTCCCAATTGAACAAAATTACTCTGTCCTGGAATTAGAGGCACTGGCCATCAAATGGGCCATTATCCACCTGAGATACTACCTCTTAGGAAGAAAGTTTACATTAGTTACTGATCATTCTCCCCAAGTTTGGATTAGCCAACGAGAAGACTCAAACCCACATGGCATGCAATGATTTTTACACCTCTAGCCCTACTGCTTCACGGTGGAACACCGGAAAGGAAAAGAACAGGGGAATGTAAATTTCCTGTCCCGGTTCCCCTGTGAAGCAGATGCGGCTACATCGCATGGTGGAAGGGTATGTGAGAAACCTGAAGGTGTCTCACCCGCTAGTCCCCAGAGAGCTGTCCAGGTCAGATGGCCAGGACATAGCCATTGCTATTGGAACCAGTTCCTGGGGGTGGACCAGTGGGGCGAGGGATCTTTGGGGAGTGCATGTGGGACACCGTGGCTTGAGACACGGTATCCCCTTTCCTGTAATACCTTTTGCCCATCCTACCCTGTAGGATATTTGGAAGCTCTGCCCCCCATTTTCCCACATGAACACTGCCTTACATTATAACAGACAACAGACTAACACCAGAGCCATTTACTTAGCATGTCCCAACACAGGGGTCAGGCAGAGTCAGGCACTTGACCATGATAACGCACACCTGAAGGCCACTTTACCTTCCCCACAGGGATAAAAGGCGGAGCACGAAATCACACTTCGAGCAAGGCCAAACGCATGAAGAGACACCTACTCCAAACCGGCAGTTTAAACAGAGAAGAAAGGCAGTGAGACCTGGAAGGACGACGAAGGGGGAGTTGCCCTTGCCCTTTTCAATTCAGACCCGCAAAGCCTCCGAAAAGGAAATCCTAAGACCGGCAGTGACAGCTGGCGTGCGAAGGAGCAGATGACAATGGTACACTGGGGCCTCCCGAATTGATAACGCAGGCAGAGAGGCAAGCTGGCTACTGTGGTACTATCCTTTACGCCAGAGATCAAAGAAGCCAACGGGTTCAGCACAGTTGGTGATTGGGAAGAGCCTGATAGCAAACCAAACTGTGTTGAGCCCAAGGATGCAAGTGGCAACATTTTGAACACAAGAGAAATAACTTGTGTCTGTATTGGAACTTTAAATAAAGCCCAGTTGAGGTCCAGGTGTAGAGGGGTCCTGCGCCACGTGGGTGCTAATTTAAAAGACTCTGACCGGGACCTGTTTTGTTTGAAACTACAATGACCAGAAGGCTCTAGGAAAGGGTGGTGGCAGGGGTCAGAGTGATCCTACAAGGGTCACGTTGAATCCTTTGTACAATCGAAAGTCTCTGTTAAGCAAGATTGCATGCAGTACCCAGTGGGAGACTGCACCAGCCTTGTCCTCTTGGCAATAGTTAACCCAACCTTTGGTATAAGCATGTACTGTACAAGTTGGTAGAGTGACTGAGCAGCCATCCTTATCTCAAGTGGGGTCAATGTGAGCTGTAGGGTTGCAAATTAGAGTTTCACAGTGACAAGTATCCAAATAACACTTATACTCAAGGTTTCTCGATTAAATCATTATTTATTAATTTAAACAGTGAGTTTGAATAAGCCTTCTTTAGAAGGGAGCAAATATGCAAAACTTAAATATACTTCAAAATACACACTCTCAGTTTCAATAAATCAGTAGGTGCCCGTTTGGGATGGCACACAGACACTTCCTACACCCTGAGGTGACTTCAATAACTAGGACACTGTGGACATTGATATATCACTGGTACATTTAGAGCAATGCTGAGTTTGGTGTCAAAGGGAAAAGGTTAGGGAAGGAAACAATGGTTAACCCGTTTCTTAAACAGGTAAGCACTTTTGAACCCCCCAATGCAATGTAGATTAACCCTTTCCCAGCTATACAAGTCAAGAATGTATGACTTTTGGAGGGATAGTTACAATACAAAGTAAGAGGTTAGAAGAGTCTTCAGGGAGTCAGGACAGCCAATGTCACTTGTGCACAGTCTAGGGGAGCTGAGTTATTTCTTGAAAGTAAGTAAAAAGTCTTGCAAAATGTGTAGAAAATGAAATCACTTGCTGGGCCACAAACTTTGAGGCTTGTGGAGGGCAAAGCTGCAAGCTACTCTGCAAAAGGCAGCAAATGCAAGTCTCAACTGAGAGCAAGCAAGCTACACAGCAAGAGGTAAGTCTCCCTTATTTCACAGTATCTTAGGTCTGAAGAAATTGGTTCCAGCGGGCTTCTGTTCCTGTTGTAGTCTGGCAGATCCTGTTGTTCCTGGGCCTCAGTCGTGTGGACAAGAGGGAGGACATCTGGGGACTCCTTCCTGTCGTTGAAGGTTGGCGGCAGCAATTGGCAACATTCAGATCAGCAGCACTTCGCGGTGTCAGCTTCTTGCGGATAACAGCACTGCAGCTCTTGGACACGTGGGCTTTGCTTGCTTCTGGGGTCCAGCACTCTGTTGAGGTGGCGCAGGCTTGGTCAGGCCCTGCTTTGAGGGAGTCCAAAGGATCGTCCTGGAGCTCGGGTCTGGCTCAAAAATGATGTTCTCGATTCTGGTGTTCCTTTCCCTAGCACTCGGTTCCTGCAGCAGCAATGGAAGTACAGCCAGCAGCAAGAGGATTTCCAGATTAGTTCGTCTTGGGGTCGATTGGTCCCACCAACCGAAGGGGAAAAGTCGTCCTTTGCAGGGCTTCTCTAGTCGAGGTGAATTCGGAGCTTCAGCACTGCAGCAGGGCTTCACCGGGCAAACCAACGGTCCAGGAGTTGCAACAAGCTTCTCTTCCAAATTCTTCTTCAGATTCCTTCGTCCAGTGGTCGACTCTGTCTTCCTTGCAAAAGACCTCACCTTTTATGCAAGTGTCTCCCATTCATTCTCAGCCTAGCTGTCACTCACACAGCAGGGTGGCTGTCCTCCAAGGATAGCCATCTGGCCAATCACCTTTGGGTGCATTTCTGTAACCAAGGAGACTAAGCACAGGGAGTTTCGGGCACCACCCTCGCTTCTTGCCCTGCCAGACACGCTGGAGCCAAAGGCTGGCTCCAGCAGTGAACCCCGCCAAAGACAAAACAAACAAATGGACCAAACCTGGTTTGGTCAGCAGAGTAAATCTCAAGAAGGACGTTTCCAATAAGAAATGCTGAAAAAAGAAGACCGGTGCCATTTTGACAGAATGGGCACCCATGGGTGCTTTACTGCAGCTGCAGTTGCAGCCCGCCGTAAAAACACATAATGGTAGGAAAAAGTGAACAACTGCCAGCAGCCATTAATTGTAGAAAGGGTAACGTCAAAATGTTACATGAGAAAGTAGACAAAGGGGATACTAAGTAACCCCTCCAGCACTCTATGTAATACAGTGTGTGCTGGGTCTTCAAACTTACAAAGGTAAGTAAAGTCAATTTCACTTTACTGCTCTTGGAAACAGTAGTCTAACCAAGAGAAGGTATTTAAACCTTTGGGAAATCTGAAAGACTTCTCTCTGCCACTGCACTGAAGGTGCTGTGTGTCACAATGTAAAAAGATGATGCCTATGGAGTATGTCAGACTCCAAAACCAAAAGAAACACAGTGTTCAAATCAAAGAAAAATATAAGCGAGAGTGGGAAAAAGGTCTCACTCACTCCAGGATAAAAATTAAAAGTCCTAAAGTCCAGAAAAAGAGCTGGAGTTTAGAAGTGAATTAGCACATTTCTGAGAATTCTCCCTAACAGTCTCTGACCCATTGACAGAGAAAAGCTAGGGTAAGGGAGGTCGGGTCCCGCAAAGGGACCTCGTAGTTAGGCGGTAGGGGATTACCGGCACCGGTGCCCTTACCGGTGCTGGTAATCCCCTACCGCGTTCCGTGTTATGAGGCCCTTAGCCTCTGAAGGTTTTGATATCGTCGTACTGAACTGTGAACCTCGTGCTGACGAGGCCAAGAAGTGTCCTTTGCTTGAGAGTCCCACCTTGTCCTGTGCCTCAAACGTGGGGAAGGGAGACCCAGCCATACCATCCTGACTTATCATTTTGAGAACACATCTTTCTTTTCTGGTGACCATCATCCCACACTCTTGTAATTTAGTAGTAAGAATTGGCAATAGTTTTGTTTTAGTATGGGCCCTTTTTATTTGACAAGACGCCACTAGGACTGCCTTATTATTATTTGATGTCCGTAGCTTGCTCCCATCTTTGATTTAGGTTTAGATTAGGTGTTTATCTCACCCATTATAAAGTTCAATAAACACCCTTGAACTGTAATCACTTGTGTCTGTCTTTAATGTTGCCACCATGAGTTCCTTACACCATACACAGTTGAGTTTGGCAGCTGAGTTGGCATGGGAGAGTCTGCTCCCACTTTCCTTTTCTTGTAGGTATGTTTTGCTGCAACTACCGGCAAACAGCGGAAGCATGACAGTGAAGTTTGGCAGCTGAGGTGGCAGTCACTGCAGCCATTGCAGCACGAGAGCAAGGAAGAGTCTGCTCTCACTTTCTTCTTGGAGGTGTGTTTTACTACAACTATGGGCAAACAACATGGAGCGCAGCAGCAGAGTTTGGCAGCTGAGGTGGCAGTCACTGCAGTCATAGCAGCACGAGAGCACAGGAGAGTCTGCTCTCACTTTCCTTTTCTTGGAGGTGTGTTTTGCTACAATTACAAGCAAACAGCATGGAGCGTGGTAGCGGAGTTTGGCAGCTGAGGTGGCAGTCACTGTAGTCATTGCAGCACGAGAGCACGGGAGAGTCGGCTCTCATTTTCCTTTTCTTGGAGCTGTGTTTTGCTACAACTAATGGAAAACAGCACAGAGTGCAGCAGCAGAGGTTGGCAGCTCAGGTGGGAGTTACTGCAGTCTATGCAAGGTCTGCTTTTTTAGGGTAGGATTGCAGAGCCGTTAATTTTCTGCCCCCACAGCATTAACATTAACATTGGTTTGAGGGCCAAGCAAATTCTGAACCTCTAGACCACCTGAGATTCACAAATATGCTTTTGAATGGCCCATGTACCAGGCGAAAGGGAAGGTTGTGAGACGATGTAATTTCTACTCCGTCATTCACACTTGCAACAACCCCAATCTTGACTCCCAATGGATCCTTTATGAAGCACCGCGATACGCGCACAAATAACTTGAACAGCAACCAGGAGAGAACTCCTTGGCCTGATTCCCCACCACCCAATCTTCAATTCCAGGTTTGAAGAGGGGGAGATGAAGCTTCTGATCCCGCATGATGGCGGAGTTGAGTGTACGAATGAGAGGGAGAAGAACTTTTCAACAAACCCTTCCCTTGCTCCTACCCTCCCCCCTCACATGGGGCCCGCTTCACCTCTCCCCCCTCCTCCATAGAGCTTGGGACTCCGGCCCCTTCAACTGACCTCTCTCTCCAGGCACATTCCTGCGCCCTTGGACCTCCTAGAGGCAGAGAAGGGCAACAAAGACTGGGAATACCAAGAAGACACTGAATAACTGGAGGTGGTCTTCAATTGCCCTGACTCGCGGATAATGCGGTACTGAGACCCCAGGAACATCTTTAAAACCAACGTCCCAGGACTTCCGATTTCCTCCAGTGGAGACCTTGGAGCATCAACATGCGGCCTTGGCAGCCAGATTAGCTGCATACTTCGCCGACCTGAGCTTCACCAGACATACACAATGCAAGTTGAGTGACCTAGCAAGCTCTTGCTGCTCTACACCAAAATCCTGGGACGTCCCAGATCTTTCAGGAATGAGAATGGACCCTGTAATACAGAAGAATATACCATCAGACCTGTCGCAGGGCAAAGTGGAGAGGAAGATCCCCGACCTTCAGATGGCATTAACGCAGATTTTGGTTACTTCCACATCAAGAACCTCATCTCGTCTAAATGATAATCTTAGCCCATCAATAGCAACTATGCAGGAACTGGTGCCTTCAACAGCTGTGCCCCCCTTCCGCCCTCATGTACTCCGAATGAGGACTCAAATGTTTCTTTTGCCTCCTCTTCGGACTCTGGAGGTAGCACCTCTTTAGGGAGGTTGAGAGAGGATCATCAACCACCTCCTGTGCCTTTGGGTGGACTCGATCATGTTCATCTTCAGAATTTAATTATGGCGGCTTTGAATATTATATCAATCCCTTAACGAAGCTGTATGAATCTCTTAACAAGAAATTAAAGGGGCAGTTCTGTCAAGACTAGACAAAGAAGCCGAATTCTCTGCACAATGGCAGTCTAGGCTTTTTGACTTGGCAATAGGGGAGGAGTGGGAGAAAACTACCTTAATGTCGGGAATCCTAGAACTATTGAAATGGACGAGGAGTCACAGGAGCAGTGGCGGGTCAGAAGGCATAGGAACAACTATTAAAAAGGCTTCAACTGGTGGCCCAGAGCCATACCTTCTGTTAAAGGAGCCTTGAGAAGAAAGGTTGATGGCCTTGCATAATGAAACCTGCAAATTCACACCATTGGAAGCACCATCTGGAACTGGCCTAACCACAAGACAATATACACAAAAAGAGAAGGGGGGAGTGTCTCAGGTGCAGCAATGGTTTGGGACAATAAACTAGACAATAACAATATGGTCCAAGCTGATGTGGGAATAATTTCTAATTATATTAAACAATTCAGACAAATGTTATATCCGTACCGATATCACTCAAAACATGGTTACGGCTATGTCAAGCCCTGAAAGCAATCAGGAAAAATCTTTTACTGGAAAAACAAAATTTATTTTCACAGATATCGTGATCCAAAGCACAATGTACAAGACAAAAAATATAATAATAATGATAAATAGATCAATAGGACAATAAGACAATAAAACATGAGATCAATAAGTCATGTACAATCATGATAAATCAATGATGCACCTTGTGATCAGCCACTACCGAGACAGCCCTCAAAGTCATCAGACCTAACTAATACTGAATCTATACTGTTAAACATGGATTCATTGAAGCTCCCCGGGGTGCTTGACAAGCCAACTCCGATGGCTCCTAGAGTGCCCTTGGAAGACCAGGGTATAGCCTCTGGGAAACTATACTCTGTATTTAAAAAAAGGCAGATTTGAAGTAGGTCTTAAACAGATGTCCAAACAACTTACACAAAGAAAATCTGAACACCTCTCAATGCCTAAAAAGGATAAATCAAATGGCTCCAGAGCTTTCTTGTGAAAGCTTACATTGGTAGATGCTGAACACATGGAATCATGCCCTCCTAAAGGTCCCATAAAAAGGACTGCGACCCGGGGCCCAGCTTCAGATGCTATTGACGGGCCGGATTCTCAAGATGAAAATATGCTTATACTGATGAATTTGTCAACTTATTCAGATGGCATGAACCAAGTATCAGTGGCAAAAAATTATCTGACTTTTCAGGTTGAGGAACCAGGGCCTGGTAATGGGGAACCAACATTGTAAGTTTATGTTTATGTTTATTGAATTTATATATCGCTTTACGCCAAAGCGCTTTACAGATAAACAACAAGATACAACATTTTGAGAAGCTTATTACAAACGTGAAACAAACCAGAAGTACAGTATATGGAACAATTTACTCAAGGGGGGGGGTTCCAGAGGGGGGAGGGGGAAGGTAGAGAGTATGAGAATCAGGATCGATGCTAGCAGGGTGGGAGACGGGGGGAGCAGGGGGGAGTCCCAGGTGGCCTCTTGCCCTCTAGGTGGCAGTGTCCAGTGAGGTCAGTGGGAGGAGGGGGAGGTGAGTGGAGGGGGTAGGGGTTTGGGGAGGGGTGAGGGGGGTAAGGAGAGGGGAGAAAAAGGGATTTCAGGGAGGAGCGGAAGGATGAATAGGTGGAGGAGGAGCGGATGGAGAGAGGTAGAGAATTCCAGTGGAGGGGGGCCTGGAGTTGGAAGGAGCGGAAGCGCGAGGCGGCGCAAGGGGCAGGGGGTACTGTGAGAAGGTAGAGATCAGCGGACCGGAGAGAACGGGAGGGATGGTAAAATGAGAGGAGGGAAGAGAGATAGGGGGGGGCGAGGTCATGGAGAGATTTGTAGACAAGACAGAGGAATTGATATTTCAGTTGTGAGAGGAAGGGAAGCCAGCCGAGTTGAGAGAGAGAGGCAGAGATAGAGTCATGAGGACCGAGAAGACATAGAGTACGGATGGAGGAGTGGTAGATGGATTTTAGGGGAGTCAGGTGAGAGGCGGGGAGACCAAAAAAAAGAGAGGAGCAGTAGAAGAGGCGGGAGAAAATAATGGAGGAAAGTAGATGAAAGGGGGAGATGGGGAGGCAGTGTTAGGAGGGAAGAAAAGTACTTCCGTCTTGTCAGTGTTGAGGGAAAGAAAGTGGGAAGACATCCAGTTTTTATGGCCGTGAGGCAGGAAGAAAGAGTGTGGTGGAGGTCAGCAGTGAAGGAAGAGAAGGAGAGGAAGAGTTGGGTGTCATCGTCGTAGAAGTGGTGAGAGATGCCGAAGGAAGAGATGACAGGGGCGAGAAGGGAGGTATAGAGAGAGAAGAGAAAGGGTCCAAGTATGGAACCCTGAGGGACTCCGTAGCTCAGGGGGAGGCTGTCTGAGGTACGGCCACCCCAGGAGACTGTGAAAGATCGGCTGGAGAGGTAAGAGGAGAGCCAGGAGAGGACAGTGCCTTTGAAGCCAAAGGAGGACAGAGTGCTGAGAAGTAAGGGGTGGTCGACAGTGTCGAAATCAGCAGAGAGGTCAAGAAGATTAGAAGTGAGGATTGTTTGGCGTAGCGAGCAGAGAGGAGGGAATTAAGTACGTGAGTGAGGGCAGTCTCAGTGGAGTGTTTAGGGCGGAATCCAGACTGAGAGGGGGGAGGAGGGAGTGGGAGGAGGCGAAAGATGAGAGTTGAGAGTATGCTAAGCGCTCGAGGAGCTTAGAGATGAAGGGGAGAAGGGCGATTGGTCGGAAGTTGGAGGTGAGAAGAGGGTTAGCAGAGGGCTTTTTCAGGATAGGGATGATGGTGGCGTGTTTGAAAGGTGAAGGAAAGGAGGCAGAGGAGAGACAGGCCTTAAAGAAGGTGATTAGGTAGGGGATAAGGAGGGGGTAGAATTTGGGGATGAGGGAGGTGGGGATTGGATCAGAGGGGGCAGCAGTGGGGTGAGTTTTGGACAGGAGATGGGAGACACAGGCTGGGGTGATAGGAGAGAAAGTGGACATAATAGCAGAGGTGGGAAGGGAGGGGAAGAGGGGAGGAAGGGAGGGGGAAAAGAAGGAGCGGTGAGGATGGTCTGGCGAAGAGAGAGAATTTTGGAAGAGAAGAAGTTGGCGAAGTCAGAGGGAGAGAGGGGGGAGTTCATTGAAGGGTCAGAAGTAGGAGGGGAGAGAAGATGAGAGAGGGTCTGGAAGATACGGCGGGGAGAAGCTTGTGAGTGGAGGAGGTTAGAGTAGAAGGAGCGCTTGGCGGATGTAAGGCAGGAGTCGTAGAGAGAGTGATAAGAGAAGTATGAGGATTGATTAGCCAGAGACGGAGATTTGAGACAGCGTCTTTCAAGGCGACGGAGGAGGCGCCGCATTGACTGAAGGTGAGAGGAGAGCCAGGGTTGGGAAGGTTTGCGAGAGGGTGAGAAGGAAGTGAGAGGATAGAGTTGGTCAAGACTGGAGGATATAGAGGAGGACAGGGAGGAAAGGGCGTCATCGGCAGAGAGGGAAGAGAAGAGAGGGAGGCGGGGAGAGAGGAGGGGCAGGAGTCGAGGAAGAGAGAAGGGTTAAAATTGCGAAGATCGCGACGTGAGAAGGAGGGGGATGAGGGAGTGGGGGAGGACAGAGAGGAGGAAGGAGGGGTAAGGGAGAAGGAGAGAAGGGCGTGATCAGAGAGATAGTTGGGGAGGGACGAAACAGGGGAGGAAGAGTGAGATGAGAGGAAGATGAGATCGAGAGTGGAGCCAGAGGAGTGAGTGGGGGGGGGTTGGAAGTGGAGAGAGGAGGTAGGAGTCGAGTAAGGAGAGCAGAGGTGAGGGATGAGATGAGGTAGAGAGAGGGAGGTTGAAGTCGCCAAGGATAGAGAGAGGAGTAGGGGAGGGAGAAATGAGGGAGAGAAGATGGTCAAGGTCATCATAGAAGGAAGAGAGGGGGCCAGGGGGTCTGTATATGATTAAGAAAGAGATAGCGTGGGGGTGAGTAAAGGATTTATAGAGGAATTCGAAGGAGGAGAAGGTGGGAAGAGGAATGGTGGAAGATGAGGAGAGGCATTTAGGGTGAAAGAGGAGGCCGACACCGCCTCTGCAACCGGAGGGGCGAGGGATGTGAGAGAAGGAGGAAGAAGCGGTGGAGAGAGATGCAGGAACAGTGGAGTTGAAGGGGGGATCCAGGTCTCAGTGATGCAGAGGAAGTGGAGGTTGAGTCGGAAGATAAGATCAAGAGCCGTGGTGGCTTTATTGCAGATGGAACGGGCATTCCAGAGGGCAATGTTCATGAGGCTGGAGGGATGGACAGTGGGGAGAGGGACGAGGTTGGAGCGGGATGGGATGGGGCGAGGGGGGAGAGATTGGCATGAAGGGAGGTAAGAGGGGGTGGGCATGAGGATGGGTGGGAGGAAAAGGAGGGGGAGGAGGGAAAGGAAGAGGGAGAGGGTGAGGGAGGGTGGTCGATGAAGGGAAGGGCAGAAAGTGTGCATGACAAGAGTAGGATTAGGGTGATAGCTGGTGGTCACTCAGTAGATTAGCGACGATTGGAGGAAGTGTAGGGAGCAGGTAGGTAGGGGGTGGGTGAGAGGGCGGGGAGGATGAGGCAGTAGAGAGGGTGGGGAGCGTGGCAGGGTACCGTCACTCGTAACCAGTAGAGCAGGTAGGTTGGGTCGCTAGATGGTTTGCGACAGTGTAGGCGGTCCAAGTGAGGAGGTGGGGTGAAGCGCTGGTGGAGCAGATGCAGTTAGAGGGGTGTGAGGGCAGTACGGCTACAGGTGAGGGGGGTACAGCAGGCTGAGTAGGGACAGTCAGAGGCTGAAGAGGTGCCAGGGAAAGTGGGTCAGGGCAATCCGTTGTAGGAGGGAGGCACGGCACGGCACGGGGGAGGGGATGGTAGGGGGGGAGATGCCAGGGGCTGCAGTGTCAGTAGTAGGCACAGCCTCAGCAGGGGCCCCACAGATGTCAGGGGCTGGGGGCTGTGACTACTGGGTGCTGGAGTAGTCACTGGTGGCGAGTAGGCTCTGGTAGGAGGCGCTGGTAGGGGCAGGTGAATCACTGGGTCCAATGGGGGTAGCCCGGAGTTAGGATGATGCTCCGGTAGGCGCAACCGCGGCTGTGGAGTATCTAGCTGCCTCAGCCTGAGGGCCGCGCCAAGTATGATGCGCCGGAAGGTGGTATTGGATGGAGGCCTTGTCAAGACTTGGCGTCCGGTGAGGATGACAGTAGAGATGTCCAGTGCTGCAGTGTCAGCGGCAGGCACTGCCTCTGCAGAGTGAAGTTCCGGATGGTGGTGGTGGTTGGAGGCCTTGTAAAGACAGGGCGCCTGGTGAGAGTGACAGTGGGGGAGAAGTTAGGTGCTGCAGATCAGTGGTATATATGGCCTCTGCAGGGTAACGCGGGTGCCAGGTGTTGAGGGCTGTGGCGGCTGAGCCCTGGAGGAGGCAGTTTCTGCAGGAGTGGGCTGAACAGGGAGCAGAGATAAGCTGGAGGGGAGGGGTAGGCTGGAGTGTCTCGCTGCCAGTGGAAGGTGCGGCGTTACGGCACTCTTCGGGGAGAGATTGAAGGAAGGATGCGGCTCCGGGAGGTCTTAAAGAGGCGGGTGCTTCACTGGTCCTTGTGGAGGTGGCCCGCAGCTTGGGTGCCAGTCAAGCGGGTGCAGCCGAGGCGGTGATGCGCACTGCTGCCTGTAAGTTAGCTCTCATCACGATCTGCATTCTGATATGAGAGAACAGCCCTTGAATGGAGGAGGTGGATCCCCCCTCTTCCATACACTGGAGCAAAGAAGGGACCTCTTATCACGACAGTCGGAACGAGTCAGCAGTCTGCATCCTGGTCCATTGAAGGGGAAGAAGGAAGGCCATATGAGAGATTGAGGTAACCCCCAACCCTCCACTAAGCCTTTCATAATGATTGAAAAGATAATTACGGAGAAATATGGCTTTAAAATGAATAGGAGGAATGTGCTAAATCTTCTACATTGCTTGCCCAAACTCTGATTCATCGATCAAAACAACATCAAGATCATAGCCTTTGTGAGAGAAAAACACTTGGATTGGGTGTTATTGTATCTCAACTCAATATTGGTGAAGAATGCCATCTTGGAGGCATCTGCTGACTTTCTACATATGGGCTTCAAACTTACTTACAGGGATCTGAAAATATCCAATATGTTGGGGAAACCAGCATTTGAGCTAATGACCCATAGATCAAAATCTCCTACCCCAAAAGCCTTACCACCAAGCCCAGCGCGTAGTCGAAAATATCCATCTATATGAGTTAGTAGAGATCTGGATTCTCCTGGTCAAAACTGGGAACAAGCAATTTCCACATCCATACAAGTCTCATTCGATAGTAAAAATGCAGCTGAAAGGAGGGTCAGGATTAGAGAAGTGAGAAATGGAGCCTCAACCCCACCAAACAATTGGGCATGGTATCCTGCAACACTGGCCCAGAAACAGAACCTTTAACTTCCAGAGTCTCCACCCACTTACCCTTTAAGCATGGCCTCGTGGAACATTTCTTTGCAAAGGTACACCTAGCTACTTTAAACTATGACCATTATATGTATTCAGGAAAGATGGCTATCCTCCCAGCTGACCTGCAAAGGCTTCAAAGTATGTTTCAATCAAGCTCTAACAAGAAAAGTAGGAAGACGGTCTGCAGGTCTATTGACTTTAGTCAAAGTGGGACAAAGCCTCAAAATTGTATTGTGGATACAAGCAATCCAAGTCCTTATGTGCAAATGATATTTCTAGTTTTGGAGATATGCCCAGGACAGGCGCCATTGCTGTTAGTGGTATTTAATATATATTGGAACCCGGCGGGGATTGGCGATGAGGAGTTTGTGGAGTTAGTCACTGGTCTAATGGACAATTGTTGGGTTAATTTAAAATCTCCCCTTTTTTGATATGTTGAGATCTGAATGTAAGATGCCTGGACAAATCAGGAGCCAAACTGCAATGTGGCTCCTTGCCGAGAAAAGCAACCATGTGGATCTCTGAGTTGAAGGAGCGAGATGTTTTATGGTAAATGGCTCTCTTGGAGGTGACATTCCGGGTAGAACAACATGGGCGTGTGGGCCCCAGAAAGCCCACTTGGATTATTATTTTGTATCAGCTAGCCTCCTCACATATTTGCACTCTGTGAATGTCACACATATGGCCAATAGTGATCATACCCTTCTACGTCTTTGCTTTAAAGAGCAGGAACGAGAGATGAAAAAGAGAATGGGGAAATCCGTTCAAATGAACCAGGGTAGAAATCGTTTGTGAATGCGCACGGAGGAGATCACAGCCTCCTACAAAAATGCACTCTCCTCAAAATCCCTGGGCATTGATTATCCTTGCATCCTTTTGAGTTTCCAAGTCACTCCAAAGATTGGAAGCAATTCCACATTTAAGAGGCTCCACTACCCTCATGAAGATGTGAAAAATGCAAAAGAATCTCAGAGCTGATTTGCGATATATAGATCGCTTCGAAACAGGTGACAAAGTCGCCCTAAATAAGAAGCGCAAACAGCAATACAGAAATTGGTTGCTGGATACAAAGGCACAATGCTTTCAAGCGGATGCTGAAGTCATCATGCAAATGATAGCTAATAAGAACATGCACAATCTTTGAGGCCTGCTCAATAGTAATACCACATACGAACTAGCAACGATGATTCCTGCCGTCCCTGGAAGGGTCTGGATTGAGTTCTTTTCTCTTTTCGTCTCTTTCAGAATCATGTGTAGTCAGCACAGCATACTCCACCATGCCTTGGTCTATTGAGTTCACGCTGAAGGATATTTTTGTAAAGATAACAAAATGTAATCATTCACGAGCTGCGGGACCTGATGGTCTAAATAATGTAATGCTGAAATGTAACCCTGAGGATTGGGCGGATTTTTGTTGGGTATCGTTCAACCAAATTTTGATAGCTAGAGATGTTCCTGCCTCGTGGAAGGCAGCAATAATAATCCCCATCTACAAGAAAGGGGTCAGATTGAACCCGAAAAATGATAGACCCATTGCCTTATTTGACACGCTTGGAAAGGTCTTTGTATCTATTTTGCTGGGACATCTGAAGAAGTGGGCAATAAGGTCTGGCCAATGTGATAAATGACAGACAGGTTTTGTCTCTGGTGTCAGCACTAGCCTTAACCTATTTTTGTTTAACATCCTGAAGATGAAGGCCTTTAGGTCAAAGCAGAAGATCTACCTAGCTTTTATTGACCTGGAGCAGGCCTTCAACTCCATTAGTAAAGAAAGACTCTGCGAGAAACTTTGATGTCCTGGGTGTTAGTCTAGCAATGCACGTAGATGGTGCGAGTTATGGTTGCTTAGCTTACCTAATGGGGGAATGTGCAGTGTTTTTTGGTTTCACTGTGAAGTATAACATCCCTTTAACAAAGTATTTTTACTGAATGTACATATATATATATATATATATATATATGGCAGGGAATGAAAACAAAGGGGCTAAACATTTGATGTCGTCAGTGATGTCATCAGTGACATTTGAGATGACATCTTTCATGTTCTGGGTGTTAGTGTTAGCAGTGCACAGTGGTGATGGCAAGTATGGGGGCTCAGTCTGCCATAACTGGCGAATTTCAAGGGTTTTTCGGTTTTAATTTGAACCATAATGGAGAGGGCAAACATTTTTTTAGTGAAGTGCACAGGTTTTTCATAGGGCAGCTTAACCATAATGTCCCCTCAACAAAGTTTTTTTTGTAGTGAATTTTACAGGTTTTTGGGAGGGCAACGTAACCATAACGTCCCTTTAACAAAGTTTTTTTAACTGAATGCCATAGGTTTTTAGTAGTGTAATTGCATCATAACAGTACTTTAACAAACATTTTCTACTACATTTATCAGGGTTCTAATAGTAACACATAAGTATACTACTGTAAAGGAACATTTGAAGTAACTGCCCACCTTCCGAAGAATTCCACATTATCATATTCTGGCGCACAGCATGGGGGCGTGTTCGAAAAGTCATACACACTTCACAATGACATGTGTAACTGGTTGATAGTGCGGAAGTACATTGTATATTCTTGTAGGAACTTGTACCTGCAAAATTTGCGGCGCAGAACTCCACAAGGCAAATGTGCAACACAATATAAGCAAGAGTGCATACCGACGTATGGATCATTAAACCCCATTCCTCCCCAAAGAGTGGGGGAGGAATGCCATTAGCAAAAGAGATTTTATAGCAGTAACCCGTGGTACCAAGAAAGAGGATTTTTTGTCTTCAACCGGAACGCCTCCGGCGTTCACGGCTGAAGAAAACAAATCATTTTTCAAGATGGCCACCATAGAAAAGGAAGACGGGTGTTGGATAGAAAGCCTTCCTCGCTTTCCATTGCAGGCTGCAGAAAGCAAAAATGAATCTGTGTGACCGTAATGGCAGCACCACATTTGTGTTCCTTGAGAAATGTGTGGTTATGAGCAAGACCTTTACCAGAAAGGCAGTACCAAGTGGACATGGCGACCTCAGTGCAATGTTTTGTCCCTTCCAGTAATGGCCAGTAGCCACATCCCTGACATTGTGGCCCCTAAACATACATAGAGGCTACCCCTCAGAGACGGAAGCTATACCGTTGATTTGTTATGTACATGACGACACTTGTTAAATATCAAAACACTATCACATGCACAACACAAAGCTTTTCGGTCGTTGTCAATGACCTTTACATACATGTGTTGTACATGTAGTAATTATTTCTGTAAAAATGTGCGTAAAAAACGCAAAGGAGTAGTCTCCTTACGTTTACATAAAATCCCAAACAAACTCTGTGATGGGAAGCGCAATGACGTCAGAAATACTGGAAGCAACACCATTACCACTCACCTTTCGACACATAATTTCGTAAGTGGCACAGGTCGAAAGGTGTGATGATATGTGTATTGGGAGGGTGTAACCATGTATTATTTTACAAACATTTCTGTGCAGCAAACACTTTCTGTGCACCTTACCTCATTTTTCCTCTTTTAAGAAGATACTAATCATTCTAAACTAATGTTGGTTAATAGGGCATCTGGGTGACAGAAATTGGCCTGAAGGTGACAGAAATTGGCCTTACGGCACTAAAGCATATGAGATGGGCCTGACCCTCCCGTAGCCAAAGCAAGTGGTATGCAGTACCTTTCTCCATAGCATTCCTTGGCAGCTTAAACAAATGCGTCCATACGGACGTACCTGCCATGATGTAGCACCTACAAAAGAACACATTACGACCTGCAACGTAGAATGCCACATTGTGAAAACAGAGAGTAAATTTGTAAAAAAAACACTAACATTTAAGAATTAGTACAGTAGTTTTATTTCACAATAAACTGAGCGAAATCATCGCTCTATGCAATTAGTAAAGTAGTTTTGTTTCACAATGAACTGTGCAAAATGATCGCCCTATTCACATTTCCATAGAAGTAGTACGTTTGTCTTTTTGGTTGACAATGAAAATGTTAATGGCCACGTTGTTTTTTTTACACACAGAAAGTAAGCGTTGCCGCCACAGTAGTCGTTTTCCTCCCACATTGATGTGCAAGGCGACGTCAACCGCTGTGATCTACACCACCAGAAAGGATGGAATGTTACTCCTTATGGCAACAGCAGCGTGAGGACAATGAGGTCCGACACGGTCATCCCAGTGAATTATGACACACAGACAACCGGTGACGAACAGTTGCATTTGACGGTTAAAAAAGTCATCACTCGACAGCTGTAATCCGTGACAATCACAATAGGGAAGGAAATATCTGAGGGCGAAAGGGAAAATGAAACATGTATCAATACGCAACCTTTGGATAAACCAAAGTTGTAATACATAACATTTTCAGTAAAAAAATGTAATTCAATAGGAGGAAATGTAGTGGGACCCTATGGACGACGACAATGTGCAATGTCCATAATGGGAAAAATAATTGAACCGCACAGAAAGCTGGAACGTCTTTATTAATAATAAAATGTCTGTTTGGAAGTAGCTGAGCAGTGAAAGGGGAAATAAAACATGTATCAATACCCAACCTCTGCACAAAACAAAGTTGTAACACATACTTTCTTTACTAAATATTAATTTAATTTGGGGAAATGTAGTGGCACCCTACAAACGGCGACAATGTGCAATGTCCATAATGGGGAAAAAAATGTGAACGCTACATAAACCTTGTAATTCATTAGGAAAAATATATGTATTTTTTTCCAAAGTAAAAATTGAATGTCAATTCGGTATATAGGCGGCAAAAATACACTTACATGATGTGGACCGCCTCCATTGTGTTCGCTGCAGTCAGACAATAGTGTATGTGGAAGAGTGCCTCTTCGGGAACTAATATTTCATGGTCGGTGCAAATGTTTTTGAAGCATAACCTTATCAAATTATATGTTTTTCAAACTGTTACTCCCTGTATTCTTTCTGCTCTTTCCCTGTACCTCAAGGTTAAAAAACAAGTGACCCTTATGGCTGTCGACAAATATGCGGCCGTACTGATCTCGTATTGAAAAGAGAAAATGAGGTGGCCTTCACTCCGAATGCAAATACATTCTCATTTTGCAACAACATATCAGCGGCTATTCATGAGAACCGCTACTCCCGTACACGTGCAGAAGTGCTGTGTGTATGAAATAGTGCAGGTGGCTAGCTTAGATTTCAAACTGTAGAACGCCAGCCTGACCGCAGTAATGTTGTTTATGTATTGTAAAATGGACGCAGTAAGTTCGTTTCGTACAATGAGTAGCAAGTCCCACCGTACCGTATGGCAGTGCTAACAAGAATACTTCAATGTTTGACTTTCTACTACCACTTCTCATTAACGCTCACCTTTCGAAACAGTGTTCCATAAGTGTAACAAGTGCATTGGTGTCTTCTTCGTTTAGGTATGTTAGCGGCGATGTCCGCTTTCAACAGAAAATGAAGTAAACATGGCGGACGTATTGAAAGATTACGACGCACTTCGCGCTGTGCCAAAACCAATCGGTGAAAGCGCAATATGGTCACGGGCAGCACGCCACGGAATAGCCAAATGCAATCTTCTCCACAGAGTGAACAGGGAAGTGTGACCGCAGAGCGGACATACATATCACTAATTTTTAGAGACATACTTTTTTATCGTTTTTAAGGGAACTACTGGATGGATTGTCACAAATTTTACAAAAGTCCGCTTTCGCGACCAAGCCCCTGCCACTGCCGCAAGACAGGTTTTTTTCACTGAATTTCATAGGTTTTTAGTAGCGCAACTTAACCATAACGTCCCTTTAACAAAGGCCCTCATTAGGACCTTGGCGGAGGACCATGGTGCAATTTGCACCATGGTCCATGGCGCAAAGCTGCCAACTCCGCCAAGGTGGTTGGCGGACTTACCGCCCCATGCCGACCTTGGCGGGGCGGTAAGTCCCCAATCCCCATTTTACCCTTCCCCATTCCCATTCTTGCCCCATAGGGTATAATGGGAGTGGGGAAGGCGTTAATTACGCCACCGTAAATTACGGTGGCGTAATTAACAACAAGTCCCGTAGCGCCATGGATTTTTCCGCCTGCAAAAAGCAGGCGTAAAAATCCTTCCATGGCGCTACGGGAACTCGTAGTCTGGCGGAGAGGTACGCCATGCACTACGCCGGCGTAAAACCCTCTCCGCCAGGGTCCTAATGAGGGCCAAAGTCTTTTTCAGTGATTTTATATATTTATAAACTTTCTGTATTAGGTACAGGGAAAATAATATATATATATATTTCTTTTTACACAGAAATGTCTGCTACGTTAGAATGGCTGGAAGAAAATGTTCCTTGTGATGAAATAAGTGAAAACATTGATACTAACTTTGCATCAGGCCATGCAGGCGGCTGCCTGATGTGCCAGCCTCCAGGGGGCGCCACCACCAGCGGATGTGAATAGAAGTGTGAACGAGGTGCAAATGGGAAGCAAAATTAACACGCAGGATTGTTTGATGCATTTCAAAACTCTGACACCTATGCTGAACCTTCAGACACCCAGGGACGCCTCTGGCATAGAAGTTAAACGCTGTGGGGAGACTCGGGATGTAGCACCAGACAACACGTGTGTTTGAGGAGCAGGACTGGGTCCCCGTCAAGTTGAACCTGCCTAGGCACTCGTCCCATAGCACTTAACTTAGATTTCTGTGCCTTCTAGAATATCTACTATCATGCATGTATAACCGAAAATGAAAACCCTAAGAACCTCAATTTAAACTGATAGGACTTAAGAAAATAACCATTTGCTGAACGTCTCACTACTGTGCCCACCATGAGGTGTTCTCAGAAATAAGGGACAGTCTTCTTAAAAATATAAGACACCCACATGCTTTAGTTTACCTACAAACCCACACGTGATAACACCTCTGCTACAGGAGCATTTAAAAGCACACTACTGGGCATAGCAGAGTGTGAAGAGCAGTCGCAAAACCTGCCGGGAGCATGAGTTTTTGATGAACACTTGCATAGCTGTCAAGTGCTCCCATATTATGCCTGATAAGATGAGCCTGTTCTTGCTTTTGCTGGAATTTGTAGGCCCATACTTAGCATGAGAAACATGAAACTACAAATCCAATCATGCAACGAGAAAAGCCAGCAGTGGCTCTTAGTGGCTCACATGGCAGCTATGGTCTTGGACATCTAGTAGTGGCAAGGAGTTTGGAAATGCAAGCAAGGCTCAACAGTGCACTGACTAGACAGCAGGATAGGAAGACGACCATTAAATGTAGTGTGAAGTATATCAGAATGAAACCAATGTTTGGCAGACTAGTTACTGATACAATGATTGGAAGCATGTGTGTATTTGTAGCACAGAAATCCTCCTTCGCCGTGTTTGAAAATGCCAGCATAATCAATTGTATACAACCTCTTACCAGAAGTCTGCTAAGTAGGCTCACAGTGTGCACCCCCTCAACCAACAACTCGGTGGCATTCCTTTTGTAAATGCCTGCGCATTCTAATGTCGAAATAGAAAGTATATCGTGCCTCCTATTGTAATAAATATATTAATATTGGCCTACGCCAAGCTGCTCGAAAGTCGCTTGCGAAAGAAATCTGTGTTGCAATGTCCTGACCTTAAATCTATGTAAGCCGCCATTTTAGGTCAAACCGCCATTTTAGGATTCGTTGTGTAAAAGTCACCCTGTGAGCTAAAATGGTGGACGATGTCATTGCAGAATACAACATGGCCGTCTTGACCTCTGTACATAGCTAATGTGTAAGCTGCCTGCAGGCCACTTGTTGAGGTCATGAACTGAGACCTTGTCCTTCGTTGACCTATGTGTAGAAGGATTACTCGTGCAATGAAACTAATCCATGAGCATATGTTGAGACAATGTTTTCAAATATTGAAAGAAGAACATCTGTTTTACTACATTGTATTAATGTTTAAGAAGGCCTGCATGGAAAACTTTAGAATACACAGTTAATGCATACGCTTGTTGTTACATGTATTAAAGACAAACCAGTTATATGCGGTTATTTGAAACTTGGCACGAACCCTAGATTGGTGATGTATAAAGTGGAATATTAACCCAAAGTGGGGCTGGACATCGTGCCCACAAAGTGTATAAAAAGCGAATGCATTCTAATGTATAGCATCTCTCACTGAACACACTGAACCACGCTGGAGTTCGTTGTGTTGTACTGAGGGCGATAGCTATCTGATTTTGTTCTGTTTTTGTAACTGGATTCAGTATAAAATAAAGTACTTTGTATGTTCCTTTGTAACCCGTGTTCGGTGTATTTCCTTTTGGGGTACTCAGCCTCGATATTTTATTTCTGTTTTCACACTAAGACCGGCCCTCCTAATGGAAAACACCACACTTCTCTATATAAACAAATTATTGCCCATTACTTTATGTGTACTTTGCAACAAAAAAAAAATTAAACACACCATACAGACATTAAAAATAATACAGAAACAGACCTCAGAAAATCATCTGCAGCGAATGCAGCACAAAATGGATCTATTACATAATAGTGCACTCAGAAAAATTATTTTCCCAAGTGTTCGGGCATGTAGTTCTAAGCATACATTGATCGATCGTACAAACATTTCCTATGCACCTTACTGTACTTTTACTCTTTGTTACACATGCGAAATCAGACAGCAGGGCACGGCCATCTTGTGATAATCTTATCCGTTCCCACATCGCCCAAGGTGAACTGCCCTGGCGGCACCAATGCATATGCCCCACCCCTGAGTCTAACATCACCAAACCTAGTGATATGCTCCACCTATCTCCAGAACATTACTATACAGCGTAGTAAAACGCACCCAAGCATCACCTACGTGATAACGTTACTTGACGCAGAACCCGGAATATCAACACACATCATCTCACAACACAGTGCGTCCCAATTTTGAATATGAAACCATACTTTTAAAGGAAATACCAAATTGTACAATTTGTAAAGTACTTTTATTTCACAATAAACGCTCTGATAACATCCGGAGACTTACATATGCAAGCAAATCGGTAATTGTTTTCTTCGTTCTCGATCCACAAATGTTTATCATGAGTCACACCAATATTCCTGTGAAGACTTTGCATGAACTTCCACTAGGCCACCACAAAACATATAAAGTTGCTCCTTATCGCTCGTATGGCATACGGGATTATGGGCCCATATTGATCATCCCAAAAAAAGTGTACAATTTGTAAAGTACTTTTATTTCACAATAAACACTCCGATAACATCCGGAGTCTTACATATGCAAGCAAATAGGTAATTGTTTTCTTCGTTCTCCATCCACAAATGTTTATGGTGAGTCACACGGTATTCCTGTAAAGACTTTGCATGAACTTCCGCTAGGCCACCACAAAACATATGAAGTTGCTCCGTATCGCTGGTATGGCGTACGGGCATATGGGCCTGTGTCGATCATCCCAAAAAAGTGTCACTGGCATCCAACCACTGACGTATATCTGTAGCTGACAGTTAAAAAAAAACATCAGTTGATATCTGGAATCCATGACAATCCCAGAAACTCAAGATGTAGCTGTTTAAAAAAAAGATAACAAAAAAGTGTCTCAGTAACCAATCTTATTACAGTTTATCATTTTAACCATCAATTTGGGCCCCTGTTACAACTATTGATAAACACGGACGTCAAATAATAATAACTCAAAAGAAAAACGTGCAAATTACACTTCAGTTTGCTGTACACGGTACTGCTACGGAATATGGTGAGCTTCAAATGGGATGCTGACGCTGCAATCAGAGAGCCAAATAAAACCAAAAAGAACAGATGCACAGAATTTTAATTAAATATTAGCGTTCAATTAGGCGTTTGTGAACCTGGGGGAACCCACGACTGCACTACACCCATCTCGATGCTTTACTTCCCATATCCCCACAACAACAAAAAACTACACACACAAGTTTTAATTGCGTGTCATTGCAATATACCACACACAATACAATTTACCCCGCCAATATTGTCATCGAATTATAATTTGACTAGTTTGTGTACAAAATCGCCCAAAGTAAAACTTACATAATATTCAGCATTTCCCTTGTATCGGCGTATAACAAGCACTCCGTCCACTTCAACAAATTTTCATGAAATGAAATTACATGTTCCCTTCTCCAATTTTTGAATAGTGAACATTATCATATTTGAAAGTCTCACATCCCTCCCTTCATGCATTCCGTTCGCAATCCTCCCTTTGTTTCAAGGTCAAAAAACAATTGAACCTTTTATTGTGTACCATGCGTGAGTCTGCTCAGCTAGGAAACAAAAATTCTACGGTGCTGACCTTCACTCAGAATGGGAGCAGACAGCACTTCACAGCACAGATGCATTACAAATATTTTTGAAAAACATATGAATTGTTTGATACCATTCACCAAGGCGGGCGACCCACAGTCACGCCACACCACCTGTCAGCTCAGCCCATCCCCTGTTCACACAGCAACTCAAAAGCAACGACATACTAAAGTGAAACAGCCAGTAGTGCATTGAATATATCCATGGACAACCACTATGACCTATGACATGCATGACATGGTGAACACATCAGGGGCACCTGCCACCTAAACAAATACAGTATTTGACCCATCTCCTACTCCCGAACCCCCCCATCACTTCTGCACACCAACACACTCCTCACAATTGCATTTTGCCTCTGTTCGCCGTTACACTGTCAGTGCACCTTCAACAAAAACAGCAAAATTACCTCCCTCTAAATTAGTGAAAGGCATTTGTGGCAAAGTAGTTTGTTTACGATTAGATCTCAAAGAAAATGTACACAATCATACACCACAATCCAAATTATTTACTTCCAAAGGTATCTTATAACGCAGTCCTATTACAAACTGTACAATCTTAACTGCATAGCCTACCCAAACCTTACATACAAACTCTACAAATGAAACAGTACACAAACATTTGCGTTCTGGATATTTGATGGGTGTTTGATTCTATGGGTGTTTTATGCTGTGGTGGTTGTGTCCAGGGTGTAGAGTCTTGGGTGCATGGCACCCAAGACATTATGCCCTGGCCACAACCACAACCACAACCACAACCATGCCCTGGCCACAACCATTGCAGCATAACACACCTATAATACCAAACATTTTGACTGTGGTATATGGGCTGCTTATAGGGGATATTGACCGTGGACATGGCGAACACATCAGGGGCATCTGCCAACTAAACAAATACAGTATTTCACCCATCACCAACACACTCCCCAAAATTGCATTTTGCCTCTGTTCCCCACCACGCTGTCGGCGGATCCAAGATGGTGGGCGCATCGAAACAATGACGCACTTCACACCTCACCCCAGCCAATCAGAGAGCATTTCGTGTGTCCGCGGACATGACGTAAGCCGATTAGCCAATTGGTGTCCTGTCTGCGGAGTGAACAGGGAAGTCTGTCTGCGGAGTGAACAGGGAAGTGTGTCCGCGCAGCGGACATAGATATCACTAATATTTTTGCCTTACGTTTTGCTCGTTTATAAAAAAACAACTGTTTCCACTTCCTATGGGATTAGCAATGTAACCATAACTACACAGCCACTACAGTGGCTGTGTAATATAAAATTCAATATACAGCCTTGAACTGTGATCATGTGTGTCTGTCTTTAGTGTTGCCACCATGAGCTTCTTATACCATACACATATCCATTCCATCCTCCCATGCTCGTAAGGTAGAACCATCTCACCCCCCTCCCCATTGTAATACTCCTTTTGGCCAGTCCCACCAGACTCCTTTCATGTGCTGAAAGTGCAGAGTCACCCATATCCCCAACAGACACAACAATGTATCCAAACCCATTTCTTCTTCTGCTAATGCATTTACCACTTGCAACACTTCCCCCCAGAACAGATATATCTCAGGGCACAGACAGACCATGTGATAGAGCATTCCCACCTCTACCTTGCATTTGGGGCACATATCATTCTGCCTTCTACCCTTTCTAAGTAATAGTTGCGGGGTGTAGTTGCGGTGTAGTAGACTATATGCAAGATCTTATAGTGAATGGTCCTTAGCCTTGAGTCAATGGTTATCCCTTAGTAGCTCCTAGGGCAATCTCCCAATCTCCCTCCTCCACGGGACCCAAATCTGTCTCCCATTGTTCCCCTCAAACTCGTAAGGAGTTTTGTTATCATGCTGGCTATCCATCTATAAGCTGTGGAGGTCGGCTTGGTCTCCATATTTTCAGTAGAAAGCAGCCACATAAGAGAGGAGTCCCAAGGAAACTCCAACCAATCCCTGAATTGCAGACTGATAGCATGTCTCTGATGGATAGATTGAAAAACCAAGGTGGAATGTTTGCCGTGTTGTGAGATGTATTGACCCACTCTGCTATACTATGCGGCATTACTCTGCTAGTTATGGTGCAAGAAACAGCAACAATGGCGGCAAAACTCTTGTCCGTGCCAAAAAACTCCAAAACTGCGTTATTCAACACACAAAAAGATGGATGTACAACCTGCCACCTGTGGTGCATGTGTGGTGGAATAGAGCAAACACTGCAGAAAATGTGCCAGGGGGCTCCATGACAAGCAAACATAGAGTGCAGAGGGAAAAGCAGCACTTTGCAAGTGAAACTCCAAAGTTTGCCTGTAAATGACATTTACTTTGCTGCTAAAAACTCCAAAATGCCTCGACACAACACTTCTCAAAATTCAAAATATTGCTTGGTGCTAAAATTCAGTTAATCTAATGAAGCATTGTGAATGAACAAGGTCCTAAAATGTGAAGAGCAAAACATTTTCTCCAGCCAGGGAATGAACAATGGCAGATTCCCAGGCCAGGAAACGGATGTGTGAAGGGGTCATAAACTGCTCCTTGAAGGAATTCCCCAAAGGAGGGGGCTACTCCTTGAGCTCCAGGGAGAGACAAAAGGGTGGACCATTTGCTGCTAAGAATAAATAATGAACAATTTTTAGAGACTTATAACATGCTATCAGAAATGGTGAAAAATATAAAAAGGACAGATTTGTTAGTCTAAATTTTGGCTTTACATTTAAAGATGTAGTGGAATTGTGTAACATATTCGGAACAGAAATGGCAATATATGTGGTTTTATGTGAACTGTGATTATGCTAGAATTGTTAAACTTTTCACACACATTCCTAGGGTAAACATGCATATATGTGGAAATTTGGAGAACAATTGGAAATTGTGTTCATGGCGAAATGGACAAAATTCTGCAGAAAGTTGAAACAAGGTCTCACAGCTGCGGGAGTTTGATGAACATATACTACATAACATATGGAATTTTTGTGTGTGATTTTTGTAGAGGTTCCCAATGTATAAATATGTATTTAGGACAAAATGAGATTTTGATACTAGTGGCTAGGGGAGGTTTCTAAGGATGGTAAAAGCCAAACCATAAATGTGGCATCATCTGTCTTGGATCCAATCACTCGTGTGCAAGGCGGAGATTAAATCCTCATCCAATCCAGGTTCACAGGGGCAAGCTCAGTTAAACTGGCCCATACACCCATTTTTGTGATGTCATTTGAAAGAATAAATAGAGACATTTGACAACACATAGGCAATGACTCACTGACTGACTCACTGACTGACTCTTCTGATTCCAGTGAAGCACCTTGTTCCAGCATTCAACATCCAGCCTTTAACATCTTTCCAGATCAAGATGCCAAGAATCTTGCCAAGCAGTAGCTGAACCATTTTCAGCAAGGCCTCAATCCTCAAACTTTTTCTCACAACCCAGTGAAGCACTATGGTGTGGGAAATCATCCTGAACTAGCATCCTGAAACTATCCGGCTTGCTACCATAAGGCTTGCCTGATGAACTCGCTATCCTGCTGATTGAAATACCCAGAAACAAGAATGGCAGATCATGTGCAAATCCGGTGACCGGCCTAGCTGATCCAGTCCCGCGCCTGATGTGCTGTCCTTCCTTGATAGACCCAATCCATTGACCAGAACCGTGACTGTACAAAAATCTTAAATCCCAGTGGATTGTGAGTATTAATAGGACGCTAGGGAACTATTGTATACCTTGCTTATCTTGTTCTACTCTAATCTCTGAACTATCCTTACTTTCATAACCTGTAACAGTGTCAAAATCTTTAGTGCTATCTTCTTTTGTCTAGTTGCTAAAGCGCCATTTGCATAGTCTTCTTTATTTGTGTAACTGTGATCCATAACTCCCACTTTGAGTCTTTGGACTGGTGCTGCCGGGAAAGTGTTGGGAATCTGTTACTGAAGTCTTTATTCAGTCTCAGAGCTTACTGTGTCCCGACTTGGTAACGTAGCCAAACGCTCTAGCCTTGAGTAAAAGCATAAGCCATATTTTCTAATTCTAAACTGAAGTATTGTCCAAATCTTGTGTCTTTATTTTCGAAAAACGCCTCTCACTAAAACCTTCATGACTCCTCGGTATTTATGATAGAAGCGAAATTTCAACTACCATTTGTACCTAACATCCTTCGCTATCTCTACAACCCAAAACTGCAGTGCTTAACAGTGCGATTGACCCATTATATCAAAAATCCCGTAAGGAAAAGTTTGGCACAAATTGACATTTTGAAGAGTTTTACACGTGTGAATTAGCTTTCAGTTATTTCCCACTTTGACTTTAAGATTTCAAATGTTTTCTTTTGATTAAATCATTGCTTGTGTTTGCTTGCATCTGTTCAAAGCAGCTCCCGTAGAATTTTATAATAATTTAAGCATTTTTGACCTCATTTAGTGTTTTTGCTCAGCCAATTTCAAAGCCATCCTGACAGTTGAAAAGTCAATTCTGTTTTTCTCTTCTGTTTAAAGGGGGAAGTTGGGAGTGATATTATGTTTGATCTGTATTATTCCTGAGTACCTGCCCTCTCCTCACATCTGTTTAAATTGCCTATTGGTGGGTTTAGGGTGTTGCAGGGGGAACCCCTAAGCATAGTGCTATCTGTTCCAAACCAACCCACAAGTATCCTTTTCTGTGCTGCGTTGTTTTTGGTGTTCAATACTTGATTCCCAGTGCATTCAAGAAATTATTCAGTGTTCTGTCACCTCATTGGTGATTGTTGTTACCTATTAAAATATATTGTGATTTAAATTCGAAATAATTAAATAAATATTTACCTTTGCCAACTAGCCTGATTCCTGGTTCAGTGTGACCAGGTTGGGGGTCTCAGGAGAAGGGTGTGATATGAGTGGTATATCATTCAGAATACTGAATTTATAGATAAAAATAAATAAGGGTTTAATTTGCGCCCCACATGCTGGGCGAGACTTGGGTGTGTGCCAGATTGAAATCACTTACAGCTTGGCAGCTCATGTCCGGGATCCTGAATTTGACTTACCACTCGTGACAGTCTAATACAGCGTGCTATGTGGCGGGGTACATACACCTTGTTGGGTTGCCATACTGTGCCACACTGTACAAGCACCTCTCAAAAGAAATACTCAAAAGAATTGGGCCTGTTGCAAAAGTAAATTAACCATGAGATAAGTCAGAAGGAAATTAATATTTCCGGAATGCGACCCCAGTGGAAATTAATATTTCTAGGGAGCACTTCTTGCACAAATAGTTTGTCAGTAGTGAATGGCCAGAACAGGGCGAACAGGTATGGCTGCAGGGAATAAAACAACAGGTCAATGCAATTTACCTTGATACCTGGCAGGACAAGGGTCCATTACAAGTGCTTAGCGAACTATACACGGCCCCAAAAATAAAAGAGGAGCAGTGTAAAATTGCCAAAATAGCAGCCTACCTGTACCTCCACATAAGAGTCATACAGGAAAAGCACGCAGACAATATAGATTTGACAAAGAGGCAAGGGGAAACACTGCAGAAAATCCAGACTCATCCGGACTCTGCAGAGCAAAGGCACCAGGATAGCCAAGAATCAGAAACAGAGGCTAGGCAGTATATCACCAAACTCCAAGAAGATCTGGCTCTCTTACAGCAAGATAATGCAGAACAAAATATTCAAGTACAGACACTGCAAAAAGAATGTCAGGAAAGGCTTGACTCTTTACAACAGAGTCAACAAAAGCTGGCATATCAATTAAACTATAATAGGGTCTGCGCAGAACAGTCACATTACAGAACCACATAGAATCCTTGAAAGAGGAAAATAATAAATTAATTATCAAAGACATCCACTCACAAGAGGAATTTGATGAGGACTGCAAGAAATCTAGTGCATTTAAAAAACAGAGGGATGACCTGGCTGCACAGAGGGGCACTCTAACTCAGGAGAGCGACGCCTTAGGCCAGGAAGTCAGCCAATTAAAAACAACGTTAGAGAAAAGAAAGCTGGCCCTTCAGGAGTTTAGGGAACTCAAAACTGATTATGAAAAGCTACTAGAGCACACCAGGCGGGTGGAGGATGCTCTGACAAAGAACAATCAGGCCAAAAAAGACCAAACTCAGGTGGTGAGTCTCCTGCAACAGAAATTGGCCCATTATTCCCAATCTAGACAGGAAGCACAGAGAGACAATGAGTCTTGCTGTGAAAAGAATGACAGGCTCCACAAGCGGATAGCTTTGCAGGAACAAATCATAGAGACCAGTAAGGCCTTAATAGAGGAGCAACAGGGTCAGATTTTGGCATGTCATCAGGGAATAGGGGCTGAAAGAGATGAGGTAAGATGGGAAAGAGAAACCCCTGAGCATACCCTCAGGACCCCTGTCATCAGGGACTTTAATCTCTTCAGTTCCATGGACTCTGCCACCTTCATGTTCACTGGCTCATATGAACCATGGGCCACGGGGATGGTAGAATTCAGCACAATAGGAAATATGGAACTGACAGGTCAGCGCCTCCCACAAATGTATAGGCAGGCATCACTGTACAGATTCCCAAATGTGAGGGCCAGCCTCGCTGATCAGAAAGACTCCAGTGAGGGGAGAATCAGAGAACTGGATCCTCAAAAATATCACCTACCAAGGGATCAGCCTGTCAAATTTGGTGGGGAATTCCATGAAACTAGGCCCACAAAGAGCATCTTAAAAACCTCTTCCCAGTAGGGCAGTGGGGGGTTGGTGGGGTACTCAGCCAATCCAGTGAGCAAGGGAGAGTCAGAAGACTCTTCAGAGTGCCACAGGTATCAAGAGACTAGGCCACCACATTCTGCAAGCCATTCCCAAGCTCGCAGAATCAGGGAAAGCCTAGAGGATCAGACAGCCACCTCCTGTAGCAGTGCCTCTGAGTCAGAGGATGAGTGGACAAGGGTGACCAAACCTAAAAAGGCCAACAAAATGAAGAGGGCCCTACTGAAAGATCCCCTGAAGCAAATCAAGGCCATTAGGAGCGTCATAATGCCCTATCATAAAAATGCCAAATATTCAGTTTGGGAGCACCTCGAGTTGTGTGAGCAAATGATTGATACTTTCCACCTAAAGGATAGCCAAAGTTGCATTCAATATGTCAAATGGACATTTTCCCCAGAATACTCTAGCTTCTTTGCAGTGCTGGAGGATCAGAACCACTCATGATGGTCCACCTATACGGCGGCCATCTTAAAGCATTTCCCAATACATAGAAACCTCAAGAGGCCCGCAAGGCAGCCTACAATCTGCAATGTGGGGAAGACCAGGCCCCACAAGAATTTGTTCAAGAGCTGAAACTTGCCTTTGCGCAGACCACCAGGAGGGTGCGCACAGACAGTAGGGAGTTCATCAATACCTTCTTTCATGCACTCCCTAAATACATTATGACCCAGCTGGTGAGGGACTTTCATGAGAAGAGATCACTAGACTGGGTCATTGAACAAGCAACTCGCATTTATGAAGTGCAGAAACCGGTAGAAAATAAAAGTGTCAATAAAAACCCAAAACCAACCAACACCCCTGCTGCTGCTAAGGTGGCAGAGGTGAAGGTTGCCCCCATTTTAGATCTGGAGATGGGGGGCCTTAAAACATTCCTGTGCACAATCCCCCAAACCAAAGACCCAGAAAGCCCTTGGGCCAATCCCAAACAGGTAGTCAGGGAGGTAACCCCTCAAATGGGAACCCTAACTCCCCTGACTATATCAGCCCCCGTTACAAGGGCAGCAGACCCATCCTGGGCTATATGTGGACTCCCCCAGCCCAAGGGGGGGGGTCCAACCAGGCAACTGCCAACCCAGGAAAGTTCCCTCCTTACTTTCCCGAGGAGGGCAGTAATTCCCCAAATGCCGGGCTGAGTTTCTTTCCCCGGTACTCGCCAAACATCAACCCCTAAAACATCCCTTCTTTCTTTCCTCACTTTCCTGAGCCCAGACAGCCCAATCCAGGAGAGGGGAGGCCAAGGGTGGAGGGGTACCAAAACTATCCCAGCCAAGGGTATTATGGGAGAAGGAACAGTTACCCTTCCTGTGATCAACCTAGGATGGACCAGAGAACCCCGTACCAGCCAGAGTGGGTGTCCCAACTGGAGCGCCAGGTCCAGAACTTGGCACAGGATCTGGGTTCATGTTGAGGGCTCAGCAGAAACCTCAGGTGAACATGGCGGCCCAGAACCCTTCAAATCAAGGGTCTGATACTCCAGAGCAATGACGGGGAGAGACCCCCGACAACCCACCGGTTCCCAGGGAGGAGGCATAGGGGGAAAGGGGGTGTAAAGCCTTAGAGGAAGCTTCCTTCCCCAATTGTGAAAAGCCCCTGGAAACCCAGGAACCGGAACCAGAATCTCCTGCCCCCGAATGTCTGCAACCTAAGGAACAGAGGGTGGGTAGGAGAAATAAAGGGCCTAAAAAGACCCATTTTGTGGAGGAAGTACAAATCTTCCAGTTTGAAGGAGAGGGGTCCTCAGAGGATTCTGGGGAAAGGATCTTCTCCCTCAGGGTTGGGGGAACTCCTCCCAAAGAAAAATGGGTCCCAAAGGATCCAAATCCAGACTGGGTAGATGTGGGGACCGAGTTAAAACCGCCCATCATTGAACCCCAGAATGACCAGCAAGAAAATCACATGGCCCAAACCAATTCTGGTGACTGCCTCCAAAAAGGGGGGTGGGAGGGCAGCCCGGAATCAGGACCAGGGAGCCCAAATCTCCCGCCATATCTAACTGTCACATTTTTCTTACAGGTTCCCAAGATCCAAAACAAAACCCTGCCCAAATCACCCCTGTGTCAGAAACAAAAGCAAAGAAATTAACCGACCAATTGGCCCAAAATGCACATTATCTTTGCCCCCTTGAGGAAAAGGAGGGAAGATTTTATGGCCCGGTCCACATACAGGAGCAATGTACATTTTTGGCACTGGTGGACACTGAATCCCAAGCCACCCTTCGGTCAAAAAGGGCCTTTGATCAGCTGAATTCGGGAAGGGGGGAGAAATACCAAATCCCTCTCACCCCTCTTCCTGGACAACTTCAGAACTTCGATGGGAAGGAAATTCCTGTTGAGGGGACTGCGGATTTAGACCTTAAAATTGGGCAACACAAGGTGAATCACCCGGTCACAGTTGTGACTCCAGAGGGCACACCATGTTTACTAGGGAATGACATCCTGCGTAGATCATCCCCCCTCATAGATTGTGTAAACAAGGTCCTCTGGACCCAGACTAACCAACCAATAAAATCAAAACAGAGAGTCAAGCATGTTAGTTTAAATGGCACATGCCACAAGGTTGAACAAAAACCTGACCAAATTGAATTCCATTTCCAAAACCACCAAATCCCTGACGTGACAGTAATTGCAGTAGGACAACAAACTGGTGATGGGGAGTCCTCTCTATTTCTGAAAATCAACCTTCCTTCCAGTCTCAAGTGGCATTCCACACTGGAAGGAAACACTCTGAAATTCTTTACCAATCCACAATCAGACATTCCCACTCCTATAGTCCAGAAAGATGAGAAATCAGCTCAGAGCCTGGCTGATATTCAGCAAATTGGAGAGCAGTTGTTCATCCCTATTCAGTTAAATGAAGGGAAGGACTCTGTTCTCGCCCGAGTGTGTGTGAACAACGGTAAGAGCTTCATCAGCGAAGCCATGTTCCGCCAACTCCCAAAAGATTCATTCATTCCCACATTTAGACTGATAGACAAATGGGAAATGGATCTGGAAAGACACAATTCCAAACATCTCCTGCCAAGCAGGTGTATGCTCAAAATCTCCATAGGCAACAGTGACATTCTCAATCGCTTTGCCATTAGTTTGGACCTAATAAACTTCAAAGCTTGGTCCCGATTAGCGGATAATCCCATGAGCTTTGATGATTCAGAGAAAGCATTTAGGTCAGCTTAACTGCTGCCTTATGCAGTTGAAATTCAGATTGGAGAGGAAGTCACCATCCCAGAACGGACCCGACAATTCTCACTTAAAGTAAAAATTAAAAGAGGACAGAAACTGAAAAATCATGATGCCTATGTCCATCTTAATGCTCATTTCCAACAGCAAGGGTTGGGGGTAAACCCAACATCACTAGTCAACATAGAACACAACACCATTCCAATAGAGGTGAATAACAGCGACCTAAAGAGTATCACTCTGGGCGCAGGCACCATTATTGGAATGGCGGTTGATGACCGACATTTTTCCATAGATTTAGGTAACGAACTGGTAGGACCAATCGCCAATGACTGTTTTGACAGTGATAGCGACAATGACACAACACCAAACAGGATCTTCACCCAGCATTGGCAGAATTTCCTGGTGTACTCTTCCTGCCCTTATGGTAAGGAAGAGGTGACCTATGACTTCAGGAGGGATGAGTTGATCTTTCAAGTCCACCAGGACTGCTTCCCCACCTGAACCCATCAGTCAAAGTCAGTACTTTGACCAGGGACTTCACCCAGCTGGAGGAGGGCGCTGAGATAGCCAAACCAGAAGTCTTACCAGGCTTCAGGCAGAGCTGATGCCTGCGAGACTCTGGAGCAAAAGCAAAAATTGAAACAAGTTTTCTTAGATTTTCAAGATCTCTTTGCGGTGGACTCATATGACTGTGGTTGCACCGAAATCCACATAACAACAATTCCCACAGACCCTGGCATGACTCCAGTGTTTGTGAATCAATATCGCTTGCCTCTCGCATCAATGGAGTCCCTTACAGAAATAATTAAGAACCTTGAGTCCCGTGGGATAATTCGTCCACTCCACAGCAGCTTTAATAATCCGGTGCTGGGGATTTTGAAACCAAACAGCCAGTGGAGACTCTGTGCTGACCTAAGGGAGCTCAACAAACGGGTCCATTCTTCCCAATGGCCTCTTCCCTACATTGACCAAGGGCTAGCCCAGATCCAGGGGTCAAAGTTATACACTGTCATTGACCTGACCAATGGGTACTGGACTGTACCTGTCAGTAGGGAGGACCAATACAAGCTGACCTTTACCTTCGGGGGCAGCAGTACACTTGGACCCGGACTCCCTTTGGATACATCAACTCCGGCAAATAATTTAATATCTTTCTACATAAGGCCATGCCCGACTTGGGTGAAAGGGGTAACCTGGCTTATGTAGATGATGTTCTAATACAAAGCTCAACTGTAGAGGAACACATAGTGGGGATTCATTATGTTCTGACACAGTTGAGGGTTGCCGCAGCAAAACTCTCTTTCCAAAAGGCATAGTGGTGCAGGACCTGTGTCAACTTCTTGGGGCATGAGATAACTACTGAGGATGTCTGTCCCCAGGAAAAGAAAGTAGAAGCACTCCGGAAACTAAAAGACCCCACAACTGTGCGGGAGCTAAGGAGCCTCCTTGGACTGACTAATTATAGTAGAAAGTTCATTGAGGATTACGCAGAGACCCCTGATCCATCTGTTGAAGGGGGAGGGGGGTCAAGTGGGAGTGGGGTCCAGAACAAGCCGAGGCAGTAAGACAACTCAAAAGAAGCCTCTCACAAGCACCTTGCCTAGCTTACCCTGTCAAAAACAAGGAGTTCTTCTAGGAGACAGGGTTCTCAAATGCATGCTTGACTGCAGTGTTATACCAAAAGCATGACAAGGTCAATAAAGTAATCTCCTATGCGAGTAAGACTTTATACCCTGTGGAGGAAAAATTCAAACATTGTGAGAAGGCACTCCTGGCAATGGTGTGGGCATTGAAGAATTGCCGCGCGTTTATCCAGGGGGAACACATCATAGTGTAGACTCCACACCAGCCTCTGCAATATCTTCAAAGTGACAGAATCTGGGCCGAAAATGTGAGTAATTCCCAAATTACTTCCTGGATTCTGTCAATGCAAGGCTTTCCTGTGGAGGTCAGATATGACAAAAACAAGAAGAGTCCTCTCGCGCAAGGTCTGGCTGACTTGCATGATTGTGCCAGAGAAAACTGTCTCAAGGACTAAAGTCTAAAAATCAAGGACAACGTGGAGGCATACCTTAATTCCCCACACAAAGTCTATGAAGAAGACAAGTGTGAGGGAATGCCCACTGTCTATGTGGAAGGGTGCTCCTACCATGTTGACAACAACGGGGAAAAGGAACTTATGGCCGGCGTGCAGAATGCATGGGTGAATGATGTTCCAGAACCCTCCACTGGGTACAAAATTGGTCCCCGAAGTAGTGAAGTGGCAGAGCTGATGGCTGTGCATCAAGCCATCCTCACTGCTGTACAACACCAACTCCACAAACTGGTCATAATCACTGATTCAGATTATGTACGGAACGGGTTCGTGGAGCACCTGGTTAACTGGAAAACCAGAGGCACGCTATGTGCTAATAATAAACCACTAAAACACGGAAAATTAATACAAAATATTGATGATCTGGTCACCTCGAATGGGATGACTATCTACTGGAAAAAGATTAAGGGTCATTCTAAAGTAGAGGGACCAGACAAAACTGGAAATTACCTAGCTGATCAGCTGGCCAAAACCTGAGCCATCCAATGGGATTTACTTGAGATTGTGTCCCTGTTGGGGGAAATCCAGGTCACTGCTATCACTAGGTCCCAGACAAATGCTCATAATGAACTCTCAACTGCCCAATGGAGTAAGGAGACCCCAGATGCTGATTTGATTATGGCTCAAAAAGGGGATCCAATAATTGGTAAGTTTTATCAACACATTGAGAACCCTGAGAACTTTCCCCTGACGGATACTGATTGCACTGGGAAAGAGGACCTCAGAGTGTTGATGAAATGTCCAAAAATGTTCCGAATCCAGACGGTTTGTTGGTGAGGAGATCCATATCTGGCCATGACCAGTGGGTGGTCCCTACCTCATTCAGAAGCCTGATGCTAAGTCACGCCCATGATGCAGCCACAGCCGGTGATCAGGAGTTTCATACAACATTAGAAATCTTGCGAGAGGTTGCATACTGGTGATGGGAAGTCCTCTCTATTTCTGGAAAATCAACCTTCCTTCCAGTCTCAAGTGGCATTCCACACTGGAAGGAAACACTCTGAAATTCTTTACCAATCCACAATCAGAAATTCCCACTCCTACAGTCCAGAAAGATGAGAAATCAGCTCAGAGCCTGGCTGATATTCAGCAAATTGGAGAGCAGTTGTTCATCCCCATTCAGTTAAATGAAGGGAAGGACTCTGTTCTCGCCCGAGTTTGTGTGAAGAACAGTAAGAGCTTCATCAGCGAAGCCATGTTCCGCCAACTCCCAAAAGATCCATTCATTCCCACATTTAGACTGATAGACAAATGGGAAATGGATCTGGAAAGACCCAATTCCAAACATCTCCTGCCAAGCAACTGTATGCTCAAAATCTCCATAGGCAACAAGAGCATAGTCCATAATTGTTGGGTCGTGCGAGACGTCACTGCCGCATTTTACTTAGGCAGTGACATTCTCAATCGCTTTGCCATTAGTTTGGACCTAATAAACTTCAAAGCTTGGTCCCGATTAGTGGATAATCCCATGGGCTTTGATGAATCAGAGAAAGCATTTAGGTCGGCTCAACTGCTGCCTTATGCAGTTGAAATTCAGATTGGAGAGGAAGTCACCATCCCAGAACGGACCCGACAATTCTCACTTAAAGTAAAAATTAAAAGAGGACAGAAACTGGAAAATCCTGATGCCTATGTCCATCTTAATGCTCATTTCCAACAGCAAGGGTTGGGGGTAAACCCAACACCACTATTCAACATAGAACACAACACCATTCCAATAGAGGTGAATTACAGCGACCTAAATAGTATCACTCTGGGAGCAGGCACCATTATTGGAATGGCGGTTGATGACCGACATTTTTCCATAGATTTAGGTAACGAACTGGTAGGACCAATCCCCAATGACTGTTTTGACAGTGATAGCGACAATGACACAACACCAAACAGGATCTTCACCCAGCATGGGCGGAATTTCCTGGTGTACTCTTCCTGCCCTTATGGTAAGGAAGAGGTGACCTATGACTTCAGGAGGGATGAGGTGATCTTTCAAGTCCACCAGGACTGCTTCCCCACCTGAAGCCATCAGTCAAAGTCAGTACTTTGACCAGGGACTTCACCCAGCTGGAGGAGGCCGCTGAGATAGCCAAACCAAAAGTCTTACCAGGCTTCAGGCAGATGGTTAAAGATAGAGTCAACCTAGCTGATGCCTGCGAGACTCTGGAGCAAAAGCAAAAATTGAAACAAGTTTTCTTAGATTTCCAAGATCTCTTTGCGATGGACTCATATGACTGTGGTTGCACCGAAATCCACATAACAACAATTCCCACGGACCCTGGCATGACTCCAGTGTTTGTGAATCAATATTGCTTGCCTCTCGCATCAATGGAGTGCCTTACAGAAATAATTAAGAACCTTGAGTCCCGTGGGATAATTCGTCCACTCCACAGCAGCTTTAATAATCCGGTGCTGGGGATTTTGAAACCAAACAGCCAGTGGAGACTCTGTGCTGACCTAAGGGAGCTCAACAAACGGGTCCATTCTTCCCGATGGCCTCTTCCCTACATTGACCAAGGGCTGGCCCAGATCCAGGGGTCAAAGTTATACACTGCCATTGACCTGACCAATGGGTACTGGACTGTACCTGTCAGTAGGGAGGACCAATACAAGCTGACCTTTACCTTCGGGGGCAGCAGTACACTTGGACCCGGACTTCCTTTGGATACATCAACTCCGGCAAATAATTTAATATCTTTCTACATAAGGCCATGCCCGACTTGGGTGAAAGGGGTAACTTGGCCTATGTAGATGATGTTCTATTACAAAGCTCAACTGTGGAGGAACACATAGTGGGGATCCATTATGTTCTGACACAGTTGAGGGTTGCTGCAGCAAAACTCTCTTTCCAAAAGGCACAGTGGTGCAGGACCTGTGTCAACTTCTTGGGGCATGAGATAACTACTGAGGGTGTCTGTCCCCAGGAAAAGAAAGTAGAAGCACTCCAGAAACGAAAAAACCCCACAACTGTGCAGGAGCTAAGGAGCCTCCTTGGACTGACTAATTATAGTAGAAAGTTCATTGAGGATTACGCAGAGACCCCTGATCCATCTGTTGAAGGGGGGGATCAAGTGGGAGTGGGGTCCAGAACAAGCCGAGGCAGTAAGACAACTCAAAAGAAGCCTCTCACAAGCACCTTGCCTAGCTTACCCTGTCAAAAACAAGGAGTTCTTCTTGGAGACAGGGTTCTCAAATACATGCTTGACTTTAGTGTTATACCAAAAGCATGACAAGGTCAACAAAGTAATCTCCTATGCGAGTAAGACTTTATACCCTGTGGAGGAAAAAGTCAACGATTGTGAGAAGACACTCCTGGCAACGGTGTGGCCATTGAAGAATTACCGCCTGTTTATCCAGGGGGAACACATCATAGTGTAGACTCCACGCCAGCCTCTGCAATATCTTCAAAGTGAGCTGAAAATGTGAGTAATTCCAGAATTACTTCCCGGATTCTGTCAATGCAAGGTTTTCCTGTGGAGGTCAGATATGGCAAAAACAAGAATAGTCCCCTCGCGCAAGGTCTGGCTGACTTGCATGATTGTGCCAGAGAAAACTGTCTCAAGGACGAAAGTCTAAAAATCAAGGACAACGTGGAGGCATACCTTAATTCCCCACACAAAGTCTATGAAGAAGACAAGTGTGAGGGAATGCCCACTGTCTATGTGGATGGGTGCTCCTACCATGTTGACAACAACGGGGAAAAAGAACTTATGACCGGCGTGCAGAATGCATGGGTGAATGATGTCCCAGAACCCTCCGCTGGGTCCCCGAAGTAGTCAAGTGGCAGAGCTGATGGCTTTGCATCAAGCCATCCTCACTGCTGTACAACACCAACTCCACGAACTGGTCATAATCACTGATTCAGATTATGTACGGAACGGGTTTGTGGAGCACCTGGTTAACTGGAAAACCAGAGGCATGCCATATGCTAATAATAAACCACTAAAACACGGAAAATTAATACAAAATATTGATGATCTGGTCACCGCCAATGGGATGACTATCTACTGGAAAAAGATTAAGGGTCATTCTAAAGTAGAGGGACCAGACAAAACTGGAAATGACCTAGCTGATCAGCTGGCCAAAACCTGAGCCATCCAAGGGGATCTACTTGAGATTGTGCCCCTGTTGGGGCAAATCTAGGTCACTGCTATCACTAGGTCCCAGACAAATGCTCATAATGAACTCTCAACTGCCCAATGGAGTAAGGAGACCCCAGATGCTGTTTTGATTATGGCTCAAAAAGGGGATCCAATAATTGGTAAGTTTTATCAACACATTGAGAACCCTGAGAACTTTCCCCTGACGGATACCGATTGCATTGGTAAAGAGGACCTCAGAGTGTTGATGAAATGTCCAAAAATGTTCCGAATCCAAGACGGTTTGTTTTTGAGGAGATCCATATCTGGCCATGACCAGTGGGTGGTCCCTACCTCATTCAGAAGCCTGATGCTAAGTCACGCCCATGATGCAGCCACAGCCGGTGTTCAGGGGTTTCATACGACATTAGAAATCTTGCGAGACGTTGCATTCTGGCCACACATGGGGCAGGACTTCGACCAATACTTGAAGGGGTGTCTTGTGTGTGCACAATTTCAGCCAACATCACTCACACACCATGCTCCCCTCCAAAAGAGGGGGATGACACTGCCTTGGTCAGATTTGCAAGTCGATTTTATCGGGCACGTGATTTGTTCCTCCAGTGGGAACAAGTACATGTTGACCATAACATGCTTATTTACTAAATGGGTGGCAGGTCTCCTGGCCCCAAATTGCAAGGCAGAAACAGCAGCTGCCCTGATGATCAATCACATCTTCTCACGTTTTGGACTACCCCTAAGGATTGAGTCAGACCGAGGTAGCCAATTCACTAGCAAAGTGATGACAAAGATGTGGGAGATACTTGGGGTAAAAAGGAACTACATATTGCCGACCGGTGTCCTCTAGTGGTGGAGTTGAGAGGTACAATAAAACTATTGTGAGCATATTAAAAAAGTCTGTTGCAGATTCTGGGCCAAGTTGGGACATTCGATTACCCCTTGTCCTGATGGCCATCAGATCTACCCCTGTCTCCATTTGAACTGATGACAGGACGAAGGATGGTGCTACTCCAGCATCTGCTCCACAGAACCCAAGAGCAGACCTTGATAAATGCCTCGACAACTCATGAGTATGTTTAGAATCTGAGAAAACACCTTCAACATGCTTTTACCTATGCTCAGTGGTATCTAGAAAGATCTGCAGACAGTATGAAGACCCAATATGACCTTCAGACAACTAAAAAGGAAAATCAAGTAGGAGACCGGGTCTACTTGTACAATTTCCAAAGGAACCAAGCCAAAGAGCTCAAATTCCTCCCAACTTGGCGGGGTCCTTTTGAAACTGTGTACAGAATCTCACCAGTCGCCGACAGAATCTGCATCCGCAAGGGCAGTTTGACAGAGGGGGACGACAAGTGGGTCCACATAAACCAGCTAAAGAGTTGCCACCCCAGGCATACTTTGCGGTAGATAGAAGGGCTTACCGGAAACCCAGAAGGGGAAATTCCAGACACCTAGAAAAACTATTAAATCTTCATTGATTACAACTAAGAAAATGAGTAAAGGATCCCTGAATAATATATAGGGAATATTGTCAATAGTGCAGGAATGCAAGTGTCTTTGCCATTGCTGACATCCCCGAAGATGTGTGGACACAGTAGTGGGAACATTTCCATAACCATGCTATGTTCTGTTTTCTAGCATTGGAACTAAGAATCATCCCAAGAATCACCAAGGAGGACCACTCAGGGACCAGGAGGAAAAACCCAAGGAATCCAGAGTATCGTCCCATCCTAGTCGCCTCAATCACTGATGGTAGAAGCAACTGAATTTCTCCACATGGACGGAAAAGAACATCCCAATCTCCCGACTCCCCCTCGACTGTAGGTTAAAACAAAGTCGGGAGGCGGGATTTGTGGGATGTATTGACCCACTCTGCTATACTATGTGGCATCAATCTGCTAGTTATGGTGCAAGAAACAGCAACAATGTCAGCAAAACTCTTGTGCGCACCAAAAACCTCCAAAACCACGTTCTTCAACACACAAAAAGATGGATGCACAACCTGCCACCCATGGTACATGTGTGGTGGAATAGAGCACACACTGCAGAAAATGTGCCAGTGGGCTCCATGACAAGCAAACATAGAGTGCAGAGGGAAAAGCAGTACTTTGCAAGTGAAACTCCAAAATGTGCCTGTAAATGACGTTTACTTTGTTGATAAAAACTCCAGAATGCCTGTACACAACACTTCTGAACATTCAAAATCTTGCTTGACGCTAAAATTCAGTTAATCTAATGAAGCATTGTGAATGTACAAGGTCCTAAAATGTGAAAAGCAAAACATTTTCTCAGAAAAACTGGATTGCCTGTGAATGATAGCCCTGTCAGATGAGCTCTCCTGATGAAACTTCAAAGTGATCTAAACTAAAAGTCTGCCGGATTAGCAAACATAAAATGATTTGTTGCTGAAAAGAATACAGATCTCAGTTGTTTTTGATCCCACAGGTGTAAAGCTAAGAAAGTAATTTATCCATGTCATTTGATGCAACTAGTTTGGTTTCTGCTGGATTTTAAGAAATTAAGAATAAATTAGCCTGGCTGGGCCTGCAAGGAGTGGAAAAACAGGTTTCTCCCAAGGGGAGGGAAAACCTCTCAGCAGAAACTCACTGATAGATGATAATTGTGGGTTAGTCCAGACTTTCGTCTACAGCCAGGGAATGAACAATGGCAGATTCCCAGGCCAGGAAACAGACGTGTGAAGGGGTTGTAAACTGCTCCTTGAAGGAATTCCCCAAAGGAGGGGGCTGCTCCTTGAGCTCCAGGGAGAGACAAAAGGGCGGACCATATGCTGCTAAGAATAAATAATGAACCGTTTTTAGAGACTTATAACTTGCTATCAGAAATGGTGAACAATATAAAAAGGACAGATTTGTTAGTCTAAATTTTAGCTTTACATTTAAAGATGTAGTAGAATTGTGTAACATATCCGGAACAGAAATGGCAATATAGGTGGTTTTATGTGAACTGTGTTTATGCTAGAAATGTTCAACTTTGCACACACATTCCTAGGGAATACATGCATATATATGGAGATTTGGAGAAAAATTGGAAATTGTCTTCATGGCAAAATGGACAAAATTCTACAGAAAGGTGAAACAAGGTCTCACAACTGTGGGATTTTGATGAACAGATACTACATAAAATATGGAATCTTTGTGTGTGATTTTTGTAGAGGTTACCAATGTATAAATATGTGTTTAGGACAAAATTGGATTTTGATACTAGTGGCTAGGGGAGGTTTCTAAGGATGGTAAACGCCAAACCATGAATGTGACATCATCTGCCTTGGATCCAATCACTTGTGTGCAAGGCAGAGATGAGATCCAGATCCAATCCCAGTTCACAGGGGCAAGCTTAGGTAAGTCAGCCCATACACCCATTTTTGTGATGTCATTTGAAAGGATAAATAGAGACAGCTGACAACACATAGGGACTGACTCACTGACTGACTCTTCTGATTCCAGCAAAGCACTTTGTTCCAGCATTAAACATCCAGCCTTTAACATCCTTCCAGATCCAGATGCCAAGAATCTTGCCAAGCAGTAGCTGAACCATTTTCAGCAAGGCCTCAATCCCCAAACTTTTTCTCACAACCCAGTGAAGCGCTGTGGTGTGGGAAATCATCCTCAACTAGCATCCTGAAACTATCCGGCTTGCTACCATAATTCTTGTCTGATGAACTTGCTATCCCGCTGATTGCAATACCCAGAAACAAGAAGGGCAGATCATGTGCAAATCCGGTGACCGGCCTAGCTGTTCCAGTCCTGCACCTGATGTGCTGTTTTTCCTTGATAGACCCAATCCATTGACCAGAACCGTGACTGTCCAAAAATCTTAAATCCTGGTAGATTGTGAGGATTAATAGGATGCTAGGGAACTATTGTATACCTTGCTTATCTTGTTCTACTCTAATCTCTGAACTATCCCTACTTTCATAATCATAACAGTGTCAAAATCTTTAGTGCTATCTTCTTCTGTCTAGTTGCTAAAGCACCATTTTCATAGTCATCTTTATTTGTCTAACTCTGATCCATAAATCCCACTTTGAGTCTTTGGACGGGGGGAACCCCTAACCATAGTGCTATCTGTTCCAAACCAACCCAAAGTATCCTTTTCTGTGCTGCATTGTTTTTGGTGTTCATTACTTGATTCCCAGTGCATTAAAGATATTATTCAGTGTTCTGTCATCCCATTGGTGATTGTTGTTACCTATTAAAATATATTGTGATTTAAATTCTTAATAATTAAATAAATATTTACCTTTGCAAACTAGCCTGATTCCTGGTTCAATGTGACTGGGGGGGGTGTCTCAGGAGAAGGGTGTGATATGAGTGGTTTATCATTCAGAATATTGAACTTATAGATAAACATAAATAAGGGTTTCATTTGCGCACTAAATGTGGGGCGAAACTTGGGTGTGTGCCAGATTGAAATCACTTACAGCATGTACCCCAAAGTTCCTGGAATGGCCTTATGGCCCCCACCTTCACCACATTCCTCACAGTCCATACCCCTTAATCAGTCCTGCCACGGTGCTCCTCAACCCCCTTGAGCTCAGGAAGTAGCCGATTTCCCCATAGTGGCTGATCTAGCACCAACCTGTCACCCTCCTTGGTTTTCGCCATCAAGATATGCTAGAGCAATGGCAGACCATCACCATCAATGTCCTCGCTTGGGGGAAGACCGCAGGGCATCTTCTGCTGTATGGAATCATGTCTGGGGTAAGCCACCTCTGATGAATCAGTAATAATTCCTCGCAGAAACCTAGCCTGCGACCCTTCTCATGTGGCCATGCAAGGACAGACGCTTTCTGGTCTCAACTCTGGGGGTGGTGTTCTGCTGGCGGAGCACATGGGGGAAACAGGTCAGGAAGACTGGGAAACCCTGCCCCGTGTATACCTTTCCGCCTAACCCAAAACTTGTAAAGGTTGTTTGGATCCGAGAAGAGGTCAGTAAGAAAGTCTAACCTATTGAGGAGTACAAGTCCCATAAATCCCATAAGTACTGGGACAAGGAAGAGGGCTCAAGAGGGATGCTGTAGTAGTAGTCAGGCACTTAAGACTGATATCCCACACCTGAGCGAAGCTGAGAGGTTTGAAAGGCCTCCTCAGGTACAGGCCAATAGAAGGAGCTGGAACTGTGGCTGGAGTGTATGCAGTCGTAGCAGAAGCAGAATGAAGAAGGCACAAAGCTGGCAAACCAAGCAGAAAGTCTTGCCCTGTGAGGGTCTTTTTCCAACAAACTCTGGTGTGCTGAGGCTGTGCAGTGGAAGGCGTGAATGAAGGCTGCTGTTCCCCATCTGAGCCCAATTGCAGAGAATCTTTTAGTGCCCAGTCCTTATTAGATCGAGAACCCAGGATCTGCACCAATGGTGCATGCCTGTTGCTGATCGCTCCTCCCATATCAAGATTCCCAATCACCCATGGGGTCCTTCCCCCTCAGCCAAAACAGTCATGCCCCCCTCATGAGCCACCCAGCCCATACTACCAACCACTAGAAGCATCTGTCATCCACTCCTTCCCCTTAATCTATCCCATAGCCCTAACCATTGATTCCGTGACCCCTACCGAACCATCAATCACCTCGAGAAACTCGAAACCCTGTATAGAGCTGCCAACTGGGTAGCGCATTTTAACTGAACACTTAACCAGATGGAAACCAATCCTTACTCCCGGTTCTAGCCAGAGTTGTGGCAACAATTCCCTATGACTGCTTAGTTAGTACCGCCCCTTTTCACTTTTCCCTCCTCCCATGCACCTAATGTCTCCCCGCCCCACACTCCTAGAGTCCATCAGTGCCTCCACTCATATTGCACCTAGCCCCGTTCAGGATGTCCCCTGGGTACAACCCAAAGTCACCTCCCAAACCACCCACCCCCAGTTCACCTACTCAAACCTCGGAGGAGGAGATTCACCGCCCCAACACCCCTATATATTGCAAAAGGTTGATCCTCCAGTTATCAGGTTCCTTATTGATCCTCAGAGTCCCATTGTCCACCACGCTTTTTGAAGGATAGCTTCCCTATCTCTGAAGTTAAGTTGCTGCTCTATCATGACTCATGGAAAGGACCCCTCTCAATATAAAAGATATCTGAAGGTTAATGCCAGGATTGTCTCCCTCCAAAAACAACCAAACATTCACTGCCACCAGCCGAGAAGCCCAAAAATACTTCTGTATGTCTGGCAATTTCAGCCCAACCACCCAAATAGAATTCATTAACATGTCCAGAGCTACTCTGGGGGTGGCCGAGCACCACAACGGTCTTATAAGGCCTATGTCCAATTTGTCAAAGGGCAACAACCAAAACGCACTACCATTTACTCTTGCTTTTGTTATAATTGCAAATAGTTACCTTGTGAACCTTGCATCTTTATTATTTTATCAATGCCTATGGAGAATCCAGAGTGTTTATAAGAAAATATATGTTAATTCAATTTTCCTTTGTTTTTTCTGAAACATATACATTTCTTTAGAAAAAATTATTGTAAAAACCACAATATGTTTAATAATACAAAATGTGTGCAAAGAAAGGGGTTAGTAAAAGTGCTTTGTTACAGTACATAAGTATTTTTAGCTTGCACCCACAAGCTTAAACAGGGAGCGTGATATTTCTCAGCTCTTGACTTCAGCAGTTCAAAAATTAGGTACGTTTAAAGATCACTCTCATTTTTTTACGTTTTTTTTGTAATATCTCTTACAACTTCCCTAGAGTTAAATTATTGCACCATATCTCTATGTTTACAATTGATAAAACATGCATTGAATAAAAACTATTTTGATTGCTACATGGGCCTTCGTCAGCAGAACAGTTGAATGTATATAAATCTTCAACAAATCTCTCAAACCTCTGGGTTACTTCATTGGGTCTAAAAAATATTGAAAAGGAAAAATCAGAAGCCGATTCACTATGGTGATTTATCACCTTGTCACATTGGTAATCACAAGCTTAACACTAACCTTTTCTCATAAGAGGAGCACAGCCTTTTCTTTATAGCTGCATATTTTCTATACCTTTCATTGCGGTCTCTATGGGAGAAAATGTATATGTTCCTTTATTGTATTATCCAACCCCATAGTTTAATGGTACACCCTATACTTATATGTTTACATTTCAGATAGATTACCTATTTCACCATCTAATTCACAGGTTACTTTTCTGTTCCTTTTTGTTGAGAACATTAGTGGCAGGCATCTGTTTTTCAAGGCACTGTCTTGCTGTATCACCTGTATGATACAAATATATGCATATATCTAATACTGAGTGATAATGAAGATTGCCCATGCACTAAGCACAGGAAGTCTTGATTCTATTAAAGACACGGAGGCGAGCATTATGCTTATTCTTCTTTATTCACTGCTCAACAGCAATTCAAACTTCACTTTAAAACCTGTTTTCTTTTTTTTTAAACATTTAAAGTATGCCCAACTTGCTTGAAAAATAAAAATAAACAAAACCTGATGTGCTCTGAAGATGAGTCTGAACTGCATTTCCCAAGAGTCTCAGAGGCTCAGTAGTCCCTAGCCTCAGTTCAGACCTCCAATGAGGGCTCCTTGGTAAGTATAAGTCCCTGCGCCTCTAGGTACTTTCCTCTTCTTTTTTCTTCTCTTGCTGCTTAACTCCTGTAATTGTCTAACAGTTCCAACTTTTAACAACTTGTATTATCGCTGCTACTCTGCATGGCATAGCCCTCTATTCGATACGTGGCTCTCCATCAATCCCGATTGTTCTTCTGCTCCTCTCCTATGGTCAAAGAGAAATCAGGATTGTTAGGGCTGGGAATTCGTCTCTAACCTTGAATCATAATAATGCAATACAACATTATTTACACAACTGAATTCTGTAGGGAGGGATAATGCTCGCCTCCATGTCTTTAATAGAATCAAGACTTCCTGCGCTTAGCGCATGGGCAATCTTCATTCTATGACAAGACCGAGGCGAGCATTATGCTTGTTCAAAGCTTTGCATCACCGCTGCTGCGATGTTCGCTACTGGCTTGAAATAGAAAGTCCTGAATACTGAGTCACTGGACAAATCTGCAGCTTTCATGATCTCCTGCAGCGGAACTACAGCAGCAAAAGCGCCGAAGGCCATAGCTCCTCTGGCCGAATGAGATCCAAAAACAGAAATGTCTATTCCTGCTAATTCCATAATTTCCTTCACCCATCTTGCTATAGTAGCCGGGGCTACTGCATTATAAGGTTTCCTATGCGCCATAAGCAGTTGAGTCACCTCTAGTGGTCTTATCGCAGCTGTAACTGCTTCATATTGCTTTACGCATTGCGCTACGCAGAGGCTGCTGTTATCTGGAAAGTATGGATATGTAATTATTCTGGAGTTGGTCTTAGTATGCTGCGCTATTTTAAATGCCACTCCTTCCGGATAGAAAATCTTTCGATCTATCTCAAGAGCCTTCACATCTGAAATTCGTCTACAAGATACTAGACAAAGTAAAGTGGTTAACTTCCCGGATAGTTGCTTCCCTGACAAGAGATAGTTTCTTGGCCACTGCTCAAACAAGTGCAATACCTTTCTAACGTCCCAAAGGACCGAGTACCTAGGCAACGGAGGCTTGCTCCCTTTAATACCTTTGAGAAGTCTCACCAATGCTGGGTGTTCTCCTGCTGGTACCCCGTCTACTAGCGCATGTCCAGCCGAAATGGCTGATCTGTACACTCCTGTTGTTCTGAATGCTTTCCCTCCTGAGCTAAGGGACGCTAGAAAATGTATGACTTGAGTTATAGGAGCTGAAATGGGAGAAATACTCCTCCCCCTGTACCATAATTCCCAGGCCTGCCACGCGGAATTATAGCTCCTGATTGTCGAGGGAGCCCATGATACTCTGATGAGCTCCGTAGCTTCCTCTGAAAGTCCCAGCAAGCACCACCTCCGTCTGAAATTCTGCAGGCCAGGAGGGTTAGGGTCCAATCCTGAATCAGAGGGTGTGGTGCTCCTGCTGGATCTACGAGGAGATCCTCTCGCTGTGAGAGCCTCTGAGGGAAATCTGTGGAAATGTCCATCAGAACGAGAAACCAGGCTTGAGACTTCCACTCCTGAGTTACTATCACTAACCTGGCCTTGTCTCTGCGCACCTTCCCTAGTGCTCTGGCCAACATCGCGAAGGGGGGAAAAGCATAATGGATGTGGAGTCCCCAATCTTGTAGGAACGCATCCGTCCCTATCGCTCCCGGATCTAGCTTCCAAATGTTGTAGTTCGGCAGGTGTGTATTTAGTCTGGAAGCAAACAGATCTGTATGAAACAGACCCCTACCTGCTCTGTAATTTGTTGAAGACTGATTCCTGTAGTCTCCAGTCGCTCGAATCTATCAGATAGTGCGAGTTCCAGTCGGCCACAGTATTCTTCGCTCCCGGAAGATATTCTGCTTTGACCGATATGTTCCTGCTCAGGCAGAAGTGCCAGAAGTCTTTGGCAATCTCCAGAAGCATTTTGGACCTTGTTCCTCCAAGCTTGTTGATATATCTCACTGTGTATATATTGTCCATGTGTAGCAGGATGCAGCACCGCGCCTTGTCCTTGGAGAAGGCTCTGACCGCGAACGATCCCGCTAGAAGCTCCAAACAGTTGATGTGCAACTCTAGCTCCTTTTGGGACCATTTTCCTCCTGTTTCTGTGTGCCCGCATCTGGCGCCCCAGCCTGACCTGCTGGCATCTGATTCCACTATGAGCTCTGGTAGGTTTCTGAAGATGGCCCTGCCGTTCCATGCTTCCATGTTGTGAAGCCACCAGCGGAGCTCTGTTCTGCTGTCCTCGTCTAACGGAACCTGATGATGGTATTGTTAAGATGGATTTCTGAACTCGGACCTGGAGGGCAGAGGTTCAGAAGGCCAGCCTAGTTTCTTGGAACAGGGTAACCTCTGGACAAGCCAGACCAATCAGGGTAGCTATGGCGGCGGTCAAGACTAAGTCTCAAGAGGGGTGGGGGTGACTGAAAGACCGCAATGAGCACACAAAGCAAGGAAACTTACAAATTACTCCAGACAGGTGTTATATTAAAAATATAGACACATTTATTACAAGGCCTTTGTAACATCGACCATAGCAAAGAATCACAATAATACTAAAGTAAACCAACACATCACAATCAATACAATATATATATACAAGACCGAGGGGTCTAAGGAGTAAGGAGCAAGTAATATGTAAACCACCTAGATGGGGAGGAAAACAGGCAGTGCAAGTAATCATTAGACCCAGTTTGACATCTGAAATACACCTAACTAGGAGGAAGTCCGAGCCCTACGAAGAGAGGAACCTTATGCTCAAAAGTACCTGCACGCGCCGGTGCCAATGGACAAAAGAGGGCCTCTTCAAGGATATCAGGCAGTTCAGGAAGGTAAATGAAGCGATGCAGAACAAGTCCCCACCACGCAAGCAAGGCCTCCACTTGTGGGCAAAGGCAGGGTGAGAGTGCGGGATAGAGTCGCTATTTCGCAACAGCGGTAGAAAAGAAACGGGCTCCTGCGCGAGGGGCCACCGGTTGGGGTATGGACTACTCACCGGTCCCCAACGCAGGCAGACCAAGACTTCTCCAGTTCAGTTCACATTTCTGGCAGGTTCAGCTGCGATGATCAGGACGTCTTGACACCGTGTAGATTCTGTGTAGCAGGATACAGGGTCGAGGGTGTCCCAAATGCAGCGGACATGCACAGGTTGTTACAACAGCAGGGCAACACGGCAACCGCGTTTACTCTGGTCCGGGCGCACTCGTCTCTCTTCAGACCTGGGAATGCCAAGTGTACGAAATTCGGTGTGAGGGTGCCGTGGATGCAGAGCAAACAGTAAACCAAGTTTCGAGGGCTTCCCCTAAACGGGGGCGGTGACAGAGCAAAGCATCCTGCGTAAGCTGGTCAGCCCACTGGTTGGCCCAGGGACACTTCCGAAGAGGCTTACTTGCAGGGTTTGATGAAGGTGCCGGGGATAGTTTATCCCACTATTGCAATGGGTCGAAGCGCCTTCGCAGACCTGCTAGGACGATCAGATGCAGAGGGGTCTCGCAGGACGACAGCAGTTCAGGGTGCCAAACCTTCAGCGGGTCACCAGCAGTTCCTCGACTCAGCTTCTTGTTGCAGGATACTTGGCTCCTTATCCCTTGTTCGGTGTGAACTCAGAAGATCGACATGGTAGTGATGTTTTCAGCCTCCTCTTATCCAAAGTTCCCTTCACGCCAAAACGGAGAGGACCCAATGGGAGATCTGCTCACAAACACTCACATCATACGTGGACCTATCACGGACCACGGTGGTCCCAGGCATTCAGGACACTCCAGACTCTCTGGCCCCCAGTGTATTGGGACCAGACATCCCAGCCCACATCCTGGAGGCACACACAAGGCATGCAGAAGCCCGCGAAAGCTTTGGGGTTTCACAGGAAAGTGCATGACCAAATAAGGACTGCCCCAGGTCGACTCGACCTGGGGGAAGGTGAAGGGGCAAGATGGTCAGGGGACAGGACAAAGAACCTCGTGGCATGGCCATTTTGGAGCCAGGCCACTCATTTGTGTCAAATGCGGTAAGCGCGGATAACATGGCGAAAAAGGGTTCAAAACACAAGAGAAACGATAGCTGCCACCAGTCCCGTCCGTGACACACTTGCACAGTTCATAATAAGTCCAGCGAGACCTTCTAGGTTCTTTGGAATGACTAGAAACCGAAGAACGCGGTAATGTAAGTTACGGTGCACTCTTGTTTCGTGTTGCACAAAAGCTGCAACATGAGGAAAGGACTAAGGGAAAACAAAGTCTCCCAGTACTGGCTGTCTTAAGGGCATGTCAGTTTCCCCATAAGAATTGAACGAAAGCCCAGAGGAGTGCGGCGGAAGGCTGCGCTTCTCTGGCCAAGTCTAGATCAGGGTGTAAAACAACAGCAAAAGGTTTGGGGGTTGCCACATGGAGGGAAAATTACATACAATTATGAAATCTTTCCTAACAGGTATCTCCATCCTTTTTGCTGGTACCTGATCTTGAGCCTCTGAAGAGATCGATAGTGTAATGTCCCGGGAAAGATCGCTTGGATTGAGGCTACAAGCAGACCCACTATCCTGGCTAGATTCCGGAGCGTAATAAACTGTCTCCCCAGGGCTGTCCTCAGGTCCTCCTTGATGGATCTTATTTTGGAGGACGGCAGGGCTAAAATGGCTTTCCACATACCTATAGTGAAACCTAGGAACTCCAGTTTGCTGCATGGAATGAGTTCTGATTTCTCTTTGCTGATCAGGAAGCCTAGACTGGAGATAAAAGCAGTCGCCCACTGAACAATGCCTCTGCAGTCTCTCCTTGTTCTCTGCCATGATCAGGATGCCGTCTAAATATATGATCATCCTTATCCCTTGCTCTCTCATCGCGGTAGCTAGGGGCCTCATTAACTTGGTGAAGGCCCAAGGCGCTGATGCTAGCCCGAAAGGCAGTGTCTTGAACTGCCATACCTCTCCTTTCCACTCGAATCGAAGGAAACGACGGTAAAGAGGGGCTATGGGTATCGTCAGGTATGCATCCTTCAGGTCTAGCCGTGCTAGCCAATCGTTTCTCCTGAGGAGGTCCGCCAATAAATGGATTCCCTCCATCTTGAAGTGTCTGTAAACTAACCAACTGTTCAGTTCCTTTAAATTGATGACAGGTCTGACTTTGCCTTTGCGGTGGACCAAAAACATGTTGCTCAAGAATCCTTCTGAGTGGGGCTGTGCTCTCTCTATGGTCTGCTTATGTGCCAGCGCTTCTAATTCTGTATCTAATAGTGCTATCTCTTCCTTCGAGGAACGCATGCACTGTGGGGGTTGAGGCTGAATTGGCTCCCCTATGAAATCTAGGTGAAACCCCTGCATTGTCTGACGTGCCCATGCGTCTGCTGATAATTCGTGCCAATTGTTCATAAAAAGCAACGTCCTCCCTCCTACTGGGGGATATCTCACTGAGCTCTCCCTCACCTGTGGAATTATTCTGATGCCTGAAGTGTCCTTTTCCTCTGCGGCCTCTGAAACCTCTGCCTCTGTTCGGGAAGAATGCCTTGTGCCCCTTCACCTGCCTCATATAAGGCTAGGTCACCTTGCTTGTTGTCTATCTTTAAAAACACAGGCCTACGTCTCTCGGCTGAAATGGCTGTATTTGCATTACCAAGAAGACACACGGCTCGCTGGGCCCACCCTGCTAGGAAGAACGGTTCCACAGGCTCTCCCGTGTCCTTCGCTCTCTCGGCGAGGTCCATCATTTTAGCTATCGGCCTGTTAGATCCAGTGTTTTATCCTGGCAGGACCGCCATGCGCGGTCCATCGCTCTGCTAGCGTCCTTCCCGGCTTTAGTGACAAAAATCAACATCTTGGGGTCGAGCTCTGGGGTCCCTGCCACCTTCCCCGTAAGCTCTGGTCTGGAAAGTTCTGACCGAAGTCGGAACCTGGTCTCCTTCTCCAACGGTTTCCTGATATTTTGAGCCATATATAGTGCTACCCTCGGGGATGGGGTCCATTCTGTGGACCGGGGTGCCTAATGGCGTCCGGCTCAAACATGCCTGACATGTCATCTTCGGGGGTACTCTCCACCAAGCTGGCTTTCTTTTCTGTTGGTCTGTCTCTCTCCTTCTTCCCTGTACTACCTCCTGACAGACTTGTCTCCTCCTCCTCATGCTCATCTTGATCGTATTCCTCTGAGGATGAAGGCACTTCCCCTACATTTTTCACCCCTAGGATAGGGGTACGAGGCAGGGCACTGCTGATTTAGCAAGGAAAGCGTCCCTTAGCCTGTTAAAGGCATCAGCTGCCTCCTGGGGCTTCTCTCTCTTCCCCATATCTGAGCCCGGGGGGAAGAATAGTGCTTCCTCTTCCGGGCTGCTTTACACCCCCTATGCCGTTCTTGTAGAGGCTTGGTGGTGGAGGTCCCCTCTCCTGGATCTTCATCCCTGCCAGCTCTAGTGCCCAACAAAATGTCCAGGACCTGAAGCCTGTCCTGTATAGGCTGAACTCCCTGAGCTACAGCTCTGACTAGGGAGTCTCCCAAAACTGTTTTAAAGCTTTGGGAAAGGTCTATTTCTTCCTCCTGAAGCTCCTGCTCATGATCACTGTACTCTTCCCAGTACTCGTCCCCTCTGTCACAGGACATCTCTGACTCACTGTGAGGGCTGTGATCTGGCACTCAATAGGTCTTGCACCTGACCTATCTGTTTCAGGATCCCTTGCAGAGTGCTTTCCTTCTTTGTTCTCAATGTAATTAAACTTTCTCTTATTTATTTATTTTATTTTTTATGTTTTGCCTCCTAATTCACCAAGACCACTCTTCCAACGTGGATCGGGTCTCTGTGAGCTCCGGAGCTGTGGAATGACTGGTACGTTTGAATAAAGAACTTTGGGGGAAGAAAGAACCTACCGTGCGTGCGCAGAATGCTCTTCATGAGCCGTGTCACTCTGCGTAAGGCACCGGAGCGCTACGCGGTAACCCATACAGACTTCCTGAGAGGGATAATGATTCTCCTGATGCAAGCGAAGTCACTCGCGGGATTCTCATTCCCTCTGGGAGCGTTATTCTGACGGAGCGGTTAACACTGTATGCTCCTTATGATTCGTACTACGAAAACGCTTGTAAGAAATATATTACGTGCATTAACTAATCACGCTGCGTGTTCACCATCCGTACTAAATACTTCATGAAATATTTACGCGCAACAAGTAAACATTAAGTTCTTAACTACACGCACCAGGTAATCGCTAAATTTATAAGATAATGTATGCGCATGTTGATATAATGGGAAAAAGGGTACTTAGCTGTCGAGATCAGCGAAAAAAGAAGAGGCGCAGGGACTTATACTTACCAAGGAGCCCTCGTTGGAGGACTGAACTGAGGCAAGGAACTACTCAGCCTCTGAGACTCTTGGGAAATGCAGTTCAGACTCACCCTCAGAACTCATCGGCCCTCATTAGGACCCTGGCGGAGTGGGTTTCCGCCAGCGCTAATCGCGGCGGACCCGTCCGCCGTACTACGAGTTCCCTTAGCACCATGGAGGTTTTCTCCGCCTGGTTTTGCCGGGCGGAGAAAACCATGGCGCTAAGGGACCTCGTTGTTAATTACGCCGCCGTACTTTACGGCGGCGTAATTAACTCCTTCCCCACTCCCATTATACCCTATGGGGCAAGAATGGGAATGGGGAAGGGTAAAATGGGGATTGGGGATTTACCGCTCCGCCAAGGTCGGCATGGGGTGGTAAATCCGCCAACCCCCATGGCGCTATCGACGGCTTTCCGCCGTGCTTCGCGGTGCATTTAGCACCGCGAAATCCGCCAGGGTCGTAATGAGGGCCATCATGTTTTGTTTATTTTTATTTTTCAAGCCAGTTGGGCATTCTTTAACTGTTAAAAAAAAAGGAAACAAGTTTAAAAGTGAAGTTTTGAATTGCTTTTGAGCAGTGAATAAAGAAGAATAAGCATAATGCTTGCCTCCAAAGTCTTCAAAGAATTCACTTATTTATGCCGAATTTCTAACCCTAGTGAGATTTTGTATCACGTTTATTAATAGTGTTTAAAACTAAAATTAAAGCTTCTACACATTTTCTTCTAGTCTCTATTATCACATGCAACCTGTGTAGTTGTGCCACCAATCTCAGTGTTTCTGCTTTATTTTTCTGGTACCAATCTCCTTTAATGTGATCGTTATTGCCTTTAATATTTTTATTTTGATGCGCCCGAAAAAACCTTGTTATTCACATATGCTGCATGTGTTCGCCTCCCAAAACATAAATAAAGGCAACTTTTTAGTTTATGTCTATGATGCCCCCAGATAAAGGTGACACTCCTTGGGAATGTTTTTAATATTGTGATAACAATTGCCACAAGATGTTTCTGGTGAGCACCTTGCTGTATGTTCATCTTACAAGTGCCCACTCTCACATTCTTATGTCTGCGCCTTATTTGGGAAACCTTTTTCCCCCCTGTGCTGTGTCTGAATTCCTTCCACACCACAGTGGATCAAAGATTAATATTTATGCTCCTCTGGAGTTTGTTGCATGATCTTAACTCAACAGGGAGGCGGCACCAAGTGTTATACTTGAATGTGCCCGGGGACAGTTACTTTTATTTCATCATCATAAAACAATCTCACTCTTGTTCATACACAGTTTTTAATCGGCTGATCCTGCACGTGCCAATGTCATTATCTCATCACTGACTCATTTTACTTTGTGGCAGATGATCCCTAAACCTCGGTGCTGCGGCACAACCTCTCCTCTGGTTCCTGTTTTGGGTTGGTTGCTTAGTTACCATGGTAAATAGCCCTGGTCACATGTCTTCCTTTCTATGTATGTATGTATGTATGTATGTATGTATGTATGTATGTATGTATGTATACACAGAGCACCATCTTGGAAAAGGTTTTAAGCAGTGATTTACTCATTTATTTCAGAGTAGTTAATAGTGTTTGCATCTGGTTCTCTTTCTGAATTGAATTATAACTCACTTCTACTTATTTTTTCTCATATGCCGGATTTATATGGGCTCATTATTTTCTCCAAATACATACGTCATCACAATTCTTTTATAATCAGATCTTGATGCCAGATTAAGGCATACCAAGCACACTTCTCACCATAGTTATCACCACCATTTTGTGTATAAATGTTCATCATACATCTACTTCTGTACATGGGCTCAAAACTAGATTAGATGATTCAGCTGCCCAGCCCGAACGTGATAGAGCAAGCAATCACTTTACCAGCGAGTATGGCTATCATTCTCTGTTGTGAGAAACATATTCCCATGTGTGGTATATTTGTTTCCGAAAAACAACCCCCAATCGATACTTGTATTAAAACCATTCTTTAAACTATCCAGTTTCTGGATCCATTTTTGCTCTAATATTCTTAGGGCCAAATCTCTGTCGCAACATGCATATTTGATTTCACAGTTTGTATATTAAACCAAAACATCTCAGTGTGGCTATGATTTTTTCTGCAAACATGTTCTACCATTGGTTCATCAGGGATTTTGGTATTTATGCAAACCCTGTGCTCGCAAATGTGCTGTGTTCGCTTTGAGTCATGTCCACATGTAAAAAAAACATATGGACACCGAATTGCATACACAGCCCATGTTGTCTTGCAGTTGGTGAAATCACTCAAATCCCATGAGATATCCTTGAGTTTCACATTCTTCATGTTTTTTGTGAACCCACACACAGAGCAGTTTCCGCACCTATAATGGCCAGACACTGCTAGTAGACCCCAGAGACTGGTCAAAGTCACATCTTTGGTGGTTCATAGTTATGTGCATGGACCAGCATCTGTTTCAAGTTTTTAGTTTTTTTACAAGCAAAACGGAGTCTGTTCGCTGAAATTCAGACAGTTGGATTATTGGCCAATTTTTAGCACAACCTTTCTCAGTGCATTGCTTATTGGACTGTATGTCATGACACACATCCTTTCCTCAATTTCTTTTGTGTGTTTTGAGAGGCATGAATCCCCATTCATATGTATTGCTGTTTCGTGTGCATTTCTTTTTGTATTCCAGGGATATCCTATCTGTTTTAGTCTACATGTTAGATCATCCGCATGTTGCTGGAACTGATCTATATTGGGAGCAGTTCCTCCTGATCCATAGAAATTGACCATATGGAAGGTCGTTCTTCAAATGTTTTGAGTGATAACTATTGAAATGCAGCAATGTGTTCTTATCTGTTGGCTTTCGGCATGAGGTAGTGCCTAGACTACTGTTTGCTTCTTTACTGAAAGTTAGATCCATGAAAACGACTGAGTGCATGTCCTAAGTCATGGTGAACTTTTTATATGGATTACATGTATTTAGCCATGTCTTGAAAATGTCAGTATCTGTTGGAGTACATATGCCAAATTAGCAGGACATCATCAATATATCTATGGCAATTTTTGATGTTACTCTGAAAAGGATTTTGATTGCAATGTAGGTGTTTTTGCTCAAAATTGTCCATAGATAGGTTAGTGATATCTGGTGCAAAAGTTGCGCCCATATTTGTGCCATGGATTTGGTGAAACAAGCTGTCCTCAAATAAATAATTCTCCATCAGTGCTAGGTGAATGAATTGCAGTATAACATCCGTGGGAACCCCACCTTCCTAAGCAGGTCTCTTCTCTAGATACAACCTCATAACTTCAATGCTAGACAGTTGGTGAATACTAGTATATAGTGCTTCCACATCAAGACTTACCAAAATATCTCCTTGTTCTATGTTGATGCTGGTCAGGATGTTAATTATCTCTGTTGTGTCATGTATGTGATTATCTCTGTGGTGTATGTATGTATGTATCATTTTAGCCACACATGGTCTTAAAAAGAAATCAGCATATTTGGACAGGGGCTCCAGAACAGAACCTTTTGCCGACACTATCGGTCTCATTGGTGGTTTTGCATTATTCTAATGTATTTTAGGTAAAATATAAAATGCTTCCGTGGTGGGGTACGTTTTATTTAAGTAACATTTCGGATCTTCTCTTAGCCATCGTTCTCTACTCGCAAGTCTAGTCAGGCTGAAAATCTCTTCCTGAACTCTGATAGTGGGGTCCATGTCTAATGGTTTATAAAGTTCTCAATTTCCCAAACAGCTTAATGGGCTCTCCTTTGTAATCTGTTTTAGCCGAGATAACCATCCGTCCTCCCTTTTCTACTGATTTTATCAAAATCTCAGGGTGCTTATCAAGGGTTTTACTTGCGTGCCTCTCCAGTACTGTTAAGTTATATCTGGTATACATTTTAGTTTTCGATAAACCTTTCCCTTCACTGAGAACCTTGTTCTCAAATGTAAACTTTTCTGGGAAATTCCAGGTCAGGGGGCATGAAGGTGGACTTGGGTCTTAGTTCTGTTGTATTATCCTCATCTCTCTCTGGGCGTTCTATCTCTTTGTCTATGAAAAAATGTTAACTTCAATGTTCTAAAGAAATGTTGCAATTTAATTTCTGTCTGGAAATCATCTGCTGTTGCTGTTCCTACAAAACTTAGACCTTTATTCAGTACCTGATCTCCACCCCAGACAGTGTATATGTGGTTAAATTGAAGATGGAGATACCTGTTTGCCTTCAGTCTGTTGCTCCACTGTCTTGTGCAGACTCCATACTCGCCCTGGGGGTAACTCTTCCTGGTCCGGCCACTTCTATTTGGTCGGTGTGTTCTGTACGCCTCATACCAATAGAGTGTCTCCTCTATTTGCACCTGACTCACTCCCACTGGTTGTATTTGATGTATCAGAGAATGTCACATATGTTTTCCTGTGTTTATAATTTCTACGTGGAAACTGTTGCCCATAGTCTTTATTCTGTTCTTGATAGAAATCTACCCCTAGATAAGGATAGATTCTCTTCTTTGTATACTTTTTCTAGTTTATTTTTCGCGCATTGTATAACATCTAGCAAAGCTGCTGAAGGTATGAATACCTTTTATTAAATTACTGTGTGATATTTCTTGTCAGTACATACTAAGCAAAACCTTTATAACAGAAGAACGTATTGTTTTATATAGCCCTCTTTCTGAAAATGTTCAAAATGATGGTGACAATGTAATTCCCAAAACATTATCCATCCCCTCAACTCTCTCGATTGGACCCTTTCTAATCGATTTTAACAGAAAATATAACAGGATTTAAAGGAAGATAGCATAAGTGTCTAATACAACTAAGATGGGTTAATGGGTATGCAAATGAGATCTGGCTCATGTCTGCATCGTGCATGAAATGTTCTGATCAGAGGTATTCAAACACAAATAAGGCAGCAGATAAAACAGGGATCTGTCAATCTTGCAGAAATTATGAATTGGAACGATTATAATTCTCTTCAAATGACTAATCAACAAGAATAAGGTCTGGCAAAGGTCTGCTTTGCAAAGGTAGAGGTTACCCTTTTTGTCCTCTAAACCTCTAAATATTTAAAGCCAGACGTATTTGTCAGTGTCTTCTTTGGATTAGGCACTGTATTTATCTGTATTTATCTGGGATCACTGTTTGTTACTAAACTATTGTGCATCAGCAATCCCCCTGGCGAATATAGACTGTCATTGAAGTTTGATAATTCTTTTACTTTTCTACTTGTTCAGGCAATATTTAGGGTGTACATCAAGGTACGTGGAACTGCTGCCTTCCAACTTCTTGAAAACCTGTGTATGGTCCCCATGAAAGGTGGACTCTGGTTATTGTAGACTCAGTGTCATGAGGCTAATGGGTAACCCGCCATTTGATCTAGTACTATCAAAATGAATCCTTTTCAGCCTTTTATGGCACTGATCAAAATTACTAGTTGCTCTAACAAAATGTTTCAGCTGGGCAATTTTTCCATACGGTAAATGATGGCCCTCATTTGGATGGGACTGGAAAATAGCCGGAGGCAATAAAACATAAGGACAAGCTCTCTGCATATTTCTGTGCCTCTAGGTCATATTTATTTCATATCCCCTAAACAGTTTGGGGCACAGAGTGGGAAATACCCCCAGTCCATGTCCTCAATGTATGCAGGGACTCCACCAGCCTCTTTGTCTGCATCACATTCTGATGTAGGTAGAGAAGCTGGTATCGCTATGCATTCCCCTTGATCTTTTTCAAACCACACAAGAGCAGGGGGAGTCCATAGCTATCCAATGCGATGATGGCCAACATGTTGTACTTTGTCACTGTCATTACTGGGCACTGCTGTGTACCCATGCATGCACAGTGGTGATCCAACTAGGGCGGATAATTGCCGAATACACCAGCGGCATGCATGCTTCTTCGACTCCGGGTCATTTTGTTGCCGATAATCGCCTAAAGAGAGTGGGGCACGGAGTGGGAAATACCATTTCTTTGTTCTCCCCCTCAGGGAATCCGCCAGCATCTCTGCCTGCATCACATTTTAATGTGGGCAGAGAAGCTGGTATCCCTCTGTATTCTGATGACTCGCCAGGGGAAGCAATTGAGATAGCTGGCAATAACAGCCACCATGTTTGGACTTGGCTGCTGCCATTACTGAGCATTGCTGTGCTGCCTTTAATGACGTGTAGTGGTGCAAATGAATTTTCCAACTAGGGTAGATGATCACACTGGAAGCCAGAGACCGCCTGAATTCCTAGGCTATTCTCTGGTATAGAATTTACAATTTTCCTCAGGGGGAATGAGGGCCATGACAGCAATTGTGAATCAGCTCCTTCTGACATATTATCCATCATCTGCAAAATAGAGCATGTAAGTAGGAATCTTGGACACAATTGCCAAGAGATCATTTGCCATAAGAACACCAGTGATATTCTAGATTTGTATTGTGAGATGTTTAAGGTGTGGTGCAGTGAACGTCAGTGGGGTGGGTGCCGGTATTTAAGCAGACAAGCGGTGTGCCAGTGGGGAGAGAGCTTGCTGCGCTCTACATTTTCACTAATAGACCTTGGAATTTAAGTACGAGTAGAGTAAGTTGCTGCGTGCATATCTGTGTGTTAAGGGGTACAGTTTGTGCACAATTGAACGTAGTAGTGCAGGTGTGTTTTTAGGACATGATGTAACCGTATTTAATAACTCCAAAGTGATCACTAAGATTTTACACAGTGGATGTTTATTTGGGCTTCTTGTGTTAGTATTCCCTTGTTTATATTTTATATCCCACATTAGTATTAGTGTTTTTATTATATGCATTTTTGTAATGGCTTTGCTTGCAATAATAAAAATATATTTAATAGATATCAATCAGCTCCAGTTGGCACCTCGATATAGTCACAGTGTCGGGCAACCAGTGTGCGTTACAAAACCTCGACACACTGACTGCAATGTTATCCCCACACCAACAGAGAGGTAATCACACTCATTGTAATACTTATCAACAGGGTGCAGTTTCAGTGCGGAAAATGTACGGTAAAGTTATTAGATACAACACTTGTGCGCAGTTTGATTGACAGATATGTATGTGCCTGAATATCTGTGTTTAAAGTTCTTTGGGTGGGTGCCTGCATTCCGCCAGATACACACACCCCCTGCTTATATATTTGATTTTTGAATATAGTGGCATGGGCTGGAAGAGTAGATTTGTGTTGGTGTGATGGCTGGTGCACATGATGGTCAAGGTACAGCAAAACCTTGTTCTTCTGTTATGGAGAACTTAGGTTTCAGAGCATCAGCCTAGCTCCAAGTTCTTCACACAAAGGTATGTATCAGTCTTAGCTCTGTTTTCAACCTCTGTATCCATCTGAGCATTATACTCAATAATGCACTCAGGGGTGGTTCTCCTGATGTCTCTGTGTATTGCAAGTATGGGTGGACATACTAGTTCTGGCAAAACTTCAACCACCTGAATCTTGAGTGGTTCGAATCCTCTGAACCTTTCCAACTTTTCAGCAGATTCATATGAAAAAGTGTGGGGTCACACAAGGGTTAAAAATAACGTCCTTGTGACGCAGGGCAGGCTAACCCGTGAACTTCTGAGGGACCATGTGGGCGAGTCCATTCATCCCATTGGCAAGCCCTCAAAAAACCAGAGGCATTGCTAGGGAGACCTGGGGGCTATAGCCGCGGGTCTTTTGGTTGTAGCCTGTGGTAGAAGCTCTGGGGATACAACGAAAAGGCTAGCTAGCCCGACTCCCGACAGTCCCGACATTAGCGTAGCACCAGATCTTTTCCAGATCTAGCAACACCCCTGCACAAACACTCCTAACTTGGGAGTGGCACTCTTGTCCTCTGCCAATCTACCACTTCCAAGGTGTCTCCCTTTTGTGTCATTAGTTAACAGAGTCATTTTGTCTAAAATTGTACTGGCCACCGTCACCTCAAAACTTCTGACCTAATTTAGAGGTGAACAAAAACAGGGATGTACTGCTTTTCTAACATGTCCGTGACCTTCGGCAAAAATAGAAACCACTGCTTTATTGGGCAATCAATCACACACTTCTGCTATTTTGCTTTAATATTGCCAAACACATTGAGGAAGGATTGCAGAGTTGTATTAGTCACATGTCAAGCGGAATGTAATGACATTCTGCTTTGTCAGCATTCTCTATTCTGTGGCGCCATAGCGTGTCTGCACTGCAGTTAATATTACTGGAAAATGGAGTCAGTTATCAAGCTGCTGAAAAGTATTCAGAAAGTTATAATCGCATACAGAAAAAGCTGTCTGAGCCTTTCACTGCAAATTCACGATTTAAGGTAATTGTATGGGTACTACTGATTTTGCCCCAGTTTCTGTACATTTAAGAATCATGAGCATAATTGTCTCCAGAGCAGAATGAAGCACTGTTAGAACAAATATGTTGGCCATTCTATATAACCTGGGGGCACATAGCGAGGATTACACGTGCAGTGTTGAGCCGTAAAAGGCTGTTACTTGATCATGATGATTAATTAATTACTTATGTATTTATTTATATATTTTTACATTTAATAGGCGCGCAAAACCCTCAGGCATCACAGTGTCTTCACAACCACTTACACTCAAATTTGGGCAAACGTCAGGTGCAGACAGCTGAGGTGAGGTAGCCAGGTTAAAGTCCACTAGCTCAGGCAAATTGCCAGGTTTTCAGTGCCTGTCCGAAGGTCCAGTAGGAAGGTTCCTGCGACGAATCAACCTCCGGGGCAACAGTGGTCCAGGGATAAATATCGGTTTCTAAACCATCAATGTGCCCCACACCTCTAGTACACAAGAAGGGATCCAAACAGGTTGCAAACACAAGCAAATTATAAACCTTTGTGTACAATGTTGGTAACTTAGACAGAACGGCAGGCTTATCTCTGCAAGGTAGTGGATCATTGGTTAGTTGCAACACAGCGAAAATACAATTATCACTCAATGATAAAAGGGACTGTCCAGTCTAGGTTGTATACAAATATGTACTTTATTATTATTCAGCAGACAGTTCTAGCACACCACAAAATACAACCAACCTTGTAAAGGAATGCAAAGGACAGACAGTTTCAAGAAGGAAAAGGGATGCACTCTGGATACTGACAGAAGGGTAGTCGGTAAAGTAATTTATCACAATACTTCAAGGATACTTGGTTTCAGCACAAAGGCAGCAATGAGTCTTAAAATGTCACTGTGGGCCTTCGGACAAGGACCAGAGGGACAGAAGCACAATGTACCCTGTGCTGTTAGAAATTCTTGGTGCTCGACAGCGTCAAGTGGGTTTCAGGGCGCTTTGCAGCTCTGCGAAAGTGGTCAAGACGGGAGACAGCTACGGGTATCAGGCAGCAGGCAGTTCGGTGAGCGAGACTGGATAGACGGTTGCAGGCTGTGCCCACACAGCACCTCAGGGTCAGGAATCGTTGTCTCAGTGCTGTTTGGTGGGTCTGAAGCACTGGTCAAGGCATCTCAGACGGCATGTGCATTTGTAGTGTGACAACAGTCAGCAGTGCAGTCGGTTGCAGCTTGAGGGGCTCGACTGGCTTGAAAATGTCCTTTATGGCAGACGCTAGTTGATGCTTGTCGATGCACTCCTCTTAACTTCTTCACTGGGCTCATGTCGTCCTTTAAGGCTCAGGAGAGTGTTGCAGGCACCGGCCTTGTCCTGGGTTCGGTTCAGAACTCTCTGGCACTTCCCACTTAGGAAGCTTGCTCACAGAGCCTAGCATGGCACGCTGTGTGCTGGCTGGGTATCGTTTTTGAAGCTTCTGGAATGTCTTCTGGATTCAGTATCTCCCTCTGTTCCATGGGAGATGTTTAGGAGATAGATCTTGTTTCCCTCTTGGAAATCCTGGCCTTCCTTGACTGGCGGAAGCTGTAAGGCAGACTATACCTTCAAACAGGGTCCATATGAGTTCTTCTTGTTACTCCTTGCAAAGTTTTCAGATGATCTGCCCAAAAGAGGGGCTCAGCCTTCTTTTAAAATCAAATGGGCCACAGTGATTGGTGTAGGCTAAGCCTATCTTAATGAACCAATCCTGGTTACCCACCAAAAATCTCCTGTGTGCATGAAGTAATAACAGAAAAGGTAAAGGGGTGAAAACATGTAATATTAAGTTGCACACATCTTCCTTTCTGTTGTGGATCAAAGGGTCTCTCTGGTTAATTGAGCTATTTGTGGTTCCCGATTAAAGTGGCAGGTCTCCCTTGAAACTGTGGCGAGAATAGACTTTCTGCCTCCATCAAATCACATACTCCTATCCTCTGAAAGGGGTCCCCCTGCGGGGGTTCCCTACTGTAAACACATGTACCAGACATGATGGGTCACTGACCTTGATACTAAGGGGTGGGAGCTGGCTTCAGGTTGACACAGTGCATATCAAAGGTTGTTGGGGGTTTCCTGTCCTTTGTTAGTCCTGCGACCAGACCTCCCATGGGCCTGTTTGAATTAACGCTGATTAGTATGGAAGGCTGTCACAAGTAGCTAACAAAGGAAAGGGTGGACCCATGGAGCCTTTGTTAGTTAATTAGGCTGGCCATTTCAGGAGGAATTTTTTGCCCTCCCCCTTCTGAGATGCCTTGATGTACTCTTGGCTGTCATAGCCTACCCCACACCTCACCCCTACTTGCTGAACCATCATTATTTTACCCTGGATAGCCTCAAACACTTCTGGGTGAATCTCTGGAAAGATTTTGAAAGTTTGTGGGACCTTGAACCACCTAAACAAACGTTTTGGTCGTTCAGATTTTTCCCAAACTAGTTTGCTCTGAGCAGAGATGACATGGATTGGGGAAAATTGGATGAAAGCCAAGTCTAGAGCAGTGTGAGAACTTGGTTCCATATGTTGCCATGCTGAATGCGGGAGACAAATATGCATGCAGTGGCTGACTTCGTGAAATGGCCTGATGGTAAAAGCGGTTGGAAGAGACTGTTCTGCTAGTCAATATATGCCCATTCCATTGGAAGGGAGCAGGTGAAGACGAATATTGAAATGTATGGATTTCATGAAAGGTGATTGCAGTCATCTTACAAAGAGGTGAAGAAATGGCATTAGCATCTTTGATATATCAGCTGGAACCACGTATTGCTACCAATGCAAGATACAGAGATACACTGTTGCTGCCACAGTGTTCCGAGGGACCGAAAATAATAGTGCATACCGTAAGGTACTCATGGCGGCAACAGTAAAGACAGACACAAGTGATCACAGTTCAAGGGTGTATATTAAACTGTATACACAGGATGAAAAACACCAAATCTAAACCTAAATCTAAGATGGGAGCAAGCTACGACCATCAAATAATAATAAGGAAGTACTAGTGGCGTCTTGTCAAATAAAAAGGGCCTATACTAAGAACAACCTATTGCCAATCCTTACACTAAATACAAAAGAAGTGTGGGGTTATGTTCATCAGAAAAGAAGCAAGTGTTCTCAAAATGATAAGTCAGGATATTAGCCAGGGTTCTCCCTTCCCCAAGTTTTCAGCACAGGACAAGGTGAGACTTTGGAGCACAGTACATGCTTAAGCTTTCCCAGCACAAGCTAACAGTTCCACTTTCAGCTTATCAGGATTGTCGGTGTTTAAGTCTCTTTTCTAAAAACAAAAGTCTCTTGCCTCCGTGGACCTGATGTCTTTAACAAAATAAAAACAATGGTTCCTTTCAGCTTGCATGTTGGGTGATGCCTTTTCACCCTTGGATCCCCTTGTGCGGGCTCAGACCCGTAGAAAAGTTCCTTAATGATTTCAGGACCTCTGATGGGCAGTTTCACTTACTTTTGAGGGCCTGTCAGGTTCAAAACATTGAAACAAAAGTTCAACAAAAAGTTCTCCTCTTTACTTGGGTGATGCTTCTTCTCCCTGGGGTTCCCTTTCTTCCAAGCTCAGACCCCTCTCGACTATTCACCTCCCTCGTTCGGGTTCACTATGGCTGTCAACGTAATTTACTTGTTAACTTTCGCAAATCTTCGGGTGATGACTGTTCACCCCTTGGATCTCCTTCGTTCAGGCTCAGACTCTTCTCGATGGTTAGCTTCCCTCTGCCGGGTTCTCTATGGCTTTCAACACAATCTTCATATGTAACACTCACAAATCTTAAAACAGTTCACTGTGGACATCCCTCTGTCGGGTTCACACTTGTCAACACACTGTTATTCTGGACTTCAGCCTTCACCCCTCTTCTCTGCATCCCTCTATTGGATACACTCTTGCCAACTTTTACAATTCAAGATTTGCTTCCCTTAGTTTCACAATCATCTCTCGGCCAAAGACATTCGACTGTACAGAGAATTTTACGAGACCCCTGAATGAGCACTTTGATCCCCTTCTCGCCTTTCTCCCAAGGCCTTCTGGTTACTGTAGTTCAAAATCAGGGTAATCACCTAGAATTCCTCGAGTGAACACCCACGTGGTGCTTGACTATGCTATGCTGGCTTTCCCCTTGCGTATCAATCGTTCTTTGTGCTTTCTTTAATTGCCGCTTGTTACGTTAGTTCAACACAGTCTGGTTTCTTTATCGCCTCTCCCCACGACTCACCGGCTGTAATGAACTGTTTGGCTTTCTTGTCTGTGGTGTCAAGGCCAGTACCATTGTGCCATGCATCTCTCCCTGGCTTGGATGTCAGCAGAGAAGACACCCGAGTACCGTTGACATCTGCTGCAACACATACTGGCTATTGTTTGCGGCCTTACAATTCCTTCTTGGGAGGTTTCAAGGGTCTCTGTCGATAAAGGCAAGGTTGCTTCTCTCCTTGGTAACCCCCCGATTTACGCCGTCTTTCTGCTCCTCTTGAACTGGCGTGCTGAGTTAGCTCTCCTGTCATGCGGGCTGCCTTGCTCGTCTTGTGCTATCATGCAGCACCTTTTATACCTGTGAGGAAGGGTAAAGGCCGTCAGGTGTCAGTGATTCAGGTCAATTGCTGACTTTGCCTGACCCTGGTCTTGGGACGTTAGATAGATGGCTCAGGTGTAGGTCTGTCGTCCTTCATGATATGCAAAAGTGTTCGCGTCAGAAAAGGGGGGGTAGAGAGGTTGAGTCTCCTACGTAGTAAAATAGAGAAGACGAGGGATAAATAGAAGGGGAATACTGCGTATCACCGTCTGCATACCCCTTCCACCCCCCGAGGATCCTCCATCCAGGTGATAATCCCACACTAGTCCACCCCCAGCAGCTGGATCCAATAGTGATGGCCTTGTACTGGCCACCTGGATGACAGATCCCTGGGGACTAGACTGGTAGCCACCTTTGGGTTTCTTAGCTGCCCTTGCCCTACGTGGAGTGGATATGTCTGTTCTTCGTCCAGGTTCTGGAAGAGCACATGGATGAGAGATATCCACGTAACCTTGCGTATACCATTGCTTGGCACTGAGTGGTTAGTGTAGAGGTCTAATAGTATTACTGATCTCTCTACAATAGCCTATACACTGGGGTTTGAGGGTTGTCTCTGGTTTTATAAATTCTATGATCTCCCAATCCCATGTTGGAGAACTATGGGAGTAATAACCTGTTTGTCAGCTACTCTGTGCTGGATCCAAAAGCGCTGGCTGTGCCCTGGCCACGTGGATGACAGATCCCCGGGGACTAGACTGGTAGACACCTTTAGGTTTCTCACAACACCCGAATAGCTAGTGCTACCTTTATGGTTGGTGATAGAATCTCAAATATGAGTTAAATGTGCTAGACTTTATTATTCAAACCCTCCCTCTATTTTTGGACACAATCAATAGAAAAATACTTATTGTTGCCCCGTCTCTATTGTATGGCAGAAGGCAGTATTAGGAACCTTTACTAACTGTAAAATAAATTGCCGATAATGCCTCTAGAAAAGTTAATATTTTTCATTGTAAGGGCTAAGCTACTATGTTGAGGCGTATGTGCTGATGAGTAACTGAAAAACAAAGAAGCATCTATCTTTTATGTTTTATTATGCATTTAGTTTTATAAACCATGCAACTACCACATCTGGCTGCTTACCACTGATGTACAAGCAAGGAAAGTCTGTTCAGATGAAGGATGTGTGGTGAAATGAAAGTGGACAAGCGGTCAATTTTCTGAATGGGGAGGTGAGTGGCATGGGGGTGCAAAACAGCTGAAAGGTTCACCCCAGTTCTAATCAGTTTTGTTTTTTATTTATTTAAAATTGTACACCAGTTTACAATAAACCTTTACACTATTTCAAATTCAGAAAAGAAAAAGAAAGAACAAACTAGATATGAGGAAAAAGAAGAAATTAAAAGAAAAGGAAAAAGGAGAAAGAAAAATAGGACAATCCAAACTTATTGATATCAGAACATCAGAATTCCTTTTTCATAGAACAAGTGCGATACTCTTTAAAACATTTTCCTGTACAGAACTCCATTTAGGATTGGGTGTAATTCCTTCTTACCCCTAAATCAACGTTACGGATTAATCAAGAGTTTCCCTTAGCATTTTGTCAGTGTCTATAATCATTATAATTCCCAGATCGCTCTCCAGTCCAATTCTCCCTGTCTCATTCGCTCATTCACGTCCTCCAAGATCTCCACAAGCAATTTCAACAAGGCTATTATCAAGGCTTCATTAGAGGTTGTCATAAGCCTAGACCAAAGATGAAATGTCAGAACCTGGGAGATTGAGTGAATAAACCCACCCAAAAGGTGGATTCTCTGTTTAGTATAGGTGGGACATTCTAATACAAGATTAAATAGAGATACAGTCGTGGCCAAACCACATGCACAACAGCCTCACAATTCTTTTGGTAATAGGAGTTTAGGTACCACAGCTTACAAGGTGGGAAAAGTATAGATCTCCGTAACTTTTTGATTGGAATGTATGTATGTAAGATCTGAATCTAACCGAGAGAATGCGTAGATGTTGGCTAATTCTATGCAATTGTAGTCTATTCAGGTCTTCATAATCAGTATTCCTGTCCCACCGTGTTATTTTGCTCTTTACAACAAAGGCACTATCTGTCTTTTCCACTTGTATCATACTCAAATAATTCTCACAATTGCGATGGAACTTAGACAACAAGGATTTACAGTCTGGTCCATGCAATAAACGTTCCTGCAAGTAAGAGCTCAACGTAAGATCCTCCCCCTCCCTGATTTTAGTTAGGAATGATAATAATCTTTTTATGTATTGGGCCCACCACGAAGTGAGCCCCAGTTCCAGCCTAATTGTACTGATAGGAGTTGATTTAGGGAGACCTAGAGCCACTTTTCTGATTTTACCTTCCAATCTGTTGAGAAACCCCCTGTTATGGAAGGGTATCAGCTCACAGCCATATAGTATAATCGCTGTGATTTCTAGTTCATGAGGCAATAATGAACACTCACACAGCTGGCTTTTTAGTACTTTCATCAGTGAGATACAAGGAATGATTTTTGATTCCATTTATGCAGAGATGGTTTCTGGATGATATCGGAAAGCCAACAGTTTATAGATGTTACTTGCTTGATCACTGCATGGTTTACTTTCCATGTATACTAGTGCTCTTTACATTTTGTTGAGATGGTCATAGAATAAGATTTGTATGGATTAATTATTAGCTGATTCTTCTCCAAAAAGGCATGGACACCGTCTAAGAGCCTTTGTAAGCCAACTGGCATGTAGTCAATTAATAGAAGGTCATCGGCGTGGGCAATAATATTCACCTTAAGATCACGCCATTTAGGGACATACCCTCCCCATTCTAGACTTTCTTTCCACAAATCAGCCTGGTACAGGTTAAATATGGTGAGGGTCTGCACAGACACCTGCCTTACCACGTTCGTGACTGGTATGGAGTCTGACAGATCCCCAAGAGTGTTAAGACAAATTTTTACAGAACTATTTTTCTAGAGGACCTGAATCATTCTCAATAGGCCCTCAGTTATGCTCAACCCCGTAATTTCTCCCATACTGTGAGGGTATCATTGTTATCAAATGCTGCACTCAGGTCCAGTACTGCCACATAAAGAGTTTAACCAAAATCACCATAGGAAGTGCAGACAGATAGGGCCAGAGTGCTCATCAAAGTCCCAACTCCTATCTTCAAGCCAGTTTGAAGGGGACTTAATATCCGTAATCCCTCAGCCCATTTATTAAGAACTTTTAAGACTAGTTTAGTGAACATTTTTGCTGCAGAGTCTATCAGCGTAATGGGGGAATAATTGGTCATATTTGACCTGTTACCGCTTTTGAAGATTGGGACCATGATTGCTGATTGCCAGGAAGAAGGGCAATCCGAGCCAGAAGCACTGTGGGTGAATAGCCTGAATAGAATGTCAGACCATAGGACTGAGTCTGCTTTTTAGACTTGGTTGGACACCCCATCCGGGCCGCTGGCTTGCGAGTTTTTCAGGGACCTATTGCTATGTCAATATCTGTCACGTCAAAGTAGAATTTCCAGATCTCTTGCTCTATCAGCTTGTACCCAGAGGTAGGAGGTGCCTTACCAGAGTTCCATTTCTTAAAGTAGTGCTCACACCACGATTCCTCCGAGACACAGCATGATTGCAGAGATGATTGACGGTCATCTGTACCATTTAGGATCCGCCAAAAGGACTGGATGTCTTTGTCAACCAATTTCTTAAATACAAATTGGTTCTTTGCAGTATATGACTGGAGTTTGTGCAGTTTTAGCCAATAGTTGTATTTTCTTTTACGAATTGTTCTCCCCTGCACAAAGTCCACCATTTTTTGCAAAGTCATCTTCAATGACTTAACAGCATGCCTTAACATTGATCAATTGATCAAAGTCATTCTTGTGTTTCGGTACAAAAGGGGCTAGATGGGCCAGGTGTTGCTCAGTACCCGTAGGCTGCGATTTAGCTAATATACCTGAAAAAACCTTTGGGGATGTAATTGCATCTTTAGAGTCCTCAGGGATTGACACCCACCGATGGTTCAGGTTGAGATTATCTTGGACAACCTTCCCACTATTCCATATTCTGTTGTTTTTCCCCGTAATAACCAGATTGACCAGTACGCGTGTACCCATGGCCGTAGGGGCCAACACGTTTACAGTTAATCGAAGCATCGAATGGTCGGTCAAAGACGTGTTCAGTACCTCAAAGGAACATATGCTGCTCCGTTCAACATTGCACAAGAACAGATAGTCAATTGTGGATTTTGCTCCCGAATTCTGCCAGGTGGGCGTAGTTACCCATGTCGCCCCAAAAAGTAGATTTGATTGGGCAAATCCCCATCTAGAAAAACACTGTGTCCAGAGACTTCCATGTGTTCCCCTCTTCTCTATACTAAGTAATTGAACATTTGACATGCAGACCTCATTTTCCTCAAGCCTACCTTCCCCACTTGGACACAGTACACTCATATTGAAAATATCCCCCCTATAACAGTCGGTTTCAGGGGATGCACATTGTTCCATTTAATCAGCACATTTTCCTTTTTGTTTAATAATTCTTCAATTGGCGAGCAAAGTGAATTGAAGTATACATTTACAATCAGCATGTACAGGGTGGACTAACCCGATTTGTCACACAGAGCCGTTGCCATTAGGTCTTCAGATATGCAGTGGCAGTTATTTAGGGATCTGCCTTGAGAGTTTTTTGCCGCTGTTAAGAAACCTCCCTGTGGGTGACCTTGTTCACCTTTAACAGCTGGTTTGTGATTTATAATGCAACCATCAATCACGGAGCACTCCAGTAACCATGTTTCTTGAAATAAAAGAATGTCATAAGTAGACAGTTGCTTGGCCTGGGCCTCGTGCATGAAGGATTTAAACCATTGGGTGTTCCAGCAAAGAAGTTCTACTTTAGAAACCTGGTTGTTTGTTTGAGATTGGCGGAAAGGTGCTCGAATGCCACTCCCATCCTGCGTCAGATATGTGTCTGTGGGTAGGCCACTGACGATCATGTTCAAAGTGGCAGGTCACTGTAAAGGTTCTGTTGAGGTTGTACAAAGTACTTCAGGCCCTTGTTAATATGAAAACACTCGAACCCTTGCAGTAGGATATCCTCTTGGTGGAGATAGACTCAATTTTCAATGAGTTTAGAGGAAAAGTGGACAACACATTTACCCAAATTGGATCTATCAAATAGGTGGACAAATGTTATGTCATGCAATGTAATTATGGAACGTTGTGAGATTGAGGAAAGCAGGGCCAAAATTCTTGCCCTATTCAACACAGTAGAACGTTCCTTCACAAAAAAAGGATAAATAAATTACAGGTTTGACACTTGACAGGATGAGGACCAGAATTCCTGTGGCCACACATATTCAGTCCAACCGGCAGTGACGGGCCTTCTTGGTCTTTCAGTGGCACACACTTGGCCCGGGGAAAGCTGAGGACATACTCTGGCAAAGGGTGTAGACTATGAACTGGACAGGCCACTGTACCAGTAGCAGGATCCCTCAAATCCAAGTTAGAACTACCCTTTTTATTTTGATTCTTTCTTCCTTTCCACTACTTGCCATTCCTGCTCCTTATGATCAATTTGACTCTTTTTATTAGTCGTGGCTCTATTGCAGACTCTCTGTTCCTCAGCAGCCCCAGATGCACTAAGCGCCTTTATTGCAGTAGTCGGCTCTCTAACCCTGTTGTCTCTTAACTTGGTGGAATTCAGAAGATTTTTTGCATGGAACAAGGTTCTTAGGAATTTTCGAGAGCCAGTATGCTTCTGCTGGGGAGACATTTGTTAATTTTTAGACTTTTCTTCGACTCCTATTCTAGCCAAACAGAGTGTGTGCTGATATCAGCATTAGCAGGATGGGTTATGTTGTTGGATGAAAATGCGGTCACTGCAGAGTCTGCGTGGGCCATGCTGGGTTTGGTTTTATTAATCTCCAGTGCTTTGCTTGAGACACCATAGTCGAGGCTCACTTTAGCAGTTTCATTCTGAACCTTGCTGCAGTCTATGAGTAGAGAGTGTATTTCCTCCAGGGATATCGAATTTGCTCTAACTTGTACACTACTGTATCATACAGTTGGAGGTCTGACTGTAGCATGGGCTTTAGAACAATCAGGGGGCAGGAATTGGCATCATTTTGTTCTGGACCAATAGAAGTATCACCTAGTGGTGGGTGTAAGGAGTGTTCAGCTCCCTCAGCGCCTTCAGATTCTTCATTGGATTCCCCCTCTTGATCCAGTGTGCTCGACCCCTGCGATCGAGTTTGTTCCAAGGATTCAAACAGTCCCGGAGACATTCTTAGCCTGTCAACTAAGGAGTCACAGGCTGTAAACTCTCTTGCCCAAGAAGAGTCCTGAGACCTGACAAACTGTGATTTCTGCTGAAGTCCTCAGAACATTCCCAGCCTCCATTTCCTTATCCTGGCTGTTAAGCTAGACTACTTCACTGAAAGATTTTGTCAGGTGCAGGGCAAACAAGTTGTGGAACTTCGTATTATCAAGGGCTGGGGGCTTTACCCTTAGACATGCTGCGATTGTAGAAGTAATAGACACTGTTGGCCCCGTCTGCTCACTTCTTAGGTCATAAAGTTTCTTTGGGCCTTTCACTGAGAGGTGATTTCAGGAATTGGAGCTTAAGGTTGACCAGTACTTGCCCAAAGAAATCAACCTATGTAATCAGCTTCAAATGTTCCACACCCACCTTTTGATTTACAAGGATCGGTCGGGTCTCCTCCACCTCCACAACCCTTGTACCGAGGACTGCAGACTGCACTAACACTTGGCAGCCACACTTTGTGGGCTGCTTCGCTGCATCTCTCCCGATTTGTGCTGGAGCTGGATAGGAGGAGCTAGGTGCCCAGTAACAGCGAAAAAAGACAAAGCGCAGCAAGATAGCAGTGATCCAACAGCAGACTGTACTAGCACTTGATAGCCACACTTCTAATAATTTCGCATTTTGGGGAAAGGTAAAAGAGAAGATCAGAAGAAGTTGAGGTTCAGGAAGAAGAAATACATTGAGTTTTTTTTATAAATGAATGGAGTTCTTCTCTGTAAAGAAAAGGCTCAGTGCGCTCTGCACAATATTTTGAAGCAACCCCAATGGGCCATGAAAACGATGAAGAGCGGGAGTTCAGCGTTCTCACCACTTCATCTGGAGCACCGGTCTTGTAGGATCATTCTACATTAATTGGAGTCAAACCAGAAGATGGGCGGGGAAGCTACCGTGCAATACATTTTGGTAGTCAATTCAAGCTGATGAAACCAAGGAAGATTCTGACAGCTTTTGTGGTAAGGAAATATATGTTTATAGTTACAAAGGGTGCCGGACAGAGTATCAGTCAAATATGACTGCCTAAGTTGCATGCTCTCTGCACGAGGGAGGGGGGTCAGTCCCCAAATTTGAGGGGTTCTTTTGAATCCTTGGGAATGGTCCCACTAACAAAAGCTCTGACTTAATTGGTTTACTATTTAATATATCATCATGTATTCCTGTGTTTATGATGAGTAGACATGCTTGAAACAGGCTTGCAACCTTGGAAGTGTCAGAGAGTTTTAGTATTAGTTGAGTGTCATCAGCATAGCTGTGTAATTTGTAATGGCTTCTATCTATAGAACGTATTTACATTTTAATAAAATATAATTTTTATGGAGAAATTCCCAGATCTAACATCCATATACAAGACAATCCCATTCCACAATCTGGGGCAAGAAACAGGCTATTTTAAACTGAATATTCTGTTTTATTTAATCACTACATTAAACGTGGCCCCCCAACATTCCATTCTGGGGAATACTCCGACAGTCGGATCGTTAAGCAGGGCTATGCAGCCCGCCCACATCGTTGTGTGGGCAGACCGCCGTTGTGGTCTCAGTTCCCGGATAGGGAAGTGACGTTGGGCTAGGGAGGGGGCGGGACAGAAAAGGGCAGTCCTTGTTGAAGTAGGAAATAAAAAGGTCGCGCGAATCCCCAGCTCCCGCGTGCCTTATTACGCGGTTCGGGGACCCGCGTAAAAACCCCACAACTGGCGACGAGGATCTCACGAACCCGCAGGAGAGCGGGTGAGGCGCATCGGCGCAACGCCACAGAAGCTCCGCGGAGGTCCGCAGTCGAGCGGCGTGGCGCGTCGGCGCACCTCCCATTGCCAGCTGCGAGGCCGCAGGCACGGGCGGCCGCAGCATTAGGAGCCGCGAGGGAGAGGGTGCGGAGGCACCTGCAAAAGCATGCGCAGGCCCGGAGGCAAGTCGCCAGGGTCCCGCCCCCCCTCCCCCACTTCCACACGCGATCGGCGGGAGGCCCAGAGGGGGGCCTCAAGAAAAAAAAAAAAAAAAAAAAAAATTCTGAACGTAGACACCGTCACCTATGCGGAACTACATGGAAAATTATCGGAATACTTCACGCCCCATACAAACATTGACTACGAGCGCCACGTCTTTCACACCACGCGACAGGAGAAAGGGGAATCCCTCGACAATTTCGTGATGCGCCTACGCATCAAGCTAAAGTACTGTGAGTTCCACAAGTACTCTAATGATGAGGCGTTAAGATCTCAAGTTATAGCAGGCTGCATCTCACAGCCATTCAGGAAACAGCTTCTCCAGAAACAAAAGTCCCTGGAGGAAATCCTTGCACTTGCCAGGATGGAAGCAGCAGTGGAGTCGCAACTCGACAGTCTAGGCAAGGTCACTATTCAACACCCGCCACCGACCGCTGAGTCCATCAATAAACTATACACGGCCCCCCCACAGAGTGGGAAAGGAACGGACGCCACGTGCTACAGATGCGGATTCGAGTATCCGCACGCGGGAGACTGCCCTGCACTTGGACAAAAGTGCGCCGCATGTGGCGGAATGGACCACTACAGAGCCGTATGCAAAAATCCACCGGGGCAGGGACCCAGCAAAACGAGACACCTAGAGAGAAGGAGAAGCTCGCGACACAGCCCACCAGCAGGCAGAGGTGAGGAAGACCAGCCAGGACCCAGGAGAGAAGAAAAACCACGAAGGAGCGCATACACCAGAGACGACAGAAGGCCCCCGGACGGATCGAGGCGATCGCAAAGAAGACGGTTCGTCCGGTACATCGAGATGAGATCCCCTTCAGGCAGTGAATCCCAATCATCAGAGGATGATCAACGGAAAAAAGGATATGTGTGGGCTCTCAACAACGCCACAGCCACCCAGCACAGCCCAACGCTCCAGCTTCAAGTAAACAACACACCGTTAGAATTCCTCATAGACACGGGGGCAACTGTTAATATCATAAGTGAACAGGCGTACAACTCGCTCCCCAGCCCCCCAAAAATCCGAAAGGCGACAGTGGACATATACCCCTACGGTGCCACGACCCCGCTGCCATGCAAAGGAACCATATCAGCATGGTGCGTGCACAAATCGCACGCCGCAAAAATCACGCTACACATCTTGAAGACGGAAGCCAATAGCGGGTGCATTCTCAGTTTCAAGACTGCCGTTGAGATGGGTTTAGTGCATATCCTATATCAGTTAATGGCCCATAAATACTTTGCCAGACCGGATGCCATCGAGCAAACATTCCCCAACCTATTCAAAGGCCTAGGAAAACTAAAGCATCGCAAGGTACAGTTGCACATAAACCCGAAGATACCGCCCGTAGCCCAACACTACAGGGGCATTCCGATAAACATACAACACCAGGTCGAGGAGGAGCTGGACAAACTGATTAAACTCAATGTTATTGAACCTGTCTCAGGACCCACTCCATGGGTATCCCCCATCGTCCCCGTCCCCAAGAAATCACCGGACGGATCCATACGCCTGTGTGTCGACATGAGGAGGGCCAACGTGGCCATCGAAAGGGAAAGACACCAGGCGCCCAGAATTACGGACATGATACACCTGCTCCACGGGGCCCAGGTCTTCTCGAAACTAGACCTCACCAAAGGCTATCATCAGATAGAGATCGAGCCCGAATCCAGGTACATCACGACATTTGTTACACACCTGGGTTTATTTCAATATATGAGACTTAGCTTCGGGATATCCTCCGCCGCAGAAATATTCCAGGAGGAAATACACAGAGTCATCAGGCACGTGCCCAACTGCCTGAACTACTCCGACGACGTCCTCATTTTTGGAAAGACACAGGAAGAGCACGACACTGCTCTCCACAGAGTGTGCGCTGCACTGCAAGAGGCAGGACTAACGCTCAACAAAACCAAATGCGAGTTCGGGAAAGGCTCTCTGCGATTTTTCGGCCACATATTTTCCGACAAAGGGATGCGACCAGACCCGGAGAAAGTGGCGGCACTCAACTCAGCTACTCCCCCAACGAACACGAGGGAACTTCGATCTTTCTTAGGACTGGCCAGCTACTGCTCCAGATACCTAAAGGACTACGCAACCATCAGTAACCCGCTGCGCCTCCTAACGCGCAAGGATCAACCATACACCTGGTCCACGGACTGTCAAAAGGCATTCGAGGCGATCGGTGACGCCATCTCCAAAGCCGAGAACATGGCGTACTACAACGCCAAAAGACACACCGAAGTGATAGTGGATGCCAGCCCCGTGGGTCTGGGCGCCATACTAACGCAAGTTGCCCCGCTGGAACCGACAAACATATTCGTGGTCGCATACGCCAGTAGGAGCTTAACCCCGACAGAACAAGCCTACTCCCAAGCGGAAAAGGAGAGCCTAGCGGTGGTATGGGCATGCGAGTATTTTCATCTGTTCGTATATGGCAAGGAGTTCACCATCATCACTGACCACCAGGCACTGATCACAATATATGGAGACCCCAAATCACGGATGCCGCCCAGAATAGCCAGATGGGGCCTAAGACTGCAGGATTACAAATTCGTTATCAAGCACAGGCCGGGAAAAGAAGACAATCCCGCGGACTATCTATCACGTCACCCGATCGGCCCGGCCACACCACTCCCATCCATCGCTGACGAATATCTCAATTACGTAGTGCATCATCTACAACCACTACCAGTCAGTTGGGCAGACATCATTGCACACTCGGAACAAGATCCGGCTCTACGCATCGTGCGACACTGCATACAAGCAGACAGAAGGGCGCACATGCGTCAACAGGCGCAGCACGAGTCGGAAGAGGTCCGAGCAGACGTCAAACTAATAGACCATGTCCGGGACGAACTTTCCATCGTCGATGATCAAGTAATACTCAAAGGGTGCAAAGTACTCCTTCCGAAATCGCTACGCACCAGAACGATCCAAGTAGCACACGAAAGCCACCGGGGAGTGGTGGCCACCAAGAGACTACTGAGGGAAAAAGTGTGGTTCCCCAAACTGGACTCGATGGTTGAGGAAATCATAGGTCAATGCACAACGTGCGCACAGGTAGCACCGCCCCCGCACCCAAACCCACTCCACATGTCGCCACTACCGAAAAAGGTATGGGAAGAACTGGCGGTGGACTTCTTTGGACCCCTAAGAAATGGCACATATGTGTTAGTGCTAATAGATGAACACTCACGATTCCCGGACGCACAGATCGTTGATAGCACAGCAGCAACTAGCGTCATCCCGGCACTAGATCGCATGCTGTCCACATATGGAATACCCAGGATCATCAAATCTGACAACAGAGCGCCATTCATGAGCACAGACTTCGAAAACTTCGCGAAGTATATGGGCTTCCACCATAGGAAGATAACCCCGCGATGGCCTCAGGCCAATGGAATGGTTGAGAGGTTCATGGCCAACATCAAGAGAACTCTGCAAATAGCGACCATCCTCCACAAACCTTTTGAACAAGCACTGTATCAGTTTCTCAGGGACTATCGCCACACCCCCCACAGTACAACGGGCGTCTGCCCCGCTGACCTGATGTTCCGCAGGCCAGTACAGACACGACTGCCAGAGGATGCCCGCACAGCCGAAGCCACGCCCCTGGAAGCAGAGGTCGCCCTCAGAGAAGTCGCTTCAAGCCCCAGAGACTCATAGAAGAAATGGAGTAAGTTACAAAGAGACATGTGGTTGTTTAAAAAGGGGGGAGATGTCGGATCGTTAAGCAGGGCTATGCAGCCCGCCCACATCGTTGTGTGGGCAGACCGCCGTTGCGGTCTCAGTTCCCGGATAGGGAAGTGACGTTGGGCTAGGGAGGGGGCGGGACAGAAAAGGGCAGTCCTTGTTGAAGTAGGAAATAAAAAGGTCGCACGAATCCCCAGCTCCCGCGTGCCTTATTACGCGGTTCGGGGACCCGCGTAAAAACCCCACACCGACCATCTTCAACATATATGCAGGCAGCTTGCCTACCGAAAAGAAAATGCACCTGCCTTCTTTTGTCTCTCTTATGTTTACATTCATCATGCACACCAACATACATACGTATTAAAAGCAAATATGAATGACAATTCTCGACAAAAGAATACAATCCTCTCCAATATAAACATACACATTCACATTGGATTTTTATTCTAAACGAAAAAACTTTCTTAGAATAAAGTTTGAAACAAAAGTATTAATTTAGATTCATCTGAAACCATTGGCAAATGTTGCCATCACAGAAAAAACATTGGGTCTCATTACAGGCATAGCGGGGTGGTAAGAAACGGCGGTAACGGAGTTGTAATTCTGTTATCACTGCATTACCACACCACCGTACTACAATTTCGAATGTGAAATGGAGGATTTACCATTGAATTCCGCCAACATTCCCATGGAGTCCTATGGGCTCCAATAAATGGGAACGAACACTGCCTACCACCACTTGTAATCCAAGTGGCGGTAAAGGTAAATCTGTATTTCAGCAGATTTATCGCAGACATATCACAAAACTGGTAATGGCGCCCATTGACTTAACATACTACTTCCTTATTCTAGGACTGATTTGACTCTCAAATGTTGGAAACTACCTGTGACTCCATGGGCATTTCTAGCTTTAGCATATATAAAAGAATGTTTGTGGAGTTAACTCAGTTATAATTATTCAAAAAGGCTTGGGTTCAGGAATTATTTTTTTTCTTTTGGGATTGCTGGACAGTACCACTTTACTCCCTTGCTTTTTCTCTAGGAATCAGGTCCTCCCTCGCAACACTCCCAGTGCAATATGTGCATTAAGGAATAGTTTCCAATGGCTTTATTGACTAGGGCAGATGCCAGTCACACAGGCTTTTAATTCCACATTTCAATTCTGGAATATCTAAAGCCCAACTTGCTGGAGACCAGACTCATTAAATGAAACTACTCAAGGTTTCAATTTTAATTATCAATCACAAAGACCTACACCTTAGATGTTCACCTTGTACTACATTCCCCCTTTCAATTACATAGTTTCTAACCAGCATTCACCCAAAATACTTTTAATTATTATCCAGGAGTTAATTAATACTCAGGACACTTGTTTAGATGTTCAGGGATTACTGTAATCACTTTTGATTTGTCTTTGAAAGTCCCAGGACAGATACTGATATCATCTATAACAGGTAAGCTCTTCTTTTCAGTTTGTCCACCTGCTTGCCAAAATCCATCTCAGGCAATCTGGTTCTGTTTCAGGAAAGACCTCTGCATTCAGTTCCCTCTGGAAAATGCTTTCTTTAGGAGAATTTCTATTTGCTACTTCAAGTTGGAACTTCATTCCACTTTAATCCTGTCAGACAGGCTCCCTTCCTTTGCTGCTTTTCCCAAAAGGCTCTTCATGTGTTTATGTTCAATATCCAGTAAACTCAATCCAGGCAGGATAATTTGACACAGCAATTTTGAATTAGTCAAAGACTGTGATAGGTTCCCTTCACTTACTCACACCACATTTATGTCCTAAGGGGAGGAGTTATCTTTAAGATAGCCCTCCCTTTAGGAATGTTATATTAGAATTAGAGTGAAATACATCTTTCCCTTATATTTCCCATAATAGACCTCTGCTTTTACTAAAAATTACATATTCAGGTTTGCAAGAATGTTCTGACATCCTTTATGTGTATGCGACTGTGGGCCTCATTATGACCCTGGTGGAATGGGTTTAACGGCGCCGGAAAAGGTGTCAGAGCCGTTAAACCCATTCCGCCCTACTACGAGGTCCCCTTGCAGGACCCGCTCTGAATGTCTGGTCAGATCAGACGTCCTTTGCGGGTCCCGCGAGGGGACCAGGGAGCTAACAACAGCCCGTTATTAACGGGCCCGTTGTTAGCTCCCTCCCCATTCCCATTGAGCCCTATAAGGGCTCAGATGGGAATGGGGATGGGTAAATTGAATGAGGAATTACCGGGTCCTCCAAGGTTGGAATGGCCCGGTAATTCCTCATTCAAGGAACCTGGACCGGAGTTTGGAGGCAGCCATGCCCTTATTATGGCTGCCTCCAAACTCGTAATGAGGCCCTGGGGTCTCATTCCGAGGTTGGGGGTAAGGGGTTAACGGCACCGGTAATGGTGCCGTTAACCCCTTACTGCCGCATTACGAGGTCCTTTAGCGGGTCCCGCTAAGGGCGGCTGGTTTTTCCAGGCGCCCTTAGTGGGAGCCGCTAAAGGACCAGCATGCTAATAATGGGCCCGGTAATAAATGGCCCGCTATTAGCGTGGTTCCCATTCCCATTGAGCCATATAAGGGCTCAATGGGAATGGGGAAGTACCGGGTCCGGATTCCTTGAATGAGGAATTACTGGGCCCTCCAAGGTTGGAATAGCCCAGTAATTCCCCATTCAGGGAACCCGGACCCGGTAAGCAGTAAGAGGGTAGCCATGGTGCTAATAGCACCATGGCTACCTCCAACCTCATTATGACCCAGGCGGTAAGTTACCGCCTGGGCCGTGACTTTACCACCATGGCGTAAACTATGTTTACGCCATGGTGGTTGGCGGATTTACCGCCCCATTCCAACCTTGGCGGGGCGGTAAATCCCCATTTTCCCATTTTCCTTTCCCCATTCCCATTTTGCCCCATAGGGCATAATGGGAGTGGGGAAGGCGTTAATTACGCCACCGTAAATTACGGTGGCGTAATCAACATTAAGGTCCCTTAGCGCCATGGATTTTAACACCTGCAGGTGTTAAAACCTCCATGGCGCTAAGGGACCTCGGAATCAGGCGGTAAGGGTCGGCGCTGTTTACACCGCCGTAAAACCCTTACCGCCTGAGTCGTAATGAGGCCCAAAAGATTGGTTTGCTTTTATAAGAATGACAGAATATCATAAATATAAAAAGTATCCATTATAATTTGGTAACTATTTATAATTATGCATATTTAAATAATGCTAATATTCACACAATAATTACACATAGTTACTGTGCAGCACATTGCTGTACAATCAAGTGTGTGTGTGTGTGTGTGTGTGTGTGTGTGTGTGTGTCGCTCAAGAGGGCTGAATTCGGCATAAAAATACAGTTTAGGTGGAATAAAGTCCACTGCTTTAGGTTTACAGTATATAACAGCTGCATGAGATTGTCTGTCCCACGTTAAAGAAACACCCTTTTTACCCTGTCTTTATTTATAATAACACTCAAATAATTAATTCTTATTTTTCTAAATATACTAAAGCTTTCACAAGATGTACAGTTCATACTGTGATGGGTTGTCACCGAAGATTACTCTAACAACTTAAGATGGTTCAAGGGTGTTTATTGTTAATTATACAGAGGTAGTGGACTTAGTTGGAAACACAGCAAGTTTAGCTATTAAAGAGGCTTTGGAAGTTGTCACTGTCTCTCTCAACTCCCCTGGATGACCCCTTTGCCCAAACGTCTGCAACTTCTGGTTAGTGCAATAGCTCGGTAACTCCTACTGCCTCCTTTCTTAGCTAATGCTGCAATGGGTTCACTGATCATCAAGCTCCCTGACTCCCCCAGGGACTTTCCTTCTATCCTTATCCTATACCCGCTTAGTATTGTAAAGGGAATGAAGGACAGTGCTTTCATTCACTTGGCTGGAACTGTCCAAAACCAATCATGCACAGTCTTACCTCGCACTTGTATTCCTCTATTTCTTTCCTTCTCCTCCCCACCAAACTTCTGTCCTTCTGATTTCTCACTCCATCCTTAGATAATGACTTGTTTACTTCTCACAGTCTTCTTCTCTCTTCAAAGTTTCACTCAATACTACGACAATCTCCTTCCTCTCACTACTACTGCTACACTTGATGCCACTCTTCTCCACTCTCTACTACCACTTCTCCTCTCTGCTACTACTGTTTCTATGCTACTACTACAACACCTCTTCTCTGCGACTACCATATCTCTGCTACTACTACCACTTCTCTAATTTTCTACCACTACATTTCCCTTTCACTACTACAAATTCCATCTGATACTGCCTCTCACTGCTACTACTTGTCACTACTACCTCTCAATAATACCACCCTCCCCTCACTACTACTAATACCTCAAAGTACTACTGCCTCCCACTGCTACTACCTCTCATTACTACCACATCTCTCTACTACTACCTCTCCCTACCTCCCCATACTACTACCTCCCTCCTCTCACTACCACTACCATTCAGTCACAGTTGTACATTCAAGCTGCAATACCCTTTTTCAACAGCAGCCTCCACGCTTCACCACTCCATCCTCCTGCTGGTCTCTAGGTCCACTCCTCTAATCCACTACTGACCTCACACACTTCACCACCACCTTCCTACTTCCTGTTTCCTCCTTATAACCAAAATATGCCAGCTGTACACATAGCAGAAGCAGCATAGGTCACGGACAGTGTCATATGCCTGTGGACTCTTATACAGCCTGTTACTGCCATCATATTTCAGTTATAGCCTTGCACACCAGTTATAATCATTACATTCTAAACAGAGCCCCACATTCTTAAGCGCTGTCTTAATGTGCCCTTATATGCTGAATGTAGTCTCTGACATGCTGATATTGATATCTTATGACAGATGAAGGCAAACACGCCAGGTACAGCCATAATACGCAAGATAGTCTCCTATCTCTGGGAGATTCCATCATATGCCAGGTATAGTTTCAAATACATTTTATTTCTGTTAATGCCTCCTACACCTGCAATAGATTCCATGTGTATGGCAGAGCCAACATGACCAGGTGCTAACATCATGTGCTAGGTGCAAATCAATGCCGTACAATGCCAGATAAAGCTTCTGATGTGATCATAAGTAACATCCTCATGCGTTCAGGTGCTGCTATTATAGGCTAGTTACAACCTCAAATTTCACAGCCCTGACATATAATGGCCGTTAGTAAGATATACAGACATTGTAGTCATCCCATGTAAGCTATTACCTTACATGGCCAGCTGCTGCTATCCCTTAAATGCCCTAGTAAGCCAGTGTAATGCCAGTTAATGTTGAGCATACCTGGTGTGTGTAATTTGCAGCCATTCTATGCTAAGTGTAGCCTCAGCTGGCTCAGAAAGGATATCTAATGCCAGGTATTGCTCCATGTCGTTAAAACAGTAATCATGTAAGGTGCAGCCTCTCATTTTCAGGTGTGGACCTTCTGCAACTCGTTGCCGCTACCACCACTCATATCTCAAAGGGCCTCGTAGGACCCATTCATGGATCTTCTTTGAAAACAACTTGCAAACATTGGTTTTATTTCACCTATCGCTTAAAAAATGGATTGAAACAATAGTGATATTTCAAAGCAGTTGTCAAACTATAATACAAAAAGCAAGCGTACATATAGATACCTATGCATGTTATAATCTACAATAAAGTACTTGCAAGCTGCCTTTCACATGTATAGCCTTGCAACACATTCCTTTTAAGGTGAAGGAAAGATGTTGTGGCAAGGCACTATGGCGCCACTACAGAGTATGGGCTTCACAAATGGGGACTTTTAAGTGGGAGCATGCATGCCCCAAGGACTGATGACATTTGGTAGATGTTCATTGAGTCTTGTTTTTGCATGCAGTCTGAGGCTTGTTGTTTTACTATTCCCGTTATAAATCCAGGACTACAAACAAAACAGGACTGGACATACAGTTCTCGAATAAGTTGGGACATATTTGCAGGTACACATTAGGAAGAATGCTCCAATTCAACAAACATCCATTCACGCAATCAGATCCTAGGACCTCGTCCAGTCATACGGTATTCTCACCAATGCAAATTATTCGAGTTTCAAATAAAGTCTGTCAACCTTATCCAGTGACATATAAAGATCATTTAAAATGCATTGGTAAATATATTATGGGAACATATACTGCCACTGAAGAGAGATGAGAGCGAGAACTAAGATGAAGGACCGAATCTATTAGTAAGCCTTTCAAAAAAGATAAATAAATGTGAACTTGCGGACAATGGCTGAGTACCCCCACTCTTTCTTCACACTACTTGCACCTTATATTGCTGCAATACTTCAGACAAACAGATGAATGAAAACAGGAATCATATACCTCAATATATTTCACACCTACCACTGTGTTCCTCAGCAGCAGGGGTATTGGGGGCCAGCAGTGTCTTTTTTAATTTGGCAAACACCTTTCTTGACAGTACAAAACACATTAACAGATACATCGAGCGCTGTTATTCTTTTTTGTCTCCATGGCAATGCCCTTGTGAACACTTCCTGATTCAGGGGTCGCATGAACAGAGCCAGGGGTACCAAAGAGACAGCCAGGGGAAGTAGTTATTACCTCTAGCGACCCTTAAATGACGTCCATCAGCGCTCTACCAATGCCCAGCTAGCATGAATTGTATCTTAGGTGCTGCAAATTTAGCATAACAATTATTTGATTTTTCTCTAAAAGGAGAGAACCTCACTAATGCCACAAGCACTTGACATGAGGGAGTTCTAGTGACTAGCTGCAATATTCATACCAGCATCAACTAATCCAGAAGCATGTATAAACCCGGTAGCACAAATATATTAAGAGAAACTCGATCTGATGGCCCATGCTTGTACACATTTCTTTATTCAATACCCAGTGTATAGAGGGTTGTCCACATACAAATAATTACTGGCCAATATCAGTTATTCTTGCATTAACAATGAGCCAATATGATCTCCTCCCAACTGGCGTAATATGCATGTAATGAGGAGTATTAGATACTACACAAACAGCCATATTCTGTAAGATTTGAAGAGACTTCAATGCATATTTAGGAGATCCTACATATAAACAATTGCATTAGATAATTTATGAGGAAATGATAACTCAAGCAATAGTAGCCCAATGTGACTTTAGAGGAGAGGATCTATCATAGCAACACCGAATGACATTTAACTAAGCTAATAACAGTGTTCTGGGGTTTCATCGAAAGAGCAGAGTCAAAATAACTTCAAGTGGCTTTAGCTTTTGCTGAATAGGAATGGGAAGGCCTGAAATAGAGATGTCTGGATATATTGAAAGGAATAATGGCAGCCATGCAGAGATAGCAACACGTAGAATGTATGGTTTGTTTTGGGTTTAGCCCCGCCCAATGAATATCAGTCATCCATCTTTCAACCCTGCCAAAGATATATCGAATTTGTGTATTAATTATCTGGTGATCCTTTGCCAAGTTTAAAGACAAGTGTCTTCAGTAAAATTTGGGAAAACATGAGCCAGCTCTTCCAGGAGTTCATGTAAAGGATTTATGTAAATATTGAACAGAAATGGAGCACCCTAGGTAACGATTTCAGTTTGTGACTGGAACTTCCCTACCTTAAGTATGGAGGATCTATACGAGATGAAGGAGGCAATCGACTAGGCTGAAGTTTCTGATGCATTGATTACATCTTGAACGCAATACATTAAGATATTGTGATCTAGAGTATGAAATGCTGAGGAAAGATCCAGCAGCATGATAAGACCAGATCCTCCATAATCAGCATGTTTATTCAAGGTATCTTTTACATCACTTACTTCCATTTCTGTGATTCTAGCTTGTCCCAAGCTGCATTGGCAGCCACTTCAGAATGGGATGATTTTCAGCAAGGTTACAAAGCTAGAAGGTTGAAGCTTTATTTAGGAGTTTCAGCCAAGGGAGGACATTAGAGATTGGGCAATAGCTAGAGCAGTCTGCCGGATCTAAAGTGATTTTTTTTAATGCAGTGGTAGTTGGTCTAATGGAGTGGATGGGGTGGTGCTCTTCCAACTTCAATTAGAAGTTTGGACATTCCCATTCATGTTCATAAGTGGCAAACAGTCTAACAATGCCGACCTCTCTCATGGTGGGCATGGTGGACGAGCTGTGGATGAGAAGTGGGGAGCATTGTTCAGAGTCATCCTCACTGCACATGCACAGTCCATGGGGTTGGCCACAGGTTATATGGGCCTGTGGGGTTCGAGTTCCAGCAATAATTATTGCTCTGTGATTCAAGGGGCAGAAGAAGCCAACCTTTAAACCCCTGCAGCAGTTCTCATTCATTTGTGGAATGCTCCCTTAAAACACGGAAAAGGGTGCTTCTTTAAGGTATATATCACAGAGTTGTCTCCTATCTCTCCAACTCCTCTAGCTCCCGCTAGTTTTCCATCTTCCAAATACACTATCTCCCAATTCACTGCTCGCTACGGCATTCATACTATATCTCTCTATCGACCATCTGGTCCCACTAGTCAATTTATTGACCATCTCACCTAACTAAATGACTCCCTTCCTCCACATCATCATCTCTTTGTCACTGATGACTTTAGCCTCCTCTCTCTTTCCACTCCTCTATCCACTGACTTTAGCTCGCTTTTCCTCAAACACTCACTCTCTCCTCTGTCCACTCTCTGCCTACCCACTCAAATGGTAACTCACCTGACCTTATTCTCACCTCATCTGAACTCTCTGCCTCTACTGTCTCCAATGCTCCTTCACCCTCTGGTCATTCCACCATCTTTGCCTCAATCTCCACTCCTACTTCTACTCCTCTCTCACCATCTACGACTTCCATTACCAAGTGTAGTTTCCCTCTTCCAAATTCCCTATCTGCCTCCCTGACCTACACCACTCTCACTCCTTCAATCAAAATTCCCCATTCCATCCACTGATAAAGTATTCACTAACTTTAATGCTGCTTTTAATGCTATTTTCTCCTCTCACTTCCCTCTCACTACCTTCACTCCTAAAACACTCCCCTCCTACACCTACCATTTGCACCCAGAAAAAAGTCATGAGGAAAAACGTTAGCACAAATATCTAGACACTCCTCAGACTCCGACTCTGCCTAAATGTTCTTCATAACTACTCCTCTACTCTAGAATCTGCCAAATGAGACATCTATCTCTCATTTTATTTCAATCCTCTAAACCCGGGTGCCTCCAGAAATCTCTCAACTCAATTCTCTTACCTCCTGAACCCTTCTCCATCTCCTCTACTCTTTCTGCTAACAATCTAGCTTTCTACTTTGCTTTATAAATTTCCAACATTCAAAATACCCTCGCAAATTACCTTCTACCACCCCACCTCCACCTGGTCTTTGGGTACTAACATTTTGGGGGTAGAAGAGATGTTTCAGGGTGAGAAGTTTTTGAGGGTTCTGTTTGGGTGAGAAAGGAGGCTTCCTCAAGGGTTTGACATCTCCCCTCCTCCTGGACCCCTTACTCTGGAACCTGTGGTTTGTCAGAGGTTTCTTCCCATCATTTCCCCCCTGTGGCATCAGACTTGGATGTTGGTGAATTCTGGGAAGCAGGGTTAGGTTGATAGTTGGTCTGAGCCCTCGGCATGTGTCCCAGATCATTGGTTAGTTGCTGGACCTGTCGCTCAAGTTGTGAGAAGTGTCTGGGTGGTAGAGAGATCTCAAGTCATACCTCTGCTGCTCCTGAAAGGAGTAACTGTCCCTTCTCCTGGAGTAGCTTGAGTACTGGGAATTTCCCCATAATTGTCCATCTTGGATCTCCCTTCTCCTGGGTTCAGGGATCTATTGTCCTGGAACCGGGTAGAGAGAGGATTGTTTTTGAAGTTCTGGTTTGGGGGATATCTGGAAAAAAGTTCAGATTGGAAGGTGGAGTGATACTTCTCTCCTGAGGGAAATATGGAGAGAAGTTTCCTGGGGCAGTACTTACCTGATTAGCCCCCCCCCCCTTGGGCCGGGGGGAGTGTATACATACACCAAGATTAGTTTACTATCCTTGTACCCTGGACTTAAATAGGTGGCAGGGCCAGAGGGATCTGAGCCCCTGCCTGAATACCATCCGATTGAGCTGGGTTGGGGGATCCCTTCTGTTTTCCATTTTGCTTGTTAGCAGGAGGGTTATTTTTAGGCACCCCTGCCTCCAGATCCAGTGGAGGGGTAATTTTTTTTTACCTCTGCCACCTCTGCAGCAGCAGCGGTGTTAGATGTTTTGGGGGTTTTGGTGGTATTTTTACTCTCAGTAGTCTTTTGGACCTCATAAATCCTGGTGGCCTGTTCAATCACCCAATCCAGTGTTCTATGCTCGTGAAAGTCATGCACCAACAGAGTCATTATTTATTTAGGGAGAGCATGCAAATATGTAGTTATGAACTGCCTACTATTTGTGTTCACCCACCAGGAAGTCTGAGCAAATGCGCTCTTTAGCTCCTGCACAACCTTAGTAGGAGCCTGATATTCCCCATATTGCAAATTATATGCAGCCTTACGGCCTCGTGTGGGTTCCTAAAAATGTTTTCAATATGGACGCCTTATAAGTGGACCATTTATGATGATCCTGGTCCTCCAGTCCTGCAAAGAAACTGGAGTACTCAGGTGAGAACGTCCATTTAGCAAATGCGATACAATTCACATCATTCTTGATCTGGAATGATGCCATCATCTGCTCATAAAGTTCCAGGTGCTCTCATACCGAATACTTGGCATTCTTGTGTTATAAGGTCAGGAAGCTCTTTATGGCTTTGATTTGTCTTATTGTGTCTTTGACAAAACATTTTATTTGTTCCCCTGTATTTTTCTTCTTCTGCACCAGAGTCCATTCACCTTCTGACTCAGAACTGCAACCGGTACTTCCTTTCCTGTCTTCTAGGAGCTCCTATCTCTACAAGACTGAGAATATCTCCCAGAAACACTGGGTCTGGGCTCCTCTCTCCGGGTCACTCTCCCTACTGGCAGGACTGCCACACCTTGATCAGTGGGCCCTGTTCCATATCCTGATTGGTCAGGGTGCCTCAGGTCCTGTTTATAATTTTCAATTTCCTTGGTGAGGCTCTCACGCCGTGTCTCTATTTATTTGCTGTTGGTTGTCTGAGAGCTGGCTTTTCAATAATGACACCTGCTCTGAGGTGCCAACCAATCCATTGTTTGCTGCACCCCCTGCTGAAGTGATCCATTCTTCCTCTGTGAGCCTTGTAAGCTGCGTTCATATTCAAGGTGCTTTTCCTTCAGGAGACTAATCCCTTTCTCTTGTTCATCCCCACATTTTGCCTCTAATAGTTCCGCTTCTATTTGCCTCACTCACTCTACAATCTCGTTTCTTTCTTTTCTAATTCTGGCCAATTCCTGTAAACCTGACTGTCCCTTTTCTACCTCCATTTCCAACTGATTTATCCTCTGTAATAGGATGCTGTTATTCTTATTTAAGAGGTATTTTTCCTTAATAAGCTGTGTCCTCTGTTGTTTCAGAGTGCTTACCTGCTGATATGTCTAATCAAAGTTATTTTGGGAATCAACCCGTTTGATAATTAATTGACTATTTTCAGTTATCAATTGTTTTATTTCTAATTGGAATGCAGAAATGTCTGCCAAAACGACTCCATTATAAGCAGCCTGGTCATTTAGCTTGTGTTGCAGTGTGCTCAGATTTTCTACACACTCTTTTTGTGCATTTTTCAGTGCAAAAGAACGGTGTTTCACGCTCTGCACTCTCTTGCTGCAGTGTTGTGAACTCACCTTTGAGTTGCTGAACAAGATCCTGGGACAGGTCTCCAGCCTGATTCATCCTACTAGCCTCACTATTTTGCCAAAGCTTTTCTACTAAAAACAAATGAAAATATAACTGAGGAGTTAGCTGAGCCATTTGCATTTGTTCATCACAAGCTATTGTGGTCATATAAAATGCCTCAAGTGCTTTGTGCAATATCCCAGCTTCAAGCCAAATATCACTGCTTACTGAGGTAACCTCCCACACAATTCTGGTTTTCCAGTTTCCTGCATCGTCCTCAACCCATTCTCCTTTGATAAATAATTTAGTTAGGAGATGCTCCCTGGCTTCCCCAATGTGCACAGTAGTCATTTTCACAATTGGGTTTTTGCACTTTAATAAAACTTTCCTTATGCAGGGGCAAACTCACCCTGTTCCTGCTTGATTTCCTCACTCAAATAAACACTAACTTTTCTACCTACACACCTCCCTGGAACTCAGGAGTCAAGTTCTAGCGGCACCTTAACAAAACAAAGATGGCTTTCCCTCTGCCTTAATGCAATTGCATCAAAATGTATAGACTGTCACAATGTACTTGTCATGGGTCAGGAATAGGAAGCAAAATCCTGGCACAAGCCTCCAATTTGTAACAGTTTATTGAGAAGCCACCCTCAACACGGGGAGTTCCTTCCCTCCCCACTTAAGTGGTTATGCAACAAACTGTTTAACAGATTCTTTTTTTCAGCCCTATCTCAGACACATATCATGCCCATTGGATCCCTCTCCCCTGAGCTCACAATGAGCCAAGAACCAGGCTGGTTTACCGGAAATATATTGGTATTGATTTAAATTAAAAGTATTAGAAATGAGCAAGAAAAAGGTCAAAACACCACGTTATCCGTGGCACACCACAATCTACTTCTCTCAGCATAAAGAATCACAAAAGTGAGTTGAAAGGAACACCACCACAATTCTTCCTTTTCTGTAAATTTCATTACACAAAATAATTACACTGATCAATAACAAAGGCACTTATGTAATGTTGTGGGATTTCGATTTTCCTGCAGGATTAAAAGGCTAGCAGTAGGATTTCAAGATTGGTAAAAATACATATGGCAATTATAATTTTGCCCACACTTTTGGTTTAAAAATAAACACAGTGTGATGTATTGCTTTGTTTTTCAGACCCCCCTTGCTTTGGTCTATGTTGGGAAGTCAGACAGAAAAATTTGAATGCTTTGGGGAATTCCGGATTTCAGACCCCCCTTACTGAAAGGCCTGTCTTGGGGAAGGTGGATAAAAAGGTTGGACTGATTTAAGAACAAAGATACCTTTCTTCCTTAAAGAAGTCAGGGTTAGCTGGACAACAAGGATTACCCAATTAATGTATAGGCCATAGTTTTCAGCACACACTAGAAAGTGTGCTTTGTAAATTTTGAATTTTAACAAAATGTACCTGTAGTGTTTTGCCAAATGGGGAATGTATTACATTAATATTTTTGGTATATAGGCTAAGGATCTACACAGTTTTGCCCCCCACCCACTATAAAGGGAAAGGATTCAAGGCAAGCAGACTCTCCCACCTTTTGATTTCCCATGGCTCAGTTCTACTTACATAGCAAGCCTATGTTTAAGGTTCAGAAAAGCTAGCTTTATCTCAGGACACTCTGGAACAATAGGGAAGGGATCTGGTCACTCCACTATCAAAGATGGCATCTGCTCTCCACCATAGGACCCAGTCAGCTTTAAGGCCTTCCTAGAGATAGACAGCTCTACCCATATGCACTCTCAGCAATCTCCTCTGGTGTCACCTTACAGCTGTCAGATGGTAAGTTTCAGCAGCCTTCCTGATGGTCGGTCTCTTGCCTGTCTGTTCCTGTCTTTCTCCTTTTTTTGTGTCCCTGTCCTAGTGCAGTCCCCCTTAAATACCACCGATGACACCACCAATGTTACAATCTTGGGGAAATATCCTGCAATAATCCCTGACACTCAGATTGGACAGTTACCCTTGTCTCTCCTCTCAAACCCAGTCTCCAAGTTAGGATTGGTTTAGGTGTTTGGAGTGACATATGGCAATTCCCATTTGTCATCATCCTTTGTTCTCCTTTCAACTTTTGTTTTGCGAAAACTAGTTATGTAACACAGCTTCATAATTTTACTAGCAATTGCCAAACTAAACATATTTTCTGTTTCCGCTAATCATGGGGAATTAGATAAGATGACCACCAAACCTGTATCATGTAGCATGGGCATGTGGCACCTTTCTGCCATTTCCATAAAAGGCACAACAGTTATGAATATGAAAGTTATTAAGCATATCCCTAATTTCAATGTCCACCCTCTCACCAACTCTCACATTTGGAACATGTTCAGATCAGCCAGAAACCTAATTTAACTGGCCCTTACAGTTCTCATAGTCACAGGAAAATTTATTATATCCCCAAAATTGCCTGGAAATTACATAATAAATGGTACATAGATGAAATCCAACTGCTTTATGGTGGCTGAGAAAAAGGCCTAAATGATAATAGTCCTTTTAAATAAATTGTCAATGTTCATGTTGGACAAATGGTCCTGCGCCTGCTTCCGGCCACTTGTTTTCACTGGGTCAGCCTGTACCTTTATCAGTCTCCTTTTTGTTGGAAGCTGGCTCTTTGAAGTTGATGCCCCCATTTTAACCCATATTAGTCGTGCTCCAGCCAAGGATGACTTCTCTTGAAGTCACTGCTTTCAGAGCCAGCAGATCTGGAGAACACTGAATTTCGACGCGTTTAGCAGGACATTTTTATTGCGGTTGGTCATTAGATGGGAGATATGACATCAGGCTGGAAGTGGGAGATGTCCTTGTGAAGTTTTGCACACAGCCAGCAAAAGGGTCTGCCTTGGCAAACATATTTTTCATGAAGACAAAGTGGCTCTTCAAATGTCACTGGTGTTTTGTGGGTGAAACATAATGTACATTGCTCTTTGTCAACCCACACATCGTGTTTTGTTTTCCTGACATTTTTCTGTGAGCAGTGATATTTGTTTCACTTTTACTTTTTCAAAAAACGTTTTTATTGGCACACACATGTGCAGGCCGTTTTTGTTTTCAATGTTTAAAAATCCTGTTTTCCATGTGACAGGGATCTTTGTTGCTTATCCATTAGTAATGACAGGTAGGCCCCTTTCCACATGGCTCTTTAATTTTACTTGACAAACAAAAACAAATGCCAGGCCGTTTTTTTACTCAGTATTTAAAATCTTGCTATTCATGTGAAAGGGACTTCTGTTTGGGGCCTTTAAATGCACCCCACATTGCCAGTACACTTCTGAAAGATACTCAGCCAGCCACTTCCAAGAGTTTTAAAGTATTGCCAGTGCACTTCTGAAACATGCTCAGTATTGCCAGTGCATTTTTGGAAAATGCTCATACTGCCACTTCTAGATATTTCTTTTTTTTTTATTATTGTTGTTTGATTAGTTTACATAAAACCTTATACAACATATAGTGCATTACAAACAAATAGGAAAAATACATTTCATTTTATAAACAAATATACAAATATACAAATATCTATGTATAAAAAGATTTCAACACATTTATCAGCCTTTAAAATCGTTCCCAGACATAAAATCAAATTCCCTGCATATTATATACAGTTTATATTTCGTATACCATAGATCATTTCATATACCATTTCCTATACCATAGATCCGCTCTAATCTCTCTGCTCATTAAATTCCTTATTTTGTACTTCCAATTCCTCCTGTATGTTAAGTAGGAGTGAATTCAATGCGAGGATTAGGGAGATATTTACACCCCACATGCAGCGACTCCAGAACAGATTCTTCGACATTTCCCAATCCCCATCGAATCTATCTGTAAAGTAGAGAGATCGTTTAGCCCCAAAATGGGTGCATGTAAGGAGTAGGTGCCTAAGGGTTTCTGTCATGTCAGTCGCTCCACAAAATCGACATGAGGGATTTTTAGAATTTTCATTTGACCCTTTTTCTTTATGGGTCCAATAGAAAATTCTTTCTAGAGTGGGCATCTGGTTAAGTCTGAAACGCATGAATGTGGTTCTCACCCTCTGGCAAGGAAATCTTTGAATATATATAGGAATCGATTCCCTTGCATGCAAAAATTTAGCATACTCCTTGTATGTTACATGGGACTCTATATCATTTACTGTGTCTACCCAGTCTGACCTAAATAAAATTTTTTTAACTAATCCCGGTCGTTGAATCAGATCATCTAAGCAAAGTCCCAGAGATTCCAACAGAGAAAACATTCTGTCGCTAAAACTCTTGATAGATAGTACAGCCCCCGATTTAACTACCTTATTTACCAGCTCATATAAGGTGTTTATCGGAGGATCATGTATTTTTCTAAATGAAGAGAGTTGCCTCCACAAGTATCTGGCTTTAAGTGATATGAGACATAACTCGTGCCGAATAATGGAATTGGGGACTGCCATAGAAAGGCCCATCACTTCCTTCCACAGTTTCCCCTGAATCACATTTAGATAGGAACTCAAGTCCTTTGTACAAATGTCCAAACCGTACAAAAGAACCGGATCACATTTCGCAAGATAGAAACGTCTGATAGGCAAGAGCGAGAATTTACATACTTTAGCCCTCAAAAATTTCATCTAAATCTTTAGTTTAGCTGCTTTATCCCCGAGATTCAATTTCCACATCTTTAGGCTAGATTTGTTGGAAAAATTATAACCTAGATATGGTTATGGCCTGGACCTGTTCCACCAAATTATCTCCCATCTTCCAGATGCATGGTTTGACAACTCTCTTCCTAGAAATTACAATCGTTCGAGATTTCGAAGCGTTGGGGGAAAGATTATTCGCCAGTGCATATTGATAAAAAATATCCATCCTTCTGCGAAGGCCTCTCGAGGTACGATCAAAAAGGATAAAGTCATCTGCAAAGGCCATCCACTCTATAGCCAAGCTCCCCAACCTGACCGGAGCAATGGAAGGGCCCTGTCACATGTCCTCCACATCACTGACGTACAGGTTAAAGAGCGTGGGAGCAAGGGAACAGCCCTGCTTGACCCCAACCTCCGTATCTACAGCATCGGATAGGGAACCTTCTTGTGATAAACGTACCCTGACGGAGGTATTACTATGTAGAAGAGCCAAGAGTTGGACAATCTTGCGTGGAACCTTCATAGCTAACATTTTTGTCCACAATCTTGCTCTAATAACCCCATCAAAGGCATTAGAGAGGTCCAGGGAAGCCATATATACATCTCCCATTTTAGTTTGATGTACTGTATCTCTTAAGTGAGCCAAAATCATCCCATTCAGGTCGGTTCCCAAGCCCTCTCTGAAACCAACCTGAAATTTACTATAGCAAGCCTTCCTTCTAATAACCTTATTAAGGTCCCTCAAAAGCAAAATACCAAAGACTTTGCTCGCTGCATCTAACAGTGCTATAGGCCTGTAATTCTGTGGATTAAGGGCGTCCCCTTTTTTATAGATAGGGACTATGATGCTCTGCGACCAGGTTTTAGGGATGGTATGATATTTAAATACATCATCATATATGGGTTTGAGTAACTTAGCCCACATTTCCGGGGCCGACTTTATAACGAAAGGGGGAATGCCATCAGGGCCCGGTGCTCTAGAAGATTTGAGCTTATTGATGGCCCATTTAATATCCTCTATATCCCACAGACACTCACCTACAACCGGAAGGCCTAAGTTCGCATCCTGTTCCCTGGAGAGAGTAGAGGATAGAGCGAACTTTCCCTTGTAGAAGAGAGTCCACACATGCGCTTGAATGGGGCAGTCTAATTTGTTTTTAGAAGGCGTGAGTATAGAGTTAACGGTTGACCAAAATTTGACATCTCTGCCCTTGCATAGATTATACATCATCAGTTGGTGTGTTTCGTGATAATGATCCATTCTCAGAGACTTGATAAAGTTTTTGTGTTTCTGAATTATTTTTTTCTTTCTCAGCCTAAGTTCCAAGAAAGGAATGGACAATTTATTCAAGGCTTTGATTTCCCTATATTTAGTACGCTTAGCATTTTGAATTCTGGGATCAGCCGCCCTCACCCTTGGTTTCGGCACCCCCAGATCTCTGGCCATCCTAATTTTATAGACACATGACAGTATGATATTATAGTAGGAATCTCCCAACTCAATGTCATCTCCCCTAATAATTTGAAGCTGCACCTTGGACAAATTTTCCAACACCAGGGTATTAAATTTCATAATTATTTTCTTATTCCAAGTAACCCTTCTCCCATTGTTTCCCACCTCCATACCCTGCAACATGGGATTGATATAAATACCCGTGTCGGGGATGGAGAGTGAAAAACATAAGGGAACATGATCACTGAACTCAACCTCCATAAGTGACAATGTTCCACAAGCTTGCTTCCAGCCGTTAGATACATAGAAGAAGTCAATTCTAGAGCTATTACTTCCTCTTTTCCAAGTATTTTTCGGAAGATTCCAATCTAGGGCATGGTCTAAAAGACCCAAATCCAAAATGTCCAAATAATTATCCCACCTTATACCTCTTTTAATAATCGTACTGAGATGTCTAGGTAGTACCCCTCTTTCGTTGAGCACCGCACCGTCGGCACAGGCTGAGTTAAAATCCCCTCCCAAGATAATGCGATTTCCAAACCCTTTCTCAAACCAGCTTCCCAGGATCATATCAAGAGAGTCCTCCACTTCCTCAATGTCTACTTTTAGCGGATTCCAATAGAGATTCAGGAGGAGTATTGGCTCTACGTTATTCTCCGTTGAGAGCATAATAGCCAAAAGCCAGTTACTCCTAAAGATCACCTCCTAGGAACCCCAAGTTACGATCAATGGCAATAATCAGACCGCCACTAGGTCTGCCCAACTGACCCCTAATAGCTACCGAAGAAAAGGTATAGAAGCCTTCTATGTGCATATCCGTCAGCATCATAGTTTCCTGAAAGAAATAGATACGGGGGCGTACATAATTTTCCCTTTTATTCAAAAACATGTTGAGATGGGTTCCCCCACAAGAATTCCAAGAGATCACCTCAATCTCTATATTGTTAGGAACACCCCTTATCCTGTCTAAATATTTCCAAGGTTTTGAGTGCCGGCTGTAGCCATGACCAATCCTGATTATTATTCAGGAGGCTTGAAATAAGTGCCAATCCTGGACCCAAATTTTCTGATTTATTATTATCAAATTGAGTAGTTTGTTTATTTTGAATATTATTCGGTTCCTTATATTCAAGAAAGTTGTTGGCCTCTTTATTATCTACTAATGAGAATAGATCGTAGCCCAAAGAGTTAAGGTTTTTTTCTTGGGCACGCACCATATCTGCTACCATCACCGAATGAAAACAACTTACCATTCTGTGATTATTACAGTTAGGAAGAGATATGGCATCTATATCGTCTGTTGTTATAGCTCGTAACACGGGGATCTTTTTAAACAGATTCAGGAGATGAGTTATGTTCAAGCTAACCTGTGAGTCTGTTATATTATTGTTAATCCAACCCACGATTTTCCCTGTACAGATCTTAGTAGGAGCCTCAATCACAGTAGATTGCTTCTTTGTGTGAACTGCTCCAGAAGTGATCATAACCTTACCTTCCAGATCTTGTAGTTTGGAAGGTTGTATATTTTGGGGATTTCCTCCCATGATATTAATGGTTGAATCACTATCCCTCCCTGACAATTCAGTTGTCCCCTTAACGGGAAGGGTAGTATTACTTGTAGCTGTCAGTGTTTCTTGGGAAACCGTAGGGAATTTGACTTGTTGAGTTCCTACGGATGTTCTGGCGTGTTTGGTACTAATTATTGTGCCAAAAGCTGTCATCTTTGTTTGTTTGGTTTGAGTGAGCTCAAGGCCACATTTCAGCAAGTTATTCTTTTCCTTATTAGAGTCTATAGTAGTTTCCCCACTAGCCGCAAGGCCTTTCTTGTTCGACTCGCCCAGGGCAGGACTATCTTCCTTATGGGCGTCCTTAGGACCCCCCCTAACTTCCCGCTCTTCCTGGAGCGGGATGTTTCTAATTCCTTTCAGGTTGGCATTTCTACCTTTAATTTTTGTGTTGGGCATGTTTTTGCTTTTTTTAAGTATCCTACCCTGCTTTTTTGATTTTTTACATCTACCAACTGGGGATTGGGGCACCTCATTTATATTATAGTCGGAAATATTCACCGACTATTCCATCATTATTACTTTTTGCCTCTAATTTCTGATCTTGATTTATTGATTTTTTTTCTCTATGTTTGATCTTTTGTTTACATTTTAGCCCTTTTATTGGTGTAGTGTGTAAAGGAGATCTTGTGTCTTCACTACTGATGTTCAAGAGTTCTTCGTCATTAAGAGATACACTCACGTGCGTTTGTGCTCTGAGGTTATCCAACTCCTGTTCTTCAGAGCACCCTTCAGTTGCCATCATTATGACATCTAAGAGGATAGAAGGACTATCGGGAGAAACCATTTTCTTTCCGTAATTATTATTGTTGTCCTCATTATCTCTTTGGCCCTGGGATTCAAGTTCCCCTAGCTCTCTCTTAGATGAAGTAGGACGGTCTCCTGTAAGCATAACTTCCAACACAGTGGTAATTTTTGCATCCATGGTAGTTAACCTTATATCTTGATCCTTTCTATATTTGTCACATCGACTCTGGTCTTTAATAATCTGTTCATTCATGGTCTTACGCTCTACTATTCCCTCCAAAAATGCCAGACGAGTCACCAGCTGATTAAAAGCCGCTTGTTGACCTATCATGGAGCCAACAATAGTCTCTTGAGACTCCCCCAAAGATTTCAAGGCCAAATTTAGACTAATATGTAAGTTGGATAGGAGTGGTAACAGATAATCACCTCTCTCCTTCCTACTTGAACCAGATATTTCTTGTTTATCTTCCTCTACTACATGGTTTTCTCGTAGAAATTGCTGAGGATCCGTTGCTTTGTCCTCCATTTCCACTGTATAGTCCTCCCATTTATCAGTTTGGGTAGAGGCTATTTTATTATGTATAAACGAGTTGGCTGTTTCCATAATCGGTTTAACCAGAGATTGTTTCATACCCACTTGTTGATTCCCAGTTATGTAGTTGTTTTCATCACATGGGTGTAAGTTAGAAGGCGCACCCTCTGATAGACTCCGTGTCCCCTTTTTTCTACATGCTGGTATCTCTAAATCCACAATTTCTTTAAGCAAAACACCCGTAGCATCTGCCATAATAAAAAAAGAGTCATCTAAATCACTTTCCCCAATAGGTTGATTGGGGTTATACTTAGGGCGACGAGAAGTCCCTTTGGAATGATCCCCCAATCACTTTGCTTAAGGGTTTCTAACCTTGGAGAATCTAGCAAAGACTGTGCGTTATCCTTATTCTCCTTTCCAAAAATGAATGTAGCTGGCGAAATATGAGAAAATTGCATAAGTCCGGATGGGTTTGTTCCCTTCCAAGTTAACGATTCTAAACCTTCTCCAGCTTGTATTTTACCATTCAAAATCCTCCCCTGAAGAGGGGTGGAAGCGTGGTAGCGAACTACCCTTTTAGTACCAATAAAACTTTGTTGGAGGCATTCTTCATCTGTAAGGTCCTGCCTAAAGTCTGGGATATCCCTAAGAACCCCGTTAGATTCAGAATCTGCTAACTCCCTATCCTTATTGCTAGGAGCCACAACATCTGACACTACGGGGTCAGTAAAAGAGGAATCCCTCTGACCCCCTTCTGCAATAAAAATGGGATTTTCTTTATTCTTACCCACAGCTAAAACAGGGTTGGGCATATTTGCAGTAGAATTTATGCACACGAGTGCCTCACTCTGCATCCCGGAGCCTGGTTGAACCTCTACTATTATGGGTGCTTGATTCTCAACAGTTTCAAACCCACTTCTAAGTGCGGGCATATTAAAAGTAAAGGCACAGATCCTATGTTACTTACAGAGGGGAGATCAAATCGCAGCCTCTAAGTAATAAAAGATAATATCTCCAAAATGGATATTAGCAAAATCAATGAAAATAATAGCTGGGAACGAGAGATATGCGGTTAAAATAGTATATAGTGCTTATCAATTATTTTTAAAATTGCTGTCACATATACTTCTTTTTTTTTATTTATTTTTTTTTTAAAAGGATAAATTTGTATTTAGTATAATTGCATCACCTTGGGAACGCCCGATGGCTTGAGGAGCAGCCAGAGTCCGTCTCTCCTCCCCAGTGTCCAGCTAAGAACAACAGTTAACCCCTGTTGTTTCTCCTTAGTGAGCAAAACCCAGCAGGACTTCCTGCGCCACCCAGAGCCAAACAGCAGCAAAACAGTGCAGCTAATGAAGGACTGCACCGCCCTTTACTCCGCAGACGGGCTTAACGCCGCAAGGGTGGTTTGGGCTGCTCTATGAGGCTGCACAAAGTCACGTGATTGCCCACGTGATCGCCAGTTGGCTCCGCCTCCTCCAGGAAGCGAGCGTACCTCGGCAAGAGCCCTCAGTGGCTCGCAGTGCCAAGGAAAAAGTTTCAGCAGATGAACGTTCTGTCAGACAAGGCAGCTCTCTCCTCCAGCAACAAAATACACCGCTCGGGCGGTTTGGGCTGCTCTATGAGGCTGCACAAAGTCATGTGATTGCCCACGTGATCGCCAGTTGGCTCCGCCTCCTCCAGGAAGCGAGCGTGCCTCGGCAAGAGCCCTCAGTGGCTCGCAGTGCCAAGGAAAAAGTTTCAGCAGATGATCGTTCTGTCAGACAAGGCAGCTCTCTCCTCCAGCAACAAAATACACCGCTCGGGCGGTTTGGGCTGCTCTATGAGGCTGCACAAAGTCACGTGATTGCCCACGTGATCGCCAGTTGGCTCCGCCTCCTCCAGGAAGTGAGCGTGCCTCGGCAAGAGCCCTCAGTGGCTCGCAGTGCCAAGGAAAAAGTTTCAGCAGATGAACGTTCTGTCAGACAAGGCAGCTCTCTCCTCCAGCAACAAAATACCTAGATATCTAAAGTATTACCAATGCACTCCGGGAAGATGCTCAGACTGTCACTTCTAGAATTCTAAAGTACTGCCAGTACACTTCTGAAAGACGCTCAGTATTCTGCCACTTCTACATTTCTAAAGTGTTAGTAGCGCACTTTTGGAAGATGCTCAGTATGGCCAGCGCACTTCTCAAAGGTGGTCATACTGCCACTTCTAGAGTTCTAAAGTATTGCCAGTGCCCTTCCGGAAGATGCCCAGGCTGCCACTTCTGATGTCCTGAAGTATTGCTAGTGAACTTCTAGAAGAAGATGAGACTGGCATTTCTGAAGTTCTGAAGTATTGTCAGTACACTTCTGGAAGATGCTCAGTATTTCCAGTGCACTTCTGGAAGGTGCTCAGTATTCTGCCACTTCTATAGTTCTAAAGTATTGCCAGTGCACTTAGGAAGATGCTCGGCCTGTCACTTCTAGAGTTCAAAAGTATTTCCAGTGCACTTCTGGAAGATGCTGAGTATTTCCAGTACACTTCTGGAAGGTGCTCTCTACTGACACTGCTAGAGTTCTGGAGTATTGTCAGTGCACTTATAGAAGATGCTCTGATGGCCGCTTCTGAAGTTCTGAAGTATTGCCAGTGCATTTCTGGAAGATGCTCTGTCTGCCACTTCTAGAGTTCAAAAGTATTTCCAGTGCACTTCTGAAAGATGCTCTGTATTCCCAGTGGACTTCTGGAAATTGGAAACACTTTAATACTGCCACTTCTAGAGATCTGAAGTACTGTCAGTGCACTTCTGGAAGATGCTCAGCCTGCCACTTATGAAGTATTGCCAGTGCACTTCTGGAAGATGCTCAGACTGCCACTTCTGAAGTTCGGAAGTAGTGCACTTCTCAGAGATGCTCGGTATTCCCAGTGCACTTCTGGAAAAAGACGCATATTGCCACTTCTAGAGTTCTGAAGTATTGTCAGTGCACTTCTAGAAGATGCTCTGGCAGCCACTTCTGAAGTTCTGAAGTATTGCCAGTGCACTTCTGGAAGGTGCTCAGTATTTCCAGTGCACATCTGGAAGATGCTTATACTGACACTTCTAGAGTTTCTAAAGTATTGCCAGTGCCCTTCTAAAAGATGCTCAGATTGCCACTTCTAGAGTTTTAAAGTGTTTCCAATGCACTTCTCAGAGATGCTCAGGCTGCCACTTCTGAAGTTCTGAAGTATTGCCAGTGCACTTCTGGAAGATGCTCGGACTGCCACTTCTGGAATTCTGAAGTATTTTCAGTGCACTTCTCAGAGATGCTCAGCATTCCCAGTGCTCTTCTGGAAAAGACTCATACTGCCACTTATTGTCAGTGTACTTCTCGAAGATGCTCAGACTGCCATCTCTAGATTTCTATAGTACTGTGTGTGCCCTCCTGGAAGATGCTCAGTATTGCGAGTACACTTCAGGAAGATGCTCAGACTGTTGGAGTCCTATAGCATTGACAGTGGAGGAAACTCACACCATTGGTGCCCTTTGGCATGGACATGACACTGCTGGTGTCTATTTGAAGAGACACTGCACTTCCCAAAGAAGGAGTGAGTGCCAATGGTCAATGATCAAATAAAGTTCAGGACTCAAGGTTTTGTACCAACAAAGAGATAATTAAATAGTATGAATATGTTGGACCATTTTCTCAGGCAAATGTGATAGAAACATTTATTTATGAATATTGGAATCCTAGTTATTGTATTCAAACATACAAGTCCCTGATTTACACACCTTTTTCCAGTGGGGTTGTGCCACTGTAAAATACTTTTGTAAATCAGGCCATACGGGTTGAATGATGTATTGCATACTGCAGTGGCTTACATACACTGTGTGTGTCAGACGTGGGCAGTATTCTAGTAGAAAGGGCACTTTACAGATTCTATAGCAACTCTCACAAATGTGACAGTCCAGGGAGACCTCTAAGTGGACTAGTATTAGAATGGATTATGAGCCCTACTTGCTTCAGATGTACCAGGTGCAATTACATCCACCATCTGAGCCGCTTGAGATCTGCTAAATGATTTGGCGACACATCCAATATTTGCAAAGGTAAAAGGGGGAGTAATGGCTTATTTGGTCCCATCACAAGGCTCAGTGAGCTCACATAATTGAGCTGTGTTGGAATGCTGGATGCACAATGCAAGGTGCAAATGCACCTCTGATGGTGCCTATGCAGATTGCAAAGTGCAAGTCCCTCATTCTCATCGGCTCTTGTGTCTGGCTGTGAGGTACAGGTTAAGGGGAAAGGCCCTTTTATGAATACATTCGTGATGGGCGTGCACCAGTCAATCATGTTTTCATTGGCTTAGAACACTCACAGTGATGAAGATTTGGGAGTACCCCACCTCCCACATCACAACCCCTTTCACATTTTGAGTGGCGAGCCTTGAAGGGCCATTGTGTAATATTTAAATGTTTTATTGTGCATTTGGTTAAACAGAAAAAACCTTAAGCACAGTATATCAAAGACAAACCCTTAAAACACACTGCAAAATCACAACATATTCAGATTAAAATTATTTGATCCAAGAGAAAATGACCTAAAACCAAATACACATGATCATATTACACCATTAGAAAGAACATCAAATGTAATCTGAATTAAACATAATCTAAAAATTCTTAATTCAAACATGTTCTTTAACATCACATGCAATAAATACACATAGGGCCTCATTACGAGGCAAGCGCTGACAGAATGAAGGGGGCCGGTACGGGACTGGCCCCCTTCATTCCGTCAGGGCTGATTACGAGCTTCCCATCGCGGGACCCGGATCGGACGCTTGGTAAAACCAGGCGTCCTTTCCGGGTCCCGCGAGGGGAAGAAGGAGGTAACAATGGGACACTTATAATGTGCCCGTTGTTACCTCCATCCCCATTCCCATTGAGCCCAATGGGGGCTCAAATGGGAATGGGGAATGGTACCTGTAAGGAGGACTTACCGGGTCCTCCTATGCCAGAATGACCCGGTAAGTCCCCATTGCAGGAACCCGGAAAAGGAGCCCGGTTTGGGGGCAGCCATGGCGCTAATAGCTCCATCGCTACCTCCAAACTCGTAATGATGCCCATAGTCTAATTCATTGAAGATCTTAGTCAGCAGAACCAATGCTTCCTTCCAAACACAAAAAACCTGCAGAAGTTATCAGCAGAGAGCTGGCTCCAAAAATCGTGCTCCAAAACTGGTCACCCTGTACATCCTCGTCATGTACTATAAATTCATGGTAGCCTTTTGTGTATTGGGCTTTCAAGCCAGGACACTGGGTTGGGGCATGGCGACTAGTTCCCACAGTTAGGTTACATAGGGCCTCATTACACAGTAGGCGGTAAGGGTTTACCGGTACTGGTAAACCCTTACCGCCTTACTACGAGGTCCCTTTGCGGGTTGGGGAATTTAACGCCTGCTTTTTGCAGGCGTTAAAAACCAACCTGCAAAGGGACCAGGGAGCTAATTACGGTAGCGCAATTTGCGGTGCCGTAATTAGCACCTTCCCCATTCCCATTATGCCCTATGGGGCAAAAATGGGAATGGGGAAGGGCAATGGGGGAAGGGGGAATTACCGCCCCACCAACCTTGGAATAGCGCGGTAATTCCCCTTTCCACCAAGGCGGTGCCGGTATTTTACCAGCATGGACCAAGGTGCTAATAGCACCATGGTCCACCTCCATCCGTGTAATGAGGCCCATAGCCTACATAGTCTGGCCTTGCATGGTATATTAGACCAACCACCATGATATTCAAAAGTAGGCACTATGTTCAATCATAAGTGAGTACTAAATCTACTTAATTTGCTGTCAAAATGTTTGGTTAAATATGTGCAAGGTGCATGCTAAAATGCTAAAATGTATTTCTAAACTCTGACCTGGTGGGCAGAGTTTAGGAGGCCACCCTAGTTTAGTTTAGTGGAACAGGAGAACCTTCTTGACAAACCAGACAAATATATGGTAGCTTGTCAGGCGGTCAAGACTAAGTTCAGGGGGGGGTGAGAGTGATCAGAAGCCCACAATGAGCACACACAGTAAAACTATGCAGATTACTCTTAGACAGATGCATATCAAAAATATATTTATTATAGGCCTTTATAACTTAACACAAATAACCACAGTAATAATAAAACAGTTATCACACAAGCTTTTCACTATGTAACATATATACAATATGCGTTTAGCCTAATGCAGATGAAAGGGGAGAAAATAACCACAACCTACAACAGAAGAGGTAAGTTCAACACAGATATCGGATTTGGCAGTTCTTCGAAGACAATCCCTATCTTATGCAGTCCAGCCCTAAGAAGTAAGGCGCATTATGCTCTAAGTAAAGCAGTGTGTTAACAATGGATGGTCCTGCATAAAGCAAAAGGTGGGTTCTCTTCACGGAGCTGTAGCTGTTCAGGGTGGGGATTGAAGCAATGAAGAATAAAGCCCTAATCTTTATATCTTTTCAGGGATTCTCATGCGTAAAAACAGATAGATGTTCCTAATGCAACCAGTAAGTGATGCAAGTACTCACCAAACCTCGACACAGTCTGGATCAATATTTGCCAGTCTAGTCCAATTCGCTAGTAGATTTCACCGCTGCAGTTACAGAACTCTCCGACTCTACGCGGCTGTGGGACGATCATCAGTGGTGGGATAGTAGCCTTTTCTCAGCTCTCGAAGAAAGGAGAAGGATAGTTTTGGTGCAGCACATCTCAGGACATGGGGGGCAGGTCTGCAGTAACTTAGAGCGACAGTCACCACAGCTGGGCAAAACAGGGACCGCAAATTCTCTCTGCATGGTGCACTCTCATAAATCGCGATCCAGAGGAGCCAGGACAACGATTTGGTGGGATAGGGCCCAGGACCACAAGTAAACGATGCTCAAAGTCTTGAGTCTCAACTAGGGATGGCGGCGCTCCTGCACAATATGCCGGTTTTGCGCTGGTCAGTTTGTTGGATGGCCCTGGAACACTTCTGAAGAGGCTCTTTGCAAGGGTAAGTAGGAGGTGCCGAAAGAATTTAGTCCCACTACTCCAAAGAGTCGAAGTGTCCTTGCAGGCCTTATTGGTATGATACAAAAGCAGGGGTCCAACGGGACAACAGCAGGATCAGAGTGTCAAACCTTCCAGCACATCTCTGACGGTTCCACAAGTCTGCTCTTTCATTCAGGATACTTGGCTCCTTCTGTAGTTCGATGTAAGGTTGAGGTGATTTATCTGGTATGGATGCAGAGCCCATTCTCTTATCCAAGATTAATTTTGCACTCAAATCTAGGATACCCACAAGACGATCTGCTCTCTTGCATGCACACCAGGTGTGGGCCAATTGTGGACCACAGTGGTTCCTGTCATTCAGGCCTACCAGACACACTGGCACCAGTAGTGTGGATTGGGACCAGACAGTCCCAAACCTCTTCCTGGGCACTAGCACACGTGACATGCAGAAGCCAGCGAAAGATGGTGTTTTCGCAGGAGGCTGCATGCCCAAATAAGGAATACCCGGGTTTCTCGACCTGGGTGAAGGCAGAGGGACAAAATGGAAAAAGGTGAGAACAAAAGACTTTGTGGCACAGCCATTTTCACCACTGGGCACAGTCTTGGGTCAAGCGCGGTATGGTTCATAAAAACAAAGTAAAAATAATTAAAAAGTAAACTGCTGCCACCAATTAGTCTTAGGCACACTTGCACAAACATCAAAACATCCTTAGGGGTGGCTAGGGCCATAAAACAAAAGGACCCCTATGCATGGTGCAGGGTACTTGGCACATAGATAAAGTGTTACCAAGAAATGGCAACCTAGTAAAGACTAAGGCAAACATGGGGCCTCATTACGAGTCCGGCAGTAACCGAGGTGGTAAAACCGCCTGGTTACCGCCGGACTCGTATTACCATTCCGCCTCTGTGATTCCCGGAATTACCGGGGCATTACAACCCCGGTTTTCCGGGAATCACGGAAGCGGAATGGTGTTAATCCCCATTCCCATTGAGTCCTATAGGACTCAATGGGAATGGGGATCATGGAAACACCGGCAGCATATCGTAATGCTGCCGGTGTTTCCTCGTCTGCCTGCAGGCGGGCGGTGTTAAACCCGCCAGGTCAGACCTGGCGGAAACATCACCTCCCGCCTGCAGGAGTTGTGATCACCCGGCATGGAAACAACGGTGGCAGCGGGTTTACCGCCACCGTTGTTTTCATACCGGGCGATTTGTAATGAGGCCCATATTTTCCCAGTACTAAAAAGTATTCCCTAAATTGTTTATTTTGCAATATATGAATGTTATTTCTGCTGTCCCAAACCTGTGTCTTCTGCTTTAACATAGCCAATACATTTGGCTATTCCAACATTTCATTCACAGGGAACTCAATATTAGAAAAATGTGTTAATGCTGTTTTCTTTAATTCAGTCACAAAAGCATTTGTTTTCCCTGAAAATAAGTTAGATGCAATAAGACCCAGGAGAGTACTAGTGTCCGTCTCAGTCAATTAACGCGATATATAAAGTTTACATTGTTTGATTAACCAAATCGACTTAATTGATGGAAAGCCCAACTCGCACCTAATGGCCTCAACCGGGACTCCGTTCGGCTCCATAATAGATTTTAGGATTTCCCCTTCCGTTTCCCTAATCCATTTTACATGTTGTTCACCCAAGGCGTCCAAACCATACATCAACCCTGATATGACACTAGTCAGGTATATTTTTTAATTGTCCTTCTAGGTCATTGCCACCCTTACTCTTTATAAATCACTTTATCACCAGCCATTTCTTTAAGATTTTTGGTGAGATATAATCACCACAAAAGGAGTAGGATGGGAAAGAGCATAGCGGGGAGCCCAAGTAGATGCACTTGTCTACAACTTCCAATGTGATGTTATTCAGTTTCCAAGCAAAGATGGGTTTGCGGTTGGTGCTATCTCCTATCACCAGGATCTTAGGTTTAATAATATTAATGTGTAAGTGGTAACTAACTGCAAATCGGGAAAGGACGTGTATAGCACGTTGGAGATCAATGGGCAGCTAATCCATGAGGATGATGTTGTCAGCGTGTGTAAGTGATGATGTAAATGCATGTTTCTTTCAGTTTAGGAGCATGGAACAGAAACACGGAAGGAAAAGGTTATGGCGAGGATGAGCATTTCCATTACAAGAAGATGGAAATGATCACGGGTCTGTAAAGGGCCCAGTTGCATTATGATATCCCCTGCACCTGTGTAATGACAAGGAATTACTAGTACAAGGGAACGAGGAGCAGGTGCACTAGGAAGTGCATTTAGGGTCTGATTCATGGAATTTTTTTGCAGTTTTTCACGGTTCAAAGTGTCTTTGCACTGCTGAAAAGTGACTTTGCACTGCCAACACAAACCCCGATTCATGGAACTGTACAAAGTGTATTTTTGCCGTGCAAAGTCTGTGCAAAGCCAGTGCATGGTCATTGTTCAGTACAAAATGACTTTGCACGGCCTTTGCATGGCAAAAATACTCTTTGCACAGTTCCATGAATCAGGGTTTGGGTCGACAGTGCAAAGTCACCTTTCAGCACTGCAAAGTCATTTGAACCGTGCAAAAAATTCCATGAATCGAGCATGGTTCAGAGTGACTTTGCACTGCTGAAAAGTGACTTTTCACTGCCAACACAAACCCTGATTCATGAAACTGTGCAGAGTGTATTTTTGTAGTGCAAAGTCCGTGCAAAGTCATTTTGTACCGCAAAAATGTCAATGCGCTGACTTTGCACTGCAAAAATACGCTTTGCACAGTACCATGAATCAGGGTTTGAGTCGACAGTGCAAAGTCACCTTTCAGCACTGCAAAGTCACTTTGAACCATGCACAAAATTCCATGAATCGGGCCCTTAGTTAAAATGGGAGGGGCATTGAAGTGCACCTGTCAGGTGTGCCCCATCTCATCCAACAGAGTGCAAATACAAGACCAACAGGCCGATTCATGTAATTCCTTTCAAAAGTGTCGCACGCGGCTGGCGCACAGTGTGCCCGTGCGAATGTCTGCGCCAGCCGCGTGCGATAAAATCAATTTCCGCGCACAGCGTATTCATGGATTCTCGCCTCCAAAAGCAGACGTGGCGCAGAGTGGCGCAGCGACCCTGCAGCAGCGCCAGTTACGCCCCCAAGAACGCCCTCGTGCAAGGAAAAGCCATCAAGGTCGCAAAACCATCGCAAAGGGCTGTGCCAACCCTGTACCAGTTTACCGGACTGGTAAACAGCAAACGCAAAGCGGGGAACGCGTGTTACGGGTTTCGGTAACACGCGTGCGCGCGAGGTTTCACACGCGATCTGGCCTGGGGGAGCGTGTGCGTGTATTTCAGGGGTGCGCGAGAAGTTCCAACCGCGATTGCCCTGGGCGCGTGTATTTCAGGGGTGCGCGAGAAGTTCCACACGCGATTGGCCTGGGCGCGTGTATATCAGAGGTGCGCGAGAAGTTCCACACGCGACTGCCCTGTGCGCGTGTATTTCAGGGGTGCGCGAGAAGTTCCACACGCGATTGGCCTGGGCGCGTGTATTTCAGAGGTGCGCGAGAAGTTCCACACGCGATTGCCCTGGGCGCGTATATTTCAGGGGTGCGCGAGAAGTTCCACACGCGATTGGCCTGGGCGCGTGTATTTCAGAGGTGCGCGAGAAGTTCCACACGCGATTGGCCTGGGTGCGTGTATTTCAGGGGTGCGCGAGAAGTTCCACACGCGATTGGCCTGGGCGCGTGTATTTCAGAGGTGCGCGAGAAGTTCCACACGCGATTGCCCTGGGCGCGTGTATTTCAGGGGTGCGCGAGAAGTTCCACACGCGATTGGCCTGGGCGCGTGTATTTCAGAGGTGTGCGAGAAGTTCCACACGCGATTGCCCTGGGCGCGTATATTTCAGGGGTGCGCGAGAAGTTCCACACGCGATTGGCCTGGGCGCGTGTATTTCAGAGGTGCGCGAGAAGTTCCACACGCGATTGGCCTGGGTGCGTGTATTTCAGGGGTGCGCGAGAAGTTCCACACGCGATTGGCCTGGGCGCGTGTATTTCAGAGGTGCGCGAGAAGTTCCACACGCGATTGCCCTGGGCGCGTGTATTTCAGGGGTGTGCGAGAAGTTCCACACGCGATTGGCCTGGGGGAGGGTGTGCGTGTATTTCAGAGGTGCGCGAGAAGTTCCACACGCGATCTGGCCTGGGGGAGCGTGTGCATGTATATCAGAGGTGCGCGGGAAGTTTCACACGCGATTGGGCTGCGTGCGGGTATTTCAGGGGTGCGCGGGAAGTTTCACACGCGATTGGGCTGCGTGCGGGTATTTCAGGGGTGCGCACGAAGTTTCACACGCGATTGGGCTGCGTGCGGGTATTTCAGGGGTGCGCCGAAGTTTTACACGCGATCTGGCCTGGGGGAGCGTGTGCGTGTATTTCAGGGGTGCGCGTGAAGTTCCACACGCGATTTCAGCAGGGTACGTGTATTTCAGGGGAGTCCTACATGTGATTTGCCAGTGTGGGTCCTCCCAGGTGTTCCCTGTACACCCTCCACGGTCCCTGCAGGCAGCCCACACCACAGGGGACTACCCTGCATCCCTGGTCATGTCCCGCAGGCAGCCCACCCAACATGGGCATGCCCCCCAGCAAAGGCACATGTCTCCTTGCACTAATGATCACCAACTCATGTCCCCTTGCACCCCCACCCCCAGAATTGCGGGGCACCTGACAGCAGGCCCCCACTCATGTCCCACTCATGTCCCCTTGCACCCCCACCCCCAGCATTGCGGGGCACCTGCCAGCAGGCCCCCAACCATGTCCAACTCATGTTCCCCACCACCCCCACCCCCCAGCAGTGCAGGGGCACCCTCCACCAGGCCCTCACCCATGTCTCCCACCACCCCCACCCCAGCATTGCGGGCCACCTGCCAGCAGGCCCCCACTCATGTCCCACTCATGTCCCCTTGCACCCCCACCCCCAGCATTGCGGGGCACCTGCCAGCAGGCCCCCACCCATGACCAACTCATGTTCCCCACCACCCCCACCCCCCAGCAGTGCAGGGCCACCCTCCACCAGGCCCCCACCCATGTCTCCCACCACCCCCACCCCCAGCATTGCGGGGCACCTGCCAGCAGGCCCCCACTCATGTCCCACCCAGGTCTCCCAACACCCCCACCCCCAGCATTGCGGGGCATCTGCCAGCAGGCCCCCACTCATGTCCCACTAATGTTCCCCACCCCCCTCGCCCCCCAGCAGTGCAGGGGCACCCTCCACCAGGCCCTCGCCCATGTCCCATCCATGCCCCCCTGCACCTGGGTCCCAACAATCCCCAATCATGTCCGTAATGGCCATCCTCCCCTGCCAAAAGGCCCAACCAACTATCACACCCACCCACATATCAAAGGCAATTACATGTTACACACCCAATGTAAATAATGCAAATGAACACATGTCTGTCACACACAATGGCTGCAAGTGAATGTTAAAACACCCAACATGACATGCATGAAAGCAATGAGATGATACGACACATTGAAGGATGAAAATAAAAATGTATTGAAAATCAACTTGAATGGAAATGAAATGAGAAAAACCACAAAGCAAAACCACCAAAAGAAGATGAATGTCCATGAAAAAAATCAAAAACACACAGCACAATCAAAATGAGTGGTGTCCAAAGTCACAGTCAGAAAAGTAATCCAAGTGTAAATGATAAACAAAAACCATTGCTGCATGGCGATGAAAAAAATCCAAAAAATAAAAAAATCCATTGAAGAACTATTTACAAGATAATCCCTGGTCCATGAGCCCAACCAAATGAAACCTAACTCTGACAACTAACTAAAAGCTGAACTATATACAAAAATGTGGCGCATTGTCCAATCGCAACCAAATAAAAAATAAAATTCAAGGAAACCTAACACTAACTATATAACTATATACAAAGGCGGTGGGCAAGTCCAGCGGCTCACTCCGTGGTGTTCCGGGCCAGGGCATCATCGAACTCCTGTTCGATGTCCCGGAGGCGGTCCTGTTCCATGGCCCCGAGGGTCTGCAGGGACGACGCCATCTCCTCCTCCAACCCCCTGCGGATTGCCTCGAGGCACTCGGCCCGCCTCAGGGCCCTGCGCATGGAGTTCTCCGCCCTGACCATTGTGAGCCGCGCCTCTTCCGCCCGCCGCCGCTCCGCACCTATATGCTGGCCCAACCGCTGCCACACGGAAGACACTTCCCGTCCTGGGTCCTCCTGCCCTCTGGCCGATGCCTGCCCCTCCGATGTTGATGGCCCCGAGCCATGATGCCTCCCACGTTGACTCCGCTGCTGCCTCCGACGCCACTGCCTCTGCCAGCACGACAGCATCCAGGCTGATGGAATCCACCGACGCCGTTGTGCACGTGCCCTGCCTGATGATGCCGGCACATCCTCCATCTGCTGGGGTACAGTTGCTGTGGTGTCCACCCCTGCTGGACCTCTGACTCCCGACTGTGGCAGGGATGGGATCCCCACCGAGCTGGCTGCATTGGTCAGGGCAGGTCCACAGGGGGCCCTGGTGGCATCTGGGCCGGAAGACGGCAAGGAGAACGACTGGCGTATAGTCTCCACAGAGGAGGAGAGGGCCGCCAGATTGGCCGAAACATGCAGGAAACCCCCGAACATGGACGATCCCAATTGGGCCACGTCGGCACGGTGCTCTTTGTGATGATGTGCGTGCTCCTCCTGGGAAGCACGCACGGCATCACGAATCACAGCCGTGTGCATCGCGACCCCAATCAGGACCTTCTCCATACGGCCAGGGGTCCCCTCGTCCGCAGGTGGAGGGGAGTCAGATGACATGGACATCCCCTCTACCTGCGGATGGGCCTGGGACGGGGCATCCCTGCTAGCGCATGGTGGTGCACCCACAGGGTCAGGGACAGCAACATGCACAGGCCCCTCCACGGTGACCTGTGCTGCCTCCTGCCCCTGCCCCTGGACTGCACCACTTGCACCAGCAGGGATGCCCCCACCAGGCCCCATGTGCGCCTCAGTGGCGGCCTCCTCCTCCTCTGTGGAACCACCAACCTGGATGAAACTGTGCAGAGTGTATTTTTGTAGTGCAAAGTCCGTGCAAAGTCATTTTGTACCGCAAAAATGTCAATGCGCTGACTTTGCACTGCAAAAATACGCTTTGCACAGTACCATGAATCAGGGTTTGAGTCGACAGTGCAAAGTCACCTTTCAGCACTGCAAAGTCACTTTGAACCATGCACAAAATTCCATGAATCGGGCCCTTAGTTAAAATGGGAGGGGCATTGAAGTGCACCTGTCAGGTGTGCCCCATCTCATCCAACAGAGTGCAAATACAAGACCAACAGGCCGATTCATGTAATTCCTTTCAAAAGTGTCGCACGCGGCTGGCGCACAGTGTGCCCGTGCGAATGTCTGCGCCAGCCGCGTGCGATAAAATCAATTTCCGCGCACAGCGTATTCATGGATTCTCGCCTCCAAAAGCAGACGTGGCGCAGAGTGGCGCAGCGACCCTGCAGCAGCGCCAGTTACGCCCCCAAGAACGCCCTCGTGCAAGGAAAAGCCATCAAGGTCGCAAAACCATCGCAAAGGGCTGTGCCAACCCTGTACCAGTTTACCGGACTGGTAAACAGCAAACGCAAAGCGGGGAACGCGTATTACGGGTTTCGGTAACACGCGTGCGCGCGAGGTTTCACACGCGATCTGGCCTGGGGGAGCGTGTGCGTGTATTTCAGGGGTGCGCGAGAAGTTCCACACGCGATTGCCCTGGGCGCGTGTATTTCAGGGGTGCGCGAGAAGTTCCACACGCGATTGGCCTGGGCGCGTGTATATCAGAGGTGCGCGAGAAGTTCCACACGCGACTGCCCTGTGCGCGTGTATTTCAGGGGTGCGCGAGAAGTTCCACACGCGATTGGCCTGGGCGCGTGTATTTCAGAGGTGCGCGAGAAGTTCCACACGCGATTGCCCTGGGCGCGTATATTTCAGGGGTGCGCGAGAAGTTCCACACGCGATTGGCCTGGGCGCGTGTATTTCAGAGGTGCGCGAGAAGTTCCACACGCGATTGGCCTGGGTGCGTGTATTTCAGGGGTGCGCGAGAAGTTCCACACGCGATTGGCCTGGGCGCGTGTATTTCAGAGGTGCGCGAGAAGTTCCACACGCGATTGCCCTGGGCGCGTGTATTTCAGGGGTGCACGAGAAGTTTCACACGCGATTGGCCTGGGCGCGTGTATTTCAGAGGTGCGCGAGAAGTTCCCCACGCGATTGCCCTGGGCGCGTATATTTCAGGGGTGCGCGAGAAGTTCCACACGCGATTGGCCTGGGCGCGTGTATTTCAGAGGTGCGCGAGAAGTTCCACACGCGATTGGCCTGGGTGCGTGTATTTCAGGGGTGCGCGAGAAGTTCCACACGCGATTGGTCTGGGCGCGTGTATTTCAGAGGTGCGCGAGAAGTTCCACACGCGATTGCCCTGGGCGCGTGTATTTCAGGGGTGTGCGAGAAGTTCCACACGCGATTGGCCTGGGGGAGGGTGTGCGTGTATTTCAGAGGTGCGCGAGGAGTTCCACACGCGATCTGGCCTGGGGGAGCGTGTGCATGTATATCAGAGGTGCGCGGGAAGTTTCACACGCGATTGGGCTGCGTGCGGGTATTTCAGGGGTGCGCGGGAAGTTTCACACGCGATTGGGCTGCGTGCGGGTATTTCAGGGGTGCGCACGAAGTTTCACACGCGATTGGGCTGCGTGCGGGTATTTCAGGGGTGCGCCGAAGTTTTACACGCGATCTGGCCTGGGGGAGCGTGTGCGTGTATTTCAGGGGTGCGCGTGAAGTTCCACACGCGATTTCAGCAGGGTACGTGTATTTCAGGGGTGCCGGGGAGTCCTACATGTGATTTGCCAGTGTGGGTCCTCCCAGGTGTTCCCTGTACACCCTCCACGGTCCCTGCAGGCAGCCCACACCACAGGGGACTACCCTGCATCCCTGGTCATGTCCCGCAGGCAGCCCACCCAACATGGGCATGCCCCCCAGCAAAGGCACATGTCTCCTTGCACTAATGATCACCAACTCATGTCCCCTTGCACCCCCACCCCCAGAATTGCGGGGCACCTGACAGCAGGCCCCCACTCATGTCCCACTCATGTCCCCTTGCACCCCCACCCCCAGCATTGCGGGGCACCTGCCAGCAGGCCCCCAACCATGTCCAACTCATGTTCCCCACCACCCCCACCCCCCAGCAGTGCAGGGGCACCCTCCACCAGGCCCTCACCCATGTCTCCCACCACCCCCACCCCAGCATTGCGGGCCACCTGCCAGCAGGCCCCCACTCATGTCCCACTCATGTCCCCTTGCACCCCCACCCCCAGCATTGCGGGGCACCTGCCAGCAGGCCCCCACCCATGACCAACTCATGTTCCCCACCACCCCCACCCCCCAGCACTGCAGGGCCACCCTCCACCAGGCCCCCACCCATGTCTCCCACCACCCCCACCCCCAGCATTGCGGGGCACCTGCCAGCAGGCCCCCACTCATGTCCCACCCAGGTCTCCCAACACCCCCACCCCCAGCATTGCGGGGCATCTGCCAGCAGGCCCCCACTCATGTCCCACTAATGTTCCCCACCCCCCTCACCCCCCAGCAGTGCAGGGGCACCCTCCACCAGGCCCTTGCCCATGTCCCATCCATGCCCCCCTGCACCTGGGTCCCAACAATCCCCAATCATGTCCGTAATGGCCATCCTCCCCTGCCAAAAGGCCCAACCAACTATCACACCCACCCACATATCAAAGGCAATTACATGTTACACACCCAATGTAAATAATGCAAATGAACACATGTCTGTCACACACAATGGCTGCAAGTGAATGTTAAAACACCCAACATGACATGCATGAAAGCAATGAGATGATACGACACATTGAAGGATGAAAATAAAAATGTATTGAAAATCAACTTGAATGGAAATGAAATGAGAAAAACCACAAAGCAAAACCACCAAAAGAAGATGAATGTCCATGAAAAAAATCAAAAACACACAGCACAATCAAAATGAGTGGTGTCCAAAGTCACAGTCAGAAAAGTAATCCAAGTGTAAATGATAAACAAAAACCATTGCTCCACGGCGATGAAAAAAATCCAAAAAATAAAAAAATCCATTGAAGAACTATTTACAAGATAATCCCGGGTCCATGAGCCCAACCAAATGAAACCTAACTCTGACAACTAACTAAAAGCTGAACTATATACAAAAATGTGGCGCATTGTCCAATCGCAACCAAATAAAAAATAAAATTCAAGGAAACCTAACACTAACTATATAACTATATACAAAGGCGGTGGGCAAGTCCAGCGGCTAACTCCGTGGTGTTCCGGGCCAGGGCATCATCGAACTCCTGTTCGATGTCCTGGAGGCGGTCCTGTTCCATGGCCCCGAGGGTCTGCAGGGACGACGCCATCTCCTCCTCCAACCCCCTGCGGATTGCCTCGAGGCACTCGGCCCGCCTCAGGGCCCTGCGCATGGAGTTCTCCGCCCTGACCATTGTGAGCCGCGCCTCTTCCGCCCGCCGCCGCTCCGCACCTATATGCTGGCCCAACCGCTGCCACACGGAAGACACTTCCCGTCCTGGGTCCTCCTGCCCTCTGGCCGATGCCTGCCCCTCCGATGTTGATGGCCCCGAGCCATGATGCCTCCCACGTTGACTCCGCTGCTGCCTCCGACGCCACTGCCTCTGCCAGCACGACAGCATCCAGGCTGATGGAATCCACCGACGCCGTTGTGCACGTGCCCTGCCTGATGATGCCGGCACATCCTCCATCTGCTGGGGTACAGTTGCTGTGGTGTCCACCCCTGCTGGACCTCTGACTCCCGACTGTGGCAGGGATGGGATCCCCACCGAGCTGGCTGCATTGGTCAGGGCAGGTCCACAGGGGGCCCTGGTGGCATCTGGGCCGGAAGACGGCAAGGAGAACGACTGGCGTATAGTCTCCACAGAGGAGAAGAGGGCCGCCAGATTGGCCGAAACATGCAGGAAACCCCCGAACATGGACGATCCCAATTGGGCCACGTCGGCACGGTGCTCTTTGTGATGATGTGCGTGCTCCTCCTGGGAAGCACGCACGGCATCACGAATCACAGCCGTGTGCATCGCGACCCCAATCAGGACCTTCTCCATACGGCCAGGGGTCCCCTCGTCCGCAGGTGGAGGGGAGTCAGATGACATGGACATCCCCTCTACCTGCGGATGGGCCTGGGACGGGGCATCCCTGCTGGCGCATGGTGGTGCACCCACAGGGTCAGGGACAGCAACATGCACAGGCCCCTCCACGGTGACCTGTGCTGCCTCCTGCCCCTGCCCCTGGACTGCACCACTTGCACCAGCAGGGATGCCCCCACCAGGCCCCATGTGCGCCTCAGTGGCGGCCTCCTCCTCCTCTGTGGAACCACCAACCTGGATGAAACTGTGCAGAGTGTATTTTTGTAGTGCAAAGTCCGTGCAAAGTCATTTTGTACCGCAAAAATGTCAATGCGCTGACTTTGCACTGCAAAAATACGCTTTGCACAGTACCATGAATCAGGGTTTGAGTCGACAGTGCAAAGTCACCTTTCAGCACTGCAAAGTCACTTTGAACCATGCACAAAATTCCATGAATCGGGCCCTTAGTTAAAATGGGAGGGGCATTGAAGTGCACCTGTCAGGTGTGCCCCATCTCATCCAACAGAGTGCAAACACAAGACCAACAGGCCGATTCATGTAATTCCTTTCAAAAGTGTCGCACGCGGCTGGCGCACAGTGTGCCCGTGCGAATGTCTGCGCCAGCCGCGTGCGATAAAATCAATTTCCGCGCACAGCGTATTCATGGATTCTCGCCTCCAAAAGCAGACGTGGCGCAGAGTGGCGCAGCGACCCTGCAGCAGCGCCAGTTACGCCCCCAAGAACGCCCTCGTGCAAGGAAAAGCCATCAAGGTCGCAAAACCATCGCAAAGGGCTGTGCCAACCCTGTACCAGTTTACCGGACTGGTAAACAGCAAACGCAAAGCGGGGAACGCGTATTACGGGTTTCGGTAACACGCGTGCGCGCGAGGTTTCACACGCGATCTGGCCTGGGGGAGCGTGTGCGTGTATTTCAGGGGTGCGCGAGAAGTTCCACACGCGATTGCCCTGGGCGCGTGTATTTCAGGGGTGCGCGAGAAGTTCCACACGCGATTGGCCTGGGCGCGTGTATATCAGAGGTGCGCGAGAAGTTCCACACGCGACTGCCCTGTGCGCGTGTATTTCAGGGGTGCGCGAGAAGTTCCACACGCGATTGGCCTGGGTGCGTGTATTTCAGAGGTGCGCGAGAAGTTCCACACGCGATTGCCCTGGGCGCGTATATTTCAGGGGTGCGCGAGAAGTTCCACACGCGATTGGCCTGGGCGCGTGTATTTCAGAGGTGCGCGAGAAGTTCCACACGCGATTGGCCTGGGTGCGTGTATTTCAGGGGTGCGCGAGAAGTTCCACACGCGATTGGCCTGGGCGCGTGTATTTCAGAGGTGCGCGAGAAGTTCCACACGCGATTGCCCTGGGCGCGTGTATTTCAGGGGTGCGCGAGAAGTTTCACACGCGATTGGCCTGGGCGCGTGTATTTCAGAGGTGCGCGAGAAGTTCCACACGCGATTGCCCTGGGCGCGTATATTTCAGGGGTGCGCGAGAAGTTCCACACGCGATTGGCCTGGGCGCGTGTATTTCAGAGGTGCGCGAGAAGTTCCACACGCGATTGGCCTGGGTGCGTGTATTTCAGGGGTGCGCGAGAAGTTCCACACGCGATTGGCCTGGGCGCGTGTATTTCAGAGGTGCGCGAGAAGTTCCACACGCGATTGCCCTGGGCGCGTGTATTTCAGGGGTGCGCGAGAAGTTTCACACGCGATTGGCCTGGGCGCGTGTATTTCAGAGGTGCGCGAGAAGTCCCACACGCGATTGCCCTGGGCGCGTATATTTCAGGGGTGCGCGAGAAGTTCCACACGCGATTGGCCTGGGCGCGTGTATTTCAGAGGTGCGCGAGAAGTTCCACACGCGATTGGCCTGGGTGCGTGTATTTCAGGGGTGCGCGAGAAGTTCCACACGCGATTGGCCTGGGCGCGTGTATTTCAGAGGTGCGCGAGAAGTTCCACACGCGATTGCCCTGGGCGCGTGTATTTCAGGGGTGTGCGAGAAGTTCCACACGCGATTGGCCTGGGGGAGGGTGTGCGTGTATTTCAGAGGTGCGCGAGAAGTTCCACACGCGATCTGGCCTGGGGGAGCGTGTGCATGTATATCAGAGGTGCGCGGGAAGTTTCACACGCGATTGGGCTGCGTGCGGGTATTTCAGGGGTGCGCGGGAAGTTTCACATGCGATTGGGCTGCGTGCGGGTATTTCAGGGGTGCGCACGAAGTTTCACACGCGATTGGGCTGCGTGCGGGTATTTCAGGGGTGCGCCGAAGTTTTACACGCGATCTGGCCTGGGGGAGCGTGTGCGTGTATTTCAGGGGTGCGCGTGAAGTTCCACACGCGATTTCAGCAGGGTACATGTATTTCAGGGGTGCCGGGGAGTCCTACATGTGATTTGCCAGTGTGGGTCCTCCCAGGTGTTCCCTGTACACCCTCCACGGTCCCTGCAGGCAGCCCACACCACAGGGGACTACCCTGCATCCCTGGTCATGTCCCGCAGGCAGCCCACCCAACATGGGCATGCCCCCCAGCAAAGGCACATGTCTCCTTGCACTAATGATCACCAACTCATGTCCCCTTGCACCCCCACCCCCAGAATTGCGGGGCACCTGACAGCAGGCCCCCACTCATGTCCCACTCATGTCCCCTTGCACCCCCACCCCCAGCATTGCGGGGCACCTGCCAGCAGGCCCCCAACCATGTCCAACTCATGTTCCCCACCACCCCCACCCCCCAGCAGTGCAGGGGCACCCTCCACCAGGCCCTCACCCATGTCTCCCACCACCCCCACCCCAGCATTGCGGGCCACCTGCCAGCAGGCCCCCACTCATGTCCCACTCATGTCCCCTTGCACCCCCACCCCCAGCATTGCGGGGCACCTGCCAGCAGGCCCCCACCCATGACCAACTCATGTTCCCCACCACCCCCACCCCCCAGCAGTGCAGGGCCACCCTCCACCAGGCCCCCACCCATGTCTCCCACCACCCCCACCCCCAGCATTGCGGGGCACCTGCCAGCAGGCCCCCACTCATGTCCCACCCAGGTCTCCCAACACCCCCACCCCCAGCATTGCGGGGCATCTGCCAGCAGGCCCCCACTCATGTCCCACTAATGTTCCCCACCCCCCTCACCCCCCAGCAGTGCAGGGGCACCCTCCACCAGGCCCTCGCCCATGTCCCATCCATGCCCCCCTGCACCTGGGTCCCAACAATCCCCAATCATGTCCGTAATGGCCATCCTCCCCTGCCAAAAGGCCCAACCAACTATCACACCCACCCACATATCAAAGGCAATTACATGTTACACACCCAATGTAAATAATGCAAATGAACACATGTCTGTCACACACAATGGCTGCAAGTGAATGTTAAAACACCCAACATGACATGCATGAAAGCAATGAGATGATACGACACATTGAAGGATGAAAATAAAAATTTATTGAAAATCAACTTGAATGGAAATGAAATGAGAAAAACCACAAAGCAAAACCACCAAAAGAAGATGAATGTCCATGAAAAAAATCAAAAACACACAGCACAATCAAAATGAGTGGTGTCCAAAGTCACAGTCAGAAAAGTAATCCAAGTGTAAATGATAAACAAAAACCATTGCTCCATGGCGATGAAAAAAATCCAAAAAATAAAAAAATCCATTGAAGAACTATTTACAAGATAATCCCAGGTCCATGAGCCCAACCAAATGAAACCTAACTCTGACAACTAACTAAAAGCTGAACTATATACAAAAATGTGGCGCATTGTCCAATCGCAACCAAATAAAAAATAAAATTCAAGGAAACCTAACACTAACTATATAACTATATACAAAGGCGGTGGGCAAGTCCAGCGGCTCACTCCGTGGTGTTCCGGGCCAGGGCATCATCGAACTCCTGTTCGATGTCCCGGAGGCGGTCCTGTTCCATGGCCCCGAGGGTCTGCAGGGACGACGCCATCTCCTCCTCCAACCCCCTGCGGATTGCCTCGAGGCACTCGGCCCGCCTCAGGGCCCTGCGCATGGAGTTCTCCGCCCTGACCATTGTGAGCCGCGCCTCTTCCGCCCGCCGCCGCTCCGCACCTATATGCTGGCCCAACCGCTGCCACACGGAAGACACTTCCCGTCCTGGGTCCTCCTGCCCTCTGGCCGATGCCTGCCCCTCCGATGTTGATGGCCCCGAGCCATGATGCCTCCCACGTTGACTCCGCTGCTGCCTCCGACGCCACTGCCTCTGCCAGCACGACAGCATCCAGGCTGATGGAATCCACCGACGCCGTTGTGCACGTGCCCTGCCTGATGATGCCGGCACATCCCCCATCTGCTGGGGTACAGTTGCTGTGGTGTCCACCCCTGCTGGACCTCTGACTCCCGACTGTGGCAGGGATGGGATCCCCACCGAGCTGGCTGCATTGGTCAGGGCAGGTCCACAGGGGGCCCTGGTGGCATCTGGGCCGGAAGACGGCAAGGAGAACGACTGGCGTATAGTCTCCACAGAGGAGGAGAGGGCCGCCAGATTGGCCGAAACATGCAGGAAACCCCCGAACATGGACGATCCCAATTGGGCCACGTCGGCACGGTGCTCTTTGTGATGATGTGCGTGCTCCTCCTGGGAAGCACGCACGGCATCACGAATCACAGCCGTGTGCATCGCGACCCCAATCAGGACCTTCTCCATACGGCATGGGGTCCCCTCGTCCGCAGGTGGAGGGGAGTCAGATGACATGGACATCCCCTCTACCTGCGGATGGGCCTGGGACGGGGCATCCCTGCTGGTGCATGGTGGTGCACCCACAGGGTCAGGGACAGCAACATGCACAGGCCCCTCCACGGTGACCTGTGCTGCCTCCTGCCCCTGCCCCTGGACTGCACCACTTGCACCAGCAGGGATGCCCCCACCAGGCCCCATGTGCGCCTCAGTGGCGGCCTCCTCCTCCTCTGTGGAACCACCAACCTGGACGGCTCCTCACCGTCTTCCGCCGTAGCAGGCCCCTGTGGGGGCTCACCCACCCCTTCCGCTGCAGCCGTGGGGGCATCCCCGCCGCCTTGCTCCACAGCGCCGTCTCCGCCCTCTTCTTCACTAGCCGCTGCGTAGAGGGAGACATAGAACACAAGCATCAGGGTACTGTACAATGGTCCCCTAGACAGGAAGCAATAGCAGATGAGTGCCACTGTCAAAGTACACTTCCATCATGTCCCTCCACAACACATGTGTCAGTCCAGGCAAAACACACACAGTGACAGTCATGGTGCATGCCATGGACATTTCCATACATGTCCAATGGACTCTTGAAACATACAATGTAATGGAACTCACATGCATCATGGGTCATGCCTATCACATGCACACACTTCACCTCAGTCACATCCATCTGGCCCCGTACACCCCAATCACAGTGGATACAAGGATGACTAGGCTGCATCAGTGAATCTGTAAATTGTCACAGACATGTGTCATGCATCCATGGCATTCACAAGTCACAGACACGCAGGTCAGGCACACAGACATGGATACCATATATGTACCTGGCATCAGCACCCATCCCTCACCCCCACCCATGTCCAGGAACAGAGACTGCCATGCTCTCATGTGTACAATCTGCATAGGGCTCCCCATGTCGCATTTAAACACATGCAACAACTGTGCGGTTCACACATTACTGGTCGCACATGCATTACCATGATGTCCCTGCACACATACATGCGTACATGGCCTATGTCACACATACAGGCAAGTATCAGACAACCAGCACACTGCAACATGCCCGGTCTCACACAGCAATGCTTGGCCACTTACCGCTCAACTCCAGACGGGTCTCCCTCTCAAGGACCTGGGCGTGGAGCGCTGGGTGTACGCGTTCCAGGACCCTCATCTGGATGGTACTCATGTGGCCCCGGCCCCCCTCCATGAGGCGCCGGGCCTTTATGAGGGTCCTGGACCTCAAGTCCTCCCAGCGCTTCTTGACCTTCTGGATGGTGCGGGTTGCCACCCCCTCCGCATTGATGGCAACCACTCAGTCGGCCCAGATCCTCTCCCGTCCTTCCTTGTTGGTGCGGGACGATCCGAAGAGGGCATCATACTGCCCCAGGACTTGCTCCACCAGGACACCAACTTCGGTGGCAGTGAAGCTGGTGCCCCTCTGCCCCTCTGGCCGGGGGTTGCCACTGGTGCCAGATGTTGATGTGCCCGACATGGCAACCCCAGAGGCAGGAGTGGGTGGGCAACTGGGTCCTGGCTCTGTGCTGTGGAGCGATGTTATCCGAGTCGGGAGTCTTCTGTTCCAGCAGGGGTGGACACAGCAACTGGACCCCTGCAGATGGCTGATGTGCAGGCACCAAATGGCAGGGCACGGTGGCAGCAGGCAGGCAGGCAGGCAGCAGCAGATGGCACGTGGGAGGCTGCTCGGGGCACTGGGGGGCAGTAATTCGGCCTTCTGGGCAGGAGCATGGTCTTCTGTGTTTTTTCGCGTGGCCAGCTTCATACGGAGTGATTTGGCACGTGAAAATCCTGCACGTCAGCGTGAAATTCGAGGAAAGGCCCTTAGCGCGTAAGCGCGTCAGCACGCGTACGCAATTTCATTGGGCCAAAGGCCCTTACAGCGTAAGCGCGTCTGTGACGTTTCGCGCATGGGCGTTGCCCTGGCAGGGCTTGGAGAATCTGCGTGCCTTTACACTGCTCTGTACGTGCTTTTCGTGCGGTGCGTGTGTTTTCCATCCGTTGGGGTTCACACGCTATTACTTCACAGCAGGTGTTGGCTACGCGTTCTTCTACACGCAAGGCAGACGGTGAGTGGTACCCCGCTCCCCCCCAGGCCCGATCACGTGAAGAACTTCACGCAAACCCCTGAAATACACGTAGCCCACTTCCCCAGGCCCGATCGCGTGTGAAAACACCCACGAGCCCCTGAAATACACGTAGCCCGCTCCCCCAGGCCCGATCGCGTGTGAAAGCACCTGCGAGCCCCTGAAATACACGTACCCCGCTCCCCCAGGCCCGATCGCGTGTGAAAACACCCGCGAGCCCCTGAAATACACGCGCCCAGGCCAATCGCGTGTGAAACTTCTCGCGCACCTCTGAAATACACGCGCCCAGGCCAATCGCGTGTGGAACTTCTCGCGCACCTCTAAAAGACACGCACACGCTCCCCCAGGCCCGATCGCGTGTGAAAACACCCGCGAGCCCCTGAAATACACGTGCCCAGGCCAATCGCGTGTGAAACTTCTCGCGCACCTCTGAAATACACGCGCCCAGGCCAATCCCGTGTGTAACTTCTCGCGCACCTCTGAAATACACGCACACGCTCCCCCAGGCCCGATCGCGTGTGGGCCTTCTCGCGCGTGTAGGACTTTGGCACACATTTTTTTCCTGCGCAGGGACGCTACCGCCTGCTTTCATGTGGCGGACATGTATGGGCCTGTGCGCGTCTTTGGCCGTGCGCTGTTTTTCCCTATTCGATTCCATGAATACGTGTTGTAGGCTAGCGTGTGGGCGGTCTGCTCACTTGCCTCCTGTACTTCCCCCGTGACGCCCACATTTTCACAAGTTGTTCCCCATTCTGCGTGTGACGCCCCGTGTTACGCCTACTTTTGTTATGTGCGCCGCGCTATTGCGAATTCGCTGTGGCCTTATCGCACGGCGTTCGATGATCTGTGCGCCAGCGTGAGCCAACGTGCGCCAGCGTGCGCCGCGCACTTTTTCATCGCACATCCCACATTTTGCGCGTGCACGGACTTCCATGAATAGATGTGCGATGTTTTCTGTGCGATAATCGCACTTGCACTGCGATAATCGCACTTGCACTGCGATTTTCGCTATTTCACTGCGAATTGCACATTTTCGCACGTGTGCGCCGTTTTTTTGGCGCACGTTGATTCCATGAATCGGCCTGTAGATTGCATGTGTGACATGAAATAGTATGTGCATGTCGCAGAGGCAGTTGTGAGAGTGCGCACATATATATTGCGACTTTTGTGTGCAATCACTAGTGTGTGTTGCACAGGGATGCACGAATAACATGCGCAGAACGTTGATAAGTCCGCCATAGAATAGCACGTGTTGTCTTTTTCCCGCAATATGTATTGCCCATCTCTGAACAAAGAAGTTGCACAGACATGTGCAACCCACAACTTTTACACGTAGTATTTTCGAAGGGTCAAACCACGAGATGGCAATTTCTATACAATGGTACCGAATAAAAAAGAAAACGTAGGATATATTTTAGGCGTAGGGAATAAGTATGTTATTTTTTTCTCCAGATCTCTCCTCTCTATTTCTTTCTTTTTAAAATTTATTTTTTAATCGTGTTATTTTAATGTGTTGAATGAGGACAAGGGTCTGACTTTCGGCGCTTTAATGAGAAGTTTTAATGACATGAACGATTTTTTAAATCAGCAAATACAGAAGTGAACTGAATTGAATACATGTTTACATGTCACGTTTTCACATAGTTCAGTGTTACTCAAAGACAAGCACAACAATCTACCAAATGGTGCGCCTCTACTTTGCGGAGTAACACTTTCTATGTGGTTTTCTTCCCGCATAGATTCTATTTTTAAGCAAAAAGTACAAATCGCTCCGTTTTTGCGACATCCAGAAAATGCTCTTTTGATTTAAGAAACGCTGTCAGGAAGATGCGGTGAAAGCAAGTTTAAAATAACCAAAAAAATGATTGTTCGCTTAAAACAAAAAAAACAAAAACACGAGTTCTTCTTGGGGAAGAAGAGTTCATCCCGGGCCCTGAAGAAGCATCACTGCAACATTGCGCACGTGAACGAGAGCGTGCTTCACACGCGCGTTTCCTTCCAGTTTGGAAATCGTGGGCATTCCTTGCTTGTGCATCGGGAAAATGAAACCGTTCAGGGGGAGGGTGCGACGGGTCGCCGCGGTATAAATGCGATTGTGAAATGGGGGGTTGGCCATTTCCTCTATTGCATTTATGAATGCGCAGCGCCTGGCACGCAAGGCACAGGCCGCATGGAAAGTTTGCAGGAGAACCTGTTCAGTGATTCGGCCTCCTCGCTCTGTGCAGACACGGCGACGCGTCCCACCTGCGCCATGACGCCCTTCGAGATCAATGGTAAGAAGATACGTCATGCCACTGCTTAGAAAGTGCGCCACGCCTCACGCCTGGCAGGCACCTCATCCGTAAAAAAAAAAAGCCAAAGAAACGGTAAAACGTTCGTTACTAAAAAAAAATTACAAAAATCCAGACGAATAGTTGAACTAAAATATGAGCTGCACTTTCAGCTGGTTGTTTCTTTTTTTAATTGTTTTTAGTTTTTTTTAAATTTGATCACGTTTCATGATTTTCAATTTTACAACCAAAAAGCGGTTTTGTAATAAATACACCCTCTGTCTGTTTTAGGATACTTAGCGCTATGTTTATAAACACTAAATGACATATATTACTGCTGCTTCAAAATGTGACGCGTTTACAGAGCTCTCCTGGTGCTATTTGTCACTGCACGTCACGACTACTGCACATGTTCGCTGCAGTGCCCGCTGGAGCACGCGATGACGACCCCGCGAAGAGTGGGCGCCACAGCAAAGGACTCACTAGTAATGCCCAGAGATGTACTGGTCACCGGAAAAGCCAGTGCATAGGTTGTAAAACAAGCTTTACGTTACATATAGAATCGTGGTCCCATATGCTTCCAAGTTGTACATGTATTTTATTTTTAGCGTTTTCACGTTGTTTTCATATACATAGTTACGTTATTAACAAGAAGAATTCGTAACGTTGGTTGCTGTGCACCATTCATTTAATAACATTCGGCTGTGTTATAGCGCTTCATGCGTCGCTTGAACGTGTTGTGTAATTACAGGTTTTAGTAATACACCGTTTTATAATCTTCCTATTACATACCTCGGACGTACGGGGGCTGACTCAGATATGCTGGCTTAAGAATTTACCAAGTGCCGTTGGACCTCGCATGATAATATCAAAATAATGGCCTAATAGCTGCTTCAGACTGGATTCCTCCAGATAAAAAGCCCTGCAATTATTACTTCCTTTAATTGGTGTGTATTCGCCCTCTGCGGAAGGATGACGCCTTAGACTCAGCCAGTGGAGGGCAGGCCGGCCGATGTCCTTTGGCAGCGCTCCCCACCGTGGTCAGAAGCGAGCGCTTAACCCGAGTGCCATCCGGGCGGGAGTCTTCCATTTCCTCTCGAAAAAAGACAACCTGAGCGGATAGGCCTTGCTGAGCAGAGTCACATTAAGATGCACTTTCTTTTCAATCCATTTCAGAGTCAAAAGCCAAAAGAAGTCCAAGGAATTATACTTTGACTGCAATCCTGATTTATTTGGTGTTGCTCACAATTGGCACCGCGCTGTTGGCAATCAAAGGTAATTATTCAAGTGTTATGGATTATGCCATTTACTGGAAATACAGCACTGTTCATCGTTTCTAGTGGGTTTGATGTTGATATGTATAAACTGTGGATTTGGGGCTTTCCATGTTTTCTTCTTTTAGACCAGCCTCGTTGAATTACCATTGTTAAGCACGTGGATATATTGAATGCTCGAAGTTTGACTGCGTCCATGTTCTCGCACAGCTCTAGCATTACTAAATCCTTTCACATTTGTTCCGCTCGAACTTCTGTATCTCCTTGTCTCTGCCTCTCATCCCCCTTTTTCTGCTCTTCTACGGGCGCTCCTCTTTCCTATAGCAGGTCTGTCTAGCCACAAGTTAATCCCCAGTGTGACCACAGTGGTACCTTGTTAAAGCTTGGGACCCAACTGAAACATGGGATAGGATTGAAGCCAGAGATCAGTGGGACACGTCAGACCTCAAGCAAACCACACTACCCACGCACTGGGAAGAATGATAGAACCACCTATCACTGTCGCTGTCCCCCTCCATATCTACGCCCCTAGTGGAGTAGATACCTGAGCTTTAGCAATACTGGCCCCCTGGGGTTTCTCCGTCCCAAGAGCTTTCTCAAAAACATGGAGGCTTTTCAGCAGTCCAGCCTTAATCTTACTGCCGTTGTGCAGTCCATCTCGTGGTATATTTCACAAAGGACTCTGGCTTTCAGGCCCTGCACGGAGCTCATGTTCAACCTCAGAGTAGCAATTCAAAAATAACCGTCAGTGTTTCTAATGTTAACTACACATGCCTTATTTTGGGAGACTAAGCAATGTGACAACATTATTACTGCTCTTCAGGAGTACAAGGACGAGGGAAACCTAAACCGCCTATTCAACCTCACACTTCTACAAACCAAAAGTGATCCCAATCTCAAAGATGAAACAGGCACAGGCAAGAGATAAACCTCTTTTGACATTTGTGAAAAAAAGCAGGTGGCAGGCTATAATCATAAGAGGGATATGAATGTGATAACAGTAGCAACTCAAACAGCATGAGTGCAAAGAATCCAAATAAAAAAATGTCAAATCAAGGTTCTATAAAATAGATTTGCTTTAATTTAACACTCAAGCATGCAAATAACTAAATTAAAAAACGAACATAAACACCCCCCTCCCCCATGGAAAGAACACAAACAATGACGAATAAACATATATTAGCGTTCTGTGTACTGGAGCAGGGGTGAATATGCAAGAAATTGTAGCAAAGCAACGTCACTTGAAAGGGTTATGTCTTATTAGAAAAAGGTAGCTTTTCAGTCACTATTGTCCCCAAAGTGGACTAAGGGGTCTGGACCTATCGAAAATACCCGATGCTGGTTCTTGGATTGTTCTACAGCATATGACCAGGCTTCTAGGCACTATCCTTTTGGGTCAAGCAGGTTTTGATCCATGCAGTGAGGAAGCATCAAGTGAGGTTCGAAGCAGAGCTCAGTGTATTTGATGAGGTGTTCGAATGGTGCAGTCCGATGCAGTCAAATTGAGACAATGGATACTATTGGGTTGAGTTGGCACAATACGCAATCATTCCAGCAGTTTGAGGCAAGGTCCAGGTCAAGTAGATGCAAAGGTCATGGTGGTTCAATGTCTTGATCAAAAATGCACGGTCCGAAGTCTTCTGCAGCAGTGAGCGGTGGTTCGAGCCGAAGTGGTAATGAGTGCTGCTGGTGCCATGCAGCCTCATATCGGTTTGAAGGATGCAAGCAGCGGTTCAAAGATAGAGGAGAGTGCAAAAGGCTGCCCTGCAAATCCTGTGTGGTTCAGTTTGAGGTTGGTTAGAAGCAACGGAAACAGTAGTTTCTCAGAGTGCAGTGAGTAACACTTTAGGGGCTCTAGGAAAAGGTAGGAGCTTCTTACTCTTCACTCCCAGTCCGTGGACCTTGGCTGGCACCTAGAGAGGTTTCTTCACATCCATTGAGGAGCCTGGTGCAGCTATCATAGGGCTAACCTTGGTCAAGCTTAGTTCACCCTCAATGTTAGCTGGGGATATTTAGGGGACAGAGTTTACCTCTGACTTGGAAGTACTCTAGCTTCACCTCATACCTGGAGAGACTGTGACAAGTGACCTTTGCCTTCTTATATCATACCCAGAGTGCTTTGCTCTGCTGGAAGTGGAGGCGACAGGAAGGAAAGAGGGCCCCACAGAAAAGCAAGATTCTGAAACCCCTTGTCAGATCCCCTCTGTCCTCTCTGCCTACACTAATCCTGCCTGCTTCCAAAACAAGAAGTTTCAAAGACCCTTTGGTGAGCAACACCTTGGCGTGAGGCTGGCCTTTGTTATGTGTGTGCCTCTTTGAAGTATGGTTCCTAGGAGATCTCTGAGTTATTGCTCCTGGGCTTGAAGGGATGTGTTACCCTTCCTCCCAGGGAATCAAAGGAGAGCATGGTTCTGCCTATTGTTTAACTTGCTGAATTGGAGAATTGCAGGCTATACATTATAACCTTTACATTGTTGACCTTGGGTCTCAGTGTTGACACTGGTATAATACCATTTTGATATGGTTTAAAATAATTGTGAGCTCTTATCAGTCACGAAATGAAAACCAGGTATGGAGTATTCTTAGGGATTACTCTACCACCAGAATAATAAGGCCACAATAATGACACTGTGGATCAAATGTGCAGCAGTTAAATGCAGAATCTGTCTGCTGAGACTTGGTGTCCCAGCAGCTGTAAAAAAGGCATAGGTGACCTTTGAAATCCCAGCCATTTGCCAATAAAGGTCACACGCTACAGATGTCAGAAGTCTGATGAAGCGGAGCAAATTAGTTAGCTAGTTACTTGGCATGGAGCTTTATGAAATGGGGGTCTTATATGCAGACCATCCTTTCAGAAATGGATAACCCACATATTTGTATGAATTGAAAAGCATTCTCACCAGAAGGAAATGCCTCGCAAGGCAATACATGATGCCCAACAGCAGTGGTATTTAGGCTTTTTTAGACTGAGCCCCCCCCTTGTGTAAACATGTTGTTGCAGAACACCCAGTTGAGTACAAATTTTCTTGCTAAACCCCACCACCCACTCAATGGCCTTATCTGCTTATATTTTCAATTAAAAGCAGTCACTGTACTGCCTTCTGGAAAAGGCTTGCTCCCCCTCTGGACATCCTTCGAGCCCCTGTAGGTGACCAGCCCCACCGTTTGCAAACCACTGCGAATGGTGCAACCCCTAACAATCCATTTACTACTCGGCCAATAAGTAGGTCCAAATCACTCTGAGATAGAATACAGACATACACGATAGATGAGACTATGCGTAGGAGGACATACATGGCTTGGTAACTACTGTTTGCAGCAAAAATATTGTGCTGTACCAAGATCCAGTCTGAGTTTATCTGCCATGCCCATGCAAAGAGGTCCCCAGCATTCACATATATATTTGAGGAGATATTTGAGAAGAATCTACGGCTTGACATTTATCTCTGCAACACCTAAAGCAGCCATTTTACTCAACGCTTGCCTGCACATTCCATGCAATATTACTGAGCTTTAGTTCAACTCGCACTTCTAACGCGTTGATCATGCAAGGATCCCAGTTGTGCAATGGAGAAATACCAGATGTTGATCCATGTGCAGACTGGGGGAGGAATTATTTCTACATCATGAAATACAATTCTCATAGTCCTTATGTAATACAGATCATGCATTTTGCGTCCATCCACCTTACAAACTCTTCATGCAGCCTTTGTTGCTTTCTTTACCTTCTCTTGTGCCTCTTGCACCCTCTGTGACGCCACACTCTGGAGTCAGCTGGAGGAAAAGAGGGCAAGAGTAAAAGTGAGAGAGAGAGATACAGATATAGAGAGAGGAAGAGACTGTGAGACAAAGGGGGACATCTGGAGAAGGAAAAGAAGAAAAGATAATTGGTGCAGTACAGATGTGGGGAGAGAGAAAGAGAGAGAGACAGTGAGAAAGATTATGACTGAGAGAAAGGCTATCACTGTGACTGGCTGTGACTGAGACTATGACTGTGAGACTGATTGTGACTGACTATGATGAAGACACTGAATAGGACTGTGTTGATGGCTAGGACAGTGATGCACACTGTGATGAGCACTACTACTATGATGAAGTCAATTAAAAGGATTGGGAATGCGGTGATGACTAAGGCATTGACAAGGTCACAGATTATGGTGACGTCTAGGAAAGTGACATGTGATTGAACTGTGATGGGTTCTCGAACTCTGCCCAGGAAGAGAACTAGGGATGTGATGTAGACTAAGACTGCGAAGAGGAGTAGGACTGTGATGGGGACTAGGACTGTGGCTTTGACTAGGGCTGTGATGAAAACTAGGACTATGACAGTGATTGGTACTAGGATTGTGATGAGGACTCGGACTGTGACAAGGACTAAGACTGTGGTGAAGATTAGCACTGTGATGAGGATTGGGACTAGGACTGTGATAAGAACGAGGAACGTGACTAGGATGGTGTCAAGGACTATGGCTGTTTCAAAGACAAGGACTGTGCTGAAGTCTAGGACTTTGACGAGGTCTAGGACTGACTAGGACAGTGACTAGCACTGTGATAAGTGCACAAAGGTGTTCCCATCAGCACTGTGATGAGGACTAGGACTTTGGTGAGGACTAGGACTATTATGCGGACTAGGACCAGGATGAGGAGTAAGATGAGGACACTAGACCTCTAGAACTGCAATGTTGGCTAGGACTGGGACATAGACTATGAATGCGAGAAGGACTAAGCCTGTGATGAGGGCTAGCTCTACAAGAGGAAAAGTGATGAGGACAAGGACTGAAGAAAACTATGGCAAGTGCTGTGACTGTGATGTGGACTAGGAATAAACCTGTGATGGGTACTAGGACTTTGTTGAGGAATTGGACTGATGAGGAAAAGGACTGTGATGAGGAGCAAGATAAGGACTGAAGATCTCCGCTGATGATCATGTTTCCTGCCTTACGTGATGCCTGGATGTTATTGAATCATAGATTCTGGCTGAAAATTTAAAATTCAGGGTTTTGTCTATGCTCTCATGGGAATTTATAGGCAAGCGTTTCTGATTAGGTCTCTATTCTTGATAAAAATGGCATTTCACCTTTACTTGTACCTTTTACTTTCTCACTTAGTTTTTGATTAGATTCTCGATTTATTATTAAAGTTCATATGTCCAGGAAGACACAAGTTGTGCAATACCAGATCTATTTATTGTGTTGAATTAAGTTGTTCCTCGCATCTGTGCTATTTACCTCAGTTATACAGTTCTTGTGAAACTCACACAGTAATGGAGGAAATGTTCTGCTGCTGTGTCTACCAAAACTGTTATTCACCTCTTCAGTTCTGTATTTCCTAATACAGCTTAAGGTATTGTCGGTGCAAAAACATGTGCTCACATTTCCCCCATTTTAAAATCATTTCACTATCTTCCGCGTGAATGTAGGATTCAATTGAACGTTTCCTGTATTGCTTTTGTCATCAGTATCCTTTGTACATATCTCAGAAACGGATTATTTCCTGTGGAAAGCATCTAACTAGAAACAAAGTTCCCTTTCCACCTTTCAATCCACGTGTTTGGAGAACCGGCATTGTGAATCAATCCTTCTGTGCAGCCATTCCTTATTTCTGGAATGCTTTGCCGAATCCACTTTGCCTTGCGCAAACTATTTACCTGTTCCAGACAAATGTAAAAACATTTTTGTTTCCTCTTTAAGATTTATTTATGCGGAAATATATAGAATGAAGTTGCTTTTTCTAAAAATGTGTATGCAATACCCTAATCATTGCTTTCGTTTTCCAGGTCCTAAATGCCTTTGGCAAGATTTGTGCTTTAATAAAAACCTGTAATATCAATAAGGCCTAGGAATGTGACTGCGATGAGGACTAGAGCTGAGGAGGACTGGGTCTAGCTCTGGTGAGGGCTGGGATTGTGATGAGTAATAGTAATAGCGCTTTGACGAGGAGCAGAGCTGTGATGAGGACTAGAGCTGAGGAGGACTGGGTCTAGCTCTGGTGAGGGCTGGGATTGTGATGAGTAATAGTAATAGCGCTTTGACGAGGAGCAGAGCTGTGATGAGGACTAGAGCTGAGGAGGACTGGGTCTAGCTCTGGTGAGGGCTGGGATTGTGATGAGTAATAGTAATAGCGCTTTGACGAGGAGCAGAGCTGTGATGAGGATTAGGCCTAAGATTGCACGTGAACTGTGATGAGGACTGTGACAAGGACTACTGCTGTGACATGAGGACTGTGATGAGGACTAAGACTGAATAACGCTAGGACTGAGATGAGGACTGTGACAAGGACTACTGCTGTGACATGAGGACTGTGATGAGGACTAAGACTGAATAACGCTAGGACTGAGATGAGGACTGTGACAAGGACTACTGCTGTGACATGAGGACTGTGATGAGGACTAAGACTGAATAACGCTAGGACTGAGATGAGGACTGTGACAAGGACTACTGCTGTGACATGAGGACTGTGATGAGGACTAAGACTGAATAACGCTAGGACTGTGATGAGGACTGTGACAAGGACTACTGCTGTGACATGAGGACTGTGATGAGGACTAAGACTGAATAACGCTAGGACTGTGATGAGGACTGTGACAAGGACTACTGCTGTGACATGAGGACTGTGATGAGGACTAAGACTGAATAACGCTAGAACTGTGATGAGGACTGTGACAAGGACTACTGCTGTGACATGAGGACTGTGATGAGGACTAAGACTGAATAACGCTAGAACTGTGATGAGGACTGTGATGAGGACTAAGACTGAATAACGCTAGAACTGTGATGAGGACTGTGACAAGGACTACTTCTGTGACATGAGGACTGTGATGAGGACTAAGACTGAATAACGCTAGGACTGAGATGAGGACTGCCACTGTGATGTGGACTAGGAACTGAAACTGTGACGCGGGCTTGCACTATGACCAGGGCAATAACTGTGATGATGGTTGATGATGCTAATTATTGTGAAGAAATTGATTAACAAAACCATAACACAATAAAATAAAATGAAAACATAAATAAAACTGTGATAAAGAATAGAACTGTGGTGAGCACTGCAATGAGGACTGTGCCTAGAATGTTACCTAGCATAAAAAAATAGAACTAAGACTAGAACTAGGACAAAGACTTTAATAATCACAATAGGGACTCTGACAGTGGTTAGGACGTTGACGCAGGTGGAGATGAATTCTGTGACAAAGACTAGGATGAGGACTAAATCTAGGACTTGTTGGGGACGAATTCCGAGGTATGCCAGAGGGACACTGGAAGTTTGCGGACTTGGAGGGCCCAACAAACTCCCCAGGATACACGAAGGACTCAGTCAACAGCAAGTTCAAACTGTGGTTTATTACAGGCAAAACCAACAGGGATCAGCACAGGAACAGAAAATATTCATGCACATCTTGCTCTTCCTCGGCTCACAGGCCGGTTTTACTTCCAAATGTCATCAGCACTTCGTCACAACTTGGGCCCATCTCCAGAAAACCTATCTGGCCAAGTGATTGGGTATTGAGTATTCTATTACCTATATAGGACATTAGAGTTGTTATTCTACTGGCCCTCGCATGTCAGGTGGCTGGCCTGTCCTGTCCCCATGATGTTTATATTCTACATTGTTGCAGAGTAAATGGCTCATATTGGTCTGTGACCTCCTTCCACCCGCGGATACTAAACTGGGATTGGTCAGTGCTCTCGCCCCAGGCCTGGGACTTGAACTAGCTCACTGCACCTTGCGCAACTCTTCAAGGTGATGGGAATGGCTATGTGTCTGCATTGGAACTTGTGCGTACCACCTTTCACTCATGAGAATGTGCCTCAGACGTTGCAACAAATGTCTGCACTTGTTTTGAGCTGGGAGCGGCTCTCTTTCCCAGCGCCGATCACTGTCCATTGCTTCGGCCGCGTCACGTGTTCAGAGACCACGTATTTGAGGTTTGCAGCCCTGAATTATGAGGATTTATTTGTATATTCTGCAGCAGGTCCCTTTGTCATCTGGGGATTAGAATGTCATCTGTATCTCTTGCCCTTGGCTGCAGATCCTGTTTCACTCATCTTGCTCTCTGTCCAGCCTGAATCGACTCAGCTTGTCTATTGCTCAGAAACCTGCTGTCATTTTCCTAAACCTTATAATGCGGGTTCTACAGTGTCCATGCTGTACTACATTTCCATAGGTTAGTTACATTTCGCTCTTTCAGGTCCCATAGGTGTTCCTGCAGTTCCATAGTGTAGTTCCATAGTTCACATGTAAGCATCTGCAAGCTCTGCTCAGGATCTCTTGTCTTGCAGTTTCTGCGTTGCTGCATTTAGCTAATGGCAAAAACAATAAAAGCAATGACAGTATGTATATTTATCTGTCCTCTAACTATAAAACTTTAAGGGCCTCATTCCGAGATTGGAGGTAGTCATGGCGCTATTTGAGCCCCTGTAGGGCTCAATGGAAATGGGGAAGGTGCTATTTATGGGCCTGCTAATGGCAGGCCCGTAATTAGCGGCCTGGTCCCCTAACAGGACCTGTAAGAGACGTGTAGTCTGACCACACGTCCCTTGCGGTTCCCGTTAGGGGACCTCAGAATCGGGCGTTAGGGGATTACCGCCACCGGTCTCCTTACCAGTGCCTGGTATCCCCTACCGTCTGACTCGTAATGACACCCTAAGATCATGTTCTTCGTGTATTTGAGTGCATGTTTGTGTCCCAAAGTGCATTGGAACGTGTGCTATATGTCTAACGCTGCTATGTCGTGGTGTCTCTAACGACGTCAGCAACATGGCTTCTTGGTGTCCAAGATGTCCATACAGGTGTCTCTGATCATGGACTGCGGCTCATCATCCGTGATGGATAGATCTGTATATCCATTGGTCTGTGTGGCTGGCTGAGGGTATACCTCTCAACATACTTGTCAATCATGGCCCCATTAGGAATTTGTCCAAAATAGAATGGGGGATTGTGATGTTTTCTGGCCTTTTTCCTTGTCATTAATTTAGCAGGATGTGGGGCGGTGGCAGGATTCTCCATCCCTCTTCGGACTGTAACTAGGACTAGGATTGTGTTGATTATTAAGACTGTGACAAGGACTATGACCGTGGTGAGGACTAGAACTCGGGAGGAGAGAAGGGCTGTGATTAGAACGAAAACCGTGACTTTATGGGGAGGGAGCTCAAAAGGTTTATTTTGTTTACTCCTGCACAGAGACATGCTGGCAGAAGAAAGTTAAATATGTAAGTCATTCATAATTCCAATTTTAATTTATAGGAGCAACTTACAATGACGTCCTGTTAGCAATGTTTATTCACATAATTTTACAGGTTTTTATTAGGGCAGCTTATCCATAATGTCCTTTAACAACGTTTTTCCACTCAATTTCAACATTTATTATAAACTAAAATGTTTCAGCATTTGATGCTTCATAAATATTTTCACTTTAGACATTTATGAAAGAACTTTAACAAACATCCCTTTTGCAGTGCATACTGATGTGTTACTTTGAGCGGCACATGTTGGGAATGCAAGTCATGGTTGAATTTCCTAATGCATGAGGCTCAGCCATTAATTCGGCCCCACCAAACTACCCCCAATATCCACTGTGCCTAGCCTGCAGCATGGGCCAGTGTCCACTATACCACGATAAAGATATCAGGGCTAGTTTCCATCGTTTGCAGCCAATAGCCAGTGAATGCAATCTCTCAGGTAAGCACTTCAGTCATATCACATGCCTCGCCAACCAAACTACAGTAGAAAATGCACAACACAACTTAACCATAGTGCACCTTTAATAACGTTTCTTTCAGTGAATTTCATTGCATTTTATAACTCAAGATGTTTCATTCTCTTAAAGCACTGTTTGTAAGTCATTACAAAAATCCTCTTTAACATATATGAAACAACTCGAAAGTTACTTTAACATATATTTTGCAAAGCACATTTCATATTGTGGGTGGCTGGGTAAGACCTGGGGCATGAGGTTCAGCCTTGTCCCAAGCCACCCACAGTAGCCACAAAACCTGGTGCAACCTGGTGCAGTTCCCACTATACCATAATGGGATGGTTGGCCACTGTCCACAGCTTGTGGCCATGTCCTTGGGCCACAAACCTTGAGGGATTGGCTTCAGAGATGTTGCTGACCCCACAAAGCAACCCACAGAAACAATTGAGCCTGGTCTGCAGCCTCGACCATTGGACACTATACCCCAATTATGGGGCTGTGAGCCACTGTCCATGATTTGCCGCCATGGCCACTGGCCACACTCCCTGGCCCATGAGATTCAGCTATGTTGCCTGCCCCACAAATTAACCCAAAGTAAACTTTGACTATGGCCTATAGAGTGGCCCAGTGGCCACACTACCGCCGTAATGGGAGCATGGGCCACTGGTCATTATCATGGAATACAACCATGACCAGTGACCCCAATCCCTATGGCATGGGTTTAAAAAATGTGCAGGCCCTGGTAAGCATCTCAGAGTAGATATTGGGCATTGCTGCAGGCTATGCCCAGTTCACACTTTAACCTCATAGCCGGTCCCTTGTAGCCATGACCAGTAGCTCCAATCCCTGGGGCATGGATTGTAACTGTGTTTCAGGCCCAGCTAAGCATCTTAGAGTAAACATTGGCAATTGCAACAGTCCATTCCCAAATTCCCACCTTAACCCCATAGCTTGTCCCTTTTAGCCATGGCCAGATTCCATACCATCTCGCCCCGGACAATCTGGGCACTGACCATGGTACTTTTGAAAAAAAATTAACACTTGATGGATTAGCACCAAATTTGCAAAAGCAAACTTTCAGCACCAAGCTTCTACTCCTTATGCAAGTTTGTTGCAAATCCGTCCAGCAGTTTGGGCTGTGCTCATGAGCACATTTATTTCCATTCAAGTCTATTTGGATTTCAAAAATATTGGGGCACCCTACAACTGTACCCCCTTGTGCGGCACCATTCTTTCCAAACCAATTCAGTGGGCCTCATTACCGGCAATGCTACCCCCAAACTCGCATCCAGCTGCGGCACCTGCGAAAGGGGAATCACTGGGTCGTTCCGACCTCAGCGGACCCGGTAATTCCCCTTGCACGGGTGCCCGAGCCAGTACGTCGCCATTCCCATTTGAGCCCCCATAGGGCTCAATGGGAATGGGGAGGATGGTAGCAGTGGTACAGTTCATAATGGTACCGTTGCTACCATCAAGTTCTGCTTGCGGGTACTGGTACGGCCATCTGGTCAGATCAGGTGGCTGCAAAGGCACCCTCGTGCAGAACTCCTAGTATGGCGGTACGAGACCAACGGTGCCAGTAGCGATACCGGCGCCGTTGTTGCCTTACTGCCATACTCCTAATGAGGCCCAGTGTTGGGTTTATAATTTGTTTGCGAAGATTTGTGCTGATTTGTCGAACGTCATCAGCGTTATATGCTGCCCAAAAAGTGTTCTTCTTATTTTGGGATCTCCCTACAACTCCCCCTCCCCTTGACGAAATCGCACCAAACTTTCCCAAAACATTTAGAGTTGGGTCTATATTCTGCTTGCAATGTTTCGTGCAGATTCATCACACGGTATCAAAGTGATACGCTGCCCAAAATGTGCTCTTCCTGTGGGAAAGCCAACATACCCATAATTACAGGACCTCTAACTTTTGTCAAGTTTGTGAACATCATAGCAATGTCCCCGAATATATGAGATGTTTGCAGACATTGGAGAAGAAAACCACACCATTTTCTGGCCTTTTCTGAACATATCCCACCCCATTGTCATCATCCTCACATCCCCAAAGTTTATTTTCATTTGACAGACAAGTCTAATTTTGGGTTTTTAAATATCTTTTCACTGCGATGTTCGCAGACTACGGGCACTGTTGGCAAATAGACATGGTGCCTGTTTCAGATGTTTTGACACACTTCACATTTCTCAATTGACCAATCAGTGCCTTCTCCTGATGTCCCAGAATGTGACACGACTCTCTGATTGGCACAGAGGCATCCGCGGTCACTGAATAAGGAAGTGAGTTCACAGACTAGACTGAGAAATCATCATTTTTTAACCTACTTTTTGAGCATTGTTGGGATAAACTCCCAAGTATGCCAGAGGGCCACTAGGAGTTCTTAGACTCTTGGAATGCCCAACACCTTCCCCCAAAAGGAACGTAGAACTCAGTCAAACGGCAAGTTCAAAATGCGGTTTATTACAGAAAAACCAACAGGGATCAGTACAAGGATAGAAAAAATCTGTTGACCACTCAACATCACCTGGCTCGCAGGCCAGTTTTGTCCTAAAGTTGCGTCAGAGTGATGTCACAACCTGGCCCCTTCTCCAGGAAACCTATCGAACTACTGGATTGGGTACTGAGTAATAGACCACCTACAGTGGACATATATATGTTAATCTACTGGCTCTCGCATGTCAGGTGGCTGGCCTGGTCCATTCCCAAATTGCTATCTCTAGCACGATTGCGGTGTGTGGGTCTTACCATTGGTTCTTGCCCATTGCTACCCACCCCTAGGATATTGAACTATGGTTGGCTAGAGCTGACCTCTCCAGGCCTGGGATTGGCAAAGGTTCTCAGCTCTTGGTGTATCTTCTCAAGGTAATAAGAATGACTATGTGTCTGCATTGTAACTTGTGTGTACAACCTTAGACTATAAGAGTGCTTGTTCATCTCGTGCAACACTTGTATCACATTGTAACATCTTTGCTGCAAGCTTCTGTCTGGCGGCGTGAAATTGGCTTCCTTTCCCACCTCTGGTTGCTGTCCATTGTCTGAGTCTGCCGGGTAACGCGTTCGGAGAGCATGATTTGGAGCTCTGCAGCTAGTGCAACTGACCCTGAGTTATAATGCATACATTCATAAATATGATAAAGTGCTAGTGAAACTAACCCTACGTTATAATGCAATAATTCATAAATATGGTCTTCACTGTCTGATAAGATTTACCACTGAATCGTGTCGAGATGACAAAACCAATATAATGTCTCCTTCCCTCTTTCAAAAGGGAGGGACATGGCACCCGGGTCCATCATGTCTCATAATGATTGGCCAAGACAGTTTAGGTTCATTGGAGAAATACAAACAATTCTGGATCAATGTTGACTCCATGTGGTCTCAGAGTGTAAAAGTTACAAATTAAAGATGCCTCTAATTTTCTTAGGTTGGATGGCAAACCTGTGGATGATGTTGGGCGCTGGGAGGATTTAATAGTCCAAGGATTTAGCTGGTTAGCTGATGGTTTTAGTTAAGCATCAGGTCAGACATATCATATTGGTGTTAAAAATTGTTGCTTTATTGTTGTTTTTGAAATACACCAGAGCATCTAAAAACATTCATGTGGCAGATAATGCCAGTTGTTCAACTGAGGTGAGTGCACACAGCCGACGCGCGTTTTGTCCTAAGTCTTTTTCAGGGCCAATTGAGTCACGGTTAGGCTCTTGATAGAGCTGGTGGCTGGTCCTCCCGGGTCAGGGTGCCAGTAGGGCTGGATAGCCAATTCTAATGCCGCATCGGCAGGAGAGCGCCGTGGATCCTGTGTCACTTGGCGGAAAGTGACACGGGATCCACGGCGCTCTCCTGCCGATGTGGCATTAGAATCTACACTCTACACCTAGGGATGTAATGTATAGACTCTCATCAAGGAGATGAGGTCTATCCATGTTATTGAAAGGCGCACTTGCCTAAATAGACTCATGATTAAGAATGTTATATATGTAGGTTTTAAAGTAAGGAAATATGGCATTGAGCGAGTAGCTCATTCCCCCATATCTCGCATATCACGCTGGCATATTATCCATGGTCAGCACATAGTGTTCATAGAGAATACACTGACTATTAAGTTACTTTATCATGGCGGCCTGCTTATTCTGTTCTACAATGCGGCACTACGCGGTCACGTGACCGGAAATGATGAGAGAAGGGGAGGAGCTCTTCGCTCGAGCCACTTTCCTTTAGTTTTAAATGTAATGTGTTTTCACGAATGTGAAGTTTGATCAGCCCGAGGAAGCTTGGTATATCCAGGTGGAACGCGTGGCGATTTTCCACCCTGGGGGTTGAGTGTTGTTTAACCTGTATGCCATGGGGAGGTTTTTGATTTATACCTACCCCATATTGCGAATTTGCATCATTGTTTTTTTTTATGATTAATAAAGACAAATTATTTTTGTAAGAAGATGGTTTGGTCTTGAGTGCTGGGGATTTTTGTAGCATGTTTTGTGGGAGTTTTTTTTTGCAGTGCTACAACCCTCCATATACATGTGTTGTTATACATAGATATATATATATATATATAATGTACATCATTATGTATGAGATAGAAATAATACTATCTTTGAAGATAAATCATCCAATAATCGCTGTAGTATAAAATGGAAGAAGGCTAAAGGTGAACACATGATTGATCCATGTATAGATGGTAATATAATACTGACTAGTAGCACCCTGGGAAGGGTGCTAAGCCAATTAGGTGGCTGGAACAGTGGGCTAGAATACACAATCCTCGCCTGCTGTTCGAGCCACCCGAGGCCCTTCCCCGGGTGGCAATTTTTTAACCTTTTCTTTTTTTTTCTAACGTGACAATGTAAGAGGGGAAGACTCTCCCTGTTGCCTCCACATGTTAGAAAAACCCAATTCCCCTTCCCCCCACCTCAACATACCTGTGGGATCGGAACCTTGCGGTCCGGTCCCCGATGCTCTTCCCTTCTGGCTGCCCCCATCAAAATAGAAAAGGGATTAGGTCCCTTTTCAGATGGTGGTGGCCATTTTGGAACATGTATTTCATGGCCGCCGTCATCCAAAAAAGGAACGTAGTCCATTTACTATTTTAATGGCGGCGGATAATTAAATAAAACAAATTTTCAGGCTGGAGATGGGCTTGTGGTGAGCTCATCTCCTGTTGGACAAAAAAAAAAGAAAACGTTCTGCACCACGTGAAATCCCAGGGTGCGAATAGCATTCATGCCCCAGCTGAGGGGGTAGGGGATGGACATGGGGTTTAATGGCCTGCAGCCCGAGCTGAGGTGCTCGCTTCGCTCGGGCCTACCAAAGCTCAGGCTGGCTGGCCATTAAACCCCATGTGCGTACCCCAGCTGGGGCATGACAGCTATAGTGGACTCACCCATCCCTGAGGAAACTATCAATAACAACGCAACTCATAAAACCTTTAGGAGAAGCATTCCCCCAACAAAAAATATTCTGGAAAGAGCCTTTAACCATAGTGTAAAAACAGGGGGGGGCAAACTATTTTGCAGGCACCCAAAAGCAGTGGTAGGAAAACAGGTGCTATCCTGTTACTCAGGAAAAAGTACAAAGAAGCCCTGAAACGTAGGAAAGTTGAGTTCACACATAAGGCCTGGGAGGATTTGACAAAGGAAGCAGAAGATAATACATACAAAATATTCTAGGAACTGATAGACCATGGACATAAACATCACATATTTCATCAAACGGATGCTGTGTTGCCTCAGGAAGTCTGGTTTAGTCATTTTGATTCATAATACAATCTTTACACTACAGGCACTATAGCAGATTCTGTCAAGATAGTTGCACCCACAAATCCATTCACAATTGCTGACTAGATCTGATTAATTCAGTTTGATGTTTAAGAAATACAGAATGCAATATCAGCAATAAAAACTGGCAAAAGTGCGGGCCCTGATTTCTTGCTATCTCCTGTTTTTATTGCTTACCAGGTTATTTGAGCCCTTTTAAAAACCAAGGGTATTTAATATAATTTTTTTTTAAAAAGCATTCATCCAGAGAAATGGAGGAAACCTATCTTTAGTCCTATCCACAAAAAGGCCAACTATAGACCGATCTCCCTACTTGACAATGTTTTTAAACATGTTGGCAAAGTCTTTTTTGAACAACTTCAAAATTGGGTGGGTGTAAATGGTATCTTTGTTATAACTGTGCTAGGTTTTAGGGCTGACATGGGAATGGACCTCCAGTGTTTGAATTTATATATCACTTGCAGCCAGCTCTACATTCGGTAATGAGGCACATTTGTATGTGGTGTTTACGGATCTGGCTGAAGCTTTTGATCCTATGGATGAAAATTGTCTGTGAAAGACTGACAGAATTGGGGATGCCATGTGAGCTCCTTCGTATCCTAGAACGCCTGGCATCAACTCTCTGTTTGTCAAACGTTTCTCCAAGCAGAGAGTGGGAGGTAGATCCCTCTCCTCGGCTGGCGCCTCCCTCTGGAACAGCCTCCCCCATCCCCTCAGACTTCAACCGGATCTTCTTAAATTCCAGAAACCTCTTAAGACCTTCCTTTTCTCCTCTTCCTTCCCTCTCCCCCTCCTGTGCTAAACGTTCCCTCTATTGCTGGACTGGGGCCTGTTCCCTTCAGAGTGAGACCACCCCCCACCAGTCCCCGCAGCATTCTCTACCAGCACTTGCCCTTGGTCTCCCTTTACCGGACTATCGCAACTTAGTCCTCTTGTCCACTACATTCCCCCCACCCCTCTTTCCCCTCGCACTGCCTCCTCGGCCCAACCAGCACTTGACCGCCCCCACCCATGGGGGCACCCACTTCTGAACTTCTCCCTCTACCGCCTCCCTCTGCACTTATCACATTGTTCATGCACTTGCATGGTAGCATTGCCACAAGACCAATATAACCGTTTCTTTGTTGTTGTATTCTTATAATTTCCCTTTTTCACCCGCCCCTTCCCTTTTTTGTCTTGTGGTGCCTGGAAACACCTGTGTATAGGCACCATAGAAATGTCCAATAAAATCAAAAATCAAAATAAATGACAGTAATAGTGCAGTTGTTAGGTACAGCAAAGAATGTAGAGTGACCCCCCCTATCCCAGTGAAGAGGGGATGAGACAAGAATGTGTCCTAGGGCCTCATTACACGGGTGGCGGTAAGGGTTTACCGGTACCGGTATTGTACCGGTACCGGTAAATCCTTACCGCCTTACTACGAAGTCCCTTTGCGGGTTGGGGAATTTAACGCCTGCTTTTTGCAGGCGTTAAAAACCAACCCGCAAAGGGACCCAGGGAGCTAATTACGGTACCGCAATTTGCGGTACCGTAATTAGCGCCTTCCCCATTCCCATTATGCTCTATGGGGCAAAAATGGGGAAGGGCAATGGTGGAAGGGGGAATTACCGCCCCGCCAACCTTGGAATGGGGCGGTAATTCCCCTTTCCACCATAGCGGTGCTGGTATTTTACCGGCATGAACCATGGCGCTAATAGCGCCATGGTTTACCGCCTACCGTGTAATGAGGCCCTTTGTATTCAGGAGGAAAATGACATCACAAATGAGAAAATTCAGCATTGACGGGAATCTAATAGAGAGAGTGAAATCATATAATGACTTGCATGTTCATTTTTTAGAGAAATTGTCTGACTTAATACACGCAGAGAAGCAAGCCATCCAAATGAAACAAGCTGCAGGAGGGATATATTCCTTTGCAGCTAAATTTAAAGCACAGCAGTGAAAGAAGACACTCTGAGCTTAAGCAGCTTAAGTCCACATCTGTAGCACTGTACTCAAAGAGCAGGCAAGCTCCAGAGAACTTACAATGGGCCTCACTACACGGAAGGCGGTAAGGGTTAACGGTCACCGGTAATGGTACCGGTGACCATTAACCCTTACCGCCTTACTACGAGGTCCCTTTGCGGGTTAGTACTTTAACGTCTGCTTTTTAGCAGGCATTAAAAACCAAGCCACAAAGGGACCAGGGTGCTAATTGCGGTACCGCAATTTGCGGTACCGTAATTAGCACCTTCCCCATTCCCATTATGCCCTATGGGGCAAAAATGGGAATGGGGAAGGGCAATGGGGGAAGGGGGAATTACCACCCCGCCAACCTTGGAATAGGGTGGTAATTCCCCTTTCCTCCAAGGCGGTGCCGGTATTTTACCGGCATGGACCAAGGTGCTAATAGCCCCTTGGTCCACCGCCGTCCGTGTAATGAGGCCCTATATCTTTTGTAAACAGCTATTACCTTTATCCAAGTCAGCACCAAAGTTAGCTGGGCACAAGGGGGGGCTAGGGCTCCACTCTATGGAAGACCAGATGAAACCTGCACCTATGGGCACAAGGGGGGGCTAGGGCTCCACTCTATGGAAGACCAGATGAAACCTGCACCCATGGGCACAAGGGGGGGCTAGGGCTCCACTCTATGGAAGACCAGATGAAACCTGCACCTATGGGCACAAGGGGGGGCTAGGGCTCCACTCTATGGAAGACCAGATGAAACCTGCACCTATGGGCACAAGGGGCTAGGGCTCCACTCTATGGAAGACCAGATGAAACCTGCACCTATGGGCACAAGTGGCTAGGGCTCCACTCTATGGAAGACCAGATGAAACCTGCACCTATGGGCACAAGGGGCTAGGGCTCCACTCTATGGAAGACCAGATGAAACCTGCACCTATGGGCACAAGGGGCTAGGGCTCCACTCTATGGAAGACCAGATGAAACCTGCACCTATGGGCACAAGGGGGGGCTAGGGCTCCACTCTATGGAAGACCAGATGAAACCTGCACCTATGGGCACAAGGGGGGGCTAGGGCTCCACTCTATGGAAGACCAGATGAAACCTGCACCTATGGGCACAAGGGGCTAGGGCTCCACTCTATGGAAGACCAGATGAAACCTGCACCTATGGGCACAAGGGGCTAGGGCTCCACTCTATGGAAGACCAGATGAAACCTGCACCTATCACTTAACTTATGAGAATAATGAACAGCACCAAAGCTAAGCTTTCAAATTTCTCATAACCAACCTGTTTAAACCTGAAAGAGGGGATGCAAATTCCATGGCTGTGATTTGTACATCAAATGTTATCTACAGTACAGCTCTCTAGGTCTTGCGTCTGTGATAACGGAATAGATACATCTACGATAAAAAGAAACCTTGGTGAGCTAGAGAGCATTATTAACACATAGATGGAAGTCTAGAACTGACCAAACCTCTAAACATTACATTAACAGCTATCTCATCCCCCATAGGGCCTCGGGTGTATTTGACCAGAGATTTTATTTAAAGGATAGATTCTACATCACAAGGCGCCGTTTTACTGGGTTGGCTCTAATTGTAAGCTGGTCCAAGCCGTTTGGCTTTGAGGACACAATAGCTCAGGTACTGTGTCCCTTTTGCCGAGTTACACCTGAAAGCCCCTTTCATTTTTTGTAAATTTTTTGTCAAATGTATAAAACACTGGTAAATGTTTCACTCTGCCCGGCCCTGAGAAAACACACTGTGAGCAAATGTCATCCATCCTTTGTATCTTTACGGCAGACACTCTTCAAGGTCAACAGGTTTTCCGGTGCCGTTGGTGAACCTGGCCTGGCAGAGTGATTTAGGGACGAGTCTGGTCGAGCAGCATTAATGATGGGTACTGTTGGCTCTGGAAGATTTGAGACCCACTTGTCTCCCTCAGTACTGTTGGACGTGTTCCCCATTAGAGCCCCCAATGCCCCACCCTTCCCAAGTACTTCCAGGAGCTTTAAAAGTAGCTTCTTCAGTCTCATCGTTTCGGCCAAAACAGAACTACAGCAGCAGCCGTTGACCGCCAATGCCCGTTTGCAGACCCGATCAGTGGTGGACATTGCGACTGTCTCTAAATGCAGAGGAGGACAGGGGGAATTGACACGGGCTGGGTCCCACTTTTGGTGCATCTGATCCCCGTTACTAGGGCCTGTGTCAGCGGGATCACATCACCGCAGACGTCCTCCTGCCAGGCTTTGCTCTCTATTGTCTCACTGTCCTGTGAGCTGATGGTTTGTTAAGTGGTAAAGGGGAGCTCGCCTGTGGTGTCCCTCAACTGTGACACCCCCATGTTTGTTTCAGCAGTGTCAGCGCTATCGGCGGTATCGAGGGCTGTCAGGATTCTCCAACAGACACTGGCTGGGGATTGCCGTGTCAGGCAACGGGGTGCTTAATGTAGTCGGGGTGGGGTGGTTATCATTATGGTTAATGCTTCCTGCAGCAGTACAGAAGCAGGAACCAACAGAGGACATGTGCATGCTCCTGTGAAACCCCCTGACATTAGTGGCATTATTGGGTAGTTAGTGACATCGACAGTCGCGTCTGCATCTACATCCCAGCGCAATGCGTAGCTAGCAGCAACCCTCGCGGTACTTTTATTATCCGTATTCACCTTAAATTCTTCATTTTGCCTATACCTGTGTCGACCTGGGGATCCAAACATGTGTTAACAGTTGTAGCAGGAGTAACATTTATACCAAGGAAGTGGTGCAGCCCATCCATCAGGGCGTCTGCCTCCCCCACAGGTCCTATGGGGCCGCTCGGTCTGCCTTTTTTCGCACCATAGGAGTGGGAGGCTGGTGGAATGAATCATTCGCCTCACTGTTAGGATTTTCCATTTGTGAACATCGATTGCCATAGTAGGTTTACTGGATGGTGGGAGGGTACTCTTTCACTTGTCACAATGACAGAAATATCAGTCATTTCTATCCTTGTTGGTTAAAGGTCAGAGCGACATTGCAATAAAATGTCCGAGTAGCAAGACCCACTCCTCACCCGTGCAGTTATTGCTCCCACAAGTGCTTCACAAACTTGAGGGGTGGGGGTCTGCGCTGCCCTCTACCTACAGGCACTGAACACTCTGCAGGATGCTGAACACCTACTTTCCCCATGGGCTTCTCCTTGTGCATAAAGACCACTGGCTTTGCTCTCCTTGAGGGGGCGTGGCCAGCAGAACTGGCAGGACTACAGTGGCTTTCCAGGGACACTCCAGCTGGGCGCGGGATACCAAACAGCTGTGCTTTTCCCACCTGTGGGCTTTGTCCTGTGGGTAAGGATCTCTGACTTTTCTCTCTTGAGGGGGGTGTGGCCAGCAGGACTGGCAGGGCTATGGCGGCTTTCCAGGGACACTGCAGCACCCATGCCCTTTCCCCTGTGGGTAAACATCTCTGGCTTTTCTCTCCTTGAAGGGGGAATGGCCAGCCGAACTGGCAGGGCTACAGCGTCTTTTCAGGGATACTCCAGCTGGGCTCGGGATAGCAAACACCTGCACTTTTTCCCCTGTGGGTAAGGATCTCTGGCTTTTCTCTCCTTGAGGGGGCGTGGCCAGCAGGAACGGCGGGGCTACGGTGGCTTTCCAGGGACACTGCAGTGGGGCACAGGATACCAAACACCAGTGCCCTTTCCCCTGCAAGCTTCGTATTGAAGATATCTACAGAATAAACAGTGTGTATTGTGTAATCTATTATTACATAATGAAGAATATAGTTTAAAAAGCTACTTATTTATTAAATCAAGTTTTCTCTTTCGGTAGGCTTATGTATTTTAAAAGTTTATGTCTGTTGCTTCTGATGTTTTAATTGAATTTTAAAGGTAATTTATTTATTTTATGGACTTCAATGTAATTATGTATCTGAGTATATTTATGATCTGCTTCCATGGATAATGTCATAATTATCAAAAATAAAGCTTAATTTTTATTTGGTTTGATGAGGTAGAAAGAAGTTGAAACTTAAAAATTAAGTTCAAACTGTTTTCTAACTTGCAAAAATTAGGAGAATTTTGAAAAAATCAGTACACCTGTAAGTAACTTGGATGAGGGGTAAAGCTGTGGGGTGAGAACATGGGACTAAGGCATGGGATTGGGGGCAGGGACTTAGTGTGCAGGACTAGAATGAAGGACCAGGTAGAGAGACAAGCACAAGGGAATAGCACTAGGATGAAATGGAAGGATGAAAGACTAACACTAGAGGCTAGGACTGGGACTGGAGACTAAGACGAGACAATACGACTAGGATGATAGACTATCAATAGAGACCAAAACCAGGGACTTGGATGAGTGACTGGTACAAGAGAACACACTAGGATGAGGCACCTAGACTTGGATAAAAGAACAGTATGTGGGACTAGGACTTAAGGAGGCACTAGGACTAGGATGAGAGACAGACACTGTGCCCCAGACTCTATAAATTGCTCAGCTCTTCACTTCTCTTTCATTTACTTATTATGTGATGCTGAGACTTGGTGGCAGATGAAAGTATGCTGAATAGCAGGACACCTCATTACAAATTACAATCTCTTGTGCAGCTGATGCTTTTCAGTGACTTTGCCAGTTGCTTTACCAACTAAATAGTCATCTTCTCACCACCCCTCATTTCTCTCTGCTCTCAGTGGCCGAAATGTGTCACTAAATTACTACTGTGCCAAAACCAAACATCAAGGGATAGTTTTACATACATTTGAGAGAAATGTACAAACACAATATGCTCAACATTTGATTTTGAAACAGGGCAAAGCAGAGTTTACAGTGTGTATTACAACCACCCAATGATGGGAAATATGTTTTTAAGGCTTTAGTGTTGATTGTACTGAACATAAAACCTTATGGCTACATATTAAGCCACAAACGGGTCCAACAACCATTTGGAATAAAGCAGAGACCTTTGTAAAATGTTAACAATCTCTATTGTTTCTAGTTTTTCATCTACAGGCCAAGATACAAACACTACCACCACTTAATGAAAACCATTCCCAGGCTTTCAAAGATAACAAAATTGAGGAGGAGGACACTGAAGCAAATGCCAGAGTATCCCCAAAACTCCCTGAACAGTTGAATGAATTATACCATAGGCTGAACATCACAGAATTTGGCAATAACTTCGATACCATAAGAAACATGAAAGATTTTGAAGAGGAAATCAAGATCATCACAGTGAAATTTGATGATTTATTGGTGAGGATGAATAACATCACGGTGATCACAGGTAATGTTCAATTTGACACCTTTACAGAAAATGTATTATATATGTTCAAACTCGATTTCCTTTCTTTGAACTGTAAAAGTGGTTAACATTACGAGCAAACAGTTTTACATGCACAAACAGTACATCTTGTTATACAATCAAATGAAAGTTACACAATGTTCTAGAGCTACACATCAATATTAAGTCAAAGAATATTAAGACCTAACAGGCGAGTGTAGTTTTTCTATGGTTGTGTTTGCTTAGGCTTAGAAGTACACTGTACATGCCTGCATTCAGTATCTCTGCATGGCCTTGGACTAAACAATTGCATATTGTCAGATGGCTTTAGTAATGTTCTGTTATGCTTACAGTGCCTACAGCGCCTATAACTCCTGGCACGGTCATGTGTAATACAATATTATAGCTATCACTGCAGTGTTTAGAGGTGGGCAGGGCTGGTAACAGTCCATCAGCTTGAGCGTAAGTTAGGTCAGACCAAAGAGAGGGCCTGGGGCAAGAGAGGGTGATAGCTATAAGCATCCAAGGGCATCACCCGATAAGCAGAAACAATGACAGACATCTGGTGACGAGGCAATTATGGCTGTGAAGAATGTTGGCAGTTACTGACAGATTCTGCCTGCCCTCCTGCCATCTGATGGGAGAGACACTCTTAACTTGGGTGCTGTTTTACTATCTTTGCAGTGTACATTGGACTAATCCAATGATCAGTAACATGATACACATGTCAGGTCTACCATGTGTTTATTCGGAAACTTCACATTCTGGACTCTAACACCGTCAGCGATTCACCAGGTCAACATAATCCACAGCTCGACTCCGACCAGCAAATCCCTCTAACTAGCCCAGCATGGAGGAAAGGAGCTCCATTTATTGTGGCACACTCTTTATAAGCGGGCTTGATGGACTAAGTACAAATGGGGCGTGATGTTCCCTGAGAACAGCATCCCCCCAATACTCAGCTCCAAGCCACTCCATGATACCCGACAGCACACTGAGGATATAAACCTGTGAACCCACCTACCAAGACAAACACTCAAGCAGTCACTCAACCAATGTTCCCCTCCAATGCCACACATCTACACCTTCCTTCGACCACTGCTAGAACAATCAAAGGCAAATGTTCCCCTCCAGGACTGACCAAACATGGGATGTCAGAGACCCATGGCATGTTCGGCAAGGTATGTAACTTTATTCTGCAACTAATGTCTAACTCTCAATCGCCTATGCCGAGCAACACTCATGCAACTGCTACACCACCACCCTCCACCTGACAACAGTGTATCCCAGACTGCCCCGGACAACCGCTTCTATACTCTCTGGCTTCCCTCTGTTCCTCACATAACCTCACACACTCTACCTTTTTAGTGACAGGAAATGAAGGCCTGGGAAGCCATGCAGATGTCAGACAGTGTGCTATAGTAATAGCAAGACCCATTAACATAACAAAACATATGATATAACGTAACATAAAACAAATGTTCACACACTTTTCATACAAGTGTTTACTCAACTTTATAATCAATAAATATGACACATTATATCTGGTAACTCATTAAAGGATTGTACTGGTGCTACTGCAATACTTCAGGGGGGTAGAACTAGGGCAACATTTGGTGGAGCACACAAAACATTTTTCAAAGTCTTTTTTCACCAGAGCAAAGTTAACCCTAGTGGTGAGCGCTAGCACACGCATTTCCTGCAACAGTTAAGCAGTTATTACCTTAGTTCTCATATTGTGCACATTTTCACTTGCACCGGTCTAACGTTTCTGTAAAGAGGCCCCTGATATTTGTGATTTTCCCTTTAATGTTAGGTGGCCTATTTTTGTTATGTCTATTCTATTTCAAAAAAAGCAATTGCAAGAAATGACACACATGGCCTGATTTCCAAATAAAGTTTCAATGAGATTGCGCCATTGTAATAGGTTCTTGTAAATCACGCCCATATTCTTAATTGCATTCAGAGGAAATAGATGATTGGAAGCCAATGGTGCCTGCAATGTACACGTTGTGAGTGGTATCTTGTTGCGAAAGACAACCACAGAAGGGAGACTAAAAGATTTAGTTTGGAAAATGATGAGTTATTTAATGTGTCTTTTATATAGGTGCATGTCAACAGTCAATCTAACCTGGGGAGACCACAATGCATTCCACAAAGCAGGAGCCAGTACACAGAAGGACCTGCCACAAACTCGTTTCATGAAGGTGTGGATGGTTTAGGGGTGATTACATTTTGATTAGCTGGTTTTCTAAAAGAAACAAGGGTCTTGGTTATGTATTGCCTGGATGGACACACACGTGTCCTTAAACTCCATTAATGTATCCACACGCTGAGAGCAGTGGGAGGACAGCCATCAAAAGCCATCAAAATGTGTTCTTAGGACCACCGATATATGCACAATCATGCATAGTGGCATTCTTCAGCCTCAAGTCAGCACTAATGCATATTCAAAATAGGAGAGCATCCAGTAGGTTGTTGCCTGTACTTCAAGGTCAAAGAAAGGAATAGGAATACAACCAACAGTTTACAACAATTGAATGCTTGAAAAACAAAACAAAGAGGCAATTAGTGGTGCCATAGAACATTCTGCATCAATCAGGACACTTGGCTTTTGCACCATTGTTACTGATTAAGGATAATCCTTCCAGTATTTAGACCAGAGGTATCTTGGCTATATCGGAAGCTGCCTCCTATGACTAATGTCTCAATTTTTGTTAGATTCACGGTTAAGTTATTCACACTGATCCAGATGTCTATGAGTACTTCTTGTCAAAAAGTGGACTTAGGGATAGGACAGTCCTGTGTAAAGATTAAATGGCAGAGTGGCAGTGCAGGATATCCCTGAATGACACAACCCATGTCCCTGCTTTAGAGAAATCAAAGGGAATAGATAGGTTGTACTGGTGATCCTCTAGGGAGAAGTTAGCATGTTCAAGATGTGACCCTTCCAAAACTGTTTCTTCGAGGCACATATGAAGGCATGGTTGATGATGTGAAGCAGTTTGCAATTAAAGCAATATCAATGCACATACATAACCCTTGTCGCATCCTGTGTCAAATTGTGAAAAATCAAGGTAATTACTTGCTGAGTGTACCTTGGTGGACTGAAGCCAGCATTGTCTATTAAATCTCGCAGTTTGTGTCCTCCCACCTTCACTGTTAGTTTTGGCAAATTTGAGATGGGTGGAATTGCTCCATATCTGAAGGATCTGCTTGGTATTGCTTCTAACTGTGGAGATTTATGCCAGTTGTTCCATGTTTAAGACTTTCCCGGATTGCAGTCATTAATGCATGATAACTTTATTTCAATGACCCTATGATATGATATGATATGATAGTTCATTTATATAGCGCCTATACACAATGTGTTTCAAAGCGCTTCAAGGCAAGAGAGGGAACAAGGGAAAAAACAGTGACATTCTTACAGGCCATGAACAGTAAGGATGTGGAATTAACTATCGTACTCGGCCTGACGACATTTCAGATAGCGCAAGAGCTAAAACATAGATAAGGAAGGGAGGGGGAGAGAGCGGCAAACAGGAAAGCACCAGGTGGGCGGGGCTTGCTAAGTGGTGAAGAAGAGTGGCAAACAGGAAGGCACCAGGTGGGCGGGGCTTGCTAAGTGGTGAAAAAGAGCGGCAAACAGGAAGGCACTAGGTGGGCGGGGCTTAGGCCAGGTGACCTAGATCCACTTGCACCTGCTCCCCATCTGCCCTGTGCAAATACAGTTCTGAATACTATAGGGGTGCATCAACTCATTACAGTGATTCTCCTTTATTTAATTGCTAACGTGTTCTCTTAGAGGAATACAATCCTGAAATACAGGCAAAGAAAGGACAGAGTTTGGCACATTTGCATTTATCAGGTGGGATAAGGATGATATCCCATACTTCACTAGCACTCTTTGTGCATTTTAAGGTGTATTTTGGAGATCCTGTTATGAAAGACCATAGCAATGTTGTTTCAGGGGGCTTCTGCAAATGTGTTCAGTTGATGTCTACCTGCCTTCTCCAATAGCCTTTACAGAAATGGGACATTTGAGATGGAGTAGAAATTTGCCATATCATTAGAGTCTGTATGTATTTTATTTTAGGAATTGATGTAAAATAAGCCAATGTATTATGATATTTCATTTTTGGGAGGAAAGACATACATTATTGGGTACATCTGATGGAGGCGATCTTACCTTCTGGAAGGTATTTTTGCATCATTTCCTTTCAAGGACATTTTTTTGCCGGATCACTTATGTACAATGGATGGTGCTGTTTTTTTTATCCTGGATTGTCGTCTTGATTAAAAGAAATAATTTTATCTAGACTGATTGTATCTTCTTGCTTACATATCCAGGACTGTGAGAGGGAGCGGGGGATTAAAAGGAGTTGATAAAACTACTAAGAAAATGATAGAGAATTCCATCATTGATAGTTGTTTGAGAACATGTATATGTAGCAGTAATGGTGACTGGATCAACCGTTCATTACTGAAGTAGAATATAACATCCTCAGTGTCTGTCACTGTGTATGGAAATCTTTGATTTTGGGGTTTATTGAAAGTTGTGCACACTTCTAATTGATGTTTCAGGTGTGTTCCTTCTGGATTTTTCTGTCCTTTAGTGAAACTGCCTTACTATGGAAAGATTGTTAAGGTTGTGATTGTGAGGTTGAATGTTAAACCCGTAAAACCTTGACAGTATTATCTCAAGGTTAGGGCATGGAAGCAAGTAGAAAGAAATCTGTTTGCGAGGGAGATGATATATATTGTATTAAGGGTCATTTGCAACTGGAAGCAGATTGTAGTGACATTCCTGACTGTAAAGATGTCTGAGTATAAGACGCCTTGTCTTTGTCCCTGGTCAGAATTACCTCTGTAATGAATGGGTGCCAGTTACACCGGAGGTAGGATTCAGTAATACACATATTAGGTTCATGAGACTGAAAAAGATGGTAGATATCATTTGTATGGCTTACATTTCAGCAGCCGTTTGCAAGGATGCCTCTCCTACAGTTCTCATAAGAACTGAAATGTGAGAAGACAGATTATGCTAGTGCTGTCTGAAATAAGTGTTATAGAACAGATTGATAATTCATTATTTCATATCCATGAGCAGATGGTGGGTGCTGGGGATGTGAAATATATTTAGATAGGGGTAGGGATTCTAAGCTTTGTTTACCAGAAATCTCTCATTTTCTGCAAGGACGGTCAAATGGCCTTGGGCTCTGTTTACCTTGGGCAGTGTGTGTTCCCCTTTGCCTATCTAAGTTTATGTCTTGAAGGTTTATGGAGAAATCACAAAATGTAAAAAGAAATATCCAAAATGTCAACACTAATAAGGAGTTCAACTGTACACTGTATTTAAATTGGAACTATTCACATAACTCATTAAATTAGAATTATCAACAATCTTCTGTAGTTTGTAATGTATCATATTTTGATGCATATAATGAAATTAATACATCACTTGCAGCATGTGTCAAATATGGTAAACATGTGTGTTACAAACGTGACTGTGGCATCATTGTTGGGTACACAAATAGAACATGGTGAAGATATTGGACGTGCTGGCGGCAGGATTATATCCTGGGGCTGTCGGATTTGGTCACGACTGACACTCTTACTGCCAACTTGAAGGTAGAGACGACCCTCAGTTCTACACCGCCTACTACCTTTCGAGTAGAGAGCACCCACAGGCATCAGTGGAGATGCTACGAATACTTCAAATGTCGTCATTTCGTTTTTAAATGTTGTCTTGGTTACGTGGTCACCTGTATATCTCCTGATGAATGTTCCATAATAACTGTAGGAACTGAAACATGTCGAGCTAATACTCTGTACTGGCACCAGAGTTATTACGTTTTTTGACATACTGATTCTAATTACTGTAGAGTACGTTGCACTTTTTGTAAAGCGTACCTCTTGATGTTGAGTGTATCCCTGTTTTTGATACACTGTCAATTAGCTAATTCTAGCTTATCACGTAACGACTGTTTGATATATGTTTAAATGTTTATGAATTGTATGTACTGTGGACCACACTATTTAATCACTTTTTAGGTCATAATTCTATTAAATCTGATGTTTATCATTTTAACCACGACTGGTCCTTTTGTGGCTCTCCCAATGGGAGCTCTTTATATGTGTGGCATCTACACTATAGCTCTGTCTCCTCTTTAAACACGGATCTTTGTCCTCCCGGACTTAGACAGAGTATACGTTGCTAACCTATCTTAGTTAAACGTATACCGGGTTTCCTCCCCATTTAAGTTGAAGATATTGGACACCAAGATCACATAATGGTAAAATTCTTCTTTGGTACAGAATCTCTACCTGAAATCAAGTTGTTGCCTATTTGTAATAGTGTGTAGAGGGCTGAGAGTGTCTTCTGCTCAGACGTGTTCTGGACTATCATTATGGTGTATGCACCTCGCTCACCCCATGACCCCCAGGATAAGAACTGGTAGATAGGCACTCACACAAGGGACACAGTATGCGTATGAGTCTAATAAACAATAGAAGTAGACTTTGTATGCGGACATGGCCGGAGCGCATGGCAAGAGGCTGCTTATGAGCTGAGCTCCACGACATAAATCCTGCCTAATCCTTAATGCACGACTGCCGGGAGACTTGGAGTTTGCGCATGTGGAGCCCTGAACAGATCAAAGTTTGGCCCTGGGTTGCTACTTCAAGAATTGATGGAGTTATCCAATGAAGCTGAGATGTCGCTGGCAATTCAGGATGGCACCGCCCCAAGTGATGAGACTGCTCTGTGATGGGATGGCAGGCAACACAGCCAGGCCATCTTCTCTTTTCACTCCCTTTTTTCCCTGCTCAGAGAAAAAGCAGTGAGGGCTCATATCCTTGGAACTGCTTCCTGCTGATTGTTTCATAGCCCAAAGGCAATGCTGTGTGATCCTGATAGACGCAAGATAGGATCTCCTTCCTTAAATACTGACCCCTACTACTGGAGGGTGGATGAGATAAGATTGACTACAGGGGTGTATCAGGGCTTGGCTGGAACTGGGACTGGAGTCCCCCTGGACTGAGCCTGTTTGGGAATAGGGAAACAGGATCTCCCTGAAGCTGTCTGCACATGCAGGGGTGTGTGAGACTTTGGGACACAACAAGCCTACCAACACAGTGGACCATTTGGTTCAGTTGGATTTAGGATGTGGCCAGATGTCTGCACTGGCTCCCCACCCCCGCTTAAATTAAGCTAAGATGAATACCTTCACGCAGCGAGCGAGGGAAGCCCTTTGGAGAAGGCCATGATGAAACCCAAACAGCATGACTTGCCCTTGGAGGAACATTCCATTCCTGACTGTGATAGCCCACTTAGGTCCTCTTTTGAGCAAATGGTAGGGGAAGTTGGAGCTGATGTCTCTCTTCTGTGGCAGGATCTCAGAGTGCTCCCGGGAAAGGGTGAGTCTGTCCAAGTTGGAATTATCAGAGACAGCGATGCGGACGGAGACACTGACGGGGCAGGCAGATACTTTATTATTGTGGACCGCAACCCTGGAAGATAGAATTGAGGATGCGACGGGCAGGGCGAGGAGGAACCATATTAGGATTTTAGGCCTGCGTGAATGCAAGGAAGGTATTGACCCAACAAACTACATTGAAAACATGCTGTTGCAAGAGGTGTGCCCGAGAAAGCTATCAAAGGGGTTTGCTGTGTAAAGAGCCCACAATAGGACTATAGGATTGGTCACAAAGACTAGCGGATCAGATACTAGACTACAAATATCCCTGGATTTGTTTACAACCTACAGGGCACAGCAGAGGAGACATAGCACCCTTGCACCAACACACAGAGACAATATAGATATAGCTCCTATAATCAACTATATGCTTCCTAATGCTTCCTAATTAGATATCTGTTAATGGTATTTTGTGTTTTTGTAATTTTAATTGTAATTGTAATTGGTTATTTATAGCGCGCAGAGGTTTCTAAGCGCGGACCCGGGGATCGAACCTGTGCTGCTCTGAGTCATCTTGTTACCAAGGCGAGCGTATTGCCCCTGATATATCCTCCAAAGAAATTGATTGACTCTTGCACCTGTTATTTCACACTGAATTTATGTATGTCCTGTTTTATGTATATGATTTGTACTATGTTTCAAGAAAAGAATTGAAAAAAGAAGATACCTTTGAGATTTGAGGAGGGACAGTAATTGGGCTCCACCTTTTTCTATGAAGAAAAACCGATAATTAAAAATTAAAAATAAGGGCAATGAGAAAAGCCTGGTCTAACAATAACTAAACAGGAGTTATGTATTGCATGATCAATTATTTGCAAATCATCTAGAAGGGACCTGTTTTAGGTACACCACGCAAGGGATGTTTAATGACAGAGCATCACAAATTGTCTTAGAATGCATCTATTAGGACTCCCCTTATGTTATAAAGAGCCCACAAGGCACTTGTCAGAAGACCCCTTCCTGGAGCACAGCCATGATCGATGATTGCTAAAATTCTCAATTACAAAGACAAAGAGTATGTTTTGAGATTTTACAGACTTGGAGGGAAGGTAAGAAGAGGCAATCTAGATATAGCGATCTAGCCAGATTTGACAGCGCTTGCACAAAAGCGATGTAAGCAGTATGATGCAGTGAAGGCTCGGCTAAGGCAACACCAACTGCAGTATTTGCTGATGTATCCGGCGAAGTTGCGTATTGTACAATGGGAAATTCTGTTTTTTTGAGACTCCGGAAAGTGCGCACCATTCCGTAAACCAACAGAACATTCACGGTGCACCTGAGGATGCCACTCATGAGGACCAGGAATGAAAAGCCTAATGGTTGAAAATTGCTGTGACGGATTTATTGGAGAGGGGATATTTGGAAAGGTCTCAATGGGAGTTGGACGCTGTCCCCAGAGTGGATGTTTTGAACAGACCAGGGCATGGAGACCGTTGTTGCTGCTGAGACCGCATACCGGGAACAAATATTCAATCATGCCTTGCAGTGTTCATTTACGCTGCTTACCGTGATTCTTATTTTTGGGGGCCAGGATTGGGAGCGGACTTGCTGCCGTTGCAATGGATGTTGTTGGTCTCTAACTGACAACACTAACTAGCTCTGTTTTCTTACCTGGGCAACAGCCTGAGTGACGACTTGGTGGTCGCTGGAGTGAACGCTAATGTGAAAACACTCTGGTGCCCCTGCCCCACTAGGTCTGGGGTGATTTTAGATGATATCTTGAATAGTAGTTTGCTGTTGAGAGACAGTTATTTGTTGGGTTGTGTTTAGTTGAATAGTAGGGGATGATGGGTTTATCTGTCTTTTTAAACTGGGTATTATGGCACACTGCTTGTATGTATGGCCATGTTATTCGCGGATATAGATACGAAATGCGTGAGCTCTGAGGAGCAGTGTTGGGAAGGGCAACGGAAAGTACGTTTGGATTGAATGATGATGATGGCTGATCTACGAATATTGTTGTGGAATATTCGTTGCTTAAGTGGTTATGCTACGAGAAATAACAGTGTACAGCTTCCTTTGGCGCAAGATCATTTCTATTGCATTGATGCAGAAAACACACCCGGACAGGAGTAGGCAAGATGCTCTGCTTAAGAGATGGGCTCTGTTTGGGGTGGTTTCAACGTAATCAACCTACTCAAATTAAGTTAACTTTCAGGTGGATAAGGTCATCAGGGCAATGGAAGGCTGACTGATATGTGTGAATGGCTGTATTGAAGGGAAACCCATTTACATTATTAATACCTATGTGCCCAATCAGGTCACAGCTGCATTTCTGGATAAAACATTGGAAGTCCTGGCCGGCTGCAGGGATGTTACCTGTTTTGGGGCGGGGGTTTAATTGCCCGCCGGAACCGTGTTTGATAGATCAGATGGTGTGGGTTATAGAAGATTGTTTGCAAAGCAGGCTCTGTGCAGGATTTTATCAGCACTTAATCTCAGGGAAATATGGAGAGAACATAACCCTGCACCACAAGGGTATTCATTTTACTCACCCCCATGATATTTATAAAATAATTGACTTTATATTTACAGGTGAAGAACACCTACATAGATTCATGCATCGACAATTTTTGGCCAGGGCACTGTCTGACCACTCCCCATTACTTACTATGCTGGTGTGCACAGAATCTAGAAAGGTGATATCCACATAGAGGCTAAGAGTGGAGGCCCTTTTGGATTCATCCCTACAGATAAGGGGTGTATCAGCCACTTTTACTCCCTATAAATAGGCAAATACTGCCAAAGAATAAAAATTGGGTGTAAAAATACTCCCAAGAAAAAATAACAAACTGACACGTAGAACCATGTGACCCAGCTTTCACCCACACAGCTGCATGGAATTGTTTGGACCAGTAGTGCATGTAGTATCACAGGAAGAAACTAGTATTATCACTGCCTTATCAGAAGAATAAACATGCATTGTTTAATGTGCTTGAATAACTGAGTGAAAAAAAATATTATTACAAAAACATTTCCATTTTCCAGTTAAAACATATTTGTACACACTTATAAAATACTCCCATTGGGAATTGTACTTACATTTTTACTCCCTAAAAAATCATTTTACTCCCAACTTAAAAAAAATAAAGAGCTAAATACTCCCACTTCCAAATCTTATCTGGAGCACTGCTTGGATCCATTGTATAAGGAAAGTACCCAGAAACAGATATGGGGGGGTATTGTGAGGTGAATGATCACACTGTCTTAGACTACAGAGTGGTGTGGGAGGCCTTTTTGGTAGTTATGAGGGGTTAGTGTAGGTCCACGTCTGCTGGGATTAGACCGGAGTTGGTCAGGACACTGGGAGATATTGAGGAGAAGATCAAAGATGCAGAACATGCCTCGGCGGAAGGGGAGGGCAATGAACTTTCATTGATTAAACTATGGTAGGAATGTATGGATGCATGGGATAGATTGGAGAAACATAGCTATGCTGCGTATTTTGAGAAGCTGCATGAACTAGGTGACAAGTCTGGGTGATAACTGGCCTGGTAATTAAAACGTGAATGTCCTAGGACAAATATTGTGGAGGTAGTGGATGATTTTGGTGGTAAATGGAAGGCAAGCTCTGAGATTAATAATACTTTTGCTACCTACTATGAGAACCTCTATGGCAGGGACATGGTGGTAGACTCAGAGGAAATATGTATTCACTCCAGAATGTGGGTTTGCCGGTTATTTCTGATGCTCATAATGTATATCTGGAGTCCCCCATAACTGAGCAGAAACTCTTATCAATAATATCACAGCTCACTGTGCCGAAAACCCCCAGCTGTGATGGACTTTCAGCTTATTTTCTATAAGATATATCGGTCGGAGGTAGCAGGGCAAATGTTGGACACACTGAATACATATTATGAGAAAGGGAGTCTTCCCAAATATATGGGTTAAGCAGTGATAGTGCCGGTTGAAGAGCAGTAGATCCTTCCCTCTTTGGTGATATACTGGTGAAAATGTCATTCAACACATGTGCCCCACCTTCTTGTTTAACATTGTGAAAGTCAGAAGCATTGCCCATGAGGCAACCAGTCTGCCCTTATTATAGGCAGGTACATTAGAAAATAGGTGACACTGTGTTAGGGAGAATTCTCCAGAATGGCTAATTTCCCTTAACTACTGAGTCCCTCAGCAGCTTCGCTGGATTTCTAGGATTTTATTTTTTTCACCTGGTAAGCGTGTGACCCTTTTTGCCACTCTTACATGTGTTTTGCTATGTGTATTTCTACTTTTTGTGTGATCTTGGGCACTGGAGCCTCACCTACTCCATAGCACCATATTCATCCATGTGTGTTACACAGCACCTTCAGTGCAGTGACACTGGGTTGTCTTTTAGACTTCCCACCGACTCCATTTCCTAGGGCTGACTACTGTCCCCCAGAAAAGATAAAGTTGCCCTTAACTTTATTTAGTCACTTTTACCACAGACCCAGTACACCACATCTTCCATGGAGTATTAGAAAGGGTTAGTTCTTATCCATTTTTGTCTGTGCCTCTTGGAGCATTGTTTCGCTCCCTTTACATTAAGACTTGGCTGGTGGCAGTGGTATTTACCCTAACCTTTCTACCGCGATTATCTTATATAAACGTGGTAATGTTTTAGGCTAGTATATTAGCCTCAAACATAAACCCACTTGACCAAATACATTTTATTTTGGCTCCGGCCTGGTTTATTCACCATATCTTTTTGTTAAAGTCTTTCTCGTGTTTTACTCTGCGTGCCAAACCAGGTTTGGTCGCTTTGTTCATCGCTTTTTCGCAGGCTTCTGCACAGAAGCCCTCCTTTAGGCACCTGAGAGTCTGGGTAGGCAGGATGTGAGGTAGGGGTTTTAGGACCCCTGCCCTGGGTTCCCTTGGTAACCCAAATAGCACTCCTATCTGATTGGCTAAGGGGACTGGCCTTGCCAGGCCAGCCACCCTGCTGTGTGATTGACAGGCAGGCTGGATGAATGGGGGAAAACTGCATAAAAAGCAGGTCTCTGGGACTGTAAGAGCAGAGTCGCCACTGGAACGAAAGAACCAACGAGGAACTGGAAGAAGAGGACCCCTACAATGACTGATCCACCCAGTGAAGCCCTGCTGCAGGTCCGAATCTCCAGAATCCGACGACAGAGAATATCCTCCAGGAAACTTCTTCTCTTGAGCTGGTGGGACCAACCAGTTCACCCAAACTGCAAGTCAGGACCCCTCCTCTGGTCGAATTCACTGTACAGAGCTACAGTGGGCTGGATAGCCAGAAAGGTCGGGCCCAACTTGGGTTTTAAGGAGCGGACCTTTTAATTGTTGTTTTGCTCTGCTGCTGGTTTCTTCCCTGGGTAGTGCAGGACCCTCCAGTCTTCTTACTTCTGATCAGTCCGACAGTCGCTTCAGGAACCGTGAGCCTGCAGGAACTACCAGGAACGTCTGCCTCAGCTACAGTCCTCTCTCCGTTTTAAGGTACTGTGCAAATCCGATTGTCTGTTTCGTTCAGCCGTGGTGAAAGTGTTTGAAATCTGAGGGCTTGTCCTTCTCTTCTCTTTGAACTAACTTTTCTACCAACCAACCTCGTCTGGAAACCGTGCTACAAACTTTACCGCAAACTACCCTGAACTGTATTATCTTGAGCAAAAGACTTTGAACGATTGACTTTGGCCATAAGCCTTTTCTATCTGATTTTATCATTGTAGTCTCTCTTGTTCGTTTGCCCTGAGTACTTACCTAGTGGTGTGGATTCATTTCTGTTAACTTTTGTCTTTCCCTCCCTTTTAAATTGCTGGAGTGCCATTTTGCTCCCACTTCATTTTGTGAGCTTAACTTGTCTGGAATTTAAGGGAAGTGGTGTGGTATATTAATAATGTGATTTTTAAACTGCTTAGAAAGGTGTAATGTTATACAACTGAAGCGTGAAATACATGTATATTCTTTTACTTGAAAACCTTGAGTCAGTGTTTCCATGAATCATAGTAATTGCTGTCCTTTGTGTAACTATTTGATACTGCTCATTTACTCTTGAGATAAGTCTGGCTGCTCTGCTACTGATACCACTTTAACTGTGTAGTACAGGCTTGTACCAAAGGTGAAATTGTACTGTCACTTGTAGTCATACAGGCCGATTCATGGAATAAATGTGCGCCGAAAATCCCGGCGCAGAGGGGCCAATACGTGCGCTGCGCCGAAAATTAGCGAAAAGCGCAGGGAAACCAGCGCACGTCGATTCATGGAAGTCCGTGCGCAAGAAAAGCAGAGGACGTGCGCCGAAAAAGCGCGCGGCGCAGGCCGGCGCACAGGTCAACCAACGTCGTGCGCCACGGCCACTGCGCTATCACTCCGAGCGCAGCGCACAGCTCTAAAGTAGGCGGAACACAGGGCGGGACACTCGGAATGGGGAATAAAATGGGGCACAACACTCGGAATGGGGAAGAATGTGGGCGGCACGGGGAAAGTATAGGAGGCAAGTGCGCGGAACGCCCACACGCTCGCATACAACACGTATTCATGGAATAGAATAGGGCAAAAAAGCGCACGCTCAAAGCAGCGCACAGGCACAAACAGGCACAAACACGACCGCCACAAGAAAGCAGGCGGTAGCGTCTCTGCGCCTGCAAGAAATGTGCGCTAAAAGGTGCGCCAACAAATAGCACCTATATACAGACATGATCAATGTCCAATACTGTGGCCCTCCAGGACAAATGACGTACAAAGGGGTACCCACAAACACAGACACGCGCTGAGAGAAAAAATAAACGTGTGCGTGCATACCGGGGTGCGCGGGAAGTTGCACACGCGATATGGCCGGGTACGTGGATTACAGGGGTGCGCGGGAAGTACCACACGCGATTAGTCAGGGTACGTGGATTGCAGGGGTGCGCGGGAAGTTCCACACGCGATATGGCCGGGTACGTGGATTTCAGGGGTGCGCGGGAAGTTCCACACGCGATATGGCCGGGTACGTGGATTTCAGGGGTGCGCGGGAAGTTCCACACGCGATATGGCCGGGTACGTGGATTGCATGGGTGCGCGGGAAGTTCCACACGCGATATGGCCGGGTACGTGGATTGCAGGGGTGCGCGGGAAGTTCCACACGCGATATGGCCGGGTACGTGGATTTCAGGGGTGCGCAGGAAGTTCCACACGCGATATGGCCGTGTACGTGGATTTCAGGGGTGCGCGGGAAGTTCCACACGCGATATGGCCGGGTACGTGGATTGCAGGGGTGCGCGGGAAGTTCCACACGCGATTAGTCAGGGTACGTGGATTTCAGGGGTGCGCGGGAAGTACCACACGCGATATGGCCGGGTACGTGGATTGCAGGGGTGCGCGGGAAGTTCCACACGCGATATGGCAGGGTACGTGGATTTCAGGGGTGCGCGGGAAGTACCACACGCGATATGGCAGGGTACGTGGATTTCAGAGGTGCGCGGGAAGTACCACACGCGATATGGCAGGGTACGTGGATTTCAGGGGTGCGCGGGAAGTCCCACACGCGATATGGCCGGGTACGTTGATTTCAGGGGTGCGCGGGAAGTTCCACACGCGATATGGCCGGGTACGTGGATTTCAGGGGTGCGCGGGAAGTTCCACACGCGATATGGCCGTGTACGTGGATTTCAGGGGTGCGCGGGAAGTCCCACACGCGATATGGCCGGGTACGTGGATTTCAGGGGTGCGCGGGAAGTTCCACACGCGATATGGCCGTGTACGTGGATTTCAGGGGTGCGCGGGAAGTTCCACACGCGATATGGCCGTGTACGTGGATTTCAGGGGTGCGCGGGAAGTTCCACACGCGATATGGCCGGGTACGTGGATTGCAGAGGTGCGCGGGAAGTTCCACACGCGATATGGCCGGGTACGTGGATTGCAGGGGTGCGCGGGAAGTTCCACACGCGATATGGCCGGGTACGTGGATTTCAGGGGTGCGCGGGAAGTTCCACACGCGATATGGCCGTGTACGTGGATTTCAGGGGTGCGCGGGAAGTTCCACACGCGATATGGCCGGGTACGTGGATTGCAGGGGTGCGCGGGAAGTTCCACACGCGATTAGTCAGGGTACGTGGATTTCAGGGGTGCGCGGGAAGTACCACACGCGATATGGCCGGGTACGTGGATTGCAGGGGTGCGCGGGAAGTTCCACACGCGATATGGCAGGGTACGTGGATTTCAGGGGTGCGCGGGAAGTACCACACGCGATATGGCAGGGTACGTGGATTTCAGGGGTGCGCGGGAAGTACCACACGCGATATGGCAGGGTACGTGGATTTCAGGGGTGCGCGGGAAGTCCCACACGCGATATGGCCGGGTACGTTGATTTCAGGGGTGCGCGGGAAGTTCCACACGCGATATGGCCGGGTACGTGGATTTCAGGGGTGCGCGGGAAGTTCCACACGCGATATGGCCGTGTACGTGGATTTCAGGGGTGCGCGGGAAGTCCCACACGCGATATGGCCGGGTACGTGGATTTCAGGGGTGCGCGGGAAGTTCCACACGCGATATGGCCGTGTACGTGGATTTCAGGGGTGCGCGGGAAGTTCCACACGCGATATGGCCGTGTACGTGGATTTCAGGGGTGCGCGGGAAGTTCCACACGCGATATGGCCGGGTACGTGGATTGCAGGGGTGCGCGGGAAGTTCCACACGCGATATGGCAGGGTACGTGGATTTCAGGGGTGCGCGGGAAGTACCACACGCGATATGGCAGGGTACGTGGATTTCAGGGGTGCGCGGGAAGTCCCACACGCGATATGGCAGGGTACGTGGATTTCAGGGGTGCGCGGGAAGTCCCACACGCGATATGGCTGTGTGCTCCCAGGCATTACCTGTACACCCTCCACGGCCCCTGCAGGCAGCACACACCACAGGGAACTACCCTGCACACCTGCTCATGTCTCCCACCACCCCCACCCCCCATCCACCAGGGACACCCTCCACCAGGCCCCCACCCATGTCTCCCACCACCCCCACCCCCCATCCACCAGGGACACCCTCCACCAGGCCCCCACCCATGTCTCCCACCACCCCCAGCACTGTGGGGAACCTGCCAGCAGGCCCCCACCCATGTCCAACCCATGTCTCCCACCACCCCCACCCCCAGCACTGTGGGGAACCTGCCAGCAGGCCCCCACCCATGTCCAACCCATGTCTCCCACCACCCCCACCCCCCATCCACCAGGGACACCCTCCACCAGGCCCCCACCCATGTCTCCCACCACCCCCAGCACTGTGGGGAACCTGCCAGCAGGCCCCCACCCATGTCCAACCCATGTCTCCTACCACCCCCACCCCCCATCCACCAGGGACACCCTCCACCAGGCCCCCACCCATGTCTCCCACCACCCCCAGCACTGTGGGGAACCTGCCAGCAGGCCCCCACCCATGTCCCCCTGGCCCCAGGTCCTGACGATACACAATCATGGCAGTAATGGCCAGCATACCCAGCACAAACACCCAGGCAAGGATTGCATGCACCCACATAGTGAATGCAATCACATGACACAACCCCAAAGGCAAGTATGCAAAAGAACACATGTCTGTCACACACACATACACAATGGGTGCAAGTGAATGTCAAAACCCATATCATGACATGTAAGAAACCAAAGAGAAAATAACACAAGTGTAAGATAATATAAAAATGTATTAAAAACACAAATCAAGTAAACCAATAAAACATACAACTATGTGGCAAAGTAAATAAAAGGTCCATGTCCGAGAACAAAAATGATAAACCAAAAAACAAAGGATTAAAAAATCAATATAATTTGTCCAAAGCAAAACCATGTATTAGGAAATCAAAGAAAAACCATTACGTCATGGTGTAAACAATAAAAAAATTAAAAAATGTATCTCCCAAAATATATCAATATATACAGGAATGTTCCAGGGTCCATGAGCCCAACAGCACAAATGAAACCTAATACTGACTAATAAAATAAATATGTACAAAAAAGTGGCCATTGTCCGAGCGGTCCAAAATAATAAAAATAAATAAAGGAAACCTAGCACTAACTAACTAAAAAACTATATACAAAGGCAGCGGGCTAGTCCTGCGGCTCACTTGGTGATGCTGGCCAGGGCATCCTCGAACTCCATGTCAATGTCCTGGAGGCGGGACTCTGTCCTGGCCCCGAGGTCTCGCAGGGACAACCCCATGTGCTCACCAAAATCCCTGCGAGCCTCCTCGAGGCACTCAGCCCGCCTCAATGCCCGATGCATGGAGATCTCCGCCCTGGCCATGGCGAGCCGCTCCTCTTCCGCCCGCTGCCGCTCCGCACCTATCCGCTGGCCAAACTCCTCCCACACGGAACACACCGCCATGCCAGGGTTGCCCTGCCCTCCGGCCGATGCCTGCCCCTCTGATCTTGATGGCCCTGAGCCATGATGCCTCCCACGTCGAGCCCGCTGCTGCCTCCGACGCCACTGCCTCTGCCAGCACGACGGCATCCAGGCTGATGGTAACCACCGACGCCGTCGTGCACGTGCCCTGCCCGATGATGCCGGCACATCTTCCATCTGCTGGGGTCCACTTGCTGTGTCGTCCACCCCTGCTGGACCTCCGACTCCCAACTGTGGCAGGGATGGGATCCCCACCGAGCTGGCTGCATTGGTCGGGGCAGGTCCACAGGGGGCCATGGTGGCATCTGGGCCGGAAGACGGCAAGGAGAACGACCGTTGGATAGCCTGCACAGAGGAGGAGAGGGCCGTCAGATTGGCCAACACATGCAGGAACCCCCCGAACATGGCCGATCCCAATTGGGCCACGTCGGCACGGTGCACTTCGTGATGACGTGCGTGCTCCTCCCGGGAAGCACGCACGTCATCATGAATCACAGCCGTGCGCATCGCGACCCCAATCAGGACCTGCTCCACGCGGCCAGGGGTTCCCACGGCCGCAGGTGGAGGGGAGTCAGTTGACATGGACATCCCCACTACCTGCGGACGGGCCTGGGACGGGGCATCCCTGCTGGTGCATGGTGGTGCACTCACAGGGTCAGGGACAGCGACATGCACAGGCACCTCCACGGTGACCTGTGCTGCCTCCTGCCCCTGGCCCTGGACTGCACCACTTGCACCAGCAGGGATGCTCCCACCAGGCCCCATGTGTGCACCAGTGTCGGCCTCCTCCTCCTCTGTGCAAACCACCAACCTGGATGGCTCCTCACCGTCTCCCGCCGTAGCAGGCCCCTGTGGGGGCTCACCCACCCCTTCCGCTGCAGCCGTGGGGGCATCCCCGCCGCCTTGCTCCACAGCGCCGTCTCCGCCCTCTTCTTCACTAGCCGCTGCGTAGAGGGAGACAAAGGACACAAGCATCAGGCTACTGTAAAATGGTCCCCTAGACAGGAAGCAATAGCAGATGAGCACCCCTGTCAAAGTACACTTCCATCATGTCCCTCCACAACACATGGGTCAGTCCAGGCAAAACACACACAGTAACAGGCATGGTGCATGCCATGCACATTTCCATGCATGTCCAATTGACTCTTGAAACATTCAATGATATGTGACTCACATGCATCATGGCTCATGCATATCACATGCACACTCTTCACCTCAGTCACATCCATCTGGCCCCAAACACAACGAACACAGGCGAAACAAGGGTTAGTTGGGTGCGTCACAGAATCTGTGCATTGTCGCACACATGTGTCATGCATCCATGGCATGCACAAGTCACAGACACGCAGGTCAGGCACACAGACATGGCTACCATATATGTACCTGGCATCAGCACCCATCCTTCACCCCCATCCATGTCCAGGTACAGAGACTGGCATGCTCTCATGTCCTAAATCTGCATAGGGCTCCCCATGCCACATTTCAACACATGCAACAACCATGTGGGTCACACATCACTGGTCGCACATGCATTACCATGATGTCCCTGCACACATACATGCATACATGGCCCATGGCACACATACAGGCAAGTATCATAGAACCAGCACACCGCAACATGCCCTGTCTCACACAGTAATGCTTGCACACTTACCGCTCAACTCCAGACGGGCCTCCCTCTCAAGGACCTGGGCGTGGAGCGCTGGGCGTACGCGTTCCAGGACCCTCTTCTGGATGGAACTCATGCGGCCCCGGCCCCCCTCCACGAGGCGCCGGGCCTTCACAAGGGTCCTGGACCTCAAGTCCTCCCAGCGCTTCTTGATCTTCTGGACGTTGCGGGTTGCCACCCCCTCCGCGTTGATGGCAACCACACAGTCGGCCCAGATCCTCTCCCGTCCTTCCTTGCTGGCGCGGGACGATCCAAAGAGGGCATCATACTGCCCCAGGACATGCTCCACCAGGACACCAACTTCGGTGGCAGTGAAGCTGGTGCCCCTCTGCCCCTCTGGCCTGGGGTTGCCACTGGTGCCAGATGTCGAAGTGCCCGACATGGCAACCCCAGAGGCAGGTGTGGATGGGCAACTGGGTCCTGGGGCTGGGCTGTGGAGCGATGTAATCCCAGTTGGGAGTCTTCAGTTCCAGCAGGGGTGGACACAGCAACTGGACCCCTGCAGATGGCTGATGTGCAGGCACCAAATGGCAGGGCACGGTGGCAGCAGGCAGGCAGGCAGGCAGGCAGCAGCAGATAGCACGTGGGAGGCTGCTCAGGGCACTGGGGGGGCAGTAACTCGGCCTTCTGGGCAGGAGCGTGGTGTTCCGTGTGTTTTCGGGTGGCCAGCTTGATACGGAGTGATTTGGCACGTGAAATTCCTGCACGTCAGCGTGAAATCCGAGGAAAGGGCCTTAGCGCGTAAGTGCATCAGCACGCATACGCGATTCTATTGGACCAGAGTCCCTCACCGCGTAAGCGCGTCTGACGTGATCCGCACGGGCGTTCCCCACTCAGCACGTGATGACGGAGCACACGTGGAAATACTGCACGTCAGAGTGTCATCGCGTGTAATTGGCCAAAAGTGCGCGTACACGCCATTGGCCTATGTACGTGTATTACAGGGGTGCGCGGGCACTTACACACGCAAGTACGTCAGCGCACCTGTATGCCTGCTGCGTGGGAATTTCCACACGCTATTGGAGTGGGAACTAGATTCCAGGGGTGCGAGGGTCACACGCTCGCCTAGAACACGCGCAAGGCATTAATTTGCGCACTTATCAATAAACAAGCCAGATGCCAGGATGAACATACCGTTCCTAGCAGCAGTGGCAGTGGGCTACCAAAGGAGGAGGAGGAGGAGAGTCAGGGCCAGAATATTCACACCCAGAACCAGCCTATTCGGGATGCCTGATGACCAGGTGTATGGGAGGTACAGGTTTCCAGCACACATCATACTGGACCTGGTCAGTGAGTGGGAGGATGACCTCACATCACCCACCCTGTGCTCCCAAGCACTCAGCCCCCTGCAGAAGGTCCTGAATGTACTGCACTTCTTGGCCACTGGATCCTTTCAGCGGACAAGTGCCATAGTGGGTGGTGTGTCACAGGCCACGCAGTCACGCTGCCTACACCAGATCTTGAACATAATCACTGCACGGCCATCAGTCCGCAGGCACATATATCTCCCCAGGACTCATGCAGAAAGGCGGACGTGCATCCAGGAATTCTATGGTGTGGCTCAATTCCCCAAAGTGCTTGGTGCAATTGACTGCACACATGTGGCTCTACGTCCACCCAGGGCAACAGAGCACATCTATAGAAACCGCAAGCACTGGCATTCCATCAACGTGCAAGTTGTATGCAATGCCAAGGGAATAATCACATCAGTATATGCCAACTATCCCGGGTCCACCCACGACAGCTTCATCTACAGAATGTCTACACTATGCCGGGACCTGGAGGCTGGCCAGCATGGAGATACATGGCTGCTTGGTGAGCATGAATGCCACTGCACATGCATGCATGTCAGATACTGGGTCATGACACAACACCACTAATGATACCCATCACCACCTCCGCAGGGGACAGTGCCTACCCTATCAGCCCCCACATGATGACCCCAATCCGGAACCCCACCACGCCACCCGAGGTAAGGTACAACACAGCCCACATTGCAACACGGGGCATAGTGGAGCGCACATTCGGAGTGCTGAAGTCACGCTTTCGCTCCCTTGACCGTTCTGGCGGGCAGCTGTTATATGCTCCCCGAATAGTGTGCAGGATCATAGTGGCAGCATGTGTCCTGCACAACGTTGCAACACGCCGGGGCCTGCCCGTGGACATGGTGGTGCCCCCACATCCACAACCACATGCACGCCCGCTGCGCATGGGAGGGGAAAGGGCACGGGGGGTGGCAGCCCGTACGCAACTGGTGGCCAACTTCTTCACCTAGGAATCACAGTGCTGGCTAGTGCACACTGCTCTGGCACATACCATCTGACAATCAATGATGACACTACCTGACAATGTCAAAAAATTACTCGACAATAAACTGTCAGATACACATCAGCCTGAGATTGTTAACATGGAAGTGTCACTATGTGTGCACCCCTACCTACACATACACCAGCAATGCATCACAACGAGAAGACACAACTCCATCAATCAAATATGCATTGCCACAGGCGATTCACTACATGACAACATTGCCATGTCACCCATTCCCTTCACAGTCCCGCCACTGAGGACACCATGTCATGGTATGTGAGAGCAAACAAACTGGCCATCACAACATGACACCGGTGTCACAAATAGCAGTGCCCCAAATGGAACATAGCCGCACTTGAACAGCTAACCGCGCTGGAGCCACTACTACACACCTGTGTAAGAGTAATTTCAATCAAATTACACACCAACCCACCCTGAAGCCCACCCAAACAAGACACAATGCATGTAATCAATGGTAGTCTCATTACCTGATTCTGCTGGTATGTCCTCACCGTCCAGATGTACAGTGATGGCGCCACGCAAAAGTGTCAGTGCACATCTACCGACATGTAGTCTGACTCCAGAGAGTATGCCCGTGTGAAGAACTGTGTGAAATACCTGCAAAACATGAGCAACATATGTAAGTAGAGGCACCTATCAAACCATCATGCATAGTTAGGTGCAACAACAATGTACACTATGAATGTCTACACAGTATTGACTATGGACTGGCCAACAGCTCATGGGAGTCCAATGTCACCGTGTAATTTGCTGTCACTTGGGCACACCCTTTGCAAGCCCATGGAAACGGAAGCAGGAGGGGTGTGGATGTCTGCTACCCAAGCATCTAAACCAAACTCAGGACAAGCCTGCATGTGCCCAGCCACAATACAGTGTATGCCCAGGTACCCACACAAGGCAACACTCTTGGAAAAGAAAAAAGAAAATTGAGAAAAAATGGCCATGAAAGGGCCGGCGGGGGGGGGGGGCACCTATGAGGTCCGAGGACAGGATGCACGCCACAATCCACCTGTGTGGATCATGGGAAACTAAAACACCCCATAGGCTCGTGGCCCACACGGCTACTCTGTTGTGGGAGATGAGTCGCTATCGCTCTGGCCAGACCCTGCAGCTGACTCAGGAGGTGGGGGAGCTGCCTCAGAAGATGGTGTGACAATGGGAGGCAGCCCACGCAAAGCACGAGTTTGCTCCTCCATGGCTGCAAGCAGGCGGGTCTGGTAGTTCTGGTTCTGGGTTATAATCATGCGGAGGTCCCCATGCAGTAACTCCCGGGATGACCTGACCTCCGCACGAGTTGCCTGCATCTCGGCCGAGAGCGTCCGTGTCAGACGCTCCAGCTGCTCCTCTGTCCTTCTATGGGATGAAGCCTCAAGCTCTAACAGGGTCGACCTGAGGTGACGGAATTCTTCCCTCAGGCCTTCCCTGTGGCGCTGGGACTCCATGGAAAGTGATTCCCGCAGAGTCGCCAGTGCCGCCCGCCTGTCCTTGTTGGACGCCAACATATCCTCCCTGTGTGCCTGGCTGATGGACTCTGTAGCCTGCTCCAGTCGCTCCATCAGCCTTTCTGGGGGGACAATGGAAGTGGCCACCCTATCCATGGCCTGTGCAATCATCTCGGATGATGCTGCCTGTTGGTTGGCCATACCGTAGATGGATTGCTCCCAAGCGGTATTGCCAGGTGGCATACGGCCACCACGTTGACGGGCACCACACCTGCCTGGGGCAAGGCGGACTGCGCCTTGCTGTGCCGGCAAGGCCTCAGGCTGCAGGACTGCATTCCCTCTCTGATCTGCAGCCCCAGGAACAGGATCAGAGATTGTGTGGTGTGGCCCTGCATCCGTAACCACCGGAGGCTGAGCTGCCGACACTGACATCCCCATTGAGGGCAATGGCCCGGCTGCAGGTGGGTCGGACAGAGGAGATTCTCTCCCAAGAACACTCACCTGCGACTGCACATAGGTGTCATCCTCCGAGTCTACACCTGAATACTGCTCGGGGGAGGAACCCCCAGAGACACCCCTCGACAGCACGACCTGCAGCACTTGTGGGTTTTCACCCACAAACACACCACGTCCCTCACTTGTGGAAGGTCGGCCCGGGTTGCCCTCCTGGGACGGCTCAACCACCACATCCCCAGCATCAACAAGTGCTTCGTCCCCTGCAAAGACATGAAAGAGAAAAATGGAAACAGGCATTAGCACCATGGCATGCAACAAGGGCTGATGAACAACAGAGGCAGTAGTTCTACGACACATGTCCCACATGACTGGGAGACCTCCTATGCATTCACCATCACTGGGTCTGTAGGGGAGGCTCAGGGCATACAATGTACAGATTGGAGAGCAACGCCTGCTCACCATGCTGCCTAGCACTGCCATCACACATTGGCCGGTGATTGCCATGTCAAAGGCACATGCCATCACACACATGGCATGTGACATAGCCACCAAGTGAAGAGGGAGAGGAGGGCAACTTTTTTGGATTTCTACCACTCTGGTCCTGACATTGCATCATCACATCAATAAGTTGACATGTTGTACATGGATCTGCTAGTCCAAATTGGCCACGATGCACAGTGCCTTGTCTACATCAACAAAATGCAGTAAACAATGAGATTCCACCTCCCCATCACCTGTAAAGGAATCATATAGCATTCGTGAAGCACCGGTCCAGAAATGTATGAAGGTACAGCGGAGCACTGAGGGGTGGTGGGGCAGTAGGGGATGCCAGTCAACAATCCTACTGGTGCTGGTGTCATTCATGTCACGCAAGTGCAGGGGTGGGTGGCACAATGATGTGCAAGGGGAAGTGGCGGCTGGAAGTGCTGTACAAGGTAAGTAGGACTTAACGTCAAGGGCAGATGGTGTTAGGCGCAGACAAGTGCTGGGGGGGGTGGCCTATAGGGGTACAGAGACAATCATGCAGTGCTGTGGGCTCGGAGGGGACAGGGGAGGTACACACTGCATCTGGCTCGGCAAGGTCCTTGCAGATTTCTATCTGTCCTGCAGAGTTGTCACATGCCGCAGATATGTGCCCTTGGATTGGGGATCTCATCTTGGTGAAAAGGGTGAGGCGCTATTGCCTTTGGAGCATGTGGCAGGCCAGTTTGCCAGAGGATGAGCATGATGCAGGACATTCCCTCTCTGCCACCCGGCACCTGTGGTCTGGGTTCACATGATCCGAGTCATGCCAGGACTCTGCATTGGCATGGGGCTTCAGACAGGTGGTCATGACCGTGGCAAAGACATCCAGTGTACCTGACATAGAGTGGAGCATGGAGTGGGCCCTGTCAGGATGGGAGTGAGCCTAAGGGGGAGCTGGATGGGGGGGAGATTTTGGCAGCATGAGCCTCGACTGACACACACTTCATGGGTTGGAATACCAAGAAGGTGTGTGACAGTGGTGAGGGTGGCTTTGCCTGTGGTGTGGTGAGGGTGAGCTGGGAGGAGAGGAGAATGTGATCACTCCAGGAGAGAGGAGTGCAGAGATGGACGGAGAGGGGAAAGTCAGATGAGATCAGAGCATCAAGAGTGTGCCCTGCAGAATGAGTAGGGACAGACGGGAGTCTAGAGGGTGAGAGGGAGTTGCTGAGGTCACAGAAAGGTCACGTGGGGGGGTCAACAAGCATGCAGGTGGATGCGTACAGCAACAAGGAAGAGGATTTCTGTGTCTGGGGACATGAGTGAGGAGGAGAGGTGAGGACACTCAGAAAGGAAGTAGTACAGTTGACCAGTTTTCCCAGACACAGTACGCACAGTTTGTGAATGTCAAGGTGTGGTAGAGAGAGACGTCACACAAGCCATTCCAGAGTGGAGTAGGTCTAAGTAGGAGTGACAGTGGCAGGAATACCCTCAGGGAAGCCAAGGGCACACCCCCCCTGCACAGTAGTGGCGGGCAAAGGAGAGGGTCTCCTGAACATCAGGTAGGAGTGTGTGAAGGATGCAGACAGAGCTGGCCGTCAGACATGTTTCCATGAGACCAAGGATGTCAAGGTGCATAACCTCATGTAAGTGACAGATATCGGAGGAATGCCTGATGCAGCCGCAGTGAAAGGAGTGTAATTGTGGAGGAGGTTGACAGCCTTGGAGGACTTACGGGGAGTGCTAGAGATCAGAGGTGCAGCATGTGTAGGAGTTGGAGTGGGAGGCGGAGAAGGATCATGGGAGGGTGCAGGGAGGCAGTGCAGGATTGATGAGGAGAGAGGAGGGGGGACAGCAGGAGAGGTAAGGAAGTTGATGAGATGTGGCTAGCATTTCTCAAGGAGAATGAGGTTGGCCTAAGGGCCTTGGACTGAGATGCTCCCATTACCATGCACATCAATTGTGGCCTCTGAGGATTGGAAGGAGGCCAGGAGTACACCCCAACGGGTCCCACCATTGATGGTGGAAGAGGAGCAAGGAGAGAGGACAGGGACCATGTGAAGGGTCTATGGGACAGGCAAAGGCATGTATGAGCAGATGTCAGTGAGAGTTGGCTTTGAGTAGGCTCAGATGCACTTGTCAGCAATAGGGTGGGTCGCATTGGAGGGCAGGGTGCCCTCATTTGACTGTTAGCAAGCAGGTGTCGTGAGTAGGGCACGATGGTCTGAACTGTAGAAGTCAGGGAAGATAGACCATGAAGAGCAGCATGGAGTGTGAGGGAATGGGGCTCGAAACCAGACGGTACCAAAGCACACAGGTAGGAGGTGGATGTCAAGGCAACATCCACAGTATGACAGCATGTTGGTTGGCATTCATATACAGAGGACGCATTAGCATGTGGTATCATTGCATGTCAGGCATGTGAAGATGAAACTTGATTGGCTGGGGGAAAGTATAGGAATGGTATGTAAGACATCAGATGAATAGACAGGGGAGTATGAGCAACAATGTAGTGACAAAATGACAATTCAAGGGCAACTTCCATGGTGTAGGGCCATATGTGCACTGTTGCCAGTTGGGATAGTGCTGTGGGCAGATGGTGTTGCACTGAACATACTGGATGAGGCACATGGGTGCCACTATCTACTCTGCCACACACCCCCTTGACAGGCACCCAACATGAATGCTTCACACACACACCATGCACATGGATAATACACACATGCATGTGCACTCACCGGATGATGCCTCGTAATCAGGGAGATCTCCCACACCTTGGAGTTGTCCCTCGGTGACGTAGGATCCAGCTACGGACTCGTGTGGTGTGAGTTCTATTTCCTGTGCTGGGGACCCACCTCCAGTCACCAAGGTTGCGGCATGACTTGAGGCCAGCTTATCCTTTGCCCTGCGCTTAAGGTCATTCCAGCGCTTCTGGCAATCACTAGCTGTGCGCCTCACTACTCCAAGGGCACTTATTCTGTCAGCAATGGTCTGCCAGTGTGCCTGGCGTCTGGCATGTGTGGTCTTGGACCCTGCAACGATGACCATTTCCCTATCATGATCTGACACATACTGAACAAGTGCATTCAGTTCGGCGTCTGTGAAGCTTGGCTTCCTTGATGGGCCGGACTGTGCAGCCGTGCCTGGGGAATCAGCCTGTGCCGGACGTGCACTCTTCCTCTTGCGCTTGGAAGGGGGTGGGGATCCAGAGTGTCCTACGCCGCTGTGGACACTAGGGGCAGGAGCCGTGGTGGACTCAGTACTGGGTGTGTGGGATTGCACACTCAGCATGGGAGTAGGTGCAGGCATTGGGGGTAGTGGGATGGGGTCAGGCCTGATCTGAGGTGCATGAACTAGGACCGACACAGTCTTGGCAGGGTGTATGAGAGGTGGGGTGGATGGAGCCACACCCTGGATACGGGGGCCAGCAGATGACCTATCTGGCATAGATGCGCGTGCCCTGATGACACCAATGTGCACCGGTGCACGTGCAGTGGACCTGCTGACCTGGATGTCAGCGATGGGATCACCCTCGGACAGGTCTGCTGCCACAATGGGCTGGTCCAACAAGGGCTGATCAGGGTTGGTATCAGCCACATGACCCTCAACTGGGGGGGGGGGGCATGGGTGTCCCTGACTGGTCCTCCAGACTGGGGGGGACAGGGGCACCCTGCAAGTCACAACCACGTCCCCTAGTGGATCCTCCACGGCCACCACGTGTGGCTCGGCCACCTTTGCCACCCTTACGGCTTGCACGCCTCCCAACCATGGCACTGATGTTATTGTGCGTATGGGAGTCGGTGTGCACAATTGTCCTGGGCAATTGGGTGTCAAAGGGGTTGGGTACCAGATGGTATTCGTACCCTAGTGCAGTGGCAAGGCTATATGACACCCCTGGGGAAAGATGACGGGTCACGCAACGCACAGGCACCCCAGAAAAGTTAAGGAACGTGCACAATACCCCTCCTAGACCACGTGTGCTGATGGAAAACCCTGCACTACGCTGTGGCATCCAGTAACACAATGAACGTATGCGTGTCACACGCAGCCTAGAATGACCTCTGAAGGGGTAGGCTACACACGGGGCAAGCACAGAAGTTAGATACGTGCGTGACTCACCGTCTGCCAGGTAAAAGAGCGTGAAAAATGAGCGCGTTTGGTTGGCAACACCCCCGCCAAAAGAAGATGTGTACGCTGTCTGAGGAGACAGGACAACAGTAGAAGGGGACACTGTTTGAGGGAACAGGCCCAGGTAAACCAGTACAAGAGGAAAAAGAGAAAAAGCTGTCAGAGGTAACAGGGAGTACGAACTGGAAACGCCGTGAAGTAAATCGCGTGTGAAACGACAAGAAGTACAGAATTCACCCACTCGCTCTCCACGAAAAGCACGTACAAGGAAATGGTGTTCAACACTACCTTATATACAGGCCCACACGTACAGCGTCACTTACGGCGTGTACGTGCTTGGCCCATGTTCACCAATCACACGCTTTGTCACTTCTGCGTGTGGATCCTTTTTCACCAATCACACGCTTTGACACTCCTGCGTGTAGCTCACTTTTCACCAATCACACGCTTTGTCACTCCTGCGTGTAGATCAATTTTCACCAATCACACGCTTTGTCACTCCTGCGTGTAGATCCATTTTCACCAATCACACGCTTTGACACTGCACGTGCAGGTAACTATAGACGCACATATGCTGGTGACGGGTTTTCGCGCGATTCGCTGAGTGTGGGGTTTTCACGTGCAAAATCACTCCCTATCAGGCTGTCCACGCGTCCAAACACGAAAGACCACGCTCCTGGCCAGGAGGCCGAATTACAGTCCCCCAGAGCCCTGAGCACGCTCCCACCTGCCATCTGCTGCTGCCTGACTGCCTGCTGGCCACGTGCCCCACAGTGCTGGTGGGTGGGGGTGGTGGGAGACATGGGTGGGGGCCTGGTGGAGGGTGCCCCTGGTGGATGGGGGGTGGGGGTGGTGGGAGACATGGGTGGGGGCCTGATGGCAGGTGCCCCTGCACTGCTGGGGGGTGGGGGTGGTGGGAGACATGGGTGGGGGCCTGGTGGAGGGTGCCCCTGGTGGATGGGGGTGCAGGGGGACATGATCAGGTGTGCAGGGTAGTCCCCTGTTTTGTGGGCTGCCTGCAGGGGCCGTGGAGGGTGTACAGGGTACACCTGTGAGGGCCCACCCAGCCTATTCGCGTGTGATAATTCCCACGCACCCCTGTGATACACGTACCCTGGCCAATCGCGTGTTGAACTTCCCGCTACCCCTGTAATACACGCACCCTGGCTGTTCGCGTGTGATAATTCCCGCGTACCCCTGTGATACACGTTCCCTGGCCTATCGCGTGTTCTACTTCACGCGTACCCCTGTAATACACGTTCCCTGGCCAATCGCGTGTTGAACTTCCCGCTACCCCTGTAATACACGCACCCTGGCTGTTCGCGTGTGATAATTCCCGCGTACCCCTGTAATACACGTTCCCTGGCCTATCGCGTGTTCTACTTCACGCGTACCCCTGTAATACACGTACCCTGGCCAATCGCGTGTTGAACTTCCCGCTACCCCTGTAATACACGCACCCTGGCTGTTCGCGTGTGATGATTCCCGCGTACCCCTGTAATACACGTTCCCTGGCCTATCGCGTGTTCTACTTCACGCGTACCCCTGTAATACACGTTCCCTGGCCTATCGCGTGTTCTACTTCACGCGTACCCCTGTAATACGCGTTCCCTGGCTGTTCGCGTGTGATAATTCCCGCGTACCCCTGTAATTCACGTTCCCTGCCTAGTCGCGTGTAGTACTTCCCGCGTACTCCTGATTTGAAGATTGCCCGCTTTGCTTTCCTTGTTTGCCTGCCCTGTGAAGTGGTCCAGGGTTAGCGCAGCCCTTAGCGATGATTTAGCGATTTTGATGGCTTTTCCTTGCGCGAGGGCGTTCTTGGGGGCGTTACTGGCGCTGCTGCAGGCTCGCTGCGATTCTCTGCGCCACGGCTGGTTTGGGAGCATGAAATCCATGAATACGCTGTGCGCGGAAATCAGTTTTAGCGCACGTGCCTGGCGCAGACTATCGCAGGCGCACGCTGTGCGCCAGCCGCGTGCGCTACTTGTGCGCTGGATTCTATGAATTACCCTGTTAATTGTTTGTGGTGTTCCCAAAGGGTACTGCATATAATTCTGCCTAACACACCGCACACATTTATTTAGGACAACATAACAATATAGAATATAGCTTCCTGATATACAAAATATTACCCAAACTCAATAGACATTAGAAAAACATATTAGAATAATGCCCATAACAATAGCAAAACATAGAGATTTTCGCCAAAATGGATGCCCCAATATACATAAAACTGAATGCAGACCTTACGTTGTGTGTGAATTCAAAAGTGCTGAACAAATAAGGAAATACAGTGTTGGGAATAACCCAGACAAACAGATAAGACGCTCAAGGCAAGGCTGACTGAGAGCAGGCTGGGGCTTGAGCGAGACTGGTGCACAATTTGGCAGCATCAAATACGGAATAGATCATTTTCCACGATGCTGCTCACAAAACAAAACTGGCATAGAGTCAGAAATAGATAAGGAAGGGGGATTAGCCAATAAGAAACCAGACAGCGTAATCTGTGACCTTGGCAGTTGGAGCATGCATCATTTCCAAAACCTGCTTTTTCCAGTTTTAACGTCATGAAATATATCTTGTGGTTTAGTGAAATCTGGAAAATAGCAAAGTCATTCTGATTAGCATAAACAAGGTCATTTTGACACACAAAATGATCATGTGTTTCAGGAAGTGTTTACATCCAATAAAAAGGACCAGTACACTTTGGGGAAATATGACCAATTGCATTACAAGGTTAATATTAGAACAGAACTGATGCAATATTTTAAAATCTATAAAACCATGATGGATACAGAAATGCAGTAAGATCTTCTTTTTGTCAGCCTGTAAAATTACTGATTAAAACAAAATAATCTCAGCTAGTCATTATCTGTGTCTGTCTTTTGCACTGGTGGGCTCCCTCCAGGGAGGCTGGCAACAGAAAATGGCTTCTTTAACACAGTGCTTAAGGAGGGGTATGATTCGACTCTCTGCAAATCATATAGGCCCCTATCTATGCTTAACGTGGACACAAAAATACTTATCTCACTGTTAGCTAGTCGCATCTGGACCAATTTGCATTCGTACTGAACAGGAACACCTCCCATAACTTACAGAGGCTGCAACATTTTATATCTACAATGAATAATAGCACAGAGGGGATGGCGATAGAGTCTTTAGACACGATTAAGTCATTAAACTCAGAGGGACGGGTCTGGATGTTCGAAGTGCTGTGGAAATCTGGGATGGGTTGGGATTCCTTAAGCGGATCCATCTCTTCTACGCTGACCCGGTGGCTAGGGTAAAGACGGGGCATACAATTTGGAAAGAATGGACTGTTAAATCGGGTACGAGACAAGGCTGTCCCCTGTTGCAGATATTGTTATACTGGCCGTTGAGCCTCTGGCTGCATACTTGAATCAGGAGTTTCAGGCTGCAGCTATACAAGTGGGAAGTGACCTGCATTTGATATCAGTATATGCTAATGACATGCTTTCATATATTGATAATCCCAGAGTGAACCTGCCTTATATTCTGAAAGTGGTAGGCAAGTTTGGTAAATGTTTAGGATTTCAAATAACTCGATAAGATCGTGCCTGATTCCCCTGGTGGGACTGAAACATAGTGGTAGATTGCCGGGAATGATATTGCCACTAAACTCGTTGAATGTCTTTGTTAAGTATTTTGGAATAGAGGTATATCATGAAACACAAGACATGTACTTAAATAATACAAATAAGGCCTTGGGTAAGAGAATGCCATCTGTGGTGCTATGGAAGAAATGACTTCTCTCCTTGATGGAGAGATTTGTGCTGGTTCTTTTATAATTATAATTATTATTGCCCTGAATGCTATACATATATGTGACTTTAGTGTTTGAGGTTCGCCGAATCCACTTTGTGTTGTTACACAGTGTGATAAGAGATCTGATATAGGCAAATTCCAGGAGGGTGGTGGCTCTGAGGACGTTGAACAGGTTGTGGGAAGATGGGGCTGTGCAACTCCCAGACTTTGAACTTTATTATTTGGCTCGACAGCTGCAATATGTGGGACAATAGCTGGCCGATCATATGAATCTAGAGATTGGCTTGATATTGTCCTTGATTATGCCGTACACTGCCAAGGAGGCTTAATGAGTCCAACATGGGAGAGGGGCTCCACGTGTTCTGTTCCTGGAATTGGAGAGGAAGATATGGCAGCATGTGTTGAAAGTGTGGGCATCAAAAGACCTTACTCACACAATATTCTGCTTACGTGTCACATACAATGGAAGGACGAGAGTATGAAGTCCAGATTGAAATGGTGGGAGGAAAAGGGGATTGCGGCATGGGGAGAATTATTTGACGGAATCTTGCTACCTATTGGGGAGCTTAGAAATAGGTATGGTTTGGCATCTTGATAGTTTTTGACGTATGCAGCTCTAACAAATATTACGAAGGAAACAGTGACTGACATTGCCTTCTGAACCAGAGTCTGATGGCCCATTGTCTGCACTATAAGAAGGGACTGGTGTGATATCACATTTGTATAGGACAATAATTGCTTGGCAGGGTAGAAGTGAGCTCTTGATTAAGGTGAAATGCAAAACGGATTTTAATATCTCTATAGATGAGGAGACATAGTAGAGGGTATTAGTATACCGAAAGTGGCTTTAGAGAAATGCTAGATTGAAACTGGCATAAGGATGGCTACAATATTTCTAAATCGCTGCTCTCAGTGTCATAGATGTGGGCAAGAAAATACCGGGATAATACATATGTATAGAAGTTGCCAGAGAGTCCAGCTATTAACGATATGTATACAAGAAGTTTCGAGATTTGGGCATAGTGAACTGTTCATTTTTGCCCCTGGTTTGCCTCTTGGGAATGTAACCCAGATATGACTTGAAAGTCCTAAAACATGCATTGAAATTTGCAGATCTAGCTTTCATGTTGGCAAAGTGTGGGATTGCGAGTGCATGATAACACAAGGAGGATATGCGGCTATTAGCTCTGAATATGTGTTATCTGGCTGAATAAACAGTCTGGATGAGAGCTTGGCTGAGGTGGAAGATGCTGGGGTTGACACGCTAGTGGCTTGGAATTGGTTAGTGCAGTCAATGCTCCACCCATCGGATGATAAATCCCTGTGAATGGTAGGTAGAGGAGATATTTGCCTGAGAGTGGCACAGTATGATAGTGGATGGCTGCTTTTGTATGGGGCACCCTGTGTGGCCCCTGGACTTTATGTGGCATATAGCATTCAGCAGCAGATATATTATGAGGTACATTTGACAGATATGTGGCACTGGGAACATTAGGGGAGGACAGGGGGTTGGATAATGGGATTCCTAAGGTAAATTGCCTTTATAAGTTTCTATGCCAACTGCATATGTGCCATTGATTCTTTTTATGGTTACGATGCATAATCAATAAAGACATGCAAATAAAGCCTGGCTTTACAACTCTTGCAAACATTGTATTATTTGTGTGTAATGACCTACTACTTAAAAGTAGGAATAGCTTATGCTTTAGTTTACTAAGAAGGGGCAGTAAAATGAAGTTTCCTGAGCATGGTGTCATGAACGCTGAGTATGGACCCTGCACCCAGCATCCACCCCATACATGTGGCTTAATGTTCACCTACGATAGACAAGCAAACCATGTTATCTATTGGAAGTGTCACTAATATGTCTGGGCATACTCTCTGAAAAGTGATTGTTGGCCTCCCAGGAATCTCCTAATGAGATTGGGGTATGTTTGTCTATTCCCACAGATTGTTCTTCCATCGCAAATGCACCCGAATGTTCAGGAAAGTCCAGGAGATGTTCAGGCCATTTCAGGCTAATTGTTGGCGGAAAGAACATACACAAATTCTGTTACAAGGCTTAAAGGGGGAGAAAGGTTAAGGCAAAGGGGGGGTGTGGGTGGGGGTGGGTGGGGTGTTAAGCAAGTGAAAATGGAGTCCTGTGCATATGCGAATGTTATCAAGTAGTAGGACAGCGCGATAAACTCTGCAGGAAGAAATCTCAGTAGATTAATGCACCTACTGCGGAGATCTATGTGTAGCTTGAATGTCCCAGGCTTGAATCTGGTAAGAACTCAACCTGCCATCCTTTTGAAGTGTCAAAAATTAGTAAAGTTAAAGCGCAGAATTATAAGATTGCCTGTCAGAGAGCAGTAGTGTCAGTCACATGTCAGGCATCCCTGGGTCTGAGTTAAATCATTCAGAGGTTGACACAACGAGTATTACTGAGGTTTAAAATATTACAATGTAGAGAAATCATACCAGACATGGACCTCTGAAAAGCCTATAGGGAAGAGTCATCCTGCATTAGGGGTACATGAACTTTCACCCTACTGAGTTTGCTTTCTTGAGGACTATTAAGGTTAATTAATTAATCTTCGGCAGAGTCTATGGCTGCAGGTCAATGACCTCGGAAAGGCCAGTAGAGCTGAGGCAGAGTCAGTCCCATGTCAAGGATTCATGAAGTAGACTTTGATGTTACTTTAAAGAATACCAAATGTAGCTCTGTACCGGGGGAACACATGTAACACATATAGCTAAAGTAAGAGGAATATTCTCAAACATGTTGGGCCCTATTCAAAACATTCCTTTGAATGTGTGCATTATAGATGTGCACATTCAGATGTTCTTTGCCATCCCCTTTGCACATTTGCACAAACAAGGTGGCATTTCTGCACATTCTAATGTGAATCCTAGTTTCAGAAATGGATGCACATTAAAATATGCAGAAAACAAACACATTCCTCTGTGGTTCTATGAAAAAGGCAGAGAGGAAGTGCAATTCACAGCTGGCTTATTTCTGACCTGTTCATGCTTTTCTTTAAGTGTTGAACATTATGGGCCTCATTACGACTTTAGAGGCAGCCATGCCCTTAATAAGGGCATGGCTGCCTCCAAAATCGGGTCCGGCTTCCCTGAATGGGGAAATACCGGGCCATTCCGAGTATGGAGGACCTGATATTTCCTCCTTCAGGGAACCTGGGCCCGGTCCTTCCCCATGGGAATGGGGAGGGAGCTAACAACAAGCCCATTACAAGAGGGCCTGTTGTTAGCTCCCTGGTCTCCTCGCGGGACCCGCTGTGGACGTCTGGATAAACCAGACGTCCACAGCGGGTCCCGCAAGGGGACCTCGTAATAGTGCGGAGTGGGTTTAACGGCACCGGCACCATTACCGGCGCCGTTAAACCCATTCCGCACTTCTTATAATGAGGCCCTATGTGTATGAACTGATGCAGTCCCACTTACATTACTATCCCTCTTTTGTACGCATTTCAGTGACAGGTCCTTTAAGGGCCCATCATAATGAAATGTACTCCCATCATCCATGCAGATGCATGGCGTGCCATACATGCTCATGACACTAATGTATGGAAGTGGGCTAACCAGCACATCATTTATGCTAGAGCACAGCTCCCTATACATGTGCTGCCACATTTGTCAACAAAGACTAAAGTTATCTGCAGATTTCTCAAAAACAAATAAAATGCTTCTGCCCATTTGCTATTGTGGCAATAAGACCTGAGGCGGCGGGTCAATACCTCCCCAAGTAAAGCCCCCGGGGCCGTAGTTACAGGCCCGAGCGTAGCGGAAAAGAGCCAATCCACGTGTAGTATTTCCTGTGGACAGAGCGTGCCGGGTATTAATGGTCATTAATATTTCTAAATCTGGCATGAGGTGTTTAAAAAAAATAATGATTTGCTGTAAACAATGTGTTGATTTTGGTGTCTATATTATCAAAACAGCCAGGTGCAAGCTGTTATTCAGTTAGACATTATTCTTTGAGCATCCCTAGCTGGCAATGTCCTGAACCTCTGACCTATTTCATTAACTTTATACAATCTTTGCTTTGGACATGACCTGGCAGGAAAAGGTCTGACCTCTTCAACCCAAGGATTACAGCAACATTTCATCAGCTTGAATTGTCATGATCTTAACTCAAATCTGTCACCCAAATCTATTAAAAGTTTAGCCGAACCGGAATCACCCAAATACAGTGAAAATGTGGGTGATATGGGATTGTGCCAAATTGATTCTCCCAGGCCTGGTCACTAAATCTATTTAACTTTAATACACAAAGTAAGCCGATTCAGAAAAATAACATTTCTGATGTTAGATATAAAGAATCCTTTCTATTTACTCAATATACTGTTTCGCGCTTTGCACAGTTTACATTTTTGAACTGTTTCTGTTTAGTGTTTAAATTGTTTAGTGGCCTTCAGCTTTTATTTTTCCTCATGGGCATGCAGATATCACTGGATCGTCTCTACCTGTGAATATTCAGGCTTGCATCCAATTGGGAAAAACATGATAGGTGGAACAATCACCTGAGAACAAGCTAGTAGCAGAATTAACTGGCGTACACTCCCAATTACAAGTAGAGAGTGAGATTGCAAGCAACATATTGCGAATCCTTCAAAGTGGGTAAAGCCACCATGGAGGTAGGGGAGGAGGGGACAATGATGACAAAGTGAAAGCATGTCTTAGTCAGGGGAAGTAGAACAATAACATGGTACGTAATAAGTAAGCAATGTATGTTTCATTTCAGGACCACCAGGACAGAAGGGAAGCAGTGGTTATCCAGGCCCACCGGGTAAGTCAAATTATCCTGACAATCTGTTCTATTTCTCTCATGCCTTGTTGTGTTAAAATAGTGTTTTTGCACAATTCTGTCTCTCAAGTATACTTTTTAGGGTTGGCTACACCAAGCTTTAACTCTCTCCAAGAGTTCGCAAAGGTAAATATGGGACTCTGATATTAATCAGCTGCTGGTTGATGCAGAGAGTTTCTCCATTGGCCTTTGTTTTGTCTTTTTCCGATCCCACTTTTTGGAATCCTTCCGTCCCATCATTTTCCATCCAAAGGAAGCATCCGAAAAATCCAGTAAACTAGGGAGAATCTGCTCTCTCTTGCAGGGCCCAGGATTAGGGGTCAGCAAGCCTTGAAGTGTTCAACTAAAATGATGGTTCAAACCTATGAAGAAAGGGTTTGAACTGGCTCGCGCCATTCGACCCGTTCAACAGAGGCGTAGCCAGCATTGTCTAACAAGTGGGGCCTGAAGCGAATGTAGTTGGGACCACCTCAGTGACATTAACATCTGTATATGCCCACACAGCGGTGCTGAGTGGGCATTTAGACATTTTGGGTGGGCCTTGCCCGTTCAGGCCTTACCCTGACTACGCCTCTGCCGTTCAAGCCACCTTGTAGATGGCTCATGAGTCAATTTAAACTAAATGTCAGACTCAGCTCAAATATGGTCGGCCCATTTAGGGCCATAAATAACTATGTCTGAAATTGAGTTAAAAATCTTTTAAAATCAAGCTGGATTTAAAAAAAGAATGGGGCAGAGTCTCAAATCGCTTTTTGGTGGGTGAAAGTGCGGGGATGCATGCTCATCTCATCACTTGTGCCAAAATAAACATTGTGCCCTGTTCTCAAAGGACATCTGAAAGTGTGAATGACAAATGCACACAAATCCACAAATTGAATGCTCTTAAAACACGTAAAAAAAATATCACATTCCCCATCGCCTATTTAGAAGAGCCATAAGGTGATGTGCACTGCACGACAGCGTCATTGTCGGCCGTGTCATGCATTTTGTTTTAAATGGAACAGCAGATGTAAGAACCTTTTCTATACCACCTGCACTTCATCCCTCAAACAGGGATATAAATGCCTTCTTTCTTTTTAACATTTCACAGTGACGCCCCCTTCATGGCCCGTCATTATGAAAGTGCTTCAGCACTTCAGCACACACAGGGTTGCTGGGACTCTGTCATAAATTAGTGTTGGGAGTCTGCTCCGAAAAATAATGTATGCAAGCAAGCGGGGTAGGACATCATTAGAAGTAACACGCAGGCACCTTGAAATGTGCAGATCTTTTTGGTGCAAGTGATGAGATGCACTCATTCAGATACACTTTTTCACTCACTTTGCACATTTGCTCAAATAAGGGGGTGTTTCTGTTCATTTCAAAGCGCATGCTAAATCGACAAACAGAATGCTCTTTAAAATGCACAAAAAAGAGTGACATTCTCCTTTGCCTTCATGGAATAAGCGTGCAAGGAGCTGGCCAATGGAGGGCAGGGACATCGCGGACCCTGTCATGTTTTTTCTTTTAAATGGAAGAGCAGCAGCATAAAATGCCACTGTCCCTCTTGCTTTACTATCCTTCAAAGAGGTATAGGTCATTTTTTTAGCATTTCCCAATGATTGACCCGTCATATTCCATCGTTATGAAATGCTCTCCTACTGTTATACATAGGTGTGTGAAGTGCACTCCTGACACTAGTTTATGCAAAGAGGGTGGCCAGCACATCATTGGCACTGCCACGCAGTCCCCCATAAAAGGTACAGGTCACATTTTTGTATAAGGTGTTCTGCATATGTCTAAAATGAACGCAAATAAAAAAGTGTATCCTCTGCCACTTATAATTTGCGTTTATTTTTATTTCCCTATTGTATCATTTCCTTAGCCACCAGTCATACTGATTTCTAGGATACTGACACAGTATTCTAGAATTCAGTACTACCGAAGAGCTCTATTTGTGCCAAGCCGAAACATAAAAAGCTTGTATCCATACGAGCCACGTGTATTCCGGTTCAAAGGTTTCGAGCCATTTTGACCTTTTGCTGAAAATGGTTTGGATCTTTAGAACTGAGTCAAGCCTCTATTGTTTAGATATTCCTAAATCTTTTTCAAGCTGGGTTTGCCCATCCCTACCCCAAATATGATTTTAAAGTGTTAATTAACGTTTGAAGAAAAACAATATCTACCAGGCCTAAAAAATACTATTTCCTGAAGAAATCTTATTAAAATATATAGCGATACAAGTAAACTTAGATTTAGTGTCCTACAGGGCTTTGGCCATTGCTTTTTTAAGGACCCCGCTGGCCACTGCACCCACGTAGGTAATTAAAAAGTAAAGAAACCAATGCTTTTGGCCCTTTAGAAATCTGTCCCATCTGCCAGAACATCTACATTTATTAATACAAAATTAGTATCCGGCGGGGGGGGGGGTTGTGGCATCCTCCCAGCCAATGAGGAGGCTCGGAATTACCACATGGGGATCCCCCTGCTCCGAGACCCGTCACAGCTGGAGGCCGCCATCCTCCCCTGCAAGGGATTCATGTAAGTGCTCCCCTACCCACCTCCCTTTCCACAGATTTCGATTCCTCTCCTTCTTCCCTCCACTTACCTGCTTTTTGTCTCATCGGGAGTGGACGCACTGGAAACTCTTCTGTTTCCAGAGCGTCCGCTCCCGATATGATACAGGCCGCCATGGAAAGGAAGAAGGGACTACACGCAGTCCCTTCTGTCCTTTCCATGGCGGGCATTTTTTTGTTTACTATTTTTTTTTTTTTGAATGACTGCCATGAAAAGGAAGAAGGGACTACATGGAGCCCCTTCTCCCTTTCCATGGCGGGCATTTTGTTTGTTTACTTTTTTATTATTTTTATCGACAGTGAAAAAAGGCTTTGTTTTCCCTTCCCAGGCTGCCATTTATTTTCTTTTAGCTTTTAGTACCCCGGTTCAACGTGCCAGGTTACTAATAGCAAAAATCCCCTCTCCGGAGGGACATTACCGAGTCAGGTAATGACCCTGGGCCTTTGTTAAGGGCCTCACGTAACTATGGGCCCTGGGGCATTACCTGACCTGGTCATGCCTCGCGGCTCAGAAATTATTGCTTAATTAAACCAACCCATAGAGAAAGAGCTTGTTTAAAGCTTTGGCGGTAATTGTAAAATATGCAGTATTTGAACACTCTGCATGTTTTACCACTACACCATAGTCCGAGTTTCAAACCTGGAACGTCTCATGTAATCCTGCTTTTGTGTGGAGGACACTACCTCCACACAAAAGCAATACAATTTGTGATGTTACCATATGCAGTAATGTGGCATTTTCCCTAGAGTACTATAGGACTCCAAAATAAGGATATAATACATGGATGGTTTGCATGAATCAGAATTATGGAGACCCTTCATGTTACTTCATACTTAAAGCATCTGTTAATGGTAATGACATTCGGTGGTAGTTACTTTAGAAATACTGCTAAACTCATAACCGAGCCCAAAGTATGTTTGCTATTTCTATAGTTCTACATGCAATCTTTTACAAAAATGTCTTTAAAAAAAATGTTCTTCATGCAAAATATGCAAAACATTTAATTCCATTAAGCAATATATACACCTTATCTTCAATAAAATTATACAACTATGCCATAAAAATATAATAACATACAAACAATGCAATCATTGTCTAAACAATATGGAATACATTTCTCCCAAATAAATAATTCTATTTTGACAGTGCCTTTAAATTTAAAAGAAAAGGCAAAGACTATATAAACTGTTAAAAACGTAAATTAGTTTGTATTTACCTGTCATATCGTTACTACTAATAAGTTATCCTTTATTACAATCCATGTACGCCAGTTGTCACATTGATACTGTCTGCATATAATAGCAATGATCTTTTAAGAAATTGTAATTAGTCCCTATGACAGATCTACAAAATTTGAGAAAAGCAAAGAAATAACACTGTCCTAAATTTCCTTTCTTTAATGCTGGAAATATTAATTTCCTTCTCATATAGTTATACTTTTTACAAATAAAACACAAATGACAAGAGCTTTTGGTCTACTGAGGCAAAGTAAGCAACAGGATTGAGTCACCTCATATATCTCGCTTGTCAGTTTATCCTCCGATGTTCAGATTTAGGCAGGTAGAACTTGATCAAGTGATAATAAATCTCAAATACTGCTGTTCCCCAATATCGTTAGCAATTCCCATGATTTCCATGTTTAGCAGCTGTTTCTTCTCTTCTAGATTTAAGTTCAATCTCTAGGCTACTCAGATTGTTACTTATTACTAATTCAGTTAGTCCATTACAAATTGCTTAGTTTAGAGCTTGCAATCTCTCTGTTTTGTTTAACACATAGCTCATCCAAGATAATAGCAGGCTTTTATCTTGTTCTAGTTTTTATCAGGTTTCGTCAATTTATTCATAAGCAGTTTTGTGAGTATTGCATTCTGGTTTGCCATGGACCTTAAAAACTACATTATCTGACTTCTGCTTGAGAACTCTTGTACAAGTTGTTTTGCACATTCTGCAGGTCATCAGCACTCCCCAGATTCCCAGGCCAAATAATGCAACTGACTTTGCTTTATTCGTATAAACCAACAACATAGGTTGTAGAGGCGGTTTCTTATATTTCGCAGAAAATGAGGAAATACCCCCTTTAGCCTGTGACTTTTTATTAGCTTGCTTCTCCAGATGGGCATTGTTGATTAATGTTCAGGAAAAACGTACACTAAGGTAATAATATTCTAAAACTATCTCGATTACTAATCCTGCCACATGGAATTTTCTTCCTGTATTTTTCCCCAAAATCTTGCCACGCTTGTTTGTGTACACAGTATATGCATCTATTTGTTTTTGGAGAAAATCAGGCATTCCGGCTAATTATAAACTGTAATCAGAATTTGATAATACCAGGGTAATTAAATTACTCAGATGCTACACATCTACTGTTGTTTCACACTGCATCTGGTACAATGAGTTTGTGAACAAATTAAACAAGAGATGGGTCAGAACACATCCTTGGCCCACATCCTTCTTAACCAAGATAGGATAAGTAAATCTATTATCTCTCCTGTACTGGACCACTGCCCGATTGCTCTCATAAACCTGCACAATAATTTGAAGTAGATACCTTGAAACACATATTTCCAATAACAGCCAAGGTTTCTCATAATCTACAGAATCAGACGCTGTAGCCAGATCTATGAAGGCCACGTACAGATTGTTATTCATGGTAAACAAGAACCTGGCTGATAGAAGATAGCGGTTCAAGGCCTGGTGTTCTGCCCCTAGAGTTGCTATAACATCCAGCTATATGAGGGAAAGATTATCATTGTCATCTATACAGCCTTGGTGTCTGTTTAGTACAGCTTTCCAAACATGGTAAATGTGTTATCAAGCAGTGATACTGGTCTCTAGTTATTTGGACTAAGCGTATCACATGTTTTATACATAGGATAGACATTTGTTTGATTCTAAATGCATTAGATGCTGTAGTGGGCAAAGGGGTTGAGACCTCTCTGTGTATTTTAAATAAATATGCATGTAGCATGCATAGTTATTTAAATATGCATGAATATCACGCAAATGGTAGTGGTTTGTGGTATACATCAACATAACATAACAGAAATCAGAAGGTAGAACATCAGGACAAAGGCTTTTAACCCAACTTTGTTGATGAAATCACACACCGTGTCTCACTCATTCTAAACTGGACAACATCTCTATTCAACAGAGCTGTCGAAAAATTGGTAGTAGCAATCACTTGGCATCTGCTCATTGAGCAATGTAGATAAAGTGCTATACAGAGCTCCAAAATGCTGATACCAATCACTTTCTGATGTTCCTGTTTAGATTTGTTGACCATACTGGTGGAATGAGCCATGTATGTTCATTGCCTAAAAAATCTGAAAATTAACAGCAGCTTCACGCAACTCTATGGCAACCCCACTATCTCCTCTTTGGATCACTTTAATTAATCATTATAACATTTCCTGAGTACAGGAATGATGTTGTAATTATGTTCCCGACTCTTAAATGCTTTGAGTAAAACCTGCTTTTTATGTTTACAATCTGCATCCAATGAAATACAAAGTGGTGCCAGGAGAGCGGGACTAACTAGGAGAAGGAGGGCAGAAAGCTAAACGAATCAAATCATTATTTCATTTTATTTTGATTTAAATAAAAAACATTACACATTTTAATAAATTTGGTTATAAAAGCAGTCTATAAAACATGCATCCAAACATTCATTCATTCAATCTAAATAAATCCCTAAAATGTTTCCAATTATTTTAAGATACAATAGAAAAATGTACAATTCATTTCCAAATCTCTTCACATATACATCTAACAATAGTTCATTCCAAATAAAGTATTGACTATTGGTGCCCATGAATGCAGATCTTCTTTAGAACACAGGCTTTCCAGTTGGTAAATAGTTTCGACTTGACAAAATATATAAGTCTTCATCAGGATCGGATGAACATTAACAGATTCTACAAACCCCATTGGGTTCGCATAATAGCTTATGTTCCAATGGCTTGGTAACTTGAGCTCAATTCACATCTAATATATGGAAAAGTGGACTTCGTTTGTAACCACTGATTAGTCCACACGGCGAAACTCATCAGAAAAGAGTCTCTGCCACTATCTGAACGCCGACACCACCACGATCGAGTTCCAGATCGATCTATGCACGTTGTTCGAAAGATTCTGAACAGAATGTGTATGCGCAATGACTCGTGAAGAGCCCAGCGTGCCTGTCCTGCTCGGTACGAATAGTTCCGCTGTCTGTAGATGCCCACACAGGAGGCGGTGTGCCTAACAAAATAGAGACTCTTTTCTGATGAGTTTCGCCGTGTGGACTAATCAGTGGTTACAAACGAAGTCCACTTTTACGAAGAGTGAACAACTTTGACAAATACTAGATGTGAATCGAGCTCAAGTTACCAAGCCATTGGAACATAAGCTATTATGCAAACCCAATGGGGTTTGTAGAATCTCTTAATGTTCATCCGATCCTGACCAACTGGAAAGCCTGTGTTCTAAAGAAGATCTGCATTCATGGGCACCAATATCGATACTTTATTTGGAATGAACTATTGTTAGATGTATATGTGAAGAGATTTGGAAATGAATTGTAAATTTCTCTGTTGTATCTTAAAATAATTGGAAACATTTTAGGGATTTATTTAGATTGAATGAATGAATGTTTGGATGCATGTTTTATAAAATGCTTTTATAACCAAATTGATTACAAGTCTGCCCTCCTTCTCCTATTTAGTCCCACTCTTCTGGCACCACTTTGTATTTCTTTGTATGCTTCTACCTCAAGGTGCCAGTGACTGCTGAGGTTCCCACTTTGGGTTTTGTATACAATCTGCATCCAGCCATTTATGGGAATCTTTCAGTACTATGGGAGGCTTAGTAGTCAAAAAAGTTTTCACAAAGTTTATTCATAAGGGCATACTAATTGGTCCTTATCTCTTCTGGTGTGTCTCTCTCAGCCAAACAGTTATCTATGGTGATCGGGTTCTCTGTTATTAGGGGTTTCATCTTGGTTCTACCAATTATAGAATTTCAGCATAACCTTCTTCGATTAGCAACTGTTACACCCTCTAACACCCAAGTATTACAACCTTCTCTCTTTTGAGTTGCAAACAGATTTTTTTAGAGTCAAGTGATGAGAAGAATGTTAACTGTTCGCTCTCCATATTTCCTCAACATCCACAACCATATTTGAATGTGCCTTCACTATTATAAAATAATCTATTATCGACCTGTCACGCGAGCCATTGATTGTAAAATAACCTTGGGTTTCAGGTCATATTCTGCGAACAATGGAACACAAAACCTTATCTCACGATATTGTATGCTTACAGAAAGCAGCCTTCTCGATTTGGGGATCATCTAACATTGGTTGTGTTATACCTCACACCCTGTCTTCATTGTAATTAAAGAGATCCTCTGCTGGACCTTTCCCCTGTTTTAAATTGATTGTCTCCCTAAAAAGAATGAACAAATTCCTGTCTCAACTACTCTCCAAAATATAGTGTAATACCTATGCTAACTTACTTAAAAACAGCCTACGTTTCTTTCCATTGTGCATTACAGTAGTTATTCAGCAAGAATGGCAATACCACTCTCGTTTCAATTCTATTAGTAGTGAAGCATCACTTGAAACATTTATTTCCACCAAAGTCTGCAGAAAATGAAATTAGGGAGCAAATACTTTCAGAGCTTCTATTACATGTATTCTTAAATGTGGCCTTAAACACCAGCAGAAACTCATCTCTTGTGAATGGGGATAATGCCCAAGTTTCTTGTAGTAGCACAATGTCAGATGCATCAGTGAATTGTGTAAAAATGCCATCGGTAGATTTAGCTGAAAGACCAACTGCATTTCAAGATATTATGCACAAATTGCCTATACTATCAAGTGTAACATTCCCACTTATATGATTATCTTTCTCAGTAAGAGCACAAAAAATCCACACGTTTATCAAACAGCTGATAAACCACCACACTCGGTTTACAATTAGTATGTATATTGCCCCTTCTGCACAAGGCCTTACTAAAAGTTAATCAATGTCCTCACATGAATATAACATTTCATAACAATTTAGATGATTAAAAATTGAAATTAAACTGGTTTGCTGTCTGTTTATCTGATCATCACATTTTCTATCTAAGGAACTGCTTGTCTTTGATGACTACATTCTTGGGTGGATACAAACATGTAAATAGTAAAATGATATGCCAATTGAGGTGTATATTCATGGCCAAATGAAACTTTAATAAATAATTAGTTATCTCTATGTTACATAAGGTAACTACCACACAATCCCTTGATAAGCTTTCCTCATCTTGCCAAACCATTTCACTTGTCTTACCATCGGAATGCTTTGAGGATTAACAGGGGGAGCAATACTAGTTGTATTTATCCAGTGCATATTTGTTTGTTAATTAAAAGGGTATCCGACTCAACACTCTGGGCCTCTTATTGACCCTGGCAGTAGGGGTTTAACGCGGCCGGTAGAGCTGCCAGCCCTGTTAAACCCCTACGGCCTCATTACGCGGTCCGCTCACAGGACCCAGTAAGGACGCCTGGTAGAACCAGGCGTCCTTAGCGGGTCCCGCGAGCGGCCCAGCATGCTAACAATGGGCCCATCATTAACGGACCCATTGTTAGAATGCTCCCCATTCCCATTGAGCCCTATGTGGGCTCAAATGGGAATGGGGATGTACCGGGTCTGGGTTCCCTGAATGGGGAAATACCGGGCCCTCCAAGGTCGGAATGGCCCAGTATTTCCCCATTCAGGGAACCCGGACCCAGTACCCGGAATGGGGGTAGCCATGCCGCAAATAGTGGCATGGCTACCTCCATTCTTGTAATGAGGCTCTCTGCCCCTTTAATTCATGGGGGGAACAGTTGTTAGTACTAAGTCAAAATTCTCCACCTTGTTTGTTGACTTTACTTTTTTCTTATGGTTTCCAAGCCAGTCTCTCTGAGAGTTAGTTGTCAAGGCTTTAGTTGTTCTTTTTGGGGCATCCCTTTTCAATAGTTCAGTAAATTTAAGTGCTGCTTCTTGTTTAGATTTTACTTCACACTGCATCCCCTCCGTGCCCTTGAAATGTGACTGCTTCCCTGTGTATCTGTTGTTCGGGCTTCAATAAACTACTAGAACATCTTGGTAATTGGGGAAAGTTAAACAATCTCTCTCTTGTGAACTTTTCCCAGATCAGGTATAGTCAGGATGGTCTTTGCATGCTTTTCTGAATAGTGGTGGCTGGTTACTTTTTTGAATTGGAGGGGCGTAAATCTTTCTCACAAAACATTGTAAGTGACCAGGCATAGCAAGGGAGCTCTAGCAAACCAAAGGGGATTTGAGGGGGCTTACCCCCTGAGAATGAGTTAAAATGGTGCATTCCATAAAATTGGGTAAACAGCCACACAGTTTAGATTTGGATTTTAGGGAACAAATAAAAAAAAAGACAATTGATGCAATTCACCACAGCACACAGAGCATTTTCAAATGCATCTTCATGATGACCTTGGCCATAATATATGCCAGTAAAAAAATATTAAAATCATTTCCATGCTGGCTGTGCCCATACATGTCCATGCAGGCTGCACAAAACATGCCAGAATTACTATAAGAACACACTCATGTTGACTTTGCCAGTAGAACATGTCATGCTGCAGTTAGAAACTATATCCAGACAAACAGCACCAATGTAGGTCAATCTAGCCACATAATAACACTCATCATGTTTAGTTTACCTGTGATGCCCACTGAAAAATGGCAGCCAAAGGAAAAAAATGTAATCAGACTGTCTGCAGGATGTAGACCCTTGTAGCCACATAACAGAAATTATGTTTGCTTTAACCATGATGCTCACTAAAAAAAGCTATGCCAGTGCCACAATAAGAAAACACAACCAGGCTGACTGCAGCAGTGCGGGCCAATCTAGCTATGTGACAACACTTATCATGTGCACTGGCATTGGTTTGGCATCTGTCACCCAAATCTATTAAATGTTCAACTAAGCTGGAATCACCCAAATACGGTGAACATTTGGATGATTTGGGGTTGGGCTGAATTGATTCTCCGAAGCCTGGCAACTAAAGCTATTTAAATAAAATACACAAAGTTAAGTCAATCAAGAAGAATACATGTTCTGATGTTATATATAAAGAATGAAGGCAATGCAGGCCAGTATAGCCACATAACAATACTTATCATGATTACATGGCTAGACTGACTTACATTGCTGAAGCCACTCTGGTAACGTTTTCTGACTCAGGCATGCATTTCATTTCTGGTCATCAAGGTTAAAGCAAATATGACAAGCAACATTGTTTGCTCTAAGTAAAAAATGCCATGCCAGAGTCAGAAAACAGTTCCATGTCATTTCATAGCGGGATGTTTTTTCACAGGGTTTTTACCGTGAATTTTTTAATGAAAAAACCCATCAAATTGTTTACAAATTTATTTTTGGGGGGTTCCCCCACCAACCCCCAAATCCCTTTCAGTTTTATTCTATTCCCAAACACCCACATACCATATATATATTTTTCTAACCCCCCCAAAAAAAGTGATGGGATTTATTGTTAAAAAACAATTCGCGGCAAAAACCCTATGAAAAAACATCCCGTGATGAAAGGACGTTGTACCCAGAAAACATAACCATACAGGCTCTGGCAATGTAGGCTAGTCTAGCCACATAACAACTCTTAACATGTTTGATTTAGTAATGATGCCCAGCAGAAAATGCCATGCCAGAAGCAAAAAACGTAACCAGACTTGCTGCAGCAATTCAGGAGAATCTAGCCACTTAGCAAGACGTATCATGCATGATAGGTTTTGTTACGAGGCTAGACTGCACTGCATTGCTGCATTCAGTCTGGTTACACGTTATGCCTCATATTTTAGTCAACATCATGGTTAAAGCAAACATGATCTCATATTTGCTTAAACATTGATGCAGAGAAAATAAAGCACTCCCTCCTCCCGCACCAGCTAATCAGATGCCCACTCGCCGGTGAACTCAATTAGCAGGCCTCTAATTTGTGGGCACCCACTCTCCCAACCCCCCCATGCTGGTGAGCAGGCCCCTGATTTGGGGGTGTGGTGGTGATGCATTTCACACACAACCTACCAAACGCATTCATTCAGCATTCATACACATTCACTCACTCACCCATACACATTTACTCACGCACCCATACACATTAACAACAGTCATAACACAGCAAGCCCATATGACACATGCTCTTATTATGCATGCACCTACAACACACTCTCTTATGATACATGCTCTTATGACACACAAACCCTTATGACCCACACACTTATGACACATGCTGTAACAACACACACTCTTATGGCACACACTTGTAGCACTCAAGCACATATGACATATGCACTTAAGATACACAAACTTAAAAATCACACATTTGTGACACACACTGCTATGACACACTATACTGACATTCTTATGACAGGCGCTCTCATGACACATGATCTTAAGACAAATGTTCCTATAATACATGTGCTTATGACACACACTCTTATGACACACACTTACAACACATACTTAGGAGATATGCATTTACGACACTTGCACTTATGACACATGCACTTATTAAACACACTCTTATGGCACATGCTGTTACAACACGCTCTTATCAAACACACTCTTACTACACACACAACACACACATGCAACACATGTTCTTATGGCACACAGTCTTATGACACGCACTCTTACAACATCCCACGTAGAACATACTCTGAAAACACCCAATCTTCCAACACACAGACCTGTGGCACATCCTCTTACAACAAATGTTATTACAACACTTGCTCCGAATCATTGTACATCATCTATATAGGCTGTACCCATATGTGACGATGTACATTTCATACATACACGCTAAAATATGTATGAAAATTCACATTTAATTCAGAATTATCTTAGAAGTAATGCTTCATTTGAATAAGAAAATGTAAAGAGATGTAAACTGACAATATGTAGGAACTGGAAAATCTTTATATGTCTCCTAAACATATAAAAGCCTGCATGAAATGGACACCTTTATGTGAGGTTCCTATCGTCTCAGCCCTTGTTGTCTGCAGGAGCGTTCCTTTGACAGTTCATTCATCTGGTTCTGCCAAGGTGGTGGCATGTCTCTGCGACTGTCTGCTGATCTGTGGACGTGAAGGTGGTGGGGGCATCCCCTCCCCAGGGTTGAGATTGCTAAGGTTGTGGGTTGCTCTTTGGTTGTCAGTGGGGTCTGACAGCCCTTGCCCCCCTGAGCTCCTGGGGTGCAGTCTCCTCCCTCTGAGTCCTAAGGGTCCCCTGTTTTGTTCTGTTGGGTGCTAGGTAATGATTAGTGCTCATTCGTCTTCAGCTATGGTCCCTGTCTCTTGGGCTTTGTCTAGCGGAGGGTTTTGGATTGGGAGAGGCTCGGCAGAGGGTGAGACCTGGGTTTCCTCCTTCACTTGCTACTTTTGTGTGCTTGTGTCTGGCACGTTCTATTTCCATTGGTGTCTGTTAGTGGATTCCGTCTGGTTCTGAGGTGAAGAGCCTGGTTTTCAGTAGTTTCCTGAATTTTAGGTGGTCCCTTCAATGTTCGGAAGTGTGTTCCAAGGTTTTGCTGCTATGTGGGAGAATGAGGATCCCCCGAGTTATTTTCTTGTTTGTGGTTTTGGTTCCAGGCTGATGTTTTTGCTTGATTTGAGTGTTCTTTTCGGTTGGTAAATGATTATTTTCTTTTGTAAGTATTATGCTCTTTGGCCATCGATTGATCTGTGCTTTATGCCCATCATGTTGAACGTGATTTGTTGTTTGATTGGCAGCCAGTGAAGCATTTTAGCGCTGGTGTGATGTGGTCCCTTTGTGATAGTTCAAGGAGGAGTCTTTATGCTGCATTTTGGATATGTTGCAGTTTCTTCATCAGGTGTTCCGGCATTCCGAGGTAGAGGCTGTTTGTGTTGTCAATTCTTGACATGAGGAGGGCATGTGGGTGATGATTGTCAGTGTTTTAGGAGCAAAGCACAGGAACGTTAGGATTCTTTTTATTGAGTGTAGGAGGAAGAAGCATTTCTTGATTATTGACTTTACTTGCGGATCTAATGTTAGCGCATTGTCCATTTGGATTCCAAGGTTTTTGACTATTTTCCATGGTGTGGGTGCCATTCCTAGTTCTGTGGGCCATGGGATATAGATGTTATTTTCCAAGTTTTTGGATATAACCATGATTTCTGTCTTGCCTGGATTGAGTCTGAGTCTGTTTGTGTTCCTTCACTCGTATAATTCTTTGAGACATTCTCCCAGTGTTGTGTTCTCTTCTTTTCCTTCGATTTTATAGATGATTTATGGGTTGTCTCCATAGTTGTAGCATGTGAGTCTATGTTTTTTAATGATCTTTATTAGCGGTTTCAGGTAGATTATTTTTTAAGAAGGTGGGGTTGTGTCCAAATGCACCAACTGGTGGATTGTTTTATTGTATAGCTATTAAAAATAGACGACAGATGTCTTCCTTTGTTTTTCTGTCAATTTTATTTTTAATCAACTTTGTTTTTCAAATCAAGTAAATCAGTATTTCAAATAGTACAATTCACTCATTTTAACTCTCTCAAGTCCACGGGGTTGACATGGACTTGAGAGAGTTGAAATGAGTGAGTTATCTAAAGCTAACACATCCATGAGTCAGATCTGAACCCAGGTCTCCGAAAGGATTTCCGTTGATGCAAAAGTCCCCACTTTGCACAGATTACCCATAGTAGTTAGGTTGTATTGAGGCTGTCTATTACCCTGTAGTAGTCCAAAAGAATCATTTTTCATTCTATTTTAATTTGATTATCAATGAATGGCATCCCTCATCGCCTACATCACCAGAATGCTTGTTCCCTTTGACAGTCCCAGAACATGTTGGTCAATGACCCCCCAGCTTTCTTACAATTACAGCATGTATCCACTTTCCAGCAACTCATTACTAATGATTCTCTCAGGAGTCCAATACACACTAAAGATATTCTGCTGCAGTGACCAATTCAGCCATTAATTTGATATACAACGTGTCAGTACGTTCTTTTTAACTTTTGGCTTCATACCATGGTTTCTCGCTACAAGCAATTTTCAATGCTGCTACATTTTTTATAAGTGAATTATTGGGACTTGTCATCCATTTCAGCAGCACTATCAGAATTGTCAGAATTATAGTCCTCTTCTCTAACTTGTCGAATGCCAAAAGCAACTCTCCTTAGAGCTTCTGACTCAGTTTGACCATTACTAGCTCCATTTACGCAAATCCATCCCATACATTATGTTGAGAGTTTAATCGTTGATGTGAGGAAGTTCCCTATTGGGCTTCAGGTGGCAGAAGTAAGTCTGTTTTAACGTCCGGTGACCGACCTATACTACAGGATGGCAGCCATGGAGGGTATTTAGGGGGATCCCATCAGACTTTGACCAGCAACCTGTTCTATTAGCCGGGGACTGTCGCAAAACAACTCCACGTACTACAATTCCTTTGTGCCATGGACACAAACCCTGCTCATGAGGTGAGTACTTGTGGGCCCCTTTAATTGCAGCAGGGATTCAGAAAAAACTCATGGTGGACACAACCTCATGGGGCCCTGCAGATGGTCATAGTTCCCATGGAAACCACAAACCTTTGGGTGCATCCATGAATGCCCAATTCAAAATATTTGGGAAGTTTGGATCTCATGAAGTCCACAAACTAACTTCATGTTCCATGGACCACAATACTCCGGAATGCCTTTGCCAAACTCAACCAAATCGAACACCGGCCTCACAATGCCCTTGTAGGAAGTCTAAAATCTCAAAAGAACATAGGAGGAGGAGGTGTGGTAGAGTTATTGGAGGATGTTGGCGAGCATAAGAAGGAGGAGGTGGGAAGTTTATCAGATGAGATTGGAGAATGTCAGAAGTAGAAGGTGGGAGAGTTATTGGAGGAGGTTGTAGACCATCAGGAGGAGGAGGAGTTGTGAGTTAGTGTAAAAACATGATAAAATATTCCACAGAAGGAGGCCATAGAGCTGTTAAAATAAGGAAATGACCTGATAGAAATAAGCTGTAGAAAGTATCCACAGACAAAACAGGGCCTGGCTTAAGGCAAACTCCTTGATCTGAAGGTGATGGGGCCAAGGTGGGTGGAGGCACAACAATGTGGCATGGCGGTGTAGAGGGCAGGGTCATCCATGAGAACAGGATGGGGTTGAGGGGGAGCCAAGGGCTGAACCCAACAGCCAAGCACATACTCTGCTGTACCAGGTACATGTCCTGCCCAAAAACCAGATTCACTAGTCTACTATAAAATAAGAGAAGATATAAAACAGATCCTGGACCTTTACGTTAATGCAGTACTTCACTCCACAGAGTCCTACCCTGGAACCAGAAGGTTTCAGGACAATTGAAGAGCTACCACTTTAGAAACCACAGCAGGACTCAGGTTCATCCCTCGCACAACAAGAGACTGTTTGTGTGAAATGCACTGGAACTGACCTCTCACTCCCCTGAACTGGTGGAATGCCTCAAAGACCTCAGATCCATGCAAGGTGTTCCCCTAGTACTTTGGATTTGTGGTTTCGTCCATGCCCTATGGCCCATTTGCTTTCTTTGAACTTTACCTAATAAATCAAGTCAAACTTTAAAAGTTGTTTCAGAGTGTGGCTGGCCATCCTGACAGATGGTGTTTCTGTGGGATGCACAGGCTTAGACATAGTGAGCCAATTATTATCCCAGGTGAGCTAGGAGAAGGGTCAGGGGTCAGGTACACTTACAATGTTAGGGATAAGAGTGAAAGACCAGTCTGCTCGGGAAGATGGCGACAACCCAAATGCTAACTTGAGCTCTGTTGCCAGACAACAGCTTTTTTGAAGAAGAATCTCAACCATCAGACATGGACCCAGAAGAGGCAAACCACCTCCTCATATGCTACAGAAGGAGGGACGTAGAGACCCCTTCAGAAGTCTATGATAATTGGCTATACTTTAGTGAACACAAGGAAGAGGAAGACCGGGAGGGACCTCCTGCTGACAATGCAACATGTAAAAGAGAGCCGGAGGAAAGAGTTATCTCTACCACCTATGTTCTGCCTAAGAGAACCAGGCTATGCTACCCCTCCAAGCCTCAGACCCATGCTGGCCAAGCATAGTGGTTTGAACTGCAAAGTAGTGATCTGACTGTTAATCCCAGACTCCTTTCAGCACCCCAATAAATAATCTTGAAAAAGTGCAAGCTATGGAAGCATCAGAGCAAGACTTAGGCCCCCACTTTGGAAGTCCTACTGTATAAATTAGTGCAGGGACAACAAGATAATTACAGACCCTGCTCCTCCTACCATCTTACTGCAAGTGAGGATCCAAGGAGATGACCCTGAGACCTTCTTCCAGAACTTCAAAAGTATAGTGTAGGTGGCCTTATTGTATTGCCCCACTATTAACAGGAGATCAAAAGGAGGTAAATCACATCCCCATTGTTGATGGGTGAACTACCTATGAAAATCTGACCGATGGAGAGGCTTGGGAGGGGTGCCGAATACTAAAGAAAACAATTGCGGGAAGTCTGAATCCTGCCACTCGAAGCACCTAGACAGATGTCTTATTGGATTAGATTCCGCATTGAGAAATGGTTGACCTGGCAAACCCTGGATGAACTCAAAGAGACACTGACTCCTGAACAATTTGCCTTCTCATTACCATCAAATCTACAGAAGCAGATTAGATAACTTCACCAGCTAACTCTAGAGCTAGCCTTTCAAATGGCCTCTGACATGCAAAGAGCTCATCAACCGAGACCCCGCTACCAAACCTACCAAGAAAAAAGGAGGGTCAACTGGGTCAGACTAAGGAGACATGTTTTTCCCCAATATGCTAGAAGACCAATGTGGTGCTTGACTTGAAGTGGTCAAAATGCTACATGATCTGACTTGACCCTAGTGGAGCAAGTGACCTTACAATTACTCCTTTATATCACCTGCATGCAGGGGGATCGCAAAGTCTATGAGAAGGACTACCTGCAATTTGCACCAAACGAAAAAGAGCATGAAATGATGATACTCTTAGAAAAAATGATACTTGAAGCTGACCTACTTCAATTTGACAGCTGGTTTTGAGAAGCCCAATGCACGAACGGAACAGACAAGTCCATGAAAATGGCAGGTTTGTTGAGAACAACCCACCTACCTATACTAAAATGGCTGAGTGACCATCTCTCTCGTCAACTGCTCTCTTTAGGGTATTGACGGGTGGAGGGAGGGGAGATATGTGAAAAAGTCACCTGGTTGGCTACATGTGCTGGCAGTGCTTCAGTCTGAAAGGTCAGGGACGTGGTTGAAATTCTGAAAAGTGATCCACAGACTTCTGGAATTTCTAACAGCCAAAATCTGCCCAAATTTCCTTTTAGTGACAAAAATCTCAAGGGCAGTTTGGGATACGTGTAAGCAGGTTCAAGCTTGTACTTGGAAAACAAAATACTACACAAAATAACATAAAAGGCTTCAAAAGGGGAGACAAAGGTTAGCAGAGTCGGAAGGGTCGGGTGGCCTTAGCAGAAGGAAATAGAGTTCAGTTCCTTTATTAATGTTAACCAAGTAGGACAGCACATTTAACTCTGCGGTGAGATATCTCAGTAGATTAATGCACCTGATGCAGATATCTATGTGTAACCTGCAAAACAAAGGGTTTAATCTGGGGAAGTAAAACTCTTTAATCCTTCTGAAGTTGATCAAAAAAGTAAAAGTGAGAAATTGTAATATTGCATGTCAGACCAGCAGAGTTAGCTATATGTCAGGCATACATAGGTTGGAATTTCATCATTCAGAGGTTGGTAAATAGAGTTTATTTAGGTTTATTTAGTTTTATTATATTACAATATAGGGAATTCATAGCAGACGTGGACCTCTGAAAAGCCTATAGGACTGAGGAAGAGTCTGTCATGCGTAAGGGCTGCAGGAACATTTATTCTGCTAATTTTGCTTCCATGAGTTCTACTGAGATAATTTATTTAATAATAGGCCAGGTGGGCTGACGCAGATTCAGTCACATATCAAGCATTCATGATGTACACTCTGATGCTCCTTAAAGGAATACCATTTAATAAGGTAGGATTGCATTTTTATGAGCTCTTTATCTGGGGTAACACATAACGAATATGTACAGTAAAAGGCCTAGTTGGCTGACACAAGTGAAGATATGCACTAGTGATGAGAAGCACATGTGCACACAAATGAATTGTGTCCTAAGTCCCTTTTAATGTGTGCAGCGTATAATTAGAACATTTACATTGCTTTTTTCATCCCCTATGCACATTTGCACAAATTAGGGTTCCTTTCTGCACATCCCAAATTCATAAACTGGACGCCCCATTAAAAATGTGTAGAGAAAACAAGACATATTCCTGTGTACCTCGATGGAACATGCGCTTGGGGAGGTTAATGCACGATAGGGTGTTTACTGACCCATTTAGCATTGTTTTTAATTGTAGAAAAGCTGTGACATGAACCACTGCTGTCTCACATATATTACTATTAACGAAACAGGGATATAAATGCTTTTATTTTTACTCATATCACAATGAAAGTTCCTTTAAAGGCCTGTCATAATGAAATGAACTCACAACATCCACGCGAGTGCAGAGAGTGCCATACATGTTCCTGGAACTAATGTATGCAAAGGGTTTGGCTAGTGCATTATTTGTGATTTAGCACAGACCCCTGGAAATCACAGGTCACCATTCTGATTAAGGTGACCTGCACATTTTGTTTGTATTACTTTTTTTTAAATTTGGCACTACGCATCCTTTTTTAAAAGATTGAACATTTTTGGCAATTTTAGTTTCCATGTTAAAAAAAACATCCAGGTGTAAGCCATTAGTAATTGAGACACTGTGCTTTCTTTGAACGTCCCTGTCAAACATGGTTTTGACCTATTCCATTAACTCTATACTTTGTTTTGAACTTGTGTTGGCAGGAAAAGTTTTGACATCTTCAACCTAATGTTTAAGCAACATTTCGTCAGCATGAATCTATCTTGAGGTTAAGCTGAATCTCTTGAGCGTTTTGCCAAACCCAAATCTCCTAAATACAAAGAAAATGTGGGTGTTTCAAAAGAGTTCTCACGCTTACCGGGCACCCCCTAGTCTCCCAGATGGTGATCCCACAGGAGGAACAGAGGGGAGCTCACACTGAGGCCATTTCACTTAGTAGCTCACAGTGTCAGAAAGCAGCAACCCATCCCCCAAACTCTCTGTGTCATACTCAAACGTTTCTTTCCTTTAGGGAATGTTTGAAGCCCCTTTTATTTGTGTAGAAAAGAAATAAGGAGACAAAAAGTCAATGGACAAAACCTCTGGAGCCTTGCAGATCTTATTACCTCCTGTGTAGAGCGCAAATCTGCAGGAACATCTACAAATGCAACATCTGATTTCTTCAAGTAGATCAGATAGTGCAAGGTCCACAACCCGATATTGGGTCAGAGGACTGCAGAACTCCTGAATGCAATCACCAAACTCACCTGAGGCCATGCCTGGCCTCACAATGGCCTTGGGAGAATTCCCAATATTACTGAGGATTTTATTTAGCAAATATCTACTCATCTAAACCTCTAACTGAGAGGAACTACAACATGCAGACAACTCGAATAAACCGGGTCAGGCATCTTAAATCCAAGATGGCTGTCCTCCGTCTTATAGGCCCTATCTCATGGGGCAGGCTCGAAGGGGAGTTACCGGAGTCCAATCAATCATGACCCAGCCGCTACCTCAGGCAGTACTGCAAGCCACTGTCCAGAGAGCAAATCCAAGGGAGGGGCCAGGATCTTACAAAAAGGCAGTCCAAACAGCCCAGAGTGTGGGTTGTTGGAGCACATAAAGGACAGCATTTGGAGCAACTTGGCAAAAGTAGATTTTGGTGAAGCAGAAGAAAGCTGAGTAAATAGGGCAGAAGATGAAGGTGCTGGAACGAACCGTAGGAGATTAGAAGGAGGAGATGGGAGAGTTATTAGGGGAGGTTTCAGAACATTACAAGGCAGAGCTGAGAGAGTTATTGGAGGAAGCTGAGATAATATTCAGTAGGAGGAAGCTTGAGAGGCATTAACGGGGAATCTAAATGAGATGGAATTAATCCTTGTAAAGGGTCCAGAAAGAGAACAGGACCTGAATTAGGGGTGGCATGCCAGAATATGAAGGGGCAGAAAAGGGTAGCACACCAGCGAGGAGGGCAAGCTAAGACAAGAGAGTGGGAGTTTGATGACACCAGGGCTGCATCCAACATCCTAACCCATCCTCTGCTGGACCAGGTACCTGTGTCCTACTCTGAAGACTGGAGACACCAGATTACTATAAAATAACAGAAGATGCAAAGCAGACCCAACATCACTAATCATGACTAAAACACATGACTTCACTCCACAGAGTCCAACCCTAGAACTTGGTAGTATTGAGACCCAATTGAAGATTTGGCACTTAAATAGAGAATATAATGGCACTCTGGACTTCGTCTTGGGAAATCTGCACCAAGAGTAAAATAATCTGAAACTAGCTTCCCCAACCCTGGGATTGGTTGAATTGTGCTTTACCTCATTTTATTTTCTTTTCTTTTCTTTTCTTTTCTTTTCTTTTCTTTTCTTTTCTTTTCTTTTCTTTTCTTTTCTTTAACATGCACTCAATAAATCAAGTAGAACTTGAAATGTTGATTCAGAGTCTGTCTGTTATTTTCGGTGGCCATCCTGACAACTTGTTCAAGAATGGATGTGACATTAAACTCCTTGAATCAATCAACACTACATTCTTTAGTGAGGTATTGTTTGTAAAAACATTTTGTTCCTGTGTTTGTGTACGTTTTCAATGTATGTCAGTACCTAACCCCTCACAAATTCCACATACCATAGTATAAAAAGAGACAGCCCTTAAGCATCTAGCAGTGGTACTGGAACCACAACATATCTGTACTGAGAATACCAGAGATAATCCTAGGGGAGAGCTGGTCTTTGCTATTATAAAAAAACAAGATCAGGTGCTGTCATTCCATGTCACTCCCCTTTCTGATGATAGTTAAATCCAACATACTTGGCTCTAACCCAGGCCTTCCAATTGCAGACACCTACATCACTACCTCTGCCAGAGAAACTCTCACCGACATACTCTTTGCCGTTCCCTCACCCGACCTATGGACTCTCCATATGATCGCTCTTCTCTCTCCTTTCTCTTCCTCACCCATCAATAGTGGCACCCGCTGGGAGGTCCTTCTTGCCCTCTAAACCTCCAGGGTCATCATCAATGTCTACCACAATGCTACCATTATGGTGCAGGGTCCTCAACCTAACCTTCTGCACTTTGATAGGCTCCTCCCCTGCCTTATCAACCTCCCTCCTCCTTCTGCCCCTGCTCTTTCGGCATCCCTGGCTCCCTTGTCAGCTGTGCCCACCTTGGCTCCCTTGCCGCCTCCTAACCACCCTTCTACCCGCGCCACGGCTTCCTTGCCACCACCCCACACATTGACAACCCCGTCAACCTCCTCCTCTTTGGTGAACCTGCCACCCACTAACACCATACCTGGGGCTCCCTTGCCCCCTGTGGCCCATCCCACAATGGCTACCTTCTCAACCACTACAGTCCCGGCTCCCTTGCCGGCCTTTGCTCCTCTTCCACCTTCTACCTCTGTCCCTCAGGCACTCTTGTCACTTATTATGGGGGGACCACTGTCTCCTGCTCCTCCCATAAGTCTTTCACTGATGGCAATCTACTCAACATTGCAGTTCTAGGTCATTTGGTCGAATATAAATGGTCGACAGGACAAATGGTCGACACCAAAAGGTCGACAGGTCAAATGGTCGAATTTTTGTTTTTTTGTTTTTTCACATATTTTTTTTTGGGGGTGTCCCCCCTAACCTTTTTTTTGCTAAAAACCCCTTTTTCCCTAAACGAAAACCTAAAATATATATATAAATAAAAAAGAATTCAACCATTTGACCTGTCGACCAAATTGTGTCGACCATTTGTCTGTCAACCATTTGTCTGTCGACCAATTGACTAGACACCCAATATTGCCACGCTTAACACTCGCTCAGCTGTCAAACACTCCTCTGACATCTGCAACCTCCTTGAACTCCTGGATCTTGATGTTCTTGCCCTCAATGAAACCTGGTTCAAGGATAGCTCTGTCACTAGTTTTGACACACTTCTCCCAGAGGCCTACATGATACCCTCTCTGCCTAGACCAAACAGACCAGGTGGGGGAGTAGCTTTGATCTTCCCTGAGTGGATCCCTGTATCTGTCATTCCCACTCAGGCCTACTCATCCTTTGAGTGCCTGGTCCGCAGGCTCTCCGATTCTCCTAGCTCTTCACTCCTGCTGGCCACCTTCTATCGGCCAACTGGACAGCCCTCCCTCTTCCTTTCAGAATGGTCTGACTTGGCTTCCTCTCTCCTCTCCTCCTCTTCTCAACTCCTCCTACTGGGTGATCTCAACATCCATCTCAACTCACCTGATTCCTCTGGACCTTTCTGCAACCTTTGTGACTCTCTCTATCTTTCCATCTTACCCTTTGGCCCAACGCAAAGTACTGGCCACACCTTGGATTCTCTCATCTCAATTGACATTCCTCTATCTATCCCTCTCACTACTTCTCTCTCCTGGACTGATCACTCTCTCCTCTCTTCTCACTTGAAGCTCTAGTGTCCTCTTGCATGGGTAAGCCCGGCACGGCCTCCCATCTACAAGGTCATCCGACCCATGAAAAGAGTGCCAGTAGCTTCCTTTGCCTCCAGCTACTCTGCTCCTTCCACTCCTGCGGCTGACTTCCACCCTGACACAGCCCTCTCTAACTTTAACCTCTCCGTTTCCAACACTCTTGATATTCTTGCCCCTCTAATGAGGGTACGACTGCAGCCTACCAAAAAGTGCAACTCTTGGTATGACTCTGAACTGGCTGTCTTTAAACACGAGTGCAGGGCAGCTGAACAGAAATGGCATTCCAAAGGCAGTATATACTCTCCATCCGCTCCATGAAAAGAGTCTTTATTCTATCCTGCATCTCAGCGGAATCCAATAACACGGACAAACTTTTAAAAGCCTGCAAGAAACTAGCCAACCCTACCGCAGCCTTCTCCGCCATCTAACCTATCCCCCTGGTTTTTCAATGGCTACATGGCCCCCCTTGCCCGTATGATAGCCACCATCACCTCCAACTTTCAGGCTACCCTCGGCCTCTTCCTCTGCCTCACTCATACCTGACTGTCTGCCCACAATTCAGTTGTGGTGTGCTGCAAACAACCTCTGCCTCAATTCCAGTAAGACAGAGATTGTCCTCATCGGGAATCCTGCTTCTGTCTTCCCTCTTTCTCTCTGGCAGGTCTCCCTTGGCCATGCTCCTCCACCTACCAACGAGGCAAAGAACCTGGGGGTCATCTTCGACTCCTGCTAACCACCTCCTTCTGCTCTCTTGCTCTCTCTCCTCTACTTCTGCTCAGTCTCGCTGACTTGCTGCCTTGGGTACCTTCAGAGCCTCATTGGTCCCAAGCCTTCCTCGCCAGCCTCCTGCACTTGCCCCCAAGCCTTGCACTTGCCCCTGCACTACTGCACTTGGTTACGACCCATGAGAGTGGTATCTCTCTGCACTTAACCCCTGTTTTGATGGGACTGGGTGCACCTGGTCCCTTTTGCCCCCACCTTGCACTTCCTGCTCTGTGTAGGCTATACAGATAAATGTTGGAGTCACGCTTCTAAATCCGTAACAAATTACTACTGCCACGACTCTCTGAATGTTTTGCATCATAGAACACTTACACCCCTGTGAACCCATTGTCGGTAATGATGACTTTGCTAGCCATACTAGGTATTAATGCATGCGTTATTCACATACGTAGATTGCGCATGTTTGAGGTTTTGCAAATCCCAGATAATTTAGCTATGCATAAACACGGGATTGTTCCTAAGGTATCTCTGAGATATGCCTGAAAAGTTTGAAATCAACTCACAATTGAATGAAAAATATTAATATTTCTCAATCACAGATGTACATCCTTATCTCGTCTTAGTTTACTGGTTTATCCCCTCTAATCTTTCTGAAAAGTGCATCATTTTGTTACAATCTCTATTTAGTTCCTCTTTCCCACTTGTGCACCTGATCACGGTGATAAGAAAAGCTAGTGTCTAAATAAACGTATGTTTCAATTCAGGTATCATAGGGGTGCCAGGCCGTAAAGGAGAGCCTGGATTTGACGGCATACCTGGAATGAAAGGGGAAGAGGGCGCCCAAGGTAAATTGTCAAGCACATTGTTTTCTTTGAAATTCAAATCTTCATTTAGCAACTTGATTGCATTACAAGAATGGCTAAATATAAGGTCTTTCCAAATAATAAATGTTCTTTGAACTCACACACAGGTCCGCAAGGAATACAGGGAGAACAAGGAGAGACGGGAAATGCTGGGCCTGAAGGGCCTGCTGGAGTTCCTGGAGCAAAGGGCGAAAAAGGGGAAACGGGATTAAATGGTATGATGCTACAAAAAAAATGACCGATACCGTAATAGCTTGCTTTAGCACATCAATGAATGCTTAATACCTATATGCCAGGAAAGTAGCCAAGGGCAGCAGGCTTGACTTGCAAACCCGACAATGCATAGGCACACAGAGACTAGGCTCCGTTATTAAGCGCGTTATAATAGATTAATTAATTATGCACTGTATTAATATCAGTTGGAAATGGTGTTCTTCTGTTAACCAATATTATCCAGAATTTAACATGTCCCATAAAAAGTGTGTTGATACAAAATAATTCAAATCACAGGTGTATGCTCAAGCACAACACGGTTGCCTTGGAAAGAGAACAATGCCCGTGCCACATGGGTTTGATACCCTGGTTGGGCTGACTCTGATTGATACAGGGCTTAGAAAATGGAAGAATCCAGTATGAAGTGCTATATATTCCATCAAATTAGCATAATTCAAATGATTAACATTTAATTGTATTAAACTTCTTCAATAGCTCAAGAATGTAATAACACTGTGAACAATGGCTCTGTGCTTCACGTTGGGATAGGGGTGCACGTACGCAGTGTAGTGTGGTGCAGGAACCATTTGCGGGGGTTTGCATGCAGATTTTCTGAGTTTTACCAGAGTTATGAGAAATCATGCACATGTCGCTGGGGTTCCGGTACCAGTTATGGGGGACCCTGCGCAGGGTCCACGAGATGCAGGCCTGCTTGCGAGGGACCCCATGCACTGTTTTTAAGGTGTGTGTATTCACACCCAGGGGTGCATGCAAAGGTAGCTGTTCAGGCTGTTTTTGGTTTACCTGGGGGTGGGTTGGGTGCGTTCCAGCCGCGACTTGCATATAGGGTTACTTTGTGCAGGAAATTCCATGAATACGTGGGGCATGCAGGATTAATGCACACTTTTCCATGAATCGGGCCCATAGTGGGTTCTCTGCAAACATGCACAAGATTAAAATCAGTGAAATTGTCATCTAAAGGAAGATTCATATCTTGCCCCAAAGTGGCTTCAAATTGTTTGAAATCAGTAAAATGTATGTTCATAGCTATAATGACTATGTTTTATAATTAAGCCTTAATAAACATGTTTTTTAGGTGCCAATGGTGATGATGGTTCTCCTGGCCCGAAAGGAGAGAAAGGTAAATGGTGATCCATTGTTTGATAACTCGCCTAAGGATTGTCTATCAATATTCAATGGTCTATTTAAAATAGATATGAGACAATTGCTACCTGTCAGTCTGCAAACCAATGCAACACCTCCTTAGAATGAATCCTGTAAGGGTGTATTAGAACTCTTTTCGCTGGAACAAACTATTACTGGGGGTGCAGGGGAACAGGTGACTGCCCCTTCTTAGTGTTGGCTTGTTGAGGTGGTGATAGCCAACTATGCAGTAACAAACTAGTGTTATAGGAAGTATATATGAGCTTGGTACTTTTGCTGTCATTTTTGGAGGGTATGCACCAGTACCAAGACCACCACCAAAGTCCCAGAGTTATCAACATTCTTGTAACATTTAGGTGATTTAAAACATTCATGTCTGCTTACAAAAGCATGTATCTGAAAGGTAATGGGTCAATTGCAGACACTGCACTGCTCCTTGTCACAATTCATGTCACACTGAGCCTTTATGCTTACAAAATCACCTCCCTAAAAGGTAATGGGTTACTCACACTTATCAAGGAGTTTCTGCTCCAAAACAAAATCTTCACCAATAGTGTCTTCAGCCACTTGATTTCTAAGTCATACAGAAGCCCACCATGAATTAAAGTACTTAACATTTCTTTGCTATGATATTATTTGAATACAAAATGTAAAAAAACAATTTGCAAGTTCTTATTTTTCTGTTATTGTTTTCAGCTAGGTGCATAGTAAAACCACAGCTGTTGCCTTTACCAGTGCTTGTTACTCTTAGCATAGCTCGTATGCAACAAAGGCCAGTGATCCTGTGGAAGGCCACAGATCATTAATGTCAACCCCAAGGTTTATACAAACAACTGGATTCCTCCGGCAATTGCTTATAGAGGGCAAAGGCATGCACTTGGGGAGCCCTCGCCGAGTTGTTGAAGCCTCTGTGCATGTGCAACATGCAGCCCAGCAGCCTCGTCCTGCAGGCCCCCGGGGAAACACTGTAGCATTCACCCCATTATTGCTAGCTCATCGTGGCCAGCAAGACCGGTGAGACTCATCCAAAACTTTTATTTTTTTACATTTATTTTTTGGTTTAATTGATTTCACAATTTTTACAAATCACAAGTAACAAATATATAAATCCTTCCATTTATTATATCTATTTAAAGTCGTCTGAAATTTTCCCATCTCAAGTCCAAAATCTGTTTAATCCAATAACGGTTGTCGACTCAATGGGCCTCATTACGACTCAGGCGGTAAGTTACCTCCTGGGTCGTACCTTTACCACCATGGCGTAAACTATGTTTACGCCATGGTGGTTGGCGGACTTACCGCCCCATTCCGAGGTTGGCGGGGCGGTAAATCCCCAATCCCCATTTACCCTTCCCCATTCCCATTTTTGCCTCATAGGGCATAATGGGAGTGGGGAAGGCATTAATTACGCCACCGTAAATTACGGTGGCGTAATTAACAACAAGGTCCCTTAGCGCCATGGATTTTAACACCTGCTAAAAGCAGGTGTTAAATCCTCCATGGCGCTAAGGGACCTCGGAATCAGGCGGTAAGGGTCGGCGCTGTTTACGCCGCCGTAAACCCCTTACCGCCTGGGTCCTAATGAGGCCCAATATAGACTTAACAATTATACGATATTCTTGGCAGTTTCCATGTTTTGTTGTTTTTTAGTGTTCCCCAAGCCAGTGAGCGTTAGGAATCTGTATTCTTTTCGGATGTTAATAATCCAGAACTTGCAGCTCTGTGGAGATTGATGCTGCAAATGAAGGAAACTGCGGCTATCACCCATGCTGTCCTTTCTCTGTTAATTAAGAAACCCCACCATCCCTCCTAATCGATTGTTCGGAATTCGGCCATCAATGGTTCTAAGACCTTTTTCTGTTCCTTAGTCAACCCAGGGCAAAACACTAACAAATGCTTGATGGTTTCAACTTGATCCTGCACTGCGCAAAATCTACAGGTGTTTTTCTTTGATTTTCCACGTATTTCGTTGATCTCATTGGTGGGTTACAAGTTTAGACGCATTCTTAAAAAGTCTCTCTATATTGTCTATTTGGAAATTTTGGACAGTACCCCCGAAGTTGATTGAGCTTTTTCGTGTTTACAGGTAAGTCAGGAGTAAGCTTGCAGGAAGCTGCCTTATCTAGAGTACTAATCCAAACCAGGTCCATTAGTTTTCTCTTTGCTGTGGTTGGGTTTGTTCTCAGGTCCATTTCAGAACAGCCAATTTCTTCCAGTCGATCTCTGGCTTTAGAGGCCTATTGAGACAGTAATTTACTTGATCCATTTTCTAATTCTTTATTGATGATCTGAAAAATTATTGGACTTGTCGGTAGCTTTGATTTTCTGAAATAACGGCAGGCTGTTCCACTCTACCATCACATACAGTGACAATAGACTTAGTTCTCTTCGTATTATTGATGCCATTGTAGAGTTTGGGAGGTTGAGTGTTTTCCTCCAAAATGTGCCTTCAAGTCTTGGCCACAATTTACGTGGAAGGTCTGGCATAGCCTCTACCCCATAGGTTAATGGAGGCACAACCTTTTCTTTGTAAAGGTTTATGGCTGCGGGTAATGAAAAATGACCATATTTTTTATCCATTAGTCTAGCTTGAGTGGCCAGCGTTTTCACTTTTTCAAGCAGCACCTCCTGCATTGGGGTCTCGATGGAACTATTATTCAAAGTAACTCCCAAGCATTTGAACTTTTTTACTAGCTCAATCTCGTTTATCCCGAGGAACCATTTAAAAGGCTCTCTTCTGGGATTTCCTTTTTCCAGACACATTATTTTGTTTTTTTCTTGATTTTGCTCCAGCCAATTCTGGTTGGTGTATCTCTGGAGACTATCCAATTGTCGTTGTAAACCGATTTCTGTTTGATCAATCAGTATTAAATCATCTTGTTACTTTAATTTCACCAATACTCAGAGGGAAAGATCTCAATTGCGGCTCAAAGTTCTGGATGTCCGATATGTAGAAGTTGTAAATCGCAGGCGCCAGGGGGCAGCCCTGCTTTACCCCTCTTGATGTTGGAATCATTGATGATAGTAAACCTGCACGATTACGACACACTCTTATTGAAGTGTCCGAGTGAAGGGAACGATTATAGACTCCATTAGATCTTTTGGACAGTTCCTCTCTGCTAGCTTTTCCTACAGGAGGTCCCGATTGACTCGGTCAAAAGCCTGGACCAGGTCAACGAATACTATAAAGATCTTGGGTTTGCCTTGTTGGATTGTGCCCTTTAGGATGCTCAGCAGCATGATGTTTGCTGATGTTGCAACATTTTTTACAAATCCAGTTTGAAATGGATCAATCCAACCAGCTTTATTTGGCCAATCCTGGAATTGAGTCAGCAAAAGGGAACCAAAGATGTTACCAATCACGTCTAATAACGTGATTGGGCGTTAGTTTTTTGGATCTTCTTTTCTCCCTTTTTTTTTAAATTGGGACTACCATAGTTGTCTTCCACGATAATGGAATTGACCCGGAGTGCGATACTTTTTCAATTACAGCATGTATAAAGTGGGCCGATTCCTTCAGGTGTTCCTTCAGCATTGCATTTGTTAAGCCGTCAGGACCCGGCGCTTTAAATGAATTCAACTTCTGTATTTTCACCAGGATAGTTTCCATATCATGTTTCAATTACCATTCTTTGCTTCTTTTCAACGATATATAAGGTCCAAATGCAGTTGGTCCCAATAACAAGGTGGAAACGTGCTTCTTCCAAGATTGATCACTTACGTTGTTTTCTTGTGGATCAGGGATTGCTGTTGGATTTGTCTTGATCAATGTCCTTGGACTTTTTCGCACATAATACTGGAAGCATTTGCTCAGAATCGTGTTGGAGCATAGCGTGTCTACGAGCAGCTACCCAGGTTTTATTAGCACAACACGCATTAGTTGCTTGCGTTTTGTGGTGGTCCAAGTTCCATTTGGCTGCTACACGCTTTGTTCGCCTCATTTCTCTTCGTCTCTCGACTAGGAGTTTATCATATACGTGGTGTCCTTGTATTGCCACTTTGTTGCCGCAGAGTTTTTTTACTCTAAAGCATTCCTATAAAGGTCTATAGTCTACGAGTTTGTTCTCCCTATCTCTTCTTCCATTACTTCTAACTAAGGCGTACTTGTTGGTTAAGAATTTGATGTCCTTACATTTTAATCTTAATCGGTTTCCAGTATTACTCACTTCCACTTTTGCCTTCATACATGGTTCAACTGACCTTGGTGCGATCAACCATAATGTAGTTAGGAGATTGTGGTCGCTGTTGAAGGTCTTAATCACGTCATAAGTTTTAATTTGTTGTAATAATTCTCTAGGTACATACATGTGATCTAGGTCAGCGCGCTGTGCCCTTCTTTCCCAAGTTGGTACCGGTGACTTATTTTGAAAGTCCTCCATCTTTATCCGATGTAGATATCGTGAATTCATCAGTGTAGACCATTGTGTCCCTCTTAATTCTGAATGTAAAGTTGGTTTTTGGGATCTCTTGCCTGCTACATGTGTAGAGCATATAGCATTCAAATCACCACAAAAAAGCATGCACGATACGTCATTGTTTATATAGGCGTTGTCAATTATGGTGCTTATGGTGTTGATAAAACAAGAATTTTCGATGGTCTGGGGATTCCAATAACAATATAACACTACCATGTTAGCCTGCTTTCCATTTCTCATTACAAATGGTGGGCTAGTCCAGATCACCAGGAGAGCAAGTCAGAGGAGGCCAGAGAATAGCATTTTGATGAGATTTAAGCCGGATCCTGATCTAAATGCTGTCAATAAGACTGAGGCCGGACTACCTTTAGGACCTCTCTCTGTCGGGGTCAATGTCAGATCGAATCCATCAAGGTATGGTTTGCCCGTGAGCCAGGTCTCCTGTAGGCATATGATGTCATAATCTCCCAGGTTTACGTCGCTCACGGTGGTTAAGTGCCTAAGGCCCCTGGTGTTCCATGAGGCCGTTTTACCAGTACTTGCATTTTCCTCGGCAACGTTGTCCTTGCATCAAGTATGGTCTCCAATTCTTCCATCGTGGGTGGCTATTTATTTTGTGGTTTTGCTCGTGCTCCCGGGATCCATGACCATTTCTTTTGGGCGTCCAACTCCAATTGTGCTGGTGAGCTGTCAATCAAACCTTCGTTTTTTTCTTCAGTTGGTTTAAACGTAACAGTTAAAGTTGGCCTTGGGCCCTTTGGGACCCGTCCCACTCCCAATGGGTATTTAAACTGTTTTTCTATTATTAGCTTGTCTGTTGTCATTTTCTCCTTCAGAGGCATCGTGATTTCGTCTAAGTAAGCTTCACGGTTCTGTACACCACCTCTATCCTCTCTCACTTTTGGTTGTGAGGTTTTTGGAGGATTAACTCAAGTCAAGTCAAATCCAAGACTGCAGAGGCTATCTGTCGCTTCGATCAACATACCTTTTATCACAGAGAAGGTGATGTCCAAAATTTATGATAGGTGAAATGCTCTTGTGAATTGTTCATCTGGGTCCCTCAATGGGTAGAGTCAAAGGGAGTTGGTAGACAGCCATGTCTCCTTTCTAGCCAAGAGTAATCATTGATTGCACAGTATTGCAGGAACCTTCCAGGCAGGCCCCTGTGTCCCTGACCAAGAGAGAAGGAAAGGAAACAATTAGGAGGATTGCGGTTAGATGGGGATCTTGTACTCCTGAGATTGGGAGGGAGGAGAAAATCTGGTCGTGATTTGGGGCACCTCAAAATTAAGGAGTAGGACACGAGGCAGGACCTGGGTTTTAAGATGCATAAGGGATACAGTGATCTGGGAAGTAATATAGGCAGGAACACAGAGATGAGAACTAAGTAAGTTACAATGGTGTGCAATGACACTGTGGAAGTTGTATAGAGATCTGAGCGACAGACGTAGGATGGTGCAGAGAGAAAAGGGTATGAGAAGAGAAAAAAATGAAGCATAGACACAGGTCATCACGTATGTTATTCTTTCTAAACATCAAGGATGAGCCAGCAGGACACAAACAGCACGTTTTCACCCTGAATCCATATGCATCTACTTCTGCCAGACTGCACAACAATTACACACGCACTAAACACATATTTCTGAAAATATTTCAATGATGGCCCAAGCCACTGACTTTTTGAATTCTATGCTGTTTAGGTTTCCCATTGATAATAGTTTGTAATTAGCTTGTATATTATTTCCAAAATATTTAGTTGTCAAACAATTGCAATTTAAATCCATACTCTGACATCAGATTTCACCTTTGCTATAGAACTTTATTTATGAAGCAAATTTGCTTGTCTGGCCTGATAAACTGTGTTGTGAGTTATTAACATTCAAAATATTTAGGCCCAGTGTTCTTCTTGTATGAGACGCTGTGAATTTTGTTTATTTGCTACAGTGATCTCTGTGCATTCGGCAAACTTTCCATTCTGTTTGTCATATTATTTGCAACATCGTCTAAGCGACTTTGTTGAATCCTCATCACCCGGTCATACCACTCGTTTCTGGCAATGCAATTATGGTAGAGGCATCAGAATAACTGCATACACTGTAATTCAGGAGATTGAAATGATTGTGTTGAAGAAGCAAGTTTTCGCTCTGGCAGTGACCCTGAATAACTAAGTGGCCTGAAAAAAACAGTTATGGAGGGATGATTGGTATAAAACCTGAGATGACCTGGGGAAATATAAGAGATGGGTAGATCTGGCCAAGTGATCAAGGAAACAGGGAACTATGGCACCACTTCTATTGAAATAACCATCCTGGTAATTTGCAGGTTCCATCTTGAGATTCCGGGTCGATGTATTGTTGGCGAGAGCTAGCGGTTAGTTTTGTAGTAGGAAGGTAGTAGACATTGGGCCTCATTACAGGTCTGGTGGTACAACCCGGCAGCCAGAAAGTCAGGCGGCGGTAAAATGTAATTCCCCATTCCTATAGAGTATAAAACCTGAGATGACCTGGGGAAATATAAGAGTGGGGTAGATCTGGCCAAGTGATCAAGGAAACAAGGAACCTTGGCACCACTTCTATTGAAATAACCATCCTGGTAATTTGCAGGTTCCATCTTGAGATTCCGGGTCGATGTATTGTTGGCGAGAGCTAGCGGTTAGTTTTGTAGTAGGAAGGTAGTAGACATTGGGCCTCATTACAGGTCTGGTGGTATAACCCGGCAGCCAGAAAGTCAGGCGGCAGTAAAATGTAATTCCCCATTCCTATAGAGTTCAATAGGACTCTATAGGAATGGGGACCACAGGAATACCGGCACTGGTAACAACTGTGCCGGTGCTTCCGTGAAACTCTGTGGGCGGGTGCCGGTCTGCCTGGCAGGACAGACCTGCCGGGCAGTAGGGCACCCGCCCAGCAGAGTTGTACTTTGCTGGTCTGGAAACAACAGTGCCCGTAAGCTTACCGGCACCGTTGTTTCCAGTCTGGCAAGGTTATAATGTGGCCCATTGTCTTTTCTAGATTGTGCAAGGAAAACGTGGACACGTTGAAACACGTATTTCTATGTTGTGAGCCCATTAGGAATATGCATATGATATGTTTTTTTGAAATATGTGGCTAACTGAAGGATGTCCCTGTGGGAAAATCTTTTTAATTCCAGCTCTTTTGCACTTGTCAACACGTTGAATCAAGTTTTATATAGATTCAATTTGAATACTCTGCTGTGAATGTGAAAGATTATGGGCGTAATTCACAGAAGCGTTTTATAATGGCAAAACCCAATTGGAAAACGCTCTGTGAATCAGGGCTTATGTGTTTTAATGGTGGAAGAGGAAGATTTTTTTACATCATGCTTCAAGAATGGATGCATATTTAACTATATTAATGTTTTTTTCTACAATATTTGGATGTATGTATGTGTTTAAAAATGTGCGTAAAAATTTATATAAACCAATGGCACAATAAAACATTTTTTTTGAAGAAATCATGAGATGTTCATATACATTTGTGCCTGCCAGGCAACAGCAGTGCACGTTCCACAAATGTACAGCAGAACCTTGTCATGTGATCTATGTGGCAGGGCACTTCATCCTAACAGTGAAACGTCACATCTGACTGACATCATTGTATGTCAACAAATGATCTTTCGAAGCAAAACTAATTTTGGAAATGATAGCTTTGTAGGTGGCTGCCACTATCATTAAATACAGTATATGCAATAACATTCTTCAATGTGAAAAAGCGCGTGCTCACCTTTCATCTACTTTCCAGCAATGTGCGTGTCATTCGCTTTTTTGTTAATATCAATCCCCAGGTGACCTTGGAGAGAAGGGTTCTGAAGGCACAGCAGGAAGTCCAGGAATCCCTGGTACAATGGTGCAGAAAGGAGACAAAGGCTCCCCTGGGGATAAGGGCGACACAGGTACCTGCCTGCCTGTAGCACTACTCTTGGAGAAGAGTTGCACTTAAGTGCATTGGTCTGGTAGGAGGAATGTCTAGTCTTGAATTAATGTATATTACTCTTTTTATATTCAAGGACTTCCTGGGGTCGGGCTTGCAGGACCAAGTGGCCCTAAGGGCGAAAAAGGTGATGCAGGTAAGGAAACTAGGTCTCCTATCCAATGATGCCAAAGGTGATGACATATATGTTGTCATTGGTGGTATCATAGATGATGTCATATATGACGCAGAAGCAATGCATTGTGAGGGGTGCTTACTGACGGTGTTGCTAACTCTAAGCTGTTTTTTCCTTTTTAAGATAGCTTATTACATTACCCTTTCAGAGAACTATGATTTCACTTAAAGTTTTTAGAGATTTTCAAGTTTTTTAAATGGTATGTTTTAACCATGCTAGAGTACCCTCGCAGCCGTGATCACTGGTAGGGATGAGAGAAATGTCCACAGAAAAAAACAGAATATGCTGACTCAGCCTCACTGACCTGCCTACTTGCAGAAATCTCACCTATCCGTGGGTAAAACCTACGGGATAGAAGCAGGACCATTGAGAGGAAATTCTGTCCAATGCTGTAAAAACATTTCTAAATCCAAAGGCCAAAAAGCCCTGTCTGCATGAGTTAATCAGATCATGTGGAACATTCCAATCACATGATTGGCTAAAATGTCTGCAGTACCAGGTGAACTTTGGCATGTCGTCTGGGCTTCAGTTATACTGATAAGGTGGCTTCTGCAGTGAAATCCATGCCATGTGGGCAGTGCAGGGTGGATGAGCCACCAATTACGCCCTATGCTTCCAAGTTACAAAGGGGCAGCTAGTGCTATGAAATAAACACTCATGTAAATATTTGATACAATGCATTTGAAAATCTATATAGTATACACTATTTTCAGAAATTATATTTCTCGTGAAAAAGGTCAACATCCAAAATGACGAGTGCTGATAACGTTCTATTTATTGGACCGATGTAATATGTGGATTCTGCTGCATTCTGGCAGCCGGGTATTTGCTGGTGGAAGTTAAGGTATATGCCCAAGTTTTTGTGGTCTATTGTGGGTGTGGGGGTGAGGGCCACATGGCTGTGGGATGTGTACTGTTAGGATCATCGACCCATCACAGCCAACAGACTACAAGCATTTCGAGATGGATTGCTCTGATGCAACTCCTGGCCGCCCCATCTCACTGCTGATCGCTGTTAGTAAATCATCATTCCCATTCAGCAGGGAATATATTTAATCGGACCAGGTGGATGATGGATATGTCATACTGAGGGCTAGAGCATTTCGTAGACTGACAATCATCCCAAGCATTGTTCAGATGGCCCTGATATTCCAGGTGGTCATGTGAGACATGCGTAGAAAGTGGTACAGTGTGAAGAATTCCTATTCTTAATATTATCCACTACAATGCCCGTCCACATTGTATGGCTACAAACTCTGGATTTCTTGACCACTCATGAGTCATGACACAAGGGCCCACAATGAATTCTGAATTTTTACAGTAATGTTCATGTAAGTTGGTTTACTTTATGCTTATGTAATGTACAGAAAATAAACAAAGGCATGTTATTTTCCTGATTCCTTCCTAGTGTAATATGTTTTTAAATTTTTATTTTTTTTAATTTTTATTTATTGGCAGAGGTTTACAGCAAACACATACATCAGAGCATAAGACACAGTTTGCATATATATAGTTCAGGGTTCACACAAAACAAGGTAATTCAATTTCCAAAAGCTGACATCTATACCACACCCTGGCATTTTGGATCACACTCGCAATTCCGTGGGTGAGGACGTTCCAGATTCACTATCAGCTTGACTGCAAGATAACTGTTAAAAGCAGACCGTACATTCTTGGGGCGGGAGTGTATCGGAAGGGTGTTGATGTATTCTTCCTCACAGGTCTGGGACCAAGTGAGTGCATTAAGCGACTTTTGAAAGGTTGGAGGAGACAGGATTTTCCAGCTATGGAGTACACATTTCTTGGCCACCATGCAGCTTATATTCAAGAATTTGTCCATCTTTCTGGTGTCATCTGTGCCCCATATCTCAAAAAGCACCCCCTGCGGGTTAGGATCAACCACTGTACCAATGAAGTCCGTGATGTAGTTCTCAGCCAGCAGGGTCGGTTTGAATAGGGACACCCGACTCCCAAATACCTGATTCCCCCCCTAGTGACCAGCAAAGAGGGCACTCCAACACAAATTGTTGAGTTGTATTGGTGAGCGGAAATATCTCTGACTTAGAGTAATTGATCGTAAAGCCAGAGAAGGTGCCAATACATGTTACATCCTTTAAAATCGGGTCCAGGTGGGTAGCAGGGTTTCTAATATACAATAGCACGTCGTTGGCGTATAGGGATATTATTTCCGGAGTGTCTTTCAGTCGTATTCCCCTATGGCCATGGCATGCTCTGATATAGTCTGCCATTGGTTCGATGACCAACGCAAAGAGAATCGGGGAGAATGGGCAGCCTTGCCGGTTACCCCTGAACAGTGTGAATAATGTAGATGTTAGAGAATTGACCCAGATCCAAGCCACAGGGGCCGTATATAACAATTTGATATACCAATCATATTAGGGCCTACCCCCATTGTCTCCAGGACCAACCACATATAATGCCAGGAGACCATATTGAAAGCCTTTTGGGCATCCAACGTAACCGCCACAGCATGTGAGTTCTGGTCAATTCTAGACATAACATTGAAAAGTCGTCTTATATTATGGGAAGTCGATCTCCCGGTTATGAAGCCGCCCTGATCATCATGCACCAGATGTGTCATGATTGGAAGAAATCGGCTTGCTATTATCTTTGTGAATATCTTGGTGTCAATATTCATAAGTGAGAGGGGCCTGTACGAGCCGACCCGCATTCATCACCAGGTTTATCAGGCTTGAATAATACCGTTATGACTGCTTCGCGCAGGGAGATGGGGAGGATGGACGTTTGAGCGGTGTAGGTCATTTCGTATTACTTTTAGTATACCTGCCTCCCTTGAGATGGGCATTCCCCTGACATATACTTTGAAGGCTTCCCAATGGTCCCGGGGTGATGTGGCATGTTGTGTGTTACATTCAAAGAAGGTCTCGATATCCGCCAGAATATCGGCTTTGAACACTATATCCAGAAGGGCAGCTGATTTAAAGCGCCATGAGCTACAGGCAGGCGGATATAATCCTAACTCCATGGACACGGTAAATGGGGTGTGGTCAGGCAGTGTGCGGGCGAGTATCTGGACATCTTCGACCTTGCCTGTTAGTTCGCCAGAAACCAAAAAGAGGTTGATCCTGGAAGAGCTGTCATGTACTGATAAGTAATATGTGTATTCCCGTTGCTGGGGGAATATTTTTTAATTTATTTAATGTGACTAGTTCATCATTAAAACGTATCACAAACAATAACATTGACAATAAAATGTACAATCCACTGTGTTACTAGTTATTCACATAATATTTAATCTACAATCATAATTCCATCTTAATTTAAAATGGTACATCAATAAACAAATACTTAAAAAATCTTTTAAAATCATCAATAAAAACGTTGACAATGGCAGTCATTTACTTCTCAATGAATTTGATAACTTCCTGCCAAACTCTGTAAAGTGCTATGTGCAGAGAGTTATTATCAGAGTTCAAACACCAATGCCAAAAATCTCTGCTTTTTATATGATCATAATGGTTTACAATTCTTCCAAGCATACACATATATGTCGGTCCAAGTGTATTACATTCTGTCATAATGTGCTTTGCATTCTCAATTATAGACATGGTTTTGCACATACGGCAGGCTCTTTTCTCAATCAACAACTTTAAACGCAGTCCACAAAAGACTGGTAATCGTTTACTACAAAACAGCAACAGAAAAATGCAAACATCTGGAGACGGAGAGAGGATTAAGTAAAACTGTGGCATTTTATATGTATTTGCTTCACATACAATCTCCCTGAACATTTTCAATGTATCCAAATGCACATAATTATTGCTCCAGTAAAATGTCTCTAATTTAGACATGAATGATTGCTTCAATGTAGACAAATCTCTTTCTGAGTCAAGCTTCCAATCAGTCAAATCAAACATATTGATGACTGCATCAATAAAGTTGTTCAGTCCCTTTTTCTTCACAATAATCCCAAATAAAGCTAACAAGGGGCACTTTGGATTGGTGTTAGACTTAATAAACCAGATATCATGTCTCATAATTGCCTGGGCGTACAATGATATAAAAACTAGCTCCAGTCTTAATATTTCCATATAGGCTGCTGAGGGTAAACCCAATACTTTTGTTCTCCAAAAGTTGCCATCATGTACATGCAGCCAATGATAATCTGTTAGCGTCAAAGCCTAAATACTCGATAGCACTGCTTTGCAAAAATGTTGCTTACGCCGCTTATTGATTCAGTCAAAACTTAAAGCAGCTGTGCTTTTTTAAAATGTTACAATAAGCAATGTAAGTTGCACAGCCGTACTACGTTTAGAAGCCATAACATCAGTATAGACTCGGGCTGAGCTTATGCCAATGACCAAATAATTAGAACTTTGCACATAATCAATTGTGCCATTGGTCAAAACTAGTTTAGTTCTAATAGTTACATTCCCGGCAAATTGTATTGTTTTGGTTTTAGCCATATTTATCTTTAAATTCACAATTCGCCTATTTTTTTTTTAATTAAATGTATATGGTTTATGTTTTTAAACCTTACATTTGTACACTACTAAGATTCATTGGGCCTCATTACGAGGTTGGCGGAATGGGTTTACCGGCACCGGCAATGGTGCCAGTGCCGGTAAACCCATTACGCCCAATTATGAGGTCTCCTCGTGGGACCCACAAAGGGAGCCTGGTAAAACCAGGCATCCTTAACGGGTCCCGCGAGGAGACCAGGGAGCTAACAATGGGCCAGTTATAAACGGGCCCGTTGTTAGCTCCTTCCCCATTCCCATTGAGCCCTATGGGGGCTCGAATGGGAATGGGGATGTACCGGGTCCGGGTTCCTCGGACGAGGAATTACCGGGTCCTCCAAGGTTGGGATGGCCCAGTAAGTCCTCATTTGAGGAACGCGGGCCCGGTATGGGGTAAGGAGGCAACCATGCCGCTACTTGCGGCATGGTTACCCCCAACCTCGTAATGAGGGCCATTGAATCGACAGAAAAGAAAGGAAACGTAAAAAAAAAAAAAAAGGAATATATAGCTTATCGTGTCAACACCTGTGACTCTAGGTCAAACCAAAAACGAATCACAGCAGTTATCATTTTTTTGTTGTTACCGGTAAGAATGAGCGACCAGCGCTCTTTCGCATCCAGAATTTACGTTGCCTTCAAGTATAGGTGAGCGATTGCGATGCGCATATCTGCAAGTGCGGTACACTCCATCAAGAGATGGTAGAGAGTTTCGATGGTTTCCAATCGTGTGCAAAATCTGCAGTTTTGTATGCGAGTCATGAATTGTGTGTTGTTACTGAATTGAGTTCGAATTGCAAGGACTTCCTGAGTCGGAAGAATGTATAATCTGAGTCGCAGAAATAGACCACAAATCATATGGTCTGGGAAGAGGTAAAGATAAGGTGGTAGTTCGTTCAATGCTCTGACATCACCTGTACAATTCAACGTTAGTTTATACTTGTTTTTTTCATTTTGTGTTGTTATCCAGTCCAATCTTGCAATTTGGACTTTTGCTCGTTGGGTCTATTGAGCAGGGTGCCCATGGATATGTCACTTGCAGTTCGTTGGGCATTGATATGATCTTTCCATCTATTCAGTGCTGTATCATTAATGTTACCAGGATTGGGTTGCAGGATCAGGTCGATGTTAAGTACTTTCCTGAACAGGTCGAGTTGTTTCCATCTTATTGTGGAGTGCAGGTATTGCAGACCTAGTTCAAATCTAATACGTGAAGATGGAACAGAATTCGGAAGTGATAACACCTTTGTCCAGAAGATTCTTTCTAGTTTATCCCAAATATCTGGCTGTAAATTGATCATAGCCTTGCAACCGTATGTCAGAATTGGTGTCACTTTCTGTTTGTAGAACAGGATAATGGGTTTCAAAGAGAATTTCGCATATTTTATATGTAATATCAGGCCTTGCCGTGCTAATGTTCTTGCTTTGGTTTTCAGATGGTCTGACCAGGGTTGCTCAACTTCATATTTGTTAATCCAAACCCCAGGTACTTGATGGTTTGAACTTGGTCGATTTTTTCCTTGTTCAGAAAGAATGCTGGGATTTTGGCTCTTACATCCATGGCTAGAGTCATGACTTTGTTTTTTTTTACATTTATTTCCAGTTCGATGTTATCCATATACACCTCTATATTGTTCAGCGCTGTTTGAAGTCCTCTATGTGTTTTAGTGAAAATTACAATGTCATCAGCATAGAGAATTGATGTAACTGGTGTTGAATTCAATTTTGATGGATTTGTTAATACAGAGGCCACTGATTCTTCAAAGTCTGATGTAGACAAATTGTACAAGGCTGCAGCGAGCGGACAGTCTTGTTTCAACCCGTGCCAAGTTTTATTGGGTGTGTTTCCAGGCCAATCTTACTCAGACGAATCTGAACTTCGGTGTTCGAGTAGAGATGTTTTATGGGTTCAATGATGTTGCTTGGACAACCCCATTTAATGAACTTATCCCATAACATCTTTCGATTAATTTTATCGAAAGCAAGATGTAAGTCGATGAATGCAGCATACGTCTGGGTTTTTGTTCTTATTGTTTCATGCTTCAGTAAATTTAATATAAATAGATTGTCTCTTTGCTTTTACAGCCCAGGTGTTTAGGTTGGAGAGCAGGATATTTGCAAATATTTTCCCCAGCGGGTCTAGGAGCGCAACTGGTCAATAGTTTAGGGGGTTCTCTGTCGGGCCTTGCTTGAAGATTGGAATTAAGACAGCTTTTTGCCATGAACATGGAATACGGTTTGTTCTATTTATCAAATCCAGAAGTTGTGTGAACAAAGCTGCCCATATTTCAGGGTCCTTTTTTTATGATGGCATTAGATAACTCGTCTGGTCCAGGTGCTTGTGACACGTTCAGTTTATGTAAGGCATTGGTTATGTCAGATTTATCCCACTCAAGTGACCATTTAGCTTGTATAATGGTATCTCGTCCATACTCATACATGGTTGTTGCTGGTAGAGTTGTTCAAAATGAGTTGTCCAGCTGGCTTCTGAGACCTCGGAGATCATGTTGTCAATTGCAGATGTTTGCTGGTTCAGAAATGTCCATAGATCTCTGGTGTTCCTTGGACCCATGGCTCTCAACATGGTCTCCGCATCATTTTGCTCAAGGATCATCTTCATATTTTTTAACCAGTTTTTGTGTTTTTGTTTGGCTTTTTTGATGTTCATTTGTTGCCCTGGCCAAGGTTCTTTTTTATTTTTTTTATTTGCTTCCTTAGTGCTTTCTTCTTGGAAGCTATTAAGTGGCTATAGGAATGCCGATGTTCATCTTTCAGCCCCTTCATATGGGCTGATCCCTAATGGAAGTTAAGTAGGATCCATTCATAGTTTATCTTACTTTCATCTGCCATCTTTGCATGAACGTGTGAGGAAGTTGTTTTAATTGATCGCAGGTTATTTTCAACCTTGTAGCGGCCATGTTTAATTCTAAATCCGGTAGGTTAATCTGGGTTGGGGTCTGTCGTGTGGTCGACCATGCTCGGATCAGGATGCAGTGATCACTATCCTCTATATAGATGTTATTGGCTCGTTGTATCGGGGCTTTTATGGACTCTGATTGATATATATAGTCAATGATACCTGTGCTCTGCCCACGTGACCATGTCATAGTCGGGATCCTGGTTGTTATATCAATGGCATCAAGTCGTATCATATTTCTGTAGCGCATCTCTTTGGACCATGTCCGGGCACGCTGTTCTAGTCTATGTTCGTTGAGCTCTTGACCATTTTTAGAGAAGAAATGGATGTTAAGGTCGCCGCATATAATGAATGCAATACCTGGGTATTTAAATGCTGCTTTGTCCATTGCAGTTAAGAATGCCTCAATGTAGATTTCATCCCGTATTTTGTGGGGATTCCAGTATGTATTCAGGATGCCCAAGTACTGTTTCTGGGAGCATGCAGGAGTAGTGCAAGTTACATTGCTAGGGTTTAAGTCTTGCAGCAGTATTGCGATTTGGATCCATGGATTGATGTTCTGGCTATCAATTAGTTGCAATTGTGCACCCATCTTAATTAAGATAAGAGATCCTGCAGATGGTCGTCCTTTCTGTCTGCAAATGGCTGGATTCATATGTGTGGTATAACCATCGCACACCGGTTTTTGGTGGAGCCATGTCTCTTGTAGGCATATCACATCAGCATTTGTTAAGCCTGGTCTACTGGTCCGGTAAAGGTGCATGTTACCACAAGTATTCCATGAGCAAACAGTCAGGGTGCAGGTTGCTTGAGTGGTTCGCTGCTAATACTTTCGATCGAAGATAGTGTTTGATGTTGTTCGAGAATTGCTCATCTCTCTCCAGAATGGTTGACGATCTTGCTGCCAGTATAAGTTGTCTTGTCGATATTCTCTAATAGAGGAGTGTGATATATTTGTTCCAAGGTTAGGTGTCCTGCTTGCTGAATATCTTCTGGAGGATGTGCTTAATGTTGAGTAGATTGATATGTTACTCGTGTCATCTGTATTGGTGTTAGATCTTTCAGGTGTCAAATCAGTATTCAATTCTACGACTTTGAGATGAAATCCCAAGGCATGTAGATCCTCTGTTTGAGCTATAAGCAGATGTAGTATTTTACTGGTGGTGCAATCAATCCAGATACGATCTAGATTGATAGAGTCAATAAATTCAATCAGTTTAATGTCTTTTGTTGTGATTGTCCTTAGCCCGGGGATCGCATGTAACAGTCGTAGAGTGTTTGTTCTGTTGAGGATCAAGATATCATGGCCTCCACTCACTCTTTCCAGTTTTATCCTATTTCGTGCATGTGGCTTTCTTGGGTCAATTAATTGTGGGAGCTTCAGTGGTAAAGAAGCTAATTGGTGGACAATCGTATTGTCTAGGGGCGTCTCCGATATAGCAGTTCCGTCCAAGCTCGTTCCAGCCGTGGATCTAGTGCTGTCATGGTCAGCTGATTTGTCACTGATGATGTGTATTGTGGACTGTTGCTCGGAGTGAGTTTGCTCATAGCAGTCTATTGTTATTTTAGAGGATTCATTTAGCTGTGGATCCTCTTGTGCTAACGGTCGATTGTCAATCTTTGAATAGGTGGATAAATTAATTAGTAGGTCTAATGTGGCCGTGTCTATTTCATCTGGTTGTGTCTCAATGATGATCTTTGTTTGTTTGCATGGATTTAAAGTGGATTGGCCTTTTTTGGAGTTGTCCATGGGCTTATTTTTCTTGATTCGAGGAGCCACTCTAGTAGGGGTAGGCTGTTGAGCTGACGGAATAGTTAGATTCCAGAGGAAGGCCCTAGAACCCTTTTGTTGTTTTTTTGCTTGTTTCCTCGATTTTGGTGTTGCCAGCTTGGCTTGGGGATGCTGGCGGGTATGATCAAAGATGCTATATTGGTCTTTAGTTTGAGGCACGTTTTCTTGATGGGACAGGGTCTTAGGGTGGGACTGCTTATCTTTGGGCACGTTTTGGTTAGTGGTTAAATCAATCAGGAGTGCTTCCGCATTGTCTAAGGTCATCGTGGAGATAGGGGGCACCTCTTCGGTGGTAATCGGGTGATGTTCTGGTTGGGCTGTTTGTGCTACCATGTCTGTAGTACGCGGCAGTAGAATCAGCGGATTGTGTTGCCTACATTGTGTTCCTGTTGCGTTGGTCATATTTGCACGCATGAGTTCAAGAAAGGCATCTGTAATGTGTGCTTTTTCTGCCCTGTCCTTACGTGCGATATCGGCTAATCGTTGTTGCCATACTGCACTAACTTCTGCTTCGGCTTGTATTTGGGCTTCCAGTTTGAGCATCAGAACTTCATGAATTTTCTGCTTAGAGTATATTGATGCCAAGATTGTAGCTTGGTCTCTTACAGCTTCGACTTGCGCTTCTTGTAGTTTCATATAAGGTATTAGGGCCTGTGTGGAGACCGCAATTAGCATGGTCTGAAGATATACCATGGTGGCAGCAACTGATTCCTGATGTGTATTGCCTGAAGGAGGACAGGGCGATTTTTGAGCTTGTCGAGGTATAGCCTTGTTCATGAGCTCAGGAGTTGGAGGGGGTGAATGAGTAGGTAAACCAATTTGGAATTACGTACTCGTTATGTGATATACCCGTGGGTTTGATGAATCGTGAAAAGTTTCTTCTCGAGTTCGTTGAGATTGGTCAATGCAGTTTCTTGTTGCCCTCCTTTTAGTCTCTTGTAACTCCATTAACACTTCGATCTCAGTTAGGTCAAGCAAAAGTCTTTGTAGATGTTGTTTGGTAACCAGCGGCGGCAGGGCTTCATACAGTTCTGATTTGGTTCTTCGTTCGTGGAGGGATTTCCATCTTAATTTTGCAAGTTTGGCTCTGTCTTTTTGCATGGCTCCTAAATGTGTCCTATTTATAGCTGGTAGTGTATCAGATGGTTTAGCGGGTATACTATCTGAGATCGGTTAAAAGGGGGCATCTACTACTCCTGTCTTCACACAGGGGAGAGATTTGTTGATATAGGAAGAGGAAATGCTTTTCTCTTCCGTGGGTGCAGTCTGATCCGAGTGAAGGGTGATTTCTGAATGAGACAAAGTGGATTCTTTACTTAATGGTATCTCACTCTGTATTTGGCGCACCTGTAGGTCGTGCATCTGCCGGTCAATTTGGTTATTAGTAAAATTAGCAGGTTGATCAGGATTTGTGGCAATATGTTTGTTGACCTCTGTAGACTTTTCATTGCTGGATAAGGAAGTTATGTCCTGATCATCGAGTTCAGTATCCTCCATTCCCTCCTGGGACGCCGGCACCGAGGTGTTCTTCATTAGTATGATCGCCTTGGTCGTTGTTGGTTGTTTGAAAGGGCAAACTTGTTTTGTGAACAAACCAAGGTGGTCTGTTATATTGGAAATATCTGTGTTTCCTAGTAGATGTGTTAAAGCAGAGTGAGTCCATGCTTGAGTCCGATGTCTCATTTGTGGGCCGATAGATGTTATGTCTTGAAGAATTCCTGGCATGTCAGCCTCTTCTATCAGCTTATATTCCTGGGGGGAGGTGCTTCGTAATAAATCACAGCTCATGTAAGGGTCCCACTGAAAGGGGCCCCTAGGGGACCCTGACGTCTATGGAAACAAGGCGGGTCACCACACGCGATAGAGACGCCAGACACGAGGTTGTATTCCCAAAGCTAGGGTTTTATTTCAAAGCAAAAGTCTCAGTTGGCCAACTTGGTCTCACGCCCCGCGACGTGTATCTCTAGACCTCGAGGGACGCACGAGAGTGAATTATGTACATCAGTTACATATATTCAAAAAGCATATCAAACAATCAGCTATGACATGTATAACGCCCCTCTTCATTGGGTTTCTATGAACTTGGTGTGATGATGGACATCTCCGACCACTATGACACCTTCAACTATTCTAGTAACAATTAGCAATTTGCGAGTGCGTAGGCATCTTTTGGTTATTGAGTAGAACATGGCGCTTCTGTTCTTGAAGCGAACTACATACAGAGGGAGTTGCATTCCAGACCTTGCTATCTATCAGGTGCTATTCGTGTCCTGGGAGCCGACATGCTCTTAGCGGGCTCAGCAAAGGGAGGCCGTTATAAAAGCATAATTCAAGCCTTTAGCAGTATTATTCTAACATATTCTACCATATAACGAGACTGGCTGGCAGCTGTGAAATGATTAAATGCCCTGCGGCTCTGCTTCAAGGCTACATTAAGGAGGGAGCCGGGCATTCTTCCTGGCGCTGCCTACGTTTGTGTTTCAGCGAAACTCTTGTTATCCTCTCGGCCCTGTGGCCTTGTCCTTTTCATATACAAACAACTATGTTGCACAGTCGAGCAGTGTAAGCGGAAAATATACGGCAAAGCATTAGGAACAGAAAGCAATGAGCAATGGTTAGGAAACAAAATGGCGATTCTTGTTACTTCAAGAAGGGCCGTTCATTGGAAAAATCAAAAACCCATATTCTGTCGTATCATGCATGAGACGGTTGGCCCACGGCCACCAAAATGCGTTTGCGGTCTCAAATTAGACTTCTAGACTGACAAACCCTCCTTTGGCCATATGCCAAACGTCTCATCTATTTATTGGTACCTCCTCTAGTGATGATGAATCTGAAGTACTTATGTTTGAGTCTCGCATGCTATCATGGTCATCATTGTCTTCATTAATATCTATTGCCATCAACTCTTTCACTGCTCTCATCTCATTTGGGTCTGGGCTAGTTCGATCATGAGGTTGTTTTTTCTTTGTTATCATATGCATGCATCCATCCGTACATCCCTCAGTTACCTCTGTGTAAACTATGGGTAAACAATGTATACAACAACAACCCGTTAGGATCATTCCGAACACCACTACTAATATTGAGATCAGCTTCCATCCCCAAGATCGTAATATTCCCCAAAACCAAGATCCTATTCCCCAGCTCCCTTCTCCTGTGGGGAGTTCAGAGCTTAGAACGTGCATTTTCTTTATTGCTTCAAAGATCGTGGGGGAATAGTCATCGACATAAACGCAACATGCTGATCCCACTATTTTGCAAATTCCCCCACGATCAACCAGGATCACATCGAGAGCCATTCTATTTTGCAGCGTCATTAAACTGATTCCTCTTTCTTCCAACGTCATGTTAAATAATATATCTGTTGTTGTGTTTATTGTATTCTGTATTTAGGATTCTGGACAGTTGCCTTATATTATAGGAGTTCACTATCTGACCTAAGAATGGAATGAATGATTTTGCTACATCAGTTGCTATTAAAACACCTTCGTCAGTCCTCTTGACTCTAGTTCTGGATAATCTGGCCATGGCTGCTGTTTCTAAGAGGAATACTCCTGGGAACAGTAGCCCTAGGTAACATGTACCTCCCCAGTTTCTGGGCAACCAAGGGTATGCTTTCTCTCCACATATAAAATAAACTGAATCACCTACGTATACTGGTGCTATTTCCCATTTTAGTACCACTGTATTCATACAACCAGTATATGTTCCCACTGAAAAAGAGCCTTTCTTTTTTAGACAAAAAGGGACAGTTCTTGGGCTATAATTCACTGTGTAAGATGGGGGAATTGCATCTTTGTCCCCTTCTGTTCTTACACGAAACGTCATTGCAGATGTTTTTTTCTGGCGGGGACAATCTATCTCGTCTATTTTGTCGCGTTATCTTCTGTGTACTTTTCCTCATGGGCTCTGGGGCTATTACTTGTGCTTTATGGAAAATGGAACAACCCATAGGCTTCATTATTATCTCCTCAAACTCATTCATGTTGGTTCTGTCTAATTGACCCGTATTACTCTCATTCCACTTCCCATAGAACATTGCACCTAAAGATGCACTACATGCAGAACTTAATGGTAATGGCTGCACATACCACCCTATTCCTTTTCCGGCATGCTGTGGTAAATGGGCACATACCCAGCAGTTCGTTGTCTTCAGGATTGCATGTGTCATGTTCATTATCAGAAGTAAGGTGTTATTTCCAAAACCTTCCCTGTGTTTTTCGTCCATTGGGGGTAGGGTATAAGTGATCACCTGAACCGGGCTTTCAGTAGTGGATATATTAATTACTGGTAAAAACATTTCTAATGGGTGCATTGTTTCTACCCACCATAATATTAGGGCTGTCGATATTGGTGCTACCACGCTCATAAAGCACATTATTATTGTTAGTGTCAGCATACAATTTGTTTTACCATGCGTTTTTCTTAAACTTATAGTCTTTATGACTGACTCATTTTCAGTAGTGGTGGTGCAGGAGGAGGCGGAACCGTTCCCGACATGTTTCTCGTCGTCCTTCTTCTTCCTTATCACAGTTCGTTGTGGCTATCTCTCTTTGTCTCGTTTGCTCTGATGTCTATAAATTCAATGGATTTCTCACAATTCAGTTTTGCCTGTCCTTTTTTTTTTAGCCTGGATTCGATCATTCGTTTTTAGGCGAGATCACTTGTCCCTTCTTATACTGCTCAGAGGACCTTTGATCAGTTTTCGCCTCAGTATCATGTGCGGCCAGCTTGTCCACTCTGGTTCCGGACACATGTACTGTTAATCAATTATCTCACTTGTCATAGTACCATGTGCGCCCAGCTTGTCCGCTCTGGTTCCGGACACATGTACTTTTATGATCGCACCGAGGAGCCGCGAGTCTTGAATTGTCCGACTTGCACAATTCTCGCGCTTTTCTCCTCTACACCCCGGTTCCTTCTCCGTCCATGAGCTGAACCAGAGGTTGACATAAACACCAAAAGGAAAAGAATGCGGATCACTTTGTCTTCGAGGCCGCAGGTTGTATCGCCTTGCTCCTGGTATCGTATGATCCGTGAACAGTGCCGGTGCACTTTCAGACTCAGGCTCAAAGTCAGCCTTTGGCGCTACTGCAGGTGCTGGTGTGTGCCGCGCCAATGATGCAGATTCGGTCTTTGGCATGCTGGCAATATGGTTTTGCTGGTATCTGCAAGGCAGATTTCACGTCGGTCAGCAGTGATGTTGATTCTGGTGGGCAACGTAGGGGCACTCTTTGCCCTTCCCCCCCTTTGGCAATCGTCTCAGGCTTCGTTTCGAGTTTCACTTCACGTTTTGGCAGATCAGGTGGCTGCACACTGGCAACAGTTTCTTTAGTTTCTGCGACCGCTGTCTCTTTCCGGTCATCAGTGTCAGGCAAGACTTTCAGTGCAGTGGAATCTTTTTGACATGGGTGGCATGGATCCACGACTTCCTTCCATCCACCCGTATTGCCGTCTGCGTCGCCAAAAGTACTTGATGGGGCCTGCGCCACCTGGGTGCTAATGATGACTTTCTTTCGAAGTTTTTTAGCAGCACACAGTCTCCTGGCTCCAGCGCGTGCCCCGGACCGGTATACTGCACGGGTAATGCCTCCTGTACCTGCTGATGAATCAAACGCAATTTCTGCATTAAAAGGCCACAATAAGTACTAAGCACAGGATGTTCTATCTCACTGAGTCGTTTTGGCTGAGGTGCGCACCATACATTTGCTGGCCTCCCCATTATAATCTCGTATGGGCAGAGCCCAGTTTTAGCCTGTACAGACATACGCATGCATAATAGTGCTATTGGTAATGCATCCACCCAACTCAACTTGCTTCCTGCACAAATCTTGCTAATCTTTCATTTAAGAATCCCATTGCGCCTCTCCACAAGACCGGCAGAACTCGGATGCCTTGAACTATGGAATCTCTTATCAATCTGGAGACCTGCACATATCTGTAACACCCACAAAATATGGTCCATTATCGGACCATAGGACACGGGGCAAGCCAAATCGGGAAAAATACTCCTCAACATTACTTTTGCCGTAGTCATCGCTGTGCAGTCTTTTGAAGGATATGCCTCCACCCACTTACTGAATGCACAGATTACCACCAAGACGTATTTTAAGTTTTGGCACCTTTCCATCTCTATGAAATCAAAATGAACTGCCTCAAACGGCATGGAGGGCGGGCCAAAACTGCCTGTTGGTGTCACTGTTCCCTTTCCTACATTGTGTTGTAAACTCGTGATACAGTTCTGCACCAACCTCTCTGCATTCTTTTTTATGTTTGCATTCTGCCATACTGTAGAAAGGTGCTGTATCATTTTCTTGGCACAGATGTGCGTAGGGCTGTGGGCCATTGTGACCATTGCAGTCACATATGAATTTGGCAACATCCAGTTTCTAGTTCCCTTATCCACCCAACAACCCTCCAAATCCAACTCAGCAGATCCCTCTGCCCATCCCTGTATTTCATCGGCCGTAGCCTCGGCCTGCATTTCTTTGACAGTCGCAACTCCATCTTCTATCATACAGGGTACTTCTTCTGTCTGAACCGTCATCATCTTGGTATTCAAATCAGTGTGCAGTTTGTTTCGCAATCCTGTCTGCAAACGTGTTTCCCTCTCCTATTTTGCATGTTACCTTTTTATGTGCCTCGCATTTCACTATTGCTAGGCGCTTTGAAAACGTGAGTGCAGACAGCAATCGTACAATCAAAGGGCCATGTAGAATTCTTACCACACAAGGGATACATACTCAAAAGCATACAGGGGGCAAATGAGTAACAAGATCAACACACATTGGGGAGTCCCCCAGATGAACCATTTTAGAACAAATTTGATGGCCCAGTCTTAACTCTTACTGGGTCCCACTCCGTAGGTTATTTGCATCGCCTCACAGAATGTAATACACAGTGCACCGTATTTTTCATTTAGTATAAAAAGGTTATAATTTTATTTCATAGGCCATTGGTCCTACGTTTCACAACATAAAACAAACCACATACAGACATATATCAATGTGAAAGATGTATATATACATCTACTAGCATTTTCATGGTTTATTCATAAAATCCAGAGGTGACACAGCAAAAATTCTCTGATACGGAGGAGACCGGGCACACATACTGTCTTCCTGGCCCTATCTGGCTAACTAGTCACAGATATACTCCATAGAGCAGTGTCACCTAATTCCAGTTCTAAAATTGATTAAACATGGCGAAGTGAATTACGCCTGACCGAAAAAACACACATCCCAGGTCTATGTCCATTGTGGCGTTGCTGAGCCATGTAGCATAACTCGATGACACAGAGAAATGCACAGGACATTTCGGCAGGGTATCAATTCTGCTGCCTTCGTCAGGTCCCCAAGGGAAATGGAGTTCTGTGGATGTGATAAATAATTGTATTACTGAGACACATAAAAACGTATTAAAAACCCAGCAGCCCAAAGGGTACAGCCACTGGAAAGGTTATATGTAGAAACACGACGAAAAAAATGGATATCCTCCACCAACAAAAACACCAAACTACTGTGTATAAGTGGAAGCCCACACCTAACAAAGGTGGTAACATCAGTATAAAAACAGCCTCCACTTGAACATATCATTCACTATACCCTTCCCCGTCCCCGGGCGAAAAGGGGACAGTGAAAAAATGAACGTTCAACAAAGAACGTGAAAAGGGGAAATAAGAAGCACTAATATAAAACCCCCAAATAGCTGTGTGGGGTGATGCTGTGTCCAAAAACCTGCATGCCAAGTGCCCCAAAGTGCCGGACCCAAGACTAAAAGGCCTGCAGTGCCCAAAGCAGAGAACATAAAGGGCTAAAAGGGGCCTATACTTACTTGAAGCGATGTAATGGTCCCCCCAAGAGATTTTTCGATGCCACGGAAGCGGCAAGAAGGAGAAAGAGAGGACCTCCAAGCCTACACATGTGGGAACAAAAATACAAATGAGAATGAAAATAATAATAAATATGAATTGCCCCCCTCCAGTGAGAACCTGTACATCAGGGGATGGCCGCATAGGGAGCTCAACCTGCCCCCCCCTGGAATACCAAAAGAGACTACTCAATTACTCACCTAAGTTGGAGGGCTGGGCAGATCATGAGTAAATGTCCCTCAGACGGCCGTCACAGTGGTCAAAAGACCGAATTGACAGATGTGAAGTGGGCGGGACGACTGTGCAGTCAAGCGTCCTCACCACACCGTTCCCAAGCTGAAGAAAGGGAAAAAGAAACAGAACGGTGCCAGCCGTAAATACTGCGGTGTGGGGTCTACAATTTGAAAAGAGTAGTGATGGAAAACACTCCTCAGCTAGGAGGGCAGGTGCAACCACATGCATGGGTATAGACATAATGCACGTTGTGCGAAACTGCCAGCCGCTTGTTCCATAAAACAACATGGAACGGTCCCACTGCGCAGCGTGTAGATAGTCCTCCTACCTGACCAAGCCCCATATGCGCCGCGTAAGTGCCGCCGAGGCTGCAGAGCTTTTAGGCATGCAGACCGCGTCGCGACCATTCCATCTTGCACTCAGTACGCTGCTGGAAATGAAGTGAATGCTTCCCGTAGATAGGGGAAAAGACACAAAGAAAGGACCCACGGCTGCCTAAAGCCTGGTGTCAGCATAGGCCGCCCGTGTGTAGATAAAGAAATATGACTGAAAATTAGAACCAGTCGCCGTGACTAGACCGATAGACCATTGATACGGAAGTCACTTGCGAACCCATACTTGCCCCCTATGCCAGGAGCGGGCCCTACTAAAGGCCAAGGTGTAAATGAGAATAATGATAATGAAGCACTAAGTAAGCCAAAATACTAGTCCAATGCCTCATGGCGCTGCAGAAGGTAAAAACCAAAGTTAGATAAATTGTAATCAGTCTATGCAAAACCCTCAAGACGGCTGATTCTATGAAGAAATGTAGCCTGTCGACGACCCCCAGAGAAAACTCCCAAATCTGGAGACTAACCCTAAATATGGGGAAAAAAACCCCAACCGAAAGAAAAGAAAAGAAATGGGGCGAGAGAGGCCAAGGCAATGAAGCGGCCTGAAGCGAAGGAACACACGCACACAGAGGGGCAACGCCAAAGACCCACAGATTATATGCAAAGGCAATAACGCACATGAATCATAAGGGGAGGAGAAGTGGCCTGTTGAATTCTGGCACCATGTGATGTCAGAAACCCTCTCTCAGCCCAGAGTCGTCCAAAGTTATGAACCACTCCAAACGTGTACTGACTATCAGTATATATATTCACATTCAAATTTTCAGAAATCTCGCAGGCTCTGGTTACTGCTATTATTTCCGTGGCTTGTGCTGAATTATAGGGGATTCTTTTACTTTCTACAACACTCTCTAGGGTAGTGATAGCGTATGCGGCAGTTGTCGTGCCATCTGGTAATTTAAAACATGAGCCGTCACAAAATAACTCTCCATCCGGCTCTTTCTGTGGAATATCACTTAAATCAACTCTCCCCTTGGTTTCTTCCTCAGTGACCATTAAGCAATCGTAGGGGGGTGATTCATTCTTCCCAATGTCTTTTATGTTTAATGGCATTAATTCTGCAGGATTCAAAGCGCTACACCTCATAATTTGGATATGGGGCGCGAACAAGATAATCTCATATCTTGTTAGTCTAGCAGAGGTGAGGTGTTGCGTCTGTGTCCTATTTAATAGAACGTCTATGGCATGTGGCACCATCAGAATGAAAGTGTGCCCCAATACCATCCCTTCCGTTTGTTTCACTGACGCAGCAGCCGCCACGACAGATCGCAAACATCATGGTAGTGCGCGCGCTACAGGGTCCAGCACAGAAGAAAAATAGCCGCACGGCCTATTTCTTCCGCCTTGTTCCTGTGTCAAAACCGCCAATGCACATCCTTCACTTTCACACACAAATAGTCTGAAAATGTTCTTATAGTTCGGCGTACCCAAAACTGGAGCCGAGCATAATGCAGTTTTCAATCCATCAAATGCTCTCTGACATTCCTCATCCCACTGCAAAGGCATAACCGCATCTTTTCTAGTCAAATTCACTAATGGTTTCACAATCAACGCAAAATTACCAATCCATTGTCGGCAATATGAAGCCATGCCTATTATGGCTCTGACTCCTTTTTGTGTCTTTGGAATAGGCATACAAGAAATACTTTCTATGCGTTCTGGCGTTAGTCTTCTCCCTCCTTTCGAAAGTAGGTAGCCCAAGTAAACTACCTCCTTTCGATTATACTGAAATTTCTTCAAACTAGCTTTATGGCCATGTGCCGCTAGGTGTGACAGTAGTAATACAGTGCTTTCTTTACAAATCTCCTCTGTCTGCAACTAGCAATAAATCGTCTATGTATTGCAAAAGTACACAACCCACGGGTAATTCCAGCATGTCTAGTTGTTCTTTTAATGCTCTACTGTAAATACTTGGACTTTTCGTATAACCTTGCGGAATCCGTGTAAATGTAAATGATAGTCCTCCTAATGTGAACGCGAACAAGTATCTACTGTCCTTGTCCACTGGAATACTAAAGAATGCGTTCTTCAAATCTATTACACTAAAATATTCTGCTGAAACAGGTATCATTGTCAATATTGTAGTGACATCTGGCACTAGAGGAAATTGCGGATGTACTACTTTATTCAATGCGCGTAGATCAATTATGAAACGGTATGGTACCTCATTACCTCCTTTTTTATAAACCGGAAGGATCGGGCTGTTACATGTACTGCCTGTCATTTCCTCTATTACCCCTAAATTTTACCAAATCAGTAACAATACTCTTCAATCCATTCTCACCTTCAACCGAAATTTTGTATTGGGGTATTCGCGGTAGGGTAACACCTTCTTTTAAAATAATCTTTACTGGCTCTATCTTTAAACATCCCACATCGTTGTCATGCATTGCCCATATACAGGTTGGTACTTTACTTAGTTCCCCTGGTAACGCTTCGGACATGAATTCTGACACAGGGACATCGTGTGGCCATATCGTTAGAAACACTCCGTCTGCCGTGCAATGTATAACAGAACCTAGTTTTTTCAACAAATGTAATCCCAACAAATTTTCTCCACAATTTTCTGTTAGAAGGAAAGGACAATGCTCGGTAAATGGTCCTATGGTAACTGGGACTGGTTTGGACACTGGGTTTATGACTGGTGTACCTGCGAATCCCTACGGAAATATTCTTTTGCCCTGACAGTGGTTTATTCGGAACCAAGTGATGGTCTATTGAACACTTCTGTGCTCCTGTGTCTACAAGAAAGCGGTGTTCCTCATTCCCAACTCTCATTTCTACGTAGGGTCCTCTCTGATTCACGGGAATAGACACTGGTTCCGACCCCTGTACTGGGCTGTCCTATTGGGGAAATAACACATCGTCCGATGTGTAATCATTACTATTACTGTAATACGTGTTTGGCTGTGTATCGAAAACATTTCCACTCTTCCCTCTATTTCCCCCACTCTGATTTCCATATTGTTGATTTTGCTGTCCCTGACTCTGGTTTGGGGCATTTTGGTTTTGGCCTTGGTTTTGATTACCTCCATTATTATGATGCTGCTGCATACTATTCCTATTTGGTTCATTCGCTCCTGGGTGTCCTCTATGCTGTCTCCTCTGACCAGACCCATTTCTATTCTGTAGATGCGGGCATTGCGCTCACCAATGTCCTTCCTCTTTACAATATGCACACTGATTCGGCCCCACTGTTCCCCCATGCATATTCGAACTACTCCTTACTTGTGCGTTCCCTTGCCCTCTATTATGTCCTACTACTTGCTGCATTAATACCCTTGTTCTAATTAGACATTCCTTCAAGTGTGCCCCCACCTGTTTTAGCAACGATAATTCGTTCACCATCTCCTTCTGCCCCGGCGATGGTAACTGCCGTCGTTTATTATGCGACCCCTTTTCCCCCTCTCCAGGTCTCCCGATATCCCTAGTCCTGTACGTAGGTGTAGTAAACATTTTGGCAGGTGCAGTAAACATTTCGACATAATCATTATCTAATTCATCTCTAAGCTCAAAAAGTCTATACACATGTTGTCTCACTTCATCCCTCTCCCTACAGTGTGCTAATGCATTCAAATCTAACAATCGCTGCGGTGGTAATTTCCCAATTAGCTGTTTCCATCTCTCCACCAAATATTCACCCATGCATTCCAACACTACCTGTCTTTCGTTGCTTCTACGAAAGTCATATATCAAAGCCAATGTTGCCGTCCCATCATTCCCGTCTATATACATCTCTGCCTGTTGCTGCAATTCCACCTTCCTTTCCTTGCTGATTGCGCTGCGGGTTACCCTCGTGCATCCCCGTTGGTCAGTCCCGCCTCTTGCCCCCGTGGTTTCAACTTCAACCCCGGGAGGAACGGACGGTACCGAGTCTGTGTCTAAGGCGGGAGGTGCGGATGGGACAATGGGAACAGTGAATGTCTGTTGTGGGCCTGGTTGGCTTGTAGGAAGTGTCACATGCGTGGTCTGTGGCTGTGGGAGGGCTTGAGCTACCGGAGGGGGAGCTTGAGCTATGGGCAGGGTCTGGGCAATAGCTACTGACGTATCTGGTCTTACTTCTGATCTTGGGCCTTGTTTTGTATGGGTCAATATATTTTCTATCAATCCATCTGTCATGTGTAATTCTCGTTTTGGGTATATCTTTTCTATATTCAACTGGTCATGCCTGCCTGCCCTTCTTAGACTCTCAGTCCACTCCTCCTCTTCTTTTTCTTCCGCTACCTCTCCTTTTGATTTATGCCTGCGCGCATGCTTTGCTCTGCTTTTAAATCGGAGCATTGCTTCCTTTCTCCAGTCTTTAATAGTTTCAAATGCTGCAGGACGCGCTTTCTTTCTTATCAACACCCTTTCCAAGTTATCTATCCTCGCCATCTCAAAACTAACATTAATCGGCCACTGATGGTCTTGTTGCTTTCTGGTTTGCCTATGCCAAGTCTCACAGAATATTATCGCACCCACTCCATACTTCACATACATCTCGTACGCCGGCGTTCCCCCAGGTGGTACAATTTGGCCATTTTCCAAAGATTGTCTACCACAGCGGAAAAACCCCGCTAAGGTGGACAATACCCCAGGCATGTTTCAACCTTCCCCTTGGTTAATCAACCTTAACTAGGGCGTTTGATTTTGCAAAGTCAACTCTCAACCAATATCAGGATGCTTTGAATCGGGGAATGACTCACCTGATAAATCAAGTCGTCTGTATACTGACGCACCAAAGGACGTCGTGTCTGCGTTTCGTGGCTTCCGCCTCGTTTCGGGACCCTCGCCTCCTTCTTCTCTAGCCAGGCAAGTCGATCAGGGATCAGATGTGTGCAGATCTGCAAAGGAGTCTCTCATCACTTTTACAGGGCGCCCCGAACACCTCTTGATCCCGGCTCGTTCGTCCCGACCTCGCCGTTCTCTGCCTTTCTCAATTACAACGTTACACGAAGGAACAAGTGGGGGAGGGTCCCTATTCGGGTGCCATCTTGAAAGGGGCCCCTAGGGGACCCTGACGTCCATGGAAACAAGGCGGGTCACCACACACGATAGAGACGCCAGACACGAGGTTGTATTCCCAAAGCTAGGGTTTTATTGCAAAGCAAAAGTCTCAGTTGGCCAACTCGGTCTCATGCCCCGCGACGTGTATCTCTAGACCTCGAGGGACGCAAGAGAGTGAATTACGTACATCAGTTACATATATACAAAATGCATATCAAACAATCAGCTATGACATGTATAACACCCCTCTTCATTGGGTTTCTTTGAACTTGGTGTGATGATGGACATCTCCGACCACTATGACACCTTCAAACATCTATTCTAGTAACAATTTGCAATAGGCATCTTTCGGTTATTGAATAGAAAATGCCGCTTCTGTTCTTGGAAGCGAACTACATACAGAGGGAGTTGCATTCCAGACCTTGCTATCTATCAGGTGCTATTTGTGTCCTGGGAGCCGACATGCTCTTAGTGGGCTCAGCAAAGGGGGGCCATTAGAAAAGCATAATTCAAGCCTTTAGCAGTTTTATTCTAACATATTCTACCATATAATGAGACTGGCTGGCAGCTGTGAAATGATTAAATGCCCTGCTGCTCTGCTTCAAGACTACATTAAGGAGGGAGCCGGGCATTCTTCCTGGGGCTGCCTACGTTTGTGTTTCAGAGAAACTCTTGTTATCCTCAAAGGCCCTGTGGCCTTGTCCTTTTCATATACAGACAACAATGTTCCTCAGTCGAGCAGTGTAAGCGGAAAATATACTGCGAAGCAATAGGAACAGAAAGCAATGAGCAATGGTTAGAAAACAAAATGGCGATTTTTGTTACATCAAAATGGCCATTCATTGGAAAACTCGAAAACCTATATTCTGTCGTATCGTGCATGAGACGGTTGGCCCACAGCCACCAAAATGCATTTGCAGTCTCAAATTAGATTTCTAGACTGACACCACTGTATATTATGTATGTGGTGCAAACATAGAAACCGGCACAGAATGTTTCTGGTATCCTATCATACAGTTAGAGCCTCAATGGGGTGATATCAGAAGCAGGTGGGGGCCGACAGATTTCAAACCAACCATGCAGGTCAAAGGAAGAGGTCCTACATTCCCTGCACAGCCGTTATGGGGGATTGAGAGTGTCAGTAGCAGCGCCGCATTTCGAGTTAGGGTCAATAGGTGGGGAATATTATCTTGCATAAAATGACTCCACACCGCGCTGCACTATTCGCTTGTGTGCTTCTGCTTTTATAAAGTAAGGCAAGAGGTGCTTCCAGGGCAGAGGAGGACGCCAGGTGGAACGCCTACGTAATAAGAGTCTTTTAGGGGCTCAGAACCACTCCCGTAAGTACAGTCAAGGTGTGGAAGATACAAAGAACAGAAGCAACATCAGCTGACATGTGATTTGAAGGGCACAGAATGTATGCCAGATAGTGCTGTTATTAAGGTGTGCTTTCGTTCAGGGGGAGTATCAGATTTGTAGCAGTTCCACCTTACTTTCGTTTGTGTGCAGCGAGATCAAAGGATGGAAGTCCCGCAGTCTCCCGCTGCACCGTGGGTGTAGATTGTGTTTCCGGATTACCGGCCATCACCTCTTAAACTGTTTTTGGGTCTTACCATTAAGTTTATGAGCACCGTGTCCCAGCAGAACGGCAAAACAGCAGCACAAGAAATTGCTTCGGCCCTTGTCGCACTTCCGGGCAAAATATGCCTATTGATCTTCAAATCGCAGAGAAAATATAATAAAATATAACAAGATCATCAGCGTAAAACCAACAAACTGCCTTTGATTGACCAATCCTAGATGGACAATTGTGCGCCGATTTTAATGAACTTGGGTGAACAGCAAGATATATGTTGAAAAGCGGTAGAGTCACAATGCATTCTTGCTTAACTCCTTGATTAATTTGGATTGATGCTGTGATGGCCCCTCTGCTATCCAACCTTACCTGTATGCTGGTTTCTTCATGGAACAACTTTACTACATAAGGCAGGTTCCTCAGGCATGTATCAAAAAAGAACAAAGTGAAAAGCTACCCCTCCCTCAGATCTCCAGTTCTAGTCAGAACTCTATTTCCAGTGCATATATGTAATTAGAAATGCACTACGCCTTAGTGTTCTTTTTTTCTTACAATGTGTCCTCCAATACTGCAATCCGCACAGTCTCGATAGAGCAGTCACCCATGAAAACATTGTAAACATTTTTTTAATATTGTTATTTTGTTTGCGACAAAAGTACCTTGAATAGTAACCCCACATGAGAGGTACATTGGAGAACAAGCCAAGCTAATATTTTATGAGAAAAATGTTGTTAAATGTTTTAATGTTTGTAATGATATGTATGTATTGAATATTATGACCGAGTATGGAGAGGGTTTAACATGGTGAAATAAAAGTATCTTGTAAGCACAAAGAAAGAACACTAAGGCATAGTGCATTTCTAATGACATATATGCACCGGAAATAGAGTTCTGACTAGAACTGGAGATCTGAGGGAGGGGTAGCTTTCACTTTGGTCTTTTTTTATACATGTACCTTCTCCATTTAAAAGTGAAATCACCAATGAACAAAAAATTCAGTGGCAAACCGTTTCTTGTTTAAGAGGTTCCTCGGGCAGCCAAATAACTCAATTTTCTGCCACAATCTATCTCTGTCTACAGAATCAAAAGCTGCACGGAAGTCTACGAAAACAGCTAACTGAGTGGAGTTACCGTTTTGCTTTGATTTCTCAATTAACTCATCAACCAATCTTAAATTATGTATTGTCCCTGAGCCCGACCTAAAACCAGTTTGAAATCTATCTAGCAGTTGAGTTGACTACCCATTTTTGCAATTACTCTAACAGAAAAGAGGCAAACATGTTTCCTGTGACATCAAGCATGGACAACAGTATATAATTTGAGGGAAAGGTTCTCTTGCCATTTTAAAAAAAATAGGGACCAGTATTGCCTTTCTCCATGATACAGAGATAGCTTTCTCAATGCAGACTTTACTGTACAGGATGTCTAATATACTAGCCCACATTTCTGGATTAGTTGTCTTTAAGTCAACACTGGGCAGCCCATTTGAACCAGAGGCTCTGGGCCCTTTTAGCCTTTGCATTTTATTAGCAATGCTGTCCATGTCAATAGACATATTGATTTCAATATTATCTGTACTTAAATTTTGTAATGTTAATGTCACAGGTTGAATCTCTGCAAAATATTTCTTTAGTGTAGTCCCTCCATTGCAAAGCAGTTACTGGGTTCACAACCATTCTTTCTTTAGTCCCTTTCACTGTTCCCAACAACTGCCACATTCCTCTAGCATCCCTACTTTTCATCACTGCAATCCTTCTTTGCCTTTGTGCATTGCTATGCGAAGTGTGCCACCATTTCACCTAAGTGCGGTACTTATTTTTTATCTTTTTGATGGCTTGTACTTTACTAATCATGTTGGAGATGTTATTTCTAACAGAGCAGTGATTTTTCTGCATGTGTCGTGTTACATCTCTAATTTCCAGATCAAACATTTTGTTGGGAATTGTGCATATCCACATGGTTAACTTTTTTAATTGCAATGTCTGCGGTTATACTAGTCAAGCAATTTTCAATTTAATTTAGATTTCAATGGTCCTACCCAGTCATCTGTAAAATTACCAATATATTCTTTACCCTTATCTAGACTCCTTTTAGTCCATCAAATGCCACTTCCACTATGATTAACATCCACATCACAAACACCCTCTTGTGTATTACTTTCCCTATTTGAGATAAAATGAGCAGTGACGACAGCATAGTCACTGTATCAATTTCTTTCCATCTTTAATTTATAAGCATATTGCAAGAGATTGTAGCTGACACATAAATAATGTAAGGTAGCTTTCTTATGTCCACAAGCCCATGTGAAGCTCCTGGGACAAATCCAGTCGGAAACCCATAACTTGCCCTGCTTATTTGCGGTCCTGTGCAGCATGTAACTTTTGCTCTTCAGATAATTAGTACCATGTTCTCATCTACGCTCACACATCATGCATTCAGATCTCCCTCTAATATGACAATGTCGTCATTGTCCCCTTTTATACCAATAAGTCTTTCATTCTGAGATACTTTCAAATGAAAGTTGTGTCAGAGCTCCGCCCGGAGGGTCATAAATGTGAACTATTTCAGCAAAACCAATTTCCACTGAACGATTATTATCCAAATGTTTTGAAACTTTAAATTTAGATGCATTCTGATAGTTCTTAACACCTACGATCTTTCCACCATCAGGCCATCCCAGATCCCCTTTCTTAGCTAAAACTTGAAATACTTTGCAAACATTGACACATAGGTTAGTTGTTGACCAACTTTCCTGTAATAGAAAAATATAATTTGTCATCAAACTTCCAAGAGAACCTGTCATAATCAACAAATGTGTATAAACATGTGTGTTCCAATTAACAATAGACTATCTTCATGGCTTTTACCACTCCTAATTAATCAAGGAGTCCAGTAGCCATTTCACCATACACTGGTCATCTTCTTGTCAAACATTGTGAGTGACTTCTTTACCCCCAGCGGTTGAAGTCATTTCAAAGAGGTTTTGGCCCTTGTTTTTGATCACTATCTTTTCACCTTCCTCACCATCCTGATCATAACCTATCTTTAGAATTCTTTCACCGTAGAATCCAATCATATTAGCTGTTTCGGCCAAAGCACAGTGCATGCACGATAAGTTCAGATTTGAGCAAACAAGTGGTTCCACAAAGTCAGTCTTAAGTGTCCAAAACTCCCAAAGGCGGAATAAGTCACCGCAAATTCAATAGATCGGAGTGATTTACTCGCTTATACCTGTCTTCCAAATGTAACCATTTTATTGTAAATGCTTTACATCCTTTTGCTTTTAAAACCTCTGTTAATTTAAATTGAGGTATTTCCTCTTCTTGAATAATGGAAAGGGTCAAGTCATTTGTTCTTGTAGGGTGCTCAGGTGTAGAGCATTGATCTTCAACTATGGCACCAGTGCTTTCAAATTCAACTTCCATTTGATCCTTTATTTCCATCCACTCTTCATGAGATTCGGCCTCTCAACGTTATACCAACCAACTTGTAAACATGCCATCTTTCGTAAGCAGTATTTCTTTCTTTCTGATAGCCCTTTTCCTAGCTCTTTTTGCTTGCTTTAGTGCTACAGGTGATTTAATCAAAGACACTATTCTTCATCTGCCGACTGTCTTTAACGCGCTGGGCATTTTGTTTTCTCAGCTTTGCTTAAGTGTTTAATAGATTTAAGACGTTGCATTTGATATTGACAGCCTATTTCCACTCATTCAATTTATTTGGATGTGCATGACCCATATTTATGGGAGGAATAGATTCTTTATTAGTCTCCACAGCTGCAATCAGTTTGTCCAAGCTCCTGTCTTCCATTCATGACCTGATTCTTATCAGTAATGATTTTATTTATTTATTTGGCATTTGTAGAGCGCACCAAGCCCAAAGGCGTCCGGGCATTCATTGTCATGAATCTTTCCATATAACTGAAGTAGGACGTTCATGGCAAATTTTATAGTAATCACAGAAGATTGTATTTCTGCATATGCCCCATTTCCAACCGTCGTATTTCCGGACTCTTCATGCATTGCATACAAATTAGGGGATGTTTATAGCTTCTGACTGTGTATCCATACACTGCTCATTTATTGCAGACTGAGCCATGCTGTCCAATGCCACGTCACCATTAGCCCCAACAGGACAAATAAAATGCCTTTTGTAGTGAATGACATAATTCCAACAAGGAATTACTATCAATAGCAGAGGTTTTTGTGTTATTATGCTCCCATCCATGACCAACTTCGAAAGTTTATTTAATTTGTTTCACTCAGCACATGAATCTATTGTATTTCTTATGGTCACACTAGATTCATTTTGGAAAAAAGCTGTTATTTTCCCTTTTGAGTTCTTTAAATTCTTTGTGTTCAGCTCTGGACCAATTGGCGGCAAGGTTGTTGGCAAATATATATGACCTCCTGACCCGACACACTAGTCCCATTGAGAGTCTTTGCTTTCCCATTTGTGTTTGTTTGCCATAAATTATAATGATTTTCTTTCCTGGCATTATTGCAATTTACACAAATAACAGTTATCTGGAAAAAGAGTCACTCATCGCCCTCTCCCAAGTGTATCTCTGGTGATCGGGTGGATAACTCTGCACGCATTCTCTGCCTGATGACTGACTTCCATCTGTCACAAAGACTTGACCACACTTCACTGCATGCACTCCATGCTGCGTGAGACTCTTTAAACCCAGTCAGCGGTATCCGTATTAGAACGCCGAGCACTGCCTCCAGGCAAAACGAGCTTCTGCCAAATGCACCGATCCCAAAGCACTGCCGTCACCACCACTTGACCACACTTCACTTATATTAAAGCACAGCAGGAACCTGATATGCCAAGAGAGTAACTTTATCTTTAATGGACGGTACATGTGTTTGAATGCCCTAAGATACAAAATTGGTGTGGACATGACTTTTCTCTTTTAGAATTTATAGATGTACAGCATGGAATTGGGCATGCAAACCAAAGCAATTGTTACACACATTCAGATGACAAAGGTGGATGTTATACTATGTACCAATAACCTCTGATTCATCAAATTCTCCTTTTAGGGCAGATTGGGCCACCAGGAATGAATGGAGAACAGGGCATTGCAGGTAAGGATTTTATCCTTTATATTTTGACATCATTCTTTATATTTACAGAATAGAAACTGCGTTAAGAAAAGTGCAATTTCTCTCTGAATAGACTAGTTTTGATTATGGTACAGATGCTCTGGAAATGGCTGGATATGAGCAATTGTTGTGTAGCAGCTATTTCCATTTTCAAATTATCTTTCTGCTATGATGTCACATCAGAGGGGTCTATGATGTCACAACATTTTCTCTGCTAGGTATTTTTCCTGTTTAGAGTGCTGTGGATTGAGGGACCTGGGCCTCATTAGCATGACGGTATTTCCTGTGAAAATACAGCCAGACTCATTTACCATTCTGTCACCCATAATCACAGTAAATCCTCCTGGTTACGAGGAGTGAAATTTAAGTCTGGTGGTAAATCCGCCAGTGGTGCATCCTCCATTTTTTGCAGGTAAGTATAAGAAAAACCTCCAGCAAGTGATAGAGGTATTTCCTGCACTCTACCCCCAAACTCAAAATGTGGCAGTGCTGGAAATGGATGGTAAAGTGAAGTTAATGGAATTGATGTAAATTTACCACAATTTCTTTCTGCACCAGCAAACCCGTACTGGGGCCCTTGGTATTTAGCCTTATGCCTCGACTTAGCACCCCCATAATGGGCATTGCAGGGTTGGAAAAGGGGCCCACCAGGCCACACACAAAATATATTAATAGATAGGCAGCTTTCAAATACAGGGTGAATTTCACCGCAGGGTTCAGAGTGACATCATATGTAAATCGAGCTTTGCTCTCATTCTCTATCAGATATCACTCGAAATCTCTCTGTGGAATATGTTGCTTTAGCTGACAGGTACCCATATATAATTCTATATATTTGGGTTATACAAAACTTGGGCATCATTAAAGACATTGGAGGAAACCAATGAGGGTCCCATAAAATACAGTTAGCCTTATCAACTGTCTTCTGTTCTGCCAGCCCACGATTGCAACTGCATGTTTCCCGATTAGCCCTAGTTAATATCCACGGTTTAATGCACGTTAAGCCTGCATACCATTTTCTTTTCTGTTTCTGTTAAAGTCATCAATTCCTAGATTCATAAGCAGGCTTTGGAACCAGAGGAACTACATGCTAATTATAGAATGATGTGAATAATTACCTGTCTATTATTTGCTATGCTTACATTTTCAATAACCCAATACGGCAAGAGCCCACTTTAACCATTGTGTTTTCCTTGCATTGCTTTGAGAATATAGAATATGTTAGGCAGGCCTTATAAGATATATAAGATATCTTTGTTCACAGACATGAGACAAATATACAATTGTGCATTTAACATGCGCGTGTCAAGAAACAATTGCAAACCCTTATTATCACAGGGTCTAAATGTAAAAGAACACAAAACCATTCTAACAACTGCAACAGTTCACCTTGTTTCATTAGATGAGCAACCTGTCTTTACAGCAGGAGCGCGTTTGTGTACCTGATTCGTCCTGTGTATCATGGGCTACATTGACGACCTTCACTTACTTCTCTTATCGCAAAAGGCTAATCGCTTTGCCATTGTAAATAAGGTTTTGCAAAACAAAACCTTCAAACCCCCTGACCCAATAGCTGGCAGCAATTTGTCATCTCTTACCCCGGTGTCAGCACTGGAATCCTCACAGCCTTACTTGGACTCTGAGCAAGCCCCCATCACCCTGTTGTTTCCGGATGCACTAGAAACTACTCCAGGCTCATCAACTGTGGCAGTCCACCTGTTAATTAGTCTGGGTCAAGAGATCCAGGCTGATGTGGCTACCAAATTAACTGACTGTTTTCAATCAGACAAGCCTCTGTGGGGCAAAGTTCTCCAGTAACCCCCCCCCCACAGCCCCCGGCCAGGGCCCCTTCTCTTCTGAAAAGACGGGTGAAAAATGACATACTAACTAACCCGACGAATGCCATACAAATAACTCTGCTAAATACTAGGTCACTCAACAGACATGTGACTGCCATTTATGACCTGATTCTTGAAAGATACATGGATATGCTATGCCTCTCCGAAACCTGTATCACGGAGGGCTATTCCATATATTGTAAACACAGCGCATTAGGTCAAGGAGGTGGAGTGGCTATCACTGCAAAAGGCAATTTTAACCTCTTTCCCGCCTCCAGTAACTGCCAAGACTGTGAAATTCTGCACTTAAGAATGACCCTATCGGACCACTGCTACACTAATTTAGTTCTCATTTATCGCCCCCCTGGGGACATGCCGGCTTCAATGAAAAGATCTCCCAGATTCTGAGTAACTCTATCGGTCCAAACTGCTCTATGCTTTTCTTGGGCGACTTAAATTGTTGGCACGGCAGTAAGACAGACTAAAGAGCCCATAGATCTGAAATGCTCTCTCAAAGCAATGGATTTCCAAATCTGTAATAATGAATCTATCACAGCCAAGAATAACATTCTGGACTGGGTGGTTGCACAGAATCTAACATTGCATATGGGCCCCACTTCATCCTTGTATCTGGCTGGACCATTATATGATTGAGTTTCAAGTGCGATTCCTAGAACCTCTTCCCAAAACCATTAATGAACCTAAAAAAAATCATTGGCTGTATCTTTAAAAAGCTAAAGCCTGCTTACTTGGAAGGTATCTAACAGACATTATGTCCAGTACATGTGATGTGGAGAAGTATAACAGCTCATTTACCAGACTACTCGATAGAAATGCCCCCTTCAAAAATAAGTCAGTAAGGGTAAATGTAGGCCACGAAAACTGGTTCTTGCCGTAACTGGAAAGCTTAAAAAAGTCCAAAAGGAAACTAGAATCAATATGGCTGAACAATCCTTCAGTATCTAACAAAACCGCTTGGAAAACATATGAACACTATATAAAAATACCATCATCTCCACAAAAAAAATCTTCTTGGATAAACAAATCAAGGAAGCTCCTAATAAGTCTAGGAAGTTGTTCAGGATTTTAAAAACCATGGCATTTTCCAGCTCTCAACCACTTTCTTTCTTATCATCACCCAAGGACTGTATCAATGTACAAACAGCCTTTGCTTCTAAAGTGGCAAAACAAAAGCATACAATACGATCAAAAGTGACCTAGCTATGGACCCTGCCAATACAGGAGTGGCTAATAACCATTCCATAATATAGAACCTTCCTAAATGTAGCTTCTCCTCTGTTTCTCCTACTGACATGGAAAGAACTCTTGAGGCTTTGCACCCAGCCTCTTGCCCGGGAAACATTCTTCCTCCAAAACTAATTTTGGAACAAAAAAGGTCTTTGCCCCATTCCTGACCCGCTAAGTTAATGCATCATTTCCAGATAATCATGTACCTGTGGATATCAAATCTGTTTCAGTCACCCCGTGATAAAAAATAAATAAAAAAAACAGGCCTATACCCAAGATTGGCTTCTAATTTACAACATATTACTGACTCCAACTTTCTTCTGTAGGTTCTGGATAGTATTCTCGACAAAGGGAAGACTGGCCACCTCAACTTACTTGACTTTTCAGCAAAGCTTGATCACGTAGATCACAATCGCTTGATCAACACCCTGAGAGGTCTGGGCAACTGCAGTGATGATAAAGAGGCCGATTCATGGAATAATTAGCGCGGCGCAAGTGGGCAAAAACGTGCGAATCGCAGTGGAATAGCGAAAATCGCAGTGAACGTGCGAAAATCGCACGAAAAGCAGCGCACGTCGATTCATGGAAGGCCGTGCGCGAGAAAAACCAGCGGATGTGCGAAAAAAAAGTGCGCGGCGCACGTTGGCGCACGTTGGCGCACAGGCCATCTAACAGCGTGCGCCAGGTCACAGCGAAAATCGCACAGGCCACAGCGAAATTCGCACATAGCGCGGCGCACGCAATAAAAGTAGGCGGAACACGGGCGTAACACTCGGAATGGGGAACAACTTGCCAAAACGTGGGCGTCACGGGGGAAGTACAGGGCACAAGTGCGCGGAACGCCCACACGCTCGCCTACAACACGTATTCATGGAATAGAATAGGGGAAAAAAGCGCACGCTCAAACCAGCGCACAGGCACAAACACGACCGCCACAAGAAAGGAGGCGGTAGCGTCTCTGCGGCTGTAAGAAATGTGCGCCAAAAGGTGCGCCAACAAATAGCACCTATATACTGCCATGATGAATGTCCCATACTGTGGCCCTCCAGGAAAAATGACGTGCAAAGGGGTACCCACAAACACGGACACCCGCTGACAAAAAATACGTGTGCATGTATACCGGGGTGCGCGGGAAGTGTCACACGCGATTTGCAGGGTACGTGCATCACAGGGGTTCGCGTGAAGTTATTCACGCGATCGGGCCTGGGGGAGCGGGCTACGTGTATTACAGGGGTTCGCGTGAAGTTCCTCACGCGATCGGGCCTGGGGGAGCGGGCTACGTGTATTACAGGGGTTCGCGTGAAGTTCCTCACGCGATCGGGCCTGGGGGAGCGGGCTACGTGTATAACAGGGGTTCGCGTGAAGTTCCTCACGCGATCGGGCCTGGGGGAGCGGGCTACGTGTATTACAGGGGTTCGCGTGAAGTTCCTCACGCGATCGGGCCTGGGGGAGCGGGCTACGTGTATTACAGGGGTTCGCGTGAAGTTCCACACGCGAATAGCCTGGGCGCGTGTATTTCAGGGGTTCGCGGGAAGTTCCACACGCGAATAGCCTGGGCGCGTGTATTACAGGGGTGCGCGGGAAGTTCCACACGCGAATAGCCTGGGCGCGTATATTTCAGGGGTTCGCGTGAAGTTTCACACGCGAATAGCCTGGGCGCGTGAATTTGAGGGGTGCGCGGGAAGTTCCTCACGCGATCGGGCCTGGGGGAGCGGGCTACGTGTATTACAGGGGTTCGCGGGAAGTTCCACACGCGAATAGCCTGGGCGCGTGTATCACAGGGGTTCGCGGGAAGTTCCACACGCGAATAGCCTGGGCGCGTGTATTTCAGGGGTGCGCGGGAAGTTCCACACGCGAATAGCCTGGGCGCGTGTATTACAGGGGTTCGCGGGAAGTTCCACACGCGAATAGCCTGGGTGCGTGTATTTCAGGGGTGCGCGGGAAGTTCCACACGCGAATAGCCTGGGCGCGTGTATTTCAGGGGTGCGCGGGAAGTTCCACACGCGAATAGCCTGGGCGCGTGAATTTGAGGGGTGCGTGGGAAGTTCCACACGCGAATAGCCTGGGCGCGTGTATTTCAGGGGTTCGCGGGAAGTTCCACACGCGAATAGCCTGGGCGCGTGTATTACAGGGGTGCGCGGGAAGTTCCACACGCGAATAGCCTGGGCGCGTGTATTTCAGGGGTGCGCGGGAAGTTCCACACGCGAATAGCCTGGGCGCGTGTATTTCAGGGGTTCGCGGGAAGTTCCACACGCGAATAGCCTGGGCGCGTGTATTTCAGGGGTTTGCGGGAAGTTCCACACGCGAATAGCCTGGGCGCGTGTATTTCAGGGGTGCGCGGGAAGTTCAACATGTGATTTGACAGTGTGGCTCCTCCCAGGTGTACCCTGTACACCCTCCACGGCCCCTGCAGGCAGCCCACACCACAGGGGACTACCCTGCATCCCTGGTCATGTCCCGCAGGCAGCCCACCCAACATGGGCATGCCCCCCAGCAAAGGCACATGTCTCCTTGAACTAATGAACACCAACACATGTCCCCTTGCACCCCCACCCCCCAGCACTGTGGGGCACCTGCCAGCAGGCCCCCACCCATGTCCAACTCATGTCTCCCACCACCCCCAAACCCCAGCCACCAGGGTCACCCTCCACCAGGGCCCCACTCATGTCTCCCACCACCCCACCCCCCAGCACTGTGGGGCACCTGCCAGCAGGCCCCCACCCATGTCCAACTCATGTCTCCCACCACCCCCACCCCCCAGCACTGTGGGGCACCTGCCAGCAGGCCCCCACCCATGTCCAACTCATGTCTCCCACCACCCCCACCCCCCAGCACTGTGGGGCACCCTCCACCAGGGCCCCACTCATGTCTCCCACCACCCCCACCCCCCAGCACTGTGGGGCACCTGCCAGTAGGCCCCCACCCATGTCCAACTCATGTCTCCCACCACCCCCACCCCCCAGCCACCAGGGTCACCCTCCACCAGGGCCCCACTCATGTCTCCCACCACCCCCACCCCCCAGCACTGTGGGGCACCTGCCAGCAGGCCCCCACCCATGTCCAACTCATGTCTCCCACCACCCCCAAACCCCAGCCACCAGGGTCACCCTCCACCAGGGCCCCACTCATGTCTCCCACCACCCCCACCCCCCAGCACTGTGGGGCACCTGCCAGCAGGCCCCCACCCATGTCCAACTCATGTCTCCCACCACCCCCAAACCCCAGCCACCAGGGGCACCCTCCACCAGGCCCCCACTCATGTCACCCACCACCCCCACACCCCAGCAGTGCAGGGTCACCCTCCACCAGGGCCCCACTCATGTCTCCCACCACCCCCACACCCCAGCAGTGCAGGGTCACCCTCCACCAGGCCCCCACTCATGTCTACCACCACCCCCCAGCCACCAGGGTCACCCTCCACCAGGCCCCCACTCATGTCTCCCACCACCCCCAACCCCCAACACTGTGGGGCACCTGCCAGCAGGCCCCCACCCATGTCCAACTCATGTCTCCCACCACCCCCACCCCCCAGCCACCAGGGGCACCTGCCAGCAGGCCCCCACCCATGTCCAACTCATGTCTCCCACCACCCCCACCCCCCAGCACTGTGGGGCACCCTCCACCAGGGCCCCACTCATGTCTCCCACCACCCCCACCCCCCAGCACTGTGGGGCACCTGCCAGTAGGCCCCCACCCATGTCCAACTCATGTCTCCCACCACCCCCACCCCCCAGCCACCAGGGTCACCCTCCACCAGGGCCCCACTCATGTCTCCCACCACCCCCACCCCCCAGCACTGTAGGGCACCTGCCAGCAGGCCCCCACCCATGTCCAACTCATGTCTTCCACCACCCCCAAACCCCAGCCACCAGGGGCACCCTCCACCAGGGCCCCACTAATGTCTCCCACCACCCCCACACCCCAGCAGTGCAGGGTCACCCTCCACCAGTGCCCCACTCATGTCTCCCACCACCCCCACCCCCCAGCACTGTGGGGCACCTGCCAGCAGGCCCCCACCCATGTCCAACTCATGTCTCCCACCACCCCCACCCCCCAGCCACCAGGGGCACCCTCCACCAGGGCCCCACTCATGTCTCCCACCACCCCCACCCCCCAGCACTGTGGGGCACCTGCCAGCAGGCCCCCACCCATGTCCAACTCATGTCTTCCACCACCCCCAAACCCCAGCCACCAGGGGCACCCTCCACCAGGCCCCCACTCATGTCACCCACCACCCCCACACCCCAGCAGTGCAGGGTCACCCTCCACCAGGGCCCCACTCATGTCTCCCACCACACCCACCCCCCAGCACCGTGGGGCACCTGCCAGCAGGCCCCCACCCATGTCCAACTCATGTCTCCCACCACCCCCAAACCCCAGCCACCAGGGGCACCCTCCACCAGGCCCCCACTCATGTCACCCACCACCCCCAAACCCCAGCCACCAGGGGCACCCTCCACCAGGGCCCCACTCATGTCTCCCACCACCCCCACCCCCCAGCACTGTGGGGCACCTGCCAGCAGGCCCCCACCCATGTCCAACTCATGTCTCCCACCACCCCCAAACCCCATCCACCAGGGGCACCCTCCACCAGGCCCCCACTCATGTCACCCACCACCCCCAAACCCCAGCCACCAGGGGCACCCTCCACTAGGGCCCCACTCATGTCTCCCACCACCCCCACCCCCCAGCACTGTGGGGCACCTGCCAGCAGGCCCCCACCCATGTCCAACTCATGTCTCCCACCACCCCCAAACCCCAGCCACCAGGGGCACCCTCCACCAGGCCCCCACTCATGTCACCCACCACCCCCACACCCCAGCAGTGCAGGGTCACACTCCACCAGGGCCCCACTCATGTCTCCCACCACCCCCACACCCCAGCAGTGCAGGGTCACCCTCCACCAGGCCCCCACTCATGTCTACCACCACCCCCACCCCCCAGCCACCAGGGTCACCCTCCACCAGGCCCCCACTCATGTCTCCCACCACCCCCACCCCCCAGCACTGTGGGGCACCTGCCAGCAGGCCCCCACCCATGTCCAACTCATGTCTCCCACCACCCCCAAACCCCAGCCACCAGGGGCACCCTCCACCAGGCCCCCACTCATGTCACCCACCACCCCCACACCCCAGCAGTGCAGGGTCACCCTCCACCAGGGCCCCACTCATGTCTCCCACCACCCCCACACCCCAGCAGTGCAGGGTCACCCTCCACCAGGCCCCCACTCATGTCTACCACCACCCCCACCCCCCAGCCACCAGGGTCACCCTCCACCAGGCCCCCACTCATGTCTCCCACCACCCCCACCCCCCAGCACTGTGGGGCACCTGCCAGCAGGCCCCCACCCATGTCCAACTCATGTCTCCCACCACCCCCAAACCCCAGCCACCAGGGGCACCCTCCACCAGGCCCCCACTCATGTCACCCACCACCCCCACACCCCAGCAGTGCAGGGTCACCCTCCACCAGGGCCCCACTCATGTCTCCCACCACCCCCACACCCCAGCAGTGCAGGGTCACCCTCCACCAGGCCCCCACTCATGTCTACCACCACCCCCACCCCCCAGCCACCAGGGTCACCCTCCACCAGGCCCCCACTCATGTCTCCCACCACCCCCACCCCCCAGCACTGTGGGGCACCTGCCAGCAGGCCCCCACCCATGTCCAACTCATGTCTCCCACCACCCCCACCCCCCAGCACTGTGGGGCACCTGCCAGCAGGCCCCCACCCATGTCCAATCCATGCCCCCCTGCACCTGGGTCCCAACATTCCCCAATCATGTCCGTAATGCCCATCCTCCCCTGCCAAAAGGCCCAACCAACTATCACACCCACCCACATATCAAAGGCAATTACATGTTACACCCCCAATGTAAATAATGCAATTTAACACATGTCTGTCACACACAATGGCTGCAAGTGAATGACAAAACACCCAACATGACATGCCTGAAAGCAATGAGATGATACGACACATTGAAGATTAAAAAAATAATATGTATTGAACAGCAAATAAGAAAAAACACAAAGCAAATCAAACAAAACAAGATGAATGTCCAAGAAAAAATTATGAAAAATTAAAATAAGCCAATCAAGAAGATCATCCTGGGTCCATGAGCCCTACCAAATTAAACCTAACTGACTACTAACTAAAAAGGGAACTATATACAAAAAAGTGGTGCATTGTCCAATCGCAACCAAAAAAAAATTCAAAAAAACAAAGGAAACCTAACCCTAACTATACAACTATATACAAAGGCAGCGGGCTATTCGGACGGCTCACTGGTTGTTGTCATGGGCCAGGGCATCCTCGAACTCCTGGTCAATGGCTTGGAGGCGGGCATGTTCCCTGGCCCCGAGGTCCCGCAGGGATAACGCAGTGTCAAGCTCAAACTCCCTGCGAAGACCCTCGAGGCACTCAGCCCGCCTCAGCGCCCTCCGCATGGAGTCCTCCGCCCTGACCATCGTGAGCCGTTCCTCCTCTGCCCGCTGCCGCTCCGCACCTATCCGCTGGCACAACCTCTCCCACACGGAAGCCACTCCCATTCCAGGGTTCTCCTGCCCTCCGGCCGATGCCTGCACCCCTGATGTTGATGGCCCCGAGCCATGATGCCTCCCACGTTGAGCCTGCTGCTGCCTCCGACGCAACTGCCTGTGCCAGCACGACGGCATCCAGGCTGATGGAAACCACCGACGCCGTCGTGCACGTGCCCTGCCCGATGATGCCGTCACATCCTCCATCTGCTGGGGTCCAGTTGCTCTGGTGTCCACCCCTGCTGGATCTCTGACTCCCGACTGTGGCAGGGATGGGATCCCCACCGAGCTGGCTGCATTGGTCGGGGCAGGTCCACAGGGGGCCCTGGTGGCATCTGGGCTGGAAGACGGCAAGGAGAACAACTGGTGGATAGCCTGCACAGAGGAGGAGAGGGCAGCCACATTGGCCAACACATGCAGGAAACCCCCGAACATGGCCGATCCCAATTGGGCCACGTCGGCATGGTGCACTTCGTGATGACGTGCGTGCTCCTCCCGGGAAGCACGCACGGCATCACGAATCACAGCCGTGCGCAACGCGACCCCAATCAGGACCTTCTCCGCACGGCCAGGGGTTCCCACGTCCGCAGGTGGAGGGGAGTCAGGTGACATGGACATCCCCTCTACCTGCGGACAGGCCTGGGACGGGGCATCCCTGCTGGTGCATGGTGGTGCACTCACAGGGTCAGGGACAGCGACATGCACAGGCCCCTCCACGGTGACCTGTGCTGCCTCCTGCCCCTGGCCCTGGACTGTACCACTTGCACCAGCAGGGATGCCCCCACCAGGCCCCATGTGTGCCCCAGTGGCGGCCTCCTCCTCCTCTGTGCAAACCACCAACCTTGATGGCTCCTCACCGTCTCCCACCGTAGCAGGCCCCTGTGGGGGCTCACCCACCCCTTCCGCTGCAGCCGTGGGGGCATCCCCGCCGCCTTGCTCCACAGCGCCGTCTCCGCCCTCTTCTTCACTAGCCGCTGCGTAGAGGGAGACAAAGAACACAAGCATCAGGGCACTGTACAATGGTCCCCTAGACAGGAAGCAATAGCAGATGAGCACCACTGTCAAAGTACACTTCCATCATGTCCCTCCACAACACATGGGCCAGTCCAGGCAAAACACACACAGTAACAGGCATGGTGCATGCCATGGACATTTCCATGCATGTCCAATGGACTCTTGAAACATTCAATGATATGTAACTCACATGCATCATGCCTCATGCCCATCACATGCACACACTTCACCTCAGTCACATCCATCTGGCCCCAAACACACCAAACACAGCGGATACAAGGGTAATTTTGCTGCTTTACTGAATCTCTGCATTGTCACACACATGTGTCATGCATCCATGGCATGCACAAGTCACAGACACGCAGGTCAGGCACACAGACATGGCTACCATATATGTGCCTGGCATCAGCACCCATCCCTCACCCCCACCCATGTTCAGGTACAGAGACTGGCATGCTCTCATGTTCATAATCTGATTAGGGCTCCCCATGCGGCATTTCAACACATGTAACAACCATGTGCATCACACATCACTGGTCGCACATGCATTACCATGATGTCCCTGCACACATACATGCATACATGGGCTATGGCACACATACAGGCAAGTATCATAGAACCAGCACACCGCAACATGCCCTGTCTCACACAGTAATGCATGGACACTTACCGCTCAACTCCAGACGGGCCTCCCTCTCAAGGATCTGGGCGTGGAGCGCTGGGCGTACGCGTTCCAGGACCCTCATCTGGATGGTACTCATGCGGCCCCGGCCCCCCTCCACGAGGCGCCGGGCCTTCACAAGGGTCCTGGACCTCAAGTCCTCCCAGCGCTTCTTGATCTTCAGGACGTCGCGGGTTGCCACCCCCTCCGCGTTGATGGCAACCACACGGTCGGCCCAGATCCTCTGCCGTCCTTCCTTGCTGGTGCGGGACGATCCAAAGAGGGCATCATACTGCCCCAGGACATGCTCCACCAGGACACCAACTTCGGTGACAGTGAAGCTGGTGCCCCTCTGCCCCTCTGGCCTGGGGTTGCCACTGGTGCCAGATGTGGAAGTGCCCGACATGGCAACCCCAGAGGCAGGTGTGGGTGGGCAACTGGGTCCTGGGGCTGGGCTGTGGAGCGATGTAATACCAGTCGGGAGTCTTCAGTTCCAGCAGGGGTGGACACAGCAACTGGACCCCTGCAGATGGCTGATGTGCAGGCACCAAATGGCAGGGCACGGTGGCAGCAGGCAGGCAGGCAGGCAGGCAGCAGCAGATGGCACGTGGGAGGCTGCTCGGGGCACTGGGGGGCAGTAACTCGGCCTTCTGGGCAGGAGCGTGGGCTTCCGTGTGTTTTCGCGTGGCCAGCTTGATACGGAGTGATTTGGCACGTGAAAATCCTGCACGTCAGCGTGAAATCCGAGGAAAGGCCCTTAGCGCGTAAGCGCGTCAGCACGCATACGCGATTCTATTGGACCAGAGTCCCTCAGCGCGTAAGCGCGTCTGTGACGTGACCCGCACGGGTGTTCCCCACTCAGGACGTGATGACGGGGCACACGTGGAGATACTGCACGTCAGAGTGTCATCGCGTGTAATTGGACAAAAGTGCGCGTACACGCGATTGGCCTATGTACGTGTATTTAATGGGTGCGCGGCCACTTACACACGCAAGTACGTCAGCGAACCTGTATCCCGTGGTGCGTGTGAATTTCCACACGCTATTGGACTGGCAACAGGATTCCAGGGCTGCGCGGGTCACACGCTGTATCCCGTGGTGCGTGTGAATTTCCACACGCTATTGGACTGGCAACAGGATTCTAGGGCTGCGCGGGTCACACGCTGTATCCCGTGGTGCGTGTGAATTTCCACACGCTTTTGGACTGGCAACAGGATTCCAGGGCTGCGCGGGTCACACGCTGTATCCCGTGGTGCGTGTGAATTTCCACACGCTATTGGACTGGCAACAGGATTCCAGGGCTGCGCGGGTCACACGCTGTATCCCGTGGTGCGTGTGAATTTCCACACGCTATTGGACTGGCAACAGGATTCCAGGGCTGCGCGGGTCACACGCTCGCCTAGAACACGCGCTAAGCATAAATTGCGGACTTTAACAATAACAAGCTCAGACGCCAGGATGAACATACCGTTCCTAGCAGCAGTGGCAGTGGGCTACCAAAGGAGGAGGAGGAGGATAGTCAGGGCCAGAATATTCACACCCAGAACCAGCCTTTTCGGGATGCCTGATGACCAGGTGTATGGGAGGTACAGGTTTCCACCACACATCATACTGGACCTGGTGAGTGAGTGGGAGGATGACCTCACATCACCCACCCTGTGCTCCCAAGCACTCAGCCCCCTGGAGAAGGTCCTCAATGTACTGCACTTCTTAGCCACTGGATCATTTCAGCGGACAAGTGCCATAGTGGGTGGGGTGTCACAGGCCACCCAGTCACGCTGCCTACACCAGGTCTTGAACATCATGACTGCACGCCCATCAGTCCGCAGGCACATATACCTGCCCAGAACACCTGCAGAAAGGCATGCTGCCGCCCTGGATTTTTACGCAGTGGCACGATTCCCCAAAGTGCTAGGTGCCATCGACTGCACCCATGTGGCTCTACGTCCCCCCAGGGCATCTGAGCACATCTATAGGAACCGCAAGCACTGGCATTCCATCAACGTGCAGGTAGCATGTAATGCCAAGGGAATCATCACCTCAGTATATGCCAACTATCCCGGCTCCACCCACGACAGCTTCATTTACCGAATGTCCACCCTAAGCCGGGACCTAGAAGCTGGGCGGCATGGCGATACATGGCTGCTTGGTGAGTATGTATGCCACTGCACATGCATGCATGTTGGATACTGAGCAAGGTCACAACCTCACCAATGATACCAATCCCCACCTCCACAGGGGACAGTGCCTACCCTCTCAGCCCCCACATGATGACGCCAATTCGGAACCCCACCACGCCACCCCAGGTAAGATTTAACACAGCCCACATTACAACCAGGGGCATAGTGGAGCGCACATTCGGAGTGCTGAAGTCACGCTTTCGCTCCCTTGACCGTTCTGGCAGGCAGCTGTTATACGCTCCCCCAGTAGTGTGCAGGATCATAGTGGCAGCATGTGTCCTGCACAACGTTGCAACACGCCGGGGCCTGGCCGTGGACATGGTGGTGGCCCCACATCCCCAACCACATGCACAGCCGCTGCGCATGGGAGGGGAAAGGGCAAGGGGGAGGCAGCCCGTACACAGCTAGTGGCTGTGGAGTGCACACTGCCCTGGCACATTCCATCTGACAATCAATGATGACTCAACCTGACACTGATCCTGAATGTGTGGAGAATGAACCGGGAATTCCATGTCAGTCTGAGATTGTTCACCTGGAAGTGTCACAATGTGTGCATCCCTACCCACACAGACACCACCAATGCAGTTTTGTGAAGTTACACATTGAAGCAGCTAAAATGAATACCCACTTGCAAAATGCAACAAGAGGACAGTGCCATGTCAGCCAACCCAACCCCAGCACTGCCACACGACACACCATGCCATGTCATGCTAATTGCAGGTAAACAAAGTAATCCCCACAACATGACATCACTCTCACTATGTACAGTGGCACTATTAGAAACCTGCAACACCTGAAATGCTCACAGCAATGCCGGACCAACAACATACTTGAGCACGTAGTACCATTAACATGACATCAAAAATGTTACATATTAGTAGTCTCACCACCTGGAAATGCCTGCACTCCCACCACTACCAACTGTGCAGTGTTGGCGCCATGTAGAGTTGTAGGTGCACTGCTGCCAACATGGTCCCCATCGCCAGACTAGAGGTCCTTGTGTGGACTTGAGGAAGGGACCTGCAAATTGGGAGGTAGACACAGAAGAAGAGTTACACATCAATGCAACATGCAGTGTACAACACAACAGCAATATGCACTATGAATGTATACACAGTATTGACTACAGACTGGCCACACAGCTCATGGGAGTCCAACGTCACTGTGTAATTCACTGTCACTTGGGCACACCCTTTGCAAGCCCATGGAAACGGGAAGCAGGAGGGGTGTGTGTGACTCAAACCCAAGCATCTGAACCAAATACATTACAAGCCTGCATGTGCCCAGCCACAATGCAGCGTATGGCCACAGGAACCACGGAAGCCAACAGATCGGAGCCAACAGATCGGAGCCAACAGATCGGAGCCAACAGATCGGAGCCAACAGATCGGAGCCAACAGATCGGAGCCAACAGATCGGAGCCAACAAATCGGAGCCAACAGATCGGAGCCAACAGATCGGAGCCAACAGATCCTCCCAAAAAAATTGGGAATAAAAGAAATCAAAATAAAAATAAAAATAAGAAACAATCAAAAATGGCCATTGATGGGCCCGGGGGGGTTGGGGAGGCCACCCAGGAGGTCCGAGGACAGGATGCACACCAGAACCCACCTGCGTGGATCCTGGGAAAATAAAACACCTCCATGGGCTCATGGCCCACACGGCTACCCTATTGTGGGAGTGTCACTGCTGTCGCTATTATCACCCTGTGCAGCTGCATCCGGAGGTGGTTGCACTATGGGAGGCAGCCCACGCAAGGCCCTAGTCTGCTCCTCCATGGCTGCAAGCATGCGGGTGTGGTAGGTCTGGTTCTGGAGGATGAGTGTGCGGAGGTCCCCATGCAACAACTCACGGGATGCCCGGACCTCCGCCCTCGTTGCCTGCATCTCAGCTGAGAGCGTACGGGTGAGACGCTCCAGCTGCTGTTCTGTCCTTTGGTGTGTTGAAGCCTCAAGCTCAACAAGAGTCGTCCTGAGGTGTAGGAGCTCCTGCCTCAGGGCTTCCCTGTGGCCCTGGGACTCAATGGAGATGGCCTCCTGCAGAGTCGCCAGTGCCGCCCGCCTGTCCCTGTTGGACCCCAACATGTCCTCCCTGTGTGACTGGCAGATGGAGTCAGTTGCCTGCTCTAGTCGCTCCATCAGCCTTTCTGGGGGGACAATGGAAGTGGCCACCCTATCCATGGCCTGAGCCATCATCTCGGATGATGCAGCCTGTTGGGTAGCCATACCGTAAATGGATTGCTCCCATGCGGTATTGCCAGGTGGCGTACGGCCACCACGTCGGCGGGCACCACACCTGTCTGGGGCAAGGCGAACTGCGCCTTGCTGTGCCGGCACTGCCTGAGGCTGCAGGACTGCATTCCCCCTCTGATCTGCTGGCCCAGGAACAGGATCAGATGTCGCGGAGTGTGACCCTGCATCCGTAACCACCGAAGGCGTAGCTGCCAACACTGACATCCCCATGGAGGGTACTGACCCTGGTGCAGGTGGGTGAGACAGAACAGAATCCCTCCCTGGAACACTCACCAGCGACGGCACGTAGGTCTCATCCGAATCAACACCTGAGTACAGCTCGGGGGAGGTGCAGCCAGAGACACCCCTTGAGAGCACGACCTGCAGCACTTGTGGGTTCTCCCCCACCACCACACCACGTCCCTCACTGGTGGTTGGTCGGCCCTGGGACACCTCCTGGGTCTGCACCATCTCCACAACCCCAGCAGTATCAGGTGCGTCTTCCCCTGCAAAGACATGAAAACAAAGTAATGGAAACAGGCATTAGCACCATGGCACACATTGAGGGCTGAGAAGCAAGAGAACCAGTACTTGATTGACATGTCCCACATGACTAAAACCCTCCCATGCATGCACCCTCACTGCGTATGAAGTGCAGGCAAACGGCACACACTGATGACACCAAGATGGAAGATGAACAAATTTTCTGCATGCTGCCTGGCAGTGGCATCACACATTGGCCTGTGATTGGCAGGTGAAACACACATGCCATCACACAGATGGCATGTACCATTGCTATTGAGTGAAGATGGAGAGGAGGGCAGCACCTATTCATTCAGTCCAGTTCCCGCATGTAATAGCTTTTCTGATTCTAACAGGTCAGATTTTTCACCTGGAGCTGCCAGTCTGTCATGGTCAAATTGCACAGGGACATGTGTGTACAAATGATATCCAGGTAACAAAGTCACTCCCCTTTACCATACCCATGTCAGACATGTGACTAGTGGACAGCGACATGCCTAGTGAAAGTGGTGGAATGCAAACAAACTGACTGAATGAACAGTGAAAAATAAGCAAATCTGTTGTGTCAAGGTGACACTTCAAGGGCAACTGGCGTGCAGTTGTGCTAGATGTCTACTGTTGGCAGAAGGGATACTGCTATGGCCAAATGCAGCTGCCCAGGAAGTATTGCATGAAGCACATGGCTGACCCATACGACTGAGGCGCACACACTCTCACCTGGCACCCAAATAGAAGCCCTCACACACACACCATGCACATGTATGACACACACATGCATGTGCACTCACCGGACAATGCCTCGTAATCAGCCAGATCTCCCACGCCTTGGATCTGTTCCTCCGTGACGTAGGTCCCAGCGACTGACTCATGTGGAGTGAGTTCCATGTCTACTACTGGAGACCCACCTCCAGTCACTAGAGTTGCGGCATGACTTGAGGCCAGCTTACTCTTTGCCCTGCACTTTAGGTCATTCCAGCGCTTATAGCAATCATTGGCTGTGCGCCTCACGATTCCAAGGGCACTTACGATGTCCGCAACGGTCTGCCAGTGTGCCTGGCGTTGTGCAGGTGTGGTCTTGGATCCTGCAACAATGACCATCTCGTTGTCATGTCCGGACACATACTCGACAAGTGAATTCAGTTAGTCATCCGTGAAGCTGGGCTTCCTGGACGGGCCGGACTGTGTAGCCGTGTCTGGGGCATCAGCCTGTGCCGGACGAGCACTCTTCCTCTTCCGCTTGGAAGGTGGTGGTGATCCTGAGTGTCCTGCGCCGCTCTGGACACTAGGGGCAGGAGCCCTGGTGGACTCTGTATCAGGAGTGTGGGATTGCACACTCAGCATGGGAGTTGGTGCAGGCATTGGCTCTAGTGTGATGGTGTCAGGGGGAATGTCAGCAGCATGGACTAGGACCGACACTGTCCTGGCTGGGTGTGTGAGGGCTGGGGTGGATGGAGCCGCAGCTGCCCCTGCAGCCACTCCGCCCTGCCTCCTTGGTGCAGCAGATGACCTTGCTGCCCCAGATCCACGTGGCATGATGGCATCAACGTGCACCAGCGCACGTGTCGTAGCCCTGCTGACCTGGAAGTCAGCCATGGAGTCAGCCAGGTCTGGTGCCACAATGGGGTGGTCCAACAAGGGCTGAGCATGGATGGTGTCAGCCACTTCAGCCTCAACGGGAGGGGGGGGGATGATGGGTGCCCTTGACTGGTCCTCCACACATGGGGGGACAGGCTCACCCTGCAAGTTACGACCACGTCCCCTACCGGATCCACCACGGCCACCACTTGTGGCTCTTCCACCTTTGCCACCCTTACGGAATCCTCGCCTCCCAGCCATGGCACTGATATTAATGTGCGTATGGGAGTGGCTGTAGACAATTGTCCTGGGCAATTGGGGGTCAAAGGGGTTGGGTACCAGATGGTAATTGTACCCTAGTGCTCTAGCACGGCTGATTGTAACCCCTGGGGAAAGATGACGGGTCACGCAACGCACAGGAGGCCCAAAAAAGGGAGATGACGTGCACGCAACCCCTCCTAGACCACGTGTGCAGAAAGAAAAACCTGCACTACGCTGTGGCACCCAGTAACACAAGAATGAATGTATGCGTGTCACACGCAGCCTAGAATGACCTCTGAAGGGGTAGGCTACACACGGGGCAAGCACAGAAGTTGGATACGTGCGTGACTCACCGTCTGCCAGGTAAAAGAGCGTGAAGAATGAGCGCGTTTGGCTGGCTAAACCCCCGCCAAAAGAAGATGTGTACGCTGTCTGAGAAGACAGGACAACAGTAGAAGGGGACACTGTTTGAGGGAACAGGCCCAGGTAAACCAGTAAAAGAGAAAAAAGAGAAAAAGCTGTCAGAGGTAACAGGGAATACGAACTGGAAACGCCGTGAAGTAAATCGCGTGTGAAACGACAAGAAGTACAGATTTCACCCACTCGCTCTCCACGAAAAGCACGTACAAGGAAATGGTGTTCTACATGTACCTTATATACAGGCCCACACTTACAGCGTCACTTACGCGGCGTGTACGTTCACCAATCACACGCTTTGTCACTCCTGCGTGTAGATCCATTTTCACCAATCACACGCTTTGTCACTTCTGCGTGTAGATCCATTTTCACCATTCACATGCTTTGTCACTTCTGCGTGTAGATCCATTTTCACCAATCACACGCTTTGTCACTTCTACGTGTACATCCATTTTCACCAATCACACGCTTTGACACTGGGACGTGTCACGCAACAATTTCCTGCACGTGCAGGTGACTATAGGCGCGCATATGCTGTTGACGGGTTTACGCGCTAAGGGCCTTTGCTGACGTGTGGGATTTCACTACCTATCAGGCTGTCCACGCGTTCACACACGAGAGACCACGCTCCTGGCCAGGAGGCGAAATTACTGCCCCCCAGAGCCCTGAGCACGCTCCCACCTGCCATCTGCTGCTGCCTGACTGCCTGCTGGCCACGTGCCCCACAGTGCTGGTGGGTGGGGGTGTTGGGAGACATGGGTGGGGGCCTGGTGGAGGGTGCCCCTGCACTGGTGGGGGTGGTGGGAGACATGGGTGGGGGCTTGGTGGAGAGTGCCCCTGGTGGCGGGGGGTGGGGGTGGTGGGAGACATGGGTGGGGGCCTGGTGGAGGCTGCCCCTGCACTGCTGGGGGGGTGGGGGTGCAGGGGGACATGAGCAGGTGTGCAGGGTAGTCCCCTGTTTTGTAGGCTGCCTGCAGGGGCCGTGGAGGGTGTACAGGGAACACCTGTGAGGACCCACCCAGCCTAATCGCGTGTGATGATTCCCACGCACCCCTGTAATACACGTACCCTGGCCAATCGCGTGTTAAACTTCCCGCGTACCCCTGTAATACACGTACCCTGGCTAATCGCATGTTAAACTTCCCGCGTACCCCTGTAATACACTTACCCTGGCTAATCGCGTGTTAAACTTCCCGCGTACCCCTGTAATACACTTACCCTGGCTAATCGCGTGTTAAACTTCCCGCGTACCCCTGTAATACACGTACCCTGGCCAATCGCGTGTTGAACTTCCCACGCACCCCTGTAATACACGTACCCTGGCCAATCGCGTGTTAAACTTCCCGCGTACCCCTGTAATACACGTACCCTGGCTAATCGCGTGTTGAACTTCCCGTGTACCCCTGTAATACACTTACCCTGGCCAATCGCGTGTTGAACTTCCCACGCACCCCTGTAATACACGTACCCTGGCCAATCGCGTGTTAAACTTCCCGCGTACCCCTGTAATACACGTACCCTGGCTAATCGCGTGTTGAACTTCCCGCGTACCCCTGTAATACACGTACCCTGGCCAATCGCGTGTTAAACTTCCCGCGTACCCCTGTAATACACGTACCCTGGCTAATCACGTGTATAACTTCCCGCGTACCCCTGTAATACACGTACCCTGGCCAATCGCGTGTTAAACTTCCCGCGTACCTCTGTAATACACGTACCCTGGCCAATCGCGTGTTAAACTTCCCGCGTACCCCTGTAATACACGTACCCTGGCTAATCGCGTGTTAAACTTCCCGCGTACCCCTGTAATACACGTACCCTGGCTAATCGCGTGTATGACTTCACGTGTACCCCTGTAATACACTTACCCTGGCTAATCGCGTGTTAAACTTCCCGCGTACCCCTGTAATACACGTACCCTGGCCAATCGCGTGTTAAACTTCCCGCGTACCCCTGTAATACACGTACCCTGGCTAATCGCGTGTATGACTTCACGTGTACCCCTGTAATACACTTACACTGGCTAATCGCGTGTTAAACTTCCCGCGTACCCCTGTAATACACGTACCCTGGCCAATCGCATGTTAAACTTCCCGCGTACCCCTGTAATACACGTACCCTGGCTAATCGCGTGTATGACTTCACGTGTACCCCTGTAATACACTTACCCTGGCTAATCGCGTGTTAAACTTCCCGCGTACCCCTGTAATACACGTACCCTGGCCAATCGCGTGTTAAACTTCCCGCGTACCCCTGTAATACACGTACCCTGGCTAATCGCGTGTATGACTTCACGTGTACCCCTGATATGCACGTTACCCGCTTTGCGTTCCTTGTTTGGCTGCCCTGTAAACTGGTCCAGGGTTAGCGCAGCCCTTTGCGATGATTTAGCGATTTTGCTGGCTTTTCCTTGCGCGAGGGCGTTCTTGGGGGCGTTACTGGCGCTGCTGCAGGGTCGCTGCGATACTCTGCGCCACGGCTGGTTTGGGAGCATGAAATCCATGAATACGCTGTGCGCGGAAATCGGTTTTAGCGCACGTGCCTGGCGCAGTCAATCGCACGCGGACACTCTGCGCCAGCCGCTTGCGACACTTTTCTGCGAAATTCTATGAATTACCCTGACAATGTCCTGGGTTGAATCCTTTCTGTCCCATTGTCAATCCAGTATTCACTGGGGTGACTCCTCGTCCCCACAGGAACCCATCAGCTGTGGTGTCCCCAAGGGGGCATGCATGTCCCGACCCTCTTTAATATCTCCATCAAACCTCTTTGTACTTTACTAGAGGAAAAGGGGATTTTCTTTACCAACTACGCTGACGACATGCAACTTGTCGTAAAGCTTAGTGGTAACTACGAATCTTACAGATCTAATGTTGAGGATATATATCACCTGGTTAAACAATGAATGATAAACAACTGGCTCTGTTTGAAGGGGAACAAAACAGAGCTTTTGATTTTCATTTCCAATCAAGGAAGATCTAAATTTCATCTGGATTATCAAAATTTAAAAATTCTGAACAATCAGATCCCTGTCCTCAACAAGGTCAAAACACTTGGTGTTTTTTTAGAACCCACTCTAAGCGCTGAAACTCAAGTAATAGAAATGGCCAAGACATGTGCCTACCATCTCAGGCTTTTATGTAATATCAGACCCTTTCTCTCTGCGGGAAACTGTGCCACAATAGCGAGGCTTAATGTTCTGTCCCGCCTTGATTATTGTAATGCCCTGCTGATTGGAGCCAATAAGTCATGAGAATATGTGAATATATATAAGAGACAGAGCTCAAAAAACAGGTTGTACACTGAACTCTACAAATAAAAAAACGTATAAATCTTTAATATAATACACATAAAAGGATTCTAAATCACTCAACAAATAACAACCACTGTTTCCTACAATTATTGTTAAGAACAACAACTAAAAAACAGGATTTCATCAATTTCCATCAAATGGTCAGGTGATACATAAATATACAGTACATTCAACAAACAAATGATAATGTACTTCAGTTTCTGGTTAGTATTTGATAACATAGGTTTTTCTAATCCTGTGCATATCCAGGACATTGTCTCGACAGGTTTCTGTTCTTGGGAGGATTACTCAGAGAACATTGTTCATGAGAGTTTATCAAGATTACGAAAATCCAATTTAAAATCATCAACTGTTATATGGGTACAACAGTATGGTGTACACGTACAACCTGTAAACATAAAAAGAAAGGGGACAGATAAGGTGCTGAGTAATAGCTAAGGTGCATCTGTCTACAACCCCAGTAGACAACCCCAGTAGGGGAAGTGGGAGAACCAGACGATGGGTTATAATTACCTTTTGTGGTGCTCGTTTCTCCCTCCCGGGTATAGACAGAGTAGTTTGTTGAGCTCCACGTCTGTAGTGGACCACTAACTACCGGGATTCCTTTTGAATTAAGAGTGCCAATAAGTCATGCCTTCAAAACTTTCAGATTATCCAGAATGACGCAGTATGCATTATTAAAGGAATATCGAGGAAAGAGCACATTTCTGAACATAGGAGGAATTTGCATTGGCTCCCAGTTCGTGAATGCATGCATTTTAATTTTAAGATGGCTATGCTAGTTCACAGGTGCATATGCAGCCAGGCTCCTGTCTACCTCAAATCTCTTATATCTAGCTATGCCCCAGCCAGATCCCTCCACTCCTCTGACATAGCCCTGGTGAAATGTGGAGGTTTTAAATGTAAGAATGGACTGGACAGTTCCTTTTCTACTTTTGTGGCAAATTCTTGGCACCTCTTTCCACTGAGCATTAGACAAGAGCAAAACCCTACTGCTTTACGGCAGTCTCTAAAACATTCTTATTCAAGTAGAGTCTCCTTCCTCCCCTCCTCTTCTTTCAGGTCAGGGCATATGCTGTTCTTATCTGTCATGTCCTCTGTGTTAATGTGCACCCCGATGCCTGTGGGCTACCGGCATGTTATTAATACATAAATACAATTGAAATAAAATAAAATCATTTTGGAATTGTGTTTCACAAACAATACACACATTATTTTTTCTTTCAGACATAAGGAAGTGTTTTATTTATTTTGATGGTGTCCCCTGCCTACCTTTACGGCATGAGTGTGTGGGCAAAACAGGAGACCACCCCCAACCTTCTCCAACATGATGTGGTGCTCGTGTGTGATATGGAGAGGATCCCCTGGTCTTCTCCACCCAGCTGGGAGCTTTGGGCATGGAACCATCACATGGTTTATGCCACCACTGCTGTCCCATTAGAAATTCAGAATCATGATATTATATTAAAAGCTGTGGGCCCAGCAAATCTGGGGCAGCAATATTTGGCTCTTTTTAATATCCCAATAAAGCTTACCAAGGTAGACTTCATTATTGAGAAACTTGCTAAGAAGAGGACAATAACGTTGACACAGGTTGTGCCATCTCCACTCGCAGAGCTTGGCATGTGATCCAATCATGCATGTACGATTCAGTGATATCGAAGATGGCAGACCAATCTTTTAGATGCTTGGACCACATTGAAAGAGAAGCCAGTACTGTCAGAGCAGGTGCACCTGGGCAGGGAATGCCCAGGCGACCCAACCAATCCCTCAGTAGTGATGTTTATCACACAACCGAAAATCCTCACCACTGCCAAGGTGGAAAGAAGGAACCCCTATAAAGGCCCATGCATAGAAAGGAGTAGATTTGGAGCTTGGAGGAGATAAGCATTGAGTGGAGGTGCAGAAACATTGGAGGAATAGTTGGAGGCGAAAGAGGAGCTGGGGTTGCAGGAGGAGTTGAAGGTGCAAGAGAGGTTGGAGGTGCAGGAGGAGCTGGTGTTTTAGGAGAAGGGGAGCCAACAAGAGACGGTAACAATGCTAATAAGCCAAAAGGAGGGAAGGAATCAGGATGCTTAGTGGAGGTGAAGGGAAATGTAGAACACCATCAGAAGGGTGGAAGGTAGAGAAGTTGGAAGGAGGAAGGAGAAGCAGTTGGAGAAGAGGGGAGGAATAGAAGGTGAGGATAAGGACAGTGGAAAGTCCCTTGGAGATGTAGGGAGAGTGAATAAAAGAAGCCTAAATATTGTCGTGGAGAAGTGATAAGAGGAACAAGCATGTGGAGGAATGTTAATGATGTAAGACAGGAGTACGTTTGAGATCTAGAGGCAAGGTCTAGTGTCAGACTCATAGGCATGTGTGAGCATTTTCCTGTAGAGGAGGGGGAGTGAGATAGGGCTTAGATGTTATAGGTTCACAACACTGAGGCAGGGAGGTGAACCACAACATAATCAGGAACATAGACACCCTTTGGGCCTGCCTTAACTCTGTGAGGCTCTATGGAACCAGCTCAAGAAAATAATAGAGGTGAAACAAGAGTGCCTCAGGCATCCTGGTAGCATTATCCAGTGGACAGCCAAAAATACCCTTCTACAATCACTAGGGCAACATTGTACAAGAGAATGTGACTGAAACCGGGGAGAGAGCCAGTCCCGTTTCCCAGATCCCGGATACAGACGATGTGTAACAAAGACAATGATTGCCTTGTGAAGCTTTAACACATGACTGGTTCGTAAACCTGGGCTTACAGTTTTTCCCCCTCCTCTGCCCTCCCCGGCAGATGAACCAGGAGTGAAGAAAGGGAGACCTCAAAAGGGAACCCTATTACTGGAGGAAGAGTAATTAGGCATCCTGGAGACCCAGGATGGCAATTTAATGTGGATATAATCTGTGATAGGAAAATAATATTATGACAATTGCTAGTAACAATGACAACCTGACTAAAAACATCTTATGCCTCATTGATGCCAAGGGGCGGGGGGTTTATTAGTAAATCTTTTTTAGTGTTGGGGGCTAACTCTAAGATGGATTTCTTATGTTTGTTTAAGGTTGTACCCTCAGTACAGGCTATCCTTTCCTGACCTCCAATGCATGTAAGGCGTTGATAAAGATACTAACCTCGAATCATATCAACGTCTCCAGTGGTATTCTGCACTGCCTTCATGACAGTATGAAACACTTGTTGGTTAACACATTTGATATCAGGCGCTCTGGAAATATTTCTGTGAACACAATGTTTACTAGGGACATAGACAGACACTATTGTATCCAGCAGGAGTTATTTTCTGACTGCTACAAACAGTACACATTCTCATTAGAGGACCTGCCATTCCCCCGTTTTCTCATCTTTGCCAATAAATGTATGATATAGTAGTAACATTTATTTCGGCATCAGCAGTAAAAAGTCAAGAAAATAACAACACATGAAACACACAATTAAACACAAAATTATTTCAAATATAAAATACTGAGTCAGATATAAAAGCACATGCATAAACAACATTCTAAGCATGTACACTTAATTCATCATGTTTAATTATTAATGTGCACTACCTATTACTTGAGAGATTTCCAAAAGCTCAGCCCTACTGAAGTGCAAGTTCTTTTCTATTTTTTGATCCAATGAACTTCCTTCTATTTTATACAATAACAACCAACCCTCCAATATCTTATTTTCTACTAAATAAACATGTATATATTAAAGTGCATAGCTACATTATTATCTCGAGCTCAGTCATATTCTATGCTTTGTACAATAAAACAATATTTTATTCATCCTAAAAGAACTCTCTTATAATATGGAAATAATCCTACCTAGATGCTGTTTGGGCCAAATATTATACAGGATCTAAATGTTTAAAAATGGCATCCTCAAATGTGATCATTTGCCTTCATGCAATCAACCTCTGCTTACTTCTTTCCTGCACACTTTCCCTGTCTATCCAGGCTCGATCCAAATACTGGACTACATCTATAGTAGCCAGGGATCATCTGTTGAAAAGCCAACCTGCTCTTATTTGACAAGATTCATTTTGTGTGCCTTTTTGCAAGGACTTCTGCATATAATTGTACATCTCCATTCATGAGGGAAAATGGTATGTAGTGTGCCGAGCCATTATTTGGTTTTCCTGCATTGTGAATTACCATTGTGTTGACCAGTTTCTGATAACTGGTCACTTTCTCCCTCCGCCCATTGAACTAAACGCAGGGCCTATAATACTGCCCTATCTGTAACCTTGGCAACTGCAACAGTAATACAACTGTTGCTCTTCTGTGTTGCTATATGTGAGTATCTAATATTTGTGAAACCTAACCAAGAACAAATACGTGCTCCTTCTTCTGTGCAAACCTCAATCTGTTCATGCGATAGTTCACGCTAATGGGTTTTTCTCAACATGCCTTGCTGCAACGCTGGAAGTACATCCCAACATACCCAAACAACACCTACAACCCGTGTGTCCCTACTCATATGCCATTTCTCCCTAGCTGGACTCTAATGCAATAGTTTAGGCTTATAGGTGTCGCATGTGACACCTAATAGCACAAACTAAAAAGTAGCAGTAGAGAAAAAGCTAGTAGCTGTTTGGAGAGGAACTTCCAAAACATCTGGCGATAAACAGGGGCCACATCAAGTATCCTGTTGTTCACCCGCACTTCCACGCTTATTTCCATGCATTTGTACAGTCTATATTCCCTTCATGTGACCCAGCAATACTTCCAACATCCCCTTAATTGCCCACTCGAGACAGTAAGAATTGGAGCAATCAACATGTTCATTCAATGTATGATTTAGAAATAAGGAGTAAATTGGCTAGTAGTCTTCAAAGCAAAGCAAGCCGGTATGATAGCACAGTCGGTTTAGCACTCACTGCTGCAGTTGTTATGTGATCTGCAGGTCTCAGGTTTGAATCCCGTCAATGTCCACTCAGCAGTACTTTCTTTTGAGATCCATAAAATGTCGACCAACTTCGAGTGGGTAATAATAATTGTATATAACATTTTCTATATCGAGCGATTTGGGTACAAGTGATACATACATGACGAGGTAATATTATTCATTCAAACTCTTCCACTGTCAGATTGGGTCCTGATTTGTTAAACCATTATTTCAATTTGGAATCTCATCTGCTCATCATTGAAAGAGAGCAATGGGCAGATTCTTAAATCATTTTTGTGTGCAAGCGATGAGATTCTCTAGCACTAGTGCACCTCATTACTTGCACCAAAAAAGATGCATTCACATCAGGACAAAAGAATGTCAACATTTTAGATGCACTCATTTGCATCACCTTTTCCACCCATCTGCTATTATGTGCAAATCAATGGGCATTTCCACACATTTTTAATTGATCCCGAATACAGAAAGCAGGTGCACTTCCAAATATGAAGAAAACTAAGACTAAGAGCTTAGCACTGCCTCGAACATGTCTGCCGGGGGAGGAAGGAGGGGGTGTAGTTTGATACGTGAGGTGTCAACCGGTAATTTCTGAGGAACTGGTATATTTCAAATTTCCATGGAGCATTTTGTTGATGGTTCTCACGAGCGGTTAAGCGCCCCCGTTCGCCTGGGGCCAACGCAGTGTGATGAGGTGGTGTACTATTTGAAGGTCATCCAGACACTTTGCAAATTCACCCCCTTGGAATGTGATCCCATTGTCACTTTTTATGGACTTGGGTAATCCATGTGTTGCGAACATCTTCTCCAGGGCCGGCAACACTGTTTCCACCGCCGGGATTGCATTAATATATAGCTCTGTTTGGAGGCGGGTGTTATAGTATACCATGGTGGTACTTACAGACAGCAACTCTTTGATACCTCCAAATGCTTCCTGCCACAGCTTGCTCCACTCCCATTTGGCAGCCGATTTGGTCAGAGTTTGCAGTGGTTCTGAGAGCGTGGCTAAATTGATGATGAACCTCCCACAGTGGGTTGCCCTCCCCAGGAAGCAGCGCACCTCGGTAGTCGTAGTAGGTGGCACGCTCCCTTGATGTTGGCAACCTTAAGGAAGTCCGCTGATATGCCCTTGCTGTTGAGCACATAGCCAAAGAAGGTCAGCTCTTCTTTGAGGCACTCACAGTTGTACTTATGGATTGTTATAACAGCTTTGTCTAGCCGCTCGAGGACTGCTACCAGTCGGCGCATGTGTACCTCTCGGTCCTTTGAGTGGATGAGGATGTCATCACTGCCATTCAAGACCCCTAGGAGGCCCTGTAGGATGGTCTGTATGGTCTGCTGGAAAACTTCTGCTGCAGAAGAGATGCCGAAGTTTAACCCTCTGCACCTCTTCAGCCCCAGGTTCGTTGAGAATGTTGTGACCTCAAGTCCCTATGTAGCTTGAGCTGGTGGTAGCCCACATTTTAGTCTACCATTGAGAAGATTGTGTACCCTATGAGGTCAGCAATGATCTCATCCAGCGTTTGGGATGATGTGTCTCTCACGAATGATGGCATTCGGAAAATGCATGTCAATGCATATTCAGCTCTTCCCTGGTTGTTCGGCTTCTTAGTCATGACCATTGGGGAGACCCAGAGTGTGGGCCCTGTCACTTTTTCCATTATTCTGGCTCTTCCAAGCTGGCGCAGTTCTTTTCCATCCAGGTGCCTCATGTGGAATGGCATTCTCTGGTGTCGCACCACTTGCAGCTGTATGGTTCTGTCAATGTGTAGCTTGACCGCCTTGTCTTTAGGCACCAGATCCCCCCGAGTAGACTGATGTGCTTTGTTAACTGTATGTGATGTTGCAGAATACTTTCATTAGCTGCAGGTCCTCCACTGAGATCCAGCTGAGCAGGCACTCAATGACTCCATCCATGACATACATCTTGGATTGTATTGTCGGTCCACCTCTTGTGCTGAGCGCAGTGCGACACTGCCACACCACCGGTAGGGGTTTACTGCTGCCATATGTGTACAGTTGTGTCCTGGTGTTCTTCACTGCTGACTGGGGCTTCATCTGTAGTAGTGTCTCAAGAGGAATCGCATTCCCTGATGCACCAGTGTCAATGGTCATCGTCACATCTTGCTCCCCCACTTGCATGGCGCATCAGGGTCTTTTCTTCTTCTTTATTTAATCCTCCCCTTGCAGATAATAGGTGGATTTTCCCCTTATTTTTTCCAGGCTGTTCATCTGCAATTTTTGCCTTTGTTCTGTCGTCTTCAACTCCCGATTCTGCTGACGAGGAGCCGTTCTCAGCCTAAACCTGCTTTGCTTTTGCCTGTTTCTTCCTCTTCGGTGATGTCCTCGAGGCTGCTGGCCATTGACTTTTAAAGGTACCTGATGACCGGCATACCTTGCCATAGTCATGAGGCGGCCACATGCGCTGCATGTGATGCTCTGCGACCGGGAAGTTTTGCTTAACATGTTGCTGCCCACCACACCATCTGAAGTCATTGGGGCCCAGGATTCTAGGGTGCATCCCAGGAACCTGGTTTGATTCCCTGTCATCCCTTCTCGGTTGTGGCCGGTTGGTAATCGGGGCAATTGTGGGTGCCAGTCTCAGCTGTAACTTCTGCAGTGTCATGTTCATGTGGGCAGCTCTGGTATGTGAGAGTTCTCTTTGGCAACCATATTCCAGTATGCAGGTTAAAGGGATACCTTTCTCACTCTGTACGATTCTACGTAGCTTCGCTGAGTGCACCCCATTGATGATCTGGCGTATGATTTCCTTATCGATGTTCTCAAATTCGCATGACCAGGCCATCCATTGCAGTCGTGTGTGGTATGCGTTGAGCGTCACACAATTGCACTGTACCGTTGTTCAGAAGTTGAATATCTCATAATCCGTGTTTAGGGCATAAAGTGGTTGGAGAGAGCTTGTATTGCTGCCTTAATGCACTTGCTAGTGAGTTAAAAATCTGCATTGCGTCATCCCCGACATTCAACTTTAGGTGAGACTGCATCCTTCTTGGCGTGGCAACATCCCTGCAATCCATGGCCATCTCGAATTTCTGGATCCACAGGGCCCAGCTGTGCCCAATAGACCATGGGACAGAGTATGGATCAAATGGGGCCATACCAAAACCACCCTGTGCATGGGTTGAGGGGTTGGGGCTGTAAGTGGGTGACAGTTTGGCAGAGGTGGATAGGCCTGGCATTGCTGCCATCATCAAGCGCTCTGGAATGTGGAGATAAATCACCTCCACTACTCACTACAGACCTGGGAGTGGGCCCACTTCTTGTGGCCCTTCAAAGGGCTTCTGCTGCAGTGATGGAAAGACACTGACCGTATTTTGTGGTGAAATGTTCTTCTGGTTGGCATCCGAGGGATGTACGTGTTTTTCTTTTCCCTCTCTTTCTTCTCAGCCTCTGCATCGTGCACAGGACTTTGCAGGGTATGCCTCTGCCACCCGGGACATACTTTCCTTTGTCGCCAGTGTTGTGGATCATAATGCAGTCATATTGATGAGCGTTCCGGCCTGGTGCAGGGGTGTGAGGACTTAAGATAACGTTTCTGAAGTGGATTAGTTTTTGTGAATGACGTGAAGGGGTAGTTGTCAACGCTAATCATATATTGGCAAGCGAGGACTTTAGACATCATGGTGCAGTCCTAGCAGAAAGTGACACCGAAGAATACGAGTGGCTTTTAATGAGGTATTCACAAAATCCGCACTGCATACAGAAGTGGAAGGATTCCTAACAACCAATGAAATATGAGAAAATAACACTGCAAAGATACACTCTCATGATTCAGTAATCATTAAAAGGAGCTGTGTAGAAAAGGGAAGCCTAGACTATTTTGGTGCTTGCACGTCACTCAAGGAACTCACAGGGAGTTCATGTCTGTGCAATCGGATTTCTGGGCAAGAATGTGAATAAAGCATATCCCCATTATCACGTGGCTCATTTAAAGCGAGGAGCATGTGTTTGCCTCGGGGTGCAACACAGGCATTATGGGTTGGTGTTTAGCTGGAGAGGAAACGCTGATACCTATTTACAAAAAATGATGTACACAACATTTTTATCATTTCATCATTGAAAAGTATATTCCATACAACTTAAGTATGTGGGCTTGCTCGAGGGTTTGCTTGAGCAGCTGAGAATTCGAATTCATACTGGTTTGTAAGAGAGATGCAATTAAACATATGAGTATATAATCACTGGTGTGACCAGGATTTTTTAACAGGTTCTGCCTGCACAGTATATACTAGGCCATGGCTCCCTACAATGAAAGGAGATTTATTCCTTTTATCTGTGCATTTCCTTTAGTACTTTCTCGTGGAAAGGCCATAGATTCAACTGGTATAGGCTAATGTATACTTTAAATGATAAAAAATGGAATTCAATTAAGTAACCACCCTCTGTTCTACCACACCACAAGGTGATGTGAGCCCAAAAGAATCTCCTCAGTTTTACTACTGTACTTTCAAGACACACAGCAACATCACTGTGTGGTAAGTGCACATGCTTGTAGTGATGGTTTGAGAAGGGATACCAGCCTGGTGTTGTATGCGATGTGACAAAAGATTTGAAGAGCTAGAAAAGAGGGGGTTTACATTTTGATTACATTTGTTGTGTTGGAAGACTAGATTGCAAACTGAGATCTGTGCAGGCATTGAGTTCAGATACACCGATTGCGGTGTAAATTGCTAAAACTGTCTCAATTAATAGGAAGACTTATAGGCAAGGGAATACACTTCATTATGTTGAATAAGACGGGGAGAATACATTCAGGTGAACTCCAAATGATCTACATTTTCACTGTATTTAGGTGGTAAAGGTTCAGCTGAACTTTTTAAATATTCGGGTAGCAGTTTTGGTTTAAGCTTATTTCAATTTCATGCTGATGAAATTATGCTGTAAAGACTATGTGCAATAGGTCTGACCTTTTCCTGCCAGCACATGTTCAAATCAAATAAAGTATAAAGGGTTTGGAATAGGTCAGAATCTTCCCAGCAAGGGATGCTCAGAGAAAGCAAAGTGCAATGACATGCACCTAGCTGTTTCTTTAACATAGAAACCAAAATGAACTCTTTCCTTGCAGCCTACAAAAAACGTGTAATTTCTTTTTTAAAAGTACTTTTTGTGCCAAATTCAGAAAAAAGCCATGCACATAAATGCATACAATGAGTTTGTGCTATTTGCATTACTTTTAGAAATGCAAAGGTTACCTTTTTCGCATCTTTTACCTGTATATTTTCTTGCGGCTGTTCAGTTGGCCAGCCCCCTTGCATAAATTTTGTCTGGAACACCTATTGGGCTCCCTGAATCCATGTGGATGCGTCAAGGGCATTTCATCCTCATGGTCCCTTAAAGGGCCTTTAATTATGAAATGTGTGAAAAACGAAAAAAAAAAACATTTCTATCCCTATTTGAGAGATAGTAATGTAATTGAGACAGCAGCAATGTATGCCACTGCAGCTTCACACTTTAAAAAATGGATGAACGGGTCGCAAATGACCCTGTCAAGCGTTGCACTTCCCATGCACATGTTGTATAGTGGCACATGGGATTGCGTTTGTTTTCTGCACATTTTAATTTGCATCTTCTTTGTGAATTTGGGATGCATGTTAAAATGTGCAAACAAGGCCTGTTGTGTAAATGTTAAAAGGGGATCAGAACATGTGCAAATACGATGCGCACAATCAAAGGAACTTTCTGACTAGGGCACATTTTTTGTGTGCAAGTGATGAGATGCACTAGCGCATCTCCTCACTTGCAACAACATAACCTTTGAGAATAAGCCTCTTCCTTTAGATATGTTTTCTTTTCAAATGCACATAGCTCCTAAAATTGCAATCATACCTGGCTAAATGGCATTCTATTAAGGAATGTCAAAGTCTACATAATGAATACTTGATATGTAACTGACTCTGTCTCCGCCCTACTAAACTTTCAGAGGTCTTTGACCTTCAGCCATGGACGCTCCTTAAGTAAATAACCTCACAAGTCCTCATGGAAGCAAACTCAGCAAAATGAAACTCCATTATTATTATGGTATTTATTGAGCGTGGACCTAGCTTCGAGAAGCAACAGAGCGCTTTATAGAGTTTTACAACAAGACAGGTGTATAACAGAGCACTTTACAGATGTATATAACATTATAGATGCATAATTGAGTGTTTTTTCAGAGGTAACAAGAGAACCGATATACAGCGAAGGTTGGGATACAGAGGGGGCACCAAGGTGGCAGGGAAGGAGAGGGATGGCCAGAGTCTAGTGAGTCAGGGGGTGCGAGGGGCAATGTGATGGCCTAGGTGTTGAGGCAGAGAGATTCCTTGAAGAGGTGGGCCTTGAGTTCTTTTCTGAATTGTAGGTGTGTGAGGGTGAGTCTGATGCTGATGGGGAGGAGTTTCCATCGCCTTGGGGCATAGGAAGAGGAGGCTTGTTTTCTGTTCCTTTCCTTTTTGCAACAGGAGATTTCAAGTATGCATGTGTCCTGGCTTCTGGTGGTGCACAGCCCGTAGGAGATGAGTTTCTCTTCAAGGTAGCCAGGTGACTTGAGGGAGACTTATGTGCATGATGATCTGATGACATTTGTACCCCTCCACTCTCACACGTATAATTTACATAATTTATTTACTGTATATAAGATGCTACCTGTACATGTAAAGAATGTATATACTGTAAATATTGTATACAATTTATGTTATCTGTATAGCTGCAACCTGTAACCAAGTTCTAAGCATTCTTGTTATTCTGTGTGCCCAGCTACCCAAGGGTTTTCTGGCGCCCTATAAATAAACAAACAAACAAACAAACTGCCTTATAGATGATGCAGCAAGATTTGAAGGTGATTTGTGTATACAGTGGGAGACAGTGAAGTTCAATGAGGGCCGGGGCGATGTGGTCGTATCTTCGTAGACCTTTGATGAGGCATGCGGCCGTGTGTAGGACACTTCTCAGGGGCACAAGGGAGGATGACGGGAGGCCTTCGAGGAGTGCACTGCCCCATCCAGGTGGGATAGGACCAGTGCTTGAACAATGGATCTAAAGCTGTTCGGAGGGAGGAAGGGCTTGACTTTCCGGAGGAGGGAGAGCTGATACCAAGCTGTCTGGGTTTTCTTATCTATGTGTGTCATGAAGGAGAGCTGTTTGTCGATGTGGAACCCGAGGGACTTGGCGCAGGAGGTGAACTCAGGTGTAAAGTCCTCAGAGTTCATGGTTGATAGTCAGGTCTGTATCAGTGTTGTTGGTGAGGAATAAGAATTCGGTCTTTGAGGGATTGAGCTTCAAGTACGCAATGGACATCCATGCCTGTCATAGAAAAGGCTGCATATTTTTACCAACCTAACCTTGCTTTTACATTTAATAACGGAGGATGCATGTTGTACGCCTATGTCAGCATTGCAGAGGTCCGTCTGAACCAGTAAATTACTAACCTGCCACTCCTCCTCATCGGTGGTGATAATAGCAGGAGTAACAAACAATTACTTTATTATCCTTGCATTTATACCAAGCAGCTAGGTTAGGGTCCCCCGTATCATGGTTGGTATTTGAATTTGTTGGGGGAAACTCCCAGGTCTGCCAGAGGGATACTGAAAAATTGTGGACTCGGAGGGTCTATAGCTCTTCATCCACACAGGGATAGATCTGTACCACACCTGGTCTCTATGGATGGCTGAGGGGATACCTCTCAATGTATTTATCAATGATCGGTCTGTTAGGAATTAGTCCGAAATAGAATGGATGATTGCAGTGTTTTCTGTCCTTTTGTCTTGTCATGAACTTGACAGGAGAGGGGTGGTTGCAGGATCCCGACTCCATCGTCGTTCCCCCCCTCTGGTTGACCTGTCAACCACATCCTTATATGACAGTACTTTTGCTTTTGGCTGCCACTTCTTTGTTATTCCTCCGAGGTGCCCGTAGTAGTTTGTATGATCATCGAATGAACAGGTCATGTAACAGCATACTCCTTCACGGTTACACCATATCCACTTTCCTTCATAATACTTTGCATCAAATGGGTCCATTACTACCACTTTTAGTCTGTCTGACAGCCATGACGGCATCCATGACCAAATGTATGCTATCCAGCTCTGGTCCTTTCCAGTCCCCTTTGCTTCTTCTTCCATTTTGGCATGCATCAGCGATAGCTGTAGTACCACCTCTGACAGGTTACCATTGTCTTCGTCGTTGGCAGGTATGAACGTGCAATATGAACTCCCAGTTTTTGCGCAAACTCCTCCTTCCATAGCTGTGAGCAGAATCAGAACGTATCTATTCTGGAGCCCCACCAACCTTACTACTCGGAGCTCTTCTTTTATCGCATTGATTCCACTCGCTGTGAAGGTAATTGTCACCATCAGCTCCGAATGGGTAATTTTTAACCATTTCACGTTGGTGTACATCTGTACGGATGGTATTAACGATGCAAAGAACATCTGTGTCCTGCTGAAAAATCTGTGTTTTGCTGGCACTTCTTCTAGCACTGTTTCTGATGCTTCTGAGAAGTAATTTCCTCCTCTCTTTATTCTGCTCAATCCAGATGGCTTCTCTGCCTTGGCTGTTGGTACCTCTTCAATAAAACTCTTCTTATTATTTGTTATTCTCCATCTTCAGGAACTCATTGAGCTTCACATTTTTCTTTGGCATGACCAACAAAGGCATGTTGATGTGTACCAACAAGCAAACCCCTCCCCAGTCGGGTGGCACTTCTCGTATGCCTTCAATCCACACGCCCATTAATGGTCATTATTGCTGTTCATGCCTTCATAGCTGTATGTTTTTCAATGCTACTGCATCCGACATTCTCGCTAACTTTAACTTCACTGTTGTTCTGATAGCACAGTGCTGGTGTCTTCAGGGGTATTATTGGCATCGGTCCAGCTTAATTTTTCCACCCATGTCAGCAACTTTGCCCTCGCCACCCATTTGTTCCGGCACTTGTCGTTTTCTTCCTGTACCTTGTTTACTGGGGATTATGCTACTGTCGGTGCCTTACTCCCCACCACTCCATCCTTCCATCCATCTTTAGTGTATACTCGGCCATACACAAGTATCTGCTGTCTCTCCCGGCATCCAGACTCTCCTCCTGTCTCCTTCATTCTCGTCCAGGGACATAGCGATTCCTTCAGGGTGATGGTCTTTGTTTCTCCTTTGTCAGGCCCATCAGTTATGTACTGTGTAGCTTCATCTAGCTGCCAATAATTCTTCATCATGTCTAATGTTTTTATGTAATTGTCTTCATACAGGTACATTGCTCTGGTCATCCACCTTAATGTTGCTGTCTTCCCTTGAAACCTTCGTCTAGTTGTCACCATCTAGAGATACATTAAGCACTGTGCTCTTGCTGCTGGTACTTCATGAACGTTCTGGAGGTACTCATGGCATAGGAGATTAATGAGCAGACATAAGAGCTCTCCCCGGTGGTGTCCTTACCTACTTTGGTCATGTGCTTGTACCACATGTTGTTAGACACTCAAGCAGTATCGGTGAGATACATGTCTACCCCTTACATGTCTGTGTCAACACTGCGCTTACCTCTCCTTACCGTTACTGCAGTGCTCTCCCATCCACCTAACATGGTCGTTCCACCTGCTTGGGTCGGGGGAATGTTAGTGGAGGGTACAGCGGTAGCAGTAGCAATGCAGGTGATTTTACAAAATACAAACACAATAACACTGCTATGAATCGATAAGAGCAACAGAACCATTACATTTTTTAATATGCCATTCATTTTTACTTATGCTGCTTGATCTTTGCAGCTTGAAAATATAGTTACCTGCCTGAAATGCGTGAAGAAATGTGTTATTGGGTAAATAGTGTAAATGCTCTTAAGCCCCGCAGACCAAGTAATCACTTATAGCAAATGCAAATACTTCTTCCCACACTTATCGTATGGATGAGTCTCTCAGTGTGGCGAGGATAAGGGGATTGCCATGCTCAAACTGTGGGAATGTTTGGGCCAACTATTATATAAAGGCAAGATAGCATACTCCTCTACTGGGTCTCCTCGTAGTATGGACAAATTGGTTTGAGAAAGTATCTGGGTGATGGGCAGAGGGCAACATAAACAATCATCAACAATTACATCAGCTTTACTCATTGATTGTGTGCAGAAGTGTAAAATAACAGACAGTGTGCCCTCACTCTAAGTCAATGAGCAGCCCAGTCACTAACTCTGTTGCCATTGAGAGTGTAACCATTGGGTAACCTCCACTCGGGTGTGTAAGTTCAGAATGCGCTTGTAACACTCCTAGGTGCTGAACGTTGGCCCTGTCGATCACGGTGATCTCCTTGCCAGGTGAAGCCCCTACTCTGTATGGCTTGATGTCGGCCCGGTGGTTATAGACCGGCTTACCCTCGAGTTTGACAGCACGGTCAACTACCTTCTCAAACACGTGTGGTCCCATGAACCGTGGCGCATTCCAGCGCCTGACGAAGTTACTCAGGAGGACAATGACCCCCACATTCACTGGGTTTTTAAATACGGAGTCTTTTTGTGCGCTGTCACAGTCACTCTCCTCGCTGTCTTCTGGGTCCCCCCCGATGTCGTTGTATCTGACGAGATCTAAAAGAGGCACTAGCAATCAAGGAAGTAATGTACTCATGCATTTCTTGTCCTAACACATCTGCACTATTCTCAGTCTTTCAGTGCTCTTTTGGGAGGAGCCAGTGGGAGATGCATTCACCGTCCCTCACTACCTCATGGGGTGTTAAATGGTGGTCAGACCCAGTGTAGAGGAGGAGCCAAGTACCCTTACTCCGGTTACCTGTCCAGTACCTATCAGAATATCAGTGCCTATCAGTATGCCAGTACCTAAGAGAATCTGGACAGCAAGCTATCCATTAAGGAAACCATACATACATTTGAGACAATATGATGGCCATTTGAACGAAATCCCTGAAGAAGCAAAGAAGATAACAAAGGAACAAGAATGGTGAATGGTGACATCATAAGGAACCAAACTGATGCCCATATAAGAAATATAGAGACCAGAGAATGCTGATGAGTGACAAACTAAAAGAAGGTACCAAGGATAAGTGACGTCTTGGGCTCAAGGTGAAGAAGTTTATGCCACAGTCATGATGAAGATATTTAGTTAGTTTAAACGTGTACAGATGCAGCAATTAACCACAAGACGCCAAGCATTCGTGAAGCTAGCTACATGCTTTAAATAGTTTTGGTGCAGCAAACGCCAATATATACATATATACCTCAAAAGCACTTTATGAATGAATGAATGTTTCCCCTATGCATATACTCAGTATTGAACAGAGTCAGAAGGCCTCAATTTGAGTGTGTCACAGCAAGAAAACAAGTGAATTTAACAGGTTGATTGATGCATAATTGGTGGGAAGCTGGTGCAGAGACGAGCTCCTCCGCACCTGGCTGTTCTTTTTGCGTGATGCTAGACGTAGGTGGAAAAGTATGAATGGGGTTGAAGCCAAACCAATTGTAGAGGACCACGTAGGTGGGGGTCCTATAGTGTGTAGAGCCAATGGGACATCGTACTTTTATTGACGTTCATAGTGGCCATTTTGAAGGGAGGGCTTAGTTGCCCCTGATGGTACGTATCCAATCCCCACTCCCCGTTACTATATACAGATATAGAACCTATGTTAAGTTACCTTCCTAGTACCAATCCCACCTCCTGTTAGGTTTTTAAGTTTGCCACTTAGGATGACGTTAGTGCATGCGCAGGTCACATGTCAGTGATGACACATTTCCATTATATAAAATTTCGTTTTTTCTTAAAGTAAGGAAAGTGAGAAGATCGAGTGACTGCTGATGTATGTTGTACTCCCCTTTATATAAACTTGTTAATAAAACGGATTCACTTTGCCAAACTATTGAGTTGCCTTAATTATTGATGCACGAGTATGAATCTGCATCCCCATCCATCTCAAGGGCAATGCTACTCATCTTTAAGGGCTGTTTGTACTAAACACCAGCTCACCAGGCTTACTACGCAGTGCAAACAAGGCAAAGGGTGGGAAGTGAAACCAATCATTTTTTGTGCTCTCCTGTGTTTTAGCTATGGACTCCTTCAGGAGGATGTTCAGGTGTTCACACACCCCATTCACTTGTGGGTGGTATGCACAGGCAAATGTGTGTTGAATACCCAGCAGCGTGCTGATGTGCTAGAGCATCTAATTGGCGAAGTGAGGACCGTTGTCATCTTGGGAACACCTCTCTGATCAGGAATTTAGCCGCTTTGAGGGCATCAGCCTGTGACAGGAACTGGCCTTTATCCACCTGGAAAATGGGCACACAGCCACTACCATGTAGCGGTACCCTTGGCACACTTGGATCATGTAAACGTAGTCGACATGATAATTCTGGAATTGGCCTACTGGTCACGGTATGGCTCCTCTCAAAACTCTCAGAGTATGACCTGCTGTAAACTGCTGGCAAGTCAAACAGTTACTCACAAATTCAGCCACATGTTCCGCCAAATTAGTACAGAACCATGTCTCTCCAGTTTGGGCAGCAATGACCTCTTTTCTCGTGTGTGTTGGATAATGCAATTGTGCCAGTGAGTTTCCAGTAATGCTAGTGGAATGGCCACATTCCCTGTGTTATTTTGCCACCATAGGGCATCTGTGGGGGACATTGTGTATCCTCTTTTTGTCCACAACTCCTTTTCTTCCCTGGGTGCTGCTCCCTACAGTTCCATAATTTGTTCTTCTAGCAGTACATTGTACCCTTCCTTAAGTACCATATTTCTGGTGCACTCTTGAGCATTTGGAGCTCCCTCTAGTTCCCATAGCCCTCCAAAATATGCTGCACAAAATTGACTGCCTCGTTTCCCCTTGAGATGGGATCTTCCCCTTAAGTGTGTGTTTGGCACTTCACTGTTTCTACCTGTGCTGGATAAGTAATTACTTTGATCAATCTGCCCAGTAGAAGTGCATGCTGTACTGGAGTCCTATTTGCCCCCCTGAATGCTTTCCAGTGCCATTGTGACAGCCCTGAGTGTACTGTGGACGTCACATAGGCAAAGTCAGAGTATACTGTCACCTCCTTCTCTCTGCTCTGCTCCAGTGCTAGCATTAGTGCCACTAGCTCTGCTGCTTGTGCTGAGTAATAGGATGGTAGTCACGCACTGGCTACTACCTCACGTGTCCCTCTTCCTTCAATCTTACAACTGCAGTTCCTGTATGCCTGACCCCATATGTCTGGTCAATTGTTGATGACTTGCCAATGTAGAGCACATCTCCCCCCTCAAGTGCATCCTCCTCTACCTTGCGAATATCACTGAACATCTCTTTGTTTGCTGTGCAGTCATGTGCATAGTCTCCTATCTGTAGGACGTCTGCTAGGAATATTGCTGGGTTGACAAGTCTGCACCTCACTATCTTCAGCGCTGCATTCGATAGTATCGCCTCATACCGTGATGCTCTTTGTGTTGTCAGTGTGCTCTTTGGCTTCTGCAGTATCGCAACAAGGGTGTGCTCCACTTAAAGAGTGGTAGTGCATCCCATGGTTATTGCTGCTGAATTCTCCACTGCAAATGTAGCAGCTGCCAAAGCTTGTTCGCACTGATAGTGTCCCCTCATTACTAGGTCAAGCTTCCCACTATAGTAAGCTATTGGTTTGTGTCCCATGCTTACCTTTTGTGTCAATACTGCCTTCATCACTACACCGTCAGTGTCTGAGAACAAGAAACATTCCTTTTTGTAGTCTGGGATCCCTAGCACTAGTGCTGTGCTTATTTCCTCCTTCAGCATGTCAAATGCCTACGTAATTTCTGTTTTCCATGTTAGTGTTATGTTCCCTTTCTGTGCCTCCTTCAGAGCACCCAGTAGGGGCCTCATGTATGTGCTATAGTCAAAGAACCATGCTCTGCAGTAGTTGTAAAACCCTAAGAACTGTTGCATTTCCCTCACTGTCATGGGATTAAGTATTTTGGGTACCGTCACTGCTCTCTCTAGGGTGATCTGTTGGCCATTTTGGGATATTGTCTGTCCAATGTATAGCATCTCTTTATGACAGTACTGTAACTTGGCCATGTTCCCCTTGAATCCCTTGTCAGCTAACACAGTCAGCATGTGCACTGAGCCCTTTCTACACTGATCTTCTGTCTGTCTCACTGCAAATCAAAATGACATCTACGTATTGCAAGACTGTGCTCTCCATCGGTATGTTGCTCAAGTTCATCTGTATCACTCTGTGTAAGATAGATGGTGACTCGCAGTACCCTTGAGGAAGACTTGTATGTTTCCACTTCTGGTTTCTATACATAAAGCTGGTCACGTCTTGTGAGTCTGGGTGTAGTGATACTGAGAAGAACGCATTCTTCAAATCAATGACCTTGAAGCTTCCATCGAAATGCTGTACAGAATTGTCACTGTGTTTGCAACTAAAGGATATTTTGCTTCAACAATGTGGTTAAGAGGTATTAAATCCTTTATGAAATGCCACAACCCCCTTTTGCCTTCCCCACTGGGTACACTGCAGTGTTGCATGGAGACTCTGATGGTACACGAATGCCTCTCTCAATCAGTGCTGTGATTGTCTCATAAATGCCTTCTTCTGCCTCCTTAGTTAGGGGGTACTGTTTAACTCTTGGTAAAATTGCTCATGGCTTCAGCTTGGTCTTCACTCCCCTTATTCTCTATGTGACCCACATCATAGGGACTTGTCCATAGGGTGATGGGTACCTTGGCCACGTCTTCCTCCCATAATGGGGGTGGCACCTCCAGTGCCATTGCCATCCTCTGTGGTACTTCACTGTAGTGTATCCTTAGCCAGTAGGTCACACTCATCTCAAACACCATCTCTATTTCTAGTCTCTCTTCCCTCAATAATTCTTCATCTGTCACTGTGGTCAACCTGCACCCCTCTGCCACTGCGTTCACTGCTCTCCATGCCCATTCTGTGTAGTCCATCCCATGTACCGCTATCCAGTCCTCTCTCACGACCACTCATGACCACTGCCTCTATTTCAATTGGCACTATTGTTCCCTCCTCCTCCTCCAATGGTAGTCCAAGCCTGAATAAGTATTAATTTGGAACCCGCCACACCTTCCCTGCAATTCCTGGAAGCCATACAATGGCAAAGTCAGTTCCATACTGGAACATTTCTGCGTCCACTGGCACCTCCTCTTTACTGTGCATCCACAATAGGCTTGAACAGTCTGTTTTACATTGAGCATGTGTATTCCTGGTGCAGAAAACACTATTCCCTTGTCTGTGAATGAAATTATCATGCTCAGTCTGCTCATGTCTCGTCCCAGTATGTTTACAGGTGTCTGTCGAGAGTAGAGTAGAGGCAGTAATAGATTGTGATCTCCTATAGATTGTGAAATGTTGTCTCTGAAAGGAACCACTTCCCGAGCACCAGAGAATCCTTGAGTGGTCATGGCATCGCCTGACAATGTAAATGCTCCTTTCCTAATGCAGGACCGAGTTGCCCCTGTGTCAACAAGAAAGGAAAACATTTTGTCACCGATCACCACCCCTATGTGAGGTTCCTCCACAGGGTAGGGTGTGGTCGACAGGATGGGACACATTAAGTTTGTCTGTGGGCTGTCTTATTGAGGGTATAAGGACATCCCATTCCCTGTAAAGAGGTTGTTCCCTACCATGGTAACTCCTCCCAGTTTTGTGATGGGAACCGTCACCATGGAGTCCACGTGTGCTGCTGCATCATTGTTCTGTATTTTTGCCAATTGCTGTGTGTTCCCTTGAATCCGTGGTGCTTGTAAATATTGTGGTACCAGTGCTTGCATCTGTGCTATCTGCATTTGTGCATGTCATGCTTGTACTTGTGCGTTTGGCACCTGTTGATGTGTGCCCTGTATCTACCCTTGCTGTTGTTGGTCCTCTTTATACTAACCGTCCTGGTCTGCTTGATAGGGCTGCTTACACTGCACCCCCCAGTTTTGTTCCATCCTCCTGTACCTACACACTCTTGAATTGTGTCCTAACTGCCCACACATCCAACACTGTGGTAGCCCCCCCCCTGCCTTGGAAACCAACTGAGAAATCCCCTGGGCCTTACTGCATCTGTTGCCCATATCCCTGAAAACCTCCCGGGAAGCCCCCTTGGTTATGATGCATCTGTGGTCTGAACCTGCACCCTCTCTCTTTTTACCACCTCTTCCTCTGAACCCTTGGCGCATGTACCCACGCCCCATGAACCCTCCCTCTGTTGGCGGTGCAAACTGATGTGGTTGTTGCTGCTGTTGTTGTCCCTGTGGGGTTGGGCTGGTTAATACCGCCCCTTCCATTGCATACTTCGATCGTTTTTTCGGCACCAATTTTGCTTCATCTATCTTCCTGTCTTCTGCCTTTTTCTTGAGCTTTTCCTGCCACAGTTAACAATGATGAACTATCATGAGCTGTATCTCTGGCCGCCCCCTTGCCTCCATTCCTACCAATTTCCTTAGACTTTTCTGGATGGCTCTGGCAGCCCCTGTACTAGTATGTGATATAATATTGCCACTATTTTGTCACATGGCTCTCAAGTTTCAAGGCACCAACGTTCTTGAATCTCCTGATTGTACTGCATGGGATCTTCATCTTCCCTCATTTTCCAGGATGTAATCACCCCAATGCCTGATGTGTCTGGATATTGAGTCCTTAATGCTCGCCATACGGCAGTTCTGCAGTTTTCAAACAGTGAACCATTGTGTACCATGTTTTTTGTCATCACCCATGGCAACCCTGCCCTCTTCCATACGTCATCAGCTGCATCCCCTAAGAGCGACACTAGAAGTCCCTTTACGTCCCCCACAGCTAGCCTATTTCCCGCTGTCATTTTCTCCATTTCATAAATCCACTTCCCAGCCCCTGCCCTCAACGAGGGCAGTCTACATTTCACATTCTCCTTGTCTGCATGCTTCCATGGTTTATACTGGGGTCATACTCCTCCTTTCTCGAATAAGGGCATTTGTCGGAACCCCTCCTCCTCCTAATGCGTTCTTCTAGTCAGTGTGACTTGCCTTTCTCCTCTCTCACCCTCAATGCCTACGTATACAACTATCGGTTCTAATAAGGGTGCCTGGATACTATTGTCGCATCTCCTCGTTAACCTACCCCTTGAACAGGCTAGGGCTGTTTCCCCCTTCCTTCATCCTGGGAGATCTATAAGTCTATCGACATATGTAGTGGCATCATCTAGGGTGTACGCGTCGCCCGCCAGTCGTGCCTGCTCATCTGAGCTGCCCTCTCTCGCTCCTTCCATGTGCCTGCTGTACTTCCACGACACCCACTTGTCTGCTCCTGTCCCTGTTGACTTAGGTCTAAATTGCTCCCACCCTCTCCTCCCAACTGTTCCTGTCTTCGTTGTCAGACCCTGTGTCCATGTTAATACAAAATCATCAGCAAAACTCAGTCTCCTCAATGTCAAATCTGTGTTAGTTTTCATGCTAAGGTCAATGTCCGTCAAGTCATACCTACTTCCCCCTGTCCCCCAGGGCCACAGGTCTGCCCCGTCTCCCTCTGCTGTGCTCCTACCCCGTGAGCTTGTGCTATCTGGTTCTGCCCGTCTGTCCTCCTCCAGTCTGTCATTTCCCTTGTCTATGGCTCCTTGTGTCTTTACCACCTTTTTTGCTTGCTGGTCTTCCTCCCTGCATGCTCGTTCCCTTGTCAGTCTATCCAACTGTAACTTCCTCTGTTCCCTCTCAGCCAACTTGCGTTTTTCCCAATCTACTACTTCCCTTTGCATCTCAATCTCTTCCACTTCCCTTGTCTTCCTGTCCCGCTGCTCCCGTTCCACTCTTTTCCTTTCCTTGAGGTCCCTTTTGATCTTCTCCTCTCTTTCCCTTTCCATGTGCTCCTTTTCCTCCTTCCTTCATTCCCTGTCCTCCCTCTCCAACTTCTCTTCTCCTTTCCCTGTCTTCTTTTTCTAAACTCTCCTCCCATTCCTGTTCCCTCCTGTCTGTCTCATCCATTATCTCCCCCAGTCCGGTGCTTCGCTGCTTCCCTTCAGACCCTCTATAGCCTTAGTTGCCCCTTCTGCCTCCCCATCTGTTTTTCCTTCCAGCTTCAAAAGTATATGCCCTACTTTCCACTAGTTTGTAGCTGTGCTCCAGAGCCCTTACTTCGTGCCATTCTGCGCGTCGCTGCTTGTCTTTCGGTCAATAGCTAGATACCCTGCACCTTTCAACCCCTCCTCCTTTGTATATGGTGGTGGCTTATATGTCAGATTTGAGTACTCCTCTGCTGCCCTTAATTCTCGTATGGGGTACATCCCTTGCTTATCGTCTGTGTTGTCAGAAAATACACTCAGAGGGACATGGGTACAGGGTCAGAATGGGACAAGAAATAGGCCCAGACACCCAAAAGAAAGTGTCCCACCCCTCGCCTCTGATGACATCATCGCAAGTGATGTAATTTGACCCCACCCGAAAGTGACATCTTATTATTTAAAAAATACTTATTCCCCTCTCACATGTCTCCTCCTCTGCTCCCCTCCCGGAGCCCGCATTCCCTGGGGATGTGAAAGTCCCTGTTCTCCCCAGATCCTGCCGGTCCGGGGGTCTGATCGTTTGCTTTTCATGGTGATGGGTTTGGGGGCAGGGGTGTGACTGTGGCAGTCGGCAGTAACACACCTGCAAGGGGAATCAAGAACAGCCTACCTTTAGACTAATGGTTGAGAGGGCAGTATGTGTGCAAGGAGGGCTTGGTGTATTGAGGGGGGCTTTATGCACACAGTTCCGCCGGCAATCAATCAGAAACACACACATTATGAGCGCCTGTTGACAACTGTCCACTTTTACTTACCGCCGGACTTGCCCTGTGTGGCACTGTGTACGTGCACTAGGCAGAGACCCATGTGTTGCACCATGCACCAGCCAGAGAACACCACCGTGTGCACTCTTTACACGCTGGAGCGGTGTGAGGGGAAACGAAATGGGGCACGGCCCATACTAGGAAAATATACAAGTGGGCAAAGAAAGTAACCAGGTGGCCCGTGCGAGCAGAGGGTACAACTGCAATGGGGGCTGGGGCATAGGGCGAAAACACAAGAGGAGCAAAGCCTGGGTAACCACAGGCCCATGCACAGGGTACACATGCTTTGTAAAGAGGGGCCGTGGCACATTTCACACAAGGGTGAAAAGGGCAGCGGGTGTGAAGAAAGGCAGAGCGTACACTTAGGTTGGTTTGCATTAGTATAAATGGACAACATCATAAGGGGCATACATGGGAAAAAACAGGCCTACAGTGTTCAAATGAAGTAGAAACGCGGGCAAAGCACAAGGTACCCGCATGCACACACGGGCCCACGACAAGAACAGGGGCTAAGGCACAGGGTCCAAACAGAACACAATAAACCATGGCACTAATCAGGGTAAGAACAGGAGGCTCAACCTGGACAAGCACAAAAAATGGGCAAACACCCAAAGCACCGACACCGCTGCTTGGGCTGGGTTTACACATTCAAAAGACATTTAATTACTGAGAAGGAACTTCCACATGAATTTCTAGAAATAGTGTCCAAGATATTTTATAACATTATTTCAAGTAATATCTAAATGTTCCAAAATGATATGTCTAACCGCCTATATCTTCAAGGTACAGAGGCTGCGAGGAGGGAAAGATGTAGAGACAACAGTGTAACACAGACGCCCTCGATAACCTTATCTGGTCACTGCTGTAACCCACAGGAATCTCTTGAACCCTTCGGCGGATTCCCTTCCAGAAGCCTTCCACACCCAGCTCTGGGGTCGCCATAGACATTGGTGGGGCATCTTTGGGGACTCAGTTGTGGTGGCACTGGCGAGTCGCGAAGTGCGGCGGAGAGCTGAGCAGCTTAGTGAGTCTGTGAAATACAAAAAACTGGGTGGAAGCAGGCTGAGCTGAGGCAGCCTCGGCCCCACCCAGCCCTGCCTCTCCCTCTCTCCCAGTTTTGTAACACTTTTTGCTGCTGGCGCCATGGTGTTGTGGTGGGGAAGCAAAGGATCTGCAAGTTACATTACAGATCCTTTGCAACTTACGTGTCCGGCGAGGCCCTGGGGCTGGTTCCTGAAGCCCAGGCCACACATGGGCTGGAGTCCGGCCCAGGCGTGGGCTTCAGGAACTGGCCCCAGGGCCTCGTCATGATTTCGGCCCAGCCACGGGCCGAATCGAGGACGGACCAATCCGACCCTGCATGGAGATGAGCGGACGGATGAGCCCCTGGCTCCTTCACCTCCTGCTGGCTCAGCATTCACTGACACCTCACTACATCCCCCTCGCCCTACTGAAATATGTGCCATATCTCAAATATGGCCATGCGTTTTGTTAACTTCTTCCCCTTATAGGTGCCCTGTATGTGTGTCGATAGCGATTGCTGCATGTCTTTGGAGAAACTTCTGCATGATGGCCACAGTTTAGCTAAATTTCCCTCTGTACCTTTGGAAAATTCTACGGTATATTGACAAATCTTCTCCCTATAAGGGAGTCTTACACAGGTGCTGAAGGGGCGTGTCCCCCCGCATTTCCCTTGATACATGTTTTGTGCCTTTACTTGACCTTAAGTTGAGGGTTTTGACAATCCGCTGTTCAGGGAGAAAGGTACAATATAAAGGCAATACTTTTCAGTTTCTCTGAGCCTCTCTGGCTCCACAACGTATGAGGTGTGCTCCACTCACCATTCCTGTACAAACCTGTGGGTGATGTCACCAATTTACTAAACAAGGTAGGGCTAAGAAAAATCAAATACTGCGCGCACACTGTATTAGCCCGTTACTCCCAACAACACAAAAACCCCATAGCTGTCTTCCAGCCTCCAGGCAGAGTATACCAATATTCTCTTGTGGTCGAACTGTACCCACTGCACCTAGCGTGCAAAACATTTCACTCCAGAAGACTTAACCAGTCGACTCACCTTCCACACTCTAGGCCAGAACCCTTGCTTACCCTTATGGGGATACTGTCATCTATGACCCGATCTAAAACACCTAACCCACAGGAAATGCACTTATTTACATACTTCTGTCATCCGCGCCCTTGAGTCAGTAGTCTAGGTTGTCCACCAGAACTGTTTATCTCTAAAATCAAATGTGCCCTAAACATAGGAAAATTGTGATCTCCCTCCACTCCTGTCCCTGCTAACTTTGACAATTCTAAACGATACTTTGACAGTAGTCGATGATACTAAACAATAGCCCACAATATTCAATAACCTCCCTCACACCCATGGTTGCCGTTAGACTGGGTCAATAATTACACTCCATGGTCTGCTGGCACTGCTCGGCTGCCGACTGACCCAGAAGGTGCTCACTTTCCCGTCCTGGTCTGCCTGGACTCCTCGCTGGCAGGATGATTTCCAACTGGCTCCTGATGGCCTTTCCATTGGCACGTGTTTCCTGTATTCTCGAAATATGCAAGGGTCCTGTAGCCTTTCAGGTTCTGCGGCAGAGGAGATGACCTGGTGCCAGGCTGGCACAGGCAACCATCCCCTCTTCTACCAACTTTTTGGCGAGAACTCCTAGGTATGCCAGAGGGATACTGGAAGTTCACGGACTCAGAGGGCCCAACACCCTCCCCAGAATACACAGAGGACTCAGTCAACGGCAAGCACAAACTGCGGTTTATTACAGCCGAAACCAACAGAGATCGATACAAGAATTCGGAAATGTTACAGCATCTCACACAGTAAATGGCACGCAGGCCACTTTTGTTCTACAAATGCGTCATCACTCCATCATTAGGCCGCTCTCCAAAAACCTATCGCTTTGTCGGATTGGCCGTCAGGAGCATGGCAACCTATATGGGTACCTATATGTGTTATTCTACTGGCTCTTCCAGGACAGGTGGCTTGGCTGTCCCTTCCCAAAATCCAACTTACTACATTGTTGCAGAGTAGTGGACCTACCATTTGCTCTTGTCCGTTGTTACCCACCCATGGGGTACTAAATTGTGATTGGCTAGAGCTGACGTCCCCAGGCCTGGGACCCGAAATGGTTCTCAGTTCGCTGTGTACCTTTTTAAGGTGATGATGAGAACGATTATGTGTCTGTATTGTAACTTGTGTGCACCACCTTTGCCTTATGACAATGTGCTCCTGCTCAGCGCAACACTTGTTGCATACTTGTTGCAGTCTGTGTCTGGCTTCCTGGGATCGGCTGTCCTTTCCCACCACCGATCACTGTCCAGCAATTCAAGCAAAAGAGTCCAATGTTTTACTTCAAGCAGGGTACCGTCTCCTCCCACATCAGACAGACCATCGCAAGACAACTTCTACACCACTCGCACACTTCCCAGCGCTCCTCGCTGCACTGCGGGTTTAGTAGTCACAGCTTCCCAACAGGCATAGAGGGCTCATCCCCATTTGTTTCTATATAATCTTTGGATTTATAATAAGGGAATGCTTCACTAAACTTAAATTTACTTATCAGCAATACTTTATTCAGCCTAAACCATAAAGTACGTATAAAAACAAGCATACAATAAAATTAGACTAAAACCATCATACATTTCACAAAATCAGAATGGTTTCAGACTCATTTCCTAAAAAACACAGTAAGATGATCAGACAAATATTTGTGCAGGCTCATTAAAATTCAAATATTAAAATGTTAGCCCCTGTATATGGTGCTCTTATCCAATATGCCCACCCTAGTCAACCAAGCCCTATGGACATAGCCGACTACTGCAAATACAATGCGGTGCTCATTAAAAGATGTTCAAAATGTCAAAGCTTCCATACCAGATCAGAGACCAGCTATCCTAAAAGGGTTCCTAAATATTGGATTCTAAGATTTTCCAATTTTCCACAAACATCCAAGAAGTGAACAACAGTTTCCATGCCGAGACCACATAATGGGCATATTCCTGATCCACCCTAAACCCATGATTTAGTAAAACATGGTTTGTTCCCATCCTAAACTGAATATATACAAAGATTTCTCATAAGGCGGATGGATGTAATCTAGGAAACAACCTAGACCAAAATCCGGTTTATCCTCAATGTAAGCTGATCCCAGTTTAAGTCTTCTAGCTGCGACCAACATCCTCTCTTTATTTCACAAGTGTACTGTTCTCTTTATCCTGGTTAGGGAAAACGTATCTGTTTTATTCAGAAAATCCCATAAAGAAGCCTCATTCATCCACCATGTTAATTTCTTCTTTACATGTACTACCTATGGGGTACATGTCGCCCATTTCAGGCTCAATAGATGTTTTAATGCCTCTCGGTAAGTCCCAAGACTATCCGAGCTCCACAGCCTGAGCCAATAGTAAGTTTACTGGATAAACAGATAACAAATGTCCTGTTAGGGAAATGGGAAATGTCCAATTTCAAGTGAACAAGTGCAGATGATGAGCTCTGTGGCAATAACAATACACTTTTTAAGAATTGATTATCCAGTTTCTCCAATGCGCCCATAATCCCACAGCCCCAAAAGTTGAAGCTGATATCACCTGCTTTCGATATAGCTCCAAAGCAGGTGAAATTGCTCCTCTCCCATGTTTTACAAAAAAGGAGTGGGTGGCCCCACCAAACTTTTTTCCCAAATTAGAACAAGCGTTGGCTAGTTTAGAAAACCATCCACAATTCTCATGAAATCCAATTCCTAGATAATCGTAAAACATTTTCTGCTCTAGTTTACTTTCTTGCACACAGATATCCAAAATCTACTTTTGTGTATTAAACAAACAAAACATGAATATGTTATGACAGAAAAAGTTATTTCATTACTGTGCCATGTTAAATCACACATTGCAATTGATTTATTTTTATTTTTCGGTGCTTTGGTGACCCCCATCTAAGATAAATATTAACTTCAGAAGCTGGCATATGGCGCTTGGAATCCATGCCATCAAAATAAACATGCACAGATGGTCATTTATTGCCAAATCACAGGTTAAAAAGGTTCAGGCTGCCTGGAACTTAATCCCTTTGTGGCATTTTATGAAATAAGAAACAGATCCATTCCTTGTGACTTGCCTCTGGCTATACACCTGGGAGACACCGCAAAAGTGAGGATGGTGGAATGCAAACCGGGCGTGTTTGTTATATTGTAAAAAAACACCAATGTGCTCTGTATACCACACCTGTGTGTCCTGTTAATATACTAGACTTTATTGATCGATGATGTGTACTTTGTTCTACGGCAGCTGATCAATGGTCACCTGGCATTGGGAACTGCTTTTCAAAGAAAACAGGTCCGACCTTTCGACTCTATTTGAACATTTTTTTATATAAAGTGGCGTACACAATTACATTGCAGAGATGACACAGTGCATAGCACAACACAGGTTGTGTGTCATTTGTGTAAAATGAAGAATGCTGGGGGCGTGGACTGGAGCGCCATCAATGTGGCAGCTCCTCTGATGGCCTCTGTAGGAAGCCCGCAGCGTTTACCATTTATGAGAGGTTCCTGCAGTCCTGTTAATGCAAGAAGGGTGAATCCTGCAAGCGGAACATCAGCGTCACATGGGGTATCAAAAACATGGGGTATCAAAAAGAAATCCTTAATGCTAATCTGGGCCCCAGAACGGAACAAGCAAACTCTGTGGGCGTCTGCCGCCGAGGAATCCAAAATGGCGGCGGGTCCAACGAAGCCTCGCCACAACGCCTCACTGGAGGCTCACGGCAGATGCCCTCCGCAGTGAAACAGCGGATGAGAGGTGCCTCCCGCTGGGGCTTCCCCGAGGCCCCATAATGGAGGATGCTTTACTTAATGGACACTGGCCATCTATGATGACAGCGTAAGTGAGATCCCTCGCACAAGTTCACAGAGTCCTTGCCACTAGCTGAGGAGTGGGCCAGCATTGACTGCAGTCCTTAGGGGAGAGACCGCAGACTGCAGTTTGCGGAAGCGGAGGGCACCATCAACCTGACTGGCTGCAGCCAGCAGATACAAGCAACACTTGGCACCCAGATGTCGGCAGGAGGCTCGGCGCCAGCTGGGACCCCCACACCCCCCCTCCTGCTCTTAGCCTGCTGGGCTTCATGGCGGTCCCAGCGGATCACTACCCGTGGACAACTTGGGGTAAAGATGCCCCCACGTTACAACAGCGGGGGCGGTCCTCGGTGCTCCCCACCACCAACACTGCTTCTTGGCCCACCGTGCTCCTCTGGGACAGGTGCGCCCCCCCGGGGATCTGATTCCTCCCCTCACTGCCTGACTTGCCTTCCAGGAGCACCCTGTACCCCACAAAAGGAGTGATCACCTTGGAAGCTCCATACAGCTCCACCCTGGTGTAACTAAGGTTCAGCTCTGCTGTTCCCCTCCACTCTCCCAGGGTGACCAATGTCCCTGAAATCTGCAACTTCTTCCTGGGGCACCCGATCCCATGACCCTACCCCCCCCCCAGATGCGTAGGACCTGGTGGAATCCATTTGGGGTGGCCTCGGCTCCTCATCCTGAGAGACCTACTGTTCGGGTCCCCCTGATAGGGTTAACTCGCACAAACCCTCATTTGGTCTCACTATTGGAAGCCCAACACCATAGGGAATGATGGTGAGTGAAGATTCGGACCCACTTCCCGCTATTGCTGGCCTCTTGCTACTTCTGTGAGAACCGGGAAACCACCTCTTTCCACCAGCATAGTGGTCTCACACCCTCCTGAGGCCTGGCTTAGCGGAGACCCTGCCAACCTACCTTGCAACCTGCCCGTGAACGGGCCCCACGTAGTACCCTTCATCAGAGAATCAAGACCACATCTCGAGCGGGACCACCAGCCATAGGCCGCCATGCAGGATCAGTCAGCCCTCCCCCGTCGGTCAGGACTACAGCAATTACTAGTGCCCACCTCCTCAGCCTGTCCTCCCTGGGAGCCACAAGGGTATCCTTGGACGGAAACCGAGGATGATGGCCAGGCGCCTGAAACCCGCCAAGAGCACCAACATTACCACCATGTTGGTTTCAGCAAACAAGGGGAAAAAATCTGAGCCCCCAAAACTCACACCTCAAAAATCTCCAGAGGATAAAGGACTGCTGGTGACTAAAGAGGACATTCAAGCCTTCATACTAGATATTAAGGCAGAATTCAGATCCTGCATGTCGGAACTCACCACCAAAATAGAGAGAACGGACCAGAGTGTCACGGACGTGGAACAGAGGCTAAGTGAAGTAGAGGACCTGACCCAAGAGCATACCGCAACCCTTGTGGAAACCCAGCGCTGAATCCAAGCACTTCTCAATAGAAGTGAAATCCTCGAAAGGATCTTGAAAACAGGGCCCGACACAACAACCTGCAGATACGAGGGGTCCCCTCCTCGGTTTTGGACAAAAACCTGGCTGAATACTTAGGTGACTTCTTCCAAACACTGCTGCCGCACCTAGATATAACACAACTTCTACTGGACCGCACCCACAGGCTGCGCTCTCGACAAGGTGGAGAACCAGACATCCCCCCAGATTTGATAACGAGAGTCCATTTCTATACCACCAAAGAAGCAATATTGGCAATTGGACGCTTCCAGAACGAGTTGACTAACCAAGGCTCCCCGTTCCAAATTTACCAAGATCTCGCCCTTTTAACGGCCCTCTTGCTCCCTTCCTTCAAGATCAACAGATTCGATATCGGTGGCAGTTCCCGACAGCTCTACAATTTTCCTATAAAGGATCTCTACATAGGATCAGCCACCTTGAGGACACTGCAGCGATCTTGCACCCGACTCTCCTGAGGGAGTGAAAAACCCCTCTGCAGATCTTGCGAATGGCGAAGTGGATAACTTTCTCCCTAAACCGAGGCAATGTTCCTGGACGAAGGCGCAGAGGAACGGGAACGCAAGATGACCACTAGCAACTTTTGCAAAATCTGGACAGTTGGGAACAGGGAGCTACGAGCTCAGCACTGCCGGCTTCACACGAATCATGCCCAACTCCAAGGTGCACGCTAACAATACCCCCTTGGAGTAGGACTCTAACTTTGTTAAGTGTGATGGCCCTGTTGGCTGGACGGACTGATTTAGCCCCGTTGGCAATGGGACAAGCTGGACAGGAAAAACCGGCTCCCCAATGTTTCATGGATTCAGCCTCCCATTGGAGATCGGAGTAAAAACCCCATCCGCAGAGCGACATCATGACAACCAAACCCCCAGGAGATGACTAAACTACGCTCTCCCCATAACGTAAATCTGTTTTTCAGAAACTTTATGATGGGGACAGTGCAGTGACCTTGTTACAGGAGACACACCTTCTTCCAGCAGACTTTACACGTCTCAGAAACAAGCATTTTCTGCTCCAATTCCTGGCTTCCGGTGGCACTAAGAAGGGGGGTATGGCGATCCTCTTTGCGAAAGGGCTGAATCTGCAAATATTGGAGACTCATCGATGCCCTCAAGGCTGTTACATAGCGGTGAAATGTCTTTTGCTTGGACAGCTGTATTCTCTAATCTCGGTATATGCCCCGAACAATGGACACCAGGGTGGATGGGTTAAGGGTACCTGACCTGCGTAAGTATCAGGTTGTGGCACAGCTGGCACACATATGGGATTGGGCCATGTCACCTGAGCGCCCGAGGTGGGTGGAAATAGAGCAATCCCGTCTGGTGCTCCCCCTGTGTTTTTCGCCTGGACATCCCGCCCCCACTGTGCCGACATTGGAGGAAGATGCTATCCTCCACCCAACACACGCTCAACACATGGGACTGGGCATTGAAGTTTAGGGACATCCCGAGGGGATTAGGTCCTTCTTCCCCAATATTTCACAACCCGGCTTTTTCGCCAGGGTTCTGCCTACAGAACTTCAAGAATTTGGTCGCAGGTGGTCTTGAAACTCTAAGACATCTCTTTGAGGGGAACCAACCCCGCTCCTGCGAACAATGTAAAACGGCCTTTCAGTTGACTGAAGCGGGCAAGTTCCCCTACATTAAACTGCAGCATTGGTGCTCTCATCCCCTAAATTGTCAAGTGGCGACTCGAACCTCCCAAACCCTCGAATGTACCCTAAAAGACCTCCTGCAACATGGGAAAAATCTCTGCCCTCTATAGACTCCTGCAGGAAAACGCTCTCACACAAGAGCCCCATACATGTTGCAAAAGGAAACGGACCTAGGGCACTGCGTGGAGGTTCGGACATGGGTGGACATTTAAGCACGGACACACACCTCATCCTTTTGTTTTACTAATAGGGAATGCGCCCACAAATTACTTCTACAGTGGTATTACCCCCCGCTCCGGCTACACCGCATCAACCGTGCCCTAAACCCCTGCTTTTAGCGCCTGTGTGGTCACCCAGGATCATACTTCCACATGTGGTGGTCTTGCCCTATCGTGAAAGCTTTTTGGGCACAATGCACCGCCACCATTAAGAACATCACTGGTATATCGCTCCCCATGGACCCGGAACCCATCTTGCTAGGAGCCCCGGTCTCGGGGATGTACCCACGATCAGGAAAACAAACTAAGCTGTTGACCCAACTCCTCTTGGCCGGGAAAACTATGATTGCTCGCACGTGGAAGTCCATGGAAGGCCCGTCCATGGCTCTTTGGTGGATGAAAATGTGGGACTTTCTGAATGCAGAAAAAGTGTTAGCTGCGAAAGAAGGCCTCCTACATCGTTTCATGAACATTTGGGCACCATTTTTAGACTATGATCAAAACTTCCTGGCCCTAACCAACATACCCCTCCAAGCTAGGAGGGTCCTTCACTTGAACAGCGAACACTCTGCAGGGGTTTCCCCGGAGCCAGATTGAGAGAGAGGCGGGGCCGGAGTCGGATAAAGGGGGGCGAAGGGGCTGAGGTGCTAGACTTTTACCTGCTCCTTATTGGTCTCCTGTGGTATGATTTAATTTGCGTTTTCACTTACCTGTACTGCTGTCACTTTTGTGGTGGTAACAGTAATCAAGTTTAACATTAAAGTCTGCGGATTTACCACCAAATTACCACCAAACTCCTAATGTGGCCCTTTGGGCCTTACTACAAGTTCAGGGGTGCAGAATCAAGTGGTGCAAATTCTGTGACTGACACTTTCTTCGGTGGTAACAGAATTACCACCATTTTTCCCTCACCGCCAAATTATAACTTTGGAGGTAAAGTGGATGATTTCGCTACACCAAAAGAACTGGAGGCAAATCTGCCACTTTACTTCCAAAAATCGGCAGAATACTGTTCAGTATTTTTGCCAGCTGTAAATCCACCACAAACCCGAAAATTGGCAATTGCCACCACCTGTAATGCTGTGGTAACTCCACAGGACCAAGTGGCAGTAATGGTAATTACGTTTTCCAGTAAATTGTTGGTTTACTGCCTAATGATCACAAAACGTATCATGGGGTCCAGTGACATTGTAACACTGTAAGGATGACAGGACATGCACATGCTTTGTGAAGTGGGTTTCATTTACATCAAATATATTTTAAATTAACATGCTCAAAAAGAAGTCTGACTCCCTCTAAACTCTGCAGATGTACCCACATTGCCAGGGGGAACAAGTATTAAACTTTAACTCTGCCTAGTTTGGAAAAATACATCTTGTGCCATCACCAGAGTTAGCAGTTGCTAAGCCATTTCTGATGCATCAAGTCGAGCAAAGTTTAAATGAAACATTGTATATACGACTTACGAACATAAAATGAAGTTGCTGGCCACTTTATTATGGTGCAAGGGCTGCATTTGAGAGTTGCAAGAAATGTAAAAACCGGAAAATAAAAAAAGTGTTAAAAAATGGAGGTGTAAAAATCTTAAAGGAGTGTAACATATTTCAGAAGACCTTTGGTTCCAGAAGAGAAATTGAGTAGAGCTTGCCAGAGATGCTTAGGACCAGGTAGCAGTGAGAAGTTATTTTTTACACAGAAAGGTTGGAGAAATCTGGAATCTCACTGCAGCGGTATTGCAGGAAGGCAACGTCAATAAAAATAATTCAAAAGAGCTTAGGTTATACAGGTGAGTTAGTAAAGTTGAATGCCAAAGAGAGAGTTGAAGACTAAGAACGTTAAGAGATAATATGGGTATTGCTGTCCTTATTTGATTTAAAACAAAATCTATGCATCAGTGAAATTGATCTAGAATTATCCATGTTATACAAGACGATATTATACGTGTTTGACCATATCAAACAAACGTTGGTTGTTTCAGGAAAGTCATGTGTTCAAATCACAGGACATCTACACTATTGTATTGGGAAGGATAAGACATGATTGACTTAATTCTTATAAGACAAATCACATAAAAGGCAATAAGCATTATTTAAGAAGGGCTTTTTCGAAGAAGGTTGCTAGTAGAAAAGAAGTTCTTATACACCACTTAAAATCAGCAGTAGGGATTACCCCCTTGTCATACATTGTGTACATTGTTTGTTTTGTTGTTCAGCAACAGTGGATTTACTTATAGCTTAAATGATATTGTACAGCACCAACCCTTCCATGTGCTTTGTTTAGGTATGGGAGGTTTAAACGGCTCTATGGGACAGAAAGGTGACAGTGGAATTGCTGGACTCGACGGGCCTCCAGGAGAAAAAGGTGCCACTGGAGAAGTAGGACCTCCAGGTATGAATACAGAAGGTGTTGCTTCCCAAGGATTGATGCTGTTGTTTGTCATTGTGGTGCCACATTGTATGCTGTGCACTGGAATGAATATGTATATGGCAGTGGAATACCCCATTTTATTGTGAAATTCAAGGTGAATGACAGAATAGGACAAATTGTAAGGTGGCTGTTTTGGACTGTGGTTATTCAAGGCAACCCATCGTTATAGGGACATTCCTACAACCAATAATATATAATGGTGTTGAGCAAGTTAACAATCAACCTCATGTTCAGGAGTGTACAGGGCTGGTAACATCCAGCCAAGGAGTCCAGGTCGGCCTGAGTAAAGCTAGGAGCCAGGGTTTTTACAGGCTGCGGACATTTCTGAACAAGAGTTTGATAGGTATGTGCAGACCAGATCTCTGTTTGGTGTGCAACTAATCTAAATGATTTTTTTATGGGAGAGGGACTGTATGCTTCTTGCACATGCCCAATCGCCCATATAAAAGTGAAGATACAGCCTATGCAGGAGAGTACTGTTAATTTTATTAAAGCTGCCCTCCTCCTTTTCCTCTGGCTTAAAGATGTGTAGTGCAGAACACCCGAATATCCTCGTTGTGTTCGCCATCCAACCTGCAGTAATGCTTCATTTGGGAAGTAATCTGCCAGTGCTAGGTGGGAGAGCAGGGTTGAAAGTTGACTTCCCTTAATGATCAAAGGCATTGTGCTTCCAAATGCATGACGCAATATTGACTGCAAGTGGAGGATTGTGTCCAGTTTATACAAAATGGAAATACGGTACTATATTTCAATACAGAACATGTTCATATTCTTGTAAGAACGCTTTAAAACTGTACATACCAAAAAAAAACAATCCTGTCATTTCACATGCTGCGCTAGCAGTGTGATATGTAAGGAACTCATGGTGGCAACAGTAAAGAGAGACACAAGTGATCACAGTTCAAGGGAGTTTATTAAACTCTATGCAGGTTGGAAAAAATGCCTAATCCAAACCTAAATCTAAGATGGGAGATCCGAGGTAATAGCTATTTCCCTCTATCGTTTCTATGTTGGGGAGAATTGTTTGAGATGACAAGGGGAAAAATTGGGCTCCCATTTTCTGTTCTACATGCTGGAAGGGAGTTGTCATGCTCTGCATCGATGTCTCACCATTGAGGGAAAATGGGGTTGGACTCTTTACATGTAACAGGGTTCTATAACTATCATCAATTGGACCAGATCCCATATAAGGAGCTCATGGCGGCAATATTAAAGACAGACACAAGTGATTGCAGTTCAAGGGTGTTTATTAAACTATATGCAGGTTGGAAAAACACCTAATCTAAACCTAAATGTAAGATGAGAGCAAGTGTCGACCATCAAATGAAAATAAGGCAGTCCTTGTGGCGTTGTGTCAAAATAAATGGCCTGTACTAAAATATAATGAAAACAAGAACAAAATGAAATTAAATTATGCCCTTAATGGATAAATAATCAAAATTCAAATACAGTTGCATTTTCTGCATTCCAGACATATTCAGGGTTCTACATAGTCCATTAATAAAAATGATTTTTATGTGTCCTGTTTTATGTAAAATAACATGTATGAAGTGGTGTGTCCGGTAACAAAAATGATTGAAGATTATCAGTGGTTGTAAAGCAAACTTCTTATTTTATTAAGAATAAATGCAGCACTAAAAAGAACTGATGCTGCAGCCAAAATGAACTCCTTTCGTTAGATGAAATCTGTTTGAACATTTCTTATTTCAAAGCATCTGCACTTTGCGCAGGGCCCTGCTGGACCGGACTCTTTGTAACCCCACCCTCCCCTTCCCATCCCTGCACCTCTGTCTGTAAGCATGCATGATCTAAATGTACTACAACCAGTTAGTTTGTCTGTCTTTCCCTCCCCCCCACCATTTTCCCATCCCCCCCACCATTTTTCCATTCCCCCTCCCCGAGTTTGGTCTCACCTGTACCACTTCATGCACTTGCACTAGGAGAAATGTCGTCAGGCCTGGTATACTAGTTTTTCTGTTTAGAGCATTCAGAATATTCAAGGCCTAAGAATGGTTACTGTATTCCCTTGTCACATTCCTGCCTTGAAGCCCTTTGAAGCACTTTACCTGTGTAAAGCGCTATGTAAATAAACAATACATAAATAAATACATGTCTAAACCTGTTTTCAATCTATCACACTATAACATATTTGGTCAGGATCTCGGGCCATTATACAGTCTGTGCCAGTAGCACAGAAAGCTGTTTGTGCTGGTTGCCTATTGGACCCCCCACAGTTGGCAACTTGAGATTTGGGGCCTGATTTACAGAGTGTTTTAAAATGAGATTAAGCCATTGTAAAATGCCTTTGTAAACCAGATCCATGACCTTGTGGCAACACATATATTATACAATGGCTGAGTGCCTGTGCATTCTCAAGGAACATTCCTTGATTTGCATTAGACTGTGTCCCACGAATATCAGGGACTCCTCATTCCATGGCCCCATTTCCTCATGACTGAACATGCTCTGTGGTCGATGCAGCAATGGGGGGAATCAGAAAATCCATACTGCCCATCACAATGTTTGTTATCTATGACCATATGGGACTTTTCAGAAAAAGAAAAAAGGGCCTGTGAGGTCTGGCAGCCTACCCGGGATAAACATATACAACTCGTATAAAAGGTTAATTCCACTGCTCTCGCTTAAACATTACATTGACAGACTTCCCAAGGGCCCCAGGTGCTGAGAATTCGATGATCCCCAAAGCAAATTATGATCCATCCATACACAAGACAGGCCATATGTATATATACATACATATATATGGCAGGGGCCAGTGAAACTGAATAGCAGGGAAAGAGAGAAGTACCATTCAGACCTTGAATACTGCCATTGGAATTCAACTTCTAATGCATACCTGTATGTGTAAAACTACAAATCATTTACAGAGACAGGCACAGATAGAAAATAGGATTTCCAGGAGGGCATTATGTTTTCCAAAAGCTCCATTTCATCTATGCCTAAGGTAGTGGTGACATACCACAAATGCTTGCTAAAAAGAAAAATCATTTTGTTAGCGTAATTTTGGTGCCAACGTGTTGCTTTTTTTTGGATCATCACTCTATTCAAAATCTTAGCGAACACTGTGTAAGCAAACTGAACATAACATATGGAAGACACAACAATGTGCCAGACCAAAATGAAGCTTAAGAAAGTACTGGAAAAACAGGAACAGCTGATAAGAGACCTCTCCTTCTTGAGCAAGTGCAGAAGAGAAAATCCGATACCAAGGGGACCGAGTATCAAAATCCTCTGGAATCAAATTACAATACAAGTTTCCCACAACAAATATGCATCAAGACTTCAGAACAGAACTCCTTTCGTTAGATGAAATCTGTTTGAACATTTCTTATTTCAAAGAATCTGCACTTTACGCAGGGCCCTGCTGGACTGGACTCTTTGTGACCCCACCCTCCCCTTCCCATGCCTGCACCTCTGTCTGTATGCATGCATGACCTATATGTACTAGAACCAGTTAGTTTGCCTCTCTCCCCCCCCCACTTTTTTTCCATCCCTCCTCCCCGAGTTTGGTCTCACCTGTACCACTTCATGCACTTGCGCTAGGAGAAATGTCGTCAGGCCTGGTATACTAGTTTTTCTGTTTATAGCATTCAGAATCTTCAAGGCCTAAGAATGATTACTGTATTCCCTTGTCACATTCCTGCCTTGAAGCCCTTTGAAGCACTTTACCTGTGTATAAGTGCTATATAAATAAACAATACATAAATAAATACATCTCTACACCTGTTTTAAATATATCACACTATAAACATATTTGGTCAGGATCTCGGGCCATTATACAGTCTTTGCCAGTAGCACAGAAAGCTGTTTGTGCTGTTTTCCTATTGGACCCCCCACAGTTGGCTACTTGAGATGTGGGGCCTGATTTACAGAGTGCTTTACAGTGGGATTAAGCCAACAACTTTATTGGTGTTTGCTACAACCACAGAATGATAAAACTAGAACAGATCAAAACGATCCTCGAAACAAAGACACTTCACAGACATACATGGAATGAACTCCGGGTGTCGACGAAAAGGCTCCAAGAATCTCTTCTAAACAACAAGAGGAAGAAGCTTGAAGCATTGAGACAGAGAGTTGAAAACACTGCAGCAGTACTTGACAATGTGAAATAGGGAAAGAAGACATGCTGCCAACCTCTCATATTATTCTCCAAAACCAGCCCTTATGAGCACATTTACAAAACAGAACTGTGCAGCAATTTTGAAACCTTCGTCAGATAACACAGATTGAAGAAATTCGTTCATGACAAACTGGATGACAACCAGGAGAGCAGCAAAATTGTCAACAAATGGACACAAAATTCCAATGTCACTCTGGACATTGGGCACAACCCAAACTGGATCGATACTTTGAAACTTTCAGACATAGAGACATACTAGACAAATGCATCAAACACCTCTATAACCTAACACCTCCAGACAGGAGGACTACAACATCTCTGAACAGCAATAAGACTATTACAATCACACCGGAAAACGAAGGAGGAGCAGTTGCCATAATGAACACCTGTGACTATGTGCAGTAGGCACACAGGCAACTTTCTGACACAAGATATTACAAAAAGCGGCTGGAAGTTCCGACCAATCAATATAAAAGAGAACTCAGCAAGATCATCAGTAAACTTCTGAATGACTTCCAGAAACACATTCAGGTCTTAGTACCAGATAACTCAATAGCTTGTACTTTCTACATGCTACCCAAAATGCACAAAGAAAACCACCCTGGATTCTCAATCATCCCTGGATCAGGCACGCTGACTGAGAACATCTCTGGCTGTGTTGAAAACTTAATGATACCACCTGTAAGAGAGACACCCACCTACAAGAGCACCAGAAATCTACTTAACAAACTGGATGATGTAGGCCCTCTCAGAACGGGCACATTACTAGCAACCATGTATGTGGAGTCACTCTACACAAACATTCCCCAGATTGACGGCACTGAGACATGTAAACATGTATTGGGTGGATAGGTCGGGGGCAACCCGCTCGCCTTGGAAGCAAGAAGATGCAGAGCAACACAGGTTCGATCCCCGGGTCCATGCTTCGAAACCACTGGGTATTAATTAAATAACCAATTAAAATTAAAATGCTCTTAGCAATCATAACGCTTGCTGACACTATAGGCAAGTGCATAGAATTCATCTTCACTCACAATTATTTAAATTTTGGTGCTGATACTTAACCTCTAAATGATGGAGACAGTCATGAGTACTCGAATGGCGCCCCAGTATGCAAATGTATTCATGACACAATTAGAGACTGGTTTCCTTGCCACATGTGACTGCAGAGCTTTGAGAGGCCTGTGCTGAATTGATGATATCCTCCTGATTGGGGCTGCTGGGGAAACAGGACCCCTTAAACCTCAATGAAAGACGTAATCAATTACGTGCAACCATCAACCTCAAACTCTCTTACTCCCTTGAAAAAGTAGATTTCTGCAACACCTCCATAACAATAAAGGATAACCTGCTACAGAACATTGTATACCACACACCAGCCAACCTAGCCAGCTATTTGAAGAATGACAGCTTCCACTCAGTGCACACAAACATGCTACAATATTCAGCCAATCATTAAAATATGATTGAATATGCTCTGACACAAGGGACCGGGATACAATTATGCACACTTTGAGATCAGACTTCATGAACCAAGGATACAACAACAGAATTGTGTACAGCAGGATTCACAGGACAGTGCAGATTCCCAAGAGCAACCTCTTAGAATTCAGTGGAAAAGAGGCACAAACCTGGGTGCCAGTGGTAGTCACATAGACTCCACAGTTGGAAGTCCTCAGCAAGATTGAACTACAACCCATTCTGAAACAAGATGAACATCTGAGAGATGTTTTCCCTGAGATGGCCCTCTTTGCTTTCAGATAACCAGCCAATCTGAAGAGAATGATGCTAAGAAGCAAACTACACAAAAATAGTAAAGAATATGGAACTGTGTCTTGCAGAAACAAAAGATGTGTAACCTTTCCACATGTAAACATTTCGAACACAATCAAGATACCACAATGGGCAGACTACAAGATTACGGGATGTTTTACATATGCATTCAACAATATTGTTTACTTGATTATGCGCTTGAAATGCCCCGGGTGCGGCTACTATGCAGGGGAAATTGGTCATCTCTACATAAATGCATGAACCTCCATCGTCAGAGCATCAGGTGATGCGCAAAGGAGAGCCCAATTGGTGAGCATTTTTCATAAGCTAGTCATATCCCTGAAGGTCTCAAAATTGATGTACATCAGGGTGATTTCGAGACTGACTAAGTCGGGAAGCCCTATGAATTCAAATGAATGCACATTGTCAATATACTGACAAGGGGCTTAGACAGACATCACAGATTTATGAGTCGTTATCCCAACTAACAGATCTCTAACACTTTCCAACTTTGTTTCCGGAGCCATTCATGGGCATCCAACTGACACTGCACCAGCTTCTCTGAAGCAACAACTAGTTGCCAGACTCTCTCCAAACCAGCCCCATCTGCTCTCAAAATTCCCCAGCCAAGAAGCTTCCCAAAGACTTGTAAGCACCCCTGTCTCAAGTCAAAGCATCCACGAGTCAAAGGCCTAACACATGACAGTTGTGCCTCCCCTCTCTCTCGTCACACCACCTACCATGACTGGCACTATCCCAGCCCCTCTTGCCTTCCTGAGAGCACTCTAACAGGAAGGGCTGTGTTTTCTTTCTTTCGTTTTGTTTCATTTTTCCCTTCTCTTCAGTTTCACTGACCCCTGCCCTACTCAACACAGTATACCATTCAGACCTTGAGGACTGCAATGTGTGGGGGAGTTCTCCATCTACTGGATGCCTGAGTAAAACTACAAATCAGGTACACAGACAGACACACCTAAAGAAAAGAGGATTTCCAGGATGGAATATTAAATCTGTAATGCTGATGTTTTTCAAATACTTCATTTCATCTATGTTTGAGGAAGTAGTGACATACCACGAAAGCTCACAAATAAGTGTGTGTGTGTCTGTTGTGTGTGTGTGTGTGTGTGTGTGTGTGTGTGTATACTACTTCTTTTTATAGACTTTTTTTTTAAAAGTGTGCACTTTGTTTATGCACATTTGGTTGAAATCGACCAAATCCGCAAAAATGTATGTGTATGTGTATGTGGGGATAGAGGAGTGGGGGAGGTGTGAGTGGGTGAAGTAATGAGGGGATGATGGTGTTGGCTGGAAACAGCCATCAGGGGTCCACCGTTAAAAAAGAAAAATTTGTCACATTCATTTTGACAAAAAGTGCACAAAGAGCACACATTTAAAAAGGTATCTATGAAAACACATAGAACTGATTAATGCACAGTTACCACTGCGAGCCATCAACACACATGATGGTAGAGCACGATAATGTTAACCTTTATGAGGGCAAAGAAAATAAATCTACTGTTGCAATAGACTCAACAGCTTGGCAGCCAGATGTGGTATATTCTATTCAATTTGTCTGCCTTCAACCCAGATTGGAATCATCCAGAAGTTAAGCCAGAAATACTGACCACAAAATAAGGACCTCCCAGAAGCATTGAATAATGAAGAATAACACCAGAAGGGAAATATATCTAACACTCACATCTAAAAGCAAATCCTCTGAGATGTCTTGCAGTGCACCTTCCAACCAGTGTTCAAGGTCGATATTGCTTGCAATAGTTGGCAGTGTTAGAGTCAAATGTGTCACATAGTTTAAGTGCAATACAAATTAGATGGCATTGAGGGATGTAGACTAAATGTAACGAAGTAAAAGCCATACTGATTAAAGTGTCTGTTAGGAGGTCTAATTTACTGTAGCAGAGCTACCCGTCTGAAATGTTTGGCATACATACCAAATAATGACCTGTGAGTAGAACCCCTATCGTCATCTATTTTGCTTGTTCGGACACACCTTGTAAATCAACTTTCTTGCTGTCTTGGAGGCCTTGTTACACCTTGCCTTGGTCATCGTCAATTCTGTTCACAACACTAACACTGCGATGGCACATCTTATCTGTGCCAGTGGCTGGTAATATTTGTTGAACATGTAACCTACTTTGGCAGTTGATCATACTTTATCAGTGTTTGGAACCGTTTTTTGTGTTTTTAATACGTGGGTCTCCATCTTTTTTGGGTCTATCTAGAGGGAGTTCTTGCTCTTTGCCGGGGTTCTTGTCACAGTTTGTAGTTGTAGCCTGGTGCCAATGAGCTGCTCTGTTGTGCAAGGCTAAATGCCTTTGGTGGAAACTGTTTTAGTACTAGCCATTTTGTAGAAGCCATATATACTGTGTAGGTTTGGGAGAGAGTTGTAGAGTTGCCAGGAAGAGCTCGTTTTGGCTGCCATACAAAGTGCATTGTTCTTTTCAACTATAAACCTCATTTACATACATGTTTCTTGCTTTTTAGTAAAGAGGGCAGTGTTGCAATAGCATTGTACTTTGTGTTCAAGCCAGGGCTTTTGTGGAAGCTGGGGGATAGGGTGCCATAGAATGTTGCCTCTAAGAGCAGTAACAGTTGTAACAGTGACAGTTGTTGGGCTAAAAACGTATTTATCAATACTTAAGGGTTATCAGCTTATATATTACAGCTGTTTTTACCATTTTGGTCATGTAAATCTATTGGTTACAAAGTTCGCAAAACTTTCCAAAATATAGAATTATTGGCAAATAGACTCTGGGGGTAAACATGTTGTAACATGCCCCTCCATACGATAAACGCAGATAATCTACTAAAGTTAAAGTGGGAGGCCTATAGCACAACGGAGAAGCATGAAATCTCCCTGACAAGGATAATGTGGCTATTGAGTGCATAATAATTATTATAATAATAATAATAATAAGCGTTGTGTTATAGGATCAGCCATTTTGTAGACCTGAGAACTACTATGTTAATTGTGAGAGAGGGCAGTTGTAGGATGTTGTCTCTAAGAACAACATCATTATTTTGGCTAAAACAAACGTCAGCGGTCAGGGCTTTGTTTTTTAAGCAATTGTGGTATATTTTGAACTTTTCTATTGCCCACAGACTTCTGTGGCCTCTAAAACATCTTTAAACTACTTTAATTCAAAATAGCACCCCATGTGATATGAAAAATATTTTTAGTGGCCAAAAATGCATTTGAGATCTTTTTTGCAGCTCGTGTATGCATGTCCCCTGGACGTTTGTTTTAATCAGCATCAAAGTATGCATTGGGGAGGATTGTAGAGTGTTGCAATCTTTGAGAATATCAGTGTTGCGCATGAAGCGTCAGTGTCCTAGCACAGAGGATGCTGGTTGTTTAAATGGATTGTGAGATATTAAAACAGCCATGCAAAACAGGTGAGGTGGCGGGGGGGAGGACGTCGCATACATCATAAAAACGCTGCACATTTACTTTGTTAAGTTATGTTTGGTGAGATGTGTGTGCTCTTTGAAAGATTCAAAAATATCTGATACTTCAATCTTGTCATTGTACATTGTTCTTCCTTCAAAGTGTTCAGAGAAGATGATGATTGTATATTGCAGTATCCCAAAGTAGCCTTATCAGGGGTTACAACATTGTGTGCAAATATCAGAGTAAGGTCAGATACTGCCATGACTGGTTAGAACACCAATGCCAAATGTCATTATTCCACATTATGACACCACCACCACATTGTGTTGTGCCCATTACATTGTTGCATTTAGCATAGCATGGCCAGTTTCATATTTCCCATTTAGCAAACAAGTGTCTGGTTCTGTTATTCTGAGTTAAAACAGAAAGTCCATACACTTTATTACGGCCTCTAAGCATGGCAATGCAGTATTCCATGTTCACCGCTTAGCAAAGAAGTATGTCAGGATCGCATTGTCCAATGTTAGAATGACAGTATGAAAATCTGTTAACCCCAGTTACCACTGTAGTGCCAGATTACATTTATTCCATTAATACCCTTTTGGATATCTGAGCTACATTCCAATTTGTGTTGTTAGCACAGTGAAATCAGATCTGATTGTGCCTAGTTATGGGTATCCGGTCATTATATCGAAAACATTTTTTCGACATACAAATATGTCAAATTCTTTTTCTTTGAATTTCTTGTTTTTTTTTTTTATTTTTAAGGGTTTAGTTTTGTTTAGTTGGCCCAAAAAAATGTTTAAAAAAAAAAAAATGGGGGTTTTGGGGGGATCCCCCCCAAAAAAAAGAAATTCAAAAAGGCATGGAAAATAAATGTAGGCATTTTTGATTCGACATATTTGTATTTCGAAATAGTGACTGTCGAAAAAGTCACTATAAACCCTAGTTATGTATGTTTGCATGTCCATATGTGTTTTATAAAGAACAAACATAGTTGGCAAGCAATGGCGTGCTGTACATATTGGCAGCTCCGGGGATTTACAGAGAGTGTGTGGGGTTACCAGATGTGGTTGGTTGGGTATAGGTGGCAGAGATAGCGGGGTGGGGGGACTTCTGAAGGAGGAGAAGTAGCTTTGAGTGGAAATATTGGTTATTGGAAAGAAGTCCGATGAGGAGTATGCTCTACAGGTCCTTCCTGAGCTGTGGTATGGAAGGGACAGGTCTGATCTGCAATTGTATATTGTTCCAGACACAGGAAAAGGTACAGTTCCTATTTTACTCACTGTTGCAATTGTTTGTTTCTTGTCGGGTGATGTCGTGACATAGGATTATGCACTAGCCACCAGAGATGTGGATTTCTCCGGATTGGTAGAGTGGTATAATAATAATAATATTAATAATAATTTGTTGCAACAGTTTTGTAGGTGATGCAGGCTGCCTTGAACATGCTATATGACTGAGGGTGTAGAAACTGCATCTCTTTGAGGATGGGGATGATGTGGTTGAACTTTCTTTGTCCAGTGATAAGTCATGATGCAGTGTGCTGAAGGTCATTCAGAAGGGCCAAGTTGGCAAGTTAGAATGGCGTTTCCACTGTCCATGTGGGAGATGACCAGAGCTTAGAGACGAGGACAAAAAGCCTGATCTTGCACCCAAATGCAGGAAAAGGATATTTGGAGGTGCACAAGCTGGTACCGGGCTGTTTGGGTCTTCTTGTTGATGTGTGTTTTTAATGATAAATCACAGTTGATGGAAAAAACAAAGGATTCTGCACTGGGTAAGATTTGATGCATGACTCCAATGAACTCCATTAAATTAAGCCAATTATGGATCTAGGCATGCTTTGTTGGGTTTCATAAGTGAATGAATTTAGTCCTTGTTGAGTTCAATTCAGGTAGGCACTTGCCATCCAGGTCTGGATGAGGGACTGATCGTGCTTGATAACCACAGCCAAAACACCTCTGCACCAGGCTAAGAAACTCACCATATTTGGAGGCCAGTGCATCACCCGAAGACAGAACATTGCCAGCCAAGAAACAAAGAACTACAAGAGGGAAAAAAACAGAAAGCAGTACTTTTCCGGCTATGCATGTGTTTCATGCAGACCTTACCCATAATATTAATGCTGATAAGGCTGCCCCCCACCCCCACTATTCTACACCACTCGAGGAAGCACCTGAAGACCCTGCTCCACAAAGATCAATTACCCAATGACTGGTCACTCCACTGAACCCAAATAAACCCCTGAAAAGTACCACTCTGCCCTGCTCCACCTATGCATCGCAGCTCATCCATTGTCACTGCCTCATTCATCACAACCCCCTATGTGCATTCCCTATGTACAGCGCCCTATTGCTTTCAGGCTAGGTTAACCTTTTATACTCTCCATATATAGGTACATACATACATACACACTTGATTCAATGAGTGGGCCTGTTAAGCACAATAATGATAGATTTTTGTATTCCTAATTAGCACATTAGGTCCAGATGCCGTAGGTTGCACAGTTAACACAGCAATACCAGTTTCCATTAAAGAAAGTCGACACACCGGTGACAATTTACATTATTCCCAGAAGGCTCAGCGGTGCTAGATATCACTATGTCCAGTTACAATATTACGGCCAGATTCCATTTCGTCCAGTTTCCACATTGAGGACAAAGTCCATTCTGTAATTTTACCAGAGTAAATGCCTCTTCCTTTGTACCCACTTAGCATAGTATGCATAGAATGACCAGATTCAACTCTAGTCAATCACTGCAGGTCTGCCATTTTCCTGTTCATCAAATGAGTGCCGCAAAAGTACACCCAATAACAGCACAATTCAGTATGCTCAGTTAGTGATATGATTTGATATGATAGGTTATTTATAACACGCTTAATACCCAGAGGTTTCTAAGTGTGGACCCGAGGATCAAACCTGTGTTGCTCCATGTCGTCTTGCTTCCAAGGTGAGCACGTTGCCCTTGAGCTATCCTCCCGAGACAAAAGTGGAGTGGAGTAAAAGGTACCTTCTAGTATACACAATATTGTGATATTCCAGTAGATATTCCGGTGAAGACCCTTGCTTCACTTGGACCTATCATCTTGGGCTTGGTGGCCATCATCTACTGTGTGAGCCTCCAGCAGTGTCACTAACACTTACACAATTCTGACACCATAATTGAAAGAATTCATTGCACTTCAGAATGTCCTTTACCTGCAAGTCTCATTAGCTCTCAGTGTTGAAAACCTTGTGTCTTTTCTTTTTGAAACAGGACCACCAGGAATTCCAGGCGTCAAAGGTGAAAAGGGTAATCAAGGTAATGGGATTCAGTGTGTATTATTTGTTGTATTATCCTTTCACGTTGTCCTATGTGCATGTTTCTGCAGATTACATATATGTGTCAGATCCCTCAACGTAGGGTTCATTTGAGGAAAAATGGAAATGGCATGGAGGTGATGGCCTATGATTGTGAAAAGGCCCCCTCCACAAAATGTTCATCATTCATACCCAGAAGTGTAAAAGGAGAAAAGAGAGGAGAAATCAACTTTGCACCTTTTTTCTCTTACTTTGTTTTACAAATGGGTGGAATCCACCTGCATTTAACAGGTGAAAAAACAGACTTCTTTGGAATCCATTGGTTTACCTGCAGTATGGATTTATCAAGGGGGATATCTAAAACATGACATTGCGGCAAAGCAAGGTGTAAAGATATTTTACGGTTTTCTATACCAGTACAGGGGATTTTCGTAAGGTTTTGCAGGTGGTGTGGGAGACGGGAGCGTAAGTAGATCCCTTCCTTGTACATGCAACTCCGCCTGTAAAAACCTCTCTGTTTTACACCAGCATGATGTTCTCATGCTGGTGCAAAAAACTGTCAGAGTGCCAAGAAATCCACCTGCAATTAGCACATGCTAAACGCAGGTCTATTCGACAAAAATCCATTAGTAAATGCTGTCTGTTACAGACATCATTTACTTTTTTACAATACGAAGGGTAAAAGTGAAGGGTGAAAGTGAAGGGTGAAAGTGAAGGGTAAAAGTGAAGAGTAAAAGTGAAGTGTAAAGGTGGCACAATTACACTCAAATACGAAGGATCACACAGCGCAGTTGATTAACAGTCAACCTGGTGAACTCATAAGTAGACCATTTAAAGAATATTTTCGTTATATGAACAATTAATTCCACTGCATGCCACCGCTCAGCCATACAAATAATGAACATAATAATTAGTCTAAAGAAATTGTAAACTTTTTATGCATGTATTTTAAACATGCTTTTGCACTACTCCATTAAAAAAGTACCCCATGATTTGAAACGAAAATCGTACAGTAAGTAACGTATTTATCGTTATAGGATTACAGATAAACTATCACAAGATGAAAAAATACACACGACTGGCAGAAAACACTCTAAGGTCATTTTCCAATCACAAATACGTATAAGCAGATGGAGACTGTTATTAACCTCCTCTCAACCACTCAGAATGTTCAGTGCGCAGTCATTAACTACTAGTATTGATTACATTCTGAACATTCTAACTTCAAGAGCAGATAGGGAAACCACAATGCAATTTCCAGGCAAGATGTCTTTCAGCAAGACACTTCCACTCTGGGAGAACTTTTTTTAACAGCAACTTCCACAGTGGAGAGACCGATAAAACATGGGATTATGCTTTCACTTTCCTATAGATAAACCATTTATGTTTGCATGATGCCTAATGGATGCTCTTTAAAATTCACTCCAGTTAAACCAAGTTGCAATTAAACTGCTTAACTTAGACAAACATGTTATTTAAATAGCGCACAATCAAAGCACATTTAGTTTACAAACTCGATTTACTTTTACTCACTATTAAAGTAATGTTTTTACTTCACCACCAAAACTCCAAAACATGAATTGCTACAACTAGAGTGCTAATAGCCTTATACACCACGGGAGGGGTCATTATTGCTGGGAAAATGACCCTTTCCCAACATATGACCCTCTGCTTCGCCTCAGTCATAACTTGGTGGCAGGTCATTATACCGCGATGATGACCCCTCAATCGGTCTATACAGCCATAATAAGTGTCGGAAAAAAAGTGGTAGTAATGGTAACCTTGCAAAATGGAGGGGAATTACTACCAGCATGTGGTTGTCATTCTGGTGGTAATTGAATTAATTTCTATGATGGAATCTCCCTGATTTTACCACTGACTGAAAGGAGGCAGCTTGCATAGGACTCTATTGTAAATGCCTCCCACAAACATAAACTAAAGAAGGCAGTTACACGTTTTCTAAAAATGTAATAGAAATATTAAGAGTAAAGGTGAAGTCACCTATCTTTTACACATTTCCACTCTGTTTTGGAAATGTAGAACATTGCACAACCGGAACACATATGTGCAAACATTTCACAGTTCCCTACATAGCTAATTTAAAATGTTTTATAACTACCCCAACACACTCGTCTGTGGCAGGGTGAGAAGAGGGCAGCTTGATGGGACTGTAGAAGAGGAGAACAACTATATATATGCAAAGACTCAGATACCGAAAAGGAACATTGTAATATATAGACCACTGTGCTCAGAAACGGATAAACATATCCCAAATTAATTTCAACCTATATGATACGTTCCTACTCTTAAAGTGACATTTTTCAAGTGCATTCAAGGTTCATGCCAGTGATTATTTTTGTCTAGTGAGTGTAGCCGGTGCTTTTGTATTTACAAATAATATAGCCTTACAGACCAATGGAGGGGCCATTATCACAGAATAATGACCTGACACCAAGTTATGACCCAAGGCAAAGCCGAGGACCATATGTTGAGGAAGGGTAATTATCCCAAGCCATATAGACCACTTCCAAGGTCTTCAAGGCTATCAGCACACAGTGGTAGCCAAAATAAATGCTTCCTCATTACAAGTTCGGTGGTATTCCGGTGGTAAGTCTGCCAGAATACTGCCGAATGGATTTACTGTTACCACCAACTGGTGGTACGGCAGTGTTAGCCCCCATTTACGGGGTTCTCTAGGACTCTTTTAGCGGAATTGCCACTGGCGGTAATTCTGGCAAATCTGCTGATTTTTTGCGGTAAGGTGGAGGAATGAACTTTTTCCTCCACCTTACCGCCAAACCCATAGCTCAGCGGTGCGGTAATGCCCTGGTAGCTCTGTTACCACTGCATTACTACCATTTTTAGGCTGCACCACCAAACTCATAATGAGGCCCATGTTTTGGAGTTTTGGTGGTGAAGTAAAAAATGACATTTTAATACCGGGTAAAGTAAAAAGGCATTTGAGATAAATTAAATGTGGTTTTATTTTGTAATATTTAAATAACAGTTGTCCTCATGAATTAAGAATTTTAATTGTAAACTTGGTTTAACTGAAACAGGTTTAACATGATCGTGTATTTGGAGTAATGTAAAAGTAAACGCTTTCTCTATTAGAAAGATATGATAGGTTATTTATAACGCACTTAATACCCATGTTTCTAAGCGCGGACCCCTGTGTGTCTACAAAGGCGAGGGAGTTGCCCCTGAGCTATCCTCCTGAGACAAGAAAAAGCATTTTCTCATGTTTCAGCTTTGTCTTTCTTGTGTTCAATTCTCAAAGAGAAAGTGTCTTGTAAAAACGAATATTTGCCTGGAAATTGCATTTTTGTTTCCCCGTCTGATTTTGAAGACAGACTGTTCAAAAGTGCAATCAAAACTAGTACTTATTTGGTCCTCTAAACATTCTGATTGGCTAAGAGAAGGTCAATAATGATTTCAATGTGCTAATTGCACCTGGCAACCAGAATAGTCCTGTGTAGGAACTCTCTATGTCCAGAGGTCATGGTGTATTGCATTTTCGGAGGTTACTGAATATCCTTTTGGAAGGAAAAAAAGGTTTGTTGGAACGGCAAAAGTGTATTTTTGAAGTGAACGCCGACCTTATTTACCAAAACTGGAGTTGCAAGGGCAAGGCTTCTTATAAAGGGAAAGGATGTTGGAACCTGCATAGGAATTCTTGATCTCTTCTGTACAGGGAAGAATGAGGTCAGGGAATGTATAACTTCAGCTTAATTTATCATGCATCCAGAAACACAATACTCTTCGACCGCGGACGGATCTTCTCCTAGGCCTACACAGGCCAAACAAACATCATCCTCTTTGATTCCAGTGCTAAGCACCCTCAAACCATTTTAAAGACCCATAGCTCTGGTAGCCATCTCACTGCTTTGAATAAAAGAAATACGAATGGCATTCCTCTCTCTTTTTGTGGAATTATTCGTGGTATCAGCCATTAGAATGTCAACATATTTAAAAACATTCAGGTCTGGGTTCCCCTCTACCGAGAACAAACATGGCCAAATACCCTGTTCTATATAAAGATACCCACTCGATTCGGGAGGGTCTTCAACCATGTTTTTGCTCACTGTACCTTTCAAATGTAAAAATATCCTGAATATAGAATGGACGGCCCCTCCATCATTTTTTGCAGAGTACATCATATCATAGAGTGCAGAGAAGTGACATCATCACTAAAGCGTCAAATGAGCTGTACATTATTTTTTGTTTAGGCCAAGGGAGGGCCCCCATTTAGGGGAAGGAAGGGGTATCAATTGCTGCCAACAACCCTTGAAGCCTGCTTTGCGGCTGCTTTGATTTATCCAGTCTGGCTGCTTATCTTTTCAAAGCAAATAGACCTTCTGCTTTTGCTAGCTTTAGAAGCTATACATGGTTGTCTGTTGTCTTTCACTGGTTCTGAACATGCTCCTTGTGTTTGCTTTCAGTGGAGATTTCTCAAAAACACCCAATGGCCGCTTGTCGTGGTCAAAGGGTGTATGATGTGGCGTGACATCAGCTGAGCAAAAGGCATGTCATGTTACTGCTTCTGTCCCCATGTTTAGGAGAAATGATGCCACCGTCTTTTACATGGTTCTTTGTTCACACTCTGCCTGTTGATTGCCGCATACAAAAAAGGCAGCGTTTATTAGGCTTTTTTTTTGCGGCTTTCAATGGGCAGAAAAATTCCAATTTCGTGGGGATTTACCCCCATGAGCTTCTCACCCCCAATCCATGCACATCCCAGACCCTTCCTGCGTTGGCGGGATTTACGTTTATTGGGGGGTTTCACCATGAACCTCTCTTTCATGCCCCACCCTCACACTTCTCTCACCACACACATACACACATAGAGCATACACACATACACACAAGCACAGACACACTTACCTTCTCTCTGTGCCAATGTCTTCCCTCTTTTGGGGCGCTCTGTGGTGTGCGGGGGGCCTCAGCCTCAGAGCTCCTCAGGCTTCCGTTTATGGTCTTCTGTGCCCACGATCATTAATTAAATAGCGGGCTGCAGACCATACACATTTTGAAACACATGCTACCTAGAACATGCTATCATTATATGCAGACTTTGCAGTTGCCCTGTTGTGAAATACTAAGTAACACCTGCAGCAGGATGCTGTGACAGGAACGAAATCATTAGCATATTATACAAGTAGCAAGGTTACAAAGAGGACCCTTTGGCCACGTTTCTCCCATGGACGTGGCCATCCTGTTCTAGTCCTGTGGGTTGCCCAGGACGTGAACAGCTCAATCCTTGCTGGACCTGTCATGATTGCATGTGCATCACTGAAGTATCAGTCACGAATGACGTAAAGAGGATAACAATGTAGTGACTGCAACTTGCCACCAGTACTTCAGGTTTCAGGTTTGAATTATAGTATTTGCCAAGACCTGAGCCAGTGATGGTAGTCAGTGCTGAATGGAAGCAAATAACCTCTACAACAAAGTGATATTTTTCAGCAAAGGTCTGAAGATCTTCTAAGTACAGAGGTCAGTGTTGTGACAGAAACCAAGTATCAAAGGGAAGGGAGTTCCAAAAGTACATGTCTTTCCAGTGGCCAAGGGAAGGTTCCTCTCCCATGAGAAATAATGAAGTCCTGTCTATTGATCATGAAAAGAACACAGCACATGGTCCATATGGACCACATTAGACTAAATCACACTACAATAAAAGTCCTCGCCTAACTCTCTCTTCACTAGACTCAACGCACAGTATGTCTCTCCAACTACTTTTCTCTGCAACTACCACTGTACAGCTTGTCTCTCCATCTTGCTCTCTGACTCTCCCAGCTTACAGTGTGCCTACCTATTTTGTCTTTCTCTCAAACACTCCATATAGTATGTGCCTCTCTCCCTTTGTGTCTGACAATCACCACCTACGGTGCTTACTGTATACTGCAACTCCTATATTTCTTTACCATACACCACTGTGGAACTCTTAACCATGGCAGACAAAACGTCTCTGTGGGGAGTTTGGCGCTAGACAAGACTCCTATGTGGGAGAATGCCCTGGAATGGTATCAAACCATGGATGAACTCACAGGGGATGGAGCAGAGGTAAAGAGGACTGCAGAAGCTTACAGCAGTGTCACCCAAGAGTGCTTCATGATGGGCAAGTTATGTTTGCAGCTTGCTAAAATCAAAAACACCCCCAGAGCCACCTTTGTTTCCAGCATGCGTGGATAAGAATAATACACAAGGTGCTATGCAGCCAGAAATAAGATTTACATTTTTTAAGAAACGTGCATTTTCTTCTGGGAAACTGTGCAGCAGGGTCAGGGAGACGGAGCTACCAGAATACATCACCTAGGAGAAGCAAAGGTTCTGCTAACCAGTACCACCACTTTTGACAAATGCTGAATTGGGCAGTAGGATTCTGGTAAAGAACTGTTCATTTCCTCTTTCCCGGTAAAATCAAAGAGCACTGGCAGTGCACCATTGAGTTTGTAGTCTGTTTCACTCTTATACATCAAACCCACCTCCCAACACACATCTCTCTCCACTCAACACCCTGCCAACTGACATGATAGGCCCCTTGATTGCACGCAATGACCAACTGGTGCCAAGGACTAAGAGGATCACAGGTGCCCCCCCTTGCAAGACTACCAATTAAAAACATTTAAGGCGGAAGATTGTTAGAGTCCAAAAACATTCTCTGTTTGAGATGGTCCCTATTTTATTTAAAAATGTGTTCAGTAGCAGAACTGGTTCATAAAACTTCATTTTGATGGCGGGACATAAGGCAACGCTGTTCATTCATCTGGAAAAAAAAAAAAACACTTGTATACTTCATGCCGAAACAGATCTTGGGATACTACACCCAGAAATGCGGTCACTGAAGGTGGCGAGAGACGCAGCAGAGAGAGAGGTGAAGAAAAAGTGGTGGCAAAGGAGGGGAGAGGACGGGAGGGACAGAAACGAGGGGAGGTGATGGAAAACGAAAGCTTTATTGATGTGTGAAGATGTGCTCTTAGTGAAGAAGTGCTCTTAGTGGGGAAGGGACGTCTTTTACTTAAGTTCCACTTTGGAAGGCGATAACAAGCAGGTAGGTTACAAAGAAAGAATAAAGGAAGGTAAGGGAAACATCCACCGGCTCCCACTCCCACAGGGTCTCATCCACCAACTGACAACCATGGAACATTCAGGGCACTCACACCACAACATTCCACTCATCAGCATTCCACCAGGCATTCAATCAGGGTAGCAAGCACACAGGACCAGGGAAGGGGAGACACAGGACACAACACATCTCCCTCCTTACGCAAACAAAAGAACATGGTATGGAATGAAGCACAACAGGGACACGATCTGGTAAGGCAACCAAAGCGTTAAGCCAAACAACACTCCGGTCCCAACCAACATCAGAACTCCCACGACCATTCACTCTTTTTTAAATTTGTATTTGGCATTACATAGTTAAATTAATAACTTTTAATACATTGATCAGCATTGCAAAATTACATCATTATATTGTCATTAATCCTTAAAATTTCACGTGGTTGCCAAACATAAAAGTATCGCAGAGTTTGTCCCGGCTAACAGACGAGTGCAGCCCCCAAGCTCTAGTCGCTTTTGTTTTGTCCATAGAGCTGTCATTGCACAGCATTCAAAAAGGAGATGGCTAACAGATTCCAGCTATAATACACAGCAGAACCAGCAAAATCTGTGTTTTTGAGTGACTTTAGTGCCAGCCCCCAGTGATCTAAAACTGTGTTAAATTTGAGGCTCATGTAGTGCCAGACAAAGTGGTTTCCCATCAAGTGCTAGATATAAGAGGGAACCAGCTGTATTTCTCTGATATATAGGGAGAACCATTCATCTGTAGATTTCGAGGCAAAGTTAACAGTTAGCTGCTGATCACTAAAGGCCTCCAGGTATGCCCTCATAGATCTTTTGAATTGGTTGCAATTAATTTCTAAGGGATCACCCTGGGCTCTCCTAATCCATGCATCAGACAAATGAGGGATCCCAAGGTGGAGAGTGTTATGGTAGTTTGGGAGAAAACGTCTCGAACAGCAGCCCCATGAGGGTGTTACTCAGGGTATGAAACAAGCTTCCAGTACAGTGACAGATAGGACTGCGTGATACGTTCTCTTATCGGAGGTAGACCCAACTCCAGATAGAACATTTAATTAGAAACTTAGGGCGGTAGTCTTAAACTCCTTTTAAGGATATTCAATTTAATTCTTGAGACAGCCTCTAAGTAACCCAGCGCCCATACCTCAGCAGCATAACTGATGAGGGGGCGATTTTCATGGAATAGAGTTTGACTAAGGAACCCACAGAGTAACCCCCTCCTTTAGCAGCGAAAGAGCAAATGGCACCAGAAGATTGAGCGCAGCGGACCTTAAGTTTGTTCAGTTGAGCAGTCCTCACAAGTTTTACATTAAAAGTAGTACCCAAGTAAATATATTGGGTTACGACATCATTAGGAACACCCAAAAGGTTCCAAGTGACTTGGGTCGCTCATTTGCGTGGGGATTCGAAGACTATGATCTTAGTTTTGGAGGTGCTCACATTGAGTGAGTTTTCCACCAAAAAAGAGTGGCGTTTATCCAGTGCTATTTCCAGGTCTCGTGGGGTGAGATCAAGGATGATAATGTCATCGGTGTATCCCATCTATTGTACCACTTGAGCCCATAGTTTAGGTGGGTTACAATTTGGGTCCATCAGAGATCTCCTTAGATCTGATAAATACAAATTGAACAGCAGGGGAGCCAATACGCTGCCTTGCCCGAGGCCCTGTTTGTTATGAATCCAGCACAATGTTCCCACATTGCCCTCCAACCGTACTTTAGACCGGGTCTCATCATGTAACATCATGATAATTTTTAGGAGAATGGGTGGAATCCCCCAGTTAGTCAACTTCCCCCACAGCCTAGCGCCATCTACCATGTCGAATGCGGTACTGTAATCGACAAATACCGCATACAGGTCTACTACGGATCCGCCATGATTGCTGGATGATGGCTGTGAGAGCTAACTCGTTGACAAAGGTGGAGCAGCCCTTTCTAAATACAGTTGATTCCATGGGATGATATTTGCAGCCTCAGCCCAACTAGTTAATTCCTCAAGAAGAACCCAGGTGAAGACCTTCAAGGGATCATCCAACATTGCCAAGAGGCGATAGTTTTGAGGGTCAGCATGAGAAACCTTCTTTAGCACCGGAACTAAAATACTATTGTGCCAGGATCAAGGACGTGTTTGAGTAACAGTAATGGAGCAGAAGAGATGGTGAAGAACATCAGCCTGTAGTCCGACATCTGTTTTAATCAGCAATTTGCAAAGACCATCAGGGCCGGAGGCCCGAGATGACTTACTGATGATAATCAGTCTGGCGACTTCCTCCTTATTTTTCTTGAACTTCCAGGCACCAGGCTGGAGGGGGATGTTAGTTGGTCCCAGGTTATTGCCCACTAACGTATCAGTGATGACATTGATCTAGTTGGGATCAGAGACTCCATCAAAATTGAAACAACTCTTGTTATTTCTGTTTACAATCTGCCAGAAACCATCTCTCTCCACTTCTGACATTCTCTAAACTGTTGATGGAGCCTTAGCCATTGAGTGTAATTTGCCATGATAGTTTGCCTGCAGGTAGCAGATTCATTTTGGTCCGAAACAGAGAAGGCCAGGCTACACAACTCTCTTTTTGGGTAGATCATTTTTTGTCTCTGATCATTTCATCATAGCCATGTCTGTGATTTTTGTTTGAGTCAGTAGCCTGCCACTTGTCCCCACAATGTTGGGGAAGATGTTCTTGTTTATGGATACAAAATACTCCTCATATTCTGCCATGATAGAGTTGCCAGGTGCTGATCCATGGCAGATGTGGAAATGGGTCCAAATGAACTGCAGTTTCAAATACCCTATGGGCAGTGGCTGAAGCAGCCTCTATTTTAGTAGAGGTCCATACTACATGGGTCAGAGCACTGTTGATCGAAACAGACCCTGTGGTCCGGTGTTCAAAATGATGCTTCTCTATGTGAAAGGTCAGAACAATTGGCATGTGGTCGCTGTCAGGATGTTGAATTATGGCCATATCAATAATCAAAGAGGGGCCACAAAATCAAAGTCAGTGATGCTGGAGCTGACAGCGGTGGACCTTGTGAACTGCGGTGGACAGTCCGATGGGCGGGCTCCATTCAGCATTCAGATTCCTCTAGATTAGAGCAGTCACCCAATCAATACCATGTGAGCAAGAGCGAACACGGGAAACCTCACCAGGTCTGGACACGGAAAGGATTGACAGATTGATAGCTCCTTCTCGATTCTGTGGGTGGTGGTGCATGGGCGTTTTTAGTTGGTGGAGCGATTTGTCTGGTTAATTCCGATAATGAACAAGACTCCTACATGCTAACTAGTTATGTGACCCTCAGCGCCAGACCCCTGTGGTGTCCCTTTTCAAGGCTGTTAAAAATTCTCTCTGAAATCTAGGAAGGACATTTACTCAAAATGTAGAATAGAAGCAACTAAGCTTCCCGCAGTTTAAATATAACTGTAACATGTGTGATTCACCATTTTTGTTTTATCTCTCACTCCTATAGGCATTATTTGACGTAATTGCCTAGTTAGCTACAACTTTCATTTTCTCTGTAGAAATAAGGGAAGACTCTGAGAATCTTTCGATCAATCAACTTTTGTAATAATATTTTATCGAATTTTGTATGTTCAGAATATTTCTCTCTATCTCTTTTAGTTCCTGTATTGTTCATTTTCAGCTTTGGATTTGCACACCATCATCACTGGGTCTCTTTCACTGTCTCGCTTCTTCAAATATCACTACTTACCTTTGCGCTGTAATCATGCCCACTACACAGAAGTAATTTGTATTGAATTCTTTATGTTTATGTTTACCAATGAGCCACAATCAAAATGTTGTGCCTTAAAATGTTAATAAATTAACATTCATGTCTCATTGAGCACATTCTGGCGGTTTGTATGATCTCTCATGGACACAATTACTATTGCATTGAATTATTTTTTGTTATAGGTTTTAAATTAATAACCACATTAGTATCAACAGTGGCAGCAGTACCTCTTTGTGTGTTTTTAACATTACTTGTGCCCATTCTACTGTCCGTCCAGTAGGGCACCCATTGTTTGCCAGACCTGAGCAATATGGTTCATTTACCTAAACCTCCTGATTGAAGTTACTGGGTATACGAGAATTAAAATCTCCAGTCAGAATGATAGGGGAGGGGGAGTTCACAGAGTCAAGCCATCCCTCGAAATCCTTAAAGACTGCTACATGGGGCAGGGCATATGGGGGATCATAGATGGTAACCAAAATAATGTTATCTCGGATGCTCCAGTAGAGGTCATTCTACCTGCTAGGATACGCAGAGAATTGCAATGGACCTCAGTGAGTAGAAGTGGATTCTTTACCCCCAGGAATAAGCCACATTTCACTCTGCCCATTTTCCTCTTAGCAGCATACTTTTGGATAGTGGGCCACCCATCCAGAACAAAGGGATCCAAAAGCCAAGTCTCCTTTAGAGCAATTATGCCAAAACAATCAATATGATCTAGCAAGCCGTCTTGATCGTAGTAGAGATGATGGTGGCCCCTGGTATTCCAGCTAAGAAAAAAGTGCTGTTAGGCCTTAGGGACTACACAAGAGCCCCCAAGAGCAGATATTTGAGATTGAAGGGATTGGGATGGAGCGGAGGGTGATAGTTATGGTCACGGGCATCAGTAACAGTCATGAGACCTCATCTCGGTTAGCCAGATTAGGAACTTTGTTACAGTGCAGGACGAAGCATTCATATCCAGCTCGAAAAAAGATCGGCCAACCCAAATCTTGAAAAAAGTACACCAAAGAGGTGACAGATCGAGCTTCTTCACATTGGTGCACAATTTCAATATCATCAGCCAGTATAGTTTGCAGTGGGATGATAGAATGGAACAACTCCAAAACATGTGACTGATTTAAATAATCATGGTGATCCTTCCGGAAGAGGCTTCTGATTTGCAGGTCCTTGTTCATATTAGCAGACAGCTGGCCAGGGTTGGGCAGCAAGGATCTAGCCACTACGGAATATGCATTGGATCCGGCTACGATGGTCATGGCAGCGATTTCCTTGGATCCAACCATTGAGGGGCAAGCATTGGATCAGACCTCTGTGGTAATGGCAATGATATCCTTGGGTCCAGTAGTGCTAGGCACTCAGATGGTGGCAGTGGTCGTAGCTTCGGGGATGTTAAACAGATGTTTCAAATTGTAAACAGGAGCTAAATCATGTTGACCTTTATTGCTGGCTAATCCAGCCTTTTGCTTATTTTGACATGGCACCCATCTCTTTTTGCCAACAACCATCAGAGCAGGGCGGGGCAAAGTCAGGTAGAGTAAAGACATATTTGGCACTGAGGTATTTGCATGACTGACCGCATCGACTGTGGCTGGATGGAGGATACTGCAGTTCATGATGGTAAACAATGTTTTCCCAGCACAATTGGATTTGGGTATGCCTTTATAGGAGCCTTCTATGGAGTGTATCGACTCACCCACAATGCAAAATTACATCCTTATGTGATGCCTACAATAGTTTCTAGGCATGGCCACGTCAGCACAGGTCTCTTGTGGTTGGTTTTCATGGGGAGATCTTTTATTTTCTGTTGCCTGTTGATCAGTGACAGCATCTTTGACAGGGAGGCCTGCCCCTTAAAGACAGAAAAAACCCTCACAAGGCCAGAACCACTGTTTGGATCTGGGGTTGTCACAGGGGTACATTTTCTATTACCACAATTTATTTCTCCGTACCTTTTCGCCTGACAGACGACCTTCCTTTTTTTCTGTGAATACTGGACGGCTGAATCACCAGCAGCCAAGAGCACCTTACAATGCAACATTGCTTCTGCAGACGTATTAGGGGATACTGAGGGCTAACATATTTGCTGATCAGTGGTCATCAGCCGCTCGATGTTGACCCCATTTTCTGCTACCTTGGAGGAGTGTCCTAATGGAATAGACTCCAAGAGCTTTAGGGAGCGCTCATGTTTGGCCTGTACAAGGTCTGGTCTGGTTGTTTTAAGTTATTCAAGATGTCATCGGTGCAGGAGAGAAGTGTGGAAAGCAAGTTCTCCAGGACACAGAACCTGGAATCAGAATCACAGATTCTGATACTGTGTGTACGGGTCGGGGATGAGTTGAATACATTTGAAGAATTTAAAAGTGGAAAGCACAGGAAAGGCTTCATTAAAATTAAAAGATAGATTAAGCTCATTCAAAATAATGGAGGTATGCACTTCCACCAATATCACGACTTGTTGGTGAGGGATTTTGTTCCAATAGCTGGAGCGGTGCAAGCATCAACACCACAGTCCCTTGCAGTGGTGTTGCGGTTGTGTTGCGGTTGTCAACCTCAGGAGCCAGAGAAACATCCTTGGTGCCAATAGGTGCCAATAGGATCATTCCATTCATCTTTGCAATCTTTTCATCTTTGCAAATTACAGCGCCAGGCCCCACAAAGATAGAACTTTCATTGCATGCATATATGGGTGGGTCGGAGCCCCCGCCAAGTGCCGTAGGGACAGTCTCAATGAGTTTTGTTCCCAGGAAGGGGACGGACCTGGTCAGCTCACCCATCCTCTGATTACTGAGTTCCATAGCAGTGAGGCTTAAAAAATTATCAGTGGTTAGGGGCAGCTCTCCTTGCGGACTGGATAATAGACTGTTATTTTGTTCCGGATTTGAGATGAGGTGGATCCCTCGTTGTGCCAAACCGGAAGGTCCTACGAGGACATGACTTGGGGGTATGAGTAAGAGAAAGATCTGCTCTTATTGCGTCCTCGACAATGATGGAAAATAGGTGTTTGATAAGTGACTTATCATTCCTCAGGCAGGATGTCTCACCAGAGTCCATGTTGTCCGGCCCCAATATGTTTCCAGTAGGGTCAATCTGGTTCAGTAGTGCGCAAGTAAGTGGGGGGGGGCATTTGAAAATTAGAGTTTGTGTGTGGTAAACATTTGACCAGTAGCGCTGCGAGTCCCCACAGGCTTAGGGCTGATACCAACCCCAACCCTGTCAGCACACTTTGCAGCCGCACTGCAAGAGGCCCGGTGGCTTTGCGCTTCGTTGTTCTGTAAACTCCTTCAGAAATTAGAGAGAAGGATAGTCTTACCACTAAAGCGTGGCATTGGTGTGGTGTAGAAATTTCTTTTTTCAGGCTTCCGGTACAGGACACGAAAAAACTCTGCTCACTCTGTGTACTCCGGGTGGATTGAGCCTTAAGAGTGTATCTCCCCACAGGCAGCACAAACACAACTTCTCCAGGTAGTAGAATGCGAGGAAAGACTCCAAAGAAAGACTCCACCAGAGCATCCACTAAATACAAAACATCCTGCTCACTCCACTTGCTGTGTGGCTCAAGAGTGTATCTCCACCACAGGCAGCATGAACGCCACTCCTACAGGTAGTAGAATGTGAGGAAAAACTCCAAAGAAAGACTCCACCAGAGCATCCGCTAAACACAAAACACTCTGCTCACTCTACACGCTCCATGTGGATTGAGACTTAAGAGTGTACCTCCACCACAGGCAGCACGAACGCCACTCCCCCGGGTAGTAGAATGTGAGGAAAGACTCCAAAGAAAGACTCCACTAGAGCATCCGCTAAACACAAAACACTCTGCTCACTCCATTCCTGAGAACAAGGAGCAATGCTCCCACCAACCTTATCTCCTAAACGTCCTGTAATAGAACAAGGCAAACCACGCAAAACACAGCTCACAGTCTCGTTACAGGCCCATAGCGAGACACTCTGACCAAGGGAACCGGCCCAACACCACAACGTGCTACAAGTCCACAAAATCGCAAGCCGCAAGCATCTCACATCGTACCACCAACAACTGCGGTGCACTGAACGGCAGTACACCCTCAACAACTACATTTCCAGAAACACCATCCAAACCAAAGACACCAGAACACAAGGCATCAGGTATCCACAACAATGTACCAATGGAAAAGAGGCCCACCCCCTCAAGTGTACCGGGTGTCCAAATCAGTGTCTGCAAAAGCATGGGCAGGAATCCCCCTGCCCAAGGAAAATCTGCAGCAAACTCCAGGTGTCCAACACCCCACCACCACACCAAAACAAAACAGGTATGGGTCCAAACCCCCCAAAGTTACGGTGTCCAACACCCCTGGTGAGGTCAGGCACTGCAGCGGACACTGCACCACACAACACACAGCAGTCAGGTCATGCTCACTGGCTGACCTACACTGGTAAACAAACACACACAAGGGTTGGGCTGCCACAAACACAGCAAGTGGTTCGCTATGCCACAGGCTGAGTTTTACATAACATAGACACACACACACACACACATACATAACCTCCTCCCACATACAATGGTAAATGATCCTGGATGTACATGGTACAATATAAATTCTTACTACTTGAGAGTCCATGCTCTAAGCTATAAAGTCCATTAGGTAATGCGCAACAAAATGAAGTCTTCTAAAAAAATGCGACAGAAACTTCCGGTGTTGCAGACCATAGATCAAAATCCAACAATCAATGCATGACATGTCCCATTATGCCATTGTCCGCATTACAGTGTTAACATTTTCCTTTTCCCCAAGTCACATTTATCTTCTAATCGCCTTTCTATAATCCTCTGATGTGAGCATAACACACAAAATCATCTCTGCAACCACGATCACGGGCTGTGGCGCTGTCATCTGCAGTTAAACGCTCCCTCACAGGCAAAACTGCTAAACTTTGATTTGCGGACCACCACACTGAGATGAAATGTGAAGCCTCCGTGGGCACACACAGCACGGTTCATTCCTCACTGCCAGACTCCACGTCCTTAGTGACGCGCTGTGCATCACGCTGTCAACGCTATTCAACGTCATCAATATCATGGAGCTACCGCAGAGTATGGAGCTCTTAGAATCCTCCCAACGGACTTCGAGCCTGGCCTCCACCAGCTCCGAGTCCAGCTCCATTGTGCCCACTCCACCTCTTCAGCAGACCTGGTTTCAAGGCAACTCCTCAAGGCAGTGCCGCACTTCAAAGACGCTTCTCTGGTAAGGCACCTACATCTTTTCCTCTCTCCAGTATCGGTGGTGGCATTTGGGTAGCTTCTTCACCCCATACTCAGTGAAATCTGCTGCAGGGACAGTGGCTGAACCAGATCCCCAAATCTTTGTCTCTCGCATGCTCTCAACACTGCCAGTCAACAGGTGTCTCTCCCAGGCTGTTCAAATCCAACAATTCAGTCACTCCAAGGCTTGTGTAGCCATCTCCGTGGATCTCTTCCAGGCCCCGCCAGCCACCTGAGGTGCCCTGCAGCCCAAGCTGCTCACAGGGCCCTCTTGCTGCCCCTTGAAGCTATGATCTCACCCCAAGCTACTCCTTGCCAGTCCTGTCACTGCTGCTCCACTCTGAAACAGGGTTCACATCATCTCAATGGTGCCCTGGGGCAGTGGATGTTTCCTCTCCTGGTCTAACGCTTCCTTTAATACCTTCAGATGCTGCTCCCTTTGGACAGCTGCTGCAGGTTCCAGGACCTTCCCTCCAAGCCAGCGTGTCGCAGTTGTGAAAATGTGCTCTTAGTGAAGAAGACCTCAGAGACACCAGGTGGGGAAGTGAACTCTTTTACTTTTTACCAAGTGACAAGGTGATAACAAGTAGGTCTGTTACAAGATAAGTATAAAGGAAGGTAAGGGAAACATCTACCGGCTCCCACTCTCACAGGGTCTCATCCACCAAATGACATCCATGGAACATTCAGGGCACTCACACCACAACATTCCACTCATCAGCATTTCACCAGGCATTCAATCAGGGTAGCAAGCACACAGGACCAGGGAAGGGGAGACACAAGACAGAACAAGATGCAATGGGTGAGGGCAGAGAGACATATGGGGAGGAAGAGGAAAAGTTGCTGTTGAGAGGTACTGCAGAGGAGGTGATAAGAAAAATATGGCAGAAGGTGGAGAGTGATACAAAGGAGAAAGGGGGAGGCGTAAGGGGAGGTGAAAGAAATAACAGAGGTATAGGAGGCTCAGTGAAGTGGCATTGCAGCAACAACTAAGCATGATATACAGAACAGCAGAATTATACTGACTACAAACTAGAATTGGAGAGGACGAGGATCACCTGTTGGGCCATCGGTCTGAGAGTGAGGTACAGATAAGACACGTGAATAAGAGAGTAGGAGAAGAACAGAACATTATGTGTCATCAAGGAAGAAACAAAGGTTGTTGGAACTGAAGAATTGAAGGAAGAGAAAGGCAGTGAGGCAAGATAAATGTATAAGAAGTCAAAAGGCTGGTGCCTGTCCAGTTGATTATGCTACAAACTGCTGGACCCAGACTATGCCACCATGCAGAGTCGAGGTTCAGCGCCCCCAATCTAGGTGTTCTGGTCATTGGGGGGGGGGGGTGCCTCAAGACGTTGACTGAGATCCACATAGAAGTTGTGGTCACTTCACACCTCAATAAGGACGGCATCCTGACAAGTGTAATGCAAGAGCATAAATCTGTTACAAAAACCAAGAGAGAATGTTGGGACATTCCAAAATCTCATGAGACTGTGGGGGACTCTTTTGACTGTCAGTGAAGCCTAAGGGAGACAGGGAGGTTGTATACACTAACCTTCTCCTGAAAGCTTGATTGACATTTGAACAGTCCTACTGACCCCCTTGCATTCTGTGTTCTTCAATTAAACTCTTGCACATTATGACATTTGCTTAGAGTTGTTTGTTAATCCCTAAAACATGATAGCACCACATCAGTTTAAAAAAAAACATTGGGTTGGAAAAAATGATGGAAGTTTGAGGGATGCAGCTCTGGAATCCGATGGTGTTTGGATGCAAAATACAGTGAACGAGGGATCTGAGCATGGCTAGATTCTGGGCATTCAAAGAAAGAAGATGTCAACAAAAAATCATACATTTGCAGACAGTCTTGATTACATTTGTTTAAATTACTGCATGAAATGACCCAATCCCATTTTGAAATTTGCTACAATGTTTCCGAATACATTCATCAGATGTTATGTTCATGGTGAAAAAAGAAACTGTATTAATGCGTGTGGTGCAGTTGCAGTGTACATTAAGCCAAGTGTCCTAGCGATCTCGATTGGCTTGGCTAATTGATCGTGATGCCCCCTCACTGGTTCTGTTCAGGCTACCCATTGTGGGCCTTTAGTTGAGAAGTCTGACGTTGGTGGTCAACTCCTTAATGCTGGATGGGAGACCCTGCAGGGCATGCATATGTAAAAATAAGGCGCTCTCAACAAAGATAGAACGCTCAATACATCTGTTAAGCTGAGGGACATTTAGTAGACAGTGAATCTTGCTCACGAGAAAATAAATGACTGTTGGGCTGAAAGGTTCGGCTTTCATGGGAAATGTTTGCAGCAGTCGATGTGCAGACATGTTTGAAAGAGGGCTAGATGTGATGAGATGGAGGCTACAGGTCACTCCAGTAGTTCTATGCTCCCTCACATGGCAGCTCATTAGAGGCGTCAGTTGCTTTGCACATGCACATGTGGGCATCTACTGCAATAGCATGCAATGTTTACTACCCTTTTCTCTAAGTATCATTACTCTGCTACTACCCTGTTGTTGGTGTGTCAAAGGGTGAAGGGGGATCGTGTACACACCCATGTAAATGTACCTTAAGGCATAGTCACAGAACTTTGAAGTCGTCATAGAAACTTTAGTAAACACACATAAGCGGCACCTAAAGATTCCAATTGTAAGTGTTAAATGTGGAGTGACTGAAAACATTTCCCAACATTTTTCTATCCATTTTTGTTCTCTGTCTGGCAGAGGTGAAGTTGCTCTATGCAGTATAACTAGGCATTTTCTTTGTTTTTAATGAATGTCGTATAATTTTCTTGGATTTTCTGGCTGTAGCAAGTTTGTGAATTCGGCTTTGAGGAGTAAGTTATGATTACACGAAAGAGTAGCCTACACCTGTGCTAACTAAAACCAAAAAAAAGTTACTTCTGAATCTGCACCGTAGTGAGATAATGTTTTTATTTGATTTTTTTACATTTGTATAGCGCACAAGGCAGCCCCTAGGAAGCGCACAAGGCAGCCCCTAGGCATCGCGGCGCTGTTACTTGTAGTTACACTTAGTTACAGGAACAGTACATTACATTATGCATTTAGGCAGGTGTAGGTGAGGTAGCTGAGGTCTAGCGTGGTTATGTGAAGAGTAGTGTTTTGGCAGCTTTTCTGAAAGCTAGTCAATGGTGGTGGTCTAACTAAATAGGCAATCATTGGGAATACAAAGCTGGGATGATCTACAGTGGGTCGCTCCACATTGCACAGACAAGATGACGGCCACTCTTTGCTGGAAATGGAAACCCTTACAATGGGAATTGCCAACATAATTCTGGAACGACTGAAAAAGATATACTCACAGCTTGAGGTTTACAGCATTTACGCACATGGTATGAACATTTGCTTTTTTTCTTTCGCACAGGGGAGGGATCATCTCTTGTGAGGCTGATTGGCGACAGAAAACGTGGGCGTGTAGAAGTGAAACACAACGATGAATGGGGAACAGTCTGTGATGATGACTGGGATGTCAATGACGGGCACGTTGTTTGCCGAATGCTAGGATTTTCTCGAGCGCACTCAATCTTTGTTGCACCACCAGGTAACTTAAACATGTTGTATTTATAAAGTGACCCTTGATTATGTAAAACGCCTCATCATGAAGTTGGCGGTTCTGCCAAAAAGTGGCAGTAATTGGGCCACATTACACGGAAGGCGGTAATCCGGGGTGCTATTAGCACCCTGGACCATGCCGGTAAATTACCGGCACCGCCTTGGTGGAAAGGGGAATTACCGCCCTATTCCAAGGTTGGCGGGGCGGTAATTCCCCCTTCCACCATTGCCCTTCCCCATTCCGATTTTTGCCCCATAGGGCATAATTGGAATGGGGAAGGAGCTAATTACGGCACTGCAATTTTGCGGTGCCGTAATTAGCACCAAGGTCCCTTAGCGGGTTGGTTTTTAACGCCTGCAAAAAGCAGGCGTTAAACACCAACCCGCTAAGCGACCTCGTAGTAAGGCGGTAATGGTTAACGGTCACCGTTACCATTAACGGTGGCCGTTAACCATTACCGCCTTCCGTGTAATGAGGCCCATTGTGTTAGTGTCACTTTTGTCGCACCACCAAATTCCAAGTTTGGCGGAATTACCACTTCTGGAACACAGCCTTACCACCACTTGCAATCCAGTGTTAAACCCACGAGAGCAAGTGGCGGTAACAGTAATTCCATATGGCGGTATTCCAGTAAATATACCACCGGAGTACCGCCCAACTCCTAATGAGGATTGTACGTGAAACCAAGATACAGATTTTCCCCTTGAAACCTTCTATAACACAGACTTATTCTGTAATGTTGGCTTAAAATGTGGGAAAAAAGGTTGTTTAAGTTATTATCACAACATCCAACTGTGCTTGTACAGTGAAGTGCATATCTCTCACACACGCAACAATTTAAAAAATATAAAGCAACATTCTATTTTGGATTCCCAAATGTGCTACTCACATGTTATCAATACAGAAGAACCAGGTGATAGCCACACAAATCAAGAATGATTACAAAACATCACTTAGAAAAACTATCAGATGTTCAAGGCTACTACTTTGTGTTGATGCACGATCCTTGATCACTTATACCTAGTTTGCTCTCATACTTAAGTATGTGTTTTATCTATGTCCTCTAAGAGGACACAAGAAACTACTAACATAATGTCTTCCTGTTAAAGTCCTTTCTCTTCTAGGAGGTTAGAAAATGATAAAAGACTAAACAAATGCAACTGGGACCCGCATACAAAGGTTATAGCACAATGTGGGTCATTTGCCTTCCTTTATAAATTGCATGTAAGGTGACAGTGTACGTTTGAACCTATGTACAAAAGATCCCATACCGTGCAATTGTGGACATTTCCAAAAAAGAGCTAACATGTGAAGAGTAAACAATAGGGATCATCGTATTTACTCTTCACTTTTCCAATATGGGTTAGAAACACGCATTGACAATGCCAACAGTTTGGGCTTTTGTGCAGGGATGGGAAATGCACTTGGATGCACTTCCATAGTGGAATTAATTGTCCATCGATGACAGTAGGTACATAATGGTATGAGCCTGGCCATCTAATGGTAGTGCCTGGCACATGCCTAATACTTATACACAAGAAAAAAACTGTTGGCTTTGCCAATGCTTGTTTGTAACAGTCAGTACAAAAGAGAAGGTGGGTGAGGCGCGCACTCCCGGTCCTGGTCAATTGAACCTGTTGTAAAAAATATAAGTAGCTGGGTCAAATCCCAAAATGGACAAAAATTCACAGGGTTAGATCCCTTCTGCTGCAAATCAGGTACTTAGTAATAACAGGGTTAGATCCCTTGCTGCAAATCAGGTACTCAGTAATAACAGGGTTAGATCCCTCGGCTGCATTTCTGTGGTCTGTAGTTGTTCTCCTCCTAGCGCTTTCTTATCTCAAATAATCATCAGGAAGGCTGTTGAGCAGGTGTGTCTAATTAGACTCAAAGGATTCTGGTAGCTGTAGTGAAAACGTTTTTTTCTGTTCAGGTGACCAGCAACCGACACCCCTCCAAAGCACAAGTCCTTCCTAAATTTGGGGGAGGGGAGAGAACCATCTTTATGATTCTCCAAAGTGGGGCACAGTCACCCCGTGGCCCTGCCTCTGGAGCCCGGGACTCCCATAGCATTCAGTACAAAAGAGAAGGTGGGTGAGGCGCGCACTCCCGGTCCTGGTCAATTGAACCTGTTGTAAAAAATATAAGTAGCTGGGTCAAATCCCAAAATGGACAAAAATTCACAGGGTTAGATCCCTTATGCTGGAAATCAGGTACTTAGTAATAACAGGGTTAGATCCCTTGCTGCAAATCAGGTACTCAGTAATAACAGGGTTAGATCCCTCGGCTGCATTTCTGTGGTCTGTAGTTGTTCTCCTCCTAGCGCTTTCTTATCTCAAATAATCATCAGGGAGGCTGTTGAGCAGGTGTGTCTAATTAGACTCAAAGGATTCTGGTAGCTGTAGTGAAAACGTTTTTTTCTGTTCAGGTGACCAGCAACCGACACCCCTCCAAAGCACAAGTCCTTCCCAAATTTGGGGCAGGGGAGAGAACCATCTTTATGATTCTCCAAAGTGGGGCACAGTCACCCCGTGGCGCTGCCTCTGGAGCCCGGGACTCCCATAGCATTCAGTACAAAAGAGAAGGTGGGTGAGGCGCGCACTCCCGGTCCTGGTCAATTGAACCTGTTGTAAAAAATATAAGTAGCTGGGTCAAATCCCAAAATGGACAAAAATTCACAGGGTTAGATCCCTTCTGCTGCAAATCAGGTACTTAGTAATAACAGGGTTAGATCCCTTGCTGCAAATCAGGTACTCAGTAATAACAGGGTTAGATCCCTCGGCTGCATTTCTGTGGTCTGTAGTTGTTCTCCTCCTAGAGCTTTCTTATCTCAAATAATCATCAGGGAGGCTGTTGAGCAGGTGTGTCTAATTAGACTCAAAGGATTCTGGTAGCTGTAGTGAAAACGTTTTTTCCTGTTCAGGTGACCAGCAACTGACACCCCTCCAAAGCACAAGTCCTTCCCAAATTTGGGGGAGGGGAGAGAACCATCTTTATGATTCTCCAAAGTGGGGCACAGTCACCCCGTGGCGCTGCCTCTGGAGCCCGGGACTCCCATAGCATTCAGTACAAAAGAGAAGGTGGGTGAGGCGCGCACTCCCGGTCCTGGTCAATTGAACCTGTTGTAAAAAATATAAGTAGCTGGGTCAAATCCCAAAATGGACAAAAATTCACAGGGTTAGATCCCTTCTGCTGCAAATCAGGTACTTAGTAATAACAGGGTTAGATCCCTTGCTGCAAATCAGGTACTCAGTAATAACAGGGTTAGATCCCTCGGCTGCATTTCTGTGGTCTGTAGTTGTTCTCCTCCTAGCGCTTTCTTATCTCAAATAATCATCAGGGAGGCTGTTGAGCAGGTGTGTCTAATTAGACTCAAAGGATTCTGGTAGCTGTAGTGAAAACGTTTTTTTCTGTTCAGGTGACCAGCAACCGACACCCCTCCAAAGCACAAGTCCTTCCCAAATTTGGGGGAGGGGAGAGAACCATCTTTATGATTCTCCAAAGTGGGGCACAGTCACCCCGTGGCGCTGCCTCTGGAGCCCGGGACTCCCATAGCATTCAGTACAAAAGAGAAGGTGGGTGAGGCGCGCACTCCCGGTCCTGGTCAATTGAACCTGTTGTAAAAAATATAAGTAGCTGAGTCAAATCCCAAAATGGACAAAAATTCACAGGGTTAGATCCCTTCTGCTGCAAATCAGGTACTTAGTAATAACAGGGTTAGATCCCTTGCTGCAAATCAGGTACTCAGTAATAACAGGGTTAGATCCCTCGGCTGCATTTCTGTGGTCTGTAGTTGTTCTCCTCCTAGCGCTTTCTTATCTCAAATAATCATCAGGGAGGCTGTTGAGCAGGTGTGTCTAATTAGACTCAAAGGATTCTGGTAGCTGTAGTGAAAACGTTTTTTTCTGTTCAGGTGACCAGCAACCGACACCCCTCCAAAGCACAAGTCCTTCCCAAATTTGGGGGAGGGGAGAGAACCATCTTTATGATTCTCCAAAGTGGGGCACAGTCACCCCGTGGCGCTGCCTCTGGAGCCCAGGACTCCCATAGCATTCAGTACAAAAGAGAAGGTGGGTGAGGCGCGCACTCCCGGTCCTGGTCAATTGATAAATCGAGTAGCTGAAGGCAGACCTGGTTAAAACATTTTCATTGCACAAGTACCATGTTTGCAGCTCCAATTAAGTCATTAACTCTCAGAAAATTGCTTTGCAGAAACACTAGCAGACACTTTGGGTGCAAAGTTTGATGGTAAGGCTTGAATAAAGAGAGCTCAAGAGTTCCCACAAGGAGGTGTTTTGGGAGGGGAGGGACAGGAACTGGTTGGGAATGGCCATAGGAATTAGCATGGCTATGGGCAGTCAATGGGTTGGCAAATAACCAAACAACACCTACAAGAGGTGTGTCCCCTCCCCATGTATGCCACCTAATAGACCAAACTTAAAATGTAAATGATGCCTGCCATTATCACTTTACAGGCAGCTTATACAATGGATTTCAATGAATCTGTCTGCTTTTAGCAGGTGCAAAGGTCGGGTGGATTCCATAGGAATCCTCTGGTTTTCTGCCACCATGTAAGTCACGTGCTGCCAGAAAAGTATGGTACAGTTTGAAAGGAGACCTGAAGAGTAGTACCGGAATGCCTACCCCTACTCTTCCTTTTAATGGCACCAGAACGCCACGGACGTTAAATGAAAGCATGAAGAGCATGTGCCTTGCTTTTACGCTTTACTATAACGACTCGAGGATTAGACGTTGACCACTCACGTATGTATTTTCTGTTCTGCTGAATGCACATCTAAAAAAGAGACACATGAAGATACATGAAGAAAATACAAGTATTATGAAGAGAAAAGAGAGAGAGCAGAAATAGATACACATTAATAATTTCGCTGAGCTGACATATTTTGTTTGGCAGCACAACATTTTCTGTAAAAATGTTTCTGTGTAAAATATATTTCAGCCAAGAGTTGCATTTGTATTTCTTTCTAAACATTAAGCTTATTTTGTCAGGAAATTCTCTATAATAATGAATAGAATATGTTTGCATAGCAACAAAAGTTGTTCAAACTCAGGTACAGATATTTTCCAGTTAAAACTGCGATCCCACTTTATTTTAACAGTTACAAAATGCAGACTATAGCCAACAAAACAGGTTCAAAATCCTACATTACTTATTCTGACTAGTTTTGCTTTTTGTGAGGAATCACTTAAGTGTGATATGAATCTATATAAGGCTCAGCGGTATGGCCCAAATGAATCCAATACCGTTCAAACAACTGTAACACCATGGCCAGCTAATCTAACAAGGGGTGGTGACTAGTAGAGCGTGCGTGGAAGTGCCTGAATACAACACATTTATATAACTTGACAAGTGATTGACTTAACCGAGTCTGGATAAACATCCCTGAAACACTGTACCCCTCTTTAAATGGCTTCAAACTGTACCACCCTACCATACATTATCATATATTACTAGTCAACAGTCTGGAATGCCTGTTTGAAAATGTGACCTTGCTGATCAATGCCTGTTTACACAATGGTGAATGTCTGAGGCCTTTTAAGCAAGTTATTGTTCCTTGTGCTAAGCAAAGCTTCCTTGCGCTTGGCTATTATAGAAAACATTCTCCAATCTGGACATTAACTTGCTTGAGAGACAATAATATCCTCAGTGATGTCAAACCAGGAATCCGACCCCATGGAGGGTTTGATACTGTAATCATGGACATATTATTGATTCTGGGAGGCCCTGGTCGACCAGCTGCTTTAATTCTTCTGGTTCTGTCAGTGGTATTTAACACGTTGTGCAAAACTAGTATGCCTAATCAACTGAACTAGGTGCTGGGCATTCGAGGGGGGTGGCACTGTCCGGGATTTCACCTGGATTTTGTTCTTTGGGCTAACTAAAAAGCAAGTTCTACAGTGTAAGTTACCCTACAGAGATCCTGTTGAATTGGAAGTTTGCCAATTTGTGCCTCCTTAATTCTGACACATCTGGGGGCCCCTTTCTGGCTATGCAGGTCTGGGGGGTGGCTTTTCCCAGTCATTCTATCTGTGCTCTTTTCCTGTATCCACTGTACAGAAATGTGGATGCGTTTTCAACAGTGTAATGCCTTTTGAGCCTCAGGTCAGCACAGCTGTCATATTAGCTGCTTAGGCCCAATCAGTCTTTCAGAAATGTGCCCCTTGCTGTCTGAAAATCACCTTACGCTCTTGGTTGAGGCTCTATCTATTCCCTACCTGCCAAAGTTTGCCCCCACTGTATTAAAGTCTTCTAAATAAACGTGTGGCGGTTCTTCAAGTTATGCAACTCAGAGTTATCTGGGTTATGTTTGGCCTAAGAAAATATAATCATCTTGCTGTCTTTTTTAGCACCCTTGATTGTTTACCCTTTGAATAAGTATTCAATCTCCAGTTCTGTGTCTAGTGAAAAGACCAAGCACCAGAGTGCCTCTCTCACACTCTTCTACACTGGTGAGATGTTTATGATGCTGGTCTTAGAATTAGGCCTGCTATTTTTTTAATTTTGCCACATTGGTGGAACGATGTTACAAGCGCTGGTCAAAAAGCTCAAGAACAGCCTACCCTTTTGTCTAAGAGAGGCGCCTCTACTGACTCTTTTGAAAAAGAAACTTAAAGGTGAACATTCTCCTCAGCTCTGATGTGATTTATGTGCATCAGTAGAGGGAGGAGCAATTGTCTGAACGTTAGGACCTCATCCCATTGGCACTGGTGGCTTCCCAACCTCCAGTCATTACACAACCACTTGCAACTCTTTCCGTCAACCTACTCCCTGCAGCAATTCTTAATGATTTCTGTTCTTTCATGGAAGGAATGTGACAACTTCCTCATTTATAGACTATTAAATCTGTCCATGGCTGCATAAAACACAGAAGGAGAGAGCTGGAGTGTTGTTTGTTTTGGGAGGTCTGTCTACAACCTCTATTCCTGCTTGCAGTGTCTGCATTACCAGCTTTCACCTTTAAAAATCCAGCTAGGTCGCGGAGCGAAGCGGAGTGAGCTGGAGTGTTGTTTGTGTTGGGAGGTCTGTCTACAACCTCTGTTCCTGCTTGCAGTGTCTGCAGTTCCAGCTTTCACCAGCTTTTGCCTTTAAAAATACAGCCAGATTGCGTTGTGACACACAGTGATCTGGAGTGTTGTTTTTGTTGCTTGTGGGGCTGGTGGGCGGTTAACTGTCTCAAGATGGAGCCAGCTTTTAAGGTTTTTGCCAGGGACCAGACTTCAGTCTAAATCACAGGTGAGCACTGCAAGCATCACGCTTAAAGCTTTACCTACATCTTTCAAACACCTCAAACCGCAGCCACCCTTGATGCCGGGGCCTGTGAAGGGTGGGGACCAAAGGGATGGGATTGGGGCACCCTCTAAAAGATGCCCGCACTTGGTTACAGGACACTTCTGATGGAACAGAATGCTTGGGGCTATAGGATGCTATGAAGGGCAAATGCACCACAAAATCAGTCGATGTCCTTTTACCTACAAGCCTTCTTCGACCTTTCAACTCCGGCCAAAATGCGGACAAGAAGTGCATTAATGAGCAAAACTTCCCACAACGCCAGTTCTGGACTTTACGGATGCCAAGCATTTACAAAGTGAAGATCTATTATCCCGATCCTTCGGGACGTCAACTCTCCAACCCATGAATTGCACTATACTGGACCCCTGAGCCCCAAATCCTTTACGGTGAGGGATGACATCAGATTTCTACCACTGTCTCCATGGATTCTTCTAGAAGTCTGACTGAGACGATCACAGAATAAAAGACCGATCCACAGTATATGGCCATTACTTGGCAGTCACTGAAAGAAGAGGTGAGAACCCTTTCCGGTTGGAGGGATGATGAAAATTCCATGCTAAACCCGATGACACGACAACCACAGCTCAACCCCTTTGCCACTGGCTTAGCTGAGACGGCCACCTCCCTGTCTGGGGGTGAGGCCCGGGATTCCCTGAACTTACCCTGGTTAGCTCAACATCTCCCGCCCCGAAAGATTAAACACAGAAGGATCATGGCGCCCTCATTCTACCGACCAACAAAGGCTTATCTCATTTTCTACAGACCAAGGAGGTATTCGCTCGCCTCATCAAGACTTGCAGGGCACTTCCCCGTCAACCCTTCAAACAGATTTGTCATCTTTGCCTTGTTTGATGAATTACCCGAGCAATGGAGAGAATCTGTCTGGCTACATCTTTCATTGTGACTTGATGAGTGCCATAACCACCTCTCTTTTACCATCCATCAAGCTTTATGAAACAATGAAGGAGACAAGCAGAGAACAATTACTCTGCTTGCCTTGATGCACTCCAAAATCGTATTAATTGAAACTTTCATTACTTCACTTCAATCAAGAGTGGACCAAGAGATCTAATGTTATATGAGGATACAAAGAGGGAACCAAGACGCTTTGGATCTTGAAAGAGCTGAAAAAAAAGACTTACTGAACTCAGTTCTGGACTTTCTCCAACTAAAAACAGCATCTCAAAATAGAAAGGCCACTTCAAACAGGATGACCAGAGCCAACCTTCCCGAGAAAGGAACCCGCAACCCTTCCACAGCTCTCCCTGGCACTCTTGATAAGCCTTCTCATAAAGCCATTGACCCTGATTGTCCTATACCGCTTGATCTGGCTGCGGGAAAAACCTCCTTTGCCCCCCGCATCCCCAAGGCCTCAACGATTGAACCAAAAGTTGAAAAGGTGATCGACCTAACTATTAACAAGCAACTGTGTGGTTTAACAGCAACGTCATCGAATTTCTACACTCTTTCGACCACTGAACCTGCATGGCCCAATGCCTTTTCCATCTTTGGCCAAAGGAAAAAAAGAGGAAATTAACCAGGGAGAAAGATAGTGATCCACCACAAGGCAAGAAACCTAAACACCAGCCACGACTACAATTCAAGTTCCCGAGGTGGCAGGTGTAACTAACCAGTTCTTCCAGCCTTTGTCCCTTCCCCACTCGACATAAATCAACACTCTAGAGGCCTGCATATAACTGCTCTACTTACACCTATGATGAGGTGCATTCTGTAGATGAAGAACTGTCAGTTCTCCTCCTACCCAGCCCTAGGCCAACCTTGCCTAACCCAAATATTCTACCCACTCGAGACATTCCTAAGAAGCCTCAATGGCCATGGGATATGAAAAAGAGGAGTCCATTCAAGGACATAATCACCCATCCCAGACCAACCAGACCAACAAGCCCATCCCAGACTTTAGCAGAAAGACGGAAAAACGCAATGGAAAAGTATGATTTGACGGATGACATAAACTCATGAGGTCAGCTAACATTGAAGTATATTCTGGAGCACAAGACGAGAAGGACTAACCGCTTGGATCCCAGGAGTAATAAGTCCCTTCTAACAGGGATAGTCCATGGGGTCACAACCCCCAAAGACCTTCAGGTTCTTCACCTATAAAAGTAGTCCTGGAACGCCTTCTACCTGCCAGTGCCGGCTTGATTTTGAACCGTGCAACTATTATGCGACTCTTGCACAATGTTCCCTTGTTAAGATTCCTTAAAACTGAGGATATCTTGATAGTCAATTTTCCAAATGAACATTCGACAAACAGTGTCATACTACTTCTACGCTTCCAAGGAGTGAACACTTAGCTTCTAGAGGTGGCTCACGTGCTACTGCCAATGGGATTTGACTCGTGAACATCTGTCTTTGGTGCCATTTCGACCCCTAACGAGAGGCCCTGAAAATAGGCCTCATTCGCCCACTAACTTCTCGGGCTTGCTCGCTCCGAGTCTGGTTGGTCCTCCAAGTTGGAGCATTATCAAAACACTGCCTGCCCCTTGGTCAAAGTTCTCCTCGAAGGTCCATCAAAATTGCCAAACAGACGTTCGGAAGTCACGCTGAAAATCGCATTCAAGTACACGATCTCTGACGAGCGCATAATTATTCACAATACGTCAGTCAAAATAACAGACACTGAGAAGGGATTGGCGGCGGCTGGCTCAAGAGTGAACCAGTCTAACGAATAGCCACAAAGACCTCTGCGAAAGATGGTATTCTGGAACACGAGAGGATTGGCACATCTTTCCAACAACACCGACATACACAAAGCTGGACTGGATATCCTATGTTTGCAGGAAACTTGGCTTTTCAAAGCCCCTTGCCTTGATGGGTCCAGTACCTTATTTACTCCTGCTTGGGAGTGAATGAGGTCGCATCTCGGGGACATTGCCACCTTCATGAAAAACGGGTCTGGGCAAACTAGGTGCAATAGGTGCGTAGAAAACTCCTTTTCTGCAAATAATCAGCTTGAAAGAAACCCCTGAAAACCGAACCTCTAAAGGTCTTCTCATCATTATATACTGGAAGCTGGCTGTCTTAACCACGGGCCACTTTTTAGATCTAGTGGATCACTGGACTCATCGATTTGAGCAAGACTTTAACATTGTGGATGGTTACCTAAACTGTCAATGTATTGACCAAACAACTGGTCTCCCCCCACCCCAGTGGGAATCCAGAATCCCAGGGGATGTGAGAGCTTCTGAATGGTGAAACGTGATGTCAGGTGGTGACCGCCACATCCTCAACCTCCAAATTGACATTGTTTAATGGACCTCGATCTAGTATACTAGACTACGTCATCCTTTCTAGCCAACAAACCCAGAAAATCTTATCTTTGAAAGTAATCTGGAATACCAATAGCAATCATGCACTACTAAAACGCACATGGAAGGGTGGGTCCAGTTGTCAACAGGAAATCTTTAACGTGGATCTGGATACTCCCCACGGCACCAATTGCCTCTGTAAAACAGTGTGGTTCTCCAAGTAAGCTATTGACATGCGGATGCAAGGTTAGGGAGTAAACTATGTTCCTCTCAAACAGGAATTGAAACAGCGTCCAAGAGTTGCCCTATCACTGGAGGCAGCCAGCAAGCACGTTCCTAACAAGAGAATCGCCTTTGAAAAAAACTCCCAAACAAGGACATCAATATGATTACCAGGAAGCAAGAGCCTCAACAGCTAAATGAAATAAGAAAAATGGAAGCAAAGGTTTAAAAACTGGTTGGCTCTATACAAAGCGGATATGATACAACAGGATGCTGAACAGATGCTCAAGGCCCTCATTAACAAATATGCCAGATCGTTTTGGTGACTGCTCAATGGACGACAGTTAGGTGGTGGCGACCCACTTCTCCACACAGTCTCAGAAGAAGCCTGGACAGATTTCTACTAGTATCTATACAAACTGAGGGACAGTTCTCTCCAAGTTCCATTAGAGAAGCCAGGCCAGGGATGGTCATTCCAGCTTGACCTCCTCAACATGGAACTCTTAATCAAAAAAGCTAATCAGTCTACAGCTCTGTGTCCCAATGGGATTTCCAACTCAATGATAAAGGAAACTCCTGAGAACTGGATCCCTTTTATACACAAATTGTTCATCCAAATTATGAAGCTGTGCACAATACTGGACTCATAGCGTTCTGCTATAATAGTTCCTGTCTTGAAGCATTGATCCAGAGTTGACCCCTCGAACTATCGGCCAATAGCGCTCCTTGATTCTGTGGGTGAGCTATTTGAGGAATTTCTTTTAAAACTACTCCAATGCTATATCAAAGAGTCCAAAAGAGAAGATCCCAGTTAGACAGGATTTGTGAAGGGGGTTGTCACATAACTAAACCTCCCCCTGATCAATTTCCTGAAAGCCAAAGCCTTTAATGAGAAAATAAAAATCTATGTTGAATTTATAGACATCAGACTTTTGATAATGTTGACCACCAGTCCCTGTGGGCAAACCTGGAGGTATGGCAATGTCCCACTGATCTACTAGAAGCCATAAAATCCCCCTACGAGTGCACCAGCGTCAAGATCCGGCTTGGTGCTCACGGTCTCCTGTCTCGGTCAATCGACACATCTGAGGGTCTGAAGCAGGGTTGTCCGCTGGCACCCACCATGTTCAGCCTGTTCCTCTCAGACCTCAAAGAAGCCTGGTCTATAGCAAGACTGTTTCCTCCAAAGCTTGACAGAGAACCGGTAACGAACCTGCTCTTCGCAGACGACAACCTGTTTTACTTAACTCCTATCGGTCTTCAGAGGAGCATTGATGTGTTGGATGAATACCTAACAACAAATTAACTCGCCATGAACCCTGCAAAGACCACTATTATGATATTGGGAGACCGTGGACATGTTCTGAAAAGGGTGCCCAAGTGGTTTATCAGGATAAAACCCTTAATACTGGCAAAAATAAAGTCACATATCTTGGCATGCTCATTAATAACAGCAAGTCACATCTCCCACGCCAGAAGGGTTTGCGAGCGAAACTAAAGACTTTGACTACTCAGGGGAGACTGATAAACAGAAAATATGGGAAATTCTGCATAGAATCAGCCGTGGCCTTTTACAAGACAAAGGTCACGCCTGTTTTAACCTATGGATCAGAAGGTTTCCCCTTTACCACCTGGTAATTATGGCCCTCTTTGGAAGGGGCTTTTTGGCAGAAAATCATACAACTTCCCAACTTAATACAGACATCCATGATACGGTTCGAAATAGGGTTAATTTCTTTACACGCCAAAGCGACTTGGAAGTCTCTTTCGCTCTACAGAAAACGCTGGTTAATCGACATACCAAAAGCTTACCGAATTCTGGCAAGAGTGATGAAGTCGAAAGAAAAACAACTTTATGACAGAATGGAAAACTGCTGCCAGTCCTTGCATGACCACTTTGGGGTTAAAGTGGAGGATTTGGTCACTAACCCGGCAAGGGTTAAATGGAAATTGTGGCAAGATGCCTGGGTGAAGACAATCAACGGGAAAAGTCTATATAGGCAGGAAACCACAATGAGAGGAGATCACAAGACCTGGGACTCTCCCAAAATACCTATCCAAATTTCCAAACAGTTGGTATAGGTTTCAATACATGCAGTTTAGGATGAACATATGCCCTACTCGCCAGAATCTATCGATCTATAACCATCACCGCAGTTCAGAAGATTGCAAGTTTTGTCAACAGGAGGGGACAACAGAGATGCTGAAGCACCTCATAATTTCATGTACGGGCCTAACAGAGACGACAACACTATATTTCGGCTCTCTGTTGGCAGAAAGACACATAGACATGGCTAAGGACCTCTGGCACCTTTTACAGTGAGGGGACTTCTTCCCTGCATTATTCAAAGTTTTTGACGAGGATGCTGTGAATTAACCAGAGATCGATACACAACGATGTGTGGGCAACACGAGGACAGAAAATCAGATCTCTGTCCCTCTAAAAGGATAACTCGGCTTGTATTTGAATTTGAAAATGTTTAGGATGGAAACAGATATGACAAAAGGTTTGAAATAAACCATATGTTTAATAAAAAAGAAAAAGAGAAAACACAGAAGGAGTGACCTGGCACGCCATTGGATTTCTTTAATGGAAATATCCAGAAGATACATTTTACGCTCTCCCGGATTGCCTTTGTGTTTCTATTTCGATTTACTCTACACCTGGGATGTACAGTTATTTAAGTGCACTTCTATGACTGCAATGTGGACACCATTCTAGGGAGGTCAAGAATATGGATCTTGGTGAGTAATCCTCTTTGTCCAAACATTCAGACAAGGGACATTTTAATAGGCTTCTCAAGATAGCTCCTACAGTGAGGGAATTCAGGGATTTATTGCATAGAATTGCTGTCTGCCTAAGTCTAAAAATTGCCTTTTTGCGCCTCGTCCTCGTCCTCAATTTCCCTGAGCCAACATAAGGAGCCATTGAGTCAGGGGGCAGGGCTATATGAGAATGAAGTTCATTCCTGTCCTAATGCAGACCATCTGTTCATCTGCTTGCTGCCCTCAGCTGGCCAGCAGGCTATTTCCCCCTATTAGAAGGATCCTTCCGATGGGGCCAGATTTGCATAACGGGTCGTGTGAACTTCCTATTTGCCTGATAAAGGGCCATAATGATAATGATACGTTATTTATGTAGCACTTTCACCAAAGCACTTTACATAGAACATATTGACATAAAATATCACCCAACCGAAGTCGATACTCATTTATCAACCTGAGGAGGATGAAAAGGCTGAGTTGGCCTGGCACAGATCGAACCTGCGGTCTGCAGATGGCACACAGATCGAAGCAGCGAGTGCTCAACCTGCTGACTCGTTTTACCCTATCTCTAAAGGAATCTCAAAACTGGACTCACAGATTTATCTAATGCTAAGTCTTTTTACGATGACAAGTACCTGTGCTACCAAATTATGACCATGAATTCAATCATTTTCTTCAGCAGAACGCATTTATTCACTAAATGAAAGCATGCAGGCAGATGACTACATCACATTTTATGCCTATTTTACTTGTACAGCATTCTGGTGCAATTTGGTGCAATGTTTACACTGAAGAAGAATATGTAAATACTAATAAATACAAAGAGGAGTACAGAAAAAGCTGGTTATGCATTCGTAGCTGTTCTTTGTTTTGGAAAGTATGAATCATTTCGGAGTACATTAGATAGCATCAAGTTCCACATCAAATAGTTTATTTCAAAAAGCAAATATTTTAATCTATCCTAGGTACTTTTTTGCATAAAGCAATGCGTGTGTGATTGTCCAACAAATACTGTTCCTAAGGAAGTTTCAAATGTGTACCTCATATCACGTCACATAATTTCAAAGTAATCTCACCATCACGCTATGTATTGTCTTACTTGATACTTTAATGCTTTATATGTTAGGCTACCGAGGCCACCCTGCCTAGCTGTTGGGAGTGCTCACAAACATGTCATGCAGCTGGTCCACCAGTAAACCATGCGGTTTACCCAGGAGGATAGCTCAGCGGCCACGTGTTTGCCTTGGAAGCAAGACGACACGAAGCAACACAGGTTTAATCCCCGGGTCCGTGCTTAGAAACCTCTGGGTATTTAAGCGCGTTATAAATACGCAACTAAGACAAAAAAAACAATTACGCAACTAAAAGAAAAACTATTCCTGTAACAGCGCCTCGAGGCCCACGGGCTGTGTGAGCACTTTAAACATGCAAATAAATAAATGATGGGCAGAGAACATATTACCTAGGTTAAATGTACCTTGTATTTAACTAGTTAATGAAATATTGAACTTTAACTACATTGCCTAGTGAAGACAGATTTGTAATTACACAATTACTGTGCTTGATCCTAAAGAGACTTCTTGTGGGCTGATAGAAATGCTGTTTCTGACCTTAGACAACTGATCGCCAATTTGACAGCTCACATTACACAATGGGGGTCATTCTGAGTTGCGCGGTAAGGGTTAACGGTCACCGGTAAGGAGACCGGTGCCGTTAAAACCTTACCGCCCAATTCCGAGGTCCCTTAGCAGGAGCCGCAAAGAACGTGTGGTCTGATCACACGTCCTTTACGGGTCCCGCTAAGGGACCAGGGCGCTAATAACGGGCCTGCTATTCACAGGCCCGTAATTAGCGCCTTCCCTATTCCCATTGAGCCCTATGGGGGCTAAAATGGGAATGGGGAATGGTTGGTTGAATGGGGACTTACCGGGTCTGCACAGGTCAGAATGTCCCAGTAAGTCCCATTCAACTGGACCCGGACCCGGTATTGGAGGCAGCCATGGCTGCCTCCAATCTCGGAATGAGGCCCAATGTCAGACTGAGTGTGAGGTTAACATGTGGAAGAACATTTCTCCCTAGAATGGTGGTTAATTATATTTTAACAAAGGTTGCAAAATTGGGCCCAATATCCTTCATTACCATATTTCTGCTTAACAATATGACTTTGGTTATGTTTCTGTGCATTGTTAGTCTTACCATTTTTTTGTTGTTTATTATTTTGGCAAAAAAACAGAATGAGCCTCATTACGACCCTGGTGGCCGCGGTATGAATGGTGCTGGTAAGGTACTGGCACCGTTCATACCCGGCCGCCACATTACGAGCAGACCAGGATGCTAGCAACGGACCTGTCATTAACGGGTCCGTTGTTAGCATCCTCCCCATTCCCATTGGGGCTCAAGTGGGAATGGGGACGTACCGGGTCTGGGTCCCGAAAATGGGAATTACTGGGCCCGCAAAAGTCGGAATGGCCCAGTAATTCCCTTTTTTTGAGACCCGAACACGAGTTTGGAGGTAGCCATGCCGGTAATGACAGCATGGCTACCTCCAAACTCATAATGAGGCCCAATGAAGCTGCATTTGGGTGGGAATGCTGCACTACTTAAAATCCAAAAATGTAAAAAAGAAACCTTTTTAAAAGGTGTTTATGTGAAAATGCAAATGTGTTTTGTACTTTTATTTAAAACATTGTTACATTTATTGCCTATGACAGGTACAGGTAAAATCTGGTTAGACGATGTTAAGTGCATTGGAACAGAAGCTTCAATCTTTGACTGTCCGAAAAAGCCAGTGGGAGCCCACAACTGCAATCATAATGAAGACGCGGGAGTCCAGTGTGTGGAATAGGACTCACATTGGAATCTCTACTACAGTAATGCATTTGCAAGCCTATGATCATTTTTTAATTTGTAAATTATGAACAATAACCTGGCGAAATGGTAATTTTGAAATGATGGTCTTCCAGACAAAGAACAACTGGGAGTTTCCAGAATGTTCTGAGAAAATTCCATACAGAACTCATTTCTATTGCACTTTTCCATTTGATTTGCAGGGACTATCCTGCCATACCCCCATTTATATATAGATATGTATGTGGAGCAAATGGTAACTCTGCCTTGTACATAAATGAAATGTATCTACTAGAATATACTATTAAATGCAAATAAACATGTATATGACTTGGTTATTTTCTGTTGTTCATCTTTGACATGATAAATTGTTTGACACATGTTGCTCTGAATGACATGAAATATGCAACCATGCTTCTGTCAACTGTTAAATAATATTGCTATGAAAATACAGGTAAATCCTTAGACTTACAGTTCCCATTAGTTCACCCTAAGGCTGACTTCTAGGCTTGTCTGCATGTTTTGACACTGTTGATCACGCTTTATTATTATCCTCTCTTTCTTCTTTTGGGTTCCCAGGGTCTGTTCTCACTTAGTTCTGGTCATACCTCTCCCAAAGGACGTTCTCAGTCTCTTGGACAGGGTCTTTGTCTGACACACTCCTGCTTGTTCAAGGTGTTCCCCAAGGCTCGGTCCTTGGTCCTTTGCTCTTTTCTCTGTATATCTCTCCATTGGCTGAACTTATCTCATCTTTTCTTTACACAGACGATACTCATCTCTTCCTTACCTTCTCATCTTTCACTCCGGACATCCATAATAAACATACCACCTTCCTTTTAGCCATTAACTCTTGGATGTTGGAACATTTTCTTGTAGTAAACTCTGCCAAATCTAAGGTACTTATTTTTCCGGCCAATACAATCCCTCCTCCTCTTCCTCCATCTTTTATTTTGTTTCCTCCTTCTCAGCTACCTATTTCTTCTACGGCTCGTAATTTGGGACTTTACCTAGATGCTGATCTATCTTTTAAGTATCATCTCTCTGTATCTTCACGTGCCTGTCCGTATCAATTGTATAACATTCATAAAACAAATCCTTTCATAACTTTCGATGCCACTAAACTTCTCATATCTTCACGAATTATTTCGCGACTCTTTATATTCTTTTTTTTCGTGCTTCACTAAAGTCCGATTGTCTCCAATCTGAAATACAGGGCTGATTGCCTTTTGTTATTTGCATTTCCCATTTTTATTGTACTGTTTTTATGATCCTATGTACAGTACTTTGGTTTAAGGCGCTATATCAATCACACAAAAAACACAAGAAAAAAATATAAATACAAGAGCTATCTGTCGGTTTCCATAGTCAGGGTGTCCTTCTGTTAGTGGTGTTGCTTAGTGAGTAATCCATGGTAATGTAGTCGAAGCACGGCACCATTATTGACCATCATTGACATATAATAATTTTGAGGATGGCAATCTGTGCTCACTGATGTGTGGACACTGGGAGGCTTCAATTGTCAATTGGGATCAGCCTTTTTGTAAACAGATACAGCAATATATGAGCATTAATTAAACCAGGCGAGTGTCGATCAAAGCTGATGTTTGGCCTTTATTTTGGTAAATAGAATGTGATCCATTATCCATATGAGGTATCAAGTCCTCACACCCACCAGCATGCCTCTGCCTTGCAGTGCGCTGCTTCTTCAAGGGATTACACATCCACACTGCTGCATCACTATAAGCCATTTACAACCTTTGAGCTGTTGTCTTCTGCAGTTCATACCTGCTTTCCGTGAATATTTTTTCTATTTGCCACCTACAGTGCTTGCTGACATATGCACCAATTTTACAAACGCCCGAATGGCGCTAACATATTCAGGAATCTGGTTGTCACTTGACAATAAAAAAAAACAACATATTTGTGACATCCAAAAAGGTTCTTATGTACCAAATTGACTTACCTTAAAGCATATCATGCTGCAAATTTGTCACTGACATGGCCCTTCCTCTACTTTCGGTGACCTACTCATTACTCATTACTCATTACTCATACTTAATAACAACTCAGTTGTGATGTCACAATGCCTCTTGCTTCAGCCAACACAGAGCAGAATTCTAACTGCAATGGCAGCAAATGATTAAACCCATGATAATCTTTAGTATTTGTTTCTTGTGAAAAAAGCTTTTTGTGTCACTTTGCAGCTGTTATCTGATAAGGAACTGTCCATAGCAGTATGTTTATTTTGTGCACTACAGATGTTTAACACATTGGAGCAAGAATCAACATGTTATTATTTATTTGAAAGCTAAACATGAAACATCTTTTAGATGCATATTTCATTAACATGCTTAAACTATGTATCTGCAACATTGTTTTTTCCACATTAATTATATGTATTAGCAACTGAAAGAGCTATTACATTTAATCAAACACGTTGTCAGACATTAAAGGGGATGACAACCGATGGTCATGTATTATAAGGAATTTAACATCCCTTACCATACGTAAGAAGGATAGTGCAAGCCACCTCAAACTTTCTTTGACATTGTAAAGGAACTCATCTTTTGGCTTTGTTTCTGTATTTGGTCACAAATCTCCTTGGTGACTTGCAATCATTTTATAATGTATGGTTTGGGGTACTTCTTCCCAGAAATTGCATGGCTATTCTGGCCTGCATAAATGCTGTCTTCACTGTGTCATTGCATTTTTTACTGAGCATCAAGGATAAAAGAAACATAAATGTTTCACGTGGTTGGAATGACCTACATTGGTGCAGCCATTCTAGATATATTTTCTTACTGTGGTCTGCCATTTTAACTGGGAATAAAGGGAAAAGTAAATATGGTAAGTGTTCTTACTTGGCGAGACTGGCCTACATTGGTGCAGTCAGTAAATATTTTCTTACTACAGCATTGCATTTACTTGCATTGCCAGTAAAAATTAATGGCTGTAGCAACACAATATTCACTGACTGCACCAATGTAGGCCAATCTCGCCAGGTAAGAAGATTTGCCATATTTGGGTGTTTTACATGTCCATACTGGACTACATTGGTGCAGCCATTCTGGACATGTTTTCTTAGTGTGGCCTGGCATGTTTTAATGGTATCAAAGGTAAAGCAAGCATGATTAGTGTTATTAGGTGGCTAAACTAGCCTGAATTTCTGCACCCAGTCTGGATATATTCTCTTACTGTGGCATGGCATTTTTACTGAGCATCAAGGGTAAAAGAATCATGATACAGAAGTATGTTTGTATATAGTAATGCTGGCAAATATTGATGCAGCCTGCATCAGCATGTATGGGCACAGCCAGCATGAATGTTTTCTATACTGGCATATATTGTGGGCAAAGGCATCATGGGAATGCTCCTCTGCACTGTAGGTGACTTGCAAAGATTTTTGTAATTTGGTACCCTACAATACAATGATAAACTGTGTGGTTTTTACCCAATTTTCCACTGAAAGCATACTCGCAAATGCACCATTTGAACACTTGTTTATGTTTTATCTCTTTTTTAAAGTTTCTATTATACCCAGGGTGTCTGTAAAGGAGTAGGAAGCTGTGGGTCAGGGCACGGCGAAAGTTGGAATTTAACTAGCAGAGATATGCAGTCAGCATTGCAGGGTTGATTCTCAATGTGTGGGACTGTGTGGTGTAGTTTGTGGAGGATGGCTAAATGGAATAAAAATGAATATTAAGAACTACTTGTGAAATTGATTACATGACATGGGAATGGTTTGATCAACACATTGGAGGTCATTACGACCTTGGCGGTAAAGGGTTAACGACGCTGGTAAAGGTGCCAGAGCCGTCAACCCCTTACCGCCTCATTACGAGTTCTGCTGGTAGAACCAGGCGTCCTTAGCGGGTCCCGCGAGCACACCAGGGTGCTAACTACGGGCCCGTTATTAACGGGCCCATTGTTAGCACCCTCCCCATTCCCATTGAGCCCTATGGGGGCTTGAATGGGAATAGGGATGGGTTCCTTGAATGAGGAATTACCGGGCCCTCCAAGGTCGTAATGGCCCAGTAATACCTCATTCAAGAAACGTGGACCTGGTACCCAGTAAGGGGGTAGCCATGCCGCTATGAGCAGCATGGTTACCTCCTACCTCATAATGACCCCTATAGTGTTAAAAATGCTATTATGAGAAAAACTACCAATAATTTGAGTGCAGTTGTTGTCATTCAAGAGGTTCCTATGTTTTACTGTTTAGAGCATCTGTTTTGCTGGGACAATAGTCTGTGAAATCCATATTGACCTGTATGTCATGCAGATTTCTCTACAGCAAATGAGAATTAACCTTTTTGTTTTCAACATCAGAATTCTTTCTTAGAGTGCTCTGAACACATAGTGCATTCCTCTGAGAAAAAGGGCTATTTACAGAACACTTCTTTTAATTGAAATACACAATTGATTCTTGCATATGCATATTACAAAACCTGTAGTTAATGTTACACTATGTAATGTCAGAATGCATACACCTGTGTACACTTAATAAAGACATATTTAATTTCGTTGCATGTCTAGAAGTGAAATTATGGAACAATATTCTTACAGCAAGTCTTGCTTACCATCAAATGTGGTATATTTCCATAGCATGTGTTTCAGGATAAGTGATTGGGCATTTAAATTTTTACTTATTTTTGTTTATTTAACATTAAATACTTGCTAGTTCAATTTAGGTGCTAAAACATACCCTAGTGTAGATCTGTCCAGCAATGATCAAGTATGGTAATTATTGTAAGATTACCTGACCCACGCAAAATATATACTGATTCATCACGAGTCTGGTAGTAACCCTTGAGTGCAGCGGTAACGCTATTACTGCTGCATTTAAGTGTCTGCCAGATCACAGACTTGGCAGATTTTGACGTTTTTTGGTGCTAATACCGCCGGCGGTAATGCCACCGGCAGTAATACGGCCGAGGGTTCCCCATTGGGCCCAATGGGCAATGGGGAATTCCCGAATGGGCCCAATGCGGAATTTGAACTTGCCATTACGCCAAACCTGTGATCCAGCGCTAATAGCGCCGGGGGTTTGGCGGTAACGCTAATAGCCCCAGCAGTAATACCGCTGGGGATACCGCCCAACTCGTGATGAGGCCGATCTCTTACGTACAGATGTTACGAAGGTGATGCTCAGTGTTACTGACCTCATTGTCAAGTTATACATTTTTGCACTAAGGACCTGTCACCTGACAAAGGGGCATTTATATCAAAAAGGGTCTATTATGTCTAAGTCATATTTAATAATGACCATAATGGACTCCAGAAACAACAATAGCCCGGCTACACTGTCTGGGCTTCAAATGAGCAAACATATTTCCTCTGCTAAAAGTACTGACTAATATAGGAAAGAGCGGGATATGTCTGAGGAGGTAAACCTGATAGTAGAGCGACCTGGGCCGGACTGGTCGATATCACAAACTCATGGTGTATTTAGGTCTGACACTTACTTCTGCCTCACCACAGTCAGAATTCAGATGAAGTTGACCAATAAAGGACTTTGAAAAAAGACAGGGGGACATTTTGTTTCAGTGACCACAGCTTTTTTAGTAGTAAATACTTTATTTCGGCTTGCACCATTTACAAAATAAACTGTGCTGAAAACACCTTAAAAAGTCCAAATAAAAACATAATACACATTTTCTTTCCAAACGTTTAAACGAAGCATAAACATATTCACATAAATCAGTTACAAAATGTACATCAACACAAGACAGAATAAATGCCATTGCAGCAGAGACTGACCGAATATTACAAATAAAATGCCTTCTCAGCCACTTCTTTCTCAGGTCTAATAAATTTGTGCAAACCGCAGATCAATGCCTAGTCTTAAATTGCCATGACATCCGACCCTTTAAAGGCAAGAATTCAATCTTGTCATAGCTAAAATGCATCTTTGAGTGGGTGACGAAATTGAGCTCACTGAGACATTATCCATGTGAGTACAACATGCCATCATTAAGTGTCTCAGTGAGCTGAGATTTCTCATACTGTTCATGACTGGATCGTGTTCTAGCTTTCTTGCTTTCATTTTTTTATGACCCCTGGTGATCAAGCCCCCCCTGAGATGTTTAATATCTAGGGTCCACTTTCGGCATAACATGGACCATTTCATGTACCAGTGATAAATGTCACAAGAAGAATTTCTGGCGAATTCTTCCATTACATTCCTAATATTTGGATTTTCCTAGGGGCTAGAATGTCATTTCCTGAAGTATTCCAAGAATCTGAATTCCACCCATACCCCTTTCCCCGAGGCCCCCACTAAATATGTAAAATACGTTCCAGGAACGAGATGTTTGCACTCCCCCATATTTCACACTGTACAAAACAGAGCAATATATATTTACTTCAAGAACCTGAATACATTTATCAAGGTGAAAACCGTCACACTTATAGTAAAATCACATCAAGCCACCCAGGCGTGAGCACAACCAATTTTTAAGTGACTCCAGGTGTGCAGACCATGTGCATTTACTTGAAAATAGCACCTCTAATTAGCAATAAGAATCAGCTACCTTAACATGGGCTTCATTACAAGTTTGCCGGTCTGGTAACTACGGTACCGGTAAGCTTGCCGGTACCGTAGTTACTGGACAGGCAAACTGACCTCGTAGGTGTACCAGCACCCACGAGCAGAGCATGTTGGATGCGCCGGCACCATTCACGAATGGTGCCGGCGCATCCGACCTCCCCATCCCATTGAGCCCTATGGGGAGTAATGCATTCTGGCGCCTGCCAATGGGGATATACTGGGTCCGACAGGGTTGTAATGGCCCTGTATTTTTCCATTGCCAGGCGCCGGAAAAATTCACAAGTTTGGCAGCAGCCTGCTGGTTTTGCCGGCAAATGCTACCTCCGAACTTGTAATGAAGCCCAATTGTTTATAAACCAGGTAGATTTCTTTTTACTGGTACCGAAGACCACTATTTTTGATTTACTTAGATTCAAGCCTAGGGCATTGGCTTCAAAATAACCAGCTGCATATCTCAGACTATGCTCAAGACACTTTTGGCGTCAAGTCTAGTAAAATGGCATCATCGACATAAAGAAGCGTGGGATACTTAACACAGTTCATTGATCGCAAAATAAGCCCTATTTTAACGACCCTGGTATAAAATCTGAAAGAAAAAATATAGAAAGCAACAGGGCCAACCGACAGCCCTAGCTAATGCCTTTGTGAATGGCGAACTCCCTGGATGCCTCACAGCTACAGTGCCCGATAACTGAAGCCCTTGTATTGGACTAGAGAGTGATAGTTACCTGCAGAAGAGAAATTGACACACGTAGTTTATGGAGATCCAGGGAGTTGAGGGATTTGCTAAATCTGAAAAGCCAGCATATAGTGTGTCCCCTCTTATCCACACGTATTTGTCAATTATGGTTGTGAGGACAAATACATTGAAATGAAAAGAAATTATATTTTATTTATATCGCCCTCGTACACAAGTGTTTCAGAGCACGACCAGGCATAAAGGGAGGGGAACAAGGGAGAAAAAAAGAAAAAAAAACAGAAAAACAGCCATCTTACTAGGCCCAGTTACATTTAAGAAAGCACAAGTGCATGGGAAAGGAAAATGGGGGAAAAGTGCACGGAAAGTGGGGGGGAGTGGAAAATGCAAAGCTGAGGAGAGAAAACATAAATAAATATTAAATAGAATAAATAATATATACAGGCTTTAAACCATGGTAGTGCAGCCAGCAAGTGGCAGGTGAAAGTTAGTCATAGAATTATATCTGATAAGAGCAGAAGAAACGTGGGAGGGGGACTGTATGGGTACAGATACAGAACCCTAGGGCAGATGGAGGCCTGCAGACAGTGCAGGAGGGTGGCAGGGTGAGCAGGTACCTGGGCCTGAAAGAACAGAGGGTGGCCTGGTGCACAATGCCATGAGTAGAAACAGATCAACTGCTGTAAAGCCTTTTCTAAAACCATCTCAGAATGGTGGAAATATATCATTTTCCCTTGCCCATAGCTCAAACCTAACCGGCAGGCAACTGGAAAATATTTTTAAAAAATGGGCCAATAATGATATCGGACAGAAACAATTGGGATTTGCATGAGAGCCCTTCTTGAAAATTGGTTTAATGTAACTCAAATCCCAAGTAGATGGGAGAGTCAGAGAAGAGGCAATACCATTAAACAACTTACACAAAACTAGGGCCCACCATCCCAGGAACCACTTGAACATTTCTGGCCTAACACCATCGGGGCCCAGGCCTTACCCGTCTTGTACGACTGAATGGCATGGAGGACCTCCTGATTTGAAAAGATCAGCCCAGAGTTGGTGGAGCATGATTTCTAAGAAGGCTGAGTAGACTGACTGTCAGAATCATATATAATAGCTCTGTAGTGCAACATCCATTTAGAGGGCAAAATTGGGCAAACAACGTCCTGTGAGCCGCCAAGAAAACCACTGGCCACTAGGTTCCAAAATCCTTTGACGTTTGTATCCCTAATGGAGTCTTCCAGTCACTCCTATTGAGTCTCGATAAAGGCTTTTTTATTTGCCTTCAGGAGTTTTTTATAGTCATGCTTAAGGATACACAAAAAACTCTCTGTATTAGATATATTCTTAGTGGCAGACCACAATTTAAATTGAGCTCTGCAGCAGTCATCGTTGAACCACGAGGCGTCCTTCAGCAGACATAGGCAACGGCTAGGAAAGTGAGTGCCAGAACGCACGCACAATTCTGCAGCAGAGGAAATTAGTCCCTTCTATGCCATTGTAGAGGAGGTCCCAGATATGGCCTGCACTCCAGCCACCCATTTTGAGGTACCAGGAACATACTCGCCAAGATATGTGACATATGAGGAGCAACTAAACCAACAGAGAGCAGCGCTAGGGCTCTGCCCAGTGCCCATCAGAAGAGCAATACTTGTTGAAGTGCCTATAACCAGACAACCACGGGCAACACAGTACCCGCTGAGACAATCGTACCAACAGCTGACGCGGAATGAAGATTACTTACAAACTGTCCCTGAAGAGACCCAAAGCATCCTAATTGAAGGCAAATGGTGATGACACAATGGCCCAGACAGACGTTCAGATGAATGAAATGACAACCCAAAGATGAAACATAACGATGAAATGATATGAATAAGGATGTAATGGACATAGAAGAAGAGACAATATTGAAATATGAAGAAATGTAACCATACAGCAGGATGGAAGTATGCAACTGGCTAAATCCCTGTAAATAGGCTTGGAACGCAAGAAGCTAAGAAAACGATATTACTTGCAATGCTTAGTAGAAGGATAGAGCGGCAAGCGCCAACTATATCTACCGCAAGAAGCACATTATACAAGTGTGACTCCATTTTATAAAAGCAGAATTAAGCCCTGGATGGTGGAGGACAAACAGGCCAGGATTCATATACTAGCTCAAAGCCAGGCGAAAGAACAGAATCGAAACTCAGTAAGAAGCAGCTCATGCCTAGGAATTTGAGGTCAACTCCAGGAAGGGAGGAGAGCGGCAACTTCGAAGAAATGAAACTTCAGAGCATAGCAGCCAGCCAGTGAAGGTCGAGATAAGGAGGCCCAGGCAGGTGGCAAGGCCGAAGGGAGAATTAAATACACAAACAGAGGGAAAATGAAGCAGATTCACAGTGAACGGACACGTGACCAGCCAAGCACGAAGAGGTACCAACGGCAAAGAGGTACCAACGTCTGATGTCACCCAGAACCCGAGGATGCCATAACTTTTCCTGATAAGAAGCTGCAGCTTCAAGGCCAACTTCAGCCAAATAATTAACACATAGCCCTAAAGTACTGATTGATGGAAGGGAGGCAGGGTGAATCTTGGGGCACACAGCATCTGGGTGTCCATTCTGCATGCTGCTAATTAAAGTGGAGATTTATGTCTAGGGGTGTAACCTACCCAATCACAATGGACCAAATAATCTAGGGTCCTATAGCTAGTAGAACCAATGAGATGTTGTACTTGTAGTGACGTCTATCACAAGTGATGTAGAGGGATGGGCGTAGACGCCCACCCGATAAGAATTATCCAATCCTCACACTCTGTTACCATATACAGATATAGCACCTATACTTAAGTTACCTTTCCCGACCAATAGAATTGCATGACAAACTTTGAGTTTTACACGTCAATGATGACGAATTTTGCCTATAAGAATTGCTGTCTGAATGAAGATGTTGGGAGTTGAAGCGAGACGTGCGATGGCATCACTGTTGATTTCCATTGTTTCCCCGTTTTTTGTACTTGTCATTAAACAGACTTCCCTTTGCCAAACTACTGAGTTGTCCTTATTGATTGGTGTTGGAGTAAGAGAATCCTGCACTCCATCCTTCTCAAGTTGCAGCTATCTTGTCTTAAAGTACTAGAGGGCGAGCTCCGATCCCATGGGCCCGTCAGAGGTCGCTCCGTCCTCCTGTACACCGTTATAATAACACCCAGGTCCTCGGAGAAGGCCTGGCCAAAAAATGTCACCCTTTCAGTCTCCAAAGCCTCGAGCACACTTACTAGATTGTCCTTAGGCAGATTTATCAGAGACGATACTACAACTACTTTAGAATTCACAAAAGAAATCGGATAGTAGTTTCTATGGCCCATATGACAAAGAAGAATTAAAGGGTTGTGGTCACTTTCAGGACATTTGTGTACCTTGAAGTCTGCCACCCTCTGAACGGAGCCACAATCCACCAGACAGTAGTCAATCAGAGATGCTATGGTGCCGGAGCTAAAAGTAGTTTCCGGAGGATCGTCACCAGTGCACCTCCCATTCACCTCGACGAGAGAGGCACAGTGCAAAAAAGAATCAAGTAGGGACCCACATATGACCACCCACACGCAAAAGCTGATTTCTCTTAAGGATGCCGCAAGCCTCTTCCAAAAAAGGCCTATCTGGATCGGTTCCATGTCATTTCATCCCCTGCCTTTTCATCTCCAGGCTTTTGAACGTGCACATTCCATCGAATGTGCTCATGGTTTTTTATTTTTTTTGAGGTAGTTCCCCCTCTGCGCCCCCACACTTATTTTCTGCCATTGCCCACCCGCCCAAACCCTTCTCTGCCCTTTCCCACCCCCCCTAAAAAATTTGATGAGCACATTCGATGGAATGTGCACTTTGAAAAGCCTGGGGATAAAAAGGCAGACGATGAAAGAACATCGTACCTCTGGATCATATTCTGAGGAACTCTGGAATTTAGCATTGAAATCACCTGATATGATTACACTGGAGTCGCTAGCAGCTGTAAGCAGGTCCGCTGACCACCCATTAGATATTAAGATATTCTTTAAATTCACCTTAGGATGCAAGTAAATATTACTGATCAGAAGCCTGTCGACAGTCTTACTACAAGTGGATATCATTTAAGCTTGATCAGAAGAGCTGGAGATATATACTGGATTCTAATTAAGAGACCTCTGGACTAAATTCGCCAGGTCCTTGTGCAGCCTACCAAATCCGTCCTGAATAGCCGCACACATGGTCTCCCAGTACTCGGGTAACATTTTAACAAGTTGAGAGTCATCCGTTAGACAAGTTTCTTGCATGCATAATATGTCATGATTTTTTAAACAGTTTAACTAGTCTGGATCACTAGTTTACTAGGGACCCCAGCTACATTCCAATTTAGCAATTTCACTGTGGTGAAAGGGGAAGAGGGCGAGACATGTTCCTCAGGCCTGCTAATATGCTTTAGGACATTTTTGTGCCAGGGATGTCTGAAGTGGTACACATTGAATTATATTCAGTTAAAGAAAATGTGACTTTACAGGGTCGCCTTGCTTGACAAACGTGTAGACTTTCTCTTGCACTTGTTTTGATATGTTAAAATTTAAAGAGGGTAACAGGGCCAGTGTCTTTTCTAACTCTTCTCGAGTCAGATCGATAATTAGACCATTAGGGTCTACTTTTGGTTCTGTATGCAATTTTGAATTTTCCAAACTGTTTTAGGGCTCTACCCAATCACAAACGATGAGCCATATGTCATGAAGATGACATATATGGCATCTTACATCCTCATTTATTTAAAATACAAGAGCGAAATAATGAGTTAATAACACTAAAACGAACATTACAGCCCTTGCAAAACATACAGTCAGATAAAATAAGAACGTTTGGAAACAATTTAAAATAGATGTCATTAACACCCAGACAGAGCTTTAACTAATGCTCTGTTATAAGAATTCTTATTCCCATGTGCATGTGTGAGACACTTAAAACACAGGATTAAATTGTTTTCCCTCCAACCCACAAGGTGATCTTCTCTCAGAATTGTCCTTTTCGTGACATACTTCTCATTTTATGGCTAATTTCCCTTACCTATAGAGTCCCCCAGCAGCTTTGCTGGATTTGAAGGGTTTTTTTTTCTCCTGCTAAGAGTGAGACTCTTTTCCCCACTCTTAGGCATTTTTGCTGTGTGTTCTACGCTATTTTTGTGTTTAATGTCTATGGGGTTTTTCTCACCCTCATAGGAACCATCTTTATACACTTGTGTTACAGAGCACCCTCAGTGCAGTGACACAGGGGTTTCATAGTGGCCCCCAAACATAGGCTCCATACCCTGGGACTGACTACTGTTTCCCAGGGCATGTAAAGTCCCCATTGACTTCACTAGTCAATTCTTATGAACTAAATCAGTACAACCCATGTTACTATGGAGGTACTGAGAAGGGTTAATAGTTTTTCCCAGGTGTTCATTTTCGAGAGGGTACCGTATAGTCCCTCTCTCAAAAGTTTATGGATGGTGGCAGTGGTTACTACCAAAATATTCGACCGCGAATATTTCCCTATGGGATTTTCCCATTGTTCGAGGCTACCACTTTTTCTGACAGCCTCTAACATACCGCCGGTTTATTTTAATGTTAACTTTACTCCGGTAGGTTTTATTTGCCAGAACTTTAATATAAATTCTTTCTCGTGTCTTCCTTTAAACTCCTAACCCAGGTCGGGGATCCTTTGTTCATCCTTTTGGCGGGCTTCTGCCAAGAAGCCCTCCTTTTGGTGCCACTGAGTCTGGGGTGTCCATTGTGTGGGAGGGGGAGTAGGCCCCTGGACAGGGTTGCCTCAGCAACCCATGTCGCACTCTGTCCTGATAGGCTGGAGGGTCTCCCACCAAGATGACCACTCCACTACTGTGTGAGTGACAGCTGGGCTGTATGAATGGGGATCTTTTAGCATAAAAGCAGGGTCCCGAGGACTGGAAGAGCAAGATGTCGGCACTGGAACTAAGAAGCCGAAGAGGAGAGAAGACAAAGACATCTACCATGAATGAACCACCGGCGAAGCCCTGCTGCAGTGTCTCACCACTTTTCTCCACACAACGAGAGAAGATCTTCATCGGCAAGAGCCTTCTTCCCTTGAGCTGGTGGGGCCAATCAGTTTGCCAATCGCCTTCCTGTACCTGCCTTGGTCAAATCGCCAGTACTCTGCACTCAGAGACCGGATAGCCAGGCACCCGTCCACCCGGACCGCGATTTAAAGGAGCGTACCTTTTATTCGTTGGGCAGCACCGCGGCTGGTTTCATCCCTGGGTAGTGCAGTAACTCGAACCTTCCTCCACGACGAGAACCTCTCTTCCTCTGCTGGATCCCCCGAACTGCAGGAACTACCAGGAACAACCGCCACCGCAGGAGCCACTTCTTCATTTTAAGGTACATTGTTCCACCAGGCCGCCCCTTTTCGCGTGGTAGTGCTAAAGGTGTTTTAAATCCTTTACCTAGCTGTTGGGTTGGCCGCCCCTATCTTCTACACATTGTCTTTCAACTTCTGCATCCACCTTTTCGAATCGTTAACCAAACATTTGACTGCAGCTACAAGAACATTTTGCTCCTAGGCCCTTTGCCCTGTACCACTGACTCTGGCACAGGCCTATTGACTCTGGCTAAATTTGTTAGAACTGCCTTCTCTAGATTGCTTCTCAACTAGAACTGTGTTGGTGCACCTACTTCTTATAACCACCTTTTCCTTCCCACTTTTAAAACTTGTGAAGTGCCATTTTGCTCGGTTTTCATTTAAGTATTCTCTATGCTAAAGTACTGCCTTGCCTAAACTTGTTCACAAACTTATGGGAAGTGTTGCTAGGGTGTGTAAGAAGATATTTATGTATAACTTGTGCTTTGTGCTTTCCCTCCCTTGTGAGAAATTGCTAGAGTGCCATTTGTGTTTGGTTTTCACTGTGCCGTTTTGCTCAGTTTTCACTCTTGCTCAAACTTGTCTACTATTTAACTAGTGAGTTGTGTATACTTTTCTTGACTGATTTTAACTTGCTTTGTTAACTTTGATTAATGTGTTTAACTAGAAGTGTGTAAAATAAATATATATATATTCTTTTTAATACAAAGCTGTGGTCAGTGTTTCCTTGTGCCATAGTGCTGTAGCCCTATTGTGTAAACCCTGAATACTGCTCATCTCCCTCTTGAGATAAGTCTGACTGCTTAGCCACAGCTACCAACTCAATCTTTGTGGTACAGACTGATACCAAGGGGGATTTATTGCTTATACCTGTAGTCTTAATCTTCTGTAGTGCCCTCTAAGGGAACTACACAGGATTCTGCTTAACACTTGTTCAGTGTCTTTGTTGGGATGGCATCACCTGCATTCACTGGCATAAGCACAGTCGTTGTAGAAGCCACTGAAATGCCAACACTGGGAACTTTCTTCCCACCTGTTTGAGGATAAGAATCAGCCTATCCATCAGAGGCTAAATCCAAACCTGGCACTGCTAGTGCAGCGACAAGGTAACCTTCAGCAGCCTGGAATACCCATGTGGCCTATCACTAGGGGATTTTCTGAGCATCCTCGCTGGATGGTTGTCTCAATTGAGGAGCTTGCCACCCTATTGTTCTCCAGACAAGTCACATCGGACTTAAGCACTACAACAACATCCAACGCAGGTACCTAGTCTGGTACCCATTGTATGGGCTACTTATTGTCTCCCTCCAGCAGAAAGGACAGAGAGCCTGTTATGTCCAGGCACTTGTCTATGTGCACAGTATCTTTTGTTCTCAAGTTATATAGCACATGCAGGGAAATGCTCAACTCAGCATAGGCATTTGTAAGGCGGTTGACACAATCAACCAGGAAGCTTGAGTTACCCAATAAACTCTCAGGGCCTCCTGGGTTTATAGTGTCCAGAGAAGCATTGAACACTGCTGGCGAGAAAGATGCCCTGGAAATATCCACAGGGACTCCCATTTGGTCCAAGTAACCAGAGGGTTCAGGCAGATAGTTATTTAATTCCAAAGCATCCAAAGAGGAAGGTGACTGAAGGGGACAATGCCTGTCTACATTATCTTGTGGTTCCATAACCATTACAAAATGATCAACAAATACATTTGAGAACCTCAGGATACAGCTAGAAAAGTAGGATTTTAGAACTGAATGGGGGAATCAAAATATTTCATTTGAACCCATCTGATTTTAAACCAAACTGGAGGAGTTTGATTGGATTATGTTGAAAGGTACATAATGTGTTCTTTCTGGGGAAATCTGGCTCTAACATCCACTATTTCAGAATGGCTCTTTCAGATGTTTTATGCCTTGTCAAAGGGCCTTCTTCGATTCATCTCAGTTGCTTGCTTGCATGTGCACAATTATGATGATGGACTTGAGCTCCAATGATATTTTGGGTTTAGCATTCAGATAACACCAATATGGCACCACGTCACACAGATAGGCACACTTTAAAGAACCTGTCACTTTTGTTATTGAAAGGAGATCTCCCAAATACAAGACCGAAAAGAATATAGTGGTGTTTTTGAAGTTGCTAGAACATATGAAAAGAGTTGTGAACAAGGTGGGTTTCATATCTCACTATGATGAAACTGTCCCTATGTCAAGGAGACATATGCCCAACCTCTCTCATAAAAGACTGCGCCGAAGAGCTTGCCCCCTTCATCACAGCGTTGATTAATGACTCGTTCTGAATGGGGAATGTACCAGAGAACCTAAAAGAAGCCTGGGTACTCCCACTCCTTAAAAAGCCTACACTAGATTGCCAACATTCCTACCAACTACCATCCTATCTACTGTCCTATCTACCGTCCTATCACAACTGTACCATTCCTCCTCAAACTACTTGATAGAGTGACCTACAAAAATAAAAATATCTGGAAATCCACAATCTTCCAGGCCTATGCCAATCCGGCTTCCGCCCCGGTCACGGATTGAAAACCACCCTTCTGGACCTAAAGATTCAGATGGATGAAGTTAAAGACAAGGGTAACATGGCCATCCTCCTCTTACTTACCACTCAGCAGCTTTTGACTTGGTAAATCACAAAATACTCTGCCAACACCTCGCCTTAGCTGCCCATTTCTTGACCAAAGCCATAACATGGATAGAGTCTTTCTTACGAATCCGCACAATGACAGTACTCTCCACTGCGGCTGCCCCCTCGCCCCAGTCAGCTGTGGAGTGCCTCAAAGCTCATTTGTCTCACCAACACTCTACAATATCTTCACCGAGCCACTGTGTGACCTCCAAGATGAATTGGGTGTCATCTACACCAACTACATGGACAACACCCAAATTCTCCTATCCAACACCGGCAACTATGACACTGATCTCATCGTACTGAGCGTAATATACCAAACTGTTCAGGCCTGGATGGCACAACACAAGCTTTACCTTAACTTAATGATGATAAAACAGAACTGCTCCTTATTGGTGCACAATCTTGGCTAAACAAACTCTGTGGCCCTCATTACGACCCTGGCGGAAAGCGACTGACCGGAGCGCCACAGCGTAAATAGCGTTTCCGCCATTGTACGAAGGAGCAAAGTGCGGCCCATTCCGACCCATCGGGCACGAGCACCACGCCACGGCGGAAGTGCAAAGTCCGCGATGGCGGAAATGACCCCAAAACGGCCCACACCGCCGCCGTACGGCGCCCTAGGTGCAATACCGCCACCCCTCTTAGCGGTCACCGCAGTGTGCGCCTACCGGAAAGTACGGTGCCCGGAAATATACGGAAACGGAAGTTAAAACATGGGCCCGGAACGGGAAACATCCCGGCGTACACCTATAAAAACACCAAAACCACACAACCACTAAAATCACTACCCTGAAACACACCCCAACCCGTCAACCACCCTAGCGAAACCACGAAAAATGGGAAAAGTAGCGAAGAAAGCGTGCGACCGCAAGCGGCAGGTCCACTTCTCCCGTGAGGAACTCACCGTGCTAACAGAGACCCTCCAGGAGAATGCAGCCGTCGTCTTCTCCACGCAAATGACCAGGACGGCACTTGCAAACAAGAAGGCCATATGGGCTCTGGTGGCACAGCGGGTAAGTGCGGTGGGGACCGCACCCCGCACCCCACAGCAATGCCGCAAGCGATGGGACGACCTGCGGATACGCGTCCGCAGCATACTCTCTGCCAACCGCAACATTGCCACAGCCACCGGGGGAGGTCCTGAATCACCCATCAAGTTGACCCCCTGGGAAGAAATCTGTGCCTCCACCATCGGAATGGAGAGCATAGAGGGAGTCGGAGGGATGGAGAAAGGAGTGCAGACATCCGAAGATTCAGGTAGGTGGGCCAGATAAAACAATGCCAAATCCACAAAGTCCAACCATGTGAAGTACCATGCGTCCACATAGTGCAACAGAAACACATGTCCAGGAGAACGTCCACACACATCGGCCTGAAAGCGCACGTCAAAACCCACAATAAATACATAAATAATTAAAAACCCCTAATACACGCACTACACGTGCAGCAGGCACACCCTAACTGCAGGCTGCCAAACAACTGCACCCTCACTCCACACACAAATCAAAGCACCTCCAAGACCCCGACCCAAATCACCCTCAGGTACCACCCCAATGCATGTGATACAATGCCATTCCAATTCCCACTGACCCATCAATAACCCTCGCCCTCCTTTACTCCACCACAGGGTCCGATCCAAACGACGAGCTACAGGACACCCCTACCAGCACACCTGCAAAGAGGGCCAAGACCAACGGCCAGAGACCCTCCACCTCAGCTGCACGCATCAAGACACGGCAGCAGCACAAATCAGGTGGCAGCACAGAGGAGGGAACATCAACAGGCACCCCAGCAGCCAGCATGGCCACAACACCACCACCACAGGTCCCCCCAATGGATGCCACAGAAGGCACTGCCTCTGGTGGCAGCAGCACCATAGGTGACACCCCATTGATGGCAGCATGCTCGGACACAGAAGACGGGGATGTCGAGGTCAGATCCATCCATGACCTGTCCCAATCCCCCTGTCTGTCCCCTCCCGTACAACATGAGGATACCACGCAGGTGCAGCCACAAGACGACGACTGCCCATCCCCCACAAGCCCTGTGGCAAGGCAACATGAGGACAACAGCCCCTCTGTGACACCACCGCAAATGGCCATGGCCCAGCAGAGGCAACAGTCCCTCGACAAGTTAATCGTCCAACAGCAGCAAATGGCCACACTCCTCAAGGGCCATGCCGATGAATGTGGGGGCACCAAGGCAGACATAGAAACATCAACAGAGACACTTAGGGCAGAAATGGAGAGAGGTACAGAGACGCTAAGGGCACAAATTGAGAGTAGCACCGAGAGCCTGAGAGTCCAAATGGAGAGTAGCACCGAGAGCCTGAGGGGGGAACTGCATGCGACGTCCAAAGACGTATGTGCCGAACTTGCCGCAGTGCGCCGTGTGCTCACTGAGCTCTCGCAAACCCTTAGGGACATGCATGGACGTGAGCAGGCAGACACATCATCCGTTGCAAGTTCCGTCCAGGGCAGCCCCCAACGTAGATCTGGAAGGAACCTGCGCTCCACAGGCAGGGGTGCCCCTGATACCCGCAGAGGGGGCATGCAATAGCGACAGCCCACTGACAATGAGCATCTTTGGACACTGGTGTTCGGGTGGGAGGTAGGAGGGTGGAGGGGGTGTGTTGGGCTCACTTGGGTGGCGGGTCGATAGGGTGTTCAACATGATATCACATATGCCATAAAAAGTGCACGATCAACCAATGAGAAGTGTGGACATTGATCTTTGTGTACTAGGCCATCATAGGCGTACAGTCCATATTGTGCATGTCCCAGACACACGCAGTGCCACGAGTCCCGTGTCCATGCATCAGCCACCAGGCGTGAGTGCTAGAAGCATACATCAATGAGATGCTGACGAATGTCACGGCCCTCCGGTGCCTCGCAGACTCCATGAGGTGCTGCCACATCCCCACCCTCATCATGACCATCATCAGGTGCTTGCAGTTCTGCGTCAGGGGGCATGGGCACATTTCTACGTACGCACATGTTGTGGAGCATGACACATGCCATGACCATCTTTGCAACCTTCTCATGGCGGTACAGGAGTGCCCCGCCAGACCTGCTGAGGCAGCGGAAACGGGTCTTCAGTAGGCCGAATGCCTGTTTTATGACTACACGGGTACGTGAGTGGGCATGGTTGTAGTCCTCCTCATGCTGGTCCCGTGGGTTCCGGACTGGTGTGAGGAGCCATCTCTTCAGTGGATATCCAGCATCACCTGTATGTGGACGAGAAACGTATGATGTGGAATGCCATTGATACGTACGCACACCCCCCCCCCCCTTCCTGGCAGGTCATTGACAATTCACATACCCCACATCATCATGCATGTAATGAGACTCACCGAGTAGCCAGGATCTGTTCCCTGCGTGTCGTTCCATGTAGCGTGGTATTGTAGAGTTCCTCAAGACCATAGAATCATGGGTTGATCCAGGGAATCGGGCACAACAATGTGTAATGATCCTGTTGGAGTCACACACCATCTGTACATTCAGGGAATGAAATTGTTTTCGGTTGCGGTACTGGGCCTCCATGGCATGTGGGACGACCAATTCAACATGGGTGCAGTCGATGGCACCAATGCAACCCGGTATGCCGGCAAGTGCATGGAATCCCACTTTTGTGTTGGTAATTTCCTGCTCCGAGCGTGGTAGAGAGATGTAGTCGTCTGCGTGCTTCAGGAGGGCATCGAGCACTTGCAATAGTGTCCGTGAGAACAGTGGCTGAGAAATGCCATGCAACTGTCCGACTGTGTGCTGGTAGGTGCCTGTGGCCAGGAAGTGGAGTACAGACACCACCTTCAGTAGGGGTGGGATGGCGGTTGGGCTATCTATCATGCTGACAAGGTCAGCCTGTGTCATGTCCACAATGGCGGCTATGGTGTCCCGGTCCAGACGGTAGAGGGTGTGGATCTGCTCATCAGTGAGGTTGAACGGATGTGCTCGGAGGCGTTGAATTGCGGGCTGCCTGCGTGGTGGTAGTGGCTGTGCTGGTGGGCCTTGCTGGCCCTGCCTTGGCCTCCTCCTCCTCCTGCGTCTCCTCCGTGCGGCTGGTTGTAGTTGGTGTTCGTCTACTTCTTGGAGTCGGAGCACTTGCAGTGCTATCAGGTCCCCCATGGCCAACATCGCGAGTCCTGCCGGTAGCATTTCGGTGTGGTTGTGGGAGGAGACTGGCTGTGCAATTTATGTGTTTTCAGGCTGTATGGCCTCCACCTGTGGTGATTGATTCCACCTGTGCAAACTGCTCTCCCCTTTGGCCGAGCACGTCCCGCGCACAACGCTGCAATTCGGGGAATTGTATCTTGCTATTGCAATCATGTATTAGTACCCGATGGCCGTGTAAGATTGGTTGATATGTTCATTCTGCTGTGGTCCCATTGTTTCACATACTATCTGTGCAGTCGCGAAGAGACTTGTGAGGGGTCAGTGGGACGTAGTACTCGAGTAACGGTGGGCCCTCATGCATCACTGTACCGAGTTGCAACGACGGGCGGGGCGTCCCATTCGTGGGTGAAGGCAGTTGCCATTTTCACACACAGCCGCACTCGATGGGATAATTAGTGATTTCAAACGGCCACAGATGCCTTTTCGACGTGATGTTGCAAATGAGGAATTCGAAGGGCGGCGCTTTCGGTTTCCAGCTAGCGGCGAGGAGATGCCCACAGGTCTGACTGCAAATGTAACGTTCTATTGTTCTATGTCCTTGAGACAGGGCCCATGGCGAGGGAGCAATGATTGATATGAATAGTTTGGGATGCGCAATAGCTACGTGGGCGATGAGGCCGTCCGTTCCCAAATACATGTTACTTCACAACACTGGAATTACGGGCTGGGGCACTGTGGATTTAGCAGGCTGCATAACGCACAGACTCAATGGATGTTTCTAATGTCATGTGAGTAATTATTCAGGCATTTTGATCCCGGGATGAGGGAATGATGGATGGATGCATGGGCAGGTGATTTGATACAGAGTTTGCCATGTACAGGGCTTCTTGGGATCTATCCGCCTCCCCTACGCTATGTGATGCAGGGCTGCCATAGTGGGACCATCGTCCATCTGGCCTTGTTGAGCCCTCCCTGTCTCGAGGCGCCCTCAGACACTCGTTTGCGATGGTGTTTGCACCTCGATATAGATGGTTATGAGTCGCAAGTGGTTTTGGGGTGGTGATGTTCCTTTGGAGTGGGCTGGCATGCATATGGCTGTGGATTTCGTGTGATCATTGAAGTGAGTTGTTGGTATGTAGTTCTGATGGCCATTCTGTTCTTTTTCTTTTCTTTTGGTTGACAGGTATCTCCTCCCCTTTTGCCACTGCCATCTGTATGCCACTCCTGCAGATGGATTTTACTCCCGACACCTGCTGCTTCGTGTTAATCAGTGGAGCAGCATTACGATCTTATGGGACGATCGCCAATGGGCCACATGCCCTTACGCAGTACTGGTGGCTCGGAGCAACATTTCGGCCTTTCAGCTGGACTAGTGCCTCCCCATTGGGACGGCCCTGCGGTTCTGTGCGCTTCCATGTTGCCTTTTCGGACGTGAATGTGGCTCTGTGTACCATGGGGGAACAGGGCGACACACAGGTAGTGGCTGGTCATTTCTTGCGGAAGCAGCCCACAATGGTGATTGGTGTTTTGGATTTCATGGCCTGATGGCTGTATGTGCTTGGTGATTTTGATGTGCATAAATGTCTATTCTGATTTGGCCCGTGTAGCGTTTTTCTTTGCAAGTGATGTGGCATATGCCTATTTGGGGGGCGATGTATTGTGAGGAGATCTGCATTGGGTTCCAGCTTCGGGGTTTAGTTGCGTGGTACTGTGCTGTGCGCGTTTGCCTACGAAGCCCAGTGAGGTCAGGGATGGGGGCTGCCAATATGCCAGTTTGAATGTTGTCATGCTCAGGGGCGGGGGATTGGGTTTTGTGTAACAGATGCCGGTCAGCCAGGTGGACTGGTTGAATGATGTGGTTTTCGGAATATTGCTGGTCACAGGTGCCTGTGTTTGCGTGCGTTTCTTGGTGGGGGACTGTGGTCATGTCCATTGGGATGGCTTCTGTATTCGTGCCATCTGTGCCCTGCAGCTCCCATTGGCCCCTGTTGTGTTTCTTTTGTTCGTTGGCATGCATGGGTGACTTGTACATTTCAATGGTTGCATTGTGGCTTCATTGCACCTACGGGGAGTTGTACTTTGTGGGCAGGGAGCGGTGTACAGGCACTCAGTGGGGCCGTTTACGGTTGATTCGCGATGCCGTACTTCTCGCATGCATGATGGCGTTAGGTACATGTCCGCTAGGGTCGGAATTGGCGTACCGTTGCACCATGGTGGTGTTTGCGGTTTGGCATGGCGCGCGCGCGCGTGCTTGGTGCAGTTAGCGTTGGCGTTCACTACGGTGTCGCTAATGGCTTCGTACTTTGCGGTGACGGGTCATAGTCGCACCGAGCGCTATTCGATGGCGGTATTGCATTTCCGCCATCGTTTTTCGATTTCCGCCAGGGTCGTAATGAGGGCCAGTGACTCCTACAAATCCTTTACTATTGAGGGTAACATCATCACTGTGGGCCAAAGAGGTAAAATCCCTAAGAGTATACATAGACCCTACATTTTCCTACGAGATAGGTAAACGCCATTGCATCAGCTGCAGCATACATTGCTAAACTAATCAACCTGTAGGCCATTCTTGACCACTGACAACTACATCACACTCCCACTTTCCAGGATTCACTACTGTAACTCCCTCTTTGCAGTTTCCAATTCCTGCAATATAAACAAACTACAAATCATCCACAATAATGCCGTAAGAGCAGCACTGAACATCCCTAAAAAAGACTGCATCTCCTCAGCTAGACGAAATATCCACTGGCTCCCGGTCCGAGAAAGTATCATGTTCAAAACACTATCCCTGGCCCACAAATGCTTATCGAACAGTGCCCCGACCTATCTATCCAGACAAATCCCCAATCAAACTGACCTACAAGGTCTGCCTACTCGCACCTTCTTGCCATCCCCAGATGCAGGTGTTAGAAAGCCAGAGGTAGAAACTTCCCTGTGATTGCGGCCAAACAATGGAATGCCCTGCCCATAGCACTAAGATCAGATCCTTCCTTCTGGCCCTTCCACAAAGGCCTTAAAACATGGCTCTTTTCCGAAGAAATCCAGTGGAATTGAAACTCTCTCTGCACCTGGCAATCTGTCTCAACTAAGTTCCTTGTAAATTATCACCTATTTTGAAACCAACTGTAGTCTTTAGGCTGATGTATACCACGTACTTTATTATCAATTATGTCTGTAACTAACTGCACTCTCTTCTCCTACGTAAACTACCTACGTATGTAACAACTGCCACCACCAATTCTATGTAAACTAGCACCCAGATGCCTCCGGGTTTCATACGCTTTATAATTGTCAAAATAAATAAATAGATGAGCTTTGAAGCTTATCCCATCAGGCAACATGCCACGCGAACACTTGTCATGTACCGTCAGTTTCATGTAGGTGCTAATACTTATATTTCCTTGCCAAGACAGATAAGTGGTAAAGAATTTGTGCACACCTAAAACACAGTCAGATTAAATGCATACAGTGAAAAGAGCTTTTTTGCAAAGTATCATTAAGTTTTAGAACCACTGCAGTGAGCCATTATTGGGATGTCCTAATGTGCAGTCGGGATTTAAAAATGCTAATTTTTGAAGTGGTTGTTTTCAGTAATGCAATGTCACTAGTGAAATGAATACACTATATACATTCCTCGTCTGCCTCTTCAAACTGACAGTTCACTATATGTAGCTGTGTAAAGTGCCCTTGGCAAAGTGTTATTGAACAATTGCAATATTTCTAACTGCTCTGTCTGTATGCTAATGGTTCTGTTAGATAGGTTCCTTGCAGCACTGCATTCCTTCCATGCCAACCTTTTGTGTAACCTCTCAGAACCCTTTGTGGCTTAGAAAGCTCCTGCCTTATTCCACCACAGCTTAATATGTTCTGTTTCGTCAATAAAAGGTATGAAAACCGAAGCATTTATGTTTTTTTTTTAAACTGTACTAACAAGGTGACAACTTTTTTTGTGCATTAAAATGAATATCAAAATGTATTGAAAACAGTGGCACTTCTGCCAGATAAGGAGGAAAGAAGCCCTGCTGGAAAGTGACATTTATTTTCTTATGGCCTTCAAGAAACATAATCTAATAGCAAAAGGGCTCAGGATTTCAAACCCACTGAGGACTACCCATAGCATGAAATACACCAAACAGGTATGCAGGAAAACATCAGTATGAGCAACATTCTACCTTCGTCCTCTGTTATCACCTGGGTAACCCTGAAGGGTACCGCAGGCAATATTCAAACCAGCACCCCTCTGGCATATGCTGAGTAGGGAGAACCAAACACCTGTCCCTGCCATTTACTTGCCAGCTGTGCCCAGGGACATCATTTAGGGGACGCCAGAGGTTGCAACTGCAAACTATGAGTTCTCCCTTGCAACCTCTAAAAACAAGAAACCCCCCAAAAGAAAAGGTTTTTTTTGTAATGCAAGCTCCTGGGCTGTGGCTCTTTACTTCTGGAGTGGCTGGCTTTCTTGTTCAAACACCTTGAAAAAGAGAAGAAAAATAAGAACAATAGTGCCACAAGTCTAACACTTTAAGCACTGACCCTAAATAAGAAAGAATAGGAATACCAAATTATGTATCTTTCTGGAATTCTATACAATAATTGCTAGACTTATTAAAGGTTTATTTCATGCACACTTCAGGGGGTGAGTCACTGATTTAGTCTGTTCTTAAACGCCTCAACTCAGCCTTTCATCCTTCTGAGGTCGATAAATGAGTATCAACAAAGGTTGGGTGATATTGGGTGTATATTTTTTCTATATAAAGCACTTAAGTGTAAGTGCTATATAATAACACATCATTATCATTTGGTCATGGACGTCTGCTTGCATTCACAGTAATTTGGTAATATGGGCCTATACACACTGATCTTAATGATGCATATGGCGATCCATTCTTGTATGAAATGTACATCACATTATAGTGATATTGTAACCATATTTTTCGTAGTGTACAATGCTATGTGATGCCACTTCCTGTTTTGTCAATGGGCGAAAGGTTGTGTTCCATCGCATCCTGCGATATCACTTCAGGGTGGGGTCAAATGACATCACTTCCTGTGATGTCATCAGGGGTCAAGGGTTGTGTGATGTCACTTCCGCTACCCCTGGCATTTTGGTGAAATGACGTCCCTGGCTGTGCCTGCCTCTTGGCCGTTAAATGCGTCTCTTGCAGCAGTGGAATATCAATGGTCCTCCTCCTCAGGAAGGAAAAAACTCTACAACCTTTCACAAAATTATTCAAACCCCTCACATTCCAGGTAAGTACATCAAACTACCCATCGATCCATCAAGGTTGAGACCAATCCCTCCCACTTAATCCCGCCAGGCACCTCCCCAGAGCACCAAGCAGTGACGCAAGCACACTCTCTACATCCATAGTTCCTCTCGGACCTTGTGCTGGCATACCTCGACCCAACCAACCGCCCTTAACTCCCCCCCTAAAAACAATAGCCCCATAGCCAGCCATGCTCAGGCTTTTCTGCTTCTCGCAGCCTCCACTGGTGCATACACCATTGGTCTATGCTCAGCGGGCGGGTGCAAAAACAAGTACCCAAAAAAAACAGTAAATAACAAGCACCAAACAAGGGGGAAGGGAGAAGCTCAAAGAGGCCCCAGGGACCCAAGCATTTTTTATATCAGGCATAGTGTTTCCTACTGAAGGTGTGCATCTCCTTCTGGTTCGCATGCTGTATACAGTTGGCCAAAGAAGTCATATGAAGAAGGGAGGTGCGATGCCCACAAGACACTTTCTCAGGTGGAGCCACATCAGACGCACCTCCTCCGCTGTGCCCAGCCTGGCACATCTATGTCTGGCTCAGTTCATTCCACCGTATCTGCCAACCTCGATCCTGCTCCTGGTCATCTCGGGCGCCCTTGCCTGGAAATATCTTCTCCCTATCCAGCCACTCCTGTGCTTCCCCCAGTAGTTCAAAGAAAAGGGCTTGGCTTTTATACAATATCTTCAATCGTGCCGGGTATATCAGCATGTATCTCAAGCCGTCCGATCTCAGTCTTGCCTTGACTGACCAGAACTGTGCACAACTCTTCGGTACCTGAAAGGTGTAATCAGGGTACACTGCCAGATCAGCCAAATACCTGAGCAGGAGCCCGCCCCCCGGCTGGAAAATGCAAGGATCTTTTCCTGGTGCTTATAATTTAGGACCTTCACAATTGTAGGTTGAGGGAGACCCCGAAGGGGGTCTTCTTGTCAGGGCACTGTGCTCTCGCTCAATCGCGAAGCCCTGGATAAGGTTCCACGGGCCTATTTTCTCTGCAAAAGCAAGTTCTCCACATACATAGTAGGATCACTGTATTCTGCTCCCTCCGGCAGGCCTACAAATCGGAAATTGTTTCTTCGGGCTCTCCCTTTGTCATGATGCCTACTCCCGCTGTCATGATGCCTACTCCCGGGAAGCCAGTTCAGGCCCAGCGTCCCCGAAAGCAGACATCATGTCCCCAGGGAGGGACCCAGCAACCCCTTATAGGGGCTCTTTGGACATTGTCCTGGCGCCTTTGGCGCCAGGCTCATAGAAGGCATCAGTCCTGGCACCATAGGCGCCAGGCTCATTATGGGAGTGCTTGGATGGACTTACCTGATGCAGACCATGCTGCCGGATCCAGACCTCTTTGAGGTCGGAAAGGGACTATTTTACCTATGGGAATATTTTACCACTCGGGCGTGGCTGAGGAAGAATACTTACCTGGAACTACTTTGGGGGCTGTTTAAACCACGCCCAGACAGCAGCTCACGCTGCGCGTTGTTCTGCATCTAGCAGCTGGACGCTCACCGTGTCTGCTCCTGCATCCTGGCTCCAGCCACGCCCGCCTGCAACCTGGAACACCTGAAAAGGAAGGAAAGGAGAGAAAGGTGAATAATTGAACTTTACCTACCTCCATCCGGAGTCCGGAACCATCACTCCAACGATCCTGAGAAAAGACATTATTTTTAGAAGCGCATCGCATCGCTCGCTGCAGCGCCGCGTTCCACTCACCTTCACGAGGTGCCCTCGGGCTCTTCAGCGACCATTGGCACCATCCGTCGCCTTTCAGCGCCTAAGGAGAAAAAGAGACAAAACAAAGGTGAGCGAAGGAACAGATTGAGGAAGGCCTGATTCTTCCACCTTAAGACTTACCTGATTATTGTTGGGACAATCTTTCCTCACCTCGGGTCGGCGCCGCTTCTTTGGCAATTCCGTACCCCGGCCCCTAAGGGGAAAAAGACACACGCATTAGTGGGTGAAAGCAAGATCACTAAGGGAACCATCCATCAAAAAGACTCACCAGAGTTTACTTTTCGCGAATCCATTCCTCTACGCGGATTCTTCATCCTGCATCTGAAACAGAGAAAAGGACAACGGACAATTAAGGCTTGAACTTTTGCAACTGAATACTTACGGCCTCATATCGGAAAAGTCAAGTGGAGTTGAATACTCGCCAAACCCGAGATCCAGTGAAGTAACTGGAAATCAACGCGCCCCTGAATCGGAAGCAGGATGGAGAGCTCGTCCTTTCAGACTCTAAGGTGAGACTCTACGGGGAATCGTGGAGGGGGTTCGAAGAGTGTGAGAGGGGAAGGGGGGTAATCCGACACATTATCCAGCAGACAGTTAATCCCCTTTTCCATCTACAGAAGGATTCTTCTACGGGCCAGACAGGTGAGGTTTGGGGGTCCGGTCCAGTCCGTCTTCCGAGTCCTGCGCATCACCTTAGAAGAGGTCATAGCAGTTCAGAACGGGTCGGCGCCTCTGTGGGAATCAGGTGAGCGTTACACCTTTCAGCTTCCTCTGCTCTACTTTCCAGCAGGTTAAACCCCTGTTTCAGGATATGGACTTCTTTACTCATCTCTTGGCGCCCCTCTATGTTGTCCTTCGCCTGAATTTCCAACCTGGAGGTCCTCTCTGCCAACCCTCTGACATCTTGTCTCAGAAGCCCAACATCCACCTAGATTTCCTCTATCTGTGTGCCGAACGCAGCTTTTATGTCAGCGATCACCAGCAGCAGTTGATTATGCCTCCCTATAGCATCTGCCTGCTTGTCCTTAGGTGGATCCATTGCTACAGCAGATGTCGGCTCCTGCCGTAGGGTCCTGGCAAAAGCATCCAGCGTCGTCTGCGCGGCCCTCTACTTAGCGGCCTTTGATGGCATCCAAAGTTGTTAGTGTGATCCTGTTGTGTGCGGGTGTCAGGGGCTACCTGTCAGCCGCAGAAGTACACCCCTATAGAGGGGCCGAGCCTACTACCAACCAATCACCAAGCAGACCTGCAGGGGCCCCGTCGCCATGAGGTCTTCCACAGTCATTGGGGGATACACCACCAGGAACCACAAGGCCAGCACCACTGACCCTTCAATGTACTCCTCCCAAGCAACAAGGTTCCAGAAAGCATCTCTGCAGGGACCTTCTCCCATCAACTTCACCGGTCCCGGCAATAATCAGACAGCTGCCACAGTGACAACCTCTTTTTCCCCTTCCAATGCCCTTAGGTCCCAGCACAGCCCCCTTTGAGCTGCTTTGTTGTAGTTCTCCACACGCAACAGGTGCCAACAGTGATGCCCGGATTCCACTCAGCTTCAAGGCCACAGGCCACAGCCCTCCCTGTCAGTGCCCTGCACCGTACCTCTCAGCCCCGACACACCCCGGGGGTCTGCCTATACAGCTGCCCAGCCTCCCAGAGTAAGCAGAGGCAGGTCTTGTTGTGTTTCTTTTCCGGCTAGCTGGCCACAGGAATTACGATGCCACCCCCTGCTGATCACCACATTGGAGTCCTGCTCACACCAGAGTCCTTCATGGGAGTCCACCACTGGCCACCAGCAACAGCAAGTGATTGGGTGAAGCCCCTGTGTAGGAGGTTGTCCTAAAACATCCCCTCTCCTGGGCTGGGGTCAGGACCCCTGGCAACCCGACCTCCTCACTGGATTACTGGAGTGTTTGAATGTCCTCGCCTCCAGCAGTGAGAAACTCCAGCCATACACTTCAGAGCCACACAGTCCACAGTCCATTGATCCTGTGGCCCGTTATGGGCATCTGCCACATGGCGCTTGGGCAGCCACCGTCCCAGATGGGTCCTGGAGCCCACTCGCTGACCAGCTTGCCGAGAGGACCTAGCGGTGGCCCCCCAGCTCATGGGCAAGCTACAGCACCACTGTATAATGTGCAGCCACCCACTACAGGGCAGCGAGCCACCGAAGGGCTGCCTGACCCAGACAGCTCTCACCACAGTCTGACCAATGTCTGCACGTTGCCTCCGGCCCAGCTCCTTTGTAACTTCTTACCCTCTTGTTATCATTAGCATGGGCCCCTCCACTTTGCGGTCCACAGCTCCACAAGTGTCAGCCACACCTTCTGTGCCACGGGGGCTCAATCTGCCCCAGGGAAGATTCTAGTTGCGGTCCCACACAACTCAAAGGCCGATGCCTGCCACACTCCACACAAACGCCTTCCACAGTTCAGTGGGACATCCAGGGACTACCGATCGCAGGCAGCGCACCTCAGAGGCGCTCTGCCGACTTTGTTCCGTCCTCTTCCATTGCCTCAATGTCCTCACGGTTGCGGGCACCCACAAGTCTCCTGCCTCCTTTATGCTTCGCTTTTGCTCAAATCGCTGGTCTCCCAACACCACACTGCCCAACCCCGGGCAGCGGCGCATCAATGCCTTGATCAATGACCTGCACCAGAGGTTAGTGCGCGCCCTAAATCTGCTCCCTTTGTGCAGCACTTCCGGGTCCCCAGTCACTTCATGCCACCCGCCATCTTGAGACCAGCCTGCACTTCCCCCTTTTTGCTCTGTGGCGGTCTCCCGAATCGTGCAAAATCTCAGCACTGTGATGCACACCCGTTCCCATCACTACTTCTTGTGTCGGTTTTAAGCGATGCCTGCCCATACCAGGATCAATAAGCAGATCAGCTCTGTGAGCTCTTCCCAGCTACTCCTCATGGCTCCATGGCTAGCCACACCCCCAGGGCCGTACCAGGTCTTATGGGCCCCAAAGAATGAGTTAACGGGCTAAGCATAGCGTGGATGCTTATTGAGTTTGTCAGGTGTGGCCAACAAGAGGAGTAGAGAAGTGCTGGAGTTGGTGCTCCCAGTGGTGAGAGTGAAGAGAAGGGGCACTGTGCTGAGAGCCCTGCCCACGCAAACAATGGGGAACTCATGTACTTACTTTCATTGGATAATTTCTGCATAATGTATGAGATTTGTGAGCCATACTAGCTCATATAGACAAGAAAGTGCCACATCACTCATCCAGATCATAATGTTTATTAACACAAGTCATATAAAGCATGGGAAGAAAGCACTGTGAAAAACAAAATATCATAGCACTAAGCACCCGTTTGGGGGCCTTTACTGGGTGGTAATGTCCTGGGGTCCTGAGGTCCTGAGTGAAACGAGGGCCTTAACACTGGGACACGGTATTGCTACAAGCCGGTGAAACACTGAGAATGGTTGCTTATTGCTTTTTGCACACTGGGTTTTCAATTAGGAAACCCGGGTTGCCAACAGCAATGTATTTTGTTTGAATGAACGGGACGCTTTGCGGCATCTCGTTCATTCAAACAAAATACTTACCTAAGATGGCCGCCGCAGAGCTGGAGGATGGGGCTCCATACATAGCCCCTGTTCCATTTCCATGGGGGCCGGTGAGGACACAGAGCAGTGTTGAAGGAATCAGGTAGTGGGGCGGGGTGGGTAGGGATCTCAAAACCCAAGGGGAAGGGGGTAGGGAAGATGGTGGGGCAGGGGAAGCAGCCATGAGTGCTGACATTGTGGGATTCAGCCCATGATTTGAGCAAACTGATTGGTTGGCTCCTCCACCTCGGGTGTTAAACACAGTTATGTTTATGTTTGCCATAATATCTTCATACTGCCTTTTTATGATGAGCGAAGGACGAAAGAATATCACTTAAATACCTGGGGACAGAGCCAATGCGAACCATGAACTACATGGTCAAATCGGATACATCAACTCAACACCACTCCAGGATGGCTGCTTGCTTGCCTACATGCAGAAAACTACCAACATGGCTCCCGTCTGGTCCTTCAAAGCAAAAATCTATGAAGCGGTGCAGTGCTGCAGGAATCCAACCTATATTCACCCCACCCTGCTAAAAGCCTGTGCTTAGCGTTGATTGCAAGTTAGAAGAAGATTGTCTAGACGCTTAACATGTTTCTGTACCTTTGACCGAGAGGCTATTTGTTGCTTATCCAGGGAGGAATGTCGGCACTACAATGCACAGACTACCGGGATAACAAACCACTCATACTGGTAGTCCTCACAAGGTCTCCCCCATGAGTTAAAAAATGCCACGAACCCGAGTCCCAAAGCGGAGCACCAACCAGAAGTAATTTCCTGGCTCAGTACTTAATTTTGGGACTTGAGGCAGCCGTGACGAAACAGTAGCCTCCGCGCTTATTTTCAGCGCTCTGTTCATTTGCTTGTGTGCGCTACAGCAAGCGAGTGATCAACCGCTCATAAAACATACCCGCGCTTGCCCACCACCACGCTTTGTTCCTCTGACGCTAATGGCTTCCATCGTATCCGCAGGGCCCATCTGTACTCATCAAAGGAAAACAGTCTGTGCAGTAAAGGGTGCTCTTTGCGCACTCTATGAGAACAACCTACCCTTCCACAGCGCTTCTGTCAAGGCATTGGAAAACCACATAGCTGCGCATACTCTGTGGGGTCTCTGTCGCCCATTGACTCTGGTCATTCACCTGCAAAAGAAGAGAAAAAGGGACATTACTATACGTGAAGAGATAGGCTAAAAACAGGTCAAATATCATACCGTTCATCTCCAGAATAGAGTTCTGAACAAGTGCTCACAAATTCCGTTTCTTCACAGATCTGGAAGTAATCGCCCCAACACCACGATTGGAGCAACATCTCGTTTAAGGGAGCTTCTGCTAAGCCAACAGGGGGGAGGTGCAGCCCATCGCTCTAAGCAGTGCAGTTGACAGCCACAACCACATTGCCACATAGACCCTAATTATTGTACTCTGTTAACCACAGAGAAAAACTCAGCAGAAAGTGAAGAGAAGTACTCATCAGGAAGTACGGAGAAGCAGACGCGCCCAACACCAACCACACCAACAACCAATCCTATCTCTTTGGAGGCAAGGGCGAGTGCGTTTTACAACAAGCACACGTTTTTGTTCCTGCAGAGGTGTGTATACTATCTACAATCTGCACTCCACAGCCCTCAGGAGTGAGGAAGGTCTCATCCAGTCCTGCAGAACATCAGGTAGGCGACACATTAGGTTCCAATTGGTAATGCACATGTATGTGGTAGGTTAGAAAGCGTTGCACCTATCTGCGACTTTTAGATTTGATGGCAGTTTATCACAGTGTCCCTGGGAAAGAAATATCGAACTGTCTAGAAGGGAATAACATCCCATTGAGCCTGCTAAATGCAATATTATTTTTTATAAATGTTAGGGGATATTTTAATCCTGATAATACATGATAACACAATGGGCCTCATTATGAGTCCGGCGGTCGCAGTGCCGGTAAAAATGGCACGGCTGCCGATGGAGTAATTATTTTTCCGGCACCTGGCAATGGGGAATAACCGGGTCATTACAGCTCCGGTGGTCCCAGTAATTCCCCATTGCCAGCCGCCGGGAAAAATTACTCCCCATTCCCATTCGAGTACCATTGGACTCAATGGGAATGGGGTGGACGGTAGCAAAATGGTGCCGGCGCTACCGTCAAGGTCTGCGAGCGGGTGCCTTTCCGCCCGCCAGGTCAAACCTGGCAGGCGGAAAGGCACCCGCTCATAAAACTCAGAGTATGCTGGTCCAGTAACAACAGTGTTGGTAGCTTACCGGCACCGTTGTTACCGGACCGGCATACTCATAATGAGGCCCAATGTCATTTCATTTAATATGTTTTCACTTCCATAATATAATGTAAGAGATCTTTCATTTTCTGATCCATATAACCAATATAAAATCTGTTTGAATGCAAAAAAGCAAGAATGCAGCTCCTAATGTGTTGCAGAAAAATTGCTCAAGTAGTCCAATAAAATGTATCGAAACACTTTTTCAGTTTGTACATTGGAGTAATAACAACATGCAGGTTCTTGCTCACATGTGTTCAACTACAGCAGTGAACAGTTGCTTGTCAATTAATGACTGTAAAGCGACACGGAAAACTATTCTGCAGGCAAGACATTTGAACAGCTTTTCACTGCCTTTTAAGTGCTTCACTGACAGCTAGAATTACCTCTACTGGCTCAAGCAGCAGTCATTGTGATGTCACAGTTGAAGCTTAATAACTGATTGCAGAGTGGTTCTGATATGATTTTCTTATTACAGGTCAGTTGTGATTTCACAACCAGTCTCTAATGAGAGAATTATTTCCAAATATTGCAGGCTGCCATGTATTATAGGCATGCTGCTGAGAAATGAAAGTGAAGTATGGGCAATTGCATTTGAAGACATTGAAATGGCCAGCTTGTTTTAAAAATGTCCATTAACATCATGATGGGATCGAATGTTACTTGCTATTTCCCATTTGCCTTCGAGTCGATAATGAATTTGTCGACAAAGATGGCTGGATGTTGAAGTAAATACCCTTGTAACCCTGTATATGCCTAACATTTTTAATGCAAGAGTAAACTCAGTGAAACATGGACTTTCATTTCTTTTTGCGACACATTTTCAGAATATGAATGTGACACTATTACCTTTGTAGCTAGAGTTGATGGCAGTACCAACAATTGTTTAAAAAAAAATGTGTACTCACAAATAGTGGCGTGTCCAGGATGTGCCCTGGGGTGACATGTGCTATCCAGGGAATCTGACTGTCTGCCCAGGAGCCATCCCATTATCCTAAACTATGATCCTTAGGGCCCGATTCATGGAATACTCTGCGCTGAAAAAACGGGACTTGCACGTGAAATTGCGCGCAAGTCACTGTATGTCGATTTATGGAACACAATGCGCTGGGCTTACCTGGGACTTGCGAGGAATCCACACCTGGTCCAACTCATCACTGCGAGACAGCAAACGTCTTGCGCGAGACTCCAAGGGAAGGGCCGGCCGGGCCAGTGCAGCCACCTAAAAAGAGGGCAGAGGCATGAGGAAGAACAAGCAAAAATGTGAGCGTTATGAGGGACGTTCCACCATCAAACAATCACACCGCCCATACGCGTGCAAAACAACCATATTCATGGAATTGAAAAGGGAACGCTGGTGCGTGAAAAACCACGCGCCAATCCAGAAACACTTACACCATGCAATAGCAGCCGTAAACGTCAACGCACACACTAACAAATGCATAAAAAGCATGCACGATCAACAAACACACAGATACAGCCACTATGAATGCACCATTTGTTGCAGCAGTCATACTGGGACACAGCAGGAGGAGGAGGATGGCCAGGGCCTGGATCTTCCACCCAAGGACCAGCCCTTTTGGGATGCCTGATGACCAGTTCTATGACAGGTATAGGTTCCCCCCATATCATCCTAAACCTGGTCACAGAGTGGGACGATGACCTCACATCACCCACCATGTGCTCCCAAGCACTGAGCCCCCTTGCAAAAGGTGCTTACTCTTCTGCATTTTCTGGCCACTGGCTCATTCCAGCATACCACTGCCATAGTCGGTGGCATCTCCCAGGCCACGCAGTCACGCTGCTTACAACAGGTGTTGGCTAACATACCTGTACGTCCTTCTGTCCGCCGGCATGTCTATATGCCCAGAACACCAGCGCACATCCCAAAATTGCTAGGTGCCATTGATTGCACACATGTTGCTCTATGTCCATTTCATTCGAGCAACAGAGCACATCTATTGCAACCGGAAACACTGGCGCTCCATTAATGTTCAGGTTGTGCGTGATGCCAAGGGCATCATTGCCAAAGTGTATGCCAACTATCCTGGCAGCATCCATGATAGTTACATCTTCAGGATGTCCCTGCTATACCGGGCCCTGGAAGCTGGGAAGCATGGCAACACATGACTCATTGGTGAGTATGAACGGACATGCTCATGCATGCATGTTGCACCCATACCAATAGATACTGGCAACAAATGACAATGACAACCATTCTCACCTCTATAGGGGACAGTGCCTAACATCCGAGCACATACATGCTGACGTCCATACGCAACCCAAACACACCTGCACAGGTAAGGTACAACACTGCCCATATTTCAACTAGGGGCATAGCGGAGCGTACTTTCGGAGTGCTCAAGTCACATTTCTGCTCCCTTGACCACTCTGGTAGTGTGTTGCTATATTCACCACCAGTAGTCTGCAGGATCATTGTGACAGCATGTGTCCTGCACAATGTTGCAACACAGCGTGGCATCCCGGTGGACATGGTGGTGGCACCCCATCCACACCCACAGGCGCACTGCTTGAGTATTGCTAGGCAAAGGGCATGTGGAGAGGCTGCACGTTCCCAGCTTGTGCAATCTTATTACACATAAAATCCTTCCCCTGTGGGGTTCACACAATCCCGCCAAATCCAAGATGCCATTCAATGATGGTAATGGGCCAATCCACTGTGTCCACAAAACCACCCTGAGAAAGTGCCCTTGGAAGTGCAAATTTGTGTGCATCCCTTAGAACTAAAAAGACATTTCTTTTAGTGTTTCCAAACGAAACACATTGAAGAGTGATGACACCACTACTGCCATGCCAAACATTTAATTAAATCACCTCTTTGGTACCAAAATCATACCATGTGTAAAGTTAAAGGATATTGATACCATGCACTATCCCCACTGTAGTGTTCCCCTGGTGCTCTGGTGGATAAAAAATATTAACAAGAGGTAATAGACAATTGTGAAAAAGAGTGCCGCCCACCAGAATTACCATACCCAGATATGCATCAACAAAGCTAGCCATTCCATAATGATCAAGATAAATGCACATCTTTCCTGTCCCCTTGGCATGCAGTCACCATTCACATTTCATCACAGGAAATAGCCACCATTCCTTGATGGAAGGATCTGCAGACAATGAACAAAATGAACTGCTAACATATCCATGCACCCAAAAATTCAAGCGCCACGGGCGCCGCTCAGTGACATATTGCAAACAACAACTCACAAGACAACCATCAAAATGTGTCCCAGCACACATACAGCAACACCTGCACACTGCATGCAAATCAAACACACAAAACACACACACTGACAAACAACAACATCCATGCATGTCACATATCCCTATTCACTAGGCGATGGCACATACATAATGCACGCATCAGTCAACATGCTGTGTGAAAATGAGAAGACATCACATATCACAACACCCAAAAAACACAAATCATTCTGAACAACGCTCTAAGAGCAGCACTGAATATCCCAAGAAATTAAAATATCTCAGATGCTAGACGCACTGACCATTGGCTACCCATCATAAACTGAATCAAATTTCAGACTCTCTCCATCACACACAAGTGCATCGCTAACACAGCCCTGTAATACCTCACCAACCATATTCACCAAACACCACTCTGAGACACCCACCGAGCCATCCACTCCCACCTCCTCACCATGCCTAAATTCAAATGAGCTAAAGCAGGCGGCCACAGCTTCCCAGTAGTGACGGCCAAACAATGGAATGCCTTACCCCTCTCACCTAGATCTGACCATTAGCTATACTCCTTCCGGAAAGAAATGAAAACCTGTCTTGTTACACAAGACCTGGAGCTTCACTCCATCAAGGTGTGTCATCTCAGTCATTGTTATATTGAATCATGCCTACTCATCCATATCATGCAATATGCCAGTTGACAATTTTACCTATGTACTGTAACAAGCACCCATATACCTCCAGGCTAGACCCGCTCTACAAATGCAAATAAATCAAATAAAAATAATAAAATAAATATGCAGGTAATTGAGCACACAAAAAAGCAGGACACCCCTGGAACAATGACATGACAAGGCATTCCATCGCCTGTGTAGTATTGCACTGAACACAGTAATGTGAGCACATTTATTTATTCATTTATGTATTGTTCGCTTGTTAGGTGTTTTTACAATTATCCAAACTCTTTCAAAGCACTCACAGGGCAACCCGGTGGGGACAGGGGGGGTTAGACAATGCATTACAACCTATATAAATCATTGAATGAATAGTACAAACAAATCATGAGAATAACTGGGAGGGGAGACAAAACATGCCTTGTGAGTGTTCAGAATGTGCAAGTGTAGAGGGGAGGTGGGCAAGGGAAAAGCTGCTGAGGTGCACATGGAGAAGTGCACAGGGTGAAGTGCTAAGAAAAGGAATGCAAAGCTTAAATCCAACCTCCCGCGGTGAGGCTGAGTCTGAGCAAGTGCAATATATAGACAGTGGTTTGGATAAGAGATGTGGAGGGTCAGAGCCCAGAGGATACATAAGTGCCCTGCACACCAGTCACGCTACTGTATGATTAGAAGGGAAAAGAGGAGGAGAAGGAAGAGGAGAAGACAAAGGTCTTCAGGCTTTTTGGGAACTTAATGAAGTCCTGCTCAAGACGCATGGGAAGAGGGATGCTATTACAAAGAAGGCAGCCCTCCCAGTAAACTGATCGACCACCAGCTCTCTGTTTAGAAAACCACTTAACACGCAGTGAGTTGGTCCCAGAGCAAGCCAGGAGTCTAGAAAGGGAGTATTTGATCAGGAAGCATTGAAGACAGAGTGGTCCCTGGCCCCTGATAGCCTTGTGGATGATATAGATGAATTTGAAATCAATCTGCGCGGAGACTGTGAGCCAATGAAGTCTTTGTAGGGCAGGAGAGATGTTGTCCCCGGCCTGAGGCCAAGGATCAGTCTTGCTGCCCTATTCTGGGTAACCTGGAGGGGTAACCTGCAGGGTGGACAAAGGAAGATTAAGGAGGAGGCGGTTGCAGTAGTCTAGCCTGGTGAGAACCGGAGCAAGGGTAACATTGAGTCTCTGGATGAAGGTGTGGAATGGTACATTAACTTTGAGAAAGTAGAGCTGAAAGTGGGACTTATTGACAACATCCTCAATATGAGGGATAAAGGAAAGGGTGGAGTTGAAGATGACTCCAAGAATCCTGGCTTCAGAGAAGGGGGCAGGGTGAGAGCCCATGGAGGAAGGCCAGAGTTAAGGGATGAAGTAGGGTGCAGGGGATCCAATAGGGAGATTCTAGGTTTTGGTGCCGTAGTGGCAGAGGTAATTTATAGTGCACCAAAACTGGATAGTGGAGAGGCAGTCAGGGATCAAGGTAGGTGCAAGAGCATCAGTAGGAATGTTGAAGAAGAGTTTTGTGTCATCAACATAGCATTGGAATTTGGGGGAGAAGGAGGCAATGACGCGTTCCGGCAGGGAAATATATATGTTAAATAGGCACAGCAAAAGAATGGAGCCCTGGTGTATGCCACAGCTGGAGGTGAAAGTAGCAGAGGTGGAAGGGCCAAGAATGGTTTATGAGGAATGGTCAGTTAGGAATGAGCTAAACCAGGCCAGTGCCTGCTCCGAGATACCAAGTGTATCTTGATGACTTTTTACGAGGATTGAATGGTTCACTGTGTCAAATGAAGAAGAGAGATGAAGGAGGATGAGGACAGCACAGGATTTACATTTGAGGGATGTGAGCAGTTCATCACAGGTGTTCAGGAGAGCAGTGTCTGTGGCTCCGGAAGCTTGGAATCCACACTGGTGGTCATGTAGACCACCAACCAGTCGGTTTGGGCGTTGAGTCAGGGGATATCCAACTCCTCAAGCAGTTTTCCCAGGAAGTATGTGATGGAAATTGGACGGTAGTTGGCTGGGCTGGAAGGGTCTGCAGATGGTATTGTAAGGATGTGCCACACAAAGGAGTGCTTGAGGGAGGATGGAAAAGAACCTGTAGCAAAGGAGTGGTTGCAGAGATCAGAAATAGTAGGGGCAAGAGAGGAGGTGTTGCCCATGATTGTTCGCGATGAGCATGGGAAAACCTGTTTGGAAGAGACCTTCATGGAGTTGCCAACTCTGATTAGTTCTTCAGGGGAGACAGGAATGAAGGAGGAGAAGGAGGAAGGAGGAGGGTGAGTGGTAGTGGGGCAGAGGGGAAGGGTTGTGTTGGAGGAGTGCATGAAAAGGATGTTCAGTATGTCCATTGTTTTTTAAAAGAAGTGATCGGCAAGTGCATTACAAAGGAACTGTGAAGGAGTAGGGGCAGAAGATTCAGCGGATGGGTTTGCAAGTTCCCTGCACATTTTGTAGAGTTGAGCCGTGATGCAAAGCACAAGAATACAAGTACACACATACACACCTCTTACACTCCTGGCAGGATCATGCTTGCTGCATCAATTAACAGAGGCCGATGTCAGGATGGAAGGCTGACCAATGGGGCAACTGCCATGGAAGACATAAGCAGACAGCACAAAGCAATGTGATACAGCAAGCAAGGATGAATGCAGGCTAAATGAATGATGCAAACGCAAAGTGCATGGTCAATGCAGACTTCATTGTGACAGCATACAATTGGTCAAATACTGCATTCAGGTTAATGCAGCAGTACCATGCACCCAGCTGCGGTCAACTTGAAGCTGCAAACACCATGGTGCAGCATGCATGGGACATGCATGTGAAAACACCAACACCACTAAACGTAATGCACTTGTACACAAAATAGCATCCCAAAAATGTGCATTAATGTTCACATGGTTGTGGTGTGTAAATGGTGCTACACACCATAATTGGGGAACCATAAGCAAGAGAGGCCAAATGTGCCGCCAAATCCATAACCCCACGAACATTTCAAGGGTTGTGAAGTGTCACCTAGTACACATGGTCAAAGTGCAATGAGACACACATCAGCACAACCATCAACAGCTGTGACAGGCCACAAACAGCAAGCACTGCAACCCTCTCCCAAACACCCAAGAAATACCCACACAGTTGGAGCGCCCACGATTTGGAATATGAAACCAGTGGCCCCACCAATCCATAGACACAACACCATGCCCAGACCTATCACCAGAACCACACCCTGTGAAACATACACCCATTAAGAAGTACTGGTGACCCACAAGACAAGTCAATCCCAAGTGATCACACATAGTGCAAGACACCCAGGCAAACACCACAGACGCATCTGGAAAATGCCCGTCACTTACCTGCACAGGTTACCCACCTGCCTTGCATACGATGCACGCCATCGGGAGACGGTTCTCCTATGTCCAATGACATGCATAGAAACAACAGAAAGAACATGCACGTACATGACTACACATTAATTGATTCTGAAAATATGCAGAGAGCACCCACTGCAGAAGCACCACATGGAGCAAGTGGGTGACAGGACATAGATTGCGATCTGCCCATGAGTGCAGCGTGCCACAACAGAGAGAGGGAGAGAGAGTGACACTGAGAGGGAAGTCCAAGCAAATGCCACATCAAGCATTACATTGTCTGTAATGGAGATGGCCAATTACATGCACTACACCACAGCATGTGCGGCCATGGATGAATTGACTAAGGTAGCTAACACAGTGACATGAGTACCACTTTAATAACCATGCCGGCATGTTAGCATGCAAAGCACATATAGGTTAAGTTACACATGCAGCAAACATGGTGATCAATGACGCATGCTCAACATGCAAGACAGTGCGAATGCTTGCCCGTTGACTTCGTCGGCATGGTGTAAATCCTGCATCACCTTCACCTGGAACTGTCTCCAAATTAGGAACAGGAGGGACAGTGCCTAGTAGAGGGCATGGGGAGCATGGACGTCAAAGGGTGCAGTGTGTCTCCCCTGGACAGCAGTCATCTCCAGATCATGGACTACTGAAACAACATGGGAGAAGACATTACAAAATGCATAGTGAAGTACCATTCACACAGCACACATGTGCGAGAGAACAGTGAACCCATAGTTACCTGCACATGCCATCCTGTGCACCACCATGCAAACATGAATTTGACCTCACTATGCATGCCTGCATGTCCACCACTGCAAACATCATGGCCTTGAGAGGTTAACATCACAACTCAAGGAAAAAATAAGTAAAATAATAAAAATAAAACCTGGAAAGGGCAACTCAAAAATGAAATGCCAACATCCAGGCCTGGGGTCAACTAAAGTATTAAAAAATGTTTAAAAATCAAAAATGTCCATCATGGACCTGAGGGCAGGGGGGTCCACCCAGAAGGGGATAGGTGCACGGTGCATGTCAACTTCCACCCAATATATATGAAATCCCCTCCATGGGCTCATGGACGGCACGGCTATGGTGGACCTGAAGTCATGTGTCTGCTGGCATCACCATCCTCCATTGGATCAGAAGATGGAAGTGGTGCTGGAGGCTCACCATGCAGTACCCTGGACTGGTCCTCAGTGGCAGCAGCCATGCGTGACACTGATGAATGCACCAGCAGACTGAGGGCTTGGAGGTTACCAAGCACAACCTCACAGTTTGCACAGAGTTCCTCCGTGATAGTCTCCCTCAGTGATAGCATCTCCCAGAGGAACAGACTTCTAGTGACTGCCTCTTTCTCATAGATTGCAGCTCTGTAGGCCAACAACTCACAACTCAGGGCTTCCCTGTGTGCCTGACCCTCTGCAAGCAGGGACGCCCGCAGAGACCTCAGACCTGCCCATCGGCCCCTGATGTTGGACTCCATGCGCAGCCTGTGGGAGCGACGTGTGGACAGCATGACCTGCAACTGTTGCTCCACCTGTGTTGCTGGGGGGATCATGGAACTGGTCACCCTATCCATGCCCTCAGCCAAACTCTCTTGGCAGCCCCCTGTCGGTGTGCAAAATGCAACATCTTCTGCTCCCACTTTGAAGCCCAGGCGGCATACCTCCCTCACATGTGCGGGTCCATGCCTGCCTGACCCAAGGGAGCAAGGCCCTTGCTGTGATGCCAATATCTCTGGCTGCAGGACTGCAACCCTCCCTTGGACATCTGCCCCGGGACCAGAGTGTGGAATAGCAGCCGTAACCACCACTGACAGGAGTGACACCACTGACTGGCCTTGTGAAGGCACATGACCCCCTGTAGACTCACAGACTCCAACTGCTCCACCCATTGGTGCACTCACCTCTGCCAGCATTGAGGACTGCACACCCGGTTCAGCATAACAGTTACTGGAGTACAAAGAGTCAAAATTGTCTGCAGCAAGGCTCAGGATGGTCTGTAGCACCAGTGGATTCTCACGGCCTGCCACGCCACGTCCTCCACTGGTGGTCTGAAGTGCCACACACTCTTCTTCCTCCTCTTCCTCCTCTGCATCTGGTGCCTCCTCGCCTGGACAGAAAAATACATGTGGAGCCATGTGCAACGTGTCTACAGTAAACATGTGTATCACATTTCTGTCATGCAACAGAATGCAGGGCCTGTCACGATAAGAGAAACAGCATCCACGCACTATGTAGAGGAAGCTATCTGATCATGGCATATGCAGACCAGCAACAATATTTCCTGCTCAGGGCCATGCTGCCAGTGGACACATTGCCAACAAACAGGGTTGTTAGCAAGCACCTTATGGCGCATGGCACAGCAAACTATTGACTAATACCAGTGAAACGGGCATGGTCATGTGGCTCTGTGATTTGCATTTAGATGACATGTCAACAGGCAGACACACATATTCACATACAAGTCAGCATACATCGGATGCCATACCAGTGTTGACCTGGCACACGGACTATACACAATGGCAACATGCCGTAGGTGTGGGAAAAAGGAAACAGTCCAGTTGATGTATGACTGTAAGAGTACAACCTAGCCAAAGTCTGTGAAGTGGAGAGAGTAAGTAAATGGTGTTGGAGATAGGATCAAGGTACAGTGACCCACAAGAGGGACAGGGGCACGGACACATGGAGTGTGTGCTGAGTGTGGGAGGGTAACGGGGATCAGGCCTCACAACGATTTGACTCAAGAGTCATTGACATAGCAGCAGCAGGGATGTGCACACTCTAGACATATTCACACTCACTCAGGGCACACCATAATACATGTTGGTTGTCATCTTGGATGTTCTATGTAGCATGGAGCACCAACGTACATGTATGAATATAATATCTATACCCTGCAGGGCATGAAGTGTAACTCGTTTTTCAGACACAAGCACATGTCTAGCAGAGCAGAGTCACTGACATCTAGGATTCAATTTACAAGAGGGCACTCTGTGGTATCATGTTGCAGATGATGTTGACATCCTGGTGGAGAAGGTCCTGGAGCATTATGATGCCCTCTTCAACCCTGTGATGCAACACAGCAAGGCAGGACATCAGCAGATCTGGGATGGGATAAAGGATACCATCAGCGTGAACGGGGTGGCAACCCGCACCTTCCAGACTGTGCACAAGCACTGGGAGTACCTGAAATCCAGGACCCGCAGCAAGGCACTGCGCTACAACCAGGCCTGTGCTACCGCGGAGGTGCAGAGTGCACACAGGTTCCGGATGTCAACTACCAACATGCGGGCCCTTGAGAAGTTCTACTCGGTGCTGCACACCCAGGTCTGCGAGTTACATGAACGTCTGGAGTCAACTGTTGAGTATCCATGCGGTGCAATGCTCAACGGTGCATGTGCATGGCATGGCATGTTGGCAGTGAGCCCCTTAGGCTTGCAGCAAGTATGCTTCTGAGACAGATGTCTGCGTGCATGCCCAAGACATTGCTCTCGATGTGTGCATTCAGACTCTATGTATTTTGAATGAGCTATCACTTGCCTTGTGTGGTGTAGTGCTGGCTTTCAGACCGTGCACATGCAATGTCACTTGTGTCTGAGACATGCCAGTGTAACAAGTGTGACAGTTGTGGTAGTGATGCCCGTGTCGTGTGCATGCATGATGCTCATGTGTATGTGCCAAAGATGGGACTGTGTGACTGGGCATCACTCACGCCTAGATGCAGCACATGTATTTGGATGTGTGGCTTAGTCAAGTAGAGGGATTGCAGTTCACAGGACTCTGATGTGATTGGTCATCACACTGCTTGGGGCCTCTCAGTTGATGTGTGTGCATGACATGTTTATGTGCTTGTTGCTGTGGTATGCTGACATGTGCATGTGCAAATGATGCATGTGTGTGGAGCATACACAATTGATTGGTGTGACAGTGGCAAGTAGCATGATGTGATGTCTGGAGTGATGGTCAGGCATGTATCTGCATGGATGTGGATTACATGTCCATGTGTGTGGGTGTAGAGGTTGATGGTTGTTCCCTTGACTAGTCATGTTCATGTGAATTTTGGTGTTGCCATGCACAAATTGGTGCTTGGTACTGATGTTTCTGTTCTGTGTTTCCTTTTCCACAGTTGCATCGGATGAACAGGGCGAAACCAGTGCTGTGGAGCATGGCAGCAGGAATGCCTCCAAATGGCAGAGGCGCAGGACCCAGCCACGCCCCCATGAAAGCACATCTTTTGGGAGTGATGGGGCTGTGGCAGCGCCAGTGCCATCAGGCATGGCTGCTGGGGGTAAGTTCAAGAAGGTGAAGGTGGGTGTGGACTCCTCAGCAGCGGTGGGGACAGGTGATGCCACACAGGGACCATCCATGGTGGAAGGTGCTCCGGAGTCATCCAGGTTGGAGGAGATGGACCGGGGAGGTGGTTGTTGGGGTCAGCTGGGGGTGTTGGGGTGGGTGTGCCTACTGCAGTCCTGTCCCAGTTGCACAAGGCTGTGCAGGCCACTGTGGAGGTGCCTGTGTGAAATCTAGTTCCTGGACTATCGGATGCAGCAGTATACGCCTGCGGGTCTGCCTCCATCCAGAACCACCACAGGTGTCGGCTGATGTGTCCACCCAGACTGACACCACCTTAACATCTGGTTTTGCCATCCGGTATTATGTGCTACCCCTGCAGGCCGGGGTGGTGCGGCGGAGAGTCATCATTCGTGATGATGTGCAGGCTACACATAGTCTGCTTGCACATCATCACAGTGAGGTATGCCGCCTCATTGGCTGGCTTGCAACATGCCTGTTCCGTGTTGTGCTCCATGCAATGTTCACTGCTGCAACCGCTTCCTCATCTTACTCCTCTGTGCGCCAGTCGTCCTCCAGGCTGCCTATTGGCCCAGATACTACTAGGGCCCCCAGTGAACCAGTCCCCCCCACATTGCCCAGCCTGGTGGAGCCAACATCCCTGCCCAAGTTCGGAGTCCAAGGCAAATCAGCTAAGGTGGTCACTGTGCCTACCCAGGCACCCACAAGGTCACTGGCAATGGATGGACAGCAGGCACCCAAACGCAGTGCACGTGACATATGCCCTTGGGTAGATTTATCAGCTTGGAGGGTGTACACACATAACAGGTACTGGGCACTGTGGCAGCAGGTGGCAACAAGGAGGAGGCTATCGTTTTAAGAGCAGACCATCCAAAGGGGGCAGGTGCGCAGTGTGAGGAGGGAGGCACACGTGGACTTGAGTGACAGGATGCCTTCCATGTTCAGAGGATATGGGCAGCAGATCGGAGCAGAGAGGCAGCAGGCTCGGGTTGTGTTGGCAAGGGCTGAGATTGCGGTGCGTCGGGTGAGGAGGTGGGTTGCCATTCTTGAGGCCAATTACAGTGAGGCTGAGGTGATAGAGACACAAATGTTGGAGACCCTGCAAGCCCTCCAGGCAAGAATGGAGGCCCTCATGAGGAGTGAGGACGTGGCCCTGGTGGAAAGGCTAAGTGAGATTGGAGAGGAGGAGTTGGATTTGCCTGTTGCCTGTGTACATAGTTCTTTAGGTGTAGGTTTCCTTTATCTACTTATCATTTTCTCCAGACTTTTAAGACATTTCTTCCCAGTTTTCATTGTATATAGTTGTTTAAGTGGAATATATTCATTTTATTACATATTTACCATGGACTACTTTGCGTTTCATTCCAAGTTTATTTTTGTGCATATTTCTTTCAAATACATTGTTCTGTTTGCTACATTTCACACTTCCTTCATTTCATTTGTGTGTCAGCCTCTTTGATAGGTCTATTTTCAGCCAGTGCATCTCACCATTGCAAGTCATGTGTCCTGTGGTGTGCATGCTTTCCTATTAGCATTTACCTGTGCAGCATCACTGTGTGTTTGACATCAGTATGGTTGGGGTGAAGGGAGGTGGGTTCACTGTGGGAGTGTTCCATTGTCACATTCATAGCACACTAGTTTGTCATTGCTGTGTAAAACCCATGTGTTAGGGAGAATTCTCCAGAATGGCTAATTTCCCTTACCTAATGAGTCCCTCAGCAGCTTGCTGGATTTCTATGATTTATTTTTTCACCTGGTAAGCGTGTGAGCCTTTTTTCCCACTCTTACATGTGTTTTGCTGTGTGTGTTTAACATTTTTGTGTTCATAGACTGTGGAGCCTCACCTACTCCACAGACATCATCTTTTACTGTGTGTAACACAGCACCTTCAGTGCATTGACACAGGGTTGTCTTTTAGACTCCCCAACTCAGACTCCATTTTCTGGGACTGACTAGTGTCTCCCAGAACATATAAAGTTGCCATTAACATTATTAGCCTCTGTAAAACCACAGACCCAGTACAAACCATCTTACATGGAGTACTGGAAAGGGTAAATACTTATCCCTATTTGCCTTTTTCTCTTGGAGCATTATTTCGCTCCCTTTTCATCAAGACTTGGCTGGTGGCAGTGGTAACTACCCTATTTTTCCTACCGAGGTTATCTTAAATAACTTTGGTATTGTTTTAGGCTATCTTGGTAGCATCGAACTTAAACCCGCTAGACCATATATGCTTTATTGCAGCTCCGGCTGGGTTTATCTGCCATTTCTTTTTGTAAAAGGTTTGGTTCCTTTGTTCACCGTCTTTTCGCGGGCTTCTACGCAGAAGCCCACCTCAGGTGCCTGTATGTCTCGGGGGGACAGTATGTGAGGGAGGGGTTTAGGACTCCATGCACAGGGTCTCCTTGGAGACCCATGTCACACTCTGAACTGATTGGCTGTGGTGACTGTCCCGGCGGGACAGCCACCCTGCTGTGTGATTGACAGCCAGGCTGTGTGAATGGGGGAAAACTGCATAAAAAGCAGGTCTCTGGGTCTGGAAAGGCAGAGTCGCCACTGGAACGAAAGGACCAATGAGGAGCTGATGGAAGAGGACCCCTACCAAGACTGAACCATCCGGTGAAGCCCTGCTGCAGGTCTGAATCATCGAACTCCAACGACAGAGAAGATCCTTCAGACATCTTCTTCCCCAGAGCTGGTGGGACCAACCAGTTCACCCAAACTGCAAGCCAGGAATCCCTCCTCTTGTCGAATTTGCTGTACGGAGCTACAGTGGGCTGGATAACCAGGAAGGTCAGACCCTGCTTGGGTTTCAAGGAGTGCACCTTTTATTTGTTGCTTTGCTCTGCTGTTGGTTTCTTCCTAGGGCAGTGCAGGACCCTCCAGTCTTCCAACTTCATGTCAGTCCGACAGTCGCTTCAGGAACCGTGATCATGCAGGAACTGCCAGGAACGTCCGCCTCAGCTACAGCTTCTTCTCCATTTAAAGGTACTGTGCAAATCCGGTTGTTCGTTTCGTTCAGTCGTGGTGAAAGTGTGTGAAATCTTTCTCCAATCCGAGTGCTTGTCCTTCTCTACTCTTTAAACCAACTTTTCTTCCGACCAACTTCGTCCCGAACTCTTGGCAAAGACTTAACCGCGAGATACCCTGAGCTGTGTGATCTTGAGCAAAAGACTTTTGTCCTTTTGACTTTGGCCCTAAGCCTGTTTGATTTGATTCCATCACTGTAGTTCCTCTTTCTAGATTGCCCTGCTTACTTACCTGTTGCTGCTGGTCAATTTCTGCCTAACTGTGTCTTTCCCTCCCTTTTAAACTTCTGGAGTGCCATTTTGCTCCCACTTCATTTGTGAGCTTAACTGTCTGGAACCTATTGGGAGTGATGTGGTGTATTAAGAGTGTGATTTTTAAACCGCTTTACTTTAGTGAAATGTTATACAACTGATGTGTAAATAAATGTATATTCTTTTACTAAGAAATCTTGAGTCAGTGTTTGTTTGAATCATAGTAATTGCTGTCCTTTGTGTAACTATTCGATACTGCTCACTTGCTCTTGAGATAAGTCTGGCCGCTCAGCCATCGCTACCACTTTTACTGTCTAGTACAGGCTTGTACCAAAGGTGAATTTGCACTATCACTTGTAGTTTTAATTGTGTGTGGTGTTCCCAAAGGGTACTGCATATAATTCTGCATAACACTGGTGTACAGTGGTGAGAATCAAGTAAAGTAATTACACTTAGAGTGCTGCTATTACCATGGATCAACTAACCACAAGGCTAACATCACTAAAAAGCAATAGTAATCATGTTTGATATGGAAAGCTACAGTCAGGAGATCCTCCTTAGCTACACTGTGGATTATTTAAAAATCTCTGTAGAGAAAGGAATCTCTCTGGCAAAGGCAAAAAGTCTGAATTGATTGAAAAGTTGTTGAAGAACCAAAGTCTGGGGATTGGGTCTGAAATGCCTGACTCACCAGCAAATGTGGAAAATAATGAGGATGATAGTGTATCTATTTCTGATGAGTTAGAGGAAGTAAATGTGTCTCCTAATGTAGTCCTCACTGCTCCCTTGTCTGCTCAGCAACCTCAACCTTTGTCCACTGGGACCCCTACAGGTCCTACACTCAGTCCTGAATGCATTGCTCTAGAAAAGATGAGGCTTAAATTGGAATTCAAATGTTTAAATGCTCAAACTGAACAAAAACACCAAGAACCTAAACTCAGAGAACTAGAGTTGAACTAGAAATGAAAAGGTTATCTCTTGAAAATGCTTCTCTCCCAGAGTCTTCTAGGTCGCCCAGTCCTAAGAGACCCCGTATGCCTAAAGAAATTGTGGGTATGTATGAGGTTGAGCTTGATATTTTAGATTGGTTGGCAATGTTTGAATTTTACCATGGGATTCAAGGTCTTACAGGGAATCAGTTGCTTGCTGGCTCTTCTCTAGGCTACCCACTGTTGCATCTGATGTTGTGATGGAGTTGGGGAAGGTGGACAGGATGGATTATGAGTGTGTGAAGCTAGCTTTGATTACTAGATTTGGGAAGACCCCTTCCCAGTACCTAAAGAGATTTAGGACCCTCAGAAAGCATGATGGTACCCCTTGGGCTACCTGGCTATGTGACTGTTTGAAAAACTTAGATGGTTGGGTTAAGGGTTACAGAGTGAACACTTATGAAGGTATGAGAAATCTTGTTATGTTGGAGTCAATTTATGATACCTGCTCTCTTGAGCTCAGACAGCACTTGGCTGATTCTAAGGAGATAGATCCCAAGAAATTAGCTAAGGCTGGTGACTCGTGGATTGCCAACAGGGCTACTCACAAGGATTCTGGGGCAACTCAGAAGAAGGATGAGGGAAAGCAGCCAAAGAAAGATAACAAGGAGAATTCTAATACCTCCAATCCAAAAGAGGGCCACAAAAAGCAACATAAGGGTAAACCACAAGGAAAACCGAATCAGGCTAGTGTACCATCTGACCCAAACCAGATGGATGTCAGAACAAACCGCCATTCATCAAGACATTTGGGAAATATTATGTGTGCGGGCCAACTGACCATGTGAAAGGGGATCCCAGATGTAAGGGCAACCCTTCAGGGATCCACACAGTCTCCTTAGCCTTCTCCCCAGAGGAAGAAGTACCTATGGCAAGTGGAAACTTTCACCTAATGGCAGGTGAACCCATGTGAGTCTCAGCTAGTGATTTTTTTTTATTGTCCCTGGGCTTGTGGGAACAACAGAATTTAGATGACTATAATTCCATCCCAGAAATACTAAAGAGTATTATAAAGATAGTGTTCTTGTGAATGGCCAGGAGACTCCTGCCATCAGACACACTGGAGCCAGCATAACTGTGGTGGATGAATCATTTTTCAAGGTGGAGGATGTTGGCAAGGCACCCAAACACCTCACCAAGTTAGCTGGAGGCCCTGTGCAAAAGCTTCCCCAGGTAGCAGCTCTCATCCAGTGTAATGATATGACTGTCAAAATACCTGTTAGTGTGCAGAGTGAAGTACCTGGGAGAGTCCTGTTGGGTAATGACGTGACAACTCTTGGAGTTGTGTCAAGCACCCCCAGGCCTCCCAGTAAAAGAGAAAGGAGCTCAGTAGGCCTGCAAGGAAGAGGACCTTGAGGGGCTCTTCAGAGGAGTTGATAGAGGAAACTATCACTCCCACTCTGCAGCAGTTGCTCACTGCTATTTCAGAAAGAATGAGACAAAGGGGAAACCCAATATCTCAAGGAAAAAATCATACAGCACCCTTGTGCTACCAACAAGGATATCCCCAAGATTGTCCAAAGTCACACATGTGACTCCTCCACCTTCTGAGGCAGAGTGTGAGGTGTAACCTTGTGTGGTTGAGCCAGTTTCTGAAGAATCAGATCTGGAAGAAGACACTGTCTTAGTTGAAGATCATGACCCTGTTGACCATCCTGAGCTTCAGTCTTTACTGGCAGAAGGTGGACCCAACCGGGCAGACTTCAGCAGAGGACAAAGAAAGTGTCCCACTCTCGAGGGTCTTCAACAACAGGTTGCTAACCAACCTGATGGAGAAGAAGTTGGAAAGCATAGGTTAAGCCGGGAAGATGGCCTCTTCTACAGTGAACCGACTGAGTCTATCCCTGGGGACTGCAAAAGAATTGTAGTGCCCCGTGCTAACAGACTCCAGTTCCTACAGTTGGCCCATGAGATACCTTTGGCTGGTCACTTGAGTTTAAAAAAGACCAAAGAAAGGCTCTCCCTATACTTCTACTGGCCTAAGATGGGTTCAGAAGTTGACAATTTCTGTAGGGGCTGTCACACTTGCCAAACCTCTGGCAAGAGTGGAGCCAAGAATGTGGTGCCCCTGGTTCATCTAACAGTGGTGGGGGTTCCTTTTGAGAGGGTGGGCATCGACATTGTTGGTCCCCTTGACCCTAGACATCTTCAGGGAACAGGTTTATCCTGGTTGTAGTAGACCATGCTACAAGATACCTAGAAGTTATACCTATGAGAACTGTTACGGCTCAGGCTGTGGCTAAGGCTCTATTTGGTATTTTTACCAGAGTAGGGTTTCCTAAGGAAGTGATATCCGACAGGGGATCCAATTTTATGTCCCACTACATGCAAGCCATGTGGGAAAACTGTGGCGTCACTTACAAGTTCTCTACAGCCTACCATCCACAGACAAATGGACTGGTAGAGAGGTTTAATCATACTATGGAGAGCATGATAGGTGCTTTAGAGGAACCCCTTAAAAGAAAGTGGGACCTTCTACTGCTATGCTTTCTGTTTGCTTACAGGGAAGTCCTTCAGGAGGGAGTTGGTTACAGTCCCTTTTAACTTCTCTATGGCCATCCAGTCAGAGGTCCATTGGCCCTGATTAAGGAGAGGCTGGAGAGTGTTCCTTCCCCCAAGCCGGTAAGAGTGACTGACTATGTGATAGGTCTCCGGAGGAGAATGTCGCACATGATGGCAGAAGCTAGTGATAAATTAAAAGCGGTTCAGGGTCTGGTCAAACATTGGCATGACCAGAAGGCCAGCATGGTTGAGTTTACTGAAGACCAGCTTGTATTAGTTATGGTGCCAAAAAGGCAGAGGGCCTGGCAGGACAAATGGATACGACCCTTCAAGGTTGTGGCAAACTTGGAGAGGTGAACTATTTGGTGGACCTAGGCAGACCTAAGGAGGCTCCCAGAGTCTTTCACACCAACCGTTTGAAGGCATATGTCTCGATAGCAGAAGTGGGAGCTTTGCTTCTAGCTTCAGCTCAAGAGGAAGAGGAGAATAAATCTACCTGACCTCCTCAGAGGCCAACCTTTGGATGAGAAAGTAAAAGGAGTCAATCTCTCTTCTCAACTGAGCAACAGGAGGAGTGCAAAGTTCTGTTAAATGAGTTTGCCTCCCTGTTTTCACTTTCACCAGGCCTGATCCCTTGGGGCCAGTGTGATATTATCACTGGTGACTGTTTACCTGTGAAAAGCAGAGGTTACAGAATGTTAGAACATGTGAGATCCCACATCAAAGGAGAGGTCAACAAGATGCTTGATCTCAGGGTTATAGAGCCATCTACAAGTCCATGGTTAGTCCAGTTGTTCCAGTACCAAAGGCAGGATCCAAGGACTTGAGATTCTGTGTGGACTATAGAGCTCTAAATGCAGTCACTAAGACTGATGCCCATCCTTTGCCAAGGACAGATGAACTGGTGGATAGACTTGGTTCAGCCAAGTACCTTAGTATATTTTATCTGACGGCAGGCTATTGGCAAATAGCCCTGACAGACCATGCCAAGGAGAAAACTGCATTCTCAACCCCAGCAGGCCTCTATCAGTTTAGGGTTATGCCTTTTGGACTAAAGAATGCCCCTGCTACATTCCAAAGGATGGTCAATCAAGTTCTGAATGGTATGGAGGACTTCTGCATGGCATACTTGGATGACATTGCAGTGTTCAGCCCTACATGGAAAGAACATATTAATCACTTAGGATATGTTATGCAGGCTTTTGAGCAGGCCCATCTGACCATAAAGGCAAGTAAATATCAAATTGGTCAGAGCAAAGTGGTCTACCTTGGTCATGAGGTAGGAGGAGGTGAAATAAGGCCATTGCCCGGCAAAGTACAAGCTCTGCAAAACTGGGCCAGCCCTACTACTCAAACCCAAGTGAGAGCTTCCCTAGGTCTCACTGGGTACTACAGGAATTTCATAGAGAACTATGGGACCATAGCTTCTCCCTGTGGGATGTATCAACCCACTCATCCAAGCCCTGCAACATCACTGTGTCTTGCTGGCAGAAGAAACATCATAATGGCTGCCGGAAAGCATGCTGCTCGCCAGAAATCACCAGAAATTGCGCAGTGAAAACCTGAAAAATAGGCCACCATCTACTTTTGCCTATGTCAGTGGTAACACAGGAGACCACTGCCAAAACCCATCCTTTGGCTGCTCACAGAGCAAAATCACTGCCAAGGAATACAGAGCTGTCTTAAAAATCCGTTTTTATTTGGTGTCACATTTGCTAAAATCATGGCTTACAAACCACCTAAAAAGATCCAACCTCCTTGTTGGATGTTCTACATCATTATACTGCAAGAATCCACATAAATCCAATGTCAGAAAGAATCATATGTTATTAGAACAAAATCCACTTTTAAAGATACTCGATGGAAAGAAAGCTGTCAAAATGGGTGCAATACACCACTACCCGAAGCCGGCGTTTTAAAACCATTTTCTTTGTAAAGTTGAACATGGAACCCCAAACTATGCCAAAGAAATACTTGCTATCAGAAGCCTAAGGGGTGAAGACAATTTAAAACTATATTCTAAAATGGCTTGAAGGAAGAAATTATGTAATGTATGTGTTAAAAATGTGGGTTATATTGTCTGGACAAAGGAAGCTTTCCCCAGCCCTTGGCCAAGAGATTGACAGACTGGTGTGAACAGGAACTAGCCAAGGCACCCTGGCATGTTGCTCTCAGTCTAGACAATAGATTCTTTGGGATGAATAGGAATATGCTGATTTGGGTGTGACTGGTCAACAACTCCTGGCAGGAAACAAGACATGTGACCCACTGAGTCAGCCAGCTCTGGGGGCGGAGACAAACCATTGTGTGAATTGAATTGAAAGCAAATGTATGTTTTATAAAAATGATTATAACAAATTGTAGCAAGCTGACAAAAATATGAAATTTTGAGGTTCTTAAAATGAAAAATTCCCTCACAATTTAAGACTAAGCTGGATGCCGTGTGATGTTCTGAGAGCAAATCCCGGAATTTATTAATATTGCAACTGCATTGGTTTTTCTATGAACATAAGAAATTATAGAGATATGCTCAGATGGAGTGTGTATACCTGTTTAAAATTTGGAGCAGAATGAATATTGGGAAACCCACCAAAAGCATGAATAAGTGGGCATTTCTGAACCCAAGCTCGTAGGAAAATGGGACTTGAACAGAGACATGCCTTAATTAATCTGTGATGTGTATATGTGTCATGAACAACTTGTGTATCTGGAAAATATGTTTTTGGGGGAAAATAGAGTTCTATGAAAAAGCAAAGGTGAAGGATTTCAGTTAAGCCATAAAACACAGCATCACTCTGACACATATGACACACTGCTCCTGTCTCAAATCATTGGACAGGAAATTCTCTGACCTATCAGGATCCTTATAGGGTTGGGCATAGGGAGGCAGCCTCCCCACCCACTTTGGAAATACATAAATAGAGACTGTTTAGGACAGATAAGGAACACACACTTTTCCTCTTATCAACTGATGTCTTGTGAAGCACCCTGATGGAAGACTCCAGACTCCAGATAGATCCAGACTCCAGACTCTAGAACCAAACTCTAGAACTTTGAAGCAGAGAGAGGCCTACCCAAAAGCTGAACTCTTTGCAGCAGGCCTCAGAATCTTTTGCAACCTGATTCTAACCCCTAAACTTCCCAGGGCATCTCAAAATCCAACAGCCGGGCTGAGCTGTTTTGCTTCTCGCTAAGAACCCTGTGATAGAACCAAGATCCAGACCCAGAAAGCAGTGCTGTATCCAGAGCCTGTCAGATCCAGTCTAAGAGGCCGTCCAGACCGCCGTGCAGTGCTGAGAGCAGAACCCAGAGTGCCTGAGACCTGTCCGGTGGTGAGTGAAGCCAACCCATGACCAGATCCTGATGGGCCCCTTCCATTCCCAAGCCTAGGAATGACAAATGCAAGACAAATGTGCTGAAGGCCAAGATCTGGCAAGTAGGCAACTGATGGCATTAGAGAAGGCCCAATCTGATTTGGACTCTTCTGAGCACAGGCTTCAGAGGAGCCAGGAGTCAGAAAACTAAAATAGGCAGTTCCTAATTAAAATAAAAGAGGACATGGGTATCCTGCAACAGGAAAAGGCAGACCAGGATACCAGAATTCTAGCCTTGCAGAAGGAGTATCAAGAAGGTTTGGAATCCCTACTGCAGAGCCAGAAAAAGCTGGAGCAACAACTGGATTTCAATAGGGCATGCGCAGAGCAGGTAGTCACCCTGCAAAGCCACCTGGATAGAGAGAAGGCAGAGTGCAACAAATTATTTCTGAAAGACCTGGACACCCAGGCAGAATTTGAGTAAGAGCGCCAGAAAGCTGGTGCCTTTCAAAGGCACTGGGACGACCTGGCTGCACAGAGGCAGGCTATTGCTCAGGAAAGGGATACCTTAGGCCAGGAAGTCTGTCACTTAAAAGGGAAGCTGGAAGAAAATCACCTGGCCCTGCAGGGACTGGGTGACCTCCAAAAAGAGCATCAGAACTTGTTAGAGCATACCAGGAGGGTGGAAGATGCACTGGCAAGAAAGGAGCAGGCCAGTAGGGATGGGACTCAGGCGGTAACCCTCCAGCAGCAAGGACTGGCCCAGTACTCGAGGGCAAACCAAGAAGCACAGAGAGTGAATGAGGCTCTCTGCCAGCACAATGATAGTCTCCAGCAACAGGTAGCCATGCAAGAGAGACTGATAGAGTCTAGTAAGACCTTGATTGAGAAACTGAAAGCTCAGGCTTTTGCATGGCAACAGGGAGCAGGGACTGATAGAGATGAGGTTCGCTGGGAAAGGGAAACACCTGAGCATAACCTCAGGAGCCCTAGTACCAGAGGATTTTATCTCTCCCAGTCCCTGGACTCTGCCACACCCATGTCCCCTGGCGCACATGAGCCCAGGGCCACGGGGATGGCAGATTACTATCCAGTCAGAAATATGGGACTCGTGGACCAGTACCTCCAAGGCATGGATGGGCGGGCATCTGGGTATGGGCATCCAAGTACTGTGAAGTTTAGTGGGGAACCCCAGGAGAGTAGGCCCACTAAGGGCATCCTGAAAACCTCTGCCCAGTTAGGACAGTGGGGTGGGTACCCATCAAATCCTGGGAGCAAGGAGGAATCCGAAGACTCCTCTGAGCGCCCCAGGACACAGGAGACTAGGTCCCCATATTTTGCCAGCCATTCCCAGGCTCGCAAAATCCGGGAAAACCTGGAAGATCAGACGGGCACCTGTGGGAGCAATGCCTCTGAGTCAGAGGATGAATGAACCAGGGTTGCCCGAACCAAGAAGCCCAATAAGGCAAAAGGGGCCGTGCTTACGGACCCCTTAAAACAGATTAAGGCAATAAGGAGTGTCATCACACCTTATCACAAGAATGCCAAGTATTCTGTGTGGGAACACTTAGAGCTCTTTGAGCAAATGATGGAGAGATTCCATTTGGAAGACAGCAGTAGCTGCATTCAGTATGTCAAATGGACATTCCCCCCAGAATACTCCAGTTTCTTCATGGGGCTGGAGGACCAAAATCATTCAAGATGGTCCACATATAGGGCGGCCATCTTAAAGCACTTTTCTGTTCATAGAAATCCCCAAGAGGCTTGCAAGGCAACTTACAATTTACAATGTGGGGAGGATCAGGCCCCACAAGAATTTGTGCAGGAGTTGAAGCGTGCTTTTGCACAGACTACCAAAAGGGTGCGCACGGATAGCAAAGAATTTGTTAACACTTTTTTCCATGCCTTACCCAAATAAATCATGACCCGGTTAGTGAGAGATTTTCATAAGAAAAGGTCACTAGACTGGGTCATTGAACAGGCCAACCGAATCTATGAGGTGCAGAAGCCCATAGAAAATAAAAATAATGCCCAGAAAAGCCCCAAACTGACTATGTAAGTCCCTGCTATAAGGGAAACCAACCCATCCTGGGTTATGTGTGGACTCCTCCAGCCCAAGGGGGGGGGGGATCCAACCAAGCACCTAACCCAGGCAACTTCCCTCCTAACTTCCCCCAGAAGGGCAGAAATTCACCAAATCCTGGGCAGAAATTCTTCCCCAGGTACCAAGCCCAAGATTTCCAACCCCAAAATCATCCATCCTTCTTTCCCCACTTCCCTGAGCCCAGACCACCTAATCTGGGAGGGAGGAGGCCAAGGGTGGAGGGGCACCCAAATCTTCCCAACCTGGGGTACTACCAGAGAAGGGATAGCTACCCTTCCCGGGATCAGCCCAGGGGAGAAAACAGAACCCCGTATCAGCCTGAGCGGGTTTCACAGCTCGAGCGCCAGGTCCAAAACATGGCACAGGATCTGGGTTGCATGCTGAGGGCTCAGCAGAACCCTCAGATGGGCATGCCAGCACAGAATGCCCCAAACTCTGGACCTGGTGTTCCAGAACAATGACGGGGGCAGCACCCCGATAACTCACCGGTTCCCAGGGAGGAGGCACAAGGGGAAGGGGGTGTAAAGCTTTGGAGGAAGCTTCCTTCCCCACTTGTAGACAGCCCCTGGAAACCCAGGAACCAGAAACAAAATCTCCTGCCGCTGAAAGTCTGCCACCCAAGGAGCAGAGATGAGGTAGGAGAAACAAAGGACCCAAACAGACCCATTTTGAGGAGTAGGTAAAAATCTTCCAATTTGAAGGAGAGGGATCCTCAGAGGATCCTGGGAAAAGGATCTTCTCCTTCAGGGATGGGGGAACTCCTCCCAAAGAAAAATGGGTCCCAAGGGATTCAAATTCAGACTGGGTAGATGTGGGGACTTTGCTAGCGCCGCCCATTATCCCATCCCAGAATCAACAACATCAAAATCCCCTGGTTCAAACCCATCCTGGTGACTGCCTCCAAAGATGGGAGGGCGGCCCAGAACCGGAACCAGCGGAAGTCAAAACCTCTCCTATCTCCAGTTGCCAACTTTTTCTTTCAGATTCCCAAGACTCCCCACATAATTCTGCCCAAATCTCTTCTCTCTCCATGTCCAAAACCAGAAAATTAGCCCACCAGTTGTCCAAAAATGTGCATTATTTGTGCCCCTTTGCGGAGAAGGAGGGAAGATACTATGCCCCGGTTCAAGTACAGGGGCAGAGTACAATTTTGGCACTGGTGGACACTGGATCCCAAGCTACCCTTCTGTCCAAAAAGGCCTTTGATGAACTAACTTCAGGAAGGGGGGAGAATTACCAAATTCCTCTCACCTCTCTTGCTGGACAACTTCAGAACTTTGACAGAAAGGACATTCCCGTTGAGGGGACTGCGGATTTGGACATTAAAATTGTGTGACATAAGGTGAAACACCCGGTCACAGTAGTGACTCCAGAGGGCACCCCTTGTTTACTGGGGAATGACCTCCTGAGAAGGTTGTCACCCCTAATAGATTGCGTAATTAAGGTCCTCTGGCCCCAGACTAGCCAACCCATAACAATGAAACAGAGTGTCAACCATGTTAGTTTAAATGGCACATGCCACATGGTTGAACAAAAATCTGACCAAGTAGAATTTCACTTCCAGAACAGCCAAATTCCAGACGTGACAGTAATAGCAGTAGGACAACAGACTGGTGATGGGGGGTCCTCTCTATTTCTGAAAATCAACCTTCCTTCCAGTTTGAGGTGGTGTTCCACACTGGAAGGAAACACTCTGAAATTCTCTACCAATCCACAATCAGACATTCCCACTCCTATAGTCCAGAAAGATGTGAAATCAGCTCAGAGCCTGGCTGATGTTCAGCAAATTGGAGAGCAGTTGTTCATCCCTGTTCAGTTAAATGAAGGGAAGGACTCTGTTCTCACCCGAGTGTGCATGAACAATGGTAAGAGCTTCAACAGCGAAGCCATGTTCTGCCAACTCCCAAAAGGTCCAGCCATTCCCACATTCGAACTGATAGCCAAATGGGAAATGGATTTGGAAGCACCCAATTCCAAACATCTCCTGCCCAGCAGGTTTATGCTCAAAATCTCCATGCAACAAGAGCATAGTCCATAATTGTTGGGTCGTGCAAGGCGTCCCTGCCGCCTTTTACTTAGGCAGTGACATTCTCAATCGCTTTGCCATTAGTTCGGACCTAATAAACTTCAAAGCGTGGTCCCGGTTAGCGGATAATCCCATGGGCTTTGATGACCCAGAGAAAGCATTTAGGTCAGCTCAATTGCTACCTTATGCAGTTGAAATTCAGATTGGAGAGGAAGTCACCATCCCAGAAAGGACCCGACAATTCTCCCTGGAAGTGAAAGTTAAGAGAGGACAGAAATTGAAAAACCCTGATGCTTATATTCATCTGAATGCTTCTCTCCAACAGCAATGGTTGGGGGTAAACCCAACACCATTAGTCAATGTAGAACATGACACCATTCCAATAGAGGTGGATAACAGCGACTTAAAGAGTATCACTCTAGCCGCAGGAACCATTATTGGAATGGCGGTTGATGACCGACATTTTTCCATTCATTTAGGGAATTAACTGTTAGGACCAATCCCCAAGGACTGTTTTGACAGTGACAGTGATGACAATACAACGCCAGACAGGATCTTTACCCGGCATGGGGGGAAATTCCTGGTGTACACTTCCTGCCCTTATGGCAAGGAAGATGTGACTTGTGACTTCAGAAGGGATGAGGTGATTTTCCAGGTCCATGAGGGCTGCCTTTCCCACCTGAAGCCGCCAGTCCAAATCAGCACTTTGACCAGGGACTTCTCCACCCAGCTAGAGGAGGCCGCTGAGATAGCAAAACCAGAAGTCTTTCCAGGCTTCAGACAGATGGTTGAAGAGAGAGTCAACCTAGCGGATGCCTGTGTGACTCTGGAGCAGAAGCAAAAGTTGAAACAAGTTTTCTTGGAGTTTCAAGATCTCTTTGCGGGGGACTCATATGATTGTGATCGCACCGACATCCACACAACAACAATTACCACGGACCCTGGCATGACTCCAGTGTTTGTGAAGCAATATTGCTTGCCTCTAGAATCAATGGAGTCCCTGACTGAAATCATTAAGAACCTGGAGTCCCTTGGGGTAATCCGTCCAGTCCACAGCACCTTCAACAATCCGGTGCTGGGGATATTGAAGCAAAAAGGCCATTGGAGACTCTGCGCCGATTTTAGGGAGCTCAACAAATGGGTCCATACTTCCCGATGGCCTCTTCCCTACATTGAACAAGGGCTGGCCTGGATCCAGAGGTCACAGGTATTCACTGCAATAGACCTGACCAATGGATACTGGACTGTGCCTGTCAGTAGGGAGGACCAATAGAAGCTGGCTTTTACCTTTGGGGGCCAGCAGTACACATGGACCCAGACTCCCTTCAGATACATCAACTCCGGCAATGAATTCAACATTTTCCTAAACAAGGCCATACCCGACCTGGGTGCGAGTGGTAACCTGGTTTATGTAGATGATGTCCTCATCAAAAGGTCAACTGTGGAGGAACACATAGCGGAGATCCGTTATGTTCTGACACAGTTGGGGGCCGCCGGAGCAAAACTTTCCTTTCAGAAAGCCCAGTGGTGTAGAACCCGTGTTAATTTCTTGGGGCATGAGATTACTCCTCAGGCTCTCTGTCCCCAGGAAAAGAAAGTGGAAGCAATCCAGAAATTGAAAGACCCACAACTCTGCGGGAACTAAGGAGCCTCCTTGGACTGACTAATTACAGTAGAAAGTTCATTGAGGGCTACGCAGAGATCACTAGACCCCTGATTCATCTTTTGAAGGGGGGGTCAAGTGGGAATGGGGTCCAGAACAATCCGAGGCAGTGAGACAACTCAAAAGAAGCCTCTCACATGCGCCTTGCCTAGTTTACCCTGTCAGAAACAAGGAGTTCTTCTTGGAGACAGGGTTCTCTAATACCTGCTTGACTGCAGTATTATAACAAAAGCATGACAAGGTCAATAAAGTAATCTCCTATGTGAGTAAAGCTTTATCCTCTGTGGAGGAAAAATTCAACGATTGTGAGAAGGCACTCCTGGCAACGGTGTGGGCATTGAAGAATTACCGCCCGTTTATCCAGGGGGAAAACATTATAGTGGAGACTCCACACCAGCCTCTGCAATATCTCCAATGTGACAGAATGTGGGCCGGAAATGTGAGTAATTGCCGAATTACTTCCTGGATTCTGTCAATGCAAGGCTTTCCTGTGGAGGTCAGATATGGCCAAAACAAGAAGAGTCCCCTCACGCAAGGTCTGGCTGATTTGCATGATTGTGCCAGAGAAAACTGTCTCAAGGACGAGAGTCTAAAAATCAAGGACAACATGGAGGCATACCTTAATTCGCCACACAAAGTCTATGAAGAACACAAGTGTGAGGGAATTCCCACTGTCTATGTGGATGGATGCTCTTACCATGTTGACAACAACGGGAGAAAGAACTTGTGGCCGGCGTAGGGAATGCATCGGTGAATGAGTCCCCAGAACCCTCCGCTGGGTACAAGATTGGTCCCCGAAGTAGTCAAGTGGCAGAGTTGATGGCTGTGCATCAAGTCATCCTCACTGCTGTCCAACAACAACTCCACGAACTGGTCATAATCACAGATAAAGATTATGTACGGAATGGGTTTGTGGAGCACCTGGTTAACTGGAAAACCAGAGGCATGTTATGTGCTAATAACAAACCCTTGAAACATGGGAAGTTAATTCAAAATATTGATGACCTGATCACCTCGAATGGGATGACCATCTACTGGAAAAAGATCAAGGGTCATTCCAAAGTAGAGGGACCAGACAAAACTGGAAATGACTTAGCTGATCAGCTGGCCAAAACCCGGGGCCATCCAAGGGGATCTAATAGAGATAGAGTCCCTGTTGGGGGAAATCCAGGTCACTGCTATCACTAGGTCCCAGACAAATGCTCACAATGATCTTTCAACTGCACATTGAGTAAGGAGACCCCAGATGCTGATTTGATTACGGCTCAGAAAGGGGATCCAATAATTGGTACGTTTTATCAACTCATTGAGGACCCTGAGAACTTCCCCTGACGGATACCGATTACATTGGGAAAAAGGACCTCAGAGTGTTGATGAAATGTCCAAAAATGTTCTGAATCCAAGATGGTTTGTTGGTAAGGAAATCCCAAGCGGGCCATGATCAGTGGGTGGTTCCTACCTCATTCCAAAGCCTAATGTTAAGTCACGCCCATGGTGCAGCCCCAGCCGGTCACAGGGGGTTTCATACAACACTTAAAATCTTAAGAGAGGTTGCATACTGGCCACACATGGGGCAGGACCTCGACCAGTACTTGAAGGGGTTTCTTGTGTGTGCACAATTTCAGCCAACATCCCTCACACACCGTGTGCCTCTCCAAAAAAGGGGGATGACACTGCCATGGTCAGATTTGCAAGTAGATTTCATCAGTCCCATGATTCGCTCCTCTAGGGAGAATAAGTACATGTTGAAAGTGACATGCTTATTAACTAAATGGGTGGAATGTCTCCCGGCCCCAAACTGCAAGGCAGAAACAGCAGCTGCCCTGATGATCAACCACATCTTTTCGCATTTTGGACTACCCCAAAGGTTTGAGTCAGACAGAGGTAGCCATTTCACCAGCGAAGTAATGACAAAGATGTGAGAGATACTTGGGGTTAAAAGGAAGCTACATATTACTTACCGGCTAGCCTCTAGTGGTGCAGTAGAACGTTACAACAAAACCATTGTGAGCATATTAAAAACGTTTGTGGCAGATTCTGGGGCAAGCTGGGATATCCGATTACCTCTTGTCCTAATGGCCATCAGATCTACCCCTTCATCTGCAACTAAAATGTCACCATTTGAGCTGATGACTGGACGCAGGATGGTGCTTCCTCAGCATCTGCTTTACAGGATCCAAGAGCAGACATTGATCAATGCCTCCACAACTCATGAGTATGTTGAAAATTTAAGAAAACACCTTCAACATGCTTTTGCGTATGCTCAGAGAAATCTAGAAAGATCAGCTGACAACATGAAGACCCACTATGACTTAAAGACTACCAGGAAAGAATACAATGTATGAGACCGGGTTTATCTATACAATTTCCAAAGGATCCAGGCCAAACAGCGGAAATTTCTGCATATCTGGAAGGGACCTTTTGAAATTGTAGACATGATCTCACCAGTCGCCTACAAGATCTGCATCCCCAAAGGCAGTTTGGCGGAAGGGGAAGACAAGTGGGTCCATATTAATCAGCTGAAGTGTTGCCATCCTAGGCACACTCTGCAGCAACTGGTGGAGTCTTCTGGAACCCCAGAGGGGACCACTCCAGATCCATAAAATATCCACTCTAAAATATTCCACATATAGTCTGTAAAATACAACAATGCAAATGTCTCCTGATTTACCAAATGTATATGTTCACCCCACTACATTAATAGTGGTGGGGAAATGTCTACGAATATGTTTTTGCTTTGTCATCCTAGGAGAGGTAACCTATAGTTGACTGGAAACCACAGAGACTGACCAAGGAGGATGACCCGGGGACCGGGAACAAAGATCCAAGGGGCCCAGGGTATCTCTCAATACTCCCATCAGGACTGGCGAGGAGAACCGATCGATCCACCCCTGATGGAGTAAAAGTTCCAGAACTTTGCCATGTGTGGAACCCGCGAGATGAGACTTACATCCCAGTCTTGTGAAGTTCCATTGATGGAAGACCAACAGCCATCGCAAGAGGGGGGGCTTGTGGGATGTATCAACCTACTCATTCAAGCCCTGCAACATCACTGTGCCTTGCAGGCAGCAGAAACATCATAATGGCTACCGGAAAGCATGCTGCTCGCCAGAAATCACCAGAAATTGCACAGTGAAAACCTGAAAAATAGGCCACCATCTCCTTTTGCCTATGTCAGTGGTAACACAGGAGACCACTGCCAAAACCCATCCTTTGACTGCTCACAGAGCAAAATCACTGCCAAGGAATACAGAGCTGTCTTAAAAATCTGTTTTTATTTGGTGTCACATTTGTTAAAATCATGGCTTACAAACCACCTAAAAAGATCCAACCTCCTTGTTGGATGTTCTACATCATTATACTGCAAGAATCCACATAAATCCAATGTCAGAAAGAATCATATGTTATTAGAACAAAATCCACTTTTAAAGATACTCGATGGAAAGAAAATGGAATCGCAAACTATGCCAAATAAATACTTGCTATCAGAAGCCTAAGGGGTGGAGACAATTTAAAACTATATTCTGAAATGGCTTGAAGGAAGACATCATTTAATTTATGTGTTTAAAATGTGGGTTATATTGTAAGAAAAGACAATTTGTAGACATTGGTTGCAGGGTTAAAAAGTTTCCCACACTGGGATCAAACAGATTCCACACCTTCCCCAAGGACAAAGGAAGCTTTCCCCAGCCCTTGGCCAAGAGATTGACAGACTGGTGTGAACAGGAACTAGCCAAGCACCCTGGCATGTTGCTCTCAGTCAAGACAATGGATTCTTTGGGATGAATAGGAATATGCTGATTTGGATGTGACTGGTCAACAACTCCTGGCAGGAAGCAAGACATGTGACCCTCTGAGTCAGCCAGCTCTGGGGGCGGAGACAAACCATTGTGTGAATTGAATTGAAAGCAAATGTATGTTTTATAAAAATGCTTATAACAAATTGAACCAAGCTGACAAAAATCTGAAGTTTTGAGGTTCTTAAAATGAAAAAACCCTCATGATTTAAGACTAAGCTGGACACTGTGTGATGTTCTGAGACCAAACCCCGGAATTTATTAATATTGCAACTCCAGTGTTTTTGCTATGAGCATAGGAAATTACAGAGATATGCTCAGATGGGGTGTGTATGCCTGTGTAAAATGTGGAGCAGAATGAATATTGGGAAACCCACCAAAAGCGCGAATAAGTTGCCATTTCTGAACCCAAGCTTGTAGGAACATGGGACTTGAACAGAGACATGCCTTAATTAATCTGTGATGTGTATATGTATTATGAACAACTTGTGTATTTGGGAAATATGTTTTTGGGAAAAATAGAGTTCTATGAAAAAGCAAAGGGGAGGATTTCAGTTAAGCCATAAAACCCAGCATCACTCTGACACATATGTCACACTGCTCCTATCTCAAATCAGGGGACAGGAAATTCTCTGACCTGTCAGGATCCTTAGAGGGTTGGGCATAGGGAGGCAGCCTCCCCACCCACTTTGGAAACACATAAATAGAGACTGCTTAGGACAGATAAGGAACACACACTTTTCCACTTCTCAACTGATTTCTTGCGAAGCACCCTGACGGAAGACTCCAGACTCCAGATAGATCCAGACTCCAGACTCTAGAACCAAACTCTATAACGTTGAAGCAGAGAGAGGCCTATCCAAGAGCTGAACTCTTTGCAGCAGGCCTCAGAATCTTTTGCAACCTGATTCTAACCCCTAAACTTCCCAGGGGCATCTCAAAATCCAACAGCCGGGCTGAGCTGTTTTGCTTCTCGCTAAGAACCCTGTGCTAGAAACAAGATCCAGACCCAGAAAGCAGTGCTGTATCCAGAGCCCGTCAGATCCATTCTAAGAGGCCGTCCAGACCGCCGTGCAGTGCTGAGAGCAGAACCCAGAGTGCCTGAGACCTTTCCGGTGGCGAGTGAAGCCAAACCCTTGACCAGATCCTGACGGGGCCCCTTCCATTCCCAAGCCTAGGAGTGAGTATCTAGTTTAGAACTGTGCATAGTCATCTCTTAGTCTAAAGTAATCTTATTCCAATCATTCCAATTATCCAGAACTGCATTATAGAATATTGTGTCCATCCTGTTGATTCCAAATCTGTAAGGCGCAATCTGTCAATTTGAAATCTTGACTTTATTTCTGAAAATCTACCTTCACAAAAACCTCCATAACTTTTGAACCGCACGTCCTAGAACAGAATTTGAACTGTCATTTTGAAGCTAAGATCCCAAGCTTTCCAACAAATGTTCCTTGTAGATTCCTGTAATCGCGTTTCACGCACGGTGAAAAGTTGCCGCGAATTGCAGTTTGGCTCAATTTAATTTTCTGTCAAAATAGCTGCTTCTTGCTTTCCACTGCTGAATTTCGTTTTCAATCTGATAATCATTCCTGAATCATTGCTAGTGTTGACCTGAACCAATCCAAAGTAACTAGCACCTATCCTGAATCTCCTTTAGTGAATTAAAATCATTTTAGCATATTTTCCCATTCATTACAATCACATTCAAAAGCATTTTTGCCTGTGTTTAAAATCATACCTGTTTTCTCTAAGCTTGCTGGGGGGAACTAGGTTTGAACTGCATTATTGATTGTATTCTTGAAACCTGTGTGCCCTCATTTCTATCTCTTCATATTGCATGGGAGGGGAGTGAGTAGTCAAAGGGGAAAAAGTGATCACATTATCTTTTGATTGAAATCATATCAAGTTATTTCTGTGTTGCATTCTTTCCTATCTTGCATTTCCTTGAATCATATAAAGTATTCTCTGCTACAGTATCCTTCCTATTCCTACTCCTAAGTGATTAAAGAGATTGTTGATTTTTAATATTACCCATTATTGATTACCGTCCATATTCATAAGTGTGCTATTCAGATATTATTTTGTTCATAAATGGGTGATATATATATTGTTTAATTCCTCAAATAAACCTTTTAATTTGCAAAACAAACCTACTTCTTGGCTCAGTGAGGTCGGGGAGATTCAAAGAGAGGGGCATTATATAAGGGTTCATCATCCAGATTTAAAGAACTTTGACATAAAAATATATAAATAAGGGCTTCGATTGGGCATCCCAGACTAGGCATTGACTTAGTTGGAGTGCTGGATTGAAGTCACTTACATCCCTTGAATGTGATCTCCTCTCCAAAATTCCATAAAAAGGTTAAATGGAATGAGGAGTGCACTCAAGCCTTTGAAAACCTGAAGAAAGCCCTTTGTCAAGCTCCAGTCCTAAGAGCTCCTGATTATAACCAACCCTTCATTGTGCAGACAGATGCCTTCAAAATAGGTATAGGTGAAGTCCTTAGTCAACTGGCTGAAAAAGGTAGGGAACACCCCATTTGCTTCATCAGTAGGAAACTGAAGGAACCAGAACCAAGGTGGGCAACCATAGAGCGTGAATATTTTGCCATTGTGTGGTCTCTGAAGATGTTTAGACCATACTTGTATGGATCTACTTTTGTGATTCAGACAGACAACCAACCCTTGAGATAGTTAATGCAAATGAAAGGGGAAAACCCAAAACTTCTGAGATGGTCAATCTGCCTACAAGGGTTTGATTTCACCATTGAGCACAGAGCAGGATGTCACCACCAAAATGCTGATTGTCTCCCAAGGATGTTTTTAACCGAGGTAGAGATTCATCCAGGAGTGGATTAAATCCTCCTGTCCCTTAGTCTGCGGGGGAAGGGGTCGAGTGTTAGGGAGAATTCTCCAGAAAGGCTAATTTCCCTTACCTGATGAGTCCCTCAGAAGCTTTGCTTGATTTATAGGAATTATTATTTAACGTGGTAGAAGTGTGAGCCTTTTTTTCACACTCTTACATGTGTTTTGCTGTGTGTGTTTAACATTTTTGTGTTCATAGACTGTGGAGCCTCACCTACTCCACAGGCATCATCTTTTACTGTGTGTTATACAGCACCTTCAGTGCAGTGATGCAGGGTTGTCTTTTAGAATTCCCAACTCAGACTCCATTTACTGGGACTGACTACTGTCTCCCAGCACATATAAAGTTGACATTAACTTTATTAGCCACTGTAAAACCACAGACCCAGTACAAACCATCTTACATGGAGTATTGGAAAGGCTTAATACTTATCCCTTTTTGTCTGTTTCTCTTGGAGCATTATTTTGGTCCCTTTTCATCAAGACTTGGCTGGTGGCAGTGGTAACTACCCTATTTTTCCTACCACGGTTATCTTAAATAACCTTGGTATTGTTTTAGGCTATCTTGGTAGCCCCGAACTTAAACCCGCTAACCATATATGTTTTATTACGGATCCGGCTGGATTTATTCCCCATTACTTTTTGTAAAAGTCTTTCTCGTGTTTTGCGCCAAACCAGGTTTGGTTCTTTTGTTGACCGTCTTTTCGGGGGCTTCTACGCAGAAGCCCTCCTTAGGCGCCTGTATGTCTCGGGGGGACAGTATGTGAGGGAGGGGTTTAGGACACCATGCACAGGGTCTCCTTGGAGACCCATGTCACACTCCGAACTGATTGGCTGTGGTGACTGTCCCGGCGGGACAGCCACCCTGCTGTGTGGTTGACAGCCAGACTGTGTGAATGGGGGAAAGATGCATAAAAAGCAGGTCTCTGGTTCTGGAAAGGCAGAGTTGCCACTGGAACGAAAGGACTGACCAGGAGCAGATGAAAGAGGACCCCTACCATGACTGAACCACCCGGTGAAGCCCTGCTGCAGGTCCGAATCCTCGAATTCCAACTACAGAGAAGATCCTCCAGGAATCTTCTTCCACTGAGCTGGTGGGAACAACCAGTTCACCCAAACTGCAAGCCAGGACTCCCTCCTCTGGTCGAATTTGCTGTACGGAGCTACAGTGGGCTGGATAGCCAGGAAGGTCAGACCCTGCTTGGGTTTTAAGGAGTGCACCTTTTATTTGTTGCTTTGCTCTGCTGCTGGTTTTTTCCTAGGGCAGTGCCAGACCCTACAGTCTTCCTACTTCATGTCAGTCCGACAGTCGCTTCAACCGTGAACCTGCAGGAACTACCAGGAACGTCCACCTCAGCTACAGCTTCTTCTCCATTTAAAGGTACTGTGCAAATCCGGTTGTTTGTTTCGTTCAGCCACGGTGAAAGTGTGTGAAATCTTTCTCCAATCCGAGGGCTTGTCCTTCTCTACTCTTTAAACTAACTTTTCTACTGACCAACTTTGTCCGGAACTCTTGGCAAAGACTTAACCGCGAACTACCCTGAGCTGTGTGATCTTGAGCAAAAGACTTTTGTCCTATTGACTTTGGCCCTAAAACTGTTTGATTTGATTCTATCATTGTAGTTCCTCTTTGCCTTTCCCTCCCTTTTAAACTTCTGGAGTGCCATTTTGCTCCCACTTCATTTGTGAGCTTAACTTGTCTGGAACCTATTGGTAGTGGTGTAGTGTATTAAGAGTATGATTTTTAAACTGCTTTACTTTAGTGAAACGTTATGCAACTGATGGGCAAATAAATGTATATTCTTTTACTCAGAAACCTTGAGTCAGTGTTTATTTGAATCATAGTAATTGCTGTCCTTTGTGTAACTATTTGATACTGCTCACTCGCTCTTGAGATAAGTCTGGCTGCTCAGCCATCGCTGCCACTTTTACTGTGTAGTACAGGCTTGAACCAAAGGTGAAGTTGTACTGTCACTTGTAGTCTTAATTGTGTGTGGTGTTCCCAAAAAGTACTGCATATAATTTGGCCTAACAGCCATGTCGTGCAGACACGTTCACCAACATGTGCAGTCACACAAGGCCTTCTCTCAGGTGTTGCTCAACCACTACCACTGGAATGCAGTAGTGGGCCGTGTTTGCTTTTCCAGAGTGGCAGAACAATTCTCCAGTCTCTATGAGTCATACTCTCTCTGACTGCCCTACCATCATGCCCCGTCATGTGATTGTTCCCTAACAAGTAATTTGCCAATGAGGTCACTCATGCTCATGCTGTGACATGCTTGGCTATTGTTTGTGGATCTTGAAACAACTTTTGGTAGGTTTGCTTCTGTCCTGGGCTCACATTCTGTCACTGTGCTTTTTTGCCTTGGCAATGTGCCATGGGAAACATGCACATGTTTTTGCATTCACTTGTATGGTGGGGGATGATTAAGGCATGGAAGGGTGTCTGAGCAGATGCTCCACTCATGGATGGACCTCCAGTGATTCCAATTGGTTGGATTTGCAGACTACATGTTGGTGTTGCAAGTCATGGTGCTATCATAACACATAAGTGCAGGTGAGCTGCAGACATGCATTCCACTGGTATTGTGTGAAACTGTCATGGTGCTGCCTGGGGCGGTGTCACAGGTGAGGGGGGTGGGGGTGATCTCCAGTCTGGAGGGGGCTGCCTGTGGGCGTTTTCACAGGTGAGGGGAGCTGGGGGTTTGATGTCCAGTCTGGAGGGGGCTGCCTGTGGGTGGTGTCACAGGTGAGGGGGGTTGGGCGTTTGGTGTCCAGTCTGGAGGGGGCTGGCTGTGGGGGGTGTCCAGTCTGGAGGGGGCTGCCTCTGGGTGGTGTCACAGGTGAAGGGGCAGTGGGGGGGTTGTGTCCAGTCTGGAGGGGGCTGCCTATGGTGTGTGCCCAGTTTGTAGGGGGCTGCCCGTGGGGGGTGTCCAGTCTGGAGGGGTCTGCCTGTAGAGGTTGTCACAGGTGGGGGGGCTGGGGGTTTGTTGTCCAGTCAGGAGGGGGGCACTTGTGGGGGGCGTCCAGTCTGGAGGGGGCTGCATGTGGGAGTTGTCACAGGTGAGGTGGCCTGGGGATTTGGTGTCCAGTCTGGAGGGGACCGCTTGTGGGTGGTGTCCAGTCTGTAGGGGGCTGGGGGGTTTCCAGTCTGGAGGGGGCTGCCTGTGGGGGTTGGCACAGGTGAGGGGGAATGGGGTGGTGTCCAGTCAGGAGGGGGTTGGGGGAGGCTGGCCAGTCTGAAGGGGGCTGCCTGTGGGGGTAGGCACAGGTGAGGGGGCGAGGGAGTGGTGTCTAGTCAGGAGGGGGGCTGGGGGATGGTGTCCAGTCTGGAGGGGGCTGCCTGTGGGTGGTGACCAGCCTGGAGGGGGCTGCCTGTGGGGTTGTCACAGGTGAGGGGGCTAGGGGTGGTGTCCAGTCTGGAGGGGGCTGCCTGTGGGGGATGTCACAGGTAAGGGGTGCTGGGGGTGGTGTCCAGTCTGGAGGGGGGCTGGTCCAGTCTGGAGGGGGCTGCATGTGGGAGTTGTCACAGGTGAGGTGGCCTGGGGATTTGGTGTCCAGTCTGGAGGGGACCGCTTGTGGGTGGTGTCCAGTCTGTAGGGGGCTGGGGGGTTTCCAGTCTGGAGGGGGCTGCCTTTGGTGGTTGTCACAGGTGAGGGGGAATGGGGGGTGCTGTCCAGTGTGGAGTGGTCTGCCTGTGGGTGGTGTCACAGGTGAGGGGGATGGGGGTGGTGTCCAGTCTGGAGGGAGCTGCCTGTGGGGGGTGTCACAAGTGGTGGGTGCTGGGGGTGGTGTCCAGTCTGGGGTGGTACTGGGGGTGGTATCCAGACTGTTGGGGGCTTCCTGTGGGGGTTGTCACAAGTGAGGGGGGCAGGGGGTGGTGTCCAGTCTGGAGGAGGCTGCCTGTGGGGGGTGTCCAGTCTGGAGAGGTCTTTATGTGGGTGATGCCACAGGTGAGGGGGCTGGAGAGTGGTGTCCAGTCTGAAGGGGGCTGCCTGTGGGGGTGCCCTGTCTGGAGGGGGCTGCCTGTGGGTGGTGTCCAGTCTCGATTAGGGCTGGGGGGTGGTGTCCAGTCTGGAGGGGGCTGCCTGGGGGCGGTGTCCAGTCTGGAGGGGGCTGCCTGTGGGGCTTGTCACAGCTGAGGGGGCCTAGGGGGTGGTGTCTGGACTACAGTGGTTGATGTGCAGTAGGGGGTTATGTGGATAGTATAGGTGCAGAGGGTGTAGGGGGGACTCCTGCTTTTGTAAGGGGTGTAGCCTACACTTAAGGATTGGGGCTGCCTTATCCCTGGGGTTCAGCCTGGTCTTGCGATGGAAGGCATGCATTTTCTCTGGTGTGCGGCCTAGGATAGCGAGGTGAGGCGTGGGATTTTGCTGGGGTGCAGCCTGGACTTGAGAGGGCGGGCATGCACTTTCTCTGAGGTGTGGCCTGGGATTGCAAGGTGAGGCACGCGACTTCGGTGGGGTATGGCCTGGGCTTCCAAGGGAGGGCACGCGTTTTCTCTGGGGTGCAGCCTGGGATTTTGAGGTGAGGATTCCGATTTTGCTGGGGAACAGCCTGGGCTTGCGAGGGAGGGCAAGCGCTTTCTCTGTGCTGTGGCCTGGGATTGCGAGGTGAGGCACGCAATTTCACTGGGGTGTGGCCTGGGCTTGCGAGGTGGTGAGGCACGCGATTTCGCTGGGGTAGGGACTGGGCTTGCAAGGTGAGGCATGCGATTTGTCTGGGGTGCGGCCTGGATTTGCAAGGGAGCGCATGCACTTTCTCTGAGGTGTGGCCTGGGATTGCAAGGTGAGGCACGCGATTTCGCTGGGGTATGGCCAGGGTTTCCGAGGGAGGGCACGCATTTTCTCTGGGGTACAGCCTGGGATTGTGAGGTGAGGCATCAGATTTCGTTGGCGAACGGCCTCGGCTTGCGAGGGAGAGCACACGTTTTCTCTGGGGTGTGGCCTGGGATTTCGAGGTGGTGAGGCATGCGATTTTGCTGGGGTCGGGACTGGGCTTGCGATGTGAGGCACCCGATTTCACAGGGGTACTGGATGCTGGGCAAGGGGTGGCGCAAAGGCTTGCACTGTGTTAGTCATTTAGCTTGATTTTTGGTGTGCGTGGGGGCGTGTTGTGGGCATTCCTCGCATTCCTCGCACAGCTTGTTGTTACTTGCTCGACGGACTGTAATGCGTCTTGAAATCCATGAATAGACGTGGCGCGCAATATTTTTTCTGTGACACAGCTCGTGCAGGGTCCTTCTCAGCACACGGCCCTTGCACCATTTCTGCGCCCAATTCGATGATGCAGGCCCTTAAACATTAAGCACAGGAATGTAAGACACTATTGTTAGTAATTAGAGTAGATGTGGGTAGTGGAGACAATTAGTAAATGAATGCTATTCAGATGTGTATCTGTCTGTGTGTTTGCGCACTAGTACTTCATGCCACCCCTGCATAAATCAGTACCCCATCTGGACCACCCAAGTCAAAAGAATCTGGACATGCCACAGCTCTCATATACAAGCTGATATAGCTATCAGCTTTATCATTCTCTCAATCCTGAACAATTCGAAAAAAAAAATAATATTTCAACATGGCGGTGCTGGTGAAGAAGCTTTCTCAAACTGTTGTTATCATGCCTGATTCATGGAAATCCATGCATAGATCCCGCAAATGTACGTACCGAGACCGACTCTGCACGAGCCTGCGTGCATAAGGAAATATACACGCCCTACCTATTCATGAAATTGTTCCTTCAAATTACGCCTATATGCAAGTCGTGGCCGGAATGCCCCCGACACGCCACCACGCAAATCAAAAAGAGCCGCATACACCTACCTTTGCAAGCTCCCGGTTGATTACACATGCACCCTGTGGAAAGTGCATGGGGACCCCCACTACCAGGGCAGCACCATGGCAACACTGCATGGGGTCCCCCATAGCTGTAACCGGCACCCCGAGAACATGCGTACAGTTTCCTAAAACTCATGTCATTTTCCTGTCAAACTGCATGTGAACCCCTGTAAACCTCCCTGCAACCGACTAGGCTTCATGCGCACACATCTGATCGGAACAACTTCTGCCTGCAAGCACACCTAAATCCGACACCCAAACTCACCTATGTGTTGCGAATCCTCCACTCAAATCTGTGCGCCTGCTTTCGGGTGGCAGAAAGCTCAAAGGCTTTGAGTGGGCATTTTGCAAGTGAGTGGTTACACTGTCACATCCATGGATACACTTTGTCGTGCACATTCGCATACATGCCAACATTCTGTGACCAAAAATCTGTAGGAATCTTAAAGTTTCAAAAATAGTCAGTCGAGGAGGTAATGATAGGAATAGGGCGCGTCAGCAGCCCATTGTCATTGAATGAGCCCGCCGCCGCGGGTGCATTCAATGACAATGAGGCGCCTGCCACGCCTTCTGCCATCACGCCAGCTCGGGGGAGCCCTTGAAAGACTCACCAGAGTTGACGTGGTGGGGGGGCTAATGGCGCCTTTTGTGAAAGGCACTCGCGGCGGAGGGGCGCCTTTAGCCCACCGCAGTGGACGCCTTTTACATCAAAGGCCTGCATGCTGCGCCTTCTCCCGCTACGGCAGCTCGGGGAAGTCCTTGAAAGACTCCCCCGAGCTGGCGTGGTGGGGGGCTAATGGCGCCTTTGACCAAAAGGCACCCGCGGTGGAGGGGCGCTTTTAGCCCACCGCCGTGGGTGCCTTTGACATTAAAAGCCTGCATGCTGCGCCTTCTCCCGCTACGCCAGCTCGGGGGAAGTCCTTGAAAGACTCCCCGAGCTGGCGTGGTGGGGGGCTAATGGCGCCTTTTGCCAAAGGCACCCGCGGGGGAAGGGCGCTTTTAGCCCACCGCCGTGGGTGCCTTTGACATTAACAGCCTGCATGCCGCGCCTTCTCCCGCTACACCAGCTCGGGGAAGTCCTTGAAAGACTCCCCGAGTTGGCGTGGTGGGGGGCTAATGGCGCCTTTTGCCAAAGGCACCCGCGGCGGAAGGGCGCTTTTAGCCCACCGCCGTGGGTGCCTTTGACATTAAAAGCCTGCATGCCGCGCCTTCTCCCGCTACGCCAGCTCGGGGAAGTCCTTGAAAGACTCCCCGAGTTGGCGTGGTGGGGGGCTAATGGCGCCTTTTGCCAAAGGCACCCGCGGCGGAAGGGCGCTTTTAGCCCACCGCCGTGGGTGCCTTTGACATTAAAAGCCTGCATGCCTGGCATTCTCCCGGTACGCCAGCTCGGGGGAGCCCTTGAAAGACTCCCCGAGCTGGTATGGGCAAAAAAAAAAAATGTAAAAAAAAAAAATTTTTTTTTTTTTTTTTTTTTTTTTACAAAAAAAAATCGGTATTTGATGTCAAAAAATCGGTAGGCGGTAGGACTGCTTAAAAAGCGGTATCCTACCGCCTAAATCGGTAGGGTTGGCAAGTATGCATTCGTGGGCATGCTATGGACTTCCTGCGGCCCGTCCCTCATGACGCCCACTTTTTGCCTTGTTCTTCCCCATTTTGCGTGCCCTGCGCAGGCCACGCCCAACCCCTGCGTGGAGTCTCACACAAGGCACTCCGCCGCTCACAGAGCCATGTCGAGTCTGCACGAAGACCACTCGAAGAACAAAAAAGTGCTGGACACAACATTCCAAGAATTCACAAATCGACAAATGGGTTTTTGCGTGCGGTTTGGCACGCAAAGTCCCTATTCACTGCGAAATGTATTCCATAAATCAGGCCCTCGGTGTTTCAAGTTTGTTAAGCATATCCTTATAACATACCTTTGGAGGAACTTAATCCACGTAAAGCCCTCACAAATAGGTTGAAGATCTGATGCACCAAATCCTGTAATGGCAGATTCTCTGCATTACGACTTACACAATATTGTGGGGTTGAGATGTCAATGCTCAGGTTAATAGCAACTGTGGCGAGGAAGCACATGCGTTGGAGGTTATTGAATTGTATTTATTTGTGTACATTTACATATTTTGAGGTTAGAGAGCAAATTAGTAAACAGCAATGAGTATAAAAGTATGCAGTTTTAAAATGTATAAATAAAGAATATTATTATTTTTCTTTTTAATATATGCAGTGCATGACAGTATTAACTACTTGGCACTTAAAATAAAATGCAACAGCAATAGTCATTGTTTTCCAGAGCATAATTGCAAATTGTAAAAGTACATTTAATATAACAGTCGAGTTAGATATACCGCCTGAGCACCCCCCCACCTCCTTTTTTCCCCCCTGATGGTCGTAGCCCCCCTCCTCCACCCGAGCCCCCCATTTTCTCTCCACTTCACCGTCCTTCGGTTCACTGTCACTGTCACCGCACTTGTGCAAAGCTTGGACTTGTCTCTGACACTGTCTTGATGCCTCACCTACCGACTCGTACGTTTGGCCACCTGTCTTCATTGACTTCTGGTCACTTGACTTTTTGCGCTTCGCCTTCTCAACTAAGTACGCTTGGTCGGACCAGGTTCATGTTTGTGTTTCATTGAAGCATCCTGATAACTTGCTTCATTAGGCTCTCTGTAAGGGCGCGATTTACTGTCCTCTGCAACTTTCTCCCGCTTTTTTCTTTGCACTTATGCTATCAGTATTGTCCCTTGCAACTGTTATGAAAGCAACAACTGCCTGTCTCCTCTCCCTTCCCTTACTTGTTCCATTCCCCCTCAACTGCCCCCCACCCCAGCACTATCTTAAATGTTGTCAGCCTAGTAGGATAGTTGCGTGTTTTGTTCTTCTCTCCCTCCTCCTTTTTATATTCTCCAACTCTATGTGAAATGTGGTCAGGCCTAGTACGGTAGTTGCCTGTCTGTTTCCATTTCCCCCTCCGCCCCCCTTCCTTCTTTATCTGTCTTAGCACTTTCACTATCTGAAATCTTGTCAAACTGAGTACGATACTTATTTCTCATTCTTATTATTCACGGCAATTTAAGAATGTATCTGTATTTTCCCTTGTTCCCTCCCTTGCTGCGAAGCGCTTTGAAACACATTGTATATAGGCGCTATATAAATAAACTATCATATCATAAGAAATCTGAGCCTCACTGAGGAACACACGTAATCATGGAAAAGTGCTGTGTTTTAGCAGAAAGACACTTTTCGATGAAGGAAAGGATTCTGACCTAACCCGCGGGTGGCGGTAATAAATCAAATCCGCCACTCATGGGGCCTCATTACGACCCTTGCGGAAATGGAAAAATGATGGCGGAAATGCAATACCGCCATCGAACACCGCTCGTTGCGATCATGACCCGTCACCGTAAAGTACGATGCCATTAGCGACACCGCAGTGAACGGCAACGCTAACTGCACCAAGTACGCGCACGCGCGCCTTGCAAAACCGGAATCACCGCCATGGCGCAACGGTACGCGAATTCTGACCCTAGCGGACATGTACTGAACGCCATCAAGCACGTCGTAAAGTACCATTCCGCCATGGCGAGAAATACGGCAACGCGAACCAACCGTAAATGGCCCACTGAGTGCCTGTACTCCACTCCCTGGCCTCATTGCACAACTCCTGGCAGGCGCAATGTACTCACACTATGCAACCAGTGAAATCCACAATTCACCCATGCATGCCAACGTAGAAAAGCATGCAGGGGCTCAAAGCGCCCCGTGAGTGGGCATCCATGTACGGCATGTCACCATAGCCGTACTGACGCAGCACAGGCATGTGAAGGTACAATACATCAAAATGAAAATCAAGAACACATGACACAAAACAACAGTAGTCCCCCATCGCTTGCCACCAGCGCAAGGCAACATCCAAAACAGCATCCTGAGGGGGATTGCACCAGCCCTGTACTCATGCCAGTAAACAAACCAACCATCAGCAGAAGCATGTACCACACAAGTCGGCAGAGTGACTGAGCAGCCAGGCTCATCCCAAGAGGGGCCGATGGGAGCTGCAGGGCACAGATGGCATCAATACAGAAGCTATTCCAATGGACATGACCCCAGTCCCCCTCCAACAAACGCACGCAAACACAGTCACCTGTGACCAGCCACATTCTGAACAACCCATCATTCCACCAATCGACCTGGCTGACAGGCACCAGTCGGCCAAAAGCCAATCCCCCGCCCCTGAACAGCACATCATGTAAACAGTCACAATGGCAGCCCCTATCCGTGACCATACTGTGCTACGTAGGCAAACGCGGCCAGTACTGTACCACACAACTCAACTCAGAAGGCGGAACACAATGCAGATCATCACGCAATACATACCGCCACAAAGCGAAAATCGCCACATCACCTGCAAAGAACAACGCAACACGACAAATATCGGAATACAATTTAAATGCACATCCAAATGACAAAGGCCCCACAGCAATTTGCAAAATACCACCAAAACAACCATCATCACCGAGGGCTGCATCTGCAATAATTGACCGGCTTCCACTTGTGTGACGCCCTGTACCATCATGGCACACAGGGCCTACATCAACGTTCCAAAAGGCAACATGGAAGCGGCAAGAACCGCAGGTCCGTCCCATGAGGCAGGCACTAGTCGAGCTGAAAGGCCGAAATGTTGCACCTAGCCACCAGTACAGCGTAAGGGCATGTGGCCCATTGGCGATCGTCCCATAAGATCGAAATGGTGCTCCACTGATTCACCCGAAGCTGCAGGAGTCGAGAGTAAAAACCATCTGGAGGAGTGGCGTAGAGATGGCATCTGCAATAGGGCAGGAGATACCTGTCACCCAAAAGAAACACAAATTAACCGATTGCATTACGGGACTCATGATGCATTACAATCTTCATTCAACACACCAAATCCACACCCATATGCATGCTAGCCCACTCCAAAGGAATATACACACCCCTAAATCAGTATCGAATCATAACGAAACCAATCGAGCTAAATACACCATTGTCAACGTCGGTTACTGTGCATGCGTCCGTCAAGATAGAACCCATGACATGGGATTAGTAACGTGCCTAGACACAAGTGTATGAAGGCGCGTCGAGACAGGGAGGATCCGACAAGGGCAGATAGACGTATGTCCCACTATGGCAGCCTTGCATCACATAACGCAGGGGAAGGGGAGTGAATCAAAAAACCCATGTACATGGCAGACCCTAAACGGAATCATCAGTCCATGCATCCACACATCATTCCCTCATCCCGCAATGAAAACGCATGAATATTCACTCACATAATATGTGAAACTTCCATCGCGTCTGTGCGTAATGCAGTCCGCAAAAACCACTGTGCCCCTGGCCGGATCTGTAGTGTTGTGAAGCAAGATGGATTTGGGAACGTCCTGCCTTATCGTCCACTACGCTGTTGCGCATCCCATTCAATTCATATCATTCATTGCCTGCTCGTTATGGGCCATGTCCCAAGGACATTCTACAATAGAACGTTACATTTCCAGCCAGACCTGTGGGCGTATCCTCGCCGCTACTTCAAAACCCAAAATGCTGGCCTTCGAATTCCTCACTTGCAACATTACGTCGAAAAGGCTTCTGTGAAGGCTTGCATTCACAATTACATCAATGTAGTGCGGCTGTGTGTCATGATGCTAACTGGCTGCAATCACAAATGGCACGCCACGCCCGTCGGTGAAGTACGTTACTGTGCTGCATGAGGGTCGGCCATCGATCGAGCCCTACATACCACTGACTCTTCACAGGTATGTAAGCGGCTGCAATCATAGCATGTGTAACAATGGGAGCATAGCATGAAAATCAGTCAAAGTACATCACACTGCCATCGGGATTTGATACATGATTCAAATCCCAAGATGCCATGCGGCCAAATGCAGCCTTACGTGCGGGACGTGCTCGGCCAGAAGGGATAGCATCTGCCACAGAATCATTCAATCAGCACAGGTGGAGGCCATACAGGCCGACAGCACATATATTGCAGACCCAAACCCCTCCCACAACCACTCCCACTCCAAAATGCTACCGGCAGGACTAGCGATGTTGGGCCTGGGGTACCAGATAGCACTGCAAGTGCTACAACTACAAGAAGACGACGAACAACAACAGGTACAACAACCGGGCGCACAGGGGAGACGGAGGAGAAGGAGGAGGAGGAGGGCAAGGCAGGGTCAGCAAGGCCCACAAGCACTGCCACTACCACCACGCAGGCGGCCCGCAATCCCACGCCTCCGAGCCGATCCGTTCAACCTCACTGCTGAGCAGATCCACACCCTCTACCGTTTGGACCGGGACACCATAATCGCCATTGTGGACATGACACATGCTGACCTCGTGAGCATGATAGATAGCCCAACCGCCATCCCACCCCTACTGAAGGTGGTGTCTGCACTCCACTTCCTGGCCACAGGCACCTACCAGCACACAGTGGGACAGTTGCATGGCATTTCACAGCCACTGTTCTCACGGACACTCTTCCAAGTGCACGATGCCCTCCTGAAGCACGCCGACGACCACATCACACTACCACGCACGTACCAGGAGATTACCAACGCTAAAGTGGGATTCCATGCACTTGGCGGCATCCCGGGTTGCATTGGTGCCATCGACTGCACCCATGTTGAATTGGTTGTCCCACATGCCATGGAGGTCCAGTACCGCAACCGGAAACAATTTCATTCAATCAATGTGCAAATGGTGTGTGACTCCAACAAGATATTTACGCATTGTTGTGCCAGATTTCCAGGATCTACCCATGATTCTATGGTCCTGAGGAACACAAGAATACCACGCTACATGGAGCGACACGCAGGGCACAGATCCTGGCTACTCGGTGAGTCTCATTCCATGCATGACATCGTGGCCCATTTGATGCGTCAATGACCTTGCAGGGGGGGGGGGGGGCTACTTAGCACTATCATTCCACTGACACCCTTTATTCGTCTCATACAGGTGATGCCGGGTATCCACTGAAGAGATGGCTCCTTACACCAATCCGGAACCCACAGAACGAGCATGAGGAGGACTACAACCATGCCCACTCACGTACCCGTGTGGTCATTGAACAGGCATTCGGCCTACTGAAGGCTCGTTTCCGCAGCCTCAGCAGGTCTGGCGGGGCACTCATGTACAGCCATGAGAAGGTTTCTAAGATGGTCATGGCATGTGTCATGCTGCACAACATGTGCATACGTAGGAATGTGCCCATGCCCCCTGACGCTGTACTGCATGCACCTGAAGATGATGATGATGATGAGGGTGGGGATGTGGAGGCACCTCAAGGAGTCCATGAGGCACAGGATGTACGTGCAATCCGACAGAGCATCATAGATGCATGCTTCTAGCAACCACGCATGGTGCCTATTACACGGAAAGGGGACCTGTGGCACTGTGTGTGTGTAGTACAGGCACATTGTGGACTGTACGCCTATGAAGGCCTCGTACGCAAATATCAATGTCCACACATGTCATTGGATGATAATGAGGTGCTGTATTGTTAATGTGATTTGATTTATACACCCTATGGACCCGCCACCCAGTGAAGCCCAACACACCCCCTCCACCCTACTACCTCCCCCCCCAACACCAGTGTCCAAATATGCATGCTGTCCGTGGGTAGACGCTATTGCAAGCCCCCTCTACGGGTATCAGGGGCACCCCTGCCCGTGGAGCGCAGGTTCCTGCCAGATCTGCGTTGGGGGCTGCCCTGGACGGAACTTGCCACGGATGATGTCTCTGCCTGCTCGCGTCCATGCATGTCTCTGAGGGTTTGTGAGAGCTCCGAGAGCACACGGCGCACAGCAGCAAGTTCAGCACAAACGTCTTTGGACGTCGCATGCAGTTCCCCCCTCAGGCTCTCGGTGCTTTTCTCCATTTGTGCTCTCAGGCTCTCGGTGCTTCTCTCCATTTCTCCCCTGAGGCTCTCACTACTTTTCTCTATTTGTGCCCTGAGTGTCTCGGTGGATGTTTCCATGGCTGCCCTGGAACCCCCGCATTCATTTGCATGGTCCTTGAGTAGCGTGGACGCTTCCTGCTGTTGCTCGATCAGCAGGTCGAGGGACTGTTGCCTCTGCTGGGCCATGGACATTTGCGGTGGTGTGACAGGGGGGCTGCTCAACACATGTTGCCTTGGCACAGGACTTGTGGGGGTTGGCCAGTCGTCGTCTTCAGGGTGCCCCTGCGTGGTTTCGTCATGGTGTAGGGGATGGAACATGCAGGGGGATTGGGAAAGGTCATGGATGGTACCTACGTCGCCAGCACTGTTTTCCGTGTCGGAGCATGCTGGCATGACAGCTGTGTCACCTATGGTGCTGCTACCACCAGAGGCAGTGCCATCAGATACGTTCTTTGGGGGGACCTGTGGTGCTGGGGTTGTGGACTTGCTGGCTGCTGGGGTGCCTGTTGCAGTCCCCTCCAGTGTGCTGCCACTTGATTCCTGCTGCTGCCGTGTCTTGATCCTTGCACCTGAGGTGGAGGCTCTTGGGACGTTGGTCCTGGCCCTCTTTGCAGGCGTGCTGGTAGGGGTGTCCTGCAGCTCGTCGTTGGTATCGGACCCTGTGGTGGAGTAAAGAGGGGCGAGCGTTAGTTATGGGTCTGTCGGATTTGGAATGGCAACGTATCAAATGCATTGGGGTGGTACATGAGGCTGATTTGGGACTGGGCCTTGGAGGTGGTCTCATTTTCGTGTGGATTGAGGATGCATTCATTTGGCTGCCTGCAGTTAGGGGGTGCATGCTGCACATGTAGGGGTTGTTTATGGCTTCTTGATTGATTTGTTTGTTCATTCTGACTTTTAGAGGGCGCTGTCAGGGCAAAGTATGTATTGCACTATGGGGTCACATGGTACTGCACATGTTCGTGGTTTGTGGATTTCGCATTGTTTCTCTTGGCCAACCTACCTGATTCTCCGGATGTCGGCACTCCTTTCTCCATCCCTCCGACTCCCTCTATGCTCTCCATTCCTATGGTGGAGGCGCAGATTTCCTCCCAGGGGGTCAACTTGATGGGCGACTCTGAACCCCCCCCGGTAGCTGTGGCGATGTTCCTGTTCGCAGAAAGTATGCTGCGTACGCGGATCCGCAGGTCGTCCCACCGCTTGCGACATTGCTGTGGCGTGCGGGGTGTTGTCCCCACCGCACTTACGCGCTGTGCCACCAGGGCCCATATGGCCTTCTTGTTGGCAAGGGCCGTCCTGGTCATTTGACTGGAGAAGACGACGGCGGAATTTTCCTGGAGGGTCTCGGTGAGCACGGTCAGTTCCTCTCGGGAGAAGTGTACCTGCCGCTTGCGGTCACACGCTTTCTTGGCTACCTTTCCCATATTTATTTTTTTAACTGGGGTTGCTAACGGGTTGGGATGTGTGTCAGGGTCGGATTTTTTATGGTTGTGTTGGGATTCGGATTTTATAGTTGTGCGGCGTGCTGTTTCCCGTTCCGGCCACATGCTTTTACTTCCGTTTCCGTATATTTACGGTGGCCGTAATTTGCGGTGCACGCTCGTTACGGTGACCGCTCATTACGGTGACCGCTAAGATGGGTGGCGGTATTGCACCTGGTGCAGCGTACGGCGGCGGTAAGGGCCGTTTTGGGGTCATTTCCGCCATCGCAGCCTTTCGGATTCCGCCATGGCGTAATGCTCGTGCCCGATGGGTCGTGATTGGCCGCACTTTGCTCCTTCGTGCAATGGCGGAAACGCTATTTACGCTGTTGCGGTCCTGTCAGTCACTTTCCGCCAGGGTCGTAATGAGGCCCATGGAAAGCCATGATTTACGGCATAGCAACAGCCTTGAAAACCACCTCATGTGCAAGGGACTGTCAGGGACTGTATTCTAAAGACATAGCACCCTTTCTGCACCAGCCTAAATAGCCTGGCACTTAAGGGGGTTTCCGGCCCACAAGTTGTTGTCATTAGTGGTGAAAAGAGGTGCCATTCCTTACATAGGGCCTCATTAGGACCCTGGCGGAGAGGGTATTACGCCAGCGTAGTGCATGGCGTACCTCTCCGCCATACTACGAGTTCCCGTAGCGCCATGGAGGTTTTCTCCGCCTGGTTTTACCAGCCGGAGAAAACCATGGCGCTACGGGACCTCGTTGTTAATTACGCCACCGTATTTTACGGTGGCGTAATTAACTCCTTCCCCACTCCCATTATACCCTATGGGGCAAAAATGGGAATGGGGAAGGGCAGAATGGGGATTGGGGATTTACCGCTCCGCCGAGGTCGGAATGGGGCGGTAAATCCGCCAACCCCCATGGCGCTATCGGCGGCTTTCCGCCATGCTTCGCGGTGCATTTAGCACCGCGAAATCCGCCTGGGTCGTAATGAGGCCCATAGTATCAGGTTTTACATAAACAATGAACTTTGGATATGAGAAGACATTACACTAAAAGGCCACAAGATGGCAGACCGTGCAGGTTGTAAGCAGCCAGTCTAAACGCAAGTGCTGTTTAAAAATTGTTGTTCTTTTCAACTTGTCAGCTCTACTTTACAGAAAGTGCTGTTGAGGATTTGCAAGTTCGCAGATACTTTCTGTACTGTCGAAATGTGTCTTTCAATTTTGTATTTGGGTCCGAGGTGCTCGGCGCACGGAAAACCTGCAGCGCCTCACTACGTGCATTTTACATTCATTTTCTTGGCTGCTGCCACGACATCTCTCACTCGCTCCTCCTACTGCTCTCAGAATGAATGTGGGAGTATTTGGAGGGAAGTATTGTGTTTCTACATAGCATTTACCTCAACCTCAGAATCAGGACGTAAGCGTTTAAAAGCATACTAAAAGTAACTTAACAGTGTGTTTTTAAGATAGTGCTAACACCATCAAACAAGCATTGGCAATGCCAACAGTTTTGGCTTTCGGGTCGGCATAAAATAGAAATAGGCATTTCCCAGGCACTGCAATCATGTTATGTTGTCTTGCATTTGTAGAGTGCCTCCTAATAGAAGATATGGCGTTGAAGCGCTTTGCCTCTCAGAGGCGCAAATGAGCAGTATGATGGAACATGCAGTAGTGGTAGGGATGGAGCAAAGTCTGGTAGATAGTTGGGATGAGGGCTGAGGATCGATGAGATGCTCTACAAGGAATGCAAAGGAAAAGGGGGCGGAGCTCGGTGTGCAATTGGACCGCATGTATCATGGGACTCAACTGTATCATATGGGATGCAGCACCGAAAGGAGAGAGAGCCGGTGTTCGGCGCGCCGCGGGTAATGTCTGGAATTTACTCACCTCATGGTGAGCATGGGCATGTAGAAGCCATGACCAAAAAAAACCAGATGGAAAGCCTCTCTAATTCCTTACGTAGGACATCCGACAATATGTGGCAGGGGTTGTATGTCAGAAATCCCAAACCATATTATGCCAGTGCCTCGTAAATGCCTATCTAATGTCCAGGCAAAACCCAAAACATTTGGCTTTTATGAATGCTCATTTTCAACAGAAATTCAGTGCAAGGAAAAGTTGCAAGGATACACTTATTGCTTATAAAGCAAGTGGTTGAAGGAACACTCAATGAAATCCTTTTTTATTACACAACCAGTAGATTTAGAGCCTCAATTTTGGCATTTTCTTTCAGAAGACTGGTTAGAAATAACAATGACACCCTCTTAAAAGTGGAGCTAGCTGAAAGAGATCCTGGGGGCTGGGCAGGTAGCGTGTGGAAATGGCCATAGAGACTACATACAATCAATTATATATAAACATATGATATATCATCATCATCAGCATGTTTATTCGGATACGTGCAAAACATTCCATTAAACAGTACAAAATATAAAATAATGCAGGATATAAAGAATACATTTGATATTTCATACATTTTCCAATTCCAACATAATAAAAGCTACAGCTAGTATGCATACAAAGTAAACAGTTTATACTTTATGACACATACATTTATAGGTGAGCCTACACTCACTCCAGAGCTCAATATTCAGCTTCTTTTTTTTGTGAGTAAAATGTAAAATGTGAGCAGAGACCGGGCCTACACGCGGAGACTCTGCCGACCACAAATACATCAGTGCGGGACGGTACTGCACAAAACCCAGTTCCTGCAGTAGGGGCCGTTAAAACAAATCTCTGGCCCTTACATAAATGCAGGACAAAAAAATGCCAACTGCGCAAGGTCCTCAGACGGCGCGTCGCCCATGGGGCAGGATCCGGCCACACTCTCCCCCGGCCATGCTGCCACCACTGCCCGCATGGTAATGCAGTTGAAACGTGCCATAGTTATCAGTACCTTGTCTCCTGGCCATTTTGCACATAGCAAGTATCTCTGCATACCGGGTGTCATGATATCCATTAACCCCTGATTCTTGGGTTTCTGCAATACCATGCCCTCTCTATTCATACACATACTCATAAAAACGGGCAGTCCACAATTCTATCTCGCCCCGAGAGAGCATTCTAACCGGTGGGTACAATTGTGTGATGTTGACAGCATTCAGCTGTTTCTTAAAATGGCACAGCCATGGATCCTTGCCACCCTGTCTTTGGAGATCATAAAAATGATCAGTTCTTGCATGAGGCTTGCTTTCTCATTACCCAGTGAGGCTGCAGAAAAACCACATCCCCAATCAGCCTGTACCCTAATTTCATGTAGACCCCAAAGCTCGGGGCTAAATGGGGCAGACCCAGCAATTGTTTCAAAAATGGGTTCCCAGCAATCTTGATAGAATTAACATTGGCAAAGCCCCAGAGTTCCATCCCAAATCTGGCACCCAAAGGTCGCCTTGCCCTTATACACTGGCATCAGTGGCTCGTAGGGTCTGGTTCTAAACATAGACATGGTCCTGGTGACCCCACCCAGAGCCTGCTTGAATTATATATATATATATATATATATATATATATATATATATATTTTTTTTTTTTTTTTTTTTTTTTGCTCCTCGAGTTGAGATCAAAAGGTCAGCCACTTCTCAACCTGTTAAGTTTTAAATGGCATCTAGATTAAAGATTTGCTGCTAGGCCTTTCAGTTCCAATCTAAGCAATTTGGGTAAACTGGATCACTCGGTAGTTCAAATATAGTCTTTAAAAAAAAGTGGCTTTTGGCAACTTTCAGAAATAAAAAACTCATGCCTTCCAATCACCTTGGTTCACCCAGTGGAAGTGCTATTTGAAGCTAGGTGTTACCCCACTGCATTTCTGCCAATCTGTGCTATTTGAAGCTAAGTGTTACCCCACTGCATTTCTGCCAAACTGTGCTATTTGAAGCTAAGTGTTACCCCACTGCATTTCTGCCAAACTGTGCTATTTGAAGCTAAGTGTTACCCCACTGCATTTTTGCCAAACTGTGCTATTTGAAGCTAGGTGTTACCCCACTGCATTTCTGCCAATCTGTGCTATTTGAAGCTAAGTGTTACCCCACTGCATTTCTGCCAAACTGTGCTATTTGAAGCTAAGTGTTACCCCACTGCATTTTTGCCAAACTGTGCTATTTGAAGCTAGGTGTTACCCCACTGCATTTCTGCCAAACTGTGCTATTTGAAGCTAGGTGTTACCCCACTGCATTTCTGCCAAACTGTGCTATTTGAAGCTAGGTGTCACCCCACTGCATTTTTGCTGCCTACCACTATTCCTGCGCATATTCCGTTTACAAAGCCACCTTTTTCAAATAACACCCACATTGATACTCCTACTCTGCTCACACAACGCCAGCGCAGTACTGCAGAAAATGCTAACTATATTACTCATCTTCTGTGCAATGGCCACGCCCGCATCCTTAGACACTCCCATCCAGGATACTGACTCAGGAGCCCCCCCTCCCCAGCCAGGCACTAGCCTCACCTACACAACTAGGTACTATCCTGTCCCTTCCTACCCTAGATATCATTGCAAGTCAGGTCCTACAACTTTTGCCTCCCACCCTTGCACTATCACCGAAAGAAACAACAAACTTCGCGCTAGACTCTCTAAACTTCATGAGCCGCCCCGAAGATTCCTGTCTGATTCCAAATGCGAAGCCAAAAGTTCTACCAAAGGCACCACTATCCCCACAACCAAGTCCAAACCTATCATTCATACAAACATCTCGGCAAAAACGGATGTACATTCCTACAAAGGAGCTCTCCTCAATACCAGATCACTGGTTGCACATGCCCTTGATATTGCAGACCTAATTATCAAAGACAAATTAGACTTTATTGCTCTAACTGAAACGTGGCTCCACAATGCAGCAGGCCCATCTCTAATGCTAGCCATCCCAGACGGCTACACTATATCTAGGCAAGACCGGGTAGGTAACCGGGGCGGTGGCATCGCCAAAATATCGAAAGTAAGTTTAGCTCTCAGACTAGCCCCGACCCAAACTCTGCAATCGTGTGAATCCCTCACCGCAAAACTCCCTATAAACAATACCCAATCCCTCACTATCCACTTGATCTACAGACCACCAGGTCCACTTGGAACCTTCGAGGAAGATCTACACAACCTAATTTCTAACAATGCAAAAACCACCTCTCAACTACTGCTTCTAGGGGACCTTAATTTAGGGTTCAACGACCCAGCAGACATACATGCCTCTACCATAGCCAATACGATCTCATCACTCGGACTCTCACAAAAAGTCAACCTACCCACCCACCTGAAGGGTAGAACCCTAGACTGGGTTGCTGATGCCAATTGCTCAGCGGTCATCTCCGCCACCACACCACTTCCCTGGACCGACCATTCGCTGGTCTCATTTAACCTATTGACCTCTAGATCACCTACCACAACTGTGTCACTGGCACCACCCCGCCTCACAAGAAACATGAAAAATATCTCAATAGAAAAAATCATCCCAGCTATCCTTCCAACCCTAAACGCATTGCCAGACAATCTAGATCCCAACACACTAGTTCACGAATATAATAAAATCATGTTAACTACCATGGACAAAATTGCCCCACTCAAACTTCGCTCCAGTAAGCCTAAAACTCATTTAAACAAATGGTACACACCCGAACTCAAAGTCCTCCGTCTAAAAAAGCGCAAATGTGAAGCTGATTGGAAATTATGCCCCTCCAGTGAAAAGAAAGCCATCCTGGACACGATTTCTCGTCATTACAAAGCTGAAATCTGCTTAGCTAAACGGAATTCCTATAACATCCGCATTGCCAACTCCAACTCAAGTATGAAGGAACTCTTCTCCATACTAAAGGAACTTGAGTCACCCATAGCCACACCCGACACCTGCACCAAGAACCAGACCTGGTGCACAGACATCCAACAAGCACTAGCAAATAAAATAAACACCCTACAAAATAAAATTAATCTAAAAAAAGATTCCCTAAACCTCACTAACCCTCCCACATCTCCGCCCAAAGCCTCACCAAGTACACACACTAACTCATTCACCTTCTCTAAAACTACCTCCCTTGAGGTTGAGAAAATCATCCTCTCTCTTAAACCATCAAACTGTAAAGGCGATATCTGCCCTGCACACATAATAAAGGACGCAGCCAGAGACCTGTCACCCTTTATCTCCAAACTTATAAACGCCTCCTTCTCCTCAGGCAGTATCCCCTCCAACTTAAAACAATCTTGGGTACTCCCCCTCCTCAAAAAACAGACGCTCGATCCCCTCATCCCTACCAACTACCGACCCATCACAACAGTACCCTTCCTACTGAAAATCTTGGACAAAGTTGCCTATGTCCAGATTCAAAAATACCTAGAACTACACAAGCTACTAGGCGCCAGACAATCAGGTTTCCGCCCACTACACGGCACGGAAACAGCCCTCATCGATCTGAAAACCCAAATTGATGATCTGAGGGACAAGGGCAAGACAGCACTCCTCCTCTTACTTGACCTCTCCGCGGCTTTCGACCTCGTCGACCACAAGGTCCTCTGCAGACACCTTGACTCAGCTGCTCATTTCTCCCCAGAAGCTATCAAATGGATTGAATCCTTTCTGAGTGAGAGAACTATGAGAGTCTTCTCCCCTTCAGCAGCAGCAGACCCCTCTCCTATCACTTGCGGAGTCCCGCAGGGCTCATGCGTCTCCCCCACCCTATATAACATCTTCACCAAACCCCTGTTCGACGATCTGGACCATCTGGGTGTCACCTACACTAATTATGCTGATGACACTCAGATTCTCCTCCCACTTTCAGGGGATCACAGTAAGGACAGTGAGTTGGTGAATAGGGTATATCTCATCATTCAGGCATGGATGGCATCTCATGGTCTATGCTTGAATGATGACAAGACAGAGCTCATCATCTTAGGTACCCCTGCTAATATCAACAAACTAGGCCTTGAATATGCCGAATTCAACATAGATGGTAATCTCATCAGAGTATCCAGGGAAGTAAAAACCCTTGGCTTTTATCTGGATGCCACTATGTCATTCACTAAACAGGTTAACTCACTAGCATCTACCACTGCGTACACTTGCAAATTAATAAGGGCAGGCAGACCATTCCTATCCAATGACAGCTGCCTGATCCTGGCAAGAGCACTCATACTATCTAGGCTTGATTATTGTAATGCCCTCTATAGCGGTGCCAACAAAGCCATTATCCACAGGCTCCAAATCCTACAAAACAATGCCTTGAGAGCTGCCCTCGGCATTAATAAGAGAGATCATATCTCAACCATTAGACGCCAACAGAAATGGCTCTCTACAGACAACAAAATCAAACTAAAGTTGGCCTCCCTAACCCATAAAGCCCTCAACAATGCCGCCCCCAGCTATCTGATGGACAAGGTAAGGAGAAAGTCCTCCATCCGACAAACAAGAACTATCAATTCCAACCGTCTGATAATCCCCAGATTCAAACTCTCCACCATTGGTGGGAACAGTTTCCCGGTGAAAGCTGCCACGCTCTGGAACTCTCTGCCTCACAACCTAAGAGCTGACCAACCATACTCGCACTTTAGAAGACACCTCACCAGTCACCTTAACTCCAATAACCCTTGTATTTAGCTGCACTTTCCTACACCTATGTATAGATAGTGATACTCTTGTTCGTATTTCTGCCTTCGCCTCTAACGGCCCTGCACACTTCTGTACACTTACCTCCTGTATAGATTTTGACTTTTAATGTTTGAAGACTTGTATACCTCTTATTCCTTATTACCTCTGTAATCCTGAATATTCTTTTAGGTTTACCCGCCTCTAACAGCCCTGTACATATCTGTATATTTACCCCTGCATAGATTTTTGACTTTGTATGTATGAAGATTTGTATATTTTTATTCCTGTAATTCTGATTATTTTTATTACTACCTCAAAGTGTATATTTCTGCAACATTGTAAGCTTCGAATTATCTTTTGCCTGCGCCCTGTTGCCCCTGGGTAAGGTGCGCCATACAAATAAATAAACAAACAAACAAACAAACAAACAAGTGGCGAGGTCAGGTAAAGATTGTTTGTGAGATTGCGGGTTATGAAGTGTCCTCATCATTGAAGCAAAGCCAGCTCAGCAACGGGCGACTCATAAACATGCAAATATATGATCACGTTTTTTTTTATTTTTTTTTCATTTAGATGAACATTTGAGCTCTCGATGGTATGGAGTCCCTAGTTGTGTTTTACAGCTTTGACCGGCAGTAGTTGTTGCTATGGACGTACTGGAGCGTACAATTTTCTTGGTCTCAGTGCTGGAAATGTGTGGGGGTTGGGGTAGTACAGGATATAGCATGAGAGGAAGGGAAGCATTTCCCAGAACACACATATTTGGAAGAAAGGGGATAGGTCAACTGTGTTTTCCTGTGGACATGGTCAAGTCACAGACCCAGGGCTCTCCTTTCAGCACTGAGCCTGGTCTGGGAACCACTTACAAGAAGTGGGGTTCCAACCAATGTGCATCCAGTTTGTCCCTGATTTCCTCCTTGTAATGATCAGGTTTTGCATACAAGTGGTTTACCCCCCAACTCAGAAAACAGAAAATAGATAAACGTAAACTGGAAACACACTGGCTGAAATGCCCCCCAGAAAGGAATAAATCGGCGTGGAAAAAATCTAAGAAAGCCTATAAACATAACATTGTCGAGACAAAAAAGAATTACTTTAATACCCAGATTAATGAGACCTCAAATAGGACCGGTAAACTTCCACATCATTAGTAAAGCCCAAGGCGCGTTCACCCCCTTCCAGTCCACATATCATGATTGCGAAATAGTGCAGACGGATTTTATTATTTATTTATTATTTATGTATGGGTTTGAACCGCGCCGCAGCCCGCAGGCATCAGGGCGCCCAAAAAGACAAAAGACGTATTACATATAAAAAAAGATACAATTGAGCTCAATTAAAAAAAGTATTGGAGTACTTTTTTTTTTTTTAGTGCTACTCATTTAAAAAGATATGTGTTCAGCTTTTTTTTTAAAGCTGTTGTAGTTTCTTTCTATTCTTAGTTCAAGAGGAAGGTTGTTCCAGTTTTGTGCTACTCTTGCAGGGAAAAGCTCTGCCCATTCCATTTGAGCGTTTGAAAGACGGGCATTTGGTCTGATTCTGTGCTTCAGATCTTAGGAATCTTGGGGGTACGTATTGGATGATCCTATCTTTCAGATAGATAGGGGCCCGTCCGAACACGCATTTAAGTGCCAGTGTCAAACTCTTGAAAAATACCCTATCTCTGACGGCGAGCCAGTGTAAGTCCATTCTATCCTTAGTGATATGGTCTCTCCTGTTTTTTCTCTTTACTATTCTTACCGCGTTGTTTTGGATAACCTGACAATTTGTCAGGCATCTCTGTCTTGCACCCAGTAACAGCGCAGTTACATAATCCAGTCTTGATAGGATCGTTGCTCTGGCTATAGTAGCACTGTTTTCCTCATATAAGTAGGGTCTAATGTCCTTCAGCAGCCGAATTCCTGTGTAGGTATTTAATCTGTGATTCTGCTCCCAAGGAGGCTTCTAAGTGCAGGTCAAGAGTTTTTACTTTCTCACTGACGGGGATGAAAGTATCCTTGATTGTAAAGGATTTAAACTCCGGACTGAGTTTAGCTCGAGCTTGATTAAAAAATTCACCAGTTCTGTCTTTCTCCTGTTGAGGCACATCCAATTTTGCGTCATGCATGTTTCGATGACTCTGTATGAGGCTTCCACTTTGGTGCTGTCTTTGATAACACCCGCTCAACTAAACCACCAGCTGGGTGTCGTCTGTATAGTTAGTAAAATAAGCTCTGATGTTATCAAGCACTATGCAGAGACACCAGAGATATAGGTTGAACAGGAGTGGGGAAAGACAGGTGCCCTGTGGCACACCATAGTGAATCAGAATTTTTGCTGAAAAGCAGTCGCCACCGTGGATTTTTTACTTCCCACCAGAAACAAATGAAATTATCCATTTAACTGCTTCTATTGACCAATTTGCTGTGTTTTTCAAGGCCCACTGGAGCTGTTTATGATCTAATAAATAAAAAGCTGCGCTCAAGTTGAGGAATACCAGGAGACCTGTTTTCCCTCTGTCTGTGATGCTCAACATGTGAGTCTGTAGGTCTAGCATTGCAGTTTCTGTACTGTCGGCTGTTCTGAAGCCTGATTGCTGTTTATGCAAGATGTCTTTGTCCACAATACATTTTTGAAATTGTGTCATGACAACCTTGTCCAGAATTTTCAAAAGAAAGTTGGAATTTGTTATAGGACGTAGGTTGCTTGGGTCATTCTGGTTTTGTCCTGGTTTCTTTACTAATGGTGTGACAGTGACAGTTTTCAACACTTCAGGATTTTTTCCTTCTAGATACGAGGAGTTCCCCATCTTTGTAAAAAGAGGTGCAAAGATTTCCTTGTTTTCAAGAATTATGTTAGACGGGATAATATTCTGAGCACATGAGGTAGGTTTCATGCTTGTTAGTAATTTTAACATCTCACCCGTGCTTATAGGATGGAATACGAACTTATCTTGATCCCTAGGGGGTTGCATCCTAGGTGTATTAAGTTGCTACTGTAGGGTAGCTTGTGCTCCTTGAATGGTTTCTCGCGCTTTCTTGATTTTATTTATGAAAGCCTCCTGTACTTTATTGCAGTTTTCCTGTGTGGTTGTGACTTGTGGAGTGAGAGCTTTCGGTTTCTCAATGGATTTCAGTATGTTAAAGAGTTTACTAACAGAGTTAGATGCCGCCGAAATTTGGTTATTGAAGTTCTTTTTAATTTCCTCAATGCGAATATTGTAGTGTTTGTCTGTTTCCTTCCAGTTAGCTTTGTTTATTTGTGTCGGTGATTTCAGCTATAAGCCTCCTTCCTTCTTTTTTCTTTTTTTTCGTGGGATTATACCACTTCTGGTGATTTTTATTATCTCTGACCGACCTGCTCTTAATGGGTGCTACTCTGTCAATGAGTTTGCAAAGGTGAGTGTTATACTTTGCTACTATATTGTCACAATTATCTTCCATTGTTATTTCATCCATAATGACTTTAAGGCATACTTTTAAATGTGCTGAGGTTATTTTCTTGTAGTTCCTGTTTTGGATTTTTTAAGGCATGTTGTAGTTTTTCAATTGAGCGTTTTTTAAGATCAGCAAAAAAGATCTTTTAAAGTGATCTGTCCAGATGCAGGATGTAGTTTTTCCCATGTGTATCTCTAGGTTATGGGTAATTACCAAATCCATTTGGTTACCACTAGTGATTGTTGGTTCTGAGTACTTGACCAAGTAGTCAATGTTGTTTAATGCCCTTTCCAAATCTATTGCTTCCTTATCCTCTGGATTTCCTCTCCACCTGTTGGGGTCTCCCAGAACTAGTATGGCTGTTTTTGGGCCTTTCATATTATTTATCTGCTGTATGATTTTGTCATTTACTCTGATTTAAGAGTGGGAGGTCTATAGATACATACAATATTAAGGCAACTGTTTGGTGTTGGCGTATGCTTAAGGTGCAAAACTTCGCATCCTTGACAATCTATGGTTCTGGAAACATATGTTCATACACCAACTACGCTGATGACACACAGATCCTCCTCACCCTCACTGGCAACTACGACACTGACTCCATGACCCTCAACAACCTCTACAACACCATCCAAGCCTGGATGGCAGACAATGGACTATGCCTCAACTCAGACAAGACTGAACTCCTCCTGGTAGGCTCACCCGACACGCTGAAAAATCTAGACTCCCAGTTCAGTCACTTCACCATAGACTCCATCAAAATACCTGTCTCAGAATCAGTCAAAACACTTAGCGTCTACTTAGATTCCAACCTATCCATGGTTAAACAAGTCAACGCTATAGCCTCTGCAGCTGCATATCATGCCAAACTAATCAACGCAGTCAGGCCCTTTCTCTCCAAAGAGAACTGCACTAACATAGCCAGAGCCATCACTGGATCTAGGCTTGACTATTGTAATGTACTCTTCCTAGGTACATCCAACAAAAACCTAGAGAGGTTACAAATCATTCAGAATAGCGCTCTCCGGGCAGCCCAAGGCATTGCCAAACGAGAACACATCTCGGAAGCCAGAAAACGAGCACACTGGCTCCCAATAAAAGAAAGGATCATCTTCAAAACTCTTACACTGACTCACAAGTGCTTTCACCTTACTGCCCCCGACTACCTCTCCCAAAGGATCCACCCCGTCTCTACTACGAGGCCAACCAGATCACCATATACTAACATGCTTTCTGTGCCATTAGTAAAAAAAGCCAGAGCTGGCGGCTCCAGCTTCCCATATCTCGCACCCACTCACTGGAACGCCCTACCTCCTATAATCCGAGGTGAGGCCTCCCTTTGCGCCTTCCGCAAATCCATAAAAACCATCTTATTCACATAAGATTCCTCGCACCAGCTGAATACATCTCCTATGTTCCATTGCATAAACTGTTTGTAATGACCAACTGTACCAACCAAAACAGCAGATCTATGCCTGTTGAATACATAATGTACTGATGAATGCTTCTTTGCCTGTAACTAAGCTCTTGCAAGTAACAGCGCCTCAATGCCCATGGGTTACTTGCGCGCTATATAAATTTAAATAAATAAATAAATATGTATAGTGTCCCCAACTATCAAAGCTACGCCTCCACCTGTGCCTATTTCTCTGTTCGTATGGTGGATTGTGTAACCTTCAGGTACAGCCTTGTCAATGGTAGGCCCACTAGGGTCCTGAAGCCAGGTTTCAGTTAGGCAGAGTATATCCAAGTCATCCTCAATGATGAAATCATGGATACAAGACGCATGTTTGTTCATTGATCTTGTATTAAGTGGACACATTTTAAGTTCTTTTTTCTAATTTCTTATATTAGTGGGATTGTTTAAGAATGTTGTGTGTGTATGTTTCCTCTTTCTTCGTGGTCTATATGTATTCTGATCTACTATGACACTGTACACTGGGTCTTGGGTATCCTCTTGCGTACTGAAATAGTCTATGGCTTGGGTCTCTACCCTTTTTTTCTCCATAACGTTTTGGACTGCCCTGTGAACTGCAGCCATACGATGCTGGCTTAGCAGTTCGTGAGATAGCCTTTCAAGTTTTAAATAACCCATGTTTACCTTTCAAAAGAGGCATAAATTCCAATCAGTTTCCAGGAGTGGTTGGACGTTGATTTTGTCGCCTAAAATGCCTTAATCAGCATTGACCGGCTTGGATGTGGTGCGCTGCTGCAGAAACTCCTGATTTTTCACTGAGTGTCACGCTTGAGCTCCTGGGAGTTGCGATGCCCTGAAAGCAATGCTGCACAGTGGTATGGACAAATACAGTAACTCCCTGCTGGTATAAAGCAGGATCACTGTAATATATCACGGCACACAGTTGGCATACAAGAAGTTTCTCTCACTTCTAAAAATCTCAGCGTAGGTGGCTGTCTCGTGGTGTTTTACAACCCATTAGATAATTGCCCAACTGTTCTAAAATGATTCCCAGTGTGTGTTGGCGCAGCTGATTAAAGAGCGTTCGAAGTGTACAAGGCTCTTTTCCTCTAGGCTTAGTTTCTTCATCAGAAAGTTCACAATACCAAATGCAGTCCTTTGGTTTCAATGAGTATCCAAATGGGATCAAATAACAGGGTACGCACACCTGGTGACGCCTCTGACAACCTAGATTTGTATTTGTATTTATTTTATTTGTATTGCGCACCTGGCCCAACGGCATCTGGGCGCATTTCTTAGGGAGGGGTAACAGAGGATGTACATACTTGTCAAGTCATACAAAATGACGCGGTCAGGATTGTAAAACAATTGGCTAGAAGAGACCATGTTAACACAGCGAGAGAATCTCTCCACTGGCTTAGAGTCAAAGACAGGATTGAATTTAAAGCCCTCACTTTGGTACATAAATGCCTTTTTGGCAAAGCGCCCCAATATTTGAAGAAAAATATTGAATTTTACACACCCAAGAGACATCTTCGCTCAGTTGGTAAGAACCTATTAGTCGAACAGAAATACAGGCTCAAATCCGGTATGGGCAGATCGTTCACAGTAAAGGCGGCTCAGATATGGAATGCCCTTCCGATAACTCTGAGAAGCCAAGAAAATCACCTCCAATTTCGAAAACTCCTGAAAACCCACCTATTTAAATAGTCCTCCGATATCCACCAGAACCAGAGATCTGGATGTCTAAATCACCATGTACTTATTGTGTGTCTCGGCGCCCTGATGCCTGCAGGCTTACGGCTCTATAGACGCATATATAAATAAAAAATAAATAAATAAAATACTATGACAATAGATATACAGTAATGTCAAGATACAGACATGGAAAGCAAATTTACACATTTTTTCAGCGAGGCAATATATCTGAAATTGGCAGACATATTTACAAAGAAAGGCACTGTTAGCACAGTGAGGTGGTGTATTTAACATGCAGTAGAAAGAGGGGATAGTGAAGGTGAAGCAGATTACAGCAAATTACGAGGTAGCTGTAGTGTGGTCCTGCTCGATGAGCCAGGATTTGACTCTGTTCTTAAATGTTAGATAGGATTGTCCAGCTCTCAATGTAGTGGATAATGTGTTCCAGAGTTTAGCGGCGAGGACTGGGAAACTAGGTCCCCATGTTTTCTGGAGCTTGAATCTAGGTATTACCAGTGTGTGGTCTTGTGCAGGTCTTAAGGGTCTGTTAGGAGTGTGGGTAGTGAAGCGGTTGACAAGATAGATAGGTGCTTGGTTAGTTTTGGATTTGTGAGTGAGTGCTAGAGTTTTGAGTGACATTCTAGAGGCAATAGGGAGCCAGTGTAGACTTATAGCATTGTTCTGGGTGACTTGGAGCTTGTTGAGGTTTCTTTGGCTAGTACCTAGATATAAGGCATTACAGTAATCAATTTTTGCCATGATGAGGGTTCTGGCTAGGATGATGCAGTTGGGGGCGGTTAAAAACGGTCTACATGCTGTTATCAGCTTGCAAGTGTAGGCTGATGCAGATACAACAGCATTTGTTTGTCTTGTGAGTAACATAGTGGAATCATGGTAGATGCCTAATGTTTTTGTATCCTTGGAGACGTTGATGGTATTCCCGTCAATGGTAAGGGATTTGAAGGTAGGGTCCAGTTTGCTGAGTCGAGTGTGAGAACCTAGGATGAGTAGCTCGGTTTTCTCATCATTTAAGAACAATCCATGATGTGCCATCCAGGCCTGGATGACCGAGTAGACATAATTAAGTGCTTTGGAGTCAATCGCATGGTTGCCTGTGATGGGGATGAGTATCTGGGTGTCATCTGCATAATTGGTATAGGTGACACCCAGATAGTCAAGAATATCAAAAAGGGGCTTCGTAAATACATTGTAAAGTGTTGGAGAGACACACAAACCTTCTGGGTCTCCATGTAAGACTGCCGATGGTCCATCAGAATGGCTGCTGAGAAGGTACGCATAGTTCTGTTTGCTAAGCATGAGCTGATCCAGGTAGTGGCTTCGTCTGAGATGTGGGCAGCAGTTTTGAGATGTTGGCACAGAATTTGGTGATTGACCAAATCAAAAGCTGCCGATAGGTCGAGCAATAGAAGTAGGGCCAGTTTGCCTTTATCTTCTAAATCCTCAATTTGTGTTTTTAAATCAATAAGGGCAGTTTCTGTTCCGTGTCTAGGACGGTAGCCCAATTGCCAGAGGCCAAGAAGTTTGTTTGATTCCAGATAAGCCTGAATTTGTAAATAGGCTGTCCTGTCCAGAATTTTTAGGAGGAAGGGTACCGTGTTGATGGGTCTATAATTTAAGAATCTTAAAGAGCTATTTGGTATTAGATTCGGCCAACAAGATACGATTGTTGTAAGCATCTTTTTTAGCGAGGAAGAAAGCTTCTTTGTATGTTGATGAAGCAGTGATCAGTGAACTTTAATTGGCGTCAGATGGAATTATTTTCCAATGTGCCGCTGCGTTTCTTTTTGCTTTGCGGAGGTCTCTGAGCTGAGGTGTAAACCATGAGTTCAGATGAGGACGTGGTTTTGGTTTGAGCAATTTTTGTGGTGCAATGGTGTTTAACGCTTTTAGGATAGTACGGTTATAAGTGTCGACAAAGACTGTAGGGTCAGAGTTGGATGATGACATCTTGTTGAGGAGGGGGGCGATTATAGGGAGCAATTTCTCCTTGGTTATGTCCTTCTTGTTGCGAGTGGGGATGGCAGGTGCTTTGTTCGTTTTGGTGATAGATGGGGAGGCTTTAATGGTGAAGATTATTTTGTGGTGATCCGTCCATAAACATGGTGTTACGGACGATAGGTTAATTGTACAGTTTAAGTCTGTTAACTAGTCGAGGGTTCTACCCTTGATATGGGTGGGTTCCTGGATGTGGTGGGTGAAGCCTAGGTCAGTTAGAGAGTTAGCTAGGTCGAGGGCGGAGGTGTCATTTGGGTCTTGGAGGCCAAGGTTGAAGTCACCAAGTAATATAATTTGTGAGTTTGGCTTTGTGTTGGTATCAAGGATCTTAGATATGTCTTCCGCGAAGGAGAGATAGGTCCTGGAGGCCTATAAATTAGGTGCAAAGTAGCCGTGTGGTTAGGTGAGATAGCTAGTTTGACTGATAGCAGTTCGGCAGAGGGGATTTGTGAGTAAGGAATGGGTCTAAGTCCAAGGAATTTTTAGAAAATTATGGCAATGCTGCCCCCTTTAGATTGGTTGGTATTCCTATTGCATCTGATAGTGGCATAGTTGTCTGGTATGGCCAAAGATAGTGCGGGACCAGATGCGGCATGGAGCCAAGTTGTAACGCTCACCTGATTCCCGCAGAGGCGCCGGTCTTGACTGGGTGAATGCCGTATCTTCAAAGGTGATGTGTAACACACGGTTGGCTCTTTGGGCTGGACCTCTGTGCACTGTATGTCTGACTTGAAGAGTAAGATGTCTGCAGAGAGAAAATATGGGATTAATGAACTGGGGTTATTGGGGGCCTCTCTCTTCTTCCCTTTCTCTTCTCCTGTACAACCCCAAAGGTTAACGCCCTCACCTTAGGTAAGTGAACGCCAAGCTCTCCATCTGCCTCGGGGCAGGGTGCCGTAACCAGTTTCTTCACTGGATAAGGGTGCAGGCCTCTTGACCTCAGAGGACTGCTGTCCGTCGTTAACTGCACGAACGGTAAGTTCTGGGCACTTCAAATGTCTTAAAAGTCTTTTCTAATGATATCTCTTGTTTTGCAGGGTTCCGGCGATGGCGGATGGCGGGCTGATGAGAGTTGAGGATCGAACCCGCGTGAGGAATAGAAGCGCCTGGAAGCACGTAAGTAAGCGCTTGTAGCCTGCTTCACGATGCGCACTAACTGTCCCTTTTATCTTGCAGGTACAAGTTCGGAGCTTTAGAGAAGCTGAAGGGTGCTGGAATACCCACTGGATTCGGCGTGGGAAGGAGTAATGGCACGTGAGTAATAAAGTTGCCCAATGTCTTTAAACGCACCTTCTTTTGTCTTTCAGATGCGGGATGCAGCGCCGAAGGCCTCCGGAGCGTGCGAAGAGTAGGTAAGCCTTTGTCTTTCAGATGCCGGAATGCAGCGCGAGGCGTTGGTGACAGCCGATGGACCAGGTAAGAGATGCGCTGCCACTGAAGACCATAGTGCTAACCTGTTCTTTCTTTGTCTTTACAGGTGCTGCTGAAGACTGGATTCCAGGATGGTAAGCCTTTGTTCCCTTAGGCCCAGGATCAGAAGCAGAAGACACGATGAGCGTTCTGCTGCAGAGAATGCAGAATAACACAAAGCAAGATTCATTCATCGGGTGTGGTTTAAATAGCCTCCTGTAGTGCTTAGGTGTCTCCTTCCACAGCCACGCCTAGGTAAGAAAAGAGTTCCTGCTTTCCAGAAGAGTTCCAGTGTTCTGAACCTAGGGAGTGGATCCTGCCCCACCCAACAGGAAAAGTAGTCCCAAACCGAAGAGGATCAGGGGTTCAACTGGCAGGTAAGTAAGCAGCATGGTCTGCTGCAGGTAAGTCCACCCAAGCATTATGAGCCCGGCGCTTCCAACGCTGGGACTGGGCCTTTATGAGCCTGGTGCCACTGGCGCCAGGACAGGGTCCAAAAGGTCCCAATTGGGACTGGCTGGCACTCGGAACCGGGGTTATGGGTCTGCTTCCAAGGGAGTCGGGCAAGTCCTGATCTTTTGGAAGCAGAGATCATGACAGCACCCCCCCTCAAGGCCCCTCCCAAACCGGGCTTCTCCAGGGGTTTGGGCTTGTTAGGAAATGTTCGATGAAATCTTTTGATTAGACGAGGCGCGTGGACATATTCTGCAGGTACCCAGGATCTTTCTTGGGGACCGTAGCCTTTCCAGTCAATCAGGTAAAATAGTTTAGATTTGGAGATCTTGGAATCCAGGATGCTTTTGACTTCAAACTCGAGTTCTCCATCAACTAGAATAGGTTTTGGAGATGTAGTTAGTCGGGTTTGAGGTTGCACGGGTTTTAATAGAGAGACGTGGAAGACCGGATGTATCTTCATGTGAGGGGGCAAGTCCAACTTGACCGCTACTGGATTTACTATGGTAGTGATGGAATAGGGACCAAGGTATCTTGGGTTGAATGTGCGTGGTCCTTTCAGAGGTAGATATTTGGTGGATAACCAGACTTGATCTCCTACTTGATATTGGGGGCTTCCTTCCGATGTTGGTCTGCTCCTTTCCTGTATTGTTCTTTAGCCCTTTGAAGGTGAGAAACGGCTTCCTTAAAGGCTTGGGTGATTGTAGAATGCAGGTGGTCTACTGCTGGTGTTCCAAGATCTTGGAGTGGATCCAACTCCGAGGTTCGAGGGTGACTACCGTATAGAAGAAAAAACGGGGTCTTCCCAGTTCCCGAGTGGACAGAGTTATTATAGGCATATTCAGCTAGCCAAAGGATATCTTTCCAAGTTTTTTCAGTTTGTTGTAGCATGCAGCGCAAATACTGTTCCAGAGTTTGATTGGTCCTCTCGGTTTGTCCGTCGGTTTGAGGGTGGTGGCTGGTCGAAAGTCTCACATCAATTTGAGCCGACCGACAGCAACTTCGCCAAAAATGAGAAATAAATTGACTACCTCGATCCGAAATTAGAACTGAAGGAAAACCGTGCAGTCGGACGATGTTTTCGAGAAATTCTCGGGCCAGAGTTGCTGCTGTTGGTAAGCCTTTGAGTGGAATGAAATGCGCCATCTTGGAGAATAGGTCCACGATTACTAGGATCGTATTGTATCCGGAGCATGGAGGTAGATCGGTGATGAAGTCCATAGAAAGCGTATGCCAAGGGCGAGGCGGGATGTCAATAGGGCGTAAGAGGCCGGCTGGTTTTTCCTTTTGACTCTTGTTTTTGGCGCATACTCCACAGGACATTATAAAGTCTCTGATATCTTTTTTCCAAGACGGCTACCAGAAGTAGCGCTTGATCTTTTCCGAGGTCTTGGTCATACCGGGATGTCCTTCCATTAAAGAATCGTGATAACAAGAGATTACCTTTTTCTGTAAATCTGTGCTGGGCAGGTATAACCGTTCTTGGAAATATAATAGGTTGTCCTTCACCGTAAAGTCCTTTCCCTGCAGATGCCAATTCTGTATGTCTGCTGGAGTTACCAGTAGCCTGGCTTTATCCTTAACTTCCTCTATGGATTGTGTGGCGATTACACCTAGAATTCTTTGTTCGGGAATGATAGGTACAGGTTTAGGATTGATCAAATGTTCTTCCACTCCCATCCGAGAAAGGGCATCAGCTTTACCGTTTTTTGTACCAGGTCGATAGGTAATTATGAAGTCAAACTCGGCAAAGAATAGTGCTCAACGGAGTTGCCTAGAGGATTGAGCTTTTGCGGTTTTCAAATATTGCAGGTTTCGGTGATCTGTAATCACAGTAACGGTGTGTCGGGCCCCCAGAAGATAATGCCGCCAAGGCTTAAAGGCGGACTTGATAGCTAGAAGTTCCTTATCAGTAATAGTGTAATTGATTTCAGGAGGCGAGAATTTGCGGGACCAAAATGCCACGGGATGCAACTGATTGGTTACTGGGTCCTTTTGTGATAGAACTGCCCCCATGGCAAGGCTCGAAGCATCAGTTTCAACGATGTAGGGGAGTTCTGGGCGAGGATGTTTTAAGATCGGTGCAGAGATAAATCTAGTCTTCAAATTCTGGAAAGCTTGTTCCGCCTCGGTAGACCATTCAAAACGTTTGTTTTTCTTTAACAAGGCGGTGATGGGCTGGACTATTCCAGAGAATTCGGGGATAAACCTGCGGTAAAAGTTAGCGAAGCCTAACATGCTTTGAACACCTTTTACGGAGGATAGCGATGGCCATTTGAGAATTGCATCGACCTTCTTTGAATCCATACGCACTCCGCTAGCTGATAATATGAATCCCAAGAATTCAACTTCAGTCACGTTGAAAACACAAATTTCCAACTTAGCGAAAAGTTTGTGTTGACGCAATCTCTCGAGGACCATTTTCACGTGTTTCCGATGTTCAGTTTCCGATGAAGAATAAACGAGGATGTCGTCAATGTAAACAACAACACACACATCTATGAGCTCTCTGAGGACATCGTTCATAAAATATTGAAAGGCGGCCGGGGCATTGCAAAGTCCGAAGGGCATGACCTGATATTCAAATAGCCCATACTTGGTGCGGAAGGCCGTCTTCCATTCATCGCCCTCTTTTACTCGTACCAAGTGGTAGGCTCCTCTAAGATCCAGCTTTGTATATATGCATGCTTTTCTGACTTGGTCCAGGAGTTCAGGGATCAAAGGTAACGGATATCTATTCTTAACGGTGATCTGGTTCAGGGCGCGATAATCTATACAAGTTCTAAGGTCCCCTTCTTTTTTGGAACGAAGAACAAAGCTGAGGAAGCAGGGGACTTGGAAGGACGAATAAACCCATTCGCTAGGTATTGATCCAGGTATTGTCGGAGGTGAAGATTCTCAGGCTCGGTGAGGGCATAAATTCTACTACAAGGAGGAGTAGATCCAGGTATCAGGTCTATCTGGCAGTCATAAGACCTATGAGGAGGTAGAGAGTTAGCCTGATCCTTCCGGAAAACATCTTGGAATTCTAGGTATTCAGGAGGTAACTGGGGAGCCTCCGAGGAAATTGCTGCCAGTGCAACACCCGGTCGAGGGTGACAAGTAGAGACACATTCTGGAAACTGAACCGTTCTTGCTCGCCAATCGATCTGAGGATTGTGCTTCTCTAACCAAGGAATTCCTAGAATAATCTGGAACTGAGGGGCCTTGATCACATCGAACACGATCTTCTCATGGTGTCCATCTTGACTTACTAGCGTCACTTCTTGGGTGGTATGCATTACTGGTCCGGAGGCTATCTCCGTACCATCCACCGTAGTAATGACGTCCTTTACAGCCTTTGGACAAAGAGTCAGATTCATCCTCAAAACCATTTCATGATCCACATAATTGCCGATGGCACCGCTGTCGACGTAAGCTTCAATCGCATGTAATCGATCCGGATGTTCAGGGCTAATGAGGACCATAGGTATCACGAAATGCGAGGTCACTGAACTGGTTTTAACGCTCGGCAAGAGGACCTCTATTCTTGTCGGGCGAGGTCGTTTCCCTGCTCAGAGTTTGTGACCCTGGTAACTGCAGCTCCTACTGCCTTCTTGGCTGGTTTCACCGGACAGTCTCGAAGAAAGTGCCCCGAGTTTCCGCAATAGAGGCATAATTGCAGCTGTTTTCTCCTTTCCCGCTCCTTTTGTGTTAGTGGTCCTTTCAGGCCCCCTATTTGCATGGGTTCCCCGGAGTCTACTCCTTTGGTAGGAGTTGGTGGTTTGGAAAATACTCGAGCATCAAACTTGGAACGATCGGCCTTCCTGTTCTGCAGTCTGTGGTCAATTTGAACGACTAAGTCAATATAGTTGGAACAGTCTTGCGGGAGATTCACTACTTGGGCTAACACATCTTTGAGCTCTCCACGTAGACCTCTATAAAACAGCGTAATCCTTTTGTCCTCAGGCCATCGAGTTTCCACTATCAGTCTGTTGAAAGACGCAATATAAGCCAAAAGGTCTTGATTACCCTGTCGCAATGAAAGGAGCTCATTGTCCAAGGCCTGCCCCTGTGAATGTCTTGCAAACAGTTTTTCCATACTGAGCTGAAAAGCTTGAAAATCATGGAGAACCGGATCATCTTGATTAACTAGAGGGATCGACCAGTCTGCCGCATTGCCACTAAGGTACGAAAGCACGAAAGCTACCTTAGCTTGATCAGTTGGAAAGGCTGCTGGCCGGCATAAGAAGTGCAACCGGCACTGATTAATAAATACTGCAAACCTCTTTGGGTCACCAGAAAATCGTTCGGGCGGAGCCAGAGGTACATTCCCAGGTAGGTTGATCTGCACTGGGTTCGTAGAGGATGTTGAAGGAAGATTTGCCCCTGATGCGGGTAACGGAGTTTGTCCGGCTTGTGACTGTAGCAATTGTCTAGCGAGATCGTCTGTTCGCTCCTTGGAAATAATCAGTTCCCTTCTTAGAGCATTCGTTTCCTGACGGGCTGCATGCACTTCTGCTCTTAGTTCCCCAAGTAACTGGGCTAGCTGGTCGGTATCCGAGGTTTCCATAGCGCCTGGGTGGGAGTTTTGCGGTAGGCTTTGTGTTCTGTAACGCTCACCTGATTCCCGCAGAGGCGCCGGTCTTGACTGGGTGAATGCCGTATCTTCAAAGGTGATGTGTAACACACGGTTGGCTCTTTGGGCTGGACCTCTGTGCACTGTATGTCTGACTTGAAGAGTAAGATGTCTGCAGATAGAAAATATGGGATTAATGAACTGGGGTTATTGGGGGCCTCTCTCTTCTTCCCTTTCTCTTCTCCTGTAGAACCCCAAAGGTAAACGCCCTCACCTTAGGTAAGTGAACGCCAAGCTCTCCATCTGCCTCGGGGCAGGGTGCCGTAACCAGTTTCTTCACTGGATAAGGGTGCAGGCCTCTTGACCTCAGAGGACTGCTGTCCGTCGTTAACTGCACAAACGGTAAGTTCTGGGCACTTCAAATGTCTTAAAAGTCTTTTGTAATGATATCTCTTGTTTTGCAGGGTTCCGGCGATGGCGGATGGCGGGCTGATGAGAGTTGAGGATCGAACCCGCGTGAGGAATAGAAGCGCCTGGAAGCACGTAAGTAAGCGCTTGTAGCCTGCTTAACGGTGCGCACTAACTGTCCCTTTTATCTTGCAGGTACAAGTTCGGAGCTTTAGAGAAGCTGAAGTGTGCTGGAATACCCACTGGATTCGGCGTGGGAAGGAGTAATGGCACGTGAGTAATAAAGTTGCCCAATGTCTTTAAACGCACCTTCTTTTGTCTTTCAGATGTGGGATGCAGCGCCGAAGGCCTCTGGAGCGTGCGAAGAGTAGGTAAGCCTTTTCTTTCAGATGCCGGAATGCAGCGCGAGGCGTTGGTGACAGCCGATGGACCAGGTAAGAGATGCGCTGCCACTGAAGACCGTAGTGCTAACCTGTTCTTTCTTTGTCTTTACAGGTGCTGCTGAAGACTGGATTCCAGGATGGTAAGCCTTTGTTCCCTTAGGCCCAGGATCAGAAGCAGAAGACACGATGAGCGTTCTGCTGCAGAGAATGCAGAATAACACAAAGCAAGATTCATCCATCGGGTGTGGTTTAAATAGCCTCCTGTAGTGCTTAGGTGTCTCCTTCCACAGCCACGCCTAGGTAAGAAAAGAGTTCCTGCTTTCCAGAAGAGTTCCAGTGTTCTGAACCTAGGGAGTAGCTCCTGCCCCACCCAACAGGAAAAGTAGTCCCAAACCGAAGAGGATCAGGGGTTCAACTGGCAGGTAAGTAAGCAGCATGGTCTGCTGCAGGTAAGTCCACCCAAGCATTATGAGCCCGGCGCTTCCAGCGCTGGGACTGGGCATCTTTATGAGCCTGGTGCCACTGGCGCCAGGACAGGGTCCAAAAGGTCCCAATTGGGACTGGCTGGCACTCGGAACCGGGGTTATGGGTCTGCTTCCAAGGGAGTCGGGCAAGTCCTGATCTTTTGGAAGCAGAGATCATGACACAAGTTTCCGTGATAGCAAGAAAGTCCAAGTCTTCTGTTGTGATGAAGTCGGCGATGTCAAGAGCATGAGCTGGGAGTGACCTGGCATTGATTAGGACACCTTTGTTTGGTATGATTTTGGAGCTGGTAGAGCTATTGTCAAGACTGATTGGGAGAGTGTTCTGGACAGGGGTTGTGGTGTTGTTAGCGACGGTCGCATTGGTAGGAAGGTTCTGGTTAGATATTAGTTTGCTATTAGTGTATTTGTGTGAGTGATGGGCTTTGTGACAAAATCTGGAGCCTAGTCTCTGAATTCTAATTGGCGTGGCACAGGGTTGGTTAGGCTTTGGTTTGGATGCAAAATGTTGTAACCAGAGGGCAGGTGAGTTCTGGTAGGGATTGGCGTCTGGCATGGTTGTTGTGGTAGCGAGCAGTGGGTTGTGCAGATACAACATGGGTGTGGATGATGGTAGTGGTAGTTGGTGGCGGGAGGATGTGAGGTTGGTGGATAGGCCCGAGCTATCACAGTTTTGTTGTGTGGGTTGAAGCTGAGCAGAGTAGCTTGTAGACAGGCTGTCCAAGGTGGTGTTGGGAATAAGCCAGGTGGCGAGTGGTATGTACAATAGTGGGGTAAGCGTAAGGTAGGACCAGGTAGATTCGCGCTATGTGATGTGTAGTATGGAAGTGTAGGTGCTCTGATGAAAGGCGAGCAAAGATGTAGGGCAATAGGATAGGTTGATGTCCCCAAGGGGTAATCAGGTAGGTTAGTGTAGTCTAGTTCTGGGGCTGGAGAAGTCAACTAGGCGCTAACACCTATGGCCAATATGAGGCTATTGTATGGGGTGTATAGATTATGCCTGCCTGCTGGTAAACTATATGTAGAATGTTACCCAAGGTACATAGTTTGATACGTAGTCCATTTAGAGCAAAAGCTGAGGAGAGTTGTGCTGAACAGTAGTATTCATAACATGGGCATATAAGCAGGGAAGAGCATGGCAAAGGTTGCGATTACTAAGTCAATATGCAGGTTGCATTAATTAGTCAATTGTAATAGCAGAAATACATAAAGAGTCGGCAAGGAGGTTGCATAGACAGATATGCAGTGAGAGAGAGACAGGGTGCAGACTTACTGTAATATATACTGTAATGGATACAATAGATACTGGCAGTGTGAAGAAGCCCTGATCTAATTGTCAGTAAGACAGGATGCTAATACAATAACATATGGTAGCTTTGCATACATACTGTAATAGATACTGACAGTGTGAAGAAGCACTGATTTAATTGTCAGTAAGATAGGCTACTAATACAATAACATGTGATAGTTTTGCAGAGAGGTAGGATCATAATACATGGCAATGCATACAGCAGTTATTTGGAGATAGTGCAATGCAATAATAGTGACGCTACAGTGCGTACTGGTTGTATAGTACTAGGAGCGCAATGGAACAGGTTACATAGCAGTTCAGAAGTTGAAGTTGACGTGGTACGGAAGATCTTGGAGTGAAATGGTAGAACACAGTTCCTAGTCTTTGATGCGACCAGTAGTAGACGGTACGCTTGTGGGTAGGTGGCTAAATAGTACGATACAATACATTGGAATACAGCATACGTAGCTTAGCAATCCATATGTACGTGCAAATAAGTGGCTTTGCAGATTCTGTCGAGGTATAGGGGTGTTAAATCACGTTGCATGCAAATGTTCAGCAGACTCAAGAGAATGTTACGAAAGCGGTATACGCATTATGACTTGCAGCGGCTTGGGGTCAGATAATGGATACTGGGAGGCAGGACGCTTACCAGGAGAGGATTGTAGGTCATGGATGGGTAGAAAGTGAAGTCTGATAGCGTTACTTGCTGTGGCTCCGTCGGCTCCAGACAGGCTCACGACAGGATACGAGCCTTAGAGGTGTGCCTTTGCTGGTGGGCCAGCGTTCATCTGCCAGTGAGGGATAGGCTTAGAGTAGTAACTGTAGCCCAATCACATTGTGTAGATGCCCAAGGGAGGAAGTTAGCATGATATCTGGGGAACGAAGTAGATACCCTGGAACAGACCTTCCTAAACGAGTCTGCAGTAGGATGGATAGGAGGAGGCAGGCGGGAACTTACCTAGGACATGGGATTTTGAGGATAAAGTATCAAAGGCTAGAGACAAAATTAAAAATCTCCTGACCACATCTGGCCAAACTAAGGAATCAGTGGTTAGCACAGTGGTCGAAGTGTACGAAAAGAAGTAATGGAGCTATGTTCCCTACTGGTCTGCACCTCACCCCGCAAACCCCATCGCCACACCCCCTCCCATGCACAATATAAATCCCCAAATGCATGCGCCTGCAGTTTAAGGGACTGTTCAGTGCACTGCACTGAAAGTGCAATTTTCAACTGCTTCATACACTTTTATTTTAAAAACGAAACCATTCCAGAACGGTTTCTTTTTAAAATAAAAGTATAGGAACGGTAAAACTTCATTAAAAGAAGTAGAGGAGCACAGCTCACGACAACTCCCGCCCACTTCGACCACTGGGTTAGCAACCCTACGACTCTTTTTCTGCAATATCAACACTTGAGATGGAACATATGTTTTCCTCTATGAAACCAACCGCATGTCCTGAGAATATACTACTAGCCAAGATCATACTGGAGCACAAAAAACGTTTTGCTCCTTTTCATGCCAGGCTGGTAAATGCCTCTTTCTGGGACTGTTCTGTTCCATCTTCTATGAAGGCAGTTACAATCGCTGCTACTCTTAAAAAACCCAGGTTGGGCCCTAAAGATCCTAGTAGCCGCAGGCCAATCACAAATTGTAACTTTCTCCTAAAAGTCCTCGATAAATTTGCTACAGCTCAGCTGCAATCCTATGTGGAAGCAAATAGTATTCTCCACAATAGTCAATCCGGATTCAGAACCTCCTACAGCACAGAGACGACACTGATCGATCTCCAATCCCACATGTAAAAATTGTGGACAACCTAAAAGCTGGTTTCCTGGTGCTGCTTGACCTGTCTGCAGCTTTTGTTCTGTTAGATCATGATCACCTGCTACATACACTTAACCACCTGGGGAATTGTTCAAAGGGGGCTTTCAGGTGGATCCATTCTTTTCAGTCAAATTGGGCATCCAGAATTCAGTGGAGTGAGGCCTTTTCATAGGCAGCTCCCATTGGGTGAGGTGTCTCCAGGGAACATGCTTGTCTCCTGTACTGTTTAATCTGTATTTGAGACCACTCTGCGAGGACTCAGGATTTTCTGTACAAACTACACTGATGACACACAGTTAGTGCTTAAAGTCAGCAGTAATCATGCCCTAGACTCCTCAAACCTTATTAGTACTTACAACCTCATCGAGGCTTGGATGTCCAGCAACTGGCTATAACTGAACGGAAGAAAGATGGAGTGTCTTAACTTTGGCTCTGGAAAAATGGACACCAGACTTTTAAAGTTTAGACATAAAGAATTGCATTATTCCTGTACAAAGCAAAGTGAAAAACTCGGGCATCTAACTTGAGGCCTTTCTGAACTCTGATGTTTAGGTTAATCAGATGAGCTAAAATTGCAGGTACTATCTTCGACTTCTCAGAAATATCTGTCCCTACTTGACTGAGAAGAACTGTGAAATTGTGGTCTGTGCCACTATTACTTCGAGACTGGATTTTTGTAATTCCATCTTAATTTTCACCTCTCAGTCTTGCATGAAGAAATGTCAAATTATTCAGAACGACTCTGTGAGGATCATTAGAAGGATCTGAGGAAGAGAACACATCTCAGACCATAGAAAAGCTCTCCACTGGCTACCGATACAAAGTCGTATCAAATTCAATGTGGGTATGTTAGTGCACAGCTGTCTTTTTGGAAAGCGCCCCTTATGCTTTAAATCCCTATCTCTTACTACTCTCCAGCAAGGCCACTTCGTTCTTCGAACAATGCCCTGGTGACTTGTCCATAAACAAGCTAAGGGATGGACAGATCCTTCCCAAGTTGCACCGCAAAGCTTTGGAACTCCCTGCCTCTGTCGCTCAGTCTAGATGAAAACACCAGGGCATGCCGAAAAACATTAAAAACCATCCTATTTCAGCAATCACCGCTGAGTTCTTTCAGCAGTTTTCTGTAGGATGTCATGCTTCGTTTCCTACCTGCTTATTTGATTGTGTAAATGTAGTCATGTATTATTTGTTTGTCAGAGAGTGTTTTTGTTGCGGCCTGATGACTCCTGGTTTTCGGCGCACTATAAACAAATAAATACAATAAATAAAATACATATGCTAACTCCCTACTGCACACACAGACATATTACCACATCATACTCATGTGAGGTTCAGTGGATGGCTCTCGGTGGAGACACTTTACAATGCACATACCACCAGGTCATGGGGTCTATGGAAGCGAGCCAGTAACACATCATCCATCTCTGTTCTAGCTGTACTCCAATGTGATAGTTTTGGATTATAGGTGGAACATTAGTTCATCAAATAGCCAAAACTAAAAAGACTTACTACCCTCTTTGGAAAGCCAGACCTATCGGCTTTGCTAATGTTGGCTTGCCAGGCATTTGTTCCAGGAAACAGATGTAGGAATGAGCAGGGACAGTACCTAGTGTCCCATTTTAACTTCTGTTCTACAGTAGTCTAGCAATGCAGCGTGTGGTTTTAAATTGCACAAAGTTGGCAGGAACAAGATAACGTATATTGATAATGCAAAGTCGCTGGCCTTACTGAATTAGTCCCAGCTCGCTGGTCTCATGTTAAGAGTGTTCTCCTCATCAAATATGGATGTGAAGCTGGCATCGAAGAAGGGGAGCGCCAACTGAAGAACTATGCTAATAATACAAAGCAAAGGGATTCAAGGTGCTACCTTAGTTTGTATTATGCTCCAAAATCTTTAATTGGAAGGCAAAAAGTGCATCCATAGAATCTGTGCCACCAATCGTGGTTGCCGATGCATTTCGGACTATGTCTGTCTTCAGGGCTTAAAATATATTTTTTGAGCTGCAGAAGTCTTTGCCCTACTGCTAATATGGTTCAGAATTGCAAATGCACCCATGAAAGGTGTCTATAATGAGGTGCCATGAGTTAGTTGGCAATGGAAACTCGATTGAATCTCTAAAAGCTGATCAATACGTTTGAAGAATTACCATCTGGCAAGGATTTAGAAGTTCTGGCTTTTTAAAATGTTAATTAATTAATATAATGATGCAGGTTATTCCATCTCAGAAAGGGTAATCTGCTAATCAGATTATCCTTCCATAAAATCCATGCCAAAAGCATATTGTACACCTGCGCCCTGCCAAATCAGTAGCCTGATCTGTAGTGCCTGCTCTTCAGAGGCATAGAGCAGGTAGAGAGCTCAGAGCTGCCCATTGGACAGCTGCAGTGACAGCGAAGTCTCTGCATCGCAGGAGCTCCACTTAAAACAGGCACCCCTGGCCCAAAGACTACATAACTATAATTATGCTGTTCTAGTGTCACGCTAAAAGGTAATTATAAGCCATATCTTAGTTTAAGGTACGGTGGCCAGCCTCTTTTATAGTTTGAAATTACACATGTGTCAGCCCTGTGAGCCCAGTTCTGCTCTCGATGGGTTATGTCTATTTCCATTAATGCCTTCTCAACCAATCCAACGATGTCATTGCAGATTCTAAAAAAAACACACGTTTGTTTGAATCTCATTCAAAACTAGAATTTCATTTAGTTTAAAAACCTTTGTGGCCCCTTTTGTGATGGCCACAAACGAAGATTCTGTCATTTCATCCCATCGGGATTCCTTCTTAGAGCTGTGAACACTGGTGATGTTAGCCGTTAGGCCAATGTATCCAGTGATAAAATGCTGATAGAAATTGGCAAGCCCTAGGAATATCTGCCTTATCTGAACGTCTCGCCAAATAGGTCACTTCAGGACTGCCCGTATCTTTTGGTGATCCATGGGAATCACAGAAGGGCTAGGCATGTAGCCCAAGAACTCGATCTGTTTCTGGTGTAAAGTGCATTTCTCAGGTTTAGCAGATAGGTAGTTAGCCACCAGTCAGAAAAGGACTTCCGAGGCATGGCGTTTGCGGATTTCCAGAGTGGGAGAAAAGATCAGAATGTCATCCAGGTATACCCAACCTGATACGTCAAGTACATCTAAAAAGATAAATTGTTAGAAGATGGCAATGGCATTACAAAGGGCAAACAGCATTATTCTGTACTCGTACTGCCCCAAGGCCGTCTTCCATTTATCACCATCCTTGATGCAGACCCGAGGGTAGGCTCCTCACAAATTCAACTTGGTGAATACGGATGAGGATTTTAGCGATTCCAATATGTCGATGATAAGTGGCAAAGGATACCGGTATTTGCAGGTGATGTCATTGAGAAGGCAGTACTAAATGCACGGCTGCAGGGTGCCTTCCTTCTTGGGAATGAAAAAAAGGGAGCCCCTGCTGGAGATTTGGAGGGTGCGATTTATCCCTTTTGTAGACAGTCATCTAGATATCAATGTAACTCTTGCATCTCTTGTATAGTTAGAGAGTACACACAATCATGTGGTATGGGGTTGTCTGGTAACAATTTAATTTCACAGTCGTTTAAACGATGTGGAGGCAAAGGAATATGTTTTGGATCAGCAAAGACATGGGAGAAGCATCAGTAGTCAGCAGGTATATTCTGACAGTACATCACTGGACAGAAAAGGGCATCATGTTCACTATTTTTTGGACTGGCTTGGTGAAGACCTCAACCAAGGGTATGGAGGAACCCCAACTGGATGGGAACCGCAGAGTCTTGGAAGACCAGTCAATACAGGCCCTCTGGCTACTGAGCCAAGGTAATCCCATCACAATGGAGTTTGTTGTCTGAATGGTTTCAAAGGCCATGAGTTCCTTGTGATCTGAAATATATATTTTTAAAAGTACCATATGTTGTCGCACAGAGCCCGATGCCAAAGGAGAGCCGTCAATTACTTCAATCAGACAAGCAAGTGGTTTGGCCAGCAAAGAAATTTCCAGACTGAAAGGAAAACACCATGTAGTTTCTTGAAGCTCTGGACTTGAGCAGGGCATTCGTGGGCGCTGAAGTAGTTCCGCTATTCCACATCGGGTTCAGGTGAGTGGACGGGTTTGTCTTTGTATTCTTTGTGAAGCCCCATTCGGAAGAGCATGTGTTGTGTGACCTCGGGACACTGGAAATCAGCAGCGAGTTGTCGGAATCGGCTGAGGTAGCTAACAAGATTGGAATGTCCTTGTTTTAAATCCATACACTGGTTCTGAGTGGTGGCTGCCAGATTGGGTGATTAAAACACAGCCAGGAAGACCTTTTTGAATTCCTTGAAATCCTGAGTTACCAAACTGTTGGCCAATATGTACAGGGCTGCCCATGCTGGGCTGTTGGCCATTTAGTTGCTCAAGATGCATCCAGTTTTGGCTTTATCGTGCTGTAAATTAATGGGGCCAGAATCTGAACAGTTTTTTACAGTTAATACAAAGCTCCATGAGTTTTCTCAGATCCCCATTGTACTTGAGGGAAATTGCATGGGCCACGGTACCCTCAGCCAAGGAAACCATGGGATCTCTGTTCATGGCACCTCTGAGGGTGGCGTTTTCATGTTTCAAAGGTTGCAACCTCGAGTCTTAATGTCTAGAGCTCCCTTCGTAGTTCCTGTACGGCTTCCATGGTGTTAGGAGAACTTTGGCATCTTAACCTGTCAAAGTACCTGTTCTCGTCACTGCTGGGCTTCTAGTCTTGACAATCGTTTAGGCTGAGGGGAACCAGGTTTTGATCTCCCTATGCGATCCAAAGTTCCTTCAGGCTGCAAGGGTGGCAAAGGAACCAGTACCCGAGCACGTTCTCCCCAAGGCAAATAAAGGTCAAGAACCCAGAGACCGGTTCCCTACGCCACAGAGCATCTCACCATATAAACGTGGTCTAGAGACAGTGGCAAGCAAATGCCGGGAGAGCTGGATGTTGAAGGGAGATACTGATGAGCAGGCCCAATCGAAAATGAAGTTCATAGAACCAGGAAGAGAACCGCTAGGCTGAGACAGGACTAACAGCAAAAGGCAAGCAACAGGAGCAGACCAGCAGGGCAAAACCAAGGCAGGCAGAGAAGGAGGACCAAGGCAAAGGAAGCAGGAACAGTCAGAGGGGCAGGAAAGGTCTAGTGAGGAGCAGGATAAGCGGGGAAGAAGAAGGAAGAAAGGAGAGTCCCGAAGAACAGGAAGCATTACATGCTGACAGGCAACTAGGCATATGAAACATGCTAAGACGTGTCTGTGTTCCTATTTGTGGGGCTTACATCCCCCGGCATGCATCAATCATAGCCCACGCCTCTATTACGCATCTATCTATGGACGATGCCTGCCAGACTGTGCATGTGCATGACTGAGATACTGGTTCCCCATGCAACAGCAGTGCAGAGGACATGGCGGTGCCCATGGTGAGCCTGCTGGCGTTCCCTCCACAATCACGCAGAGGATCGGATTGCCTCCAGACACCACAGCCATAGCCATTCCTGCTGGTCCCCCTGCACTGCAGGTGCCAGCACAGGTAGACCCACCAGGTAAGAAACCGCAGGTCACGGCGGTGACATACATGAGGCATGACACTTATCTCCCATCTTGAACCAACTGGACCCAGAACCGATCATGGTGATCTTTCCAACCTGCATTGCTCAAATGCCGCCTTCAAACCACTCTGAGTCACTGCATTCAATCCACAACAACGCTAGCTTGCTGCTTGGATCAACATGACTCGCTGCACCTGAATCTGGCTCTAATCTCATCCGCCACAACGCTAGCTTGCTGCTTGGATCAACATGACTCGCTGCACCTGAACCTGGCTCTAATCTCTCACACAACCGCTCAAAGCCTGGTTCGATGCTGTAGAACTGCCAAGAACAGCAACAAGGTATTATTGACTGCTTAGTGCCCCTTTGGTCTATTTTTGGGCCATAGAGGCGGGTTAGGTCACTTGGCTCCTTTTTTTTCACCCAAGCATATCCTTTGAAAGAACAATGGGCCTCGAATTTGGTGGTAATTCAGCAGTAATGAATTTCGACCCAACTCAGTTACCATTACTGCCACTTGGTACTGTGGATGGGATTACAAGTGGTGGTAATTCCCCATTTATGAAGTCCATAGGATGCCATGGGGGTTTTTGGTGGAATTACCACCAGCAGAATTACTCTACCTGTTTGGATGAGGGCTTCATAGACCGGACTTGTCTGGCAACCTCATCAGGGGTAACAGGAGTGAGAGAAGAGAGGAGAAGTGGTGGAGGGGCCAAGCGAGGCTCCAGAAGTGTTGGTGTTTGTTGTGGTCTGGAAGTGAGAGAGGAAAGGATGTCTTGTGTTTTTTCATTGAAGTGTGCAGCTAGGGCTGAGCAAAGGTCCTGGGTGGGTGTGACAGAGGAGGAGTAATGAAGATGACCAGTAAGTAATCCGAGTATTACTTCCACGTCCTCTTTCTCATCCAGGTACTTACCTTTCAGTTGTAACAAAGCAGAAACAGGAAGGACGCCCATGCCCACCACAAAAGTCACAGACACCAAGGGTAATGAGAAACCCATACAACAACAATTTATTCAAGTTACAGCAAAAAGCAAAAGGCATGCTAACCATAACTTCTACCACCACCTCAACCAGACACAGCCTCCAGAACACCCACACGACAAGGACGTAGATTGAGATGACTGCCAAATTAAGGTGTTAGGTGTAGCCCAGGTTGCAGCTCGGAAAATGTCCAACAAAGGTACCCCCCTCAGGGCTTGCCCAGGAGGTGGCCACCCCTCTTGTGTGCCGACTTTGCACCCACCCTGCAGTACAGAGACCCACAGACACATGGGCCCGTAGAATCAAATATTGAATCCACCAGCTAATCCTTGGAGTGAAAGCCCGGTGACCACAGCTCGCTGCCCCCTGATAAGTGAGACAAAAGGACACTCTCCGGGACAGATAATGTAAGACTGCCCACTTGACATCCAGACAATGCCAAGCCTCCTCCTCAGGAGAGGATGGAGCAAGAAAAAAAGAAACCAGTAACAGAGGCCAGCAGAAACAGAGGCCTACACAAAAGGGCCCTGATTTCCTCCAAATACTGAGCCGAAGTAATGGCAATCAGGAAGGTAGTCTTCAGCATCAACCATTTCATCTCCACCTCCTCCTGGGGCTAATATGGAGGCTTCTGCAATATGGACAGGACCAAAGGCAGGTCCCACAGGGATCCCCAACTGGGGCCAAAGGATGAGCATCTGCTACCCCTTTCAAGAGCTTTGAGACCAGTGCCTCCCCCCCTACCAGAGGGGACAAGGAAACCTGGAAAGCCCAAATGGCCGACCACTGAGAACAGACAGTGGAGACCGCCAACCCCTTCTCTGCTCCTTCATGAAGAAATTGCTAAATGTCAGGGAGTCCACACTCCAGTGGCAGGACACCCTTCAGGGAACACCAAGCCAGGGAATTGGCCCAATGATGGTCAGAGGACTTAAGTGTAGAGGACTGAAGTGCCCTCTGGACCATCCCAGCCATTACAGCTGAAAGGCCGACTGCCAGGAGATCCCTCCTCTCAGTTTCCAGACCCCCCAACAGATAAGAGAGGAGAAGGGGATATTGACCACACGCAATGGAGACGGATATCAGAGGAACACCCAAGGAGGAGCTAACTGCATCTCCAGAAGGCCGGGGAACCACCCCCTCTGAGGCCAGTAAGGGACCACCAGGATGAACACGCCCAGAGATAATCTGATTGTGCTGATGACCTGTGGAATCAGGGGAATTGGAGGAAAGGCATAAAGAAGCTCCTGGGGCCAAGTCAGGGAAAGAGCATCCACCTCACAAGCCCCACGGGGAAGAGTCCTTGAGCAAAACCAGGAAAGTTGAGAGTTGCAGGGGGGGGCAAAGAGATCTATCCAGGGATGCCCGAACCACTGACACATCTACTGAAAAACCTCGAGATGAAGAGCCATCTCTCCGAGACAGGAAACAGCCTGCTGTGCAGGACCGCAGTCACATTATCCACCCCCCGGATATGGACTGCTCTCATGGAGATGCAGCGATCACGTTACCAACTAGTGCTGCAGCGGTTCCAAGGCAGACACCGTGGAGTTTGGACGCGAGCGTAATAACACGGGAGGACCCATTGAAGCGATCCAGGCCCGGATGATCGATCATTGATGTTGGTGCGGCCGAAAGGGTAGTTGTGAGTTCTGACATATGCAGCTCTGTAAGAAGCAGACGCGCTCCTTACTTATGCTTGGTACAAGGAATACCAAAAAAATATCAAATTGGGTTTCCGTTTCTACCTCATATGATACAGATGAAATAAGAGATTGTATGGTACACATTCTGGTCCTGATATGCAACACATTGAATGGCACTACGTGAAGTGAATAACAAAGTGTCCTGAAGACAGAACCAATGAGAAATACAAAGAAATATTGTTTTGTATGGATTTCTGAAATAGACATTGGTTCTAGAAACACATTTTAAGTGTTGATACATCTAATCTACCCTGAAAAGGAGTTGTTACATCTATTCTCTCCTATACAAAGGAACTGTTTGAGAGGGATAAGAATTGTTGTTGGCACCTCGAATTATAGCAAGATTTGATGGTTTGATGCATATACACTAATAATGAAATGGTGTTTTGAAAAGAATGATTTGTTGTGTGTCAACCACTTGTACAATCATTCTTTATAAGCATTTATATCATGAATATGTTTTACAAATGTATAAATATTAAAATATGTATGTTATTTTTGATAAACAAAAGCCGTCTCTGGAGCTTAAAGGGTGCAAGCCGTTGTGGGATTTTTTGTATACCTGCTCTCAAGGAGACCAGGTGTGCCACGGCCCAGGTCTCAATGGACAAAGCCAGATCCTCCGGGGAGCGAGAACCCATACCCACCTGATAGTTGATGGAAGCCGCAGCTGAGGTGTTGACTTTCCAAACCAGAACATCCTTCCCCTGGATCGAAGACCCGAAGACCACCAGAACCCTTAAAATGCCTGGCAACTCCTTCCAATTGGAGGAGGCCAGTTTGAAAAGAAAAGAGTTCCAGTGAGCACGGAATGTACTCAAAGGTAAGTACTGGGAAGAGGAAGAGGGACGTGGCGGTAATGTTATATTCATTTCAATGCATATTACATTCACTTCAATGTGTGTGATATTCATTTCAATGGGTTTCATATTCATTCCATTGTATGTCCTATTCACTTCAACATGTGTCATATTCACTCCAAGGTGTGACATATTTATTTCAATGCATGTCCTATTCATTTATTTGCATGTCTTATTAATTCCAAAGCATGGTATATTCATTTCAATGCATGTTACATTCACTTCAATGTGAGTCATATTAATTTCAATGGGTGTCATATTTATTTCAATACATGTCCTATTCATTTCAATGCATGGCTTATTTATTCCAATGCATGTTATATTAAATTCAACGTGTGTCATATTAATTTCAATGGGTGTCATATTCATTCCATTGCATGTCGTATTCACTTCAACGCGTCTCATATTCATTTCAATGGGTGTCATATTTATTTCAATGCGTGTCCTATTCATTTCAATGCTTGTCTTATTCATTTCAGTGCATGTTATATTAAATTCAACGTGTGTCATATTAATTTCAATGGGTGTCATGTTCATTCCATTGCATGTCGTATTCACTTCAACGTGTCTCATATTAATTTCAATAGGTGTCATATTTATTTCAATGCATGTCCTATTCATTTCAATGCTTGTCTTATTCATTCCAACGCATGTTATATCCACTTCCATGTGTGTTATATTCATTTCAATGGGTGTCATATGCATTCCAATGGGTGTCATATTCATTCCATTGCATGTCCTATTCACTTCAACGTGTGTCATATTAACTTCAATGGGTGTCATATTTATTTCAATGCACGTCCTATTCATTTCAATGCATGTCTTATTCATTCCAATGCACGTTAAATTTACTTCAATGTGTGTCATATTCATTTCAATGGGTGTCATATTTATTTCAATGCGTGTCCTATTCATTTCAATGCTTGTCTTATTCATTTCAATGCATGTTATATTAAATTCAATGTGTGTCATATTAATTTCAATGGGTGTCATGTTCATTCCATTGCATGTCATATTCACTTCAACGTGTCTCATATTAATTTCAATAGGTGTCATATTTATTTCAATGCATGTCCTATTCATGTCAATGCTTGTCTTATTCATTCCAATGCATGTTATATTCACTTCCATGTGTGTTATATTCATTTCAATGGGTGTCATATGCATTCCAATGGGTGTAATATTCATTCCATTGCATGTCCTATTCACTTCAACGTGTGTCATATTAACTTCAATGGGTGTCATATTTATTTCAATGCATGTCCTATTCATTTCAATGCATGTCTTATTCATTCCAATGCATGTTAAATTTACTTCAATGTGTGTCATATTAATTGCAATGGGTGTCATATTCATTCCAATGCATGTTATATTCACTTCAACGTGTCATATTCATTTCAATGGGTGTCATATTCATTCCAATGCATGCTATATTCACCTCAACATGTGTCATATTCATTTCAACGCGTGTCTTAGTCATTCCAATGCATGTTATATTCACTTCAATCCATTGCATGTCGTATTCACTTCAAAATGTGTCATATTAATTTCAATGGTTGTCATATTTATTTTAATGCATGTCCTATTCATTTCAATGCATGTCTTATCCATTCCAATGCATATTAAATAAACTTCAATGGGTGTCATATGTATTCCATTGCATGTCCTATTCATTTTAATGGATGTCTCATTCAATTTCAATGTATGTCATACTCATTTCAATACATGCCATACTCATTTCAATACATGTTATATTAATTTTGATACATATGGTCCTCTCAATGTATGCCTTACTCATTTCATTGCATGTTGTATTCATTTCAATGTGTCACATTCACAAAGGTATAATTTTGACCTGAAAGGCTTCCCATACTGCACGTTATCTTTAGGAAATAGTGCAGTGACCCAACAATTTAGTAAAGAAGGGGACTTAATACAGCTGAGCACATCTAAATAAGGCAGGTGCAAAGCACAGGCAATAAGCAGAAGGAGAGCACAGGTCAAGACACCGACTCCCCAACTTATTAAAGAGCATATGTGAGCAAATTCACATTAAACAGGAACAAAGTTTATATATCTGCCTGGATCAATAATGTAGATAGATCATATTGTTGACATCAATTCCATCCATACTTCCCTGTATTTCAATGTGGCATATATAGGTTATGCAGAAACCTGTGCAGTTCCCTCTGGGACCACTGCAAAAGATTTAAGACTACAGGTGTTTGGCAGTAAACCCACTTGGTAGCAGTCTGTACCACACAGATTCACTTGGTAGCTGTGGCTGAGCAGTCAGACTTCCCTCAAGAAGAGTTAGGTAGTATACAGAGTATTCACAATAGGTCAAGAGAACACAGTAGAACAAGTAAACACTGACCAGTGCTTGGTGTAAAAGAGATATAATTATTTATTTTAAACCACATCTAGAAAAACACACAGGCACTAATAGTAAGCAATTCAAAAACACGGTCACCAGAAGATATACACTCCCTTAAAAGAATATTAGACAAGTCTTAAGTAAAGCCCCACTTATTTTCAGACAGCGTTGAGCGCTTAACGTAGATGGCACTCTAATAATTCGGTTTAAAAGGGAGAGAAAAGCAGAGAACAAGTTGAAACAGATCCCAACACTTTTACCAGAAAATAACAAGAGAGGAAGGCAAAGTGAAACCGTGAAGTTAGAGTTCAAGAGGCCGGATCCGCTTTAAGAGGATCAAACGAAATGTGTCCGAGGTCACAAGGTTGCAGTGCACAAAAGTCTTGTAAAGGTTCAAAAAGGAGTTGGACCAAAGAAAGGGACCAGTTAGAGGGTCAAGGCGGCCAGCCCATTCCAGAAGGTTAAGGGGTTATTATTACCTTGTAGCAATCTTTAGAAAGGGAGGCTTGGCGGACACGGTACCTTAAAGTGGTGAGAACACTCCAGCGGGGGCAGTTGTTCCTGGCAGCGGGTGCAAGTCAGTGCTTCGTCCGGGGGAAGAGAGGATCTCGTCGTGGAGGAAGACAGGAGTCCGTTGCACTGCCAGGGAAGAAACCAGCTGCAGAGATTCTCAGATACAAGGAGCGGTCTGGTGATTCGCGGTTCAGTGGTGAGTGGCTATGCGGCTGCCGGGGTGCTTGGCACGGCCAGTTCGACCACAAACCGGGCCGAAGAAAGAAAGGAAAACTGGTTGTGCCCACCAGTCAGGTGAAGAAGCCTCTCCAGCCGGGAGATCTTCTCTGTCGTCGGGAAGTGGTGAGTCGGTTCTGCAGGGCTCCACCGGTGGTGTCGTCATGGTAGGTCGGCTCAGCTTCTCCCTGGTCGGATTCTCAGGTCCTGTGGCGACTTCTGAAGTTCCAGTCCCCAAAGCCCTGCTTTTATGCAGAAAACCCCCATTCACTCAGCCTAGCTGTCACTCAAACATGCTAAGTGGTGAGCCGGCCGGCTCACCACTTGGGCCAATCACACAAGAGTGCGACCTGAGTTACCAAGGCAACTCGGTCCAGGGTGCCTAAACCCCCTCCCACACCCCCCTGTGGAACCCAGAGTGGCACCAGTTTTGGAGGCTTCTGTGGAGAAGCCCGCCAAAAAAGTGGAACAAAGGGCTCGACTTGAGTTGGAGTCACAGAAGAGAACACAAACGGCATTTTAGAATCGAGTCTTGGCAAAAAATACCAACCGGCGAATTAATATTAATTAAATAAACCGGCGGTATGTTCGAGGCTATGAGAATTAAATAATTAAAGTTGGTAGCCTCGAACAATGGGAAAATCCCATAGGAAAATATTTGCGGTCGAATATAAAAGGTAGTTTCCACTGCCACCAGCCAAAACTCGATCAGGGGGGATGGAGACGTGCCCCCTCGACTAACAGACCCCGGGGCAATCGAATTGCCCCGACCAGTACTTCCACAATATGATGGTTTGTACTGGTTTCTGTTAATAATTTGGGACTAGTAAAGCCAATCGTGACTTTACATGCCTTGGGAGACAGTAGTCAGTCCCAGGGTATGGAGTCTATGGTGGGGTGTCACTATGACACCCCTGTTTTACTGCACGGAGGGTGCTGTGTAACACACATAGGAAAAACACATGAGACCCTATGGAGTAAAGGACCCCATAGCCCATAAATCACATTACCAGTCAAAGGAATACCATAAATCATGTCCAAGAGTTGGAGAAGCAGAGTCTCACTCTTGGCAGGAGGAAAAAAAAAACAAACTCCAGAAATCCAGCAAAGCTGCTGGGGGACTCACTAGGTTAGGAAATTCCAGCCTAACGAGAGAATTCTCCCTAACACTCGCCCCCCCAGACTAAGGGACAGGAGGATTTAATCCACTCCTGGATGAACCTCAGACCTCTAGTCGATGACATACATCCTAGAGAGTCCATCAGCATGTTGATGGTGACACCCTGACCTGTGCTCAATGGTGAAATCAAACCGTTGAAGGCAGATTGACCATCTCAATAGTTTTGGATTTTCCCCTTTCATTTGCATTAACCATCTCAAGGGTTGGTGGTCAGTCTGAATGACAAAAGTAGATCCATACAAGTATGGTCTAAACTTCTTCAGTGGCCACACAATAGCAAAGCATTCTCTTTCGATTGTTGCCCACCTTGTCCCCGGATCCTTCGGCTTTCGGCTGATGAAGCAAATGGGGTGCTCCCTACCTTTCCCATCCAGTTGACTGAGGACTGCACTTATTCCTACATTGGAAGCATCTGTTTGCACAATGAAAGTTTGGTGGTAGTCAGGAGCTCTGAATACTGGGGCTTGGCAAAGAGCCTTGTTCAGGGTTTCAAAGGCCTGATTGCATTCCTCATTCCATCTAACCTTTTTAGGGAACTTAGGAGAGGAGATGACATTCAGTGGAGAAGCTATGGGCCCATAGTTCACAATGAAATTCCTGTAATACCCAGTGAGACCTAAGAAGGCTCTCACCTGGGTCTGAGTAGTAGGTGTTGTCCAATTTTGCACAGGTTCAATCTTACTGGGCAAAGGCCTTATTTCTCCACCTCCTACTTCATGTCCAAGGTAGACCACTTTACTCTGTCCAATCTGGCATTTACTTGCCTTTATGGTCAGATTTGCCTTTCCAAGAGCCTGCAAAACATATCTTAGGTGGTCCACACGTTCCTCCGGGGAATTGCTGAACACTGCTATGTCATCCAAGTATGACATGCAGAAGTCCTCCATCCCATTCAGAACCTGGTTTACCATTCTTTGAAACATAGCAGGTGTATTTTTCAATCCAAAAGGCATAACCTTAAACTGGTATAAGCCAACTGGGGTAGAAAATGCAGTTTTCTCCTTGGCATGGTCTGTCAGGCCTATTTGCCAATAGCCTGACGTCAAGTCAAATGTGCTGAGGAACTTGGCTGCACCAAGTCTATCCACCAACTCATCTGTCCTTGGCACAGGGTGGGCATCAGTCTTAGTGGCTGCATTAAGAGCTCTGTAGTCCACACAGAATCTAAGTTCTTTAGATCCTGCCTTTGGTACTAACACAACTGGGCTAGACCATGGACTAGTAGAGGGCTCTATTACCCCGAGATCAAGCATCGTGTTGACCTCACCTTTGATGTGGGTTCCTACGTTTTCTGACATTCGATATCCTCTGCTTTTGACTGGCAGACAGTCACCAGTGAGTATGTCATGCTGTCCCCAACGTGTCAAGCCTGGTGAAAGTGAGAACAGAGAGGCAAACTGATTCAACATAGATTTGCACTCTTCCTGTTGCTCAGGTGTCAGATTTGAAGAGAGATGTACTCCTTCAATCTTTTCGTCCAAAGGTAAGCCTCTGAGGTGATCAGGAAGAGCTTCACTCTCTTCTTCTTCATCTGATGATGCTAGAAGCAAAGCTCCTACATCAGGTCTGGATACATAAGCGTTTAGTCTGTTGGTGTGGAAGACTGTTGGAGCCTCCTTGGGGTTGCCCAAGTCCACCAGATAGTTGACCTCTCCAAGTTTACCCACAACTATAAAGGGTCCCATCCATTTGTCTTGCAAGGCCCACTGCCTTGTTGGAATCATAACGAGAACTAGCTGGTCTTGAGTAAACTCAACCATGTTAGCCTTTTGGTCATGCCAGTGCTTGACCAATGCTTGCCCAGCTTTCAAGTTATCACTTGCTTCTGCCATCATTTCTGACATTCTCCTGCGGAGACCTATCACATAGTCAGTCACTCTGACTGGCTTGGGGGAAGGAGCACTCTCCAGCCCCTCCTTGATCAGGGCCAATGGACCTCTGACCGGATGACCATAGAGAAGTTCAAAGGGAGAATAACCTACTCCCTCCTGAGGGACTTCTCTATAAGCAAAGAGAAGGCATGGCAGTAGAAGGTCCCACTTTCTTTTAAGGGGCTCCTCTAAAGCACCTATCATGCTCTTCATGGTTCTGTTGAAACTTTCAACCAGCCCATTTGTCTGAGGGTGGTATGCGGTTGAGAACTTGTAAGTAACTCTGCAGGTTTTCCACATGGCTTTCATGTAGTGGGACATAAAATTCGACCCCCTGTCAGAGATTACTTCCTTAGGAAACCCAACCCTGGTAAAAATACGAAGGAGGGCCTTAGCCACAGCTGGAGCTGTAACAGTCCTCATAGGAATTGCCTCAGGGTATCTAGTAGCATGGTCTACTACAACAAGTATAAACCTGTTGCCTGAGGAAGTTGGAGGATCAAGGGGACCAACAATGTCAATCCCTACTCTCTCAAATAGGACTCCCACTACAGGGAGAGGCACTAAAGGTGCCACATTCTTGGAGCCAACCTTACCAGAAGTCTGGCAGGTGTGGCAGCTCCTGCAGTATGTATCTACTTCAGCCCCCATCTTTGGCCAATAAAAGTAGAGTGAGAGCCTTTCCTTAGTCTTCTTGAAACTCAAGTGACCAGCCAAAGGAATCTCATGGGCTAACTGCAAGAACTGTGGTCTGTTCTCTTGGGGTACTACGAGTCGTTTGTTGTCCCCAGGTGCAGACTCTGTTGGTTCACTGTAGAAGAGGCCATCTTCCCAGTGTAACCTATATTTCCCAGGCTCTTGCCCTTCAGCCTGAGCATCTGCCTGGTGGCGAAGACCTTCCAGAGTTGGACATTCTCTCTGTCCCTTACTGAAGTCTGCCCTGTTGGGTCCACCTTCTGTCAGTAAAGACTGCAGCTCAGGATGGTCAACAGGATCCAGATCTCCAATGAGTCCCTGGCCTTCCACTAGCTCTTCTTCAGAGTCTAGTTCAACCACACAGGGTTGTACCTCCCTCTCAGCCTCAGCTGGAGGGGGAGTTACTGGTGTAACTTTGGACAACCTAGAGGAAGTCCTTGTTGGCTGCACTGGAGTGCTGGCTGTGGGGTTCTTTTTAGAGGTTTTAGGTTTCTCTTTTTCTTCTCGTTTCTTAGAGACAGCAGCGGACATCTCCAGTGGAGCAGGAGTGATATCTTTCTTCATCATCTCCTTGGGAGTACCTCTCATGGTTCTCTCCCTTGCAGGTCTGGTGAGCTCCTGTAACCTTTTACTAGGAGGTCTTGGGGTATGTGACACTACTCCAAGAGTTTTCAGGTCATTACCCAACAGAATCCTTCCTGGTATCTCACTTCGTATGCTGACAGGTATCTTCACAGTCATGTCATTACACTGGATGAGAACTGGTAATTGGGGAAGCATCTGCACAGGCCCTCCAGCTAACTTGGTGAGGCATTTGGGTGCCTTAGCAACATCCTCAGCCTGAAAAAACGATTTGTCCACCACAGTTATGCTGGCCCCAGTGTCCCTAATGGCAGGAGTCTCCTGACAATTCACCTGGACACTGTCCTTATAATACTCTTTAGTATTATCTGGGATAGAATTATAGACATCTAAGTTCTGTTGTTCCCACAAACCCAGAGACACTAAAGAAACACTGGCTGAGACTCCAATGGGTTCATCAGCCAGCAATAGAAAGTTTCCACTTGCCATTTGTGCTTCCTCCTCTGGAGCGAAGGCTAAGGAGACAAGCTGGACCCCTGAAGGTTTACCCTTACATCTGGGATCTCCTTTCACATGGTCAGTAGAGCCACAAACAAAGTATTTACCAAATGCTTTCTGGAATGGTGGCTTGTTCTGACCTCCTTCTGGTATGGCACCAGGAGGTACAGTAGCCTGATTTGGTTTCCCTTGTGGCTTACCCTTTTGGTTTGGGGCCCTCTTCGGAATTGGAATTATTAGAATTATCTTTGGAGTCCTTTTTTGGCTGTTTTCCCTCATCCTTTTTCTGAGTAGCCCCAGAATCCTTGTGAGTGGCCCTGTTGGCAACCCACAAGTCAGCAGCCTTAGCTAACTTCCTGGAATCTAATTCCTTTGAATCAGCCAAGTTCTGTCTGAGCTCAGGAGAGCAGGCATCATAAATTGACTACAACATTACAAGATTCTTCATTCCTTCATAAGTGTTAACTCTGTAACCCTTAATCCATCCCTCTAAGTTTTTCAAACTTTCACTCACCCAGGTAGCCCAAGGGGTACCATCATGCTTTTTGAGGGTCCTAAACCTCTTAAGGTACTGGGAAGGGGTCTTCCCAAATCTAGCTATCAGAGCTAGCTTCACACATTCATAATCCTTCTTATCCACCTCCCCCAACTCCATTACCACAACAGTTGCAACAGGGGGAAGCCTAGAGAACAACCAGGAAAGTAACACATTCCTTGTGGTGTCCTGGAGCCCATGATTATACTCAAACATTTTCAACCAATCCAACACATCCAAGCTAGGTTCATACATACCCACTAATTCCTTAGGCATCCGGGGTCTTTTGGGACTGGAACTCCTAGAAGAACCAGAGGAGAGAGAAGCATTTTCCACAGACAACTTTTTCATTTCTAACTCATAATTAAGCTCTATTTCTCTGAGTCTTAACTCAGCTTGCTTCTGCTCAGCCTGGGCATTCATTCTTCTGAACTCTAGCTCTTGGTTTCTTTCAGATTGAGCTAAAAAACGTTTGTACTCTAATTCAAGCTTCATTTTTTCAAGTTCAAAATAAGCAGGGTTACATGTAGGACCTGGTATAGGCCCAGTAGGTACAGTAGGTAAGGCAGACAGAGGCTCAGAGTGGCTAACTTCATTAGGTTCACTTTCCTCTTCTGACTCATTATCAAGACTTTGATTAAGATCAATACCATCACTGGTTTCTACATTTGCTGGGGGGGTAGATTCCTCTGCACCACCCAGACTTTGGTTTTCTAACAATCTTTCTATAAGTTCCATTTTCTTGCCCTTCTCAGAGAGATTCTTATGTCTACACAATACTTTTAAGCAATCAGCAGTTTTGGTAGACAATGATTCTAGGGTATAACTCTCCATAGAAGACATAGTTAGAAAATCAGCTTTTTAGTGCTAAGCTCTGTGGTTAGTTGTCCTAAAGTGTTCAACAAGCACTCTAAGGTGTATACTCAATACAAATCCCACCGCTGTACACCAGTGTTAGGCAGAAACCTGTGCAGTTCCCTCTGGGACCACTGCAAAAGATTTAAGACTACGGGTGTTTGGCAGTAAACCCACTTGGTAGCAGTCTGTACCACACAGATTCACTTGGTAGCTGTGGCTGAGCAGTCAGACTTCCCCAAAGAAGAGTTAGGCAGTATACAGAGTATTCACAATAGGTCAAGAGAACACAGTAGAACAAGTAAACACTGACCAGGGCTTGGTGTAAAAGAGATATAATTATTTATTTAAAACCACATCTAGAAAAACACACAGGCACTAATAGTAAGCAATTCAAAAACATGGTCACTAAAAGATATACACTCCCTTAAAAGAATATTAGACAAGTCTTAAGTAAAGCCCCACTTATTTTCAGACAGCGGTGAGCGCTTAACGTAGATGGCACTATAATAATTCGGTTTACAAGGGAGAGAAAAGCAGAGAACAAGTTGAAACAGATCCCAACACTTTTACCAGAACATAACAAGAGAGGAAGGCAAAGTGAAACCGTGAACTTAGAGTTCAAGAGGCCGGATCCGCTTTAAGAGGATCAAACGAAATGTGTCCAAGGTCACAAGGAATATTTGACCGGTCCAAAGTGAATTTGCACTGCTGAAATGTGACTTTGCACTGCTAACACAAACCCTGATTCTTGGAACCCTGCAAAGTGTATTTTTGCTGTGCAAAGTCTGGGCAAAGTCAGCGCATAGTCATTTTTGCAGTACAAAATGACTTTACCCGGAATTTTCACGCAAAATATACTTTGCACGGTTCAATGAATCAGAGTTTGTGTCGGCAGCCAAAGTCACTTTTCAGCAGTGCAAATTCACTTTGAACCGGGCAAATATTCCATGAATCGGGCCCTTAATTGGAGTTGTAAACCCGCTATTGGTGTCATAAAATGTCCTTAACCAGGTCTGGCATCAGCCACTCGATACATAAGCACTAAGCGTGTCCTTCACAGATGTCCTGTTAAAAACTAGCAAACAATTTTAGCTTATGTATAATTATAAGGTATTTTCCAGGCATTGCTATTACATGTTTATGTACTCGTGCCATTTTGCACCTGCTACCATTAAAGGCCACTTAACGCCACTACCTACGGCTGTGCCTGGCAAGTTCCTTTCACATGCCTACACAAAAGCCCAAACTGTTGGCACCTTTGATGAAATGGATGACACACACTAGCATTTGAAATGACACATGGCGATAATGGTGAATTTATGTCGTGTTTGCCCTTGCTGGGAACACGATATATTACCCCTTTTGTTACATTCGTCAGGACGTTCCCACCTCTGGCCCATGCACGGGGATTCACAGGCCTGAGATGTGACTAATTCTAAGAGCCTGTCTGGACTGGGAAACACCTGAAAAGTGGCTCTTTCCCAAGGGCTGAAGTGGGCCCTGGAGAGACCCGGGTTGCCCTCTTCCCAGGATTTTCGATTTATTGCTGTAGCATGGAAATTGAGCGACTGCACTAAATTGCAACACGTTGCACATTTTATTCTTTCTGTTGAAGTTCACACTACATAATGGGAGACGGTCATAGATTTAAACTATGGAGTGAATGTCGCACTGGTTCTGGTCATTATTTTTAAATGCGCAAATCCTGCGTGCGTGGAACCTAAAATACGGCGGTTTGTAATGCTTTGACTGACTGACTACCTGTCCGTCAGTCTTCCTTTTCCTAATTTATGCACATTTGCTGCTTTAAATCGAAGACGCATTTAGCGGAAAGAATTGCTGCATTTTCCGTGCTGTAATGTAACCATATGGGTTGCGTTGTAAAGGGTTGCAGTTGCAAATGAAGGGCTTGTTTACAAAATGATCATTATACTTATATTTAAAATACGTTTATTGGTAGGTGTACTATCTTACAATACAACCATCTCAAATGAAGTTCAGGAAGTACAGTGTGTATTTAACTGATGGTAACATGTGTATGGTATGTTGTGTTATAAGGTGTTTACACTGTTGCCACCTGCGTGGTTTCTTGACGCTCAGATGAAGAAAAAGTAAAAAACCGGGATGGGACCACAAACATAAAAGTAGGACGAAATCTTTAAAATGGCTATCAAGGCAGTACACTTCAGTAGTGGTTGAAGAAGGTGGTTTAAGTGTTACTGGTCAAATAAACACATAATACATGTATCACTAATTTATTACACACTAACACTATCTTAAGTTGTAAAATACAGCATTTCTTCTTTGCGAGATTGTGCATTCTTGCCTAACATACTACCAAAAACCGGGACCGCTGTAGTTTCCAATGGAAACTTAATCTTGACAAAGGGGAACCGAGCTCCAAATTCCTGGCCACCATATATCAGGAGCATAGACGTTCCTAGAGGGGAACAAAGGGGGCAATTGCCCCCATGCTCCATTTGCTGCTTTGCCCCCCTGCCCCCCGATTGGTGGCCTGCACCCCTTTTCCACCCCCGGTGAAGAACTCTTTCCAGGATTCTTAAAGGTGCTCCTTTGCCCAGCCATCATTCCCGCGTTTGCAGGCTCAATTTGCTTGTGTTCGTTCTTCTGGCCTGAAAGGGACACCACGGGAATTAATGGGCCATGATTATGACTGGGCGGGGGCCATCACTGCCAGAAGCAGGTTTCCTGCATCCTGGGCACACTATTGTTTCTAAATGTTCAGCGTACACTTGCACAGCAAAAAACAAAGAAAGGCTTTTCCAAAATGAAACATGCATCTCAAAATTACATTCACTAGTTTTCTTTAAAGTGTGTTTCTTTTTTTGTCGGACTACTACACAAATACGCTGCAATGTGTGTGCCCCTTCCTTTGTGTTTCATCACCAGATATATTTCTAAAGATGTTATATGCTTGTCAAACTGCTCAATCACAAATACATGCTTCTGGTGTGCGGACAGCAGTTATCAGGAAATTAAACTGTGGGTTCATGGGTGGCAAATTTAGATTTTCACTAGGGGGAAGAAATTCCCCCACCCCCATCCTGAATATAAGCAAGTGACCAGCCCAGCCCATCTCCTGGCAGAATACATTTTGTGACACTTGTTTGCAAAAAGTCATAAGATTTACAGCCAGTTTTAAATATATAACATTACAAGAGACATGATCCGAATGATGGGGATAACCCCACCCCCTGCACTCTGTTATCAGACAAAAATAGACAAACACATCATGGAAAATATATATTTGCAAGTTCTCTTGAAATGTAGAAGGACAGTGAAGACCATAAAATGCACAGCCCAGTCCTTTGATTCTACTTCCAAAATCATATTTATTCATAAAGAAATTTGCTCAACACGTTTCGGGGAATAGGTCTCTTCTTCTGGAGCAAATACAGGTCAATCTGTGAAATTAACAAAGATGGAAACACCTTCAGTATTGTTTTTTTTTTTTTTTTTAACAAAAAGATCGAATATGCTGATCACAAAAAGACTGGTCATTAACCTCGTATTTTGTGGGAAATCTTCAAATAAGAAGTTGAACAACGGTCAAACCCCTTTTCTTGATGACCCCCCCATAACATCCAGACTGGAGCTGTGATCTAGAGATCAATATAACATGGTAAGCCCTATGCAATACAAGATTTATTAGACTAAAGGGAAATTCTATATTACCATGCCGTATATGGTTGAGAAAAAAACTCAGGAAATGGTGACGGGCACTTGTGTACAGTGCAGCAATAATCACTTACTGTCAGAAAAGGCTTCCAAATCCTAGGAATACAGAATAACCTGTTGGAGCCATTAAGCCCAAAATAGTGCTCGCTTTTTCCGTTAAATATATAAGATCGCAGCAACAGTCCCTCAATCTGCTGAGCTATCCTGGTGGCCTTCTGCTGTAAGGCATGTCATATCCGCCCCTACGTGCTGCACTGGCTGGACGTGTGGTGTGCTCTGCTGACTGGAGCAAACTGAAAGGGTGGCCAGAAGAACATTGTCTGCACTGCTCAAGTAGTTTTGCAAGCACATGTGTTAGCAGCTCTGCACAGTGAGAGTGCTCTTGTGACAAAGAGTTGTGCACATTTCCCAGCAAAGAGAAATGGGGGCCCAAAGGAGGTGCCATGGAAGATAAAATGCTATCGCACATTTATAAGTGGTGGCAAGGACTTCAGTGAAGGTCACCACCTTTTCAAAGCATTGTCACAGGGTACTGGGTCATGTGCAGACACCAAAGCAGCTTTAATGAACTATTTCACACCAATGGTCAATGTGGAGTATGAAAGGTTCCAGGTGAGACAGACACAATAGGAGCTGACCGCACGTTGGATGCCTTCTGTACCAGGTTGCGTAATTTGGCCCTCACATGTGCGTTCCTGGACAAAGAAGGAGAGATTAGAGGCCAAATCATCCTAAAGTACCACTTGTCACACCTGAGGAAGCACATTTTGATGGAGCCCGGCCTGCCTTTAGTACGTATTCTGGAGATGAAGAGAGTGCAAGAGATGGCGTACACAAGGAAGATGATTGAAGGGTATGACAATCGAACAGGCACACTCAATCAAGTCTACACCCCCTAAGCCGAGCAAGGGACCAAGGAAGGCAAAAGCCCATCCACTGCAACAAGGACATCAAGATCCAGCAAAAGTCATAGTGTGTCCAGTTCGGTGGACCACTCCCGCATCCCCAGGAGTGTCCAATGATGGGAAGACAATGTGGACGATGTGGCAAGATGAACCACGATGCAAGCATGTGTCGGGTGGCATGGTGTTCATTGCCACCTCTGAGGAATCTTATCTACAGTGATAAAGTGTGGGAGTGGAATGCAACCACCACAGACAGCATTTGAGAAGGTCAAAGCAGCCCTTGCAGAGGACACAACAATGACATATATACATCTTTTTGTGGCCTGTCACCATGTTCATACCACAAACAATTGCTGTCTATACTGCATGGCTCTGCCCTTCACCTGCAACTGAGATTGGAGAGGTGGATGCTGCAACTGCAGGATAATAGAGTGACGCTGTGTTTCAGGCGGGGCATCAGATCCTGCTGTTTATCTTTTGAGGCATCCGTTGGTTATGTATCCAAAAGAGGATGCCCAGACATTAGAGACAGAGGAGCTGGTTAACAAAGTTACCAGAGCCGCAGTGCCCAGGTCAATGTCACTTGAGGGGATCTCTGAGGCAACAAGCAGGAATAGAGGAATGCAGCTGGTGGTAGACCAACTACATCGAGGACAATGGAAGATGCTGCTGGCTGATCTGGCCCAACACTCAGGGATGTATGAAAGGCCTCTGGTGTGGAGTGAGAGCTGAACTCTCAGTGGGAGCTGAAGGAGTGCTGCTACCAGGGGTGTTGCTAGGTCTGGAAAAGATCAGAGGCTAAACTAATGTCGGGACTGGCTGATTTGGGGCTAGCTGAAGCCTTCTGGTTGTAGTCCCTGAGCTTCTATCTGGGACTACGACCAAAAGACCTGGGGCTATAGCCCCCTCATTCACACCCTAGCAATACCTCTGGCGGCTACAAGACACAAGGATAGTTATTCCCCTAGTCCTGATTTTCACAGTCCTGTAAAAGGCACACACAGGTCGACACGGAGCAGGCAAAACCAAGTCATGCCTCCAGGAGAAATATTGTTTCCCTGATCGGGAGGTCCACATAGATTTGATTATTGTCCAATGCAAATGGTGTCAGGTCACTGAAAGCCTTCCTAAACTTCCACCAGTACAGACATCTGAAAGAGCTGAGGAACTGTGGCAGGCCCTGAGTATGGACTTCAGAACCATTCTACAGAACATTAATTTCCTGGTGATCTTTGAGTTTTCAAGGTTTCCGTTGGTGTCATTTGTTTGCTCTACATCGGCAGAGGTTGTGATTCCTGTCATTGAGGATATCTTTGTGGCACAGTCCTCCGTTCCATGGAATAGTGTTTAAGGAATTCCTCGATGTGGAGCATAAGTGCATTATACCATTATAGCATGCTTTATACCATGTTGGCCCCAGGACAATTTTGATGTAGAGTGGTTTATGCGCAGGATCCACAAGATGTTCAGGATTGCGATGAAAGAAGGCATGCCTATCGATAAGATGTAGATGAAATTTAGGATGGTATTTCCCCAGCGCAAGCTCGGGTCAACAATTCTAGAATATTGGTCCTGAGCAGCAGGAAAGCTGGATGTGAGTGGAGTGACAGAGACATAGCGAGAGAGCAATGACTGAGAATCCGGACGCAGGCATCTGGTGCCGTCCCGGGTCCAAGTTGGGGATATCGCATTGCTGCAGAACAGGAAGATCACTCAGAAGTTGGATCTGTTTCACAAAATGGCTTTGTGGACAATCAATAGGAAGAAAGCGTCTATGGTCACTGGTCAGCAAGGTAGGTGAAAAGGTGACCCAAAACTCAATTTGGTTTACGAAGGGGATCCCGAGGTTCATGACAGGAATCAGCAGGAGTGAGGCTAATGAAGTGCCTGGTGACCACAGCATCAAAGGTGAGGAATTCCACTTTCCAGAGGTTGTGGCCTAGTAAAATACGGGACAAGTAGATCAGGAGGTGCGATGTGAGGAAGAAGGTAAATGCCAGCTGTGGCGATACCCAAGAAGAGAACATAGGCAGATGCCAGCAAGGTTGGATGACTTTCTAGTAGAAAATAACTAATAATAAGGGTTCAAATGAAAGTTATCTTCTATCATACTAAAGTTCAGTAATTAATGTCAGTATTATGTTGTTTGTTATGAAACTGGTATGGGATGTGATATCCACCCCCTAGCTGCTACAGAATAGGCAGACGTGACGCAAAGTCCTGAATAAAAGGGTCTGTCTGTTCCAGAGGAAGGCAGTTACAACACTGTGTGTCATGTGTGTTTGGTCCAGGCCACACTGGGCCTGCCACAGGGCGTGACTATGGGTCCCTTAATGTGCTCAACATCACTGCATTACCAAAAGTGCAGTTCGTGTACATGACTATAAAGTCAAAAATATTTCATCTACAGCCACCCTGTCTCCATGCATAGATTCATTGAGGGTGTCCCAATGGTGGCTCATCCATAATGTGCAAGGAAGTGCCGACCCTCAGGCACCTGCACTCATTATGGAGGAGCTGAGCAGCCTGCCCAGTGTAAACACTGATCTTTTTGCAGCTGAGAGAGCTTTGCAGGGCTGGCTTGAACTGTGAAAGGGAAACAGTTTACGTTTCACAGTTCGATTCCGCACCGGCACATGTCCAATGGGCCAAGCAAAGCCAGAGGCGTTCTGCTTCCCCAACATTCAATGTCCTATTGGGGACGATGGCCAGGGAACTGCATGTTTGTATGTGTGAGGTGTTGCTCCTATGCCTCTCTGCACATACAAACGGAGGGGGTACTTTGTCATCAGCACTCTGGCTTTTGCGTGCATGTGTAGGGACCAGGAAACACTCTTTGCTTGCTGGCTCCTGTTCATGCAGAAGGCTGCAATGCTGGGAGACACATTTCAGGAATGAGGCAGAAGGTCACTAATTTGTATGTGTGTATGTATGCTTGTGTTGTATGTAATGTGAATGAGCGAGTGCATGCTGCATCTGCATGTGTGTGAACGTGTGTTTATTCTGGACCATGGAGCTGATTTTGGCGGGAGAGGAATTGTTGGACAACCCCCCTCCCCAAAAGCCCAAATCAGTTCTAGTGCAAAGCGCAGGGGTGCCCAGGTACATGCAGGGTATTTTTTTTGCTGGGCATTAATGATAGGTGGCTAGTAAAAAAATCCATGACCTACCCGTTGGGGCCCCCCAACTCCTTGCATGCACACATAATCACATTATGTGCGTTCAAGGGGCTGGGGATACAGGAAGCAGGTGTTGCATTTTCTTTTTACTGGGCATCTATGATAAAGCAAGCATTATAGGTTGTATTATGTAGCTAGCCTTGCATATTAATGTAGCCAATATAGCCTTTTCTTACTGTGGCATGACATTTTATATTGAAAGCATGATCAGTGTCATTACTAGCCTAGACTGGCATTTTGGTGCAGCTAGTCTAGCCACTTCTTACGGTGGCATGACATTTTGTATTGGGCATCTTTGATAAAGCAAGTCTTATAAGTGTTTTTACGTGGCTAGACTGGAATTTTGAAGCAACAAGTTTGGACACGAGTTCATATTGTGACATGGCATTTGTAATGGTAAAGTCAACTGGAGCATGGGGATGCTGCCAAATCTTCACAGGACAGGTGCAGACTTTAATACACATGTTTTGTGACCTTGTGCTCGCTTTAGTCACTGTTTTTGTGTTTCTGTTCGTAATCAGACTTTATTAATTAACAGCAACCTCAAGCTTCCAATAAGGTTTGTTTAAAACTTGACAATAGACGGTCCTGCGGGTCAAAGTTTCTTTGTTATAGCGTCCTGTGATTTCAGCAGTGGAGAAACAAAATGCAATGCTACTCACAATTTGCTGAAATGATGCCCCACTTAATCATATGCATTGATTTCAAATGTATCATTATACCTAGTATTCCTACATTTACGGATTGGTTCACAAATATTTTTCGCCATGTGCAAATGGTTAAGAGCACATCCCTGATTCACAAATTGAATTGCTATTGCCTGTGACAGTTATCTAATCAGTTATATTCAATAGCCCTCATTACGACCCTTGCGGAAAGTGACTGACCGGACCGCCACAGCGTAAATAGCGTTTCCGCCATTGCACGATGGAGCAAAGTGCGGCCCATTCCGACCCATCGGGCACGAGCACCACGCCATGGCGGAAGTGCAAAGTCCGCGATGGCGGAAATGACCCCAAAACGGGCCACACCGCCGCCGTACGCGCCCTAGGTGCAATACCGCCACCCATCATAGCGGACACCGCAGTGAGCGCCAACCGGAAAGTACGGCGACCGTAAATATACGGAAACGTAAGTAAAAACATGGGCCCGGAACGGGAAACAACACCCCGTACACCTATAAAACCACAAAATACACACAACCACTAAAAACACCACCCTGAGACACATCCCAACCCGTCATCCACCCTAGTGAAACCAAGAAAAATGGGAAAAGTAGCGAAGAAAGCGTGCGACCGCAAGCGGCAGGTCCACTTCTCCCGTGAGGAACTCACCGTACTCACAGAGACCCTCCAGGAGAATGCCGCCGCCGTCTTCTCCACGCAAATGACCAGGACGGCACTTGCGAACAAGAAGGCCATATGGGCCCTGGTGGCACAGCGGGTAAGTGCGGTGGGGACCGCACCCCGCAACCCACAGCAATGCAGGAAGCTGTGGGACGACCTGCGGATACGCATCCGTAGCATACTTTCTGCCAACCGCAACATTGCCACAGCCACCGGGGGAGGGTCGGAATCACCCATCAAGTTGACCCCCTGGGAAGAAATCTGTGCCTCCACCATTGGAATGGAGAGCATATAGGGAGTCGGAGGGATGGAGAAAGGAGTGCAGACATCCGGAGAATCAGGTAGGTGGCCCAAATAAAACCATGCCAAATCCACAATGTCCAATCATGTGACTCACATGTGTCCACATAGCGCAACAGCAACACATGGCCAGGAGAACGTCCACACACATTGGCCTGATAGCGCACTTTAAAACACACAATAAATACATAAATAAGTAAAAACCCCAAAAACACCCACTACACGTGCAGCAGGCACACCCTAACTGCAGGCTGCCAAACAACTGCACCCTCACTCCACACACAAATGAAAGCACCTCCAAGGCCCCGACCCAAATCACCCTCAGGTACCACCCCAATGCATGTGATACATTGCCATTCCAATTCCCACAGACCCATTAATAACGCTCGCCCTCCTTTACTCCACCACAGGGTCCGATCCAAACGACGAGCTCCAGGACACCCCTACCAGCACACCTGCAAAGAGGGCCAAGACCGATGGCCAAAGACCCTCCACCTCAGCTGCACGCATCAAGACACGGCAGCAGCACATACCAAGTGGCAGCACACAGGAGGGAACATCAACAGGCACCCCAGCAGCCAGCATGCCCACAACAGCACCACCACAGGTCCCCCAATGGATGCCACAGAAGGTACTGCCTCTGGTGGCAGCAGCACCATAGGTGACACCCCATTAATGGCAGCATGCTCCGACACAGAAGACGGGGATGTCGAAGTCAGATCCATCCATGACCTGTCCCAATCCCCCTGTCTGTACCATCCCGTACACCATGAGGATACCACGCAGGGGCACCCACAAGACGACGACTGGCCATCCCCCACAAGCCCTGTGGCAGGGCAACATGAGGCGAACAGCCCCTCTGTGACACCACCGCAAATGGCCATGGCCCAGCAGAGGCAACAGTCCCTCGACCAGTTAATCGTGCAACAGCAGCAACTGGCCACGCTCCTCAAGGACCATGCCGATGGATGTGGGGGCACTAAGGCAGACATAGAAACATCAACTGAGACACTTAGGGCACAAATGGAGAGTAGCACCGAGAGCCTGAGAGTCCAAATGGAGAGTAGCACCGAGAGCCTGAGAGTCCAAATGGAGAGTAGCACCGAGAGCCTGAGAGTCCAAATGGAGAGAAGCACCGAGAGCCTGAGGGGGGAACTGCATGCGACGTCCAAAGACGTATGTGCCGAACTTGCCGCAGTGCGCCGTGTGCTCACTGAGCTCTCACAAACCCTTAGGGACATGCATGGACGTGAGCAGGCAGAGACATCATCCGTTGCAAGTTCCGTCCAGGGCAGCCCCCAACGTAGATCTGGGAGGAACCTGCGCTCCACAGGCAGGGGTGCCCCTGATACCCGCAGAGGGGGCTTGCAATAGCGACTGCCCACTGACAATGAGCATCTTTGGACACTGGTGTTCGGGGGGAGGTGGGAGGGTGGAGGGGGTGTGTTGGGCTCACTTGGGTGGCGGGTCGATAGGGTGTTCCACATGATATCACATATGCCATAAACAATGCACGATCAAACAATGAGATGTGTGGACAATGATCTTTGTGTACTAGGCCATCATAGGCGTACAGTCCATATTGTGCATGTACCAGACACACACAGTGCCACGAGTCCCGTGTCCATGTATCAGCCACCAGGCGTGAGTGCTAGAAGCATGCATCTATGAGATGCTGACGAATTTCACGGCCCTCCTGTGCCTCGCAGACTCCTTGAGGTGCTGCCACATCCCCACCCTCATCATGACCATCTTCAGGTGCTTGCAGTTCTGCGTCAGGGGGCATGGGCACATTTCTACGTACGCACATGTTGTGGAGCATGACACATGCCATCACCATCTTTGCAACCTTCTCATGGTGGTACAGGAGTGCCCCGCCAGACCTGCTGAGGCACCGGAAACGAGTCTTCAGTAGGCCGAATGCCTGTTCAATGACTACACGGGTACGTGAGTGGGCATGGTTGTAGTCCTCCTCATGCTGGTCCCGTGGGTTCCGGACTGGTGTGAGGAGCCATCTCTTCAGTGGATATCCGGCATCACCTGTATGTGGACGATAAACGAATTATGTGGAATGCCATTGCTACGTACGCACCTCCCCCCTTCCTGCCAGGTCATTGCCGCATCACATACCCCACATCATCATGCATGAAATGAGACTCACCGAGTAGCCAGGATCTGTTCCCTGCGTGTCGCTCCATGTAGCGTGGTATTGTAGAGTTCCTCAAGACCATAGAATCATGGGTTGATCCAGGGAATCGGGCACAACAATGTGTAATGATCCTGTTGGAGTCACACACCATTTGTACATTCAGTGAATGAAATTGTTTTCGGTTGCGGTACTGGGCCTCCATGGCATGTGGGACGACCAATTCCACATGGGTGCAGTCGATGGCACCAATGCAACCCGGTATGCCGCCAAGTGCATGGAATCCCACTTTTGTGTTGGTAATTTCCTGCTCCGAGCGTGGTAGAGAGATGTAGTCGTCTGCGTGCTGCAGGAGGGCATCGAGCACTTGCAATAGTGTCCGTGAGAACAGTGGCTGAGAAATGCCATGCAACTGTCCGACTGTGTGCTGGTAGGTGCCTGTGGCCAGGAAGTGGAGTACAGACACCACCTTCAGTAGGGGTGGGATGGCGGTTGGGCTATCTATCATGCTGACAAGGTCAGCCTGTGTCATGTCCACAATGGCGGCTATGGTGTCCCGGTCCAAACGGTAGAGGGTGTGGATCTGCTCATCAGTGAGGTTGAACGGATGTGCTCGGAGGCGTGGGATTGCGGGCTGCCTGCGTGGTGGTAGTGGCTGTGCTGGCAGCCCTTCCTGGCCCTGCCTTGCCCTCCTCCTCCTCCTGCGTCTCCTCCGTGCGGCCGGTTGTAGTTGGTGTTCGTCTTCTTCTTGGAGTTGGAGTACTTGCAGTGCTATCAGGTCCCCCAGGGCCAACATCGCGAGTCCTGCCGGTAGCATTTCGGAGTGGTTGTGGGAGGAGACTGGGCGTGCAATTTATGTGTTTTCAGGCTGTATGGCCTCCACCTGTGGTGATTCATTCCACCTGTGCAAGCTGCTCTCCCCTTTGGGCGAGCACGTCCCGCACACAACGCTGCAATTCGAGGAATGGCATCTTGCTATTACAATCATGTATTAGTACCCGATGGCCGTGTAACATTGGTTGATATGTTCATTCGGCTATGGTCCCATTGTTTCACATGCATTCTTTGCAGTCGCGAACAGACTTGTGAAGGGTCAGTGGAACGTAGTACTCGAGTAACGGTGGACCCTCATGCATCACTGTACCGAGGTTCACCGACGGGCGGGGCCTCCCATTTGTGAGTGAAGGCAGTTGCCATTTTCACACACAGCCGCACTAGATGGATTAATTTGTGATTTCAAGCGGCCACAGATGCCTTTTCGACGTGATGTTGCAAATGAGGAATTCGAAGGGCGGCGCTTTCGGTCTTCAGCTAGCGGCGAGGAGATGCCCACAGGTCTGACTGCAAATATAACGTTCTATTGTTCAGTGTCCTTGGGACAGGGGCCATGGCGAGGATGCAATGATTGATATGAATAGTTTGGGATGCGCAATAGCGAAGTGGATGATGAGGCCGGACGTTCCCAAATACATGTTACTTCACAACACTGGAATTACGGGATGGGGCACAGTGGATTTTGCAGGCTGCATAACGCACAGACTCAATGGAATTCTCACATGTTATGTGAGTATGGAAACAGGCGTTATCATTACGGGATGAGGGAATGATGAATGGATGCATGGGCAGATGATTTGATACGGTGTTTGCCATGTACAGGGCTTCTTGGAATCTGTCCGCCTCCCCTGCGCTATGTGATGCAGGGCTGCCATAGTGGGACCATCGTCTATCTGGCCTTGTTGAGCCCTCCCTGTCTCGACGCGCCTTCAGACACTTGTGTCCATGCACGTTACCAATCCCATCTGATGGATTCTGTTTTCACAGACGCATGCACAGGTACACTTGTTTGTGATGGTGTTTTCACCTCGATATGGATAGTTATGAGTCGCAAGTGGTTTTGGGGTGGTGATGATCCTTTGGAGTGGGCTAGCATGCATATGGCTGTGGATCTAGTGTGATCATTGAAGTGAGTTGTTCGAATGTAGTTCTGATGGCCATTCTTTTCTTTTTCTTTTCTTTTGGTTGACAGGTATCTCCTCCCCTTTTGCCACTGCCATCTGTATGCCACTCCTGCAGATGGGTTTTACTCCCGACACCTGCTGCTTCGTGTTAATCAGTGGAGCAGCATTACGATCTTATGGGACGATCGCCAATGGGCCACATGCCCTTACGCAGTACTAGTGGCTCGGAGCAACATTTCGGCCTTTCAGCTGGACTAGTGCCTCCCTATTGGGATGGCCCTGCGGTTCTAGGCGCTTCCATGTTGCCTTTTCGTACGAGAATGTAGCCCCTGTGTACCATGAAAGAACAGGGCATCACACAAGAAGTAGCTGGTCATTTATTGCGGATGCAGCCCACAATGGTGAAATGTGTTTTGGAGTTCATGGCCTAATGGCTGTATGGGCTTGGTGAATTTGTTGTGCATTAAATTTCTATTCTGATATGGGCCGTGTAGCGTTCTTCTTTGCAAGTGATGTGGCATATTCCTATTTGGGGAGCGATGTATTGTGAGGAGATCTGCTTTGGGTTCCAGCTTCGGAGTATAGTTGCGTGGTACTGTGCTGGGCGCGTTTGCCTACGAAGCCCAGTGAGGTCAGGGGTGAGGGCTGCCAATATGACTGTTTGGATGATGTCATGCTCAGGGGCGGGGGATTAGGTTTTGTGTAACAGATGCCGGTCAGCCAGGTGGATTGGTGGAATGATGTGATTATCGGAATATTGCTGGTCACAGGTGCCTGTGTTTGCGTGCGTTTCTTGGTGGGAGACTGGGGTCATGTCCATTGGTATAGCTTCTGTATTCGTGCCATCTGTGCCCTGCAGCTCCCATTGGCCCCTCTTGTGATTCTTTTGTTCGTTGGCATGCATGGGTGACTTGTACATTTCACTGGTTGCATTGTGACTTCGTTGCACCTACGGGGAGTTGTACTATGTGGCCAGGGAGCGGTGTACAGGCACTCAGTGGGGCCGTTTACGGTTGATTCGCGATGCCGTACTTCTCACCATGGCGGAATGGTACTTTCCGCCGTGCTTGATGGCGTTAAGTACATGTCCGCTAGGGTCGGAATTCGCGTACCCTTGCGCCATGGTGCTGATTACGGTTTGGCATGGCGCGCGCGCGCGTACTTGGTGCAGTTAGCGTTGGCGTTCACTACGGTGTCGCTAATGGCATCGTACTTTACGGTGACGGGTCATAGTCACACCGAGCGCTATTCGATGGCGGTATTGCATTTCCGCCATCGTTTTTCGATTTCCGCCAGGGTCGTAATGAGGGCCAATGTCATTAGTGTTGTCACCAGTGATGGCATCAGTGATCTGATTTGTAATGTCATCAGTGTTCTCATACAACATGTAATTAGTGATGTCATCAGTGAGGTGATCAGTTATGTCATCATTGTGGTCATAGGCTGTGCAACAGGGGGCGAAAAGTTAAGGTGGCTTTAGCTACATTTCAGGGGTTTTGTTGCATTACATTCTCACCTTAACATCCCTGCAACTAAAGTTATTTCCTTGAAGTTCAAGGATTTTGTTTCAATGTATTGCTCACCTTAGCTTCCCTGCAACTTAAATTTTTTCCTTGAATTTCAAAGGTTTTGTTACAATGTATTGCTCACCTTACTGCCCCTGCAACAAAAGTTTTTTCCTTGAATTTCAAGGGTTTTGTTGTTCCATAGATTTTAGAACGCTTACAGAGCACTAGCATCATCTTCAGCCATGGTCAGTGTGCATGGCCTTTGGCCGTGTGCACTGTCCATTTTAAAACACTACCGGACCACTAGCCATGACCTTTGGATTGTAGGCTTTGAGAGCTCACAATGTTTTTAGACAATGCACAGTGAGATTAATTTATTTGCCATGGAGCAGACACCTTGGTTAAGGAGCGTTCTCCAAGCGGTTCACCCCTTTTCGGTGCCACCATTTTCACATGGGCTGATTTGGCAGTGTCATTCCGCCACCGGGCACCCATTTCGGCATGCCCTTTTCAGCGCAAAAGCCATTCTAGCACCGTTATTTTGGCGCAAGGTATTTTTGAACGTGCTAACTTCGCTACCACGTCTAAATGCCCTCATGCTAAATAAGATCACATGACTGCAGTGCAACAAACCTCGCCACCCCCCACTTGCGTTGCTTTTCTTTTAATTAAATTAAATTAGTTCAATAAATAAAAAAACATACAGCCTTGAACCCTGGTGTGCCAGAGCTTGAGGCCCAGCATTTAACCACTAGGCCACAATGGCTTGCTGCTTCAGGGGGTATACATTTCATACTTAACCTATAATGTGATATGTTCAATGATAAATGGATTGGTATGAAATTTGTGAAAATTCAAACAATAACATCATTGTAGCATAATGGTTAAGTGATGCATCTCGAACTCCTTAAAGGGGAAGTTCGCTCCAAAATGTTATTTTCCTGATCGTTCGGGTATATCTTTTTAAGCATACTGTAATCGAACTTAAAAAACATTCCTATGCATATTACCTTAGTTTTTTTCACTTTTACACATTTGAAAACAACAGCTGGGGTGCAGCCATCTTGTGCTAATCTTACCCGTTGATGCATCACTCTAAGTTCAAGTGCCCTGGTGGCAAGAATACAGATCGCCCACCCCTCAAACTGACATCACTACTCCAAACGATATGCTCAACCTATTTTCATGACATTTGTGGCCAGCGTAGCCAGACATGCCCAGTCATCACCCACGCCATAACGTTACGATCCAGGAAAGTAAACACACACATCCTCTCACAGTGCATAACTTTTCTTTCTTGTCCCAAATAGAAGAGCAAAACATGTATTTTTAAGAAAACATGAATAGTCTTCAATGTAACAAGTGCTTTCATTTTTCAAAGAACGCTCACAAGAGACGATTAAGTCCACGAAATGAACAATGTGTTTTTGGCAATGAAAGTTACAGCTAGCAAACATCGCATGCTTCAAATGTTCTTTATAACTTCCTCATGACACACCGACTGCGATCACCAATCTATCAATCCCTGTACTCAAATTCTTGTGTGTCCTTATGTTACACCAGCAAAACGTTATAATGATGCTCATGGTGTTCTGTTCGTGAGAAGATATGGATTTCTTGCACTTTCAAGTGCAAAGCTTTCTTATCTGCAGGTTTTAAAATCATAAATGTTGACAGGTTGCTCTTTATTGCTGGTACCGCCAAAGGGCAGATTGGTCCCTGTTGTTTGTCTCACATAACGGTAATCAAATAAGCACAGTTTATGATTAGCCGCCAATGTTGATTGAAGAATCTATCTAACGGTAGCTGGAAACTATGGCATACACAGAACGGTACAATATAGCTGCATAGATAACAGAGTAAAAGAATATATTTTAGTACCTGTTCTGTGATAGAATATAGCAAGTTACCATATAATTCAGAACCGGATGAAACCTAATCATAAACACAAACCACACAGAATGAACACAGACATGACATGACAGTATGGGGAAGTAGTTGACACAATGACATGCATGGAAATTTAGCGCTGTGAAGTAGGTATAGCTCCCATTGGGATGGAGAACCAGATGCACCCGCTTCACATAGCGAGCCCTACCAGAAAATAATGGCAGAGATAGTAATGTTTTCAGTTGAACCACAGACCGATGGCATTTCAGTAGAAATGGTTACATTAGTGGTCAAAAGAGAACCAAGTGCGCACGTAAAAAATGTTCATCCTCCGCCCCTCCACCCAGTCCCCACTTTATGGTGCACAAGGATGCAACGGTGACAGCACACCAGGATATCCCACAGGACAAGGCGGTGTACATATCATTGGCCTGCATACATTTTGTGGTTGCCAGTCTTTGCAGAATAATCATCACAATATGGTCCATCTAACAACCCATAACTTTGCACAGGTTATATTCTATGTCGAGACAGGAGGCGAGCATTATGCTTTTCTTCCTTTATTACTGCATATTCAGCAATTTCAAATCTTAAACCTTTTAACACTTAAACTTACCAAAAATCTTTTGTCCGTTCTGTTTCTTGAAACCAAAAAAGGGTCGTTAGTTTATGACCATCTTAAAATGTTTCTTTAAGGACTACTAAACCCCATAAGTCTCTGCTTCCCTCTAGCCTTCAGTGTCCAATCATGCTCAGTTCACTCGTATATGTAGTCCTCTCTTCTGATTCCTCCTCTTTCTTTGTTGCTGCATGTCAGATAAGTACTCTTCCGTAACTCGTTAAGCGTATGATTGTTTTACAGATTGTGATCTTGCCAATGTATTTGTTTAGTGATAAGGGGCACCCGAGGGCTTCCAGAAAGGTTAACATTATTGTACAAGCATAATTAGTTTAAGCAAATAACACGCAAATGCTTTCAGGGACCTTCCACGTTATGTACAGGAGTGTATGACACGATACGCGCTTAAACGTGGGCGGACATTACCGTTTATCTCTGCAATCTAGGAAGGATTCGCTCAGAGGCTGGGACCGGAGCCGTGGGCGAACGCACCGGCCCCATCTTCTCATTCACAGATTCACTGTGATACATGGTGCGCGGAGGTCCATAGGCCCCGGCAGATGCTGGCAGACCCAGAGGGTTTCCCCTCGTCATAGAGATTACGTCTGTGCTTTCAAGCAGCACAGATAACTTAAAATTAAAAATTTGATAAGAAATAACGCTCCGTGTGACTCAACAACTGGATTCCCTCCTTCAGCTCACAGAAGCTCATTACTTATAATGGCACACTACAAGAGTCACACAGCCTCTCAAAGCACTTCCCCAGAATAGAGTGCTGATGAATGGGGAGAGCAGCCTGCCGCTGAGGAGGATCTCTCTCTCAGTTTTAAGAGAGTCCTAGGATATTCCCTGTCACATGCAGTAACCGAGGGCATGATTCCCCTAGCCCAAAGGCTAGACCACCTGGAGGCCATGCTTTACAAGCATAAGGTGGAGAATAACGTACCAGGAAAAAGAGGGCACTGAGCCCAGGGGAGGAAACATCAGAGAGACACCCCAAATCAGGAGTTGACCAGGGCTGTAAAAAAGCTTGGAAGAGGACTGCCTCTTTGACGCCCCCAAGCACCACAGAAGAGGTGGGCTCAACACCCCAAGAGTCAGTCGACCCAGTAAGCAGGCTGAAGAAAGCCTTTATGATGAGGATGGCAGAGCCAGACTCTTGACCCCTTGCCCCAGGGGTGGATAATGAGGGCGAGGAGGACATAGTTATGCCTCAACACTAGATGACAAAGGAGCCTCGTTACGAGGACAAGGAAGGGCTTCTGGTTATGTTTGACCCTGAGGCCAAAGCACATCCGAGATCCTCAAAGTGGGTGCCGTCACCCAGAGTGGCTCAATATATGAGAGCAGAATGCCCCAGACCACTACTGCCAGGAAAGGCCACGGATACCCCAGAGTTGGATGGAAAAATTGTGACATTCATCATGAAGGCGACAAAGGACTTAAGAAAAGGGGTAGATAGAGCGTGGCGAGGATGCCAGGACAGAGTCCTGGACCTGGCGGATCCACTCGCCAAAATAATGGACCTGGCAGAAAAAGCATCAGACACTCGCGAACCATGGGACATAGTGGCCCTGGGAAATTGGACTCAAAGGGCGGTGTGCCTATTGGGCAATGCTAACTGCGCCCTCCCAACTGAAAGGACAAGATTGGTATTAAGTTGAGGGATCTGGCCCCGTATGAGGCAGGTGGAGAGGCAAATGGCCTGTTATTTGTGGACACATTTGCAAAAGAAATGTCTCAGTTTGTGGGGACATATTTGTCACTTGAGAAATCGCAAAGCTCCATCCGTCAAATTTTCCCCAGGAGAGTTTTTGCAGGGACCGGACGGCAAAAGGGTCGGGCGTCTGGTCGTTTCGGCCACTTCTGAAGACCTAGAGCCCAATACTGGGAGAATTGCCAACAAGACATTTTTTTCCCGGCCAGAGCCCGTTTCCCCAGGAATGGCAGAGGCAGAGGTGCCTACAGGCAGATGAACATGTCAAGCGGTGAGTGCGCAGGCAGCTGCTCTTCCAATTGTGGGGGGCAGAACGCGTTGGGTTTTGATTGCATGGCGAGAATGGTCCAGCGATGCATGGGTATTGCATGCAGTTTCAGAGATGCAGTTGGAATTTGTAGGCCCCCCCACGCAAGCGCAAGAGCCAACGAAGATACATATGCCCTTAGAAGAGCAACAGCTGCTGTTCTCCAAACTATGCAGTCTAGCAGACAAAGGGGCGATAGAGAGAGAAAGGACAGAGGAAGAAGGGTTCCTCAGCAACATGTTAGAAAAGATCAGACCAGGCATCAACTTAAAGAGCTTGAACAAGTGGGTAGTATACTAACATTTCAAGATGGAAGGTATTTACCTTCTCCGAGACATGCTCAGAGAATGAGAGACTGGCTAGTCAGATTGGATCTCAAGGATGTCTATCTTACCATCCCGATTGCAGTACAACATCAGAGGTATCTTCGGTTCAGATAGGGGATGAACATTTGGAGGTTCACATGCCTTCCGTTTAGGTTGGCGTCCACTCCATGGGCATTCACCAAGATCATGTGTCCATTCAGGAGAGGGGGATCAGGATTATCCTGTACCAGCCTACTTGGTGGTGCGAGCTTGTGTCGTTTCTCGGCTTCGTCGTGAACGAAGAAAAATCCAATCTGCACCCATCTCAGTGGATGGAGTTTCTAGGCTTTGTGGTGGACACCGAAAGGCGTCTTTAGAGCTCCCACCAGTGAAGATAAAAGCCATAAAGAAGGAGCTAAGAGCGGTAGTAGCGAAGAAAGTCGTGTCACTTCGCACTCTAGCCCGGATAGTCGGATTACGAGCAGCATCCATAAAAGCCATTTTTCCCGGGTCCCTGCACTACAGAGCGCTTCAGAGGTTAAAATTAAGACACCTCAGAGGGTGTCTAGGCTATCATCAATTGGTAACGCTAGACCAAGAAGCCGTCACAAGATTCACTGGTGGCTACAAAACATGGAGGCCTGGAACGGCAGGGCCATTTTCGGAGACACCCCTGATGTCTTGATAGAGTCAGACGCAAGCAGGGCTGGGTGGGGACCATGATACGGCTCCTTGGAAACAGGAGGGAAATGGTCCGAGGAGAAGCTTTCCCTCCACATAAACGGTTTGGAGCTTCTAGCAGTCTCTTTTGCAGTACAGACATTTACCAAAGACTGGATCAAATGCTGCGTGCTTCTCAAGATGGACAATATTTCGGCAGTCCGATATATCAACAAACTAGGAGGGAGCTCCTCCAAGATGTTAGCCGAATTAGCAAAAGATTTTTTGGCACTTTTGCCTGAGCCAGAGAATATAAGTATCGGCAGAATATTTGCCAGGGATTCAGAATACGATAGCGGACTGAAATTTGCGGTATTTGGTAGACTCCAGCGATCGGAGCCTCCCTTCCCCCAGACGTCTTTCAGCGGTTTCAGGACTTATGAGGTCCCCTAGATACAGATCTGTTCGCATCCAGATTGAATGCGCAGATACCAACGTTTTTCAGCTAGAGGATAGACCCAGCAGCAGCAGGGACGGACGCGTTTTTACAATAGTGGAAGGGAGAGATTCACTACGCCTTTCCCCCGTTCGTAGTGTTAACGAGAGTTCTAGCGAAAGTCCACAGGGAGGAGGCAGAGTTAGTGCTAGTAGTCCAGATATGGAAGTCACAGCCGTGGTTTCCAGTAGTGATGGAACTTTCTATGGTTTTTCCGATAGTGATTCCTCACAGAGCCAACATCCTTCGGCGGCCGAATAGGCAACTCCATCCACTAATGCTGGGAGGCACACTGCGCTTGATGGCATGCAGGGTTTCGGGCACAGATGGTGACTCCCAGGAATTTCGCAGCCCGCTGCTGAGTGTATTAGGGACTCATCTGCACCGTCTACCATTAGGAGCTATGGTGCTGCATGGAAGCGGTGGAGCAAATTCTGCGCAGGAGTTAATACTGATCTCGTTTCGGTCCCTGTAGTTCAGGTACTTAACTTCCTTGCACAGCGATTTGCGGAGGGAGCCGCATAAAGGATGATAGCTGTGTACAGGTCCGCTATTTCAGCAGAACATGAGAAAGTGGAGGACATACCGGTAGGAGAGCACCCAACTATTTTACGGCTACTAAAAGGGATGTATACAGTAATAAAGGAAGAAAAGCATAATGCTCGTCTCCTTGTCTTTAATAGAATCAAGACTGTCCAGCACTCTCAGCATGGGCAATCTTCATTGGTATGCAAGACCAGTAAGCAATACATCCAAAGAAATCAAACCTCTATTCACTCCCCTTTAAACTATACACAAATACCAATCCTTACTAGACAAAGAAACAAACCGTGAGTTACGCACTTGCTTTTTTATAGTTCACAGCATAAATATATTTCAGCATAACATAACGTACTATGTCAATTCTTTTGGTCAAATCACACATTCCCACACTGCTGAATTGGTCATCATGCATACAGCACACATGCAATTTTTAATTGGACAAATATTATGTATAGTTCAGCTTACAAAATTTCAGGAACTTCCAGTCTCTCGTTGTCACCGTACACCGTAACCGCTCCGAACAACTGAACGCAGAAATGGAAACTACATTTTCTTATGTCCAATTTCAATACAGTAAATGTTGTCATTATTGTGGGTATTCGACACATTGGGCCTCATTACGACTGGCGTGGTAAAAACGGGGTCATTACGGGCATGGCGGAATGAGCAGGTCCGTTCTTGTATGACCCTTGCTAATAGCGGCATGCCGCTAAAGGCCCTCCAACCCCCCAATAGCGCTATCACGGGACCCGCTGATACCGGCACAGCCTAGGATGAACCCCTAAATACCGACCCGGTAATACCAACATGCCAATACCGGGCTCGTAAAACCGGACCCGGAAATAACGTCATCGCGTCGGAACGGGAAATGGGCCGGCGGCCATCTTTAAAAACACAATCCATTGACATCGTCCCTAACCACCAGTTGATACCTGTTGAGTTCTGTGGCAATACTCTGAGGATGTCCAAGGCTACCTGGAAGACCACCCCCTGGCTGCGGAAACAGCGTTTCTCCGACACTGAATTGAACATGTTAGCGGACACTCTTGCTGCACATGCAGCCCTAATGAAGTCCCATGACATGAAGCGTGAGGTCCAGCAGAAGAAAAAGGACATCTGGCAGGAGGTAGCCCGCAAGGTGTCAGCTGTGGGGACCACACCTCGTACTTTCAGGGACTGCCGTAAGAGGTGGGACGACCTCCGCTTGAGGGTCCGCAACACCATGGCAAGCAACAGGAGGGCAGCGATGGCCACACGTGGGGGTCCCCACTCTCTTGCAAAAATGATGCCCTGGGAGGAGACAGCAATCAGCTTCATCGATCCAGAGTCGATCGAGGGATTCGGGGAGATGGATATGGGTGTGTGGGATGTTTTTACCCATGCATCCGAGCCCTACCTCAAAAACTGTGCAGTAATGGCATTGAAAACATCATGATGGCCAGAGCTTCCCAGAAAATGCCCAGGGAAATGCATGAAGAATAGGCTGCCACCCATTTTTGACGATGTTATGGGCACAGAAGGGCACTGCCTAAAACCACCATTGGACTACCCACACAGTAGCCTGAAACCATTGGGAATGGCAATGCTGATTGCCAAAAGCAACCTAGAACTGTGGGGAATTCATTTTCTTAAATCCCCAAAATGGTTGCATTACCAGTACTCACCACTATCAGAAAGCCGGCGTTTTAAAACCACCAGACTTTGTGTAAAACTGAATAGATGAACCCAAAGCAGGCCAAAGAAAGACTTACTGAGAGGTGGATACAATGTAAAGTTATATTCTGAAGTGACTTGAAGGTTTATAACAAGACTGGCTGAGCTGTGGATTTCAGCAGTTTGAGTAAATTTGGACTGAAAGACACTAAAAATCTAAATGTTTAAAAGAAATGAGTGACCTACTTTTGAGTGTCACATAGGTTGCAATTGTTTAAATGTCATCGTTTTGAACTTAGAATCAGCATTCTAGCTGCATATGTAAAAATTGTCTTGACTTAAACTGGGGAACAAAAAGTGATATTTTATCTGAAACCTGCCCACCAGCTACCCCCAATTGAGTTAAAACCTGCTCAGCCACTCTTCCCCTTGCCCACAAGGAGTTGTCACCTCTCTGATTAAATTAGGGGTGGAGCAGCTACAGGGAGTTGAACAAAGGCCTGTCCTGGGCCCAGGCAGAGGGTTTATTGGGGGGAGGCCATAAATGGCTTCCTCTTGAACAATGGGCCTTCCAGGGCCCAGGCAGATGGTTTATTGGGGGACCGTAAAACAGCTTCCTCTTGGCAGAAGCTGGGAGGGGCAGGGCCTCTGAGCCTGGCAGAAACTGGACAAACTGGTTTCTACACCATGTGACTTGGGAAACCACACCCCTTTGGGGCCAGAACATAAATCTAAAAAGATGGATTATTCATAGAGCGGACTTGTGAAAATGTTATAAGTGATATCATTATTCTTGTGATTTTTCTGTGCACATTTGAAGACGTGTTAGGACCCGGTGGTATGTTCAGGGGGGTTTTTAGCGGAAAAGAGGATATTACTCTAAATGTATGTATGTTAAAAATCTGACACTCCACCACCTAATGCCCACATGCTTGCGAACATTTGTGTAAATTCGGGGACAAATCCAATATTGGTAACCTGACCAAAAAGTGAAATATGTTGCCATTTTTGAATGCAAGCCCCCAGGAAGAGCAGAGTTTGAACAGGGGATACCTCATGTGATATGTGATGGGTGCATGTAATTTTAAACAAATGTGTACCTGTGCAAATAGGCATTTGGATCAGATATAGAGTGTGGGTAAAGTTGACAGGGGTGGGGTCACTGTATCATAAACAGACCTCAACATGATGACACTTCATTTCATTCCCCCAATCAAGGGGAAGAGGAGGAAGTGGCCAATGACAAGTGGAGAGGGGTAGGGCCTAGAAAGCTAGCCTCTCCACCCACTTTCAAAACACATAAAAGCAGACAGTCAGGACAGATAGAGACCTTCAATTCCATTTGCTGCGGAACATGCTGCCGGACCATACCACATCCAGAGATCCAGACTTCATATCCATCAATCTCCAGAACCTGTAGCAGTACCTAGAAAGTAGAGCAGTATCCAGAATCCAGAGAGGCTAGACCAGCAGAGCAGAGCTGACCCAGACGCTGTGCGCAGAAACCGTCCATGGCGAGTGAAGAAAACCTGTTGACCAGATCCGTGGGGAGGCTTATTTCAAAAATATATTGTGAGTACCTAGCAGAACTGTGCAGAACCAATCTCTCAGTTAAAATAATATAATTCAAACTATTTTAATCTAACCAGAACTGCCTCCTAGAAGTTGTCACTTGTCATTTTGCAAAGCTGTCACCTGTCATTTTCTAGCTGCAAGCTGTAACCTGTTGCTTTGAACTTTTAAAATTTCAAATCCGAAAAACTACCTTTATTTAATTGTCCGTAACTCCGTAACCGTTTAGGCTAGGAACTTTGTTTAACTTTCCTCTGAAAGATTAGAATCTTACCTTTCCAACAATCGACTTCCTACTCCTTATACTTTCTCCGTAATCACGATTCTCGCACCCGCGAATTTTGCCGCGATTTGCGATTTGGCCCGATTTCTTTACTTGTAAAAAGATAGCTGTTTTGCCTGAACTGCTAAATTCGTTTGCCTCTTAAGAACCATCCCTGAATCATTGCTAGAGTGAGCCTGGACTAATATCAACTAGATACCACTCACCCTGAACCTCTAGAGGGAATTAAAAGCATTTTAGCATATTTTTCACTTCATTGCCAGCACATATAAAAGCATCTTGGGCCTGTGTTTCAAACTTCTGTAGTCTAAGCTTGCTGGGGTGAACGGGATTACATTTGATTGCATTTCTGAGAACTGTGTGCTTTCCTTCTATTTCCTTGCATTGCATAAAGGGGGGGAGTGGATTGCCAGAGAAAAGTGATTACATTGTTTTGTTGAAATCATATTGAGTATTTTCTGTATTGCATTTCATTCAACATTGCATCCATCTGAATTTATATAACGCATTCTCGACCACCTTATTCTTCTGTTCCTATTCACAAGTGTGCTAGTGCCGGACTATCCATTATTGATGACTGCTCAGATTAAGTGTGATATTCAATTATTAATTTATTATAAAGTTTGATATATATATATATTGTTTAAATTATCAAATAAACCTTTTAAACTTGCAAAACAGAACTACTTCTTGGCTCAGTGGGGTCAGGGGGATTCCAAGAGAGGGGTGTTATATAGGGGTAGTCATCCAGAACGCACGAACTGGACGTAAAGATATATCAATAAGGGTTTCCATTCAGTATCCCAGACTAGGCATTGACTTAGCTGTAGTGTTGAATTGAATCCTCTTACAGGTGCGGCATCATGCCCAGAAGGAGGTGAGTGACCCTGCACATCCCTGTAGGGGAAACCTTGACATAGCACAAGTGATGTGGAAGAGAGTCTAGGCAAGCCAATTCACGTCCCTACACCCACATTAACATATCCAAGTCCAGACTGCGGCCCAAACCCTGCCACACAGAAATGCATGCTGAGAGCCAATCCCATAACCAACACACGGCCAACACACCTGGACCGTGCCCATGTAACACATCACACAAACCCCAAATCAACGGCATGCCACCTGCCATTTAGTGAATGCCAAAATGCCCCTTCAGAACACCCTGTGTGACACACCTGTAATACATGCATGAATGAATGAATGAATATTGAACAGCACAATTGTATGCCCCTGGCATGTAACACCATCACTGATGCCCTGCATCTCTTCTACCCTCCAGGCACCGATGAGGAAGATGCCAGGCAAGAGAATACTGCGAGGGCATCCACGTCCCACCACAAGAAAAGGGCTACCGCCACCACCACCTCCATGACAGGCAAGCAGGCCACACCCACAGGCAGTGTGCCTGACCGAGCAGAAACACAGCCGACAACACTTCAGACCCAGTGCCCCACACCCACACCAGTTGGAGGGGAGTCCCCACATGCATCGGCCACCGCCGAGGAGGACTTGGATGGCAATGTGGACCAGGAGGGAGTCACAGAAGTGACATGTCGGCCCAGCCCAAGCCCCCGGTCCACCCCCCAGCCCCATATCGAGCCCTCACCCACCTACAGCAGTGCTGATCCCTGCCTCCATGACTCTGACCTGAGCACCATCGAGGAGGACAGCACCCAGAATGCAGGCCCCGTCAGTGCACCAACCACCACTCCAGCTCCCACCAACACCCTCGAGACACGTCTGTCGAGGGTGGAGGCCCAACATGAGGCCATGTTGGTCCTCCTGCGGCATTACATTGCCGATGGAGAGGAGACCAGGCGGGGAAACGCCACTGCCTTTGAGGGGACCGCAGCGGCCATTGCAGTAAACACAGCGGATGTGAATGTGTCGGCTGTGCTCATGAGGGACTGTCTGGGGGCAGTGACACAAGTACTCACTTCAATCCTGCTCCACATGCAGCTGCCACGCCTTGGAGCAGGCGTTGAACCTGCATCCGACTCATCAACAGCCACCACACCTGCATCCTCAGTCCCCACCATACCTGTGCGCCAGACCCGGAGGTGTGCATGGCACTCCGAGATGCCACCCCCGGAAAGCAAAAAGTCCCGTGAGTAATGTGGCCAGACAATGGGAGTAGGACACATGGTTGGGGGTGAAGGGGATCAATTCATGGAGTACATAGGGGTGTTTTGGGGGTTTGTGGGGTGGGTTTGGGAGTTCACTGGGGATATTTGGGGTTTGTTGGGTGGGTAAGGGAGTTCACTGGGGTATTTGGGGTTCTTTGGGTGGGTTAGGGAGTTCACTGGGGGTTGGGGGGGAGTGGTCACATTTTTGCTGTTTGAACTAATACACCTGTTGGTGAAAAAACATTCAATGGCTGGACATTGTTCATTTGTGTGTATCCATTTAATGTGTGACGGTGTTCAGTGGCCAACTGCCAACAATCCCTGTGTACATGTCCACATGGACCCAGTGGGCCTCACTATAAGGTTGGCGGAACGGGTTTACGGGCACCGGTAAAGGTGCCGGTGCCGGTAAACCCGTTCCGCCCTATTACAAGGTCTCCTCGCAGGACCCGCAATGGGCGCCTGCAAAAACCAGGCGTCCTTACCGGGTCCCGCGAGGGGACCTGGGAGCTAACAACGGGCCGGTCATTAACGGGCCAATTGTTAGCTCCATCCCCATTCCCATTGAGCCCTATGGGGGCTCGAATGGGAATGGGGATGGACCGGGTCCGGGTTCCTCGGACGGGTAATTACCGGGTCCGCCAAGGTTGCGATGGCCCGGTAATTCCTCATTCGAATAATAGCACTATGGCTACATCCATACTTGTAATGAGGCCCAGTGTGTCACTGACACATGTCTATCATAGTCCCTGTGGTTCAGAAGTATTCGTGATTCAGTGCGTGGCATACTGCATGGCCATCCTGTGCATCACGTACTGGTAGAGGGGCTACTTTACAGCTGTCTCCATCCTCATCATCCACACCCGGCGCATGCATGTCAATGTCTGGTGGCAGTGGTACATTTCTCCGGACGCACATGTTGTGCAGCATTACACAGGCCATGGTGATCTTTGCAACCTTCTCAGGCCTATTAAGGGGTGCCCCACCAGACCTGCTTAGGCAGCGGAAACGCGCCTTCAACAGGCCAAAGGTCTGCTCAATCACAACACAGGTATGGGTGTGAACACGATTGTACTCCTCCTCATGGCTGTTCTGCGAGTTCTGCACAGGGTTAAGTAGCCACAACCTCAAGGGATATCCTCCATCACCTGCAAGCGAATACAAATAGTTGTGTGTCACTCCAAGCTGCCACCTTCAGGGGGCACAGTCATGGCGCAGCTATTTGCTGTGGACATGCACATGTCCCTGTACGTATGCAAGAATGTTCACTAGATGCATACTATACTGCTATGAGGTGTGGTAGTCTGGATGGCGTTCAATAGACGATGAAGGGTGAAATAATGCATGCTGAGGCGGATGTACTGTGGTTGTACAACAAAGTTTAGCCTTCCATTTATGCTGTGTATTATACACTGCACATGTTCACACCAGCCACATTGCCACAGTTGCAATCCTGTTCAGTCATGCATTGCTCGACATACCCATGGTGGCGTGGTTGTGCCTCTTACTTGTTGTCATCTATTTGCATAATTGGTAAAATGTTTGCCAGTGATGTGTCATTTTGGGTTTGCGGGATTCAGGGCAGGAGTGTCTAGATCTGCATGCATTCTCCAATCACCGTCAATTGCCACCCAGGAGGAGTATGCACCCCCCCCTTTCCTACCCAGGTGGAGTATGCATCCCTACACATCAGTAGCCCATTGCACTGCCATGGCCCACTCAGGCAATTTACCAAGCCGCCAGGCACATGGTCCAGCATGTCACTCCATGCGACGGGGTATTGTGTAGTTTCGCAGCACCATGGCATCATGTGTTTATCCAGGAAATCAGGGCGCAGCATTGTGTGTTGATCTTGCTAGAGTCACATGTCATTTGCACATTGATGGAATGGTATTGCTTGCAATCGTAGTACACCACCTCTATGGCATGGGGGACTATCAATTCCACATGGCTGCAGTCCAGGGCACCAACACAATTGGGCATGCCTGCCAGTGCATGGAAAGCTACTTTGGTGTCGGCTATCTCCTCGGCAGTCCATGGTAGGGATATGTGGGTGCCTGCGTGCTTTAGGAGGGCATCTGGCACTTGGTTCAGCATTCGTGATAATAGTGGTTGCGAAATGCCATGCAGCTGCTCCAGTGTGTGTTGATAGGTGCCTGGGGCCAGGAAGTGGAGCACAGACACCACCTTTAGTAGCGGGGGGATGGCAGTGCATATTTCTATGATGCTGCCAATGTTGTGTATCATGTCCACTATGGTGGTGATGGAGTCCCGGTCCAACCGGTACAGGGTGTGTATCTGCTCAGGTGTTAGGTTGAATGGACTGGGTCTGATGCGAGGGATTGGTGGCTGCCTACGAGGCACTGCTGGCTGCGCTGGTGGTAATTGCTGGCCCTGTCTCGCCCTCCTTCTCCTCCTGCATCTCCTCTGTGCTGCCTGTGGTTGCTGCTGTAGTTGTTGTTGTAGTTGGTGTTGTTGCTGTAGTTGTAGCAGTATAGGCATGTCCTCCAGCGCCATGATTGCAACAGCTAGTGGTAGCATTTTGGTGTAGGAAGGGGTGTGGTGTGTGGGTGTACTCATTTTATACTGGGACAGGCTCCATTGACTGCGCCTGTGGTGATTGTGTGCATCTGTGGCAGTTGGCTTGATTGCTGATTGCTGTTTGCGGGTGGTCCGCGATGCCTGTATGGCCGGCATCGTGCAGCCCCTGATTACCGGCTTCGGGGTGCCGGTATTTGCATGTCCGCGTGGGTTGTGATGTCCTCCTATTACCGGCATGCCGGTATTTGCTCCCCGAAGGGGCGCGTGTACATTCCCATGCCGCCATTAGAGGCACCGTCGTTTAGGGTGCCGCTAATAGCGGGTTGGCGGGTCATAATACACCGGAGCGGTAAGCAATGCCGGTAATCCTTTACCGGCATCATTTTTCCCTTACTTCCAACCTCGTAATGAGGCCCATTGTGTCCTTCGAACAGTTGCTGACTTTCGCTCAATGCCAAATAACAATAGCAGCCTGTTTTCAGTGATTAAAGCCAGAGACGGGTAGGTTTCGATTTTGTGAAAGAATGGCACAAAAAAACTGCCAAGACCCTGCTTCTGGCAAGTGGTTCAGAAACCCAAGGACAGTTACAAACAGCTATGTAACATATGGTTCGCGACAGGAACGAAAGAACAGTCCAGAAAATAATGTGTTGCTGTTACATCCAGGGATATATCATCTCTGGAAGAACATTTAATCAAAACCCCACCTCTCCCTCATCCAGCACTGTTTCATGGCACAAAGCATACTCCTACTCCTAGTGTGCTATATACTAACCGGCCATCATTACTATGTCCCTGTTCCGCTCTTGATTCATTTGTTTACTAGTTACACCTCTGGCATATATTGCACGGCTCTTACTATAATTCATGCATGCCAGTTCATGCTCCCTTGCACACCTGAAGCAGCCCTCTCTACCATTATGTGAGACAGGGTGACATTGCATGCTCATACTAAATAGGTCTCCAGTGTGTTCATTATCATGTCAAGTTGCCACACGATGCACAAGGTGAACATTTGTACCACGCTTTCTACACCAAAATTCGATTTCAAAATGCCACAAGCTGAAATGGGAACGTAGGTTTGTGAAAAATAATTCTGAAACAGTAAGTTACATTCATGCTCCAACTAGGCCTTGTGCCAATCATTCATGATAGAGCCTATGGGATGAAGGAGGAGCCTGTGGGTGTACCAGTGCTGGAGGAGGGTGTTAAGATGGATTTCTAAACTCTGACATGATGGACAGAAGTTTACACGACCACCCTAGATTTAGTCAAACAGGGAAACTTTCAGGACAAGCCAGACCAATGGTCCCTGTGCAGAAGATCCCTTTCAAGTGTACATGGTATTTGCCAACTTGAGTGTTCCCACCCACCCAGCATCCTTGCGAGCACACGACCACAGTCGCGAACAGCCATTGAAAGGGGGCAATACTGGAGGGGGGATGGATGGGGATGAGGTGAGCACAAAAGGGCACCAAACATGTTAAGACCCTCATAGATGATTGGGTGTGTTCTTGACTCACTGAAAAATTCAAACAAGTATTCAAATATGCTCATTTGTATTTTATTTAGTTTGGTGGCAATGGCATAAACAAACTACAAATTGTATACTTGAGGTTGCAGCACATTGTGTGAAAATCCCCTGTACTGTCCGCTGTCACTGGGGAATTTGGCGCGAATGGCTCGATAGACACAGGCTTGTATTACTCTTCGAACGTGGAATCCAAGCCTCCCATGAAGCCATCATGTAAACGAAAGGTAGGCCACCAGCCTGTACCACCTGTGAAAGAGAAACATACATATTGTAATTGAATTAACCAGACAAGTGTACCACCTTACTTGAAAATGTATCCTAAATAAGATGGCATAGTTGCCCTCAGAAAAGTAACTTTCTGGAAACATGGACTTGGCTTTGAAGTATCAACACATTACAAAAATGAACATCCATGCAAACTGGAACAGTTTGGCCAATAGAGAAATATAGTTTTTTAGTCGAAAGTGAAAGACACGTAAGAGATGAACACTCTGATTTGCAATATGTGCGAGAAATGTATACGATTTTCAAACTAAATTCATTTGTCAGTGATCGATCAAAGTTACTACAATGTAGGAGAACAACATGAAATGTTAGTCAAAATGACACCATATCTATAGTATACTTACTCGCTACTTGGATTGCGAGGGCAAATTGTTGTGCAATGTTTGTGCATAAGCACCATCATAATCCTCAACGTGGGACCTTGTGAGGCAGACTTCACGAAAGGCATACAGGTCGGCAACGCATAGCAGTGGTGTGTCTTCTTCTACTATGTAGGACAAGCATCCAGAGTTTTCTTGGCAGCAGCAGTTCTCCACCACAGTTAGCATGACTTTGCAACGATTGCAGGTACACCAGGTGGAAACGTATTCCATGCGACTAGGCTCAGGCTCGATTATTCATCTTCCCAACTGTAGTCCGATTCCCCATTGTTTCGGCTTCTTTCTCTTTCTCTTTCAATTATTTCCTTTTCAGAATATTCTGGCTCATACTGGTAGGGCTGTATTGTTGCCACAGTTCCTGAAAATTGAATAAGTATAAAATCCACAGTCAGATAAAAACAGCTACACAAACATTCTTCGAATGTGCTCAAAAACACGTATCAGAACCAATTAAAAATAATTAGCCTTCAGGTAACAATATCCAAATAGAAACACATGTACAAACCTGAGCCAAAACATCCAAAATATAATATGATCACTGCACCAAAATAGAACCGGCTGTAGTCACATGTATAGAGACGCAGTAGCGATAGTCGTGGCTGCACCCACCAAAAATTCACGGCGTGCCATTTGCAGGGCTGTACCCATGGCTATCCTCTGGTTGATACCCACAGCTATCAAAGACCCCAACATGTGATTGGTGCATTCGTTCCTGTGGCTAGGGCACGACAGTTATAGCCCCGGCTGCACTCGCCAAAAAAACAAAACATGCCATTTGCCCGCTCGTACCCACGGCTATCAAAGACTGCAACATGTGATTGGTGCGTTCATACCCGTGGCTAGGGTACAACAGTTATACTCCTGACTGCACCTGCCAAGAAAACACAACATGCCATTTGCCCGCTCATACCCATGGCTATCAAAGACCGCAACATACATTGGTGCATTCATACCCACGCCTAGGGCATGCCAGTTATACCCTCGTCTGCACCCGCCAAAAATACATGATATGCCATTTGCCTGCTCGTACCCACGGCTGTAGCTTGTACCATGGTCGGTACCTGCGGCTGCAATATGCCTGACAGGGTACTATGTTTCGTTGGCTGCTACAGCAGCCGTGGCTATTTTAAAAAAGGACAACAAACACATTTTCCTTTTCCAATATACTTTAAAAGTTCTCTGGGTGGCTCTTCAAAGAGCCGTTTGGTTCTTCTACCAACACATCACCAAAATGTTCAATCAGAGAAATGCTCTTCACCTCTATGATGATTCAAAACATTTTGAAAAACGTGTCTGTGCTTTTCCAATAGATGATTAATTAATTTTCTTTTTCCAAAGAAAAAAACCTGTGCTCCCTGTAAAAAATATTTCTCCACAATCGCAGCAAATACCTCTCATTTCAAACACTCCATCTACTATGCTATTATAAAAATAAAATAAAAAACTTGTAAGCCAATGCTTGGAGAACTCATCACCTATGTCCTCAACATCACTACTAACCCCATTCCCAAAACATCTTCCACAATCTTCTGCACAAAGAGATTCCTTTCCTTCTGGAATTGGCTCCATGTTTCATATATCAAATACAACAATACATATACCCCATAAACAGCACTGTTTCCTAAGGGTGCACCTCACCTATCTACAATTTTATTGGCATATATAAACATCACTCAAAATAAATACATTCTCTCAAAGGTTCTATACAATTCCACAGCATCTGAGGTACTTCAAATCCTATTGGCAGCCACCCACCACGCAAACAATGAATAACCAATCACAAAGCAAACACAAACATTCCACCTTCTCTCCTTGTTAATCTTGCTCCATTCCAAATTCTAACTCTAAACTGACAAGACATATTTCTCCATACCACTATAACAATGGAACAATACATGGAATGGCTGAAGAATTACCCTACAGAAGAAGAGATTAGAAAAGAAGACGCTCAAAACAATGCTCCAGAACAAGATACACCACAATCAGGATTTTGTAAGTACATTCTATATATTCATGTAAAATGTGACTAACAATTACATTTAAATTAACAAATAGCAGTCACCAAACATATATAATGCATCTACATATTGGCAAACTATTAAATGTGTTTACAACCAACCCACATATTTTGAAAGCGTATTATATCTACAATAGTTTAAAAATATTTGAAATAGTTTCAAACAGATGAAGAAGTGATTCAAGTGTCTATGAATATTGACAAAGGAAGCATCACAACAATAACCCACCAATCCGATTATGGACTCCTTGATAGAATTAAAAGAAATAATGATGAATATACAGAAAGACATGCAAGCAATGAAACAGGACATTGAACAATTAGAACTAATCATGGAGGGTAAAAATGCAGAAAATGTGGCTACAGAACAAGATATATCATGTACTATAACTAAAACTGAAAGAACACCAACAACCACATCCCCTCCCAAATAAACTTGTTTTCAACAAACTGTGTTTGAATATTTATTTACCCCTTTCAATTATATGCATATATGCATTATTATTGATTAAAAAGTAGTTCAAATGTTACACTAACTGTGTGCAAAAACTACACTTAAGCCATATTAAAAACAAATCCAAATTTAATTTAATAAAAACATCTGGTTGTTGCTGCGGTTGCCCGCATCTCCAAATGTCGCTGCATTCTAACAGCGGCTATACATCTGTGTTTAAAAAAAAATATTATATCCTTCTATCTGAAAAAAAGAAAACAGAATCAGTTCAATGATTAACACAATTTAATAAACACAATTCAATACACACATGTTTATGACCCTCATATTAAATATGCAGTGCATCACATGCACTATACAACAGATACATTAGTGCATAGTACACTGTTGCTCTCTTTGCACATACTAATCATTGGGTCATTAGGAAAACAAATCCAACCTAGATCGGATTAAAAATAGCATACAACATTATAAAAAACTACAAGAAAGCACCACTACAAAAAACAAACAGGGATATATATAAACTTGTTGAAAGTAAACAAAGAACATTATGCTGGTAGAATGCAGAACACATTATGAGAAGGTTAAGAAAACTTGGAGAACAAGAAAAAATAGGGTAGGATTAGCAAACTTGGGGAACAAGAGGAAATAGGGTAGGATAAATAAACTTGGTGAACAAGTCATCAAACAAATATTGTTTATCAAACTACTTTTTTGGCAGCATTGCCTTTTTCATGTTGTCATTTTCATTTTTTTATATTTTGCTCCGTACTAAAACATTCGGACATGTCTGAACATGAGAGCAGAAGTACTGACAACGTCATCATTTGGACCAACAATCCACATGAATGAAAAAAGCAGTAGACCCCTAAAGCTTCTTCAAAGTCAAGGAACACTGTACAAAAAAAGAGACAGAGGAGAAACTCTTCACCTTCTACAATAGAATTCTTTGCCGTGGACTTTCTAATGTTCCATCACAAAGACTAGGAACATCAATGCTGATTAATCCATCATAAAAGAAAAATGCATGGATCCGATTCCTTACATAGACGGAGGTCAGCACCACCATCAGCACCTCCATCCACTAATGCGACAACCTCAACAGTGGTATCAAATGCACAGACTCCTATTTTACCGACTCCCTCTCTTTCCATGATGGAAATCATGTGTAAACAATGTAAAATAATTAGAAAGGCTAGAAAGGTCACTAAGAAAGCTTTCCATACATCTTCTGCTTCCATCTCCAGCAGTCCCACTTTCTTATGAATATAGGTTAACCTTTCACAGGAGTTCTCTGTACAACATCTAGTCCAGATCCACTGGGATGATGATAACAATGAAGCTACAAGAAAATAAAAATATATGCACACTACAAAATGAACTGAATTACCTTACAAAACACTTGAAACACCTACAAGTAATGCATAGCTCAAAATACATTAGAAGTACAAGAGGTACAATCAAAGAAACCATCAGCCTTAATGACCAACACAAAAGTTACATGTGCACATTTTTCAAACTTAAAAAATACAGTAAAAAATACATGCCACTCAAACACAGAAAATGAAAAAAATAATAATGAACACTATCTGATAGCAATTTTCACTACAGCTAACACACACACCACTGCAAATAATCCTTCAAATCGGTAAATACAGAGCAACACTTACTTTCACATCAACCACACTCCTGCCATGTGCACATGTCAGAGTTCAGGAATCAAAAGGACAAAATGCAGAAATGGTGGCTTTTATACTTTCCAAAACAAACACCAAAAAAGAGCACTATATACCTATAAAACTACTAACATGGCTGACACATTTTCAGCACAACCTATGACTAACCCCTACACAAATGCAAAGATAACAACAACCGATAACAAACAGTGAAACTGACCCAAACCCACCTAGCATTTGTCATAGCCGTGGCTATTCGACACGGATACAGATCTTGATTTGTACCCACGGCTACACGCACATTTTCCAGCAAGCTCCAAATCAAAGTAAATTGTCTTTCAAAACTTCAAATCAAATAAGTACATACAATAGCACACACAAATAAAATTATGTACTGTATCATGCACATGAACATACGATTATTGCACAGAAAATGTACATTTATAGACAAGTCTTTAAATATACCCAAGCCTCCATCTACTACAAATGAAACAGAGGATAGTATTGATGCGCCTATGCACGTGCTTTGTATAGATGCACTACACAAGATCCCTCCTACATGCCTGCTGGTAGCTGTGGCTATTCACAAAAATCTTGAATTCAAAATTCCATTTCCACTGCAACAAACTCCAAAAACTGTCCCCAACATATCTACCAGCCACCCTCCACTCCTCATAGTCCTCCTCCATTCACCTAGATCTCTTATAATCCCACAAAACACTCAATAGACATAAGATGCCACCCCACCCAAAATTCTGGGTAGTCACGGCTACCACATGTCCACAAATGCACAGCGTCTAACTTGCTCTAATATAGCCATGGCTACAATGGGGGAGGTGTAGCACCATAGACCAATTAGAAAGTACAATACACACACATCATAGATACCCTGCTCATACAAACTACTAGAAATAATTTTCCTGGAAACAGATAAATACTGCAGATACAATGGCTGGTTTGAAAACTGTGTGGCTGTTTGGAGAAAGTTGGCTGTTTTGGTTGCTGGGTTTTTATGAGTAACTAAAAATTAACATGGACCTAGGTCTGAGAGATTTTACCATTAAATGGTTTTGATTGCGGGGAATGCGTTGGTTCCAGGCTTTTCCAAAATGGTTAAGTCTGACAAGTACAGGGAACCCAGACATCATACTAATTTGTGGTGGAAACAATGATTTGGGGAATGTATGAGGGGTGACCCTTACTTTAATGATGAAACAAGACATGGCAAAACTAATGGAACTATTTCCTCACACCATCTTTATCTATTTCAATCTCACTCAGAGGCAAAAATGGAGATGGACCACCAGATTTAATGGTAAAATTAAGAGATCCCAGAGAAATGTTAATAAAGCATTTCACCATTCATGACAACCACAACCACTTATGAATTGCAAACAACACACAGTTCTACATGGCTAATGTCTATAGACATGGCAGAGTACACCTAACCAATGAAGGAAATGCAGTGTTCCTTGATGACATCAAAACAGTAATCCTGATGTGCTAAAGTTCTACACTTAGTGTACCTCAAAACAGTCCTTTTAAGGACTACTCATCATACAAAAATAATAAATTATAACCCAAAAACATTTTTAATCATACCTGCGACTACAGTTCATTGACTTGTACTGTAGCCGCAGCTACAAAAAGTCAGTTAAATGGGGGACTGACTTCAAGTTTCATAGTACAGTCCAACTTAAATGATGAATACAGAACAACACTACTGATGTACTTATGTCAAGTAACTGCAAAATAAGAATCATGAAAACAATACATAACAGCAAACATTGCACACCCACACAACATAATACCATAAGTGAAAATACACAACCTCAAAAACATCGTATGGCACATCTAAAACTAGACTTCAATTTCTCCTTTTTATATTGATTTTGTTAAACATTTTCTCCTATCTTTCTCCAAAGTCTCACACAGTCAAAAGTCTGAAACTACTCATCCAACGTAAAAAAAGACTCTCTAATACCTACCAGGTCCCTGACCATGGACTTTGCACATGGACAGTGATTTTTCACCCCCAGCATCACTATACCTAAACAAAGTACTTTAAAAAATATATAAAATACTGGCATATATATATAGCCGCGACTACCATATTACACATACCCTCAGCTATCTGTAGTCTTTTGTAGCCTCGGAAATAGGCGTGAATATCGGCAAAACACCCAGAAAAAAATGCTTTCTTCCCCTCCTGCACCTCACCATGTGCCCCCCCCATCAGTGTCAGCTCCCTCCACTCCATGGATGGCCTCTGCACCTCTCCTGCCCTCTCCCTTTCACCCCATTCACCCCAGAGCACATACTGCTTCTGTGACGCAGTTTGCTTGCAGATGTCGGCTACTCACGGGTAAAACTGAGGTTACAGAAAGCTTTGTGTTGCAAACTCGGTCCCTGGACCCTGTCCAACTCCCAAATTTCACTCAGTGCTTTCTAGCCATCCCCCCACCTCTACCCTGATGGCATTTGTATTTTGTTTTACCCGGAAATAGCTTTTTACTGCATTTTATTCCCCATAACCTCGGCTACAGCATGTTTATCTCTCGCATCGAGAGAAAAACAAGATGGCAGTAATTTCATTTCATTTCTGAGAACCATGATCCTACAATGCACCATGGGAGATATAACTATAATTTTTGGAAAAGGGGACACCCCTTCTATGTCACATTTTACAATAACCACAACATGTAATAACCTGAAACCATGCATGGGTCGTGAGTCAACGCTTCGTGCCCAAGTTGCTTTGGGCCTGGTCCAAATCTGTCCAGCAGTTTGAGCTGTGCACTTTGGCAATAATTTACCTTTTTTGTCTATGGTCATATGTTTGGAAAAAAAATCTTTTTGGACGCTTACTAACTTTTTGATTTTTTAACAAATCTTTAAGAAACTTTGCAGTCTTGGGGGTTACAGACTTTTGATCACTTTCGAAATGTAAGCCAAATCCTTTACTCGAATAAAAGGTTATTAACAATATAATTTTGAGGGGACCCTATGTGTCTCTGACTCACCTTAACTATAGGGTGGTTGTTGCCGCCCTATAATTTGTGTGTGTTCTGTGGCCTAAACAAAGCATGACCTCTGGTGCTTCATTTGCCTATGCATGAAGCCTTTTGCTAACTGAAGCTGCTTGCCTTGTCACAGTGCATTTTATTTTACAGTTCATTTCACAGCTTATATTTTCATGTAGGTTTGGGACATTGGATAAATGTGCCTATATTCTCACACTCCTCTACATTCACCCCTTTCATCCCTTGATGGATGAATGTTTCTCTCGTTTCTCCTTCACAGCTTTCATCCTCTTCTTCTGGCCACTCATAGACAATCTTGGGTATCCATATTTTCTATACGTCTCTTAGATCCCCTCCTTACATGATGCAATCACAAGGAAGTGCAGTGCAAATAGCCGTGGGGCCACTTTAAGTGGTATCAATGTAACACTCTGTGTAATTGGTAGGGTCGCTGGGTTGGGACCAAAGGACATTGTCAGGGTAACTATGAATATGTGTGGGGACCTGCTCCTGTGTTTTCCTACCTCTGGTCGCACATCTAAATGACTGTTTTCATTTTTCCACAGAGGAGTGGCAGTAGCTGCCATTACTGCAAAGAAATAGTTTTTATTGTTACGGGACACACAACAGGTGATAATTAATTGATATATGTAGCAGAATAATACCAAGAGGATGAGGATAGGAAGCAATATTTGACAAAAGTTAGTCAGCCAGTGGGGCATCCACGATGTAAGCAGCGTTAATCAGTCGTCTTGGTTAGCCATTCCTTCTTCCTTTGCCATGTCCTTTGTCAATTGGGCCATCTGCTTGACAGCTACTGTAAGGCATTGTTGGGAGGGTTGTAGGTGCAGCAGGTGCTGCCAATCATCCTGCAGATCCCCCCCATAACTGTGAGTAGGTCGAGCACCATGTGATTTTGGAGTGCTAAGAGCCTAAGTGATCAGAGTTCCTTGTATATGGGATTAAGTCCATGTCCAGATACATTTGAGTGCACCATCAAGTTCCAGTGGTGCAATTGTACCCATTTGGAATTTGTGGCTACTTTTAGTACTGGTGCAAGTAATGAGGTAAAAAAGACCTCATTTTTTGTGAAAAAGCAGTACTGGGGTGGCATCTTTTCCAGTCCGTCATCAGCTTCCCTTTAGAAGTAACCACTCTTTTTCTTTCTATGCACCCTAAGTCATTCCAAGTGTGCTACCTTCATTGGGGGCAGTTGAGGGAACCGGGACCCCTTCCTGGGCATTTTCGCATGTTTTTCAGCGATGACCATCATGGGTGCGGGCAGGGTAGCAAGGCCCCTCTCAGAAGGTGGCACATTGTAGTAGGCCTTTGTCCCATCCTGCCAGACTAGGTCCATTGCCGTAGAGGTGCCATCGTTCAATGCTGGCATCTGGTTGCAGTTTGAGTTGACACCAACTGGCATGCTGCCTTTGCCTTTGAAACAAAATGAAGATCGAGTGAGTTTCTGTACTTTTACAGGTTGTTCATTTTGATGCAGACTTGTCAGTTTGTTTGCGTGCAATGCCCATATATCTCTGCATAGTTCATGTGTTCGCTTTACTCATCTTCTGTAAATCCCACTAGTCCCTCACCGTTAAATACTGCTTGCCTTCTTATTCCAGAATGTTGCTCCTTTTATTAACATTAGTGGTTTTTCTGGACACCGTGCATCGTTTCGCTTTCCCATCTTTTCACATTCTCCTGCTGATCTTTTGTCCATTCTAACCTACACTGTGTGTCCCTGAAACTGGCCTTGGAATTTGCAGGTTACTAAATATGCTAAGCACTGTGCCTCTTAAGTCGGCACTTCCTGCGATAAGAACAGTCTGTGGGTGCTAACCGAATGTGGGATAAACCCACAAATATACCACAATTGATTTACTTGGGCCCTACCAATCTCTTTCATAAGGTTATATCTAAGGCTTCCGGTTTTTTGGTATTTATTTTTCTGCCATTTCCGTCTGTATGTATGCATATTTATATTTGGACCTTTTTTTGTATTTATCCACATTTATTTTTTGTCATACGCAAAGATAATTGACAACCAGTATTTTTCTCTATTTATTCTAATAAAATCTGCATTTATTAAATCACACATGCAGCCATATAGCAAAGAAATTCTAATACAATTGTTATACAACTTTTACACTCTCCATGCTGCCAATCTGCAATGTGATTGGCCTGCAATGTATGAGTGACAACATAGAGAGCCAGACAGAAAGACATGTTTTTCAATCTTTTTCAATTTGTATAAATAAATACAGACAGAAAGCAGATTGATTTTCGTCTGCATTAATGTGTAAAAATCAGTAAAAATCAGTAAAAACAGAAAACTGGAAGCCATAGTTATACCACGTAGATGTGCCATCTGAGTGATGTTCATCTATTGCTCCACTTGCTTCTGTGTTTACTTGTCTTCTATGTCTAATCAAAACATTATTCCTAAATGCAAATACATTTTCTATTTGTATACCATTTTGCTTAGTACCTCTCTGTATAACGTTAGAGAGAGAAAAATAAACAACATATCCCTATCAACATATTTTTCAAATTGTACGACTATCTTCTTGAGCATTCTCCATATCAACTGTAGCACGTGCCCTGCTATGCCTGAAGGGCTTCAGCTTCATCTTATGTTTGTTTTTAAAGTCAGTGAATGTACTCAGCTTTCATGTTTTTTTCCATTGTCGAAGACCGTAGTTCATCAGAGTTGAGGTGCTATGCTTGGGTCCTTTTGCAGGTCAAACAGGTGTACCCACGCACCACGATTTCTGAGCTTTGCTGCCATTGGGGTGGTGAACTCACTTCGTGTCGTCCAGGAAACTTGGGTTCACACCATTTGCACAGGTGCTGTCTTGCGTAGACTTTGTCTCCATGCTGTAGCTGAAGAGGTACCTCTGTTGTGATGCCTCGTTGATCTGGCGGGGCCCTTTTCTCTGTGATGCTGTTTATCTGTGAAGAGATTAACTTTGCACAGGTTGACATGTTCCGGAGATACACATGGAATTCTTCTCCTAGTCTGCACTATGTTGCACATCTGACACTGTTTGTGAAGGAACTGCTGGGGTAAACATTCTCATGCCTGTCAGCACCTCATGGGGTGTGATATGGTGGTCTTTGCTGGGCTGATTTTGTGAGATAAATAGGGCCAGGCGAAGGCAGTGCAACCAGCTCCTTTTGAGAGTGTTGCATAATTTGGCCAATTTTTATTTCAGAAGGCAGTTTAATCTCTCTACCACCCTGTTTGCATGTAGTTGGAAGGTAGTACACAACTTGTGCCTAATTCCTAACAATCAGGTAGACTCTGCTAGGAACTCATTCACAAAGTGGGCACCATTGTCTGACCTCGATGTCTCATAGATATCCCAACTACGGAACATTTCTCTTACTAAGAACGTTGCAGCCGCTTTAGCATCCACATTGACACAGGGCTGTGCCTCTATCCTGCTGGAGTATGGGCAAAATACCACTAATGCATACCTGTAAGTGTTGCAACGATTCACCATATCTATGTAGTCTATATGGAGTTCCTTGAAGGGACCTGTGGGGCGAGGCAATGTTCCCTTCAATGTCTTGAGTGTGTGTCCTGGATGAAAGTTGTGAATGTAGTGCAGTTGTCCACAAATTTGTCAACTTGTTCAGCCAGGTTTGGCACAAACCAGTCCTCACTTATGTCAGCAGCAATGTGCTGCTTAGGTGCACGATTTGGGTAATGGAGCTGCTATAGTGCAATGTTTAATAACTCTATGGGCGTGACTACTTTACCTATACTGTTTTGTCTCCACACATTGCCAGTGGGTGATAATGTGCACCCTTTCTTTACCTATAAATATTGTTCCTCTGCTGGGGTTCTTTCCTGAAATTCGATTATATGTTCCTTTGATAATGCACTGCATGCTTCTGGTAACCCTCTCTGTTGGGTTGTGGTAACAGGTATTTTGCTTTCTTCCAGAAAGGGTGTGTAAGCTGTCTGTTTTGCAGCTGCGTCTGCAGCTGCATTTCATCATGACACTAAGTCTGTTCCTTTGGAGTGCGCTGTGCACTGTACAATGGCTACATATACTGGGCCTTTCAGTGCTTCCATTTGTTCTGCTAGAAAAAGTGCATGCTTGACTGGGGACCCATCTGCTCGTCTACATACCCTTCTCTTCCATCTCGATGATCCTTAGTGTACTGTAGAAGTCATGTATGCAGAGTCAGTGTATATGGTAACATCTTCATATGCTGACATTTCTAATGCTTCAATGAATGAAATTAGGTCTGCTGCTTGTGCTAAATAATGTGAGGGCAATCTCTGCTGAATGACTATCTGAAACTCTTCTTCTTGGTCCTTCATGTACCACACTTCTGCTGCACCTGTGTGCCTTTGGCCACTTAACTGGTCTAGGTTTAGTGAGCCATCGACATATAGTACTTTTCCTGTGTCAAGGGAGTCTTCAGTGATCCTGCCAAACTCACCTGATTCTCCCTTATGCACTGCACAATCATGGACTTTACCTTGTAGTCCAACTGGCTTGGCAATGTAAGTTACTGAGTTAACTGTGTGGCATAACACTATGGTGATAGCTGGATGTTTCATAATTACCACGTACCCACTTACTCTGTGTTTGGTGTGTGTAGACTTGTTTCTCCCAAGTATGGAAAAGACTGCATGCTCAACGTGCAAAGTGAGTGGACACCCTATAACAATTGTGGTTGACTTATCTACTGGAAAAGAGGTTGCTGATAATACTTGTATTGAAACAAAAAGATGGGTATCCCCTTCAACGTGGACCTGGGGAGCATACGTAATCAAGAAACCAAGAACAGTGGTCACACAGGCAAATGATTAATAAGAAAAATGTGCAAATAGTATCGACTTCAATATGCGAACCGAGGGGATAAGCTTGGTCAGTAAGGAATTACATATTCATGTTTTATTGATAAAGTACATACAATAGTATAAAATATAATGAGCACATTATTTACCAAAAACTAGTACAAAATGTTATAAAAAGACATACAGATTTATTACTGCATCAAGTAGAAATATTTAGTCTAAATGAGGAGAGAATGACAATGTTGAACAGCATATGGTGCTAACTCAACCTAATTACATATAACCCTGCTGCAGTCGGGGCTAGTGGCTGTATTTCTCTCAAATGATGGATATCATGCTATCTAAATCGATAAAAGTAATGACAAAGCAATGTGAAAATTGTCATAAAGTGCTATGTCAGTGCAAAAAAGCGTTTGGCAACAAGTGCTGAATGTCAAAGTGCTATGTTAGTGCAAAGAGACACACAACAAAAAGTGCTAAGTGTCGACTCCTAGTACCTTGCTTGATTAGATTGTGTACATATCTCAAGGTATCCAGTTATTCTGTAGTTTCGACAAATCCTCATATCTAGTTCAAACCAATCAAACAAGAGAGAAAATAACTGATATTCGTCTTCATCAGGACACAATTACCACAAGCTAAATGTTAAACAATGAATGTACAAAAACATATGTAAAGATCGCTTCACATCTAAGCTTGTTAATTTCTAGTTGATGATAAGGAATTCTTCATCTCAAATAATTTTTCCGCCCACTTGTTCACTTGTTACATCCAGTGAAGGTCCTGAATCCAACCGCCATGGCAATATGGCAGATACTGGACAAATTATTCTACATTAATATGATGTAAACACTTGTCCAATCTTGATGCCAGTGACCATCAACTAGTGCTGTCAGTGGGATATATGGACGTCAATCTTCCATTGAAAAGGCCCTTAGTGAAAGGCCTTAAGTTCAAAATGAGTTTGATTACTCAAAGTATAACTAAGGGCTTAGGATTTCCTCCAGACAGAAATGAAAAGAGAGATGGCGCTAGCACTTAGAAATCAAGGACAGGGTGCACAGAGAATTCTAATAGTTTTAACAAGTTACCAGAGTATAAATAGGATTGTTTACAGAGTGTAATACAGACAAAAGGGTCAAGATGGGGAGTCTATGTGTTTCTCTGTGATGGGGAGATACTCACTTTCCACGCTTAGGAATTATCGAACAGCCAACTGGGTCTGGTCACCACATGGAGGGCGCGCCTTAAAGCAAACAGCTGGGCAATTCTGGTCACCGGATGGTCACCGGATGCAAGGACAGTTGGATGGCAGGGTTGCAGAGGGCATGCAGTTAGTGGGCAACAAGCCAGTCTGATTTCAGGAGCAAAAGGTACAACAGCTTTTCCCTTTTTTTATGGGATTTTAGTGGTTCTTTTCTGGATCAATGGCCTTGCTGGGACAGGATCAGCAATGCTTTGGCCTTGCTGTAATAGGGCCAGCAATGCTTTGGCCTTGTAGTGAAATCTGGAGTCAGCAAGATGAATGGAGCAGATCAGGAACGCAGCCGCAGGAAATTCAGGAGAGAGTCTCTGGTGTCAAGTCAGGGACTCTTATTTATAATGCATAGTGATGTCATAGAAGTATATGGTAGGGCAGGCTTAGCTAAGCACGCCTCTAAACCACTAGATAGGACAACCAATGTTGGTTACTTCCTCTAGGAGGTAACTCCGTTTATGAGGTCGCATTTTATGACATAAAAATACTTCCCACAGACTTTTTTGCCAAAAATCAACCTGAACATAATTTACACATTTGTACAGTTGTGGCATTTTAACCAATTACATAGGCAGATTATATATTTTGTGTAGAGCATAGCTGTCCAATCCTCCAGTTTGTGAGACATTGTTTTTAATATTTTTAGTAATTTTTAGTATGAAAGATTTGGCCTAGAATTCTATAACTTTATACATGGGTGTGGATTATCATAAGGGATGTAAGTATTAAAATTTACAATGGCATCATGGATACTTTCCTTATAATACCCAATTCTCTGCCATTTCTATTCCCCAGGTGTCAGTGAAGTCTATGACATCTTAAATTAAAGCCCATAAAATCACATTTAAACTGTTAACTTTTCACAGTTCTTCAAAGTCCTGTGGCAAAGATAAAATTCTTGTGTGTTTGTTTGTTTGTTTGTTTGTTTGTTTGTTTTATTTATATAGCGCGCCTGACCCATGGGTATCTGGGCTCTAGTAAAAGGATGATGGTTACATGGCAAGCATTTTTACAGTTTTTTACAATAACGGTTACATGGTATATTTTCTGCAAGTGAAATATAATTTATATAGTGAAAAATAAAGTTTTAACGTACCTATAACAAGACAATATGCTAGGGTAAGTGGACGGCCAAAGGTAAGAACAGTGAGAAAGTGGGGTAGAGAGGTGAAGTTAGTTTTTGTTAAGTAGCCATGTGATAATGTGACTTCAGAATGAATCAAAATGCTTGTTTAGTGTTGATATTCTGTGGGAGTGAGTTCCATAGATGTGCCGCTATAACCGGGAATCTGGTACTGCTAGCTCTCTCAAGATTATACCTGGGAACCACTAGACAGGAGGTATTGGATGATCTTGTGATTCTAGGTGATGGTTTCCAGGTGAATTTGTCGGTGAGATATGGTGGGGCTTGGTGGTTGAGCGCTTTTTGAGTGAGGCAGATGGCCTTTAGGTCGATTTTCTCTTTTATGGCAAGCCAATTGTGGTGCTTTCTTGTGGGTGAAATATGTTCTCTTCTAGAGATGTTTCATGCTGCTCTAAGCGCATTATTTTGCAGGATCTGCAATTTGTTAGTTATAGATTTGTTAGCGCAGAGGTATAGGCCATTACATTAGTCCAATTTCGATTGTATGAGAGCTCTGGCCAGTGTAAAGCAGCTGTTCGGTGACAGTATGGTCTACATGCCCTGATCTGCTTGCTGGTATAGGCGGTGGCGGAGGCGGTCATGTTTACCTGTTTAGTTAGGTTAGAGTGGGCATCGAGATAAAAACCTAAGGTTTTTACGTGTTTGGTGACATGTATATTGTTCCCATCAATAGTAAAGTTGGTGTAGTTAGTGCTCAATTTTAGGAGGTTGTTGGGAGAGCCAACTAAGTGTAACTCAGTCTTATCATCATTCAGGCAAAGGCCATGTGTGGCCATCCATGCCTGAATGATGGTGCAGACTTCACTAATCCGGCCAACGTCAGTAGCGTATGTTCCTGATAGAGCTAGGAGTATCTGGGTGTCGTCTGCATAATTCGTGTAGGTGGCACCCAGCCGGTCCAATTTGTCGAATAGTGGCTTTGTAAATATGTTGTTCAAAGTGGGTGATACGCAGGATCCTTGGGGGACTCCGCAAGTGATAGGGGTTGTGTCAGCTTCTGCCCTGGGTGAAAAGACATGCATTGTTCTTTTCGCAAGGAAAGATTGTATCCAGGTGACTACAGAGACGGAAAAGTGAGCTGCCGATGATAGGTGATTGCATAGTATATTATGGTCTACCAGATCAAAGGCAGCTGATAGGTCAAGGAGGAGTAGGATAGCAACTTTGCCTTTGTCTTTTAGTTCGTCGATCTGGCTTTTGAGGTCAACAAGGGCAGTTTCCGTTCCAGGCTGAGGTCTGAAGGCAGATTGACGGGTTCCAAGTAGTTGGTTAGATTCTAGATAGTCTTGAATTTTTAAATATGCAACTCTATCTAAGATTTTCAGTAAGAAAGGGACTGTCGTGATCGGTCTATAATTGGTAGGTATAGCCGGATCTAATGTTTGTTTTTTCAATAGACGGAGAACCCAGGATTGTTTCAGTTTAGTTGGGACGGTGTTGCTGGCGAACGAGGTGTTTATAAGATTAGTGATAAAAGGGGCTAGATCCCTAGCTGCATCTTTTATAATCTGAGCGGGGCAGCTGTCACCTTTACAGTTAGAAGGTTTTAGAGATGCTATCATTTTTTGGACTTCCGGTATGGCGACCTTCCTGAATTTGAATTCTGATTTGAGGCATGCAGTGGAAGGTGGCATAGGTGTGGTAGGGTTGCCAGTGGTGAGTTGGGTTCTTTTATTGTCTATTGTAGTTTGGAGCCCGATGATTTTTTTGGCGAGGGCATTTAGTATGCTGGTGCACCATGTATCCTTGGTGCAAGTGTCTGCTGGTGGGTTAGGGTTTTCTAGCTCTTTTAGGATGTTAAATAATTCTTTGGTACTTGATGCTGGTGGGCTTATTCTGTTATTAAAGGTTTCTTTTTTTGTGCAGATTATCTCATTTTTGTAGGTGGCAGTGATAATGCTTAAGTTGATTTTATTTTCAAGGGAGGGGGAGGATTTCCAAAGAGTTTCTAATTTTTGCTTTTCAGTACGTAGTACTTTAAGTTCAGGAGTGAACCAAGAGTTAAAATGTGCTCTAGGTTTGCATTTGCGTAGTTTTAGTGGGGCAATAGTGTTGATGGCTTTAGTCACAGAATCATTATAAATATCAACTAGTAGGTTAGGGTCATTTGTTGTTTGTTGCCAGTGATGCATTAAGTGCAGGGATTATCAAAGCTATTAAAGTCTCCGCTGTGATATTATGTTTGTTCCTGGTGAGACATGGTGGTGCAATAGTGGGCTTTTTCAGCTCTAAGTTGTTAACATTAAGTTCTATGGAGATGAGGTAATGGTCGGACCACACAATTGGTGTAGAGTCCGTTAGGGTAATGTTGCAATTATGATCTGCTACCCAGTCAAGTGTCCTACCTTTCTCATGTGTAGCTTTGGTACTTATTTGTGTGAAACCTTATTCAACTAGTGCATTAGCTCAAGAAGTCACCTAGGATGATGCTTTGCATCGTGGGTTTTGTAGAGTCAGCTGCTAGTGATATTATGTCTTCTTCAAAGGACCCAGGTGGACCTGGGGGCCTGTAGATAAGGTGGATAGAGATGGTATTTTTAGGCGAGGTTTGAATTTTAGCTGAAAGTAGTTCGCAAGATGCCAGAGAGGTAGAGGTGGCTAGTCTCATGTTGAGGGTGGATTTGAAGATGATAGCTGTTCCTCCTCCTCGAGCATTAGGTCTGTCAGTTCTAATGATAGAATAGTTGTCAAGGACAGCAAGGGTTAGAGACGGACCTGCTGCGTAGTGCAGCCAAGTTTCTGTCACCGCAAGGAAGTCAAAATTGTTGTTCAGTATGATGTCACCAATCTCGTTTGCATGGGAAACAAGGGACCTGGCATTGAGGAGTGCCCCTTTTATAGGCTGCTTCTGTATGCCTTTCTGGGTCAAACTGGAGCTAATAGCAACTGGTCGTTTGGTTGTGCTGGTGAGGGTTTTATTGCTCATAGGCTTGTCATTATTGGGTTCGGTACGTGTTGTGTCGGAGGACTTATGGTTATGTTTGGCTTGTGAGTACAAGTGAGAGGGTAATCTACTACCTAGTCTATTATTACGCTTGTTGTGTCGGTGTTAGTGGTGGGTGTATCTGTTCGTGGATGTGATTCACGTTAGGAATGGTGAGTGGGTATAATGTAGGTAGAAATGAGGTGGGCTTGATTCTGGAGTCCCAATTAGTGGGAGTGAGTGCTGGTGGAAATAGTGTAGGCGGGATCGTACACATTGTAATGTGAGTGGCAATGGAGGAGCTTAGGTCCCAAAGGTGCTCCATGTTGGAATGGTACGGTGGTCTAACATGAGGCCAAATGGTGGTAAGTATGAATGGAAAGATACACAGTAAGCTATTCATGTCACCTAACTAATGTGAGTGTATAAAGTACTGTATCACAGGATCATTCCATTATAGATAAATAGCAATAGGATAGTTTATCTGTTGTATTATGGTGAATATCCAGGACAGTACATTGGCAATGTGGATAGGATCAATACAATGCAATGAGGATGACGTGGTAGTCTGGTGCAGACTTGTGGGCATATCAAGTTTAAACTTGATTTCAGTGCAATAGGGTAAGTAGAATTAGTCTAGTTCAATTAGAGTAAGGGTAGCAGGATAGGCTGGTTCAATCAATAGGCTAGTTCATCACAATATGGAGAAGTAGAATAGGCTAGTACAATAGTAGCTAGTTCAAAACAGTATGGAGAAGCAGAATAGGCTTGTTCAACAGTAGCTAGTTCAAAACAGTATGGGGAAGCAGAATAGACTAGTTAAGCAGAATAGGCTAGTTCAACAGTAGCTAGTTGAACACAGTATGGTGAAGCTGAATAGGCTGAGTCAAACAGTAGGCTAGTTCAAAGACAATGGATGTGTCAAAAATAGGCTAGTGAGAGGACAGTAAGGCTGGCAGTGGGTAATTGGCAAGGTAGGCTGGTCCAGCAGGCAATGTAGTGCTATCTAAAGCAGTGGGGATAGTAGAATATGCAAATCAGGTAAAGCAAATGCAGTACATCTAATAAGCAGGTCTGATGCAAATGGTCACCTGTGCAGAAAGGAATAGAATCAGTGTTCTGTCGTGGTAAGGTTTTACAGGTGGCCTAGGAGTGCAATATAATGTTAGTAGGATGTATAATGCGGCGGATCGTTCACTCATGTAACCATAAATGTTCACATTTAATACTAAGGCACGAAAGGCACGTTGAGGAGTGGGAGCGCTTAATGGTTGGGTCCAGTGCCGTGGCGTGGACCTGTGCATTTATTGTATAGTCACAAGATTTGCAGTTTCAGGGCTGTTGTGACTAATGGTGTGCTTATTTTAAAGGCAGTGAACTCTAAGTCAGCCTTGATAGCGGAGGCCAAGTTATCCGGCAGCTGTAGATAGCTAGACAGTCTGGCAAATGAGTTGCTTGTGTTGAGTAACGCTAGTTAATGCGGCAGACTGTTAAGAGGCAAAGGCATGCCAGTGGGCACGCCTTTGCATGCTCAGATATTCTGCTTCCTCTTACAAGTTTTATTTATAAAATAGTCTTTGGAAACAAATGTTCAGTATTGTTCCCCATGTATGGGCACAGCTTCCAGGCCATCCCCCTAAGTCCAGGGTTTGTCACAGAGTTTTTCTTTCTTTGAAGTTTCTTGTAGAAGTCACAGGGAGGTGTTATTTTTTTTTCACATCTTCTTGTCCCAGAATTTCTATTGTAAGAGGCCCCTGCCCAGACCAAAGTCTGATGAGTATGTGAACTTCCTTTGTCTTGGTCAGTCAAAGTTTTCCAACCTAGCAATTGTCACTTTTGTGTCCTGGAAGTTTATGCTGGCTCCATTTGGGAGAAACCTTAGCTTAGCCAACAGGGAAAAACCTGTTTGGAACTTGCAAAATTCAGCCAGTGCAGTTTAATTCCCTTTTTTTATATTATTTTGTCCTGGATCAAAACAAACCTGTAGGATAAAACATCCCCTATATATTCCACAGCAACAAACCCCTTTGCATTGCTATGCACAGACAAATGTGTGTTCTACATGGTACTTTTTAAAACAGGCATTTTGTTTTCTGGTTTGCACAAGCCCATTTTGACCCATGGTAAATGTTGCTGGGATTTCTCTTCCATCTGCTTCCTAATATTATTCTATAGCTTAGCCAGCTTCTTTTACACAACAGTCTGTACAAGGCAAAGATCTCCTGAAATTGAGATGTGCACAGAAAGCTAGAATTCCTTTTCAAGCAGTGATTTTTGACATTTTGTAGCAAAAGTTTAAGCGTTTTTCCGTGCAGCTGAAGTGAAGCTTTTGTTGATTTTTCCAGATTTGCCTGGCCCAGCCTGTCATTCAGGGATCATGCACTTTTCTGATGGAGCACAATGTGAATATGGCTAGGCATGACAGGGTATTTTAGATAAAGGTAGTGTGATGAAGAATAGGGGAAAATAGCATCAGAGCGGCATCATTTTAAAGGTGAAATATTCCCTTTTTCAATAGGAACTTTGGGCTTGCAGCGAAGAACTGCTGCATTTTCACTGCATTTCTTTAAGACAAACAAGAACACACCCTAGTAGCCATTCTCTCAGTGCTTCCTGTTCCATCTTGCCCAATGGCACTTGGCAAAACAGTGCAGCCCTGCTTTTGTTGCTGCAAACGCAGTTTTGGTGTGAGGCAATGGTGCTCACAGGAACCAGCGCAGCCATTTTGCTGTTTCTGCTGAAATGCAGCTTGATGATATGGGGAAGTACCGCTGAGTGGGTAAATATATCCCACTATCCCACGCCAGTGTATTGGAATCTCTTTCCGCAATATGAAAACCTCTGTCAGTATTGAGATGTCAGATGCAATGGTATGTTAAAGAATGCATTTTTAAGGTCTACTATAGAGAAGTAGACTGCATTCACGAGTATGTTGGAGAATATTAATGCAGGATTTGGTACTAGCAGATATTTTGCTTCCTCGATGTCATCTAGAGGGTAAAGATCCTGGCTAAATGTCCATGATTCCCCCTTTGCTTTCTTCAATAGGTATATAGCTGTGTTGCAAGGCGACTCTGAAGGCATGATGATGCCTTGTTCAAGCAATGCTTTTATTGTGTCATAAATTCTCTCATCTGCTTCTTTGGACTGTGGGTATTACTTTACACTAGGGAATATGAAACGTGGTTGAGTTTGATTTTAACTGCCCCTATGCTGGTCAGTCACCCTACGTCATATGGGTTGCGTGTCCATAGTCGGCTAGGCACCTGTGCTAAGTCTTCATGTGCTTGGGTTGGTGGTGTAGTTGCTGTCATTACTGTCTGTGGGACTTCCCTGTGCTGTATTAACAAATTACAAGGTATGCCTATTTCAAAAACCACTTCTCCATCTGTGTCCAAATTTGCAAATAGCTGTTCATCAGTAATATCTTTCAGTGGCACTGTGGGGTCTTTGCAAAGTACACTTCTTCATTCCATCCCTTCCCCATCGGTGCCTGTTACAATGACTGTGTCTTTCCTCGTGATTACTTCATCAATGTGCAAGGTGAACATTGTTCTTGGGATTTCCTCATGTTGTACTGCAGGCCTGAATAGGAATTCTGCTGGCAGGTGAAATATTACATTCTGCATTCCTGGTAACCAACCTATCAGAATGGTGACTGCATATATGAATAGTGCCTCATGCAGTGGTAATGCTTGAATTGTGTTGGTGCTGCAAAGTGCCTGTATGACTGTGGCTATTCTGTTATAATGCATGTCTGGTGTAGAACACACAGTTCCTTTGGCAGTGAATGAAACAGATTCACTGGTGTGTCAGTACTGTACAATAGTGGTACGACTATCTCTTGATTCCCTATATGCCTGTGAAAGGAACCCTTACAATTGGCCCAGAGAAGCCTTGATTATCCATGATGTTGTCTGTTAGTTCTGATGTGGCAGAATTGTAATGCCATGCTATGATGTATGATGCTATGCTATGTTATACTGCAATGCTATGCTATTCTATGTAATGTAATGCTATGCTATGGTATGCTAAATTAGGCTGTGCCATATAGTTAGGCCTCAGACCCTCCATGTCACCTCCCTCTGCCTCCCTCAGCACACAGGACATCGGACATGCTCAAACCCCTCCTGTGGCAGATGGCACGTCAGACCTTCTCTTCCGCTTATTCTCTACAAGTATAGCATTAGCCCCATATATGGGAGATAACAGTAGGGTTTCTACGAATGGCGCTTATCCATAATACAACAGAATTATGTTATGCAAGGGTACGTCACAAGATCACAAGTCAGATGTCAACAGTTCTTGCCAAATGTCTGCAATATCATGCCAAGTGACACCCCCCCATTGTGAAAGTGCTATAATATTTTAGTGTTTTCCTATGATATGCTATATAACCTACACTCTTGGGGTCGGCCCTAGAGAGCTCTGTGTGCTGACTGCCTGGACACTTGTCTTTCTGTGTTTTCCTGCTTCTCTGCTGATATTATCTCTGTATGCCATGTATTTGCTATTGTCATGGTGCCTAGTCCCGGAGCACCAGGCCAGGCCCAGCACCCCCGGAAGCAGGCAGCATGCCCTCGGGTAAAAGCCCAGCGGCCCCTTATAGGGGCTCTTTGGACTCAGTCAAGGCGCCTTTGGCGCCAGGCTCATGTTGGACATCAGTCTGGCGCCATAGGCGCCAGGCTCATAAAGGGAGGTGTTTTGTGCACTTACCTGATGCAGACCATGCTGCACGCTTCAGGCCTCCCTGAGACCTGAAAGGGACTATTTTTTCATAGGGACTATTTTTTCACTCGGGCGTGGCCAGGGAAGGATACATACCTAGTTGGGGAAGGATACATACCTGGGACCTCTTTGGAGGCTATTTAAGCCACGCCCAGACAGCAGCTCATGCTTCGCGTTGTTCTGCTTCCTGCAGCTTAACGCTCACCGTGTCTGCTCCTGCTCCTGGACTCCAGCCACGCCCGCCTCGAACCTGGAAGACCTGCAAGGAAGGAAGAGAAGAGAAAGGTGAAAACCAAGGACTATTTCAAACTTCTTACCCGCATCCGGAATCTTCTCGCCAGCATCCCTGAAGAAAGACTTCCATTTAAAAGCATTGCGTTGCTCGCTGCAGCGCCACGCTTCACTCACCTGTCCTCGAGACATCTCCCGGCTCCATCGCGGCTGTCAGCATCGGACACCACATCTCTGCACCTAGGGGAGAGAGGAAGAAACAAAAGGTGAGCAGAAGGAACACAGAAGGAAAGCCTGATTAACAGCCATAATACTTACCGGCTTTTCTTCCACATTTCGGGTCGGCGCCGCCCCGTTGGCAGGTACCGTACCCCGGCCCCTATGGGGAAAGGACAAGAGACATTTCTGGGGAATGATAAGGACATTTAGAGGGATCGCCCTCATCACTACTCACCTCGCCAGTTTAACCCCTCGTCGCATCGCCTTCATTCTGCACCTGAAATAAAGGACAGATCACAGGTTAGAAAGACAACATAAAGGGGGCCTCACTTGAACTTTGAACTTTCATACTTACGGCGCATCGCTCAGGAAAGTCAAGTGGATTTTGCCAGCGCCATTCTGAAAACCAGTGAAGTAACTGGACGAACGCGCGCCCCTGCACCAGAAGCAGGATGGAGAGTTCATCCTTCCAAACCATAAGGTGAGCTTAAACCGGGGTTTGGAGGAAGTTAGAGAGGAACGAAGGGGGGGTTGGGGGAGCTAGCACATTATTCTGCAGACTGTTAATCCCCTTTCTCATCTGCAGAAGGATATTCCTACGGGCCAGGCAAGCATGATTTGGAGGTCCTGTCCAATCGGTGTTCCGGGTCCTGCGCATCACGCTAGAAGAGGCCACAGCAATCCAGACTAGACCAGCGCCCCCGTGGGAACCAGGTGAGCGTTACAGCTATCTAATAGAAGAAGCTTGGTTTTCCCCCTCACTCTGTCTGATCTCCTTATTTGCTGAAAACTAAGGCTGATGCCGAGGGGAGCCCTTGGGAAGTGGTCTGTTCTTGGCCACCACAGATAAAAAACATCCTTCCCTTATACAAGATTGAGTGGTTCCTGTGTCTACCATAAAAGTAAATATGTTGTTCCATATCTACACCCCTACTTTGGTTTCCCTGTCTGCATTTGGAGTGATTGAGAGAACTGGGCACATCAAGGCTTGCCAAGGGCTGTCCTATTGTGTATAAATGTTGTTTCGTGGAAGAGGGAAATCATTGTTGCTTATGTCGCTTGCTCCTGTGTAGTGTGTAAGTACTCCCTGTGATAGGGCATTCTTTTCCCATGCTACTGATGTTTCCTGTGCTGGAGCTTGCTGTGCAATGTTATGAACTGCATTTGGCATGGGTACTGTATGGGCTGTCCCAGTGTGGGAGCAATCATTTTTGCCTGTTATTCGTTCTGGGGCTTAGCAGGCCCAGAGGTATACATTGGCATGGGGGCTGTGGCCTGCTGTGGAGAACAGAATCCCTGGGATATCCTTTGTATGTAGTATGGAGCTTGGGGTTTTCTGGGATGGTACTGCATGGGGTCTACTGTGACAGTCCTTAGACAAGTGTTCCATCTTCCTGCATGTCCAACATAATCCCCCAAATTGTGGTCTTAATACTCCAAATCTTCCCCCTCGCCCTTCATGTGAGTTACTTTGTGCCCCTTGGATCTCTCCCCTGTCTCGTCTGTTGTTGTTGTCATGTGAAATTCCCCAGTCTGGTGATGGTCCTAACTTCAGTTGTGCACCTGTGGGGTTTGTTACTACCGCTCCCGCCATACTGACTTTTGCTTGTTTCTTCGGCACTAGTTTAGCTTCTGCTCGCTGTGCTTTTTCCTCATCTGCCCTTTAACCTTTGTGCTTGCGCTTTCAAAAATGCACTATATGTGCCTGTATTTCTCCCAATGCCTTTGCTTCCATGCCCACAATTCTGTCTAGCTCAATTTGGACTTCAGTGGGTAGACCCTTCCTTAACATGTGGTAAAAGAATGGTATGTTCTGTTCCCACATTTCCCCTGTCTCCTCTCGCCACATTTCCTGAATCGACTGAAAATACAATGCAGGGTCTTCCCGATGTTTCATTGTTCATGCCATTATAGCTCCTATATCATGTCTATCAGGGTACACCCTCCTAAATGCATCCCACACATGGGCTCGGCAATTGTTAAATGGAGCACAATCATGTACATCACACTATAATCGAACACCTGGGTACCCCGATCATTCCTATATTGTGTTTGTCTGATCTCCTGTTATGCTAGCTAATGAGCTCTTCATGTCCCCAAACGCTAGGGTGGCCCCTGCTGTATGCTTTTCCACTGCAATAATCCATGTACCCGCTCCTTCTGTAGGAAATGGTAACATCTTGATCATGTCCATAAGTGGCCATGGTACATATTGCATTCTGCCCACTTGTTTCTGTATCAATGGGAGCTGCCTTCTCCACTTCTGGCTATGCTGTGTTCTACCTTTCTTCTTCCCTCTAACCACAGCCACTGTTCCAGGTCATAGCCTCAACCGTCTCCCCCATGGAGTTCTCTCTTCCTGGTCCTCCTCTGTTTCCAAATTCTCCTCCTTCGCCCTGACTCAATCTCACGTTCTGTGTCATCTGTCCCATAGTCTGCATCCTGTTTTCTGGTTCCTCAGTGTCCACTTTCACATCTTTAATGACTGCCAATAGTATATCTCCTGCTGCCCATGTTCCACCATCTATCATTGTTCATAGCCCCTCCCTTTTCTTGGTCATTCTGTGAAATTCTTCCTCAGTCTTGCGCACTGCTGCTTCTAAATCTTTGTGCGCTTTGTTTTCTAGTTTCACTATTACTAAATCCTATCTGCTGCCTGGGGCACTTGCTCCTTTCATAGGGCTTGCTTCTGAGAATGCAGGGGGTTTGCATTTAGGGTTTCTATATCCTGGAGCTGGCTTTAAGGGGTAGTTGCCTACTAGGTGTGGGGCTGTCGGCTGTGCAGGAGCTGTAACCTGTGCCGACTGGGTGCCTTGTTCTACATCTGTCTGGGGCATAGACTGCACAGGCATTGAACCCTGTGTCGACTTTGTTATGTCTGACAGGGGTGGGGCGGACATGCCCTCAGCATCTGCCTTCTCTTTTGGACTACTTGTATCTTCTTCATTGAGCTTCCAAAGTTCTAGTATGGTCGGTATCTTTTTTTATTTTTTCCCCCTCTATATGTGGAGAGTAAATAGGTGCACATATGCGCTATTATATTTTTATCAGGGGTGCCCTCAGCTGGCTAGGCTGTGAACATTTTCCCTTCTGTTCCTAGTGTCCATTTCTCATTGTATTTGTGAATTTTCTCTCTATAGAGGTTACTTCACTACACAGGTGTTCTTGGGTAGTGCTCATTTATTGTCTCTAACAGCGTTAAATAACCACACTAAACAGTTTTCTTTTTTTGTGTCACAGTGCAGAAGTCAAAACACTTTACAAGGCTGGAATATAGAGGATTCATGAGACACAATAATGCTTTCAACAATATGCACTGCCTCCCACAATTCTATCTCCACCCCAATCTTATCCCACACAAAATCTCATCAACATTCGCCTCTGATCACTCATCAACACATCTAAAGTATGTACAATGCAAGTACAACTAAAATTACAGTTCTACAATGTTCTACTATTGTCTGCCTCATGCCCCTTAACTATATATAGGAAGAGGGTACGGCCCTCGTTCACTACTGCACCTCACTTAACAATTTGTTATTGTGATGTCACAGCTCCTTGCTTTCTAATCACTCTCTCCATAGTTCCCGTCTCAGGTGCACCAGCTCACTCGGGTCATTTGAAGTCTTCCAGACTGCTTCTCCACTCAAAGGCCTGTACTCAAGGGAGCGAGCCTGGATCAGCCAGGCAGACCTTATTGTCTTTTCAAAACTGGCCCCTGCTACTTCCCTCATGTGTGCTGCGCAGACTTCTGTTCCCTGCAGGTGGACTTCGTGTAGCCCCAAGGTGCAGCGGAAGAGGCCATAGATTTTCCGGATTTTCCTTTTCTCCTTATAAAAGTAATCCAAATAGCCAAAAATGCGATGCACAAGATATGAGAAAAACAAACATTTTATTTCAACTGCCTAGCCAAGGAAATATCTAACAGACATTAAAATTCAATTAGAGTGAATGCATGGTTATATCGTGGTTACAGAAAGCAAAAAGTTCAACTTTGTTACAACTTTCTTCACAGTCATTGGCTGGTGTGAGTTACGGTATATGTGTTTCCATACATTACACAGTTCATTGCCCTATTCTAAACATGTGGTAGCAGTGATGTCTGTGCTAGTTAGCTCAGGTCCAGTGAAGTCACCTTCCTCCTCACGCTCCATGACTGGATGGTCAGTGGCAAAAACAGTCAGATTTCGTTTTCTATGGGCTGTTCCAGGAGTAGTAGATGTGAAGTGAGTAAGCACAGATCTCTTGACCGATCATTAATTTGGGATGTGACAGTGTAACATGAAATTATCACAGTTAAGTTCCTTCCTAAATGATCTAAGTGATTGCCACCAGAATACTGTTCCCATCATTAAGAACTGTGTACTATAAGTTCATTTTGCAACTCTCTTGGTGTAATGGCTACTTGCATGTCCTTCCTGATTCTCAAGAGTGCATCTGTCCAGAGTCTGACCTTATCGGCTGGGGCCCAGCTGCTGACAAACCTTGCTCTTTTATAATGGCACAGATGTGAATGTGTTCATGCACTGTAAATTGGCATTCCATTTGTCTTTATGTCGTTAGTACATTCAGGCAGTGTGATTCAGATGTGCACTACTGTACTGCCCTCTAGTTCCTGGTTAATGCTACATTCTGAGTAATATTGCTTGTGTATGGTGTGGTTTCACAACTGACATTATTACTGCTGCATTCATGTGGCATGAGTTATGTGTGAATTTCTGCATTGTTTTCCAATTCCAAATTAAGGCTAGATAGAAGGACATGCAAGGTCATTACGACCCAGGCGGTAAGTACACCACTTTTTCATGTTTTACCGGTCCACTTCTGCCAATGTGTGACCTTCATTGTGTTATTTTGCCCAGGCACGAATGTTGTTATACTTTGCAGGGACATGGCTATCTGACATCGGCAAACCATACACCAATATGGGTACAATGTCTTGTCCTTAAACTGCGGGGTCTAGTATCATTTAATGTTGCTCTTTTATGATCTCATTGCTGCAAACTAAACCCTGAGAAAGCTTTTGCTTCCCCTTGCTTTGACTAATTACTGTGCGGTATTCGGCCTGTGGCTGTGTGAATGTTGCAACTCTAAATGTGTGTCTTTCAGCAAGGACCTGACTGCTGCTTTCTGCTGTGGGATGATGTGGAGATGTTCCTGCATCAGGAAAAGCTACCTAAATCCTGAGACCTATGTGTAATGCATTTAGCTAATATACAACAATTGTGATAACTCACTCATTAGTATAAACTCTTCTTCTGAAGGTTTTTCTGATTAAAGCAAAATGAGGCTGGGCCTAGCTAAGAAGCACATGGTTATGTGTATTCATAATATATGTGTGTGTGTGTTTGTGTTCTTTGTCCTAATCAAAGCATGACTACTGGTGTTCTATTTGCCTATGCATGAATGAAGCCTTTTGCTAACTGGGGCTGCATGTGTTGTCGCAGTGTGCTTTTTTCAAAGTGGCTTTCGCAGCTTATATTTTCATGTAGGTTTGCGACGTTGGATTAATGTGCCTATAATCTGATACTCCCCTAAAGAAAATATTAATATCTGTTTGTTTTGGCTATTAGGTGGCGCTTTAGTGCCACCTACAAAATGAAACTATTTCATTGGAGCACAGCTGGGAGAGAGATGTGATGTGAGGAGTGGAACACAGCTTGTCAGTGTTCTTTGGCGTTTTCCCCCATATTGACCCCATGCTAATCCCTTTAGCCATGCACACTCACCTGCCCCTCCTCGCCCAAAGCACACCATCCTGGGATATTTTGGGACTAATTAGTATTAGGCAGCAACATTACATATTGGGCCTCATTACACGGAAGGCGGTGAGCAATGGCGCTATTAGCGCCATGGCTCATGCCGGTAAAATACCGGCACCGCCTAGGCGGAAAGGGGATTTACCGCCCCATTCCAAGGTTGGTGGGGCGGTAAATCCCCCTTCCGCCATTGCCCTTCCCCATTCCCATTTCTGCCCCATAGGGCTCTATGGGAATGGGGAAGGCGCTAATTACGGCACCGCAATTTTGCGGTGCCGTAATTAGCTACGAGGTCCCTTAGCGGGTTGGTTTTTAACGCCTGCAAAAAGCAGGCGTTAAAGCACCAACCCGCTAAGGGACCTCGTAGTAAGGCGGTAATGGTTAACGGTCACCGTTACCATTAACGGTGGCCGTTAACCATTACCGCCTTCCGTGTAATGAGGCCCATTGTCTTGTACGGAACCTTCCAGGTTTATTTTTAAGCAGTTGTCTGAGAATTAATGGCTAAATTGATGCTGAAAATACTTCAATGCGATCGGCAAGTATGCCTTAAACCACTTGATTTATAAGAAACGTGTCTGTGAAGGATTGTCAATTGGCAAGGGTGTAGAAGCCCAGGCTTTTTGGATTAGTTTTAATGGTAAAAGGATGCGGGTAATCCACCTCACAAAGGGTGGTCTGCTAAACAGACTCACCCTTTCAAAAAGCTCCATGCAAAACGCATAGTGTATACATGTGCCCTGATGCATTAGTCTCCCTGTCCTACAGCTCCTGCTCTTCAGTGGCACAGAGCAGGTTCATAGGTTGCAGGTGCCCTGTGTGACACCTGTAGAGACAGAAATGTCAAAGGTTGCATTTAAATCTACACCTCAGAAATAAAACCATAATAACTATGATGAACTAATAATGTGGTGGCAGGATACTCTCTAATAATAAGGCATACCTAGGTTTTGGTATGGTGACTCATAGTTGTCACAATTATAAATACCACCTCTGATTCGAATCACATACATGTCACAGTGTGAGCCCAGGCCAGCCATGGAAGACATATGTGGATTCTAGTCAAACTGTCTGTCTCCTCTCTGTCAGCAGAACAATGGGCAGGAAGGCAGTATCTCCTTTCCCTTGGGAGGTTGCGTAACACCTATCCAGCCAAGAAAACACCCAACAGGGGAATCCTGGGAACCAAGCTTCAAAAAGCACACCCACTACAAAATGGACAGCATCACACCAGGTTGTTGTACATCAAATGACCCTTGAAGCTGCACACTTAGGAAGGGGTCAAAGTTAGGACAGTCAAACAGACTAAAACAGCTGAATAAAGGGTTTCTCCATTCTTGGTTTTCTGTGGGCTTCTCTTTCCTTCCTGTCTTCTGCACTTCCCGTAGAGCAAAGAGGGCAAAATTCACATGTTACCTTAACAGGGATTGAAACCCTTATAAGAGGCTTGTTTTTGCTCAGTCCTGGTTGGCCTTTTGCTTTTATAAGAAAGAGCTCTCACAATGATTTCTTTGTTCCTTTTTCGACCTGTAAAACAAGAAGATTGAGTTTGGGCCCTGTTGGGAGAGCAGTTCTTTCCAAAGTCCTCCAGTTGTGACATGAAAGCAGGTGTTCACTTCATCATTCTGAGTGATAGTGTTGATGATTTTGTGATGTTCACCCTGGCTACATTACTCAGAGCGCTTGCTACATCTACATTCTGCACATACTGTGTTATTTTCACAGGGAATGTTTTCGTTAGTATTTTCCAGGACAGTCACTGGGCCTCATTACAAGGGTACAGGTCTGGAAACAACGGAACTGTTAAGCTTGCCGGTACTGTTGTTTCCGGACCGTCAAACTATGAGTTCTGCGAGCGGGTGCCTTTTAGCCCACCAGGTCTTACCTGGCGGGCGGAAAGGCACCCGCTTGCAGACCTTGACGGATGCATCGGTGTTAGGAAAGATTTCATATTGTAGGTAATTTTCCTTCCATGTGGCAACCCCAAAACTTTTTGCTGTTGTTTTCACCCTGATCTAGACTTTGCCAGAGAAGCGCAGCCTTCCGCCGCACTCCTCTGGGCTTTCGCTCCATTCTTACGGGGAAACTGACATGCCCTTAAGACAGTCAGTACTGGGAAACATTGTTTTCCGTAGTTCTTTTCTCATGTTGCAGCTTTCGTGCAACATGGCACAAGAGTGCACCCTAACTTACATTACCGTACTCTTGGGTCTCTAGTCATTCTACAGGCCCTAGTAACTCTCGATGGATTTATAACAAACTGTGCAAGTATGTCACAGACGGGACTGGTGGCAGCGATCGTTTCTTTGTGTTTTTGAACTCCCTTTTGGCCTGTTAACCGCGCTTCTCGTGTTTGGCCAAAATGGGGGCCTGGCTTCCAAAATGGCCATGCCACGAGGTTCTTTGTCCTGTCCGTTGACCGTCTTGCACCTTCACCTTCCCCAGGTCCAGCCGACGCAGGGCCATCCTTATTTGGGCATGTACTTTCCCGTGAAACACAGATGCTTTCGCGGGCTTCTGCATGCCTTGTGTGTGCCTCCAGGATGTGGGCTGGGATGTCTGGTCCCAATACACATCCTCGGTGCCAGAGAGTCTAGTGTGTCTTGAATGCCTGGGACCACCATGGTCCGTGATAGGTCCACGTATGGTGTGAGTGTTTTGTGAGCAGATCTCCCATTGGGTCCTCTCCGTTTTGGCGCGAAGGGAACTCTGGATAAGAGGAGGCTGGAAACACCACTACCATGTCGATCTCCTGAGTTCTCACGAACGATGGATACAGGAGCCAAGTATCCTGCAACTAAGAGGCTGAACCGAGGAATCGCTGGTGACCCGCTGAAGGTCTGTTCCTCTGCACTGCTGTCGCCCGCTGAAACCATTCTGCCTCTGATCGAACGAGAAGGCCTGTACTGGTACTTCGACCCTTTGGAATAGTGGGAACAACTATTCTCGGCATCTTCATCATCTCCTGCACGTAAGCCTTCGGAAGCGTCTCTGGGCCATCCAGTGGACTGACCAGTTTACCCAGGAGTCTTGCTCTGTAACCGCCGTCAGGTTGCTGGTGTATTCCGAGTCCTTGACACTCTCACACGATTCGTACACTTGGCATTCCCAGGTCTGAAGTGAGAAGTGTACATTGGGCTGAAATACACACAGCCGCTTCGTTGCCCTGCTGTGGTAACAAACTGTGCGGGTTCACTGCGTTTGGGACATCCTCAACTCTAACTTCTGCTGCCGCTGAATCTACACAATGCCGAGACGTCCCCTGCTCGTATCTGAACCTGCCAGCACTGAAACTGACGCGGAGAATCCTGGGTCTGCCTGCATCGGGGAGGATGAGATGTCTAATGTTTCCTCTGCCAGTGTCGATGGGGAGGCCATGCTTGAATTCAAGAAGCAAGAGCTGCTGTTTAGGCAGAAGGAGCTTGAGTTCAATATGGCCAAACTACAGGAAGAGCTTGAGTTCAATAGGGTCAAGCTAAAAATCGAACAGGCAGAAAGACAGGGATCACCAGTTGGAACTGGCCAAGCTTCAGGTTGCAAATGGATCCAAGGGTCCTGGACATGGGTCTGGGGCCTCCTCTCATCCAAGGTTTCCAAAAGATCTGCTCAGTGTGTATGAGGAAAAGAATTACATTATGGACTGGCTGAATACGTTTGAGTATGCATGTGAAGTTCAACAAGTTGACAATGCTGATAAAATTGCCTGGTTACTCAGCAGACTGCCCCATTCTGGCTGCAATGCCATTATGGAAATGTCGAAGGCTGAGCAAGCAGATTTTGCAATGTTGAAGCAAACTCTCATTTTAAAGTTTGGAAAGAATCCTGCCCAATATTTAAAACGATTTCGAGAATATAAGAAAAAAGAAGGTGGTACTTGGGTATCTTATGTAACCGAATCCTTAAAAAACTTGACTGGCTGGGTCGAAGGTTATAAGGTTTCTACCTTTGAAGGCATGATAAGCCTTGTCATGCTGGAACATATTTTTGCATCTTCTTCCCCGGAGCTTAAGCAGCATTTGGCAGATTCTAAGGAGATAGATCCAAAGAAACTTGCCATTGCAGCAGATTTATGGGTGTAACATCGAGTGTCCCATAAGGACAAAACTCATCCTGGTAAGCAGGAGGAAGGAAAAAAGTCCAAAGATAAGGAGGGTGGTGAATCCGATAAATCTTCTTCTCAAAAGGGCCACAAAAAGAAAAATAAGGGTAAGACACAAGAGAACTCACAGGGTAGTGGAGGTCAGCCTCCGAAACAGAACTCTGGTTATAATAAGCCTCCCTATGTAAACAGACCCAATGGATCTTGTTTTGCTTGTGGAGCAACTGACCACGTGAAGGGGGAGCCCCAGTGTAAGGTTAAACCTTTGGGGGTCCACTCTGCTAATCTGGCCTTCTCCTCCTACGAGGAAGAAGAGATTACAGGAGCATCCTTCTCCTCAGACTCCTTCCCCAGTGGGATAGAAGCTGAGGTAGTTTTAGTTTCCTTGGGTTCCTGGGAGCTTAAAGTCGCAGAGGCTTATGCTAGGATTCCAGATAACACCAAGCACTACTTTAAAGACAGTGTGCTGATCAATGGAGTAGATACTCCAGCTCTTAGGGATAGTGGGTGCAGTCGAACTGTAGTGGATTCTACCTTGGAAGACTCAGAGGAAGTTGCCAGAGCTACTCTGATGCCCACTTAGTTGGCTGACGGCCCACCTCGCATATTTCCAGTAATACCTATAAATCTTACTTTAAATGGTACAGCAGTCAGGATTCCAGTGAGCATTCAGAGAAACGTCCCAGGAAAGGTCTTGTTGGGCAACAATCTCAGAGCTTTAGGGCTCGTAGGAGACACTGCTGACAGACCCTGCACACGGTCTCAAACACGGGCAGCCTTGGCAATGCGCTGCCCCAGCCAAAGGGGAAACCCAAGGCTAAAGGAGTAAAAAAATCAAAACGAGGGGAATAAAATATTCCCCCAATCTCACCTACCACTGCGGTGGAGGAAGTTGGTCAATCGCCCGGACCTGACGAGGAGGCGGCGATACCTGAAGTATTTGACCCCAATGACCATCCTGAACTAAAAGACAGGGAAGAATTCAGTAGAGGCCAACGTGAGTGCCCATCTCTGGAAGGCCTAAGGAGACAGGCCTGCTCCCAGCTTGACGGTGAACCTCCTGGGAAGCATCAGATTTATTGGGAAGGTGGACTCCTGTACAGTGAGCCCACAGAGTCTACAGAAGGAGACCATAAGAGGTTGGTGGTTCCCCTTGCTGTAAGAACCTTCCTCCTGCAGCTGGCGCATGAAGTGCCCCTTGCTGGTCACCTTGGTATTAAGAGGACCAAGCAAAGTTTATCCATGCACTTCTACTGGCCCAAGATGGGGGTGCAAGTAGAAAGTCACTGCAGGAGTTGTGCCTCCTGCCAGTTATCTGGTAAGAGTGGCTCAACAATCCAAGCTCCATTGGTACCACTCCCAGTTGTGGGAATACCATTCGAAAGGGTAGGGATCGACATCGTTGGTCCCCTTGGCCCGCAAACATCCTCAAGCAATAGGTTTATCCTGGTGCTGGTCGACCATGCTACCAGGTATCCTGAGGCCATCCCATTGAAAACGGTAACTGCCAAGTCAGTTGCAAAAGCGTTACTTGGCATCTCTACTAGGTTTGGCTTCCCTAAAGATGTTGTGTCTGACAGAGGCAGCAACTTTATGTCAAAGTATATGCAGGCTATGTGGAAAGAATGTGGGGTCACCTACAAGTTCTCTTCTGCATATCACCCCCAGACCAATAGTCTGGTGGAATGTTTCAACAGAACATTAAAGAGCATGATTGGGGCTCTGGAAGAACCTCAGAGAAGAAAATGGGATCTTCTTTTACCATGCTTACTGTTTGCCTACCGAGAGGTACCACAGGAGGGTGTTGGCTTCAGCCCCTTCGAACTTCTGTTTGGTCACCCTGTGCGGGGACCCTTAGCCATAGTCAAGGAGGGATGCGAGATGCCCACTCACCCTATTACTACCAATGTAGTCGACTATGTGTTAGGGCTCAGAAAACGGATGGTACATCTGATGGGTCTGGCTAGTGACAAGTTGAAGGCAGGACAAGCGCTGGTGAAACATTGGTATGACCAGAAGGCTTCCCTCATCAACTTTACACCTGGTCAGCAAGTCCTGATCATGAATCCCATAAGGCCTAGAGCTTTACAGGACAAATGGTCAGGCCCTTACACAGTGGTGGAGCCCCTGGGTGAGGTTAACTATTTAGTGGACCTTGGAAGGCCTGGACAGGCTCCAAAAGTGTTCCACGTAAATAGGCTGAAGGCTTTCGTCCCAAGAGATGAAATCGCAGCACTGCTACTGGCTTCAGATGTTGAGGAAGAGGAGTCTGAATCTTTCCCCGACCTGTTCCAAAGCGGTCCTTCAGATAGCTCCTTTGAGGGTGTCCGAGTGGCCCCTCACCTGACTTCTGATCAGCAGGCTGAGGTGAAAAGTTTGCTTAGGCAATTTTCCCCCCTGTTTTCACAGTCCCCTGGTTTGACACCTTAGGGCAAACATAACATAGACACAGGAGACAGCGTTCCTACCAAAAGTAGAGGATACAGGATGTCAGACAAAGTACGGTTTTACATTAAGACAGAGGTCAACAAAATGTTAGATCTTGGTGTGATTGAACCCTCTAGTAGTCCTTGGTTCAGCCCTGTGGTTTTGGTTCCAAAAGCAGGCACTTCTGAATTGAGGTTCTGCATGGATTACAGTGCTCTGAATACTGTCACCAAGACAGATGCACACCCCTTGCCTCGAACAGATGAGCTGGTGGATACCTTGGGTGCCTCCAAGTACCTCAGCACGTTTGACCTCACTGCGGGCTATTGGCAAATAGCCTTAGCAGAACATGCCAAGGAGAAGACAGCGTTTTCTACTCCAGACGGTCTTTACCAATTCAGGGTAAATCCGTTCGGGTTGAAGAATGCACCTGCCACTTTCCAGAGGCTTGTGAATCATGTGTTGAATGGGTTGGATGAATTCTGTCTTGCATATCTGGATGATATAGCAGTTTTCAGCGCCACCTGGGAAGACCATGTGAAACACCTCAGGATTGTGCTACAGGCTCTTCAGAAAGCACACTTGACCATAAAGGCTAGTAAATGCCAGATTGGACAAGGCTGCGTGGTTTACCTTGGACATGAAGTAGGTGGAGGGAGGATACAGCCTCTTCCCAGTAAAGTACAAGCAGTACAAGACTGGCCTACCCCCACTACACAGACCCAAGTGAGAGCCTTCTTAGGACTCACGGGGTATTACCGCAACTTCATGGCAGACTATGGCACCATAGCTGCCCCTCTGACTGCCCTCACCCCTCCGAAGAAACCCAAGAAGGTAACTTGGACCGACGAGTGTGAGAAGGCCTTCAACGGCTTAAAAGACTCCTTGTGCCAGGCCCCTGTCCTCAGGGCCCCTGATTATCGAAGACCTTTTATTGTGCAGACAGATGCCTCTGACACTGGGATAGGAGCTGTACTATCGCAAGTAGATGAGAAGGGTAAGGAACACCCTATTGGTTTCATTAGTCGCCAGCTTAAGGAAAGAGAGCTCAGATGGTCCACAGTAGAGAAAGAATGTTTCTCTGTTGTGTGGGCCCTACGGAAGCTGAGGCCCTACCTCTATGGGACCCACTTCACTGTGCAAACTGACCATAAGCCCTTAAAGTGGCTGATGAACATGAAGGGAGAGAATCCAAAGTTGCTTATGTGGTCCATATGTCTACAAGGCTTTGACTTCACTATTGAGCATAGGCCAGGTGTCCAACATAGCAATGCTGATGGGTTGTCCAGAATGTTTAACCGACCTGAACAAGAGACTCATCCAGGGGTGGATTAGTTCCCCCTGTCCTTAGTCTGGGAGGGGCAAGTGTTAGGAAAGATTTCATATTGTAGGTAATTTTCCTTCCATGTGGCAACCCCCAAACTTTTTGCTGTTGTTTTCACCCTGATCTAGACTTTGCCAGAGAAGCGCACCCTTCCGCCGCACTCCTCTGGGCTTTTTCTCCAATTCGTATGGGGAAACTGACATGCCCTTAAAACAGTCAGTACCGGGAAACGTTGTTTTCGTAGTTCTTTTCTCATGTTGCAGCTTTCGCGCAACATGGCACAAGAGTGCACCGTAACTTACATTACCGCGCTCTTGGGTCTCTAGTCATTCTACAGGTCCTAGTAACTCTCGATGGATTTATAACGAACTGTGCAAGTATGTCATGGATGGGACTGGTGGCAGCGATCGTTTCTTTGTGTTTTTTTCACTTCCTTTTGCCCTGTTAACCGCGCTTCTCGCGTTTGGCCAAAATGGGGGGCCTGGCTTCCAAAATGGTCATGCCACGAGGCTCTTTGTCCTGTCCGTTGACCGTCTTGCCCCTTCACCTTCCCCAGGTCGAGCCGACCCGGGGCTATCCTTATTTGGGCATGTACTTTCCCGCGAAACACAGATGCTTTTGCGGGATTCTGCATGCCTTTTGTGTGCCTCCAGGATGTCGGCTGGTATGTCTGGTCCCAATACACATCCTGGGTGCCAGTGACTCTAGTGTGTCTTGAATGCCTGGGACCACCATCGTCCGTGATAGGTCCACGTATGGTGTGAGTGTTTTGTGAACAGATCTCCCATTGAGTCCTCTCTGTTTTGGCGTGAAGGGAACTCTGGATAAGAGGAGGCTGGAAACACCACTACCATGTCGATCTCCTGAGTTCTCACGAACGACGGATACAGGAGCCAATTATCCTGCAACTAAGAGGCTGAACCGAGGAATCGCTGGTGACCCGCTGAAGGACTGCTCCTCTGCACTGCTGTCGCCCTCTGAAAACATTCGACCTCTGATCAAACGAGAAGGCCTGTACTGGTACTTCGACCCTTTGGAATAGTGGGAACAACTATTCTCGGCATCTTCATCATCTCCTGCACGTAAGCCTTCGGAAGCGTCTCTGGGCCATCCAGTGGACTGACCAGCTTACCCAGGAGTCTTGCTCTGTAACCGCCGTCAGGTTGCTGCTGTATTCCGAGTCCTTGACACTCTCACACGATTCATACACTTGGCATTCCCAGGTCTGAAGTGAGAAGTGTACATTGGGCTGAAATACACACAGCCGCTTTGTTGCCCAGCTGTGGTAACAAACTGTGCGGGTTCACTGCGTTTGGGACTTCCTCAACTCTAACTTCTGCTGCCACGGAATCTACACGACGCCGAGACATCCCCTGCTCGTATCAGAACCTGCCAGCACTGAAACTGACGCGGAGAAGCCTGGGTCTGCCTGCATCGGGGACCGGTGAGTGGCAATGCTAGGAACTGGTCACCTTCCTGCAGTAGCCCGTAGCTTTTTCCCGCTGTGTTAACAGCACACCTTTTTCGCACTCGCGCTCTGCTTCTGCCCGCAAGTGGAGGCCGCGCTTGAGAAGCGGAGATCTGTTCACCCTCCTTTGTTCACCGCTCTGAACTGCCTGACTTCCTTGAAGAGACTCCCCTTGGCCCATTGGCACCAGCGTTTGCAGGTACTTTTGAGCACAAGGCTCCACTCTTCGTAGGGCTCGGACTTCCTTCTAGTTAGGTGGCCTCTGAAGGCTAACTGGGCCTAACGATTACTTGCACTGCCTGTTTTCCTTCCCATCTATGTGGTCTGCATATTTCGTGCTTCTAACTCTTTAGACCCTTCGTTAATTGTATATATATTGTATTTGATTGTGATGTGTTGGTTTACTTGAGTTTTATCGTGATGTTACAAAGGCCTTGTAATAAATGTGTCTATATTTTTAATATAACACCTGCTTGGAGTAATTTGTAAGTGTCCTTGCTTTGTGTGCTCATTGCGGGCTTTCAGTCACCCTCACCCCTCTTGAGACCTAGTCTTGACTGCCGTGATCGCTACCTTGATTGGTCTGGCTTATCCAGAGGTTACCCTGTTCCAAGAAACTAGGCCGGCCTTCTGATCCTCTGCCCCTCCAGGACAGAGTTCAGAAATCCATCTTAACAACCGGCACCATTCATAAATGGTGCTGGTGTATATGTTCTCCCTATTCCCTCTAAGTTCTAAGGGGACTTGAACGGGAATGGGGAGTAATATTTTCCAGCGCCCAGCAATGTGGAATTACCGGGACCGCCGGGGCTGTAATGCCCCGGTAAGTCTGAAGGAGGGGTGGAAGTAGAGAAAGTTTACCATCTTATCCTTCTTTTATAACATAATCTATGTTCCTATTGGTGGAGTAAGATGTGGTACATATAAATAGGATCCTGTGTACCTATTTGATTACATGCCCCGGTAAGTCCCCATTGCTGGGCGCTGGAAAAAAATGACTGTGGCGGCAGCCGTGCCGTTTTTACCAGCATGGCTACTGCTGGACTCATAATGAGGCCCAGTTATATTAAATATGGTGTTTTAAATTAAAGTATGTATATTTTTATAGTACCTTCATTGGACATTTCTTCATTTCATAAAGTTGTAGCATTGTATGCATGTATTTGTATGTGTACATTTCGTAAGAGCTAATCAAGAGGAACCAGAGAGGAAACCCTGTATATCGGCGCAGATTTTAAGTAACGGAAACCTGGCTACATAACATTGAATTGATCAGCAGAAAAGAAGAGTTTTGAGTTTCTTCCAGAATAACAATAAAGTTTCAACCTTGGGCAGCTCCTCAGGAAGCTTATTCCACAGTGTTGGCCCAATAACTGAAAAGCATTTATCCCCCCTAGATAAGCAACGGGAGTGGGCAATTACCAGAAGGTTACTATGCATGCATCTTAGGCAACTCACAGGCTGATGCCATTGCAGCAGTGCAGTCAAGTAAGGCGGATCCAAACTGAGCATGCACTTGAAGACCCAGCAGAGGATCTTGAAATATATCCTCTGCTGGACTGGGAGCCAGTGAAGTTCCTGCCGAAAGGGTGCGATAGATGCAGTTTAGCTGGAAAATTAGGTGTACTGCCTCATTTTTAATCTTCTGCAGCATTGGTAAAAGATATTTTGGTAAGCCTGCATATGAAGCATTTCCATAATCAATGTAAGAGTTGATAAGGGTACCAGTAACCAGGCATCAATATCCTTTGGGAATGAAGGACAGAGCTCTTTTCAATAGTCAAAGGTGAAGATAGGCAGCTCCGGAGAGTACAGTAATCTGAGAGAAAGACAAATCCCGACCACACAAAATCCCCAGATTTCTCACCCTTGCTGGGCAAGAGGTAGGGAGTCTGAAAAGGGAGGCAGACCTGGAATATAATGAGGATTATTGCACAATAATCGTGGGCCAAGGAGTAAAACCTCTGTTTTACTCAGCTTGAGCTATGGGCCATTACTAGTCAGCCATTCGTGAAACTTGGCTAAACCTTCTACCAGGGCAGATAATGTGTCATCAGGGCCAGAGACCTTGACAATGATTTGTATATCATCTGCATATGAATGATATTGTAACTGGAACCTATTTAGGATTTTAATCAAAGGTTGCTCATACAGATTGAACAATAAAGGTGACAAAGGTGAGCCCTGAGGAACCAGGCAACCTAGCTTAAGGGGATCTCGTGAAAAAGCTGAGGGTCAAGGCAGTCATTCCCCTTAGAATATGGAGCCGAGCTGGTAAGATGTCATGGTTTATATTGTCAAGGCCACACGAGGTCCACCATAATTAATGACATCTGGCCATTGTCTGGCTTGACCAAGATATTGTCTCACATAGCAAGAAGGGCAGTCTCAGTGCCATGCTTAGGGCGAAAAACCCTGTTTGAAATAGATCCAGAATTGTATTATTTTCTATACAATTCTGTAGTTTCAAGGTGACAGTTTTCTCCAGGATCTTCATTATCCAAAAATTATTCAAGACAGAGGGATCCAAGGGAGGTCTTTTTAACAGTGGGGTGATTAAGTCCTTCTTGAAAGAACTTGAAACTGTGCCTTGGGAAAGGGACAATGTTAATGACATGAAAGACCATAGGGGCCAATTGAGATGCTAAATGACCCACTACAATGGCCGTTATAGTGTCTAGCATGAGCTGCATATGTTTTAAGTGCAGCAGGAAAGATGAAACTGACTCGACCAAGGTTGACTGCAACAGAAAGAGAGAACATCCAAAGGGGATTTCATCCTCTTGCATCTTTACTAGGGCTGATCTCCTATTAGGCTGAAGAGAACACTTCTGTAAATCCAAGTCCTTTGTACTTGACTACTGCCTGAGTCAAAGATTTATACCTTGCTAAGTTTTACCTGGATATCCTTTGTTTTAGAAATGAAGAAGACATTTAAGTCCTCATCCAACTTTTCTGAGGGATAAGGGTAGTAGACAAACATTGAGGTTGGAGAAAGTTCTTAATAGTCTGAAATAGATTCTTCGGTTTATTACTTGCTGTGACAATTTATTCCTGAATATTGGAAGCTTTTAAAATAAATAATACCTTTCTTAAAGACTGACTGAGCTTTGTGGGAAGTTTCCAGATAGTCTTGCAGTGGCATTGCCAATTTTTCTCTTGCTTTTCTGGCTTCTTTTTTAAGACTCAGTAATTTTTGTGGGGTATACTACGATTTAGAAATTGTTTTACAATCAACCATGGGGCTGGCCATGTTGATTATGGGCAACAGACTGTTACAGTCCTCCCCCCTATCGCTATCATGCCATCCTGCTCAACCGTCTCCGCGATAACCTGGGTATCAACGATCAGGCCTTGGCTTTGCTGACTTCTTTCCTCTCAGATTGACCCTCCCAGGTCCAACTTGGGTCCTTCCTCTCCTCTATCTCTAGCTCTACCTGTGGTGCTCCCCAGGGTTCTAACCTCTCTCCCTGGCTGTTCAACCAATAACTGGCACTTCTTGACCACTGCATTACCACTCTATGCCCCAACTTTCAGTGCTATGTGGATGACACGCAGCTCATTTTCAGGCTCCCTTCAGCCACCTCTTCTTCTCTTATCTCTGAATGTATATCCAGGAGCGGTGTGCCGCCAATGATCTCTGCCTTAATTCCAGTAAGACTGAGATTCTCCTGATCTGCACACCTGCTCCCTCCTTTCCTGTCACTCTCTGGCATGCCTCTTCCTGCTCCCACCTGTGAGGCTAAAAACCTTGGGGTCATCTTTCTCTTCACACTCTCATTCTCTCCTCACATCTCTGGTGTCTGTAAGAAGTCACACTACCTGCTGCACCTCATCAGAGGTATTCTTCCTTTCCTCGCCTTCCCCCAGAAGCTCACTGTCTCCAGATCTATGGTTCTTTCTAGGCGGGACTACTGCAACAGCCTCTTTCTAAATCTGCCTGACTGTACTCTCCACCATCTGCAACTCATCCAAAACAGGACTGCGAGACTTGTCCATGGCCTCAAGCACAGGAACCGTACCTCTCCAGGACTGAAATCTCTGCACTGGCTCTCAGTGGCTGCGAGGATTAAGTTCAAAAGCCTATGCATTGTCCACAAGGCCTTCTGGAGCCTGGGGCTCAATACCCTCAACTCTCTCTTTCTAAATATCTTCCTTCTCAAGCTCTTTGCTCATCCGCCTCCAACTCCCTCAGGGTCAGTTGCTTCTCCAAGCAACGAGTTGGTAGTAGATCTCTTTCTTGGGCTGTGGCCTCCCTCTTGAACAGCCTCCTTGCCTCTCTATAGCTTGAGGAGAACCATCTCCGGTTAGAGAAGCACCTCAAGACCTTCCTCTTTGCTTCTGCTTTCTCTCCTCCTCTCCCCTGCTGAACTCCTGGCCGAATCTGAAACTGCACAGGTCACCTGGGTACCCCCTGTTCTCAGGCCCAGGTCGCCTCCCTGCCAATTGCACACCTGCACTGCCCCCGTGGAAACCTTTTCACTCACGGCTCTTTCTGTATCCCTACAGCCCCCTAGCAGCAATTGACACCTGATGTCTGCACTTACCCTTGCACTTGCCACCAGCAGGCCGCACTTCTTATTTATTGTTTTTTTAATTTATTTTTTATTTGATTTTACTGTTTATCCTATGTACTGCACTGCCCCCCTTTCACTTCACACTTTTCCCCTTTCCCCCTCCCCCTGCACTTGATCTCTCTGTGGCCTTCGATTTGGTTAATCACCAAATCCTTTGCCGTCACCTAAAAACTGCGGCCCACTTCTCGGACAAAGCTAAAGCCTGGATCACCTCATTCCTAGATAACAGATCTATGCGACTCTTTTCCCCTACCGCCACCGCAAAACCCTCCCCAGTCACTTGCGGAGTGCCACAAGGATCCTGTGTATCCCCGACACTCTACAATGTATTTACAAAACCCCTATTTGACATTCTGGATCTTCTGGGTGTCACGTACACCAACTACGCTGATGACACCAAGATACTTATCCCGATCAGAGGTGACCACAAAACTGACTCACTAATCATCAATGCCATTTATCAAGTTATCCAAGCTTGGATGGCTCAGCACGAATTGTGCTTAAATGACGACAAGACAGAGCTCATCATCCTTGGCTCCCACCAAAGACTAAACAAACTTGACCCCTCGTTTAAAGCCTTCACCATTAATGGCAACACCATCAAATTGGCCAAGGACACAAAAACACTTGGAGGCCGATTCATGGAATAATTAGCGCGGCGCAAGTGGGCAAAAACGTGCGAATCGCAGTGGAATAGCGAAAATCGCAGTGCAAGTGCGAAAATCGCACGAAAAGCAGCGCACATCGATTCATGGAAGGCCGTGCGCGAGAAAACCATCGGATGTGCGATAAAAAAGTGCGCGGCGCACGTTGGCGCACAGGCCATCTAACTGCGTGCGCCAGGTCACAGCGAAAATCGCACCGGCCACAGCGAAAATCGCACATAGCGCGGCGCACGCAACAAAAGTAGGCGGAACACGGGGCGTAACACTCGGAATGGGGAACAACTTGCCAAAACGTGGGCGTCACGGGGGAAGTACAGGGTACAAGTGCGCGGAACGCCCACACGCTCGCCTACAACACGTATTCATGGAATAGAATAGGGCAAAAAAGCGCACGCTCAAACCAGCGCACAGGCACAAACACGACCGCCACAAGAAAGCAGGCGGTAGTGTCTCTGCGCCTGGAAGAAATGTGCGCCAAAAGGTGCGCCAACAAATAGCACCTATATACAGCCATGATGAATGTCCTATACTGTGGCCCTCCAGGACAAATGACGTGCAAAGGGGTACTCACAAACACGGACACCCGCTGACAAAAAATACGTGTGCGTGTATACCGGGGTGCGCGGGAAGTCTCACACGCGATTTCGGCAGGGTACCTGTATTTCAGGGGTGCGCGGGAAGTTCCACACGCGATTGGCCCAGTGCGAGCAGGGTACGTGTATTCCATGGGTGCGTGGGAAGTTCCACACGCGATTTCGGCAGGGTACGTGTATTTCCGGGGTGCGCGGGAAGTACCACACGCGATTGGCCCAGTGCGAGCAGGGTATGTGCATTTCAGGGGTGCGCGGGAAGTTCCACACACGATTTCAGCAGGGTATGTGTATTCCAGGGGTGCGCGGGAAGTTCCACACGCGATTTCAGCAGGGTATGTGTATTTCAGGGGTGCACGGGAAGTTCCACACGCGATTGGCCCAGTGCGAGCAGGGTACGTGTATTCCATGGGTGCGCGGGAAGTTCTACACGCGATTTCGGCAGGGTATGTGTATTTCAGGGGTGCGCGGGAAGTACAACACGCAATTGGCCCAGTGCGAGCAGGGTACGTGTATTTCAGGGGTGCGCGGGAAGTTCCACACACGATTTCAGCAGGGTATGTGTATTCCAGGGGTGCGCGGGAAGTTCCACACGCGATTTCAGCAGGGTACGTGTATTTCAGGGGTGCGCGGGAAGTTCCACACGCGATTGGCCCAGTGCGAGCAGGTTTACGTGTATTTCAGGGGTGCGCGGGAAGTTCCACACACGATTTCAGCAGGGTATGTGTATTCCAGGGGTGCGCGGGAAGTTCTGCACGCGATTTCAGCAGGGTACGTGTATTTCAGGGGTGCGCGGGAAGTTCCACACGCGATTGGCCCAGTGCGAGCAGGGTACGTGTATTCCATGGGTGTGCGGGAAGTTCCACACGCGATTTCGGCAGGGTACGTGTATTTCCGGGGTGCGCGGGAAGTACCACACGCGATTGGCCCAGTGCGAGCAGGGTACGTGTATTTCAGGGGTGCGCGGGAAGTTCCACACACGATTTCAGCAGGGTATGTGTATTCCATGGGTGCGCGGGAAGTTCCACACGCGATTTCGGCAGGGTACGTGTATTTCAGGGGTGCGCGGGAAGTACAACACGCGATTGGCCCAGTGCGAGCAGGGTACGTGTATTTCAGGGGTGCGCGGGAAGTTCCACACACGATTTCAGCAGGGTATGTGTATTCCAGGGGTGCGCGGGAAGTTCCACACGCGATTTCAGCAGGGTACGTGTATTTCAGGGGTGCGCGGGAAGTTCCACACGCGATTGGCCCAGTGCGAGCAGGGTACGTGTATTTCAGGGGTGCGCGGGAAGTTCCACACACGATTTCAGCAGGGTATGTGTATTCCAGGGGTGCGCGGGAAGTTCCGCACGCGATTTCAGCAGGGTACGTGTATTTCAGGGGTGCGCGGGAAGTTCCACACGCGATTGGCCCAGTGCGAGCAGGGTACGTGTATTTCAGGGGTGCGCGGGAAGTTCCACACGTGATTTCAGCAGGGTATGTGTATTTCAGGGGTTCTGGGGAGTACTACACGTGAATTGGCCGTGTGGGTCCTCCCAGGTGTACGCTCCACAACCTCCATGGCCCCTGCAGGCAGCCCACACCACGGGGGACTACCCTGCACCCCTGCTCATGTCCCGCAGACAGCCCATCCACCATGGGCATGCCCCCCAGCCAACCCACATGTCAGCTTGCACTACTAATCAACAATGCATGTCTCCCACCACCCCCACCCCCCAGCCACCATGGCCAGCCCCCACCAGGCCCCCACTCATGTCTCCTATCACCCCCACCCCCCAGCAGTGCAGGGGCACCCTCCACCAGGCCCCCACCCATGTCTCCCACCACCCCCACCCCCCAGCAGTGCAGGGGCACCCTCCACCAGGCCCCCACTCATGTCTCCCACCACCCCCACCCCCACCCCCCAGCAGTGCAGGGGCACCCTCCACCAGGCCCCCACCCATGTCTCCCACCACCCCCACCCCCCAGCCACCAGGGGCACCCTCCACCAGGCCCCCACTCATGTCTCCCACCACCCCCACCCCCCAGCCACCAGGGGCACCCTCCACCAGGCCCCCACTCATGTCTCCCACCACCCCCACCCCCCAGCAGTGCAGGGGCAGCCTCCACCAGGCCCCCACCCATGTCTCCCACCACCCCCACCCCCCATGGCCAGCCCCCACCAGGCCCCCACCCATGTCTCCCACCACCCCACCCCCCAGCCACCAGGGGCACCCTCCACCAGGCCCCCACTCATGTCCCCCTGCACCCCCACCCCCCAGAATCCAGGGGCACCCTCCACCAGGCCCCCACCCATGTCTCCCACCACCCCCACCCCCCAGCAGTGCAGGGGCACCCTCCACCAGGCCCCCACCCATGACTCCCACCACCCCCACCCCCCAGCAGTGCAGGGGCACCCTCCACCAGGCCCCCACTCATGTCTCCCACCACCCCCACCCCCCAGCAGTGCAGGGGCACCCTCCACCAGGCCCCCACTCATGTCTCCCACCACCCCCACCCCCCTGCCACCATGGGCAGCCCCCACCAGGCCCCCACTCATGTCTCCCACCACCCCCACCCCCCAGCCACCAGGGGCACCCTCCACCAGGCCCCCACTCATGTCTCCCACCACCCCCACCCCCCAGCAGTGCAGGGGCACCCTCCACCAGGCCCCCACCCATGTCTCCCACCACCCCCGCCCCCCAGCCACCAGGGGCACCCTCCACCAGGCCCCCACTCATGTCTCCCACCACCCCCACCCCCCAGCAGTGCAGGGGCACCCTCCACCAGGTCCTCACAATCCCCAATCATGTGCGTTATGGTCAGCCTCCACAGCCAAAAAGCCCTATCAAGTAACCCATTCACCCACATTGAAATGGAAATTACATGTTACACCCCCAATGTTCATGAAGCTAATGAACCCATGTCCGTCACACACAATGGTTGCAATTGAATGGGAAAACACCCAACATGACATGCATGAAACCAATGAGATGATACCACACAGTGAAGTATGAAAACAAAATTGTATTGAAAAAAAGAAAGAATGCTAAAGAAATGAAACAAACTACAATGGGAATGAGAAAAAATAAGCTGCATGTCCGTATAAAAAAATAAAAACAGCAAATCAGAATCCAAAAAAATGTCGTCCAAAGTAAAATGTAAAAAAATATCTATCCAATTAAGAACTATGTAAAAAACTTCCAAGGGTCCATGAGCCCAACTGAACAAAGGAAACCTACAAAAAAATCTAACTAAAATGCAACTATATACAAAAAGTGGAGCAGTGTCCGTCGACTCCAAATCATAAGAACAAACAAAGGAAACCTAAAACTAAAGAACTATATACAAAGGCGGCGGGCAAGTCCAGCGGCTCACTCCGTGGTGTTCCGGGCCAGGGCATCATCGAACTCCTGTTCGATGTCCCGGAGGCGGTCCAGTTCCATGGCCCCGAGGGTCCGCAGGGACGATGCCGTGTCCTCCTCCAACCCCCTGCAGATTGCCTCGAGGCACTCGGCCCGCCTCACGGCCCTCCGCATGGAGTTCTCCGCCCTGACCATTGTGAGCCGCGCCTCTTCCGCCCGCTGCCGCTCCGCACCTATGGCGTGGCCCAACCGCTGCCACACGGAAGACACTCTCTGTCCTGGGTCCTCCTGCCCTCCGGCCGATGCCTGCCCCTCCGGTGTCGAAGGCCCCGAGCCTTCATGGCTCCCACCATGTTGCTGCTGCTGCTCTGCCTCTGCCCGTGCACTGCCTCCTGCTGCCTGCACATCCTCCGCCGGCTGGGGTGCAGTTGTTGATGTGGCCACCCCTGCTGGACCTCCGACTCCCGACTGTGGCAGGGATGCCTCCTCCACCAGCCTGGCCGCACCGTCAGAGGCAGCTCCACAGGGCACCCAGGTGACTGATGGGTGGGAAGATGGCATAGACGATGACTGGCGCGTAGGGGGTCCAGTTGAGGAGGGGGTCGGAGCAAGCCCCATCAGACGGAGGAATCCGGCCTGGGTGACCTGTCCCAGCAGGCTGACGTGGTCAACGAGCCATTCGAGATGACGTGCAGTCTCTCCATAAAAAGACTGCAGGTCACCTCGCATGGCCCGTTGACGCAACGCCACACCAGCCAGGACAGGCTCAACCCGGACCTGGATGGCCAAGTCCGCAGGCAGAGGAAGGCCAGTTGACGCCAGCTCATCCCCTGCCTGAAAACGGGTCTGGACGTAGGCATCCCTGCTAGTGCAAGATGATGCAGAGACAGGATCGGGGACAGGATTGCACACAGGCACCTCCGCGGCGGCCTGTGCTGCCTCCTGTCCCTGGTCCTGCACTGCACCACTAGCACCAGTGGGATCCCCACCTCCAGACCCTGTCTCTGGTGCTTGCACGGCCTCCTCCTCCACCAAACCCACCACCAACCTGGATGACTCCGTGCCATCTTCCCCTGTTGGGCCCTGTGGGGTCCCAGCTGCCCCTTCTGCTGCCGAGGAGTCCAACTCCAACCTCCGCCTCTTGGACCTCACCCCGGCAGCTGCGGCCTGGGACGCGGCACCGGACTCCTCACTCCCCGACGAGATGACAACACGGGAGGGGAGCCGGGCCTTGCGTCTTCGGCTGGCGGTCGGATCCCCGCCGCTGTGCTCCACAGCACCTTCTCCGCCCTCTTCATCAGTTGACGCTGCAGACAGGGAGAAACAAAACACAGGCATCAGGGCACTGTACAATGGACACATACACACATGACAGTTGCACATGAGTGGCATTGGCAAACCTCAGACATGTCATCACAATCCCCAACACACATGTCATTACAACTCGCACACATGAGCCATACCACAGCCATATCGCAACTGCCACCACCATCCCTACACATACAACTGCATGAGCAGCCAAAGGTGAGCCACACATCACATGCAACACAGGAAGTGCACCACACATGTACACACACCACCACACTTGCATGCATGTGTACACCTCTGCAAGTGTCGCACTGTTCAGACGGGCATCCATGTCACATCTGCCAATCAGGCTTCCACATACCGCTGTCACATGCATCCATGTTGCATCACTGTTGCACTCTTGTCAAATACACACACATGCACATGTACACAGTGCTCATACATGCAGCCGAAAACAACATACATGCGTGACATCACGGACATGTCTACTTACATACACATTCATCCAAACATGTGTGCACGCACAACTGCATTTGGCATGCAAGCCTACACACACAAGCACGTCTCACACATTACAGCCCTCGCATGTGTCAGCCCCACGGCCCTGTACACCCCCACCCATACTCGACCCCATACAAACAGATGTGCAACCTGCACACTACCGAATAATCACCACATGCACTGCTCACAATCAGGATGCATGTACACTCACCGCTCGACTCCAGACGGGTCTGCTTCTCTAGGACCTGGACGTGGAGCGCTGGGGATATGCGTTCCAGGACCCTCATCTGTTCTTCCGACAAGTGGCCCCGGCGCCCCTTGGCATCCGCTGCCTTCAAGAGGCGCCGGGCCTTGTTCAGGATCCTGGACCTGAAGTCCTCCCAGCGCTTCCTGACATGTTGTAAGTCCCGGACTGCCACCCCCTCCGCGTTGATGGCAGTCACGATGTCAGTCCAGATCAGAGTCCGTCCTTCCTTGTCGCCGCGGGAACTTCCAAAGAGGGCAACATACTGCCCCAGGACTTGCTCCACCAGGACACCAACTTCGGTGGCACTGAAGCTGGTGCCCCTCTGCCTCTCTGGCCGGGGGTTGTCAGTGGTCACAGATGGTGTTTGCCCCGACATGACAACCCCAGAGGCAGGAGTGGGTGGGCAACTGGGTCCTGGAGCTGGGCTGTGGAGCGATGGAATCCCAGTCGGGAGTCTTCAGTTCCAGCAGGGGTGGTCACAGCAACAGCACCCCTGGCTGATGTGCAGGCAGCAAATGGCAGTGCACATGGGCAGCAGGCAGGCAGGCAGCAGCAGATGGCAGGTTGGAGCGTGCTCGGGGCTCTGGGGGGCAGTAGTTCGGCCTTCTGGGCAGGAGCGTGGTCTTCCGTGTGCTTACACGTGGCCAGCTTGATACGGAGTGATTTGGCACGTGAAAATCCTGCACGTCAGCGTGAAAATCGAGGAAAGGCCCTTAGCGCGTAAGCGCGTCAGCACGCATACGCGATTCTATTGGACCAAAGGCCCTCAGCGCGTAAACGCGTCACCAGCGTATGCGCGTCTATGAAGTCACATGCACGTTGAATTGGGCACACGTTTGAAAATGTTGCGTGTGAAAAAAATGAAAGACACGTCTGAGTGTCAAACCGTGTAATTGGTGGGAATGGGTCTAGCGCGTACACGCGGCAGTGACAAAGCGTGTAATTGGTGGAAATGGCCCTACACGCAGAAGTGACAAAGCGTGTCATTGGTGGAAATGGCCCTACACGCAGAAGTGACAAAGCGTGTAATTGGTGGAAATGGCCCTAGCGCGTACACGCCGCGTAAGTGACGCTGGACGTGTGGGCCTGTATAAAAGGTACGTGTAGAACACCATTTCCTTGTACGTGCTTTTCGTGGAGAGCGAGTGGGTGAATTCTGTACTTCTTGTCGTTTCACACGCGATTTACTTCACGGCGTTTCAAGTTCGTATTCCCTGTTACCTCTGACAGCTTTTTCTCTTTTTTCTCTTTTACTGGTTTACCTGGGCCTGTTCCCTCAAACAGTGTTCCCTTCTACTGTTGTCCTGTCTCCTCAGACAGCATACAAATCTTCTTTTGGCGGGGGTGTTGCCAACCGAACGCGCTCCTTTTTCACGCTATTTTACCTGGCAGACGGTGAGTCACGCACGTATCTAACATCTGTGCTTGCCCCATGTGTAGCCTACCCCTTCAGAGGTCATTCTAGGCTGCGTGTGACACGCATACGTTCATTCTTGTGTTACTGGGTGCCACAGCGTAGTGCAGGTTTTTCTTTCTGCACACGTGGTCTAGGAGGGGTTGCGTGCATGTCATCTCCCTTTTTTGGGGCTCCTGTGCGTAGCGTGACCCGTCATCTTTCCCCAGGGGTTACATTCAGCCTTGCTAGAGCACTAGGGTACAATTACCATCTGGTACCCAACCCCTTTGACTCCCAATTGCCCAGGACAATAGTTTACAGCCACTCCTATACGCACATTAACATCAGTGCCATGGCTGGGAGGCGAGGATTCCGTAAGGGTGGCAAAGGTGGAAGAGCCACAAGTGGTGGCCGTGGTGGATCCGGTAGGGGACGTGTTCGTTACTTGCAGGGTGAGCCTGTCCCCCCATGTGTGGAGGACCAGTCAAGGGCACCCATAATCCCCACCCCCCCTCCCGTTGAGGCTGATGAGGCTGACGCCATCCATGCTCAGCCCTTGTTGGACCAGCCCATTGTGGCACCAGACCTGGCTGACTCCATGGCTGACTTCCAGGTCAGCAGGCCTATGACACGTGCGCTGGTGCACGTTGATGTCATCATGCCACGTGCATCTGGGGCAGCAAGGTCATCTGCTGCCCCAAGTAGGCAGGGCGGAGAGGCTGCAGGGGCAGCTGCGGCTCCATCCACCCCAGCTCTCACACACCCAGCCAGGACAGTGTCGGTCCTAGTCCATCCTGCTGACATTCCCCCTGACACCATTACACTTGAGCCAATGCCTGCACCAACTCCCATGCTGAGTGTGCAATCCCACACTCCTGATACAGAGTCCACCAGGGCTCCTGCCCCTAGTGTCCAGAGCGGCGCAGGACACTCAGGATCACCACCACCTTCCAAGCGGAAGAGGAAGAGTGCTCGTCCGGCACAGGCTGATGCCCCAGACACGGCTACACAGTCCGGCCCGTCCAGGAAGCCCAGCTTCACGGATGACGAACTGAATGCACTTGTCGAGTATGTGTCCGCACATGATAACGAGATGGTCATTGTTGCAGGATCCAAGACCACACCTGCACAACGCCAGGCACACTGGCAGACCGTTGCGGACATCGTAAGTGCCCTTGGAATTGTGAGGCGCACAGCCAATGATTGCTATAAGCGCTGGAATGACCTAAAGCGCAGGGCAAAGAGTAAGCTGGCCTCAAGTCATGCCGCAACTCTAGTGACTGGAGGTGGGTCTCCAGTAGTAGACATGGAACTCACTCCACATGAGTCAGTCGCTGGGACCTACGTCACGGAGGAACAGATCCAAGGCGTGGGAGATCTGCCTGATTACGAGGCATTGTCCGGTGAGTGCACATGCATGTGTGTGTCATCCATGTGCATGGGGTGTGTGTGAGGGCTTCTGTTTGTGTGCCAGGTGAGAGTGTGTGCGCCTGAGTCGTATGGGTCAGCCATGTGCTTCATGCAATACATCCTGCGCAGCTGCATTAGGCCATAGCAGTATCCCTTCTGCCAACAGTAGACATCTAGCCCAACTGCACGCCAGTTGCCCTTGAAGTGTCACCTTGCCACAACATTGTTGCTTATTTTTCACTGTTCATACAGGCAGATTGTTTGCATTCCACCACTTTTACTAGGCATTTCACAGTCCTCTAGTCACATGTCTGACATGGCTATGGTAAAGTGGAGTGACTTTGTTACCTGGATATCATTTGTTCACACATGTCCCTGTGCAATTGGCCCATTTTGGACTGGCAGCTCCAGGTGAAAAATCTGACCTGTTTGAATTAGAAAAGCTATTACATGCGGGAACTGGACTGAATGAATAGGTGCTGCCCTCCTCTACATCTTCACTCAATAGCAATGGTACATGCCATCTGTGTGATGGCATGTGTGTTTCACCTGGCAATCACAGGCCAATGTGTGATGCCACTGCCAGGCAGCATGCAGAAAATGTGTTCATCTTCCATCTTGGTGTCATCAGTGTGTGCCATTTGCCTGCCCTTCATATGCAGTGAGGGTGCATGCATGGGAGGGTTTTAGTCATGTGGGATATGTGTCAATCAAGTACTGGTTCTCTTGCTTCTCAGCCCTCATTGTGTGCCATGGTGCTAATGCCTGTTTCCATTTCTTTGTTTTTATGTCTTTGCAGGGGAAGACGCACCTGATACTGCTGGGGTTGTGGATATGGTGCAGACCCAGGAGGGGTCCGAGGGCCGACCAACCACCAGTGAGGGACGTGGTGTGGTGGTGGGTGAGAACCCACAAGTGCTGCAGGTCGTGCTCTCAAGGGGTGTCTTTGGCTGCACCTCCCCCGAGCTGTACTCAGGTGTTGATTCGGATGAGACCTACGTGCCGTCGCAGGTGAGTGTTCCAGGGAGGGATTCTGTTCTGTCCCACCCACCTGCACCAGGGTCAGAACCCTCAATGGGGATGTCAGTGTTGGCAGCTACGCCTTTGGTGGTTACGGATGCAGGGTCACACTCCGCGACATCTGATCCTGTTCCTGGGCCAGCAGTTCAGAGGGGGAATGCAGTCCTGCAGCCTCAGGCAGTGCCGGCACAGCAAGGCGCACTTCGCCTTGCCCCAGACAGGTGTGGTGCCCGTCGACGTGGTGGCCGTACGCCACCTGGCAATACCGCATGGGAGCAATCCATTTACGGTATGGCTACCCAACAGGCAGCATCATCAGAGATGATGGCTCAGGCCATGGATAGGGTGGCCACTTCCATTGTCCCCCCTGAAAGGCTGATGGAGCGACTACAGCAGGCAACCGACTCCATCTGCCAGTCACACAGGGAGGACATGTTGGCGTCCAACAGGGACAGGCGGGCGGCACTGGCGACTCTGCAGGAGGCCATCTCCATAGAGTCCCAGGGCCACAGGGAAGCCCTGAGGCAGGAGCTCCTTCACCTCAGGACGACTCTTGTTGAGCTTGAGGCTTCAACACACCAAAGGACAGAACAGCAGCTGGAGCGTCTCACCCGTACGCTCTCAGCTGAGATGCAGGCAACGAGGGCGGAGGTCCGGGCATCCCGTGAGTTGTTGCATGGGGACCTCCGCACACTCATCCTCCAGAACCAGACCTACCACACCCGCATGCTTGCAGCCATGGAGGAGCAGACTAGGGCCTTGCGTGGGCTGCCTCCCATAGTGCAACCACCTCCGGATGCAGCTGCACAGGGTGATAATAGCGACAGCAGTGATACTCCCACAATAGGGTAGCCGTGTGGGCCATGAGCCCATGGAGGTGTTTTTTTTCCCAGGATCCACACAGGTGGGTTTTGGTGTGCACCCTGTCCTCGGACCTCCTGGGTGGCCTCCCAAACCCCCCCGGGCCCATCAATGGCCATTTTTTATTTTTATTTTTATTTTTATTTTTTATTTTTATTTTTATTTTTATTTTTGATTTTTATTTTTATTTTTATTTTTATTTTTAATTTCTAATTAATTTTTCCCAATTTTTTTGGGACAATTTGTTGCCTTCCGTGGTTCCTGTGGGCATACGCTGCATTGTGGCTGGGCACATGCAGGCTTGTCATGTATTTGGTTCAGATGCTTGGGTTTGAGTCACACAGACCCCTCCTGCTTCCCGTTTCCATGGGCTTGCAAAGGGTGTGCCCAAGTGACATTGACGTACATGGTGACATTGGACTCCCACTACATGTGTGGGTAGTCTAGTCAATACTGTGTATACATTCCTAGTGCATATTGCTGTTGTGTTGTACACTGCATGTTGCATTGATGTGTAACTCATCATCTGTGTCTACCTCCCAATTTGCAGGTCCCTTCCTCATGTCTACACAAGGCCCTCTAGTCTGGAGATGGGGTCCATGTTGGCAGCAGTGCACCTACAACTCTACATGGCGCCAACACTGTACAGTTGGTAGTGATGGGAGTGCAGGCATTTCCAGGTGGTGAGACTACTAATATATAACATTTGTGATGTCATGTTAATGGTAGTACCTGCTCAAGTTTGTTGTTGGTCCTGCATTACTGTGAGTATTTCAGGTGTTGCAAGTTTCAATTAGGGACACTCTACATTGTGACACTAGTGTCATGTTGTGGGGATTACTTTGTTTACCTGCAAATAGCATGACATGGCACGGTGTGTCGTGTGGCGGTGCTGGGGATGGGTTGGCTGACATGGCACTGTCCTCTTGTTGCATTTTGCAAGTGGGTATTCATTTTAGCTGCTTGAATGTGTTACTTCACAAAACTGCATTGGTGGTGTCTGTGTGGGTAGGGATGCACACATTGTGACACTTCCAGGTGAACAATCTCAGGCTGATATGGTTTTCACTGTTCATTCTCCAGACATTCAGGATCAGTGTCAGGTTGAGTCATCATTGATTGTCAGATGGAATGTGCCAGGGCAGTGTGCACTCCACAGGGGTGTGATTTCTATGTGAAGTAATTAGCCACTAGCTGTGTACGGGCTGCCTCCCCCCGTGCCCTTTCCCCTCCCATGCGCAGCGGCTGTGCATGTGGTTGGGGATGTGGGGCCACCACCATGTCCACGGCCAGGCCCCGGCGTGTTGCAACTTTGTGCAGGACACATGCTGCCACTATGATCCTGCACACTACTGGGGGAGCGTACAACAGCTGCCCGCCAGAACGGTCAAGGGAGCGAAAGCGTGACTTTAGCACTCCGAATGTGCGCTCCACTATGCCCCGGGTTGTAATGTGGGCTGTGTTATATCTTACCTCGGGTGGCGTGGTGGGGTTCCGAATTGGCGTCATCATGTGGGGGCTGAGAGGGTAGGCACTGTCCCCTGTGGAGGTGGTGATTGGTATCATTGGTGGGGTTGTGACCTTGCTCAGTATCTGACATGCATGCATGTGCAGTGGCATTCATACTCACCAAGCAGCCATGTATCGCCATGCCGCCCAGCTTCTAGGTCCCGGCTTAGGGTGGACATTCGGTAAATGAAGCTGTCGTGGGTTGACCCGGGATAGTTGGCATATACTGAGGTGATGATTCCCTTGGCATTACACACTACCTGCACGTTGATGGAATGCCAGTGCTTGCGGTTCCTATAGATGTGCTCTGATGCCCTGGGGGGACGTAGAGCCACATGGGTGCAGTCGATGGCACCTAGCACTTTGGGGAATCGTGCCACACCGTAAAAATCCAGGGCGGCAGCATGCCTTTCTGCAGGTGTTCTGGGCAGGTATATGTGCCTGCGGACTGATGGGCGTGCAGTGATGATGTTCAAGACCTGGTGTAGGCAGCGTGACTGGGTGGCCTGTGATACACCACCCACAATGGCACTTGTCCGCTGAAATGATCCAGTGGCTAAGAAGTGCAGTACATTGAGGACCTTCTCCAGGGGGCTGAGTGCTTGGGAGCACAGGGTGGGTGATGTGAGGTCATCCTCCCACTCACTCACCAGGTCCAGTATAATGTGTGGTGGAAACCTGTACCTCCCATGCACCTGGTCATCAGGCATCCCGAAAAGGCTGGTTCTGGGTGTGAATATTCTGGCCCTGACTATCCTCCTCCTCCTCCTTTGGTAGCCCACGCCCACTGCTGCTAGGAACGGTATGTTCATCCTGGGTCTGAGCTTGTTATTTTGTTAGCGCGCAAATTTATGCGTTGCGCGTGTTGTAGGCGAGCGTGTGACCCGCGCACCCCTGAAATCCAGTACCCAGTCCAATAGCGTGTGGAAATTCCTGCGCACACTGGGATACAGGTGCGCTGACGTACTTGCGTGTGTAAGTGCCCGCGCACCCCTGATATACACGTACATAGGCCAATCTCGTGTACGCGCACTTTTGTCCAATTACACGCGATGACACTCTGAAGTGCTGTCCAATTACACGCGATGACACTCTGACGTGCAGTCTTTCCACGTGTGCTCTGTCATCACGTGCTGTGTGGGAAACACCCGTGCGGGTCACGTCACAGACGCGCTTACGCGCTGAGGGCCTTTGGTCCAATAGAATCGCGTATGCGTGCTGACGCGCTTACACGCTAAGGGCCTTTCCTCGATTTTCACGCTGACGTGCAGGATTTTCACGTGCCAAATCACTCCGTACCAAGCTGGCCACGCATAAGCACATGGAAGACCACGCTCCTGCCCAGAAGGCCGAACTACTGCCCCCCAGAGCCCCGAGCACGCTCCCACCTGCCATCTGCTGCTGCCTGACTGCCTGCTGCCCACGTGCACTGCCATTTGCTGCCTGCACATCAGCCAGGGGTGCTGTTGCTGTGACCACCCCTGCTGGAACTGAAGACTCCCGACTGGGATTCCATCGCTCCACAGCCCAGCCCCAGGACCCAGTTGCCCACCCACTCCTGCCTCTGGGGTTGTCATGTCGGGGCAAACACCATCTGTGACCACTGACAACCCCCGGCCAGAGAGGCAGAGGGGCACCAGCTTCAGTGCCACCGAAGTTGGTGTCCTGGTGGAGCAAGTCCTGGGGCAGTATGATGCCCTCTTCGGAAGTTCCCGCGCCGACAAGGAAGGACGGACTCGGATCTGGACTGACATCGTGACTGCCATCAATGCGGAGGGGGTGGCAGTCCGGGACTTACAACATGTCAGGAAGCGCTGGGAGGACTTCAGGTCCAGGACCCTGAACAAGGCCCGGCGCCTCTTGAAGGCAGCGGATGCCAAGGGGCGCTGGGGCCACTTGTCGGAAGAACAGATGAGGGTCCTGGAACGCATATCCCCAGCGCTCCACGTCCAGGTCCTAGAGAAGCAGACCCGTCTGGAGTCGAGCGGTGAGTGTACATGCATCCTGATTGTGAGCAGTGCGTGTGGTGATTATTCGGTATTGTGCAGGTTGCACATCTGTTTGTATGGGGTCGAGTATGGGTGGGGGTGTACAGGGCCATGGGGCTGACACATGCGAGGGCTGTAATGTGTGAGACATGGATGGTGCTTGTGTGTGTAGGCTTGCATGCCAAATGCAGTTGTGCGTGCACACATGTTTGGATGAATGTGTATGTAAGTAGACATGTCCGTGATGTCACGCATGTATGTTGTTTTCGGCTGCATGTATGAGCACTGTGTACATGTGCATGTGTGTGTATTTGACAAGGGTGCAACAGTGATGCAACATGGATGCATGTGACAGCGGTATGTGGAAGCCTGATTGGCAGATGTGACATGGATGCCCGTCTGAACAGTGCGACACTTGGCAGAGGTGTACACATGCATGCAAGTCTGGTGGTGTGTGTACATGTGTGGTGCACTTCCTGTGTTGCATGTGATGTGTGGCTCCCCTTTGGCTGCTCATGCAGTTGTATGTGTAGGGATGGTGGTGGCAGTTGCGTTATGGCTGTGGTATGGCTCATGTGTGCGAGTTGCAATGACATGTGTGTTGGGGATTGTGATGACATGTCTGAGGTTTGCCAATGCCACTCATGTGCAACTGTCATGTGTGTATGTGTCCATTGTACAGTGCCCTGATGCCTGTGTTTTGTTTCTCCCTGTCTGCAGCGTCAACTGATGAAGAGGGCGGAGAAGGTGCTGTGGAGCACAGCGGCGGGGATCCGACCGCCAGCCGGAGACGCAAGGCCCGTCTCCCCTCCCGTGTTGTCATCTCGTCGGGGAGTGAGGAGTCCGGTGCCACGTCCCAGGCCGCAGCTGCCGGGGGGAGGTCCAAGAGGCGGAGGTTGGAGTTGGACTCCTCGGCAGCAGAAGGGGCAGCTGGGACCCCACAGGGCCCAAAAGGGGAAGATGGCACGGCGTCATCCAGGTTGGTGGGGGGTTTGGTGGAGGAGGAGACCGTGCAAGCACCAGAGACGGGGTCTGGAGGTGGGGATCCCACTGGTGCTAGTGGTGCAGTGCAGGACCAGGGACAGGAGGCAGCACAGGCCGCCGCAGAGGTGCCTGTGTGCAATCCTGTCCCCGATCCTGTCCCTGCATCATCTTGCACCAGCAGGGATGCCTACGTCCAGACCCGTTTTCAGGCAGGGGATGAGCTGACGTCAACTGGCCTTCCTCTGCCTGCGGACGTGGCCATCCAGGTCCGGGTTGAGCCTGTCCTGGCTGGTGTGGCGTTGCGTCAACGGGCCATGCGAGGTGACCTGCAGTCTTTTCATGGAGAGACTGCACGTCATCGCGAATGGCTCGTTGACCACGTCAGCCTGCTGGGACAGGTCACCCAGGCCGGATTCCTCCGTCTGATGGGGCTTGCTCCGACCCCCTCCTCAACTGGACCCCCTACGCGCCAGTCGTCCTCTGTGCCATTGTTAGGCGGAAACCTGTGCAGTTCCCTCTGGGACCACTGCAAAAGATTTAGGACTACAGGTGTTGCGATGAACCCACTTGGTAGCAGTCTGTACCACACAGATTCAATTGGTAGCTGTGGCTGAGCAGTCAGACTTCTCTCAAGAAAAGTTGGTCAGTATAGGGAGCATACAAGATAGGGTAATTCTCTGCAGCAAAACGAGTAAACACGCAACCAGGCTTTAGTATAAAGATAGTAAGTTATTTATTGATAACAGCACGTCTATGAAAAATACTAAAGCAAACCACGGCAAATAATTCAAAATACAATTACTCTGCAGAATGGAATAAGCTCAATCCCCCGAACCACACTATCGACAACTCTAGGTTCTACGGCACCACTTATTTTCAGACAGAGGTGTATACCTCAACCCAGATGACACTCGAATATTTAGTGAGGAAGGGAGAGAAGAGAAAGGCAGGTAACGAAGTCAACACGGTTCGCACTGAAGCGGGTAAAAATGCACGGCAAGAATGCATTAATCACACTAGATCATAAAGTTCGGCGGCCAGGCCCACTCGGAGAGAGGCAAGGCACGACGTCCTGGAAAGTCTCTACGGGTGATGCATTCAAGTCTCGTTTAGCAAATTGGTTAGCGACAGGTGGAACCAGTTCAGAACAAAGAGTGAATAAAGCTTGGAGGCAACCCAACGGAACGGAGAGGAATCAGATACCTCACACGAACCGATCGAAAAGGGAAGCCAGGCGGTTACGGTACCTTGTTGTGGAAGACAGCTCCGACGGGGGCAGTTGTTCCTGGTGGTGGATGCACGACGGGTCTTGGCCAAGAGAAGAGATGCTCTCGTCGTCGAAGAGAAGATGTCCGGTGCACCACCAGGGAAGAAACCAGCCGCTGAGTGCTTCGTCACAAGGCACCACCTTTCGATCACGGTGCAGGAGTAGTGGCTATCCGGTTGCCGGGTGCTCTGCACGGGCAATTCGACCACTGCGTCCTGGGCGACCAAAAAGCACAAAGAAGAAGAAGACTGGTTGTTCCCACCAGCCAGGGAAAGAGCCTCTCCGGCAGGGAGATCTCTTCTGTCGTCGGGAGATTGTGAGACGATTCCGCAGGGCTCCACCGGAGGTGTCGTCGTGCAGGTCGAGTCAACGTTACCCTTGTCGGATTCTTTAGGTCCAGTGGCGACTTCCTGAAGATCCAGTCCCAAAGGCCCTGCTTTTATGCAGACGTCCCCCATTCATTCAGCCTAGCTTGTCAATCAACACATGCTAAGTGGTGAGCGGGAAGGCTCACCACCTGGGCCAATCACTTCAGAGTGCGACCGGAGTTGGCAAGGCAACTCGGTCCAGGGTGTCTAAACCCCCTCCCACACCCCTGAGGTAACCCAGACAGAATGGCGCCACCTTCGCGGGTCTCTGTCCAGAGGCCCGCCAAAAGTGGAACAAAGGGCTCAACCTTTGGTTTAGGAGTCACAGAGAAAAACACAGACGCCATTTTACAACCCGAGTTCTGGCAGAAAATACCACTCGATAAACCTATTTAAGATAAGTAGATCGGTGGTACGTTGGAGATTAACGAAAAACAGTATCAATCTTCAACAATGGGACGAATCCCATAGGGTTATGCTCGGGGTCGAACATAACAAGTAGTTTCCACTGCCACCAGCCAAAACTCGACGAGGAGGGACGGGACAGTGCCCCCTCGAGTAACAGATCCAGGAGTAATCGTATTACCCCTACTAGCACGTCCACAATAAGATGGTTGGTACTAGTTCTGTTAGTAAATTTAGGTCTAGTAAAGCCAATGGTGACTTTACATGCCCGGGGAGACAGTAGTCAGTCCCCGGGTATGGAGTCTATGGTGGGGGGACCCGCTAGGGCGCCCCCGTGTCACGACACGTAGGGTGCAGAGTGACACACATAGAAAAACGTATGAGACCCTATGGAGTAAAAGACCCCATAGCCCATCGAACACATTGACATCTCAAAGGAATTACACACATACATGTCCAAGAGTGAGAGGAAAAGGGTCACACTCTTGGCAGGATGGGAAAAACAAACTCCAGAAATCCAGCAAAGCTGCTGGGGGACTCACTAGGTTAGGAAATTCAGCCTAAACAGAGAATTCTTCCTAACACTCGCCCCCCCCAGACTAAGGGACAGGAGGATTTAATCCACTCCTGGATGAATCTCATACCTCTAGTCGATGATATACATCCTAGAGAGACCATCAGCATTTTGGTGGTGACATCCTGACCTGTGCTCAATGGTGAAATCGAACCCTTGCAGGCAGATCGACCATCTCAGTAGTTTTGGGTTTTCCCCTTTCATTTGCATTAACCATCTCAAGGGTTGGTGGTCCGTCTGAATAACAAAAGTAGAACCATACAAGTACGGCCTAAACTTCTTCAGAGCCCACACGATGGCAAAGCATTCTCTTTCGATTGTTGCCCACCTTGTTTCAGGATCCTTCAGCTTGCGGCTGATGTAGCAAACGGGGTGCTCCCTACCTTTCCCATCCAGTTGACTGAGTACGGCACCTATCCCTACATTGGAAGCGTCTGTCTGCACAATGATGTGTTGGCGGTAATCAGGAGCTCTGAGTACTGGGGTTTGGCAAAGAGCCTTTTTCAGGTTTTCAAAAGCCTGATTGCACTCCTCGTTCCATTTAACCTTTTTAGGGAATTTGGGTGAGGAGATGACATTCAGTGGAGAAGCTATGGTCCCATAGTTCTCTATGAAATTCCTGTAATACCCGGTGAGGCCTAGGAAGGCTCTCACCTGAGTCTGAGTAGTCGGTGTTGTCCAATTTTGCACAGCTTCAATCTTACTGAGCAAAGGCCTTATTTCGCCACCGCCTACCTCATGCCCAAGGTAGACTACCTTACTCTGTCCAATTTGGCATTTACTCGCCTTTATGGTCAGATTGGCTCGTCTAAGAGCCTGCAAAACATCTCACAGGTGGGTTACATGTCCGTCCCAGGAATTGCTAAACACTGCTATGTCATCCAAGTATGCCATGCAGAAGTCCTCCATCCCGGTTAGAACTTGGTTTACCATCCGTTGAAACGTAGCAGGTGCATTTTTTAGTCCGAAAGGCATTACCGTAAATTGGTATAAACCAACGGGGGTAGAAAATGCAGTTTTCTCCTTGGCATGGTTGGTCAGGGCTATTTGCCAATAGCCTGACGTCAAGTCAAATGTGCTGAGGAACTTGGCGGCGCCAAGTTTATCCACCAACTCATCTGTTCTTGGCAAAGGGTGGGCATCAGTCGTGGTGACTGCGTTAAGAGCTCTATAATCCACGCAGAATCTAAGTTCTTTAGATCCGGCCTTTGGTACTAACACAACTGGGCTAGACCATGGACTAGTAGAGGGCTCTATTACCCCGAGATCAAGCATCTTGCTGACCTCACCTTTGATGTGGGTTCTTACGTTTTCTGACATGCGATATCCTCTGCTTTTGACAGGCAGACAGTCACCAGTGAGTATCTCGTGCTGGCCCCAAGGGGTCAAGCCTGGTGAGAGCGAGAACAGAGAGGCAAACTGATTCAACATAGACTTGCACTCTTCTTGTTGCTCGGGTGTCAGATTGGAGGAGAGATTTACTCCTTCAATGTTTTCATCTAAAGGTAAGCCTCTGAGGAGATCCGGAAGAGCTTCACTCTCTTCTTCTTCCTCGGCCGATGCTAGAAGCAACGCTCCTACATCAGGTCGTGAGACATACGCTTTAAGTCGGTTGGTGTGAAAGACTGTCGGAGCCTCCTTGGGGTTACCCAAGTCCACCAGATAGTTCACCTCGCCGAGCTTACCCACTACTCGGTAGGGTCCCATCCATTTATCTTGCAAGGCCCTCTGCCTTGTGGGGATCATAACAAGAACAAGCTGGTTTTGAGCGAACTCAACCATGTTAGCCTTTTGATCGTGCCAGTGCTTGACCAATGCTTGTCCAGCTTTCAAGTTATCGCTTGCTTCTGTCATCAGGTGCGACATTCTCCTCCGGAGACCTATCACATAGTCAGTCACTCTGACTGGCTTGGGGGAAGGAGCACTCTCCAACCCCTCCTTAATCAGGGCCAACGGACCTCTGACGGGATGACCATAGAGTAGTTCGAAGGGAGAGTAGCCTACTCCCTCCTGAGGGACTTCTCTATAAGCAAAAAGAAGGCATGGCAATAGAAGGTCCCACTTACGCTTAAGGGGTTCTTCTAGAGCACCTATCATGCTCTTCATGGTTCGGTTGAACCGTTCTACCAACCCATTGGTTTGTGGGTGGTAAGCCGTTGAGAACTTGTAAGTTACTCCGCAGGTTTTCCACATGGCTTTCATGTAGTGGGACATAAAATTTGACCCCCTGTCAGAGATAACTTCCTTAGGAAATCCGACCCTAGTAAAAATACCAAGGAGGGCCTTAGCCACAGCCGGAGCTGTAACAGTCCTCATAGGAATTGCCTCAGGATACCTAGTAGCATGGTCTACTACAACAAGTATAAACCTGTTGCCTGAGGAGGTTGGAGGATCAAGGGGACCAACGATATCAATCCCTACTCTCTCAAATGGGACTCCCACAACGGGAAGAGGCACTAACGGTGCCACATTCTTGGACCCAACCTTACCAGAGATTTGGCAGGTATGGCAGCTTCTGCAGTGTTTTTCTACTTCGGCCCCCATTTTTGGCCAATAGAAGTAGAGTGAGAGCCTTTCCTTAGTCTTCTTGAAACTCAAGTGACCAGCCAAAGGAATCTCGTGGGCTAACTGCAAGAACTGTGGTCTGTTCTCTTGGGGTACTACAAGGCGTTTGTAGTCTCCAGGTGCAGACTCGGTTGGTTCACTATAGAAGAGGCCATCTTCCCAGTGTAACCTATGTTTCCCAGGCTCTTGCCCTTCAGCCTGAGTTTCTGCCTGACGGCGAAGACCTTCCAGAGTTGGACATTCTCTCTGTCCCTTACTGAAGTCTGCCCTGCTGGGTCCACCTTCTGCCAGTAACGACTGCAGCTCAGGATGGTCAACAGGATCCAGATCTCCAATGAGTTCCTGGCCTTCCATTAGCTCTTCTTCAGAGTCTAATTCTACCATACAGGGTTGTACTTCCCCCTCAGCCGCAGCTGGAGGTGGAATTACGGGTGTGACGTTGGACAACCGCGGGGAAGTCCGTGTCGGTTGCATCGGAATGTGGGCTGTTGGTTTTGGTTTGGAAGTTTTAGGTTTCCCTTTTACTTCTGTGTTCCTAGAGACAGCGGCCGCCATTTCCAATGGAGCAGGAGTGATTTCTTTCTTCATCATCTCCCCGAGAGTACCGCGCAGGGTCCTCTCTCTTGCAGGTCTGGTTAGCTCCTGTAACCGTTTACTAGGAGGTCTGGGAGTATGCGATACAACTCCGAGAGTTTTCAAATCGTTACCCAACAGTACGCGTCCTGGTACCTCACTCTGTATGCTGACAGGTATCTTTACAGTCATGTCGTTACACTGGATGAGAACTGGTAATTGGGGAAGCATCTGCACAGGCCCTCCAGCTAACTTGGTGAGGCGTTTGGGTGCCTTAGCAACATCCTCAGCCTGAAAAAACGATTTATCCACCACAGTTATGCTGGCCCCAGTGTCCCTAATGGCAGGCGTCTCCTGACCATTCACCTGGACACTGTCCTTATAATACTCTTTAGTATTATCGGGGATAGAATTATAGACATCTAAATTCTGTTGTTCCCACAACCCCAGAGATACTAAAGAAACGCTGGCTGAGACTCCAATGGGTTCGTCAGCTAGCAGTAGAAAGTTTCCACTTGCCATTTGGACTTCCTCCTCTGGAGCGAAGGCTAAGGAGACAAGCTGGACCCCTGAAGGTTTACCCTTACATCTGGGATCTCCTTTCACGTGATCAGTCGAGCCACAAACAAAGCATTTCCCGAATGCTTTCTGGAATGGTGGCTTGTTCTGACCTCCTTCCGGTTTGGCACCAGAAGACACACTATTCTGCTGTGGTTTTCCCGGTGGCTTACCCTTCTGGTTTTGTTTGGGGCCCTCTTTGGAATGTGAGTTATTCGAATTCTCTTTTGAGTCTTTTTTAGGCTGTTTTCCCTCGTCCTTTTTCTGAGTTGCCCCAGAATCCTTGTGAGTAGCCCTGTTGGCAACCCACAAGTCAGCAGCCTTAGCTAGAGCCCTGGAATCTAATTCCTTCGAATCAGCCAAGTGCTGTCTGAGCTCAGGAGAACAGGTATCATAAATCGACTCCAACATAAAAAGATTTCGCATACCCTCGTAAGTGTCAACTTTGTAACCCTTAATCCATCCCTCTAAGTTTTTCAACCCTTCACTCACCCAGGTAGCCCAAGGGGTACCATCATGCTTTTTGAGGGTTCTAAACCTCTTAAGATACTGGGAAGGGGTCTTCCCGAATCTAGCTATCAAAGCTAGTTTCACACTTTCGTAATCCGTCTTATCCACCTCCCCCAATTCCATTACCACATCAGTCGCAACAGGAGGAAGCCTAGAGAACAACCAGGGAAGCAACGCATTCCCGGTGATGTCCTGGAGCCCATGATTGTATTCAAACAGTTTCAACCAATCCAACACATCCAATCTCGGTTCGTACATACCCACTAATTCCTTCGGCATCCGGGGTCTTTTGGGACTGGAGCTCCTAGAGGAACCAGAGGAGAGAGAAGCATTTTCCATAGACAACTTTTTCATTTGTAACTCATGATTAAGCTCTATTTCTCTGAGTCTTAACTCCGCTTGTCTCTGCTCAGCTTGAGCCAAGAATCGTTTATGTTCTAATTCGAGCTTCATTTTTTCAAGTTCAAAATAAGCAGAATTACTCGTGGGACCTGGTATTGGCCCCGTAGGCACAGTTGGTAAGGCAGGTAGAGGAACAGGTGAGACAGTTTCGTTAGCCTCGCCGTCCTCGTCAGCCTCTTCATCGCTATCATCAGAATTACGATTCAGATCAACACCATTACTGTTATCTACAGTTGCTGGAGAGTTTGGTTCCTCTGAACCAGTACCCAGACTTTGGTTCGCCAGCAATCTCTCTATCAGTTCTAACTTCTTGCCTTTTACAGGAAGATTCTCTTGTCTACAGAGAGCTCGCAGACTCTCAGTATTTTTATCCGACAAAGACTCTTGGCTGTAAATTTCCATTGTAGACATGTTTTTTGAAAGTTGCTTTTGTAACTTTTTGTGGTTAGTCGTTCTACAGCGTCGAAAAACACTCTAAACTGTATACTCGATACTAATCCCACCGCTGCCACCAGTGTTAGGCGGAAACCTGTGCAGTTCCCTCTGGGACCACTGCAAAAGATTTAGGACTACAGGTGTTGCGATGAACCCACTTGGTAGCAGTCTGTACCACACAGATTCAATTGGTAGCTGTGGCTGAGCAGTCAGACTTCTCTCAAGAAAAGTTGATCAGTATAGGGAGCATACAAGATAGGGTAGTTCTCTGCAGCAAAACGAGTAAACACGCAACCAGGCTTTAGCATAAAGATAGTAAGTTATTTATTGATAACAGCACGTCTATGAAAAATACTAAAGCAAACCACGGCAAATAATTCAAAATACAATTACTCTGCAGAATGGAATAAGCTCAATCCCCCGAACCACACTATCGACAACTCTAGGTTCTACGGCACCACTTATTTTCAGACAGAGGTGTATACCTCAACCCAGATGACACTCGAATATTTAGTGAGGAAGGGAGAGAAGAGAAAGGCAGGTAACGAAGTCAACACGGTTCGCACTGAAGCGGGTAAAAATGCACGGCAAGAAAGCATTAATCACACTAGATCATAAAGTTCGGCGGCCAGGCCCACTCGGAGAGAGGCAAGGCACGACGTCCTGGAAAGTCTCTACGGGTGATGCATTCAAGTCTCGTTTAGCAAATTGGTTAGCGACAGGTGGAACCAGTTCAGAACAAAGAGTGAATAAAGCTTGGAGGCAACCCAACGGAACGGAGAGGAATCAGATACCTCACACGAACCGATCGAAAAGGGAAGCCAGGCGGTTACGGTACCTTGTTGTGGAAGACAGCTCCGACGGGGGCAGTTGTTCCTGGTGGTGGATGCACGACGGGTCTTGGCCAAGAGAAGAGATGCTCTCGTCGTCGAAGAGAAGATGTCCGGTGTACCACCAGGGAAGAAACCAGCCGCGGAGTGCTTCGTCACAAGGCACCACCTTTCGATCACGGTGCAGGAGTAGTGGCTATCCGGTTGCCGGGTGCTCTGCACGGGCAATTCGACCACTGCGTCCTGGGCGACCAAAAAGCACAAAGAAGAAGAAGACTGGTTGTTCCCACCAGCCAGGGAAAGAGCCTCTCCGGCAGGGAGATCTCTTCTGTCGTCGGGAGATTGTGAGACGATTCCGCAGGGCTCCACCGGAGGTGTCGTCGTGCAGGTCGAGTCAACGTTACCCTCGTCGGATTCTTTAGGTCCAGTGGCGACTTCCTGAAGATCCAGTCCCAAAGGCCCTGCTTTTATGCAGACGTCCCCCATTCATTCAGCCTAGCTTGTCAATCAACACATGCTAAGTGGTGAGCGGGAAGGCTCACCACCTGGGCCAATCACTTCAGAGTGCGACCGGAGTTGGCAAGGCAACTCGGTCCAGGGTGTCTAAACCCCCTCCCACACCCCTGAGGTAACCCAGACAGAATGGCGCCACCTTCGCGGGTCTCTGTCCAGAGGCCCGCCAAAAGTGGAACAAAGGGCTCAACCTTTGGTTTAGGAGTCACAGAGAAAAACACAGACGCCATTTTACAACCCGAGTTCTGGCAGAAAATACCACTCGATAAACCTATTTAAGATAAGTAGATCGGTGGTACGTTGGAGATTAACGAAAAACAGTATCAATCTTCAACAATGGGACGAATCCCATAGGGTTATGCTCGGGGTCGAACATAACAAGTAGTTTCCACTGCCACCAGCCAAAACTCGACGAGGAGGGACGGGACAGTGCCCCCTCGAGTAACAGATCCAGGAGTAATCGTATTACCCCTACTAGCACGTCCACAATAAGATGGTTGGTACTAGTTCTGTTAGTAAATTTAGGTCTAGTAAAGCCAATGGTGACTTTACATGCCCGGGGAGACAGTAGTCAGTCCCCGGGTATGGAGTCTATGGTGGGGGGACCCGCTAGGGCGCCCCCGTGTCACGACACGTAGGGTGCAGAGTGACACACATAGAAAAACGTATGAGACCCTATGGAGTAAAAGACCCCATAGCCCATCGAACACATTGACATCTCAAAGGAATTACACACATACATGTCCAAGAGTGAGAGGAAAAGGGTCACACTCTTGGCAGGATGGGAAAAACAAACTCCAGAAATCCAGCAAAGCTGCTGGGGGACTCACTAGGTTAGGAAATTCAGCCTAAACAGAGAATTCTTCCTAACAGCCATCTTCCCACCCATCAGTCACCTGGGTGCCCTGTGGAGCTGCCTCTGACGGTGCGGCCAGGCTGGTGGAGGAGGCATCCCTGCCACAGTCGGGAGTCGGAGGTCCAGCAGGGGTGGCCACATCAACAACTGCACCCCAGCTGGCAGAGGATGTGCAGGCAGCAGGAGGCAGTGCACGGGCAGAGGCAGAGCAGCAGCAGCAACATGGTGGGAGCCATGAAGGCTCGGGGCCTTCGACATCGGAGGGGCAGGCATCGGCCGGAGGGCAGGAGGACCCAGGACAGAGAGTGTCTTCCGTGTGGCAGCGGTTGGGCCACGCCATAGGTGCGGAGCGGCGGCGGGCGGAAGAGGCGCAGCTCACAATGGTCAGGGCGGAGAACTCCATGCGGAGGGCCCTGAGGCGGGCCGAGTGCCTCGAGGCAATCCGCAGGGGGTTGGAGGAGGACACGGCGTCGTCCCTGCGGACCCTCGGGCCATGGAACAGGACCGCCTCCGGGACATCGAACAGGAGTTCGATGATGCCCTGGCCCGGAACACCACGGAGTGAGCCGCTGGACTTGCCCACCGCCTTTGTATATAGTTCTTTAGTTTTAGGTTTCCTTTGTTTCTTATTATGATTTGGAGTCGACGGACACTGCTCCACTTTTTGTATATAGTTGCATTTTAGTTAGGGTTTTTTGTAGGTTTCCTTTGTTCAGTTGGGCTCATGGACCCTTGGATGTTTTGTACATAGTTCTCCATTGGATTGATTTCATTTTTGATGTGACTTTGGACAACATTTTTTTGGATTTGGATTTGTAGTTTTTATTTTTTTAGACGGACATGCAGCTTCTCTTTTTTTCTTTGCCATTGTAGTTTGTTTCATTTCATTTCCATTCTTTTTTTTTAATACAATTTTGTTTTCATACTTCACTGTGTGGTATCATCTCATTGGTTTCATGCATTTCATGTTGGGTGTTTTCCCATTCAATTGCAACCATTGTGTGTGACGGACATGGGTTCATTTGATTTATGAACATTGGGGGTGTAACATGCAATTTCTATTTCCATGTGGGTGAATGGGTTACTTGGTAGGGCTTTTTGGCTGTGGAGGCTGACCATTACGCACATGATTGGGGATTGTGAGGACCTGGTGGAGGCTGCCCATGGTGGCTGGGGGGTGGGGGTCGTGGTAGACATGAGTGGGGGCCAGGTGGGGGCTGCCCCTGCACTGCTGGGGGTGGGGGTGATAGGGGACATGAGTGGGGGCCTGGTGGAGGGTGCCCCACAATGCTGGGGGGTGGGGGTGCAGGGGTACATGAGTTGGACATGGGTGGGGGCCTGCTGGCAGGTGCCCCACAGTGCTGGGGGGTGGGGGTGCAGGGGTACATGAGTTGGACATGAGTGGGGGCCTGCTGGCAGGTGCCCCACAGTGCTGGGGGTTGGGGGTGGTGGGGAACATGAGTTGGACATGGGTGGGGGCCTGCTGGCAGGTGCCCCACAGTGCTGGGGGGTGGGGGTGGTGGGAGACATGAGTGGGGGACTGGTGGAGGATGCCCCTGCACTGCTGGGGGGTGGGGGTGGTGGGAGACATGAGTGGGGGCCTGGTGGAGGGTGCCCATGGTGGCTGGGGGGTGGGGGTGGGTGGGAGACATGAGTGGGGGCCTGGTGGAGGGTACCCCTGCTCTGCTGGGGGGTGGGGGTGGTGGGAGACATGAGTGGGGGCCTGGTGGAGGCTGCCCCTGGTGGCTGGGGGGTGGTGGTAATAGGGGACATGAGTGGGGGCCTGGTGGAGGGTGCCCCTGCACTGCTGGGGGGTGGGGGTGGTGGGAGACATGAGTGGGGGCCTGGTGGAGGGTGCCCCTGCACTGCTGGGGGGTGGGAGTGGTGGGAGACGTGAGTGGGGGCCTGGTGGAGGGTGCCCCTGCACTGCTGGGGGGTGGGGGTGGTGGGAGACATGAGTGGGGGCCTGGTGGAGGGTGCCCCTGCACTGCCGGGGGGTGGGGGTGGTGGGAGACATGAGTGGGGGCCTGGTGGAGGGTGCCCATGGTGGCTGGGGGGTGGGGGTGGGTGGGAGACATGAGTGGGGGCCTGGTGGAGGCTGCCCCTGGTGGCTGGGGGGTGGGGGTGGTGGGAGACATGAGTGGGGGCCTGGCGGAGGGTGCCCCTGGTGGCTGGGGGTGGGGGTGGGTGGGAGACATGAGTGGGGGACTGGTGGAGGCTGCCCCTGGTGGCTGGGGGGTGGGGGTGGTGGGAGACATGAGTGGGGGCCTGGTGGAGGGTGCCCATGGTGGCTGGGGGTGGGGGTGGGTGGGAGACATGAGTGGGGGCCTGGTGGAGGGTGCCCCTGCACTGCTGGGGGGTGGGGGTGGTGGGAGACATGAGTGGGGGCCTGGTGGAGGGTGCCCCTGCACTGCTGGGGGGTGGGAGTGGTGGGAGACATGAGTGGGGGCCTGGTGGAGGGTGCCCATGGTGGCTGGGGGGTGGGGTGGGTGGGAGACATGAGTGGGGGCCTGGTGGAGGGTGCCCCTGCACTGCTGGGGGGTGGGGGTGGTGGGAGACATGAGTGGGGGCCTGGTAGAGGGTGCCCCTGCACTGCTGGGGGGTGGGGGTGGTGGGAGACATGAGTGGGGGCCTGGTGGAGGGTGCCCCTGCACTGCTGGGGGGTGGGGGTGGTGGGAGACATGAGTGGGGGCCTGGTGGAGGGTGCCCATGGTGGCTGGGGGTGGGGGTGGGTTGGAGACATGAGTGGGGGCCTGGTGGAGGGTGCCCCTGCACTGCTGGGGGGTGGGGGTGGTGGGAGACATGAGTGGGGGCCTGGTGGAGGCTGCCCCTGGTGGCTGGGGGGTGGGGGTGGTGGGAGACATGAGTGGGGGCCTGGTGGAGGCTTCCCCTGGTGGCTGGGGGGTGGTGGTGATAGGGGACATGAGTGGGGGCCTGGTGGAGGGTGCCCCTGCACTGCTGGGGGGTGGGGGTGGTGGGAGACATGAGTGGGGGCCTGGTGGAGGGTGCCCCTGCACTGCTGGGGGGTGCGGGTGGTGGGAGACATGAGTGGGGGCCTGGTGGAGGGTGCCCCTGCACTGCTGGGGGGTGGGGGTGGTGGGAGACATGAGTGGGGGCCTGGTGGAGGGTGCCCATGGTGGCTGGGGGGTGGGGGTGGGTGGGAGACATGAGTGGGGGCCTGGTGGAAGGTGCCCCTGCACTGCTGGGGGGTGGGGGTGGTGGGAGACATGAGTGGGGGCCTGGTGGAGGCTGCCCCTGCACTGCTGGGGGGTGGGGGTGGTGGGAGACATGAGTGGGGGCCTGGTGGAGGGTGCCCATGGTGGCTGGGGGGTGGGGGTGGGTGGGAGACATGGGTGGGGGCCTGGTGGAGGCTGCCCCTGGTGGCTGGGGGTTGGGGGTGGTGGGAGACATGAGTGGGGGCCTGGTGGAGGGTGCCCCTGCACTGCTGGGGGGTGGGGGTGGTGGGAGACATGAGTGGGGGCCTGGTGGAGGGTGCCCCTGGTGGCTGGGGGGTGGGGGTGGTGGGAGCATGCGTGGGGGCCTGGTGGAGGGTGCCCCTGCACTGCTGGGGGGTGGGGGTGGTGGGAGACATGAGTGGGGGCCTGGTGGAGGGTGCCCATGGTGGCTGGGGGTGGGGGTGGGTTGGAGACATGAGTGGGGGCCTGGTGGAGGGTGCCCCTGCACTGCTGGGGGGTGGGGGTGGTGGGAGACATGAGTGGGGGCCTGGTGGAGGCTGCCCCTGGTGGCTGGGGGGTGGGGGTGGTGGGAGACATGAGTGGGGGCCTGGTGGAGGCTTCCCCTGGTGGCTGGGGGGTGGTGGTGATAGGGGACATGAGTGGGGGCCTGGTGGAGGGTGCCCCTGCACTGCTGGGGGGTGGGGGTGGTGGGAGACATGAGTGGGGGCCTGGTGGAGGGTGCCCCTGGTGGCTGGGGGGTGGGGGTGGTGGGAGACATGAGTGGGGGCCTGGTGGAGGGTGCCCCTGCACTGCTGGGTGGTGGGGGTGGTGGGAGACATGAGTGGGGGCCTGGTGGAGGCTGCCCCTGCACTGCTGGGGGGTGGGGGTGGTGGGAGACATGAGTGGGGGCCTGGTGGAGGGTGCCCATGGTGGCTGGGGGGTGGGGGTGGGTGGGAGACATGAGTGGGGGCCTGGTGGAGGCTGCCCCTGGTGGCTGGGGGTTGGGGGTGGTGGGAGACATGAGTGGGGGCCTGGTGGAGGGTGCCCCTGCACTGCTGGGGGGTGGGGGTGGTGGGAGACATGAGTGGGGGCCTGGTGGAGGGTGCCCCTGGTGGCTGGGGGGTGGGGGTGGTGGGAGCATGCGTGGGGGCCTGGTGGAGGGTGCCCCTGGTGGCTGGGGGGTGGGGGTGGTGGGAGACATGAGTGGGGGCCTGGTGGAGGGTACCCCTGCACTGCTGGGGGGTGGGGGTGGTGGGAGACATGAGTGGGGGCCTGGTGGAGGCTGCCCATGGTGGCTGGGGGGTGGGGGTGGTGGGAGACATGCATAGTTGATCAGTAGTGCAAGGTGACATGTGGGTTGGCTGGGGGGCATGCCCATGGTGGATGGGCTGCCTGCGGGACATGAGCAGGGGTGCAGGGTAGTCCCCCGTGGTGTGGGCTGCCTGCAGAGTCCGTGGAGGTTGTGGAGCGTACACCTGGGAGGACCCACACGGCCAATTCACGTGTAGTACTCCCCAGAACCCCTGAAATACACATACCCTGCTGAAATCGCGTGTGCAACTTCCCGCGCACCCCTGAAATACACGTACCCTACTGAATTCGCGTGTGGAACTTCCCGCGCACCCCTGGAATACACGTACCCTGCTGAATTCGCGTGTGGAACTTCCCGCGCACCCCTGAAATACACGTACCCTGCTTGCACGGGGCCAATCGCGTGTGGAACTTCCCGCGCACCCCTGAAATACACGTACCCTGCTTGCACAGGGCCAATCACGTGTGGAACTTCCCGCGCACCCCTGAAATACACGTACCCTGCTCGCACTGGGACAATCGCGTGTGGAACTTCCCGCGCACCCCTGGAATACACATACCCTGCTGAAATCGTGTGTGGAACTTCCCGTGCACCCCTGAAATACACGTACCCTGCTTGCACGAGGCCAATCGCGTGTGGAACTTCCCGCGCACCCCTGAAATACACGTACCCTGCTTGCACGGGGCCAATCGCGTGTGGAACTTCCCGCGCACCCATGGAATACACGTACCCTGCTCGCACTGGCCCATTCGCGTGTGGAACTTCCCGCGCACCCCTGAAATACATGTACCCTGATGGAATCGCGTGTGGAACTTCCCGCGCACCCATGGAATATACGTACCCTGCTCGCACTGGCCCATTCGCGTTTCGAACTTCCCGCGCACCCCTGGAATACACATACCCTGCTGAAATCGTGTGTGGAACTTCCCGCGCACCCCTGAAATACACGTACCCTGATCGCACTGGGACATTCGTGTGTGGAACTTCCCGCGCACCCCTGAAATACACGTACCCTGATGAAATCGCGTGTGGAACTTCCCGCGCACCCATGGAATACACGTACCCTGCTCGCACTGGCCCATTCGCGTGTGGAACTTCCCGCGCACCCCTGAAATACACGTACCCTGATGGAATCGCGCGTGGAACTTCCCGCGCACCCATGGAATACACGTACCCTGCTCGCACTGGCCCATTCGCGTGTGGAACTTCCCGCGCACCCCTGAAATACACGTTCCCCGCTTGGCGTTTGCTGTTTGCCAGCCCGGTGAACTGGTCCAGGGTTAGCGCAGCCCTTTGTGATGATTTAGCGATTTTGATGGCTTTTCCTTGCACAAAGGCGTTCTTGGGGGCGTTACTGGCGCTGCTGCAGGGTCGCTGCGATTCTCTGCGCCACGGCTGGTTTGGGAGCCTAAAATCCATGAATACGCTGTGCGCGGAAATCGGTTTTAGCGCACGTGCCTGGCGCAGTCAATCGCACGCGGACACTCTGCGCCAGCCGCTTGCGACACTTTTCTGCGAAATTCTATGAATTACCCTGTATATATCTACCTTCTCCCCAAACTTTCACTGTTATGCAGATGACACACAAATCTTCTTCAAACTTTCCTCTGATCCTCTTCTCGCTTCATCTATCATTCCTGACTGTCCATCTGCTATCCAGTCCTGGTGTACTTCCAATGATCTCTGCATAAACGCCAGCAAGACTGAGATCCTTCCTATCAGGATTCCTGCTCCCCCTTTCTCTCCCTACCCAAGGCCATCTTCTATGGGCTCTCCTCCTTCTCCTTCATTTGAAGCCAGAAACATTGGAGTCATCTTCAACTCCTCTCTCTCCTTCATCCCTCACATTCAGGACCTTGCCAAGAAGTCCAACTTTCAACTCCACCTCCTCAAGGGAATTCGTCCTTTTCTCACTTGCCCCCATAAATTCAAAGGGCCTCATTACACAGTATGCGATAACCATGGCGCCATTAGCGCCATGGTTGCCGCCAATATTTTACCGTGTCCCCCTTGGTGGATGGTGGAATTACTGGCCTACTCCAAGGTGAGCGGGGCCGGTAATTCCCCATTCACCAAGGCACTTCCCCATTCCGATTTTTGCCCCCATAGGGCTCAATGGGAATGGGGAAGGAGGTAATTACGGTACCGCAAATTGCGTTACCGTAGTTAGCACCAAGGTCCCTTTGCAGGCCCGTTCCTTAACGGCTGGTAAAACCAGCCATTGAGGTCGGGTCCGGCAAAGGGACCTCGTAGTAAGGCGGTAAGGGTTTACCAGTACCGGTGCCCATACTGGTACCGGTAAACCCTTACCGCATACCGTGTAATGAGGCCCAATGTCTCTGGAGCTCTGGCTCTCTCCAGGCAACACTACTGCAATGGCCTTTTCGTTAATCTACCCTCTTCCTCTCTACGACCCCTCCAGCTATTCCAGAATAGGGTTGCCCAATTTATCTTTGGCATCAAGCCTAGGGACCGCATCTCTCCAGTGCTAAAAACTCTCCACTGGCTCCCGGTTGCTGCAAGGATCAAATTCAATTCCCTCTGCATCATCCACAAAGCTGTCTAGGGCCAGGGACCATGCTATGCACAACTGGCTCTGACTAAATACTCTCCCTCCAGAACTTTACGTTCCTCGGGCAACAACTCTCTGTCTGTAAAAGGCTCTGCTAAATAGCGAGCTGTGGGCCGATCTCTTTCCTCAGCATGGAACAGCCTCCCCCTTCCTCTTTGTCTTGAGACAGTTCTCCTCAAATTTAGGAAGCTCCTCAAGACTTTCCTTTTCACCTCCTCCTTCTCTTTGTCCCTCCTCCCCTAAACCTTACAACTGCTGAGATTGGTGACCAGGGCCCTTATGTGTCCTGCCGGGTCCTGGCCTTCCATAACCAATCACCTACAGCCTCTGCTCCTCCTGGCACTTTGATGTGGCACCCACTGGCCCGTGCCACCACAGGCTTGCACTTACCTATTTATTGGTGGTATACCACCCCACCTAGGCATGTACAGCTGCTCACTCCCTAGCACTTCTCACTTGATATACCAAGCACTTATCCCCTCTTCCCCCACCCCTTCGTTCTCTCTGCACTTGCACGTTCGGAATGCTCACAAGGCCTAGTAGGTTCACTTCTATCTTACAGTATTTCTAATTGTATTCCCATGTTCCCTCCCTGCTGCTTTGTGGGTGCTTTGAAACACAATTTACTTGTTGTATAAGCACCTTACAAATGCACAATAAAATCGAATAAATAAAATAAAATGTATGCTGTGCCCAGAAGTGAAATTCTGGCTAGATTACTGCATAGCAATGTGAAAACTGACGGGCCAGTCTTCAAGGGAAACCTAGAATCCTGGCAATGGTCAAAAATTAATTGTTTGTCACTTCAGGAGCTGCTATGGCCCACCAAGCTTCATGCCACCACTCTCCATAAAAAACTTGGGAAACAGATTCTTAGACCTGGACAGCCTGGGGAAAAGGGAAAAAGAAAAAGTAAGAAACCAGAGACAACTAATTGTGTTTGTCTCCATTGAGTCTGTCTCTAAAATACAAGGCAGATCACATAATATAATAAATGTATGTGCTTTGTGGACCCTCACCCACCTGGATACCTGTCTGAATATACGGAGAGGCAGATGAGCATCTAGCCTCCCAAGAGTAAGAATACATTCCCCTTCAATGGACTCCACAGGAAATTGGCTGAGAGCTAAGTCACTGACTGCATTTCTGAAGGTGTTTCCAGTCCTGCTGGCTGATAGATGTGAACTGCCTGAGTTTCAACCCTAATTAATTTCCTTTGCCTCTGTAAGAACTATCGTGGAGTATTGGCTTCCAAATGTATATTGACTTCTCAAAATGCTTAAGCGTCTAACCATTTTTTATAATCTGTAACTGTAAGGTTTTCTACTGAGGATGAATGGAACCAAAACAGCAGAGAACCCAGAAAATAAATATATTGATTAGGCCTGTAGCCCCTCTGCCCGAAAGACCCACTAATGTTTGTGCTTCCTAACTAAATCAGAGAAAGGCCAAGGCTGCCTACCCACAATTGTCTCTGAGCGCTAGTTTCCCAGGGAGGAGGGAGGCGTGCAAAGCATGGAAGAGCTCAGTGTTTCATGCAGAGCCAAACCTGCGCTGACTCCCCATGAAGACATGGCTCTAAGACAGTGTCTCAGTGAGAGCACCAAGAATCGGGGGGAGTATTGTCTTGACAGGAGCATGAAGGAATGGAAGAGCAGCATATCTAGGGCTGCCAGACAGATTCTACTGAGACACAGTTGGAAACCTAGCTGCAATCCACTATCGGGTGGTGTTATATAAACAGGGATCTAAACCCTGTGAACCTGGAACAGGTTAAAAGCTCTCCATACTTCTAGACCAGAAAGTAATAAACCCAAAGAAGCAACTGGGGGAAAGGGAATCTAAAGCTGTACAACTTCCAATGATGAGAACAGAATTGAGGGTGCTGCTCTATTACCAGACAATTGGTGCTTCCCTCGAGAAATTGGTAATCAAATCATCTTCTAGTGTGAAGCGGAGCAACTCTAAGAAGGACTTAAAGCCTAACTACAGTAGTAGCTAATAACAGAACCAAGTCAGATGAAAGGCAACCAGTTATTTAAAAAATATTCTATAACCCCAGAAGTAAAACGGTCACCTTGAATTTCAGGACTCACTTCAACCATCATCTTTGAGTGGAGCTGTAGTCTGAAAACATTTGGTTAAGGATAACTAATTCACGCATAATGTGCATTTCCACCTAGTTCTCCACCCTCACTATCCAATGATGTACCAAATGGGATCAACACACCAATAGCATAACCAGATTTTAAACCACATCTCCCTTTTCCAGTTCCTGACAACAAAGACTTTCACGAGCATGTGAGGCTGCACAGAGAAAAAAGGCACCGTTTTGGCATACACATCTGTACATGTGCAGATGGTTTTGTACTTGTGTGTGTGTGTTGTAGCTCTGCAGTAAATCTAAAAATTGGAATATGCATGTGTGCTTGCATATGATGGTGGTATACGGACATATTAGGAAATACCCTGGTGGAGTTTGGACAGAGTTTGGCCAGTCTCAACAGTAAGCTCTGAGAAGCAGTCTATTCGCTATGTCAGTTGGAGGAGGAGCAAACATTTAAAAAGTGCAGAGTTTGGGCAGAGTTTGGGCAGTCTCTGCAGTCTGTGTCAGGAGGTGTTTGGAGAAGAACAAGCAAAGACCAACGCCCAATGACAAGGACGCACTGAACGTAGGTCCTTCGCCGGCACAAGGGGGCAAACCCTCAACACCAACTGGGACCAAAGAGGCTATGAAAGAAAACGCAATAGAGGCCATGGGAACCATGAGTAATCAGATGTTCCCCCCTCCCAAGCCGTATGCGCTCCGCTAACATGACTAGTCGGTTCCACAAGGACCGCCAGGCACTTGTTAATGAAGCGCCTTGTCCGGTTGATATTAGAGTGCATACTGGAACAAGCACTGCATCATTTCTTGACAACCTAAATGCTTCCAGTCAAACCAAGGAGGTCACCTTTTAACCAACAGTAGGCTCAGTAGTTGCAGTAGCAAGGGCCTCACTGAGGATGAAAACTTGCTGTGCGCTCCGAACATTGGGGAATGCAACACCAACATATTGGCCCAAGTCAATCGATACCCGCCAGCAAGGGACGCTCCTGGCCCAACACTGTTAGCTCACAGGGATCTCTCCACCAGTCCAGAAGTACTCTCACCAGGTTTGGAAATCACACCTCTGCAGAACACAACCCAAGGCAAGGGGGGTGAAGGCATGAACCCCTCCCTCGACAACAAAAGCACGGCCTCACCAAAATACCTCTCTACAGTTTATTTCTTCAACTCAACAAGCAGGGCCATCAATAATTTAGACCTGGGCTCAGGTTTGGATAGTGACACTTGCCCGGTGCCCACGGACCCCCCCGCATAAGACTAGGCTTGCAGAAGACCCTGAGGAATCAATGAAAGTCTCTCCAACAGCTGAATCATTCGACACCAACTGGGGGCAACGTAAGGATGCACCAACAAAAAACCTAAAAAACAACTTTCCAAAAATATCTGGAAACCAACGGGTTTAACGTCCACGAGCCTGCTAGCACACCAGCGTTTCTTTTATAGGAAACCATCACTGAGCAGCCATCAATCCAACCAGGGTAGCAAAGATTTGCAAATTCAGGGAGATGTATCGGACCAAGCCCTATTAGAGAGCACCATCTCCTTAGATCCTGGCATCGTCTCCTCAAAGGTTACAACCGCCGCAGAGGTTAACACTAGTGCCGTCGTACTTCCCGAGGCACCAGAATCAACACAGCCTGGCGACATGTTCGAGGTGGGAGGGACCCAAGGGACAAATCTGGTGTCGAGGGAATCATGGCATGGAAACTTTAATCCGGCAAAAGAATATCTAAAAGCTTGGGCAGCAGACCTTGTGACGTCAGACCACCAGACCGTAGCGCTGTATAAATGCCTTGAGCTGCAACTGCCAACTTAACATGGCAAGAAAATGATACATTTGCCGCAATTTCTAGTATGAGCCACAAGCCAAATGGATCTAAAAACCAAAGCAGACCCATGGGTGGTGGACTACTCCACTCTCACCAAGCCTATGATGTAAGTAGACCTTGATCCAGCTCCTCCAGCGGACAGCTTCCCTTCCCAACAGGATATTGACTCCAATACAATTGCAGCCATATCTGTCACTATGGCGCCTTTTACAAAACTATATGAGAATAAAGGCGACCAACTGAAAGGTCAAACCACAATCATCGCTATGATGCATTCCAAGATGTTATTTGTGGAAGGATTTATTCCCGGCATCCAGAACAATCTGCATAACAGTTCAGCCCAGGTCTCTAATCTACTACACCGCATATTAGTCCCCATGATCAAGGACAAAAACAAATGAAGCGTATCAAACGAAAAACTGGGCCGAAGGAACTCTTCAGTGGACAAGCCGGCAGACCAGGTTGATCGTAGTAACATCACAAAGCATGACACGACACCACCGGGCAAAATACTCAAGGAAGCCTCACCTGTTCCAAGCGTGAACCAGACAAGCCGGTTACCGCAGTAGGAACTCATAATATTGAGTCCAGTGATGGCCCAAAACTGGAAGGAATCAGGTAGGACTCAAGATTAAAAGTCTTGTGCTGATTGTCCTGATAGCCTTGTAACACAAAGTGACTATATTGAAAGACAAAATGATGATGTTTACAGCCCTCGAACCTCAGTTACGGGGGCATAAAGAGTGAAACTTGAGTCAGGCCAACATAAACAAAGCAAAAGATTTTCACATCTTCAAAAGAACACAAGAAGGAACAATAATTACCCCCTAACGCCTGAGCAAAGCCGATAATGACTTCGAAGAAGCCGCTGAAGAAACATTCAAAGACAGTCAAAATTAAAGAGGCTCTGCAGAAAAAGCAAAAAAACATAAGCCTGGTCCCTAAACAAAGATCCAACGGGAGCCGCTCTTTCATAAGAAACCTAACCCTTCCCAAACAGGATATACCATCACAGACTGACAATCCAACAAGCTATCCTTTACCTCGTAAGTTTAAGAAGTCAGGCATACAACAACTAGCAATTGGAGTAATACCAAGAGCAACAGAAAGAATTGACAAGGACTTATTGGATCTCTCTACGTACATGGTGACCGAAGGTGAGGAGACACATGATTCCCTCAACCAAGAGGACAATCAAACTAACATTGTCCTGGATTCTTTTATGGAGGACGACGGGCAAGTGAATGATTATGAGTCTCACTATGCTACAAATAAAGAAGCCTGCAACCACTCTTCGTCCTTTCCCCGAGAACAGAGCATGGGAAACCTGACATTGGAGACAAGACCAGTGATACCCCACCCACCCTCCATACCCGAGGGACTGATCAAGACTGGGCGTTGGGGGCACCTGATAGAGGCACCCAGAGATACCCCATGCAACCCTGACATGAACAGTAGTGACAGCAGACAAATCTGCGTAAATATAAATGAGACAAGAAGATCACAATTCTCAGATGAGAGAACCATCAAATTTAATGAAGCAGCAAATCAATCTAGGCTAGCCTTGAAAAGAGGGAGGGAGATCTGAAAAATGGGTTGAGAAAGCCTCCAGGTGCCTGAGCGACAAAGCCCCAACAAACAAGGGGAACACCACTGAAAAGGAACTAAGAGTAGCCCAGTCCCCTCCCTTTAAGACATTGGAACAAAGAAGGAGAGAATTGCTCCAGAGAGGAAACTATCAGACTTATATAGCAAATTAAGAGAAACACAACTGGAGCTTGACTCAAAATCTAAGAGGTAACCCCCATGGAAAGAGACCCCAAGCTATTAACATCTTGCAATTGGAGAGAATATTACATCTATACGACTGCCTGATCTTGAACCGGGCTAACATCTTACGTCTGTTTCACCATGTACCTGGTCTCAGGCTGCTGACAACCAATGACTTGGACATCATCAATTTTCCCAAAGAAGAAAGGCTAGACAATGTGATCATCTACCTTACTTCATCGATAGTGAAACAACTTTTGATAGATGAGGCCCACCGCTTGCTACCAATGGGCTTTGACCTGGAAAAATGCAATAGTGCATCCATACAGACCCAGGAAACCCCGAACCAAAACTGTCCAACACTGGGAAACGGTCAATCACCAGAAATGAGGAGAAAGACCCCACATCATCAACAAGGTTAACCATCCAGCAATGACAATCACGGTGGGGAGCCACAGGATGGACACGGAAAACAACCCTGGCATAACCACAGGGATTAAGAAAGGGTAAGAAGAAAACTGGAAATGGTTGGCAGGGTTCCTGGCAGACAAAATAAAAAAATCATAACGCCACAAATCATCTGCCACTAATGAGTTTTTGTTTGGAAGCTGGAACACCAGATGCTTCGTCCACTTATTTCATGAAGGAAAACTAAACTTTGAAACCTTCAACATGATTTTCCTACAGGAAACTTGGTTGCAGCATACACCTATACTAGAAGGTTTCACTATCTACTTAAATCCAGCAAAAAAAGGCCCCAAACGTAGGCCAATGTCAGGTCTATTAATTGCCCTAAATAAACGGACTCAGCCTCAAGCCACTGTCGATCGAGGACCCTAACCCCTGTATCCAAGTGATTGCTTTAGAGGTGGGACAAGATGAGGTGGTAAACCAAAGAGTCATGATTGTATACAACATATACTGGAACCCTGAAGCTCCCGTAACACTACAACTAACGCAAACCATAACTGATTTACTCAACCATCAGCTAGAAAAGTGGCATGACCCCTGGATTATCATCAGTGGTGATTTGAATATCTATTGCTTCGATGAACATCAATCTCTTATCCAGAGTGCGGACCTATCGGCGGGCCCTACGGAAAGTAGAGGCCTTGATTGGCGTCACAACCTTGCTCTGAGAAACATCGACATCTTGAACGGACACACTGGAGGGGACATCCCAGCCCAAACTGCAAGGCCAGGGAAAAGGAAACATGATTTAATTAGTAACGCCCCGAATAAACAGGTTGGTTATTTACCTGGAACAAATCGACCACTTGATCGCCAAACTAAGATCCCAGCGGGGGGCGTGGGGAGCAACCCATTAATTACTCCATCATGCTGAAAGACTTTGTGTAAACCAAAACCTATAACAACAAGTACATCATCGGCTACCGCAACAAATAACGCTTGGAATTGGCCTTGAGGGAAAAGACCCTTAACTCCAAACTATGCAGCCTTAAAAAGGACTGCACACTGGATGGCCAACTGCAAATGAAAAAACAAGAGCAACAATATTGGAACTGATGGCTTACACATAGGAAGAAGATGCTTCAATAAGACTCAGAGGCCACAGTGAATAAGATCACTTAAAAAAGCACTGCAGAAATTTGGCAGATAATCAACGCAATGTACACCCCACCAGATGCCTTAATTACGATTGCTGTAGCAGCCAGCTCATGGGTAGACTATTTTGCCTCGCTCTTTGAGTGTAAAGTAGAGGACCAGGCCCAAGCAGCGCCATTAAACAACATACCGTGGAGCTTCACCACAGGAAACTAAGACATCCTAGAACTTATCACAAAGGCGAGCAACTCAAGGGCGCTGGGTCCAAATGGGATGACCAACGCCATGTTAAAAAAAGATCCTGAACTCTGGGCTGCATTCCTTCATGATCTCTTTACACACATTAAGAAGTCTAGACAGGTCCCGTTATCATGGAAATCCTCCGTGGTGGTTCCCATCTACAAAAAAGGGGTCAGATCAGACACCAAAAATTAACGGCCTATTGCCCTCCTGGATGTGACAGGCAAAATATTTGCATCTTTGATTTTAAAGTACCTGTCAGCCGGGAGTGTTTCCTCTGGCCATCAGGGCAAATGGCAATCAGGTTTTGTCAAAGGGGTCGGTATCTCTCTCAACATCTTCCTGATTAACATGTTAAAGGTGCAAAGAGAGAGGGAGAAACAGTGAAAGGTCTACATGGCATTCATCGACTTGGCACACTCATTTGACACCATAAGCCGGCCAAAACTATGGAGGAAACTGGATGAATGGGGATTCCCATCTGACACCAGCGAAGCACCGAAAGACCTTTATTCTGAGACAACTTTAAGGGTCAAGCTGAAAAGGAATAGCCTGCTCTCAGACTCAATTGCAAACGATAAAGGTCTAAACTAAGGCTGCCTGCTAGCACCCGAATTGTTCAATCTGTTTATCTCAGATGTAAAGGAAGCCTTCACCACGACAAGATGCTTCCCTCCCAAACTAGCAAACAAACCCATTGGCAGATTGCTCTATGTGGATGACATTGTATTAATGGACCAAACACTGATAGGTTTACAATGTTAGCTTGATACCCTGCAAGAATATGTGAGGAAAAATGGTCTAAAAATAAACCAGAAAAAATCCCGGATCATGATCCTTAACAGAAAGTGTGGAGGTAGAGGAAAAAACAACATTTGTGGTCCATAAGTGTGGAAAAGTAACTGAAGTAAGATCTTTCACCTACCTGGGTGTATGTTTGAACACCAGCAGTAGAGACGCCCCGAGAGAAACCATCCTCAGAAATAAAGCCAAAAACCTACCAGCACAGGGTAGGTTGCTCCTCAACAGGTTGTGTGGTTTTTCATTGCTGCCTGTGATTTCCTTCTACCACATGAAGGTAATACTGATTCATACATATGGGGTGGAAGCTTCATTTGCACTACCAGCAGAAAGCTGGCCAAAACTAGAAGGGTTATTTTGGAAGAGTTCTGGGCATCCCGAAAAGTTCTCCCATCCAAGCAATAAGGATGGAATTTGGCCTAACATCCTTGTACACGATAGTGGTGTGGAAATCCCTCTCCTTGTATTGCAAGTATAAATTGCCAAACCCTCAGTGAAGGCTTTTCAGTGCTGAACAAAGCCCTACTCGAGAACACAGAAAGAACTCTGAATGAATGGAAGAACATCTGCCAGGCGACCTTAGCAGACCTGGGAGAAACTGAAAAAAGCCTGATCATCAACCCAGACGGGACTAGACGAAAGCTATACATACAGGACTGGATTAAAACCCAAAAGAAAAGTCAATACCAACTCTACGGGAAACCATTGCGAAAATCCAGGAAACTCAATACTTTGCCAAAATAGCTGAAACAGTTCCCAAATCATCACTTCAGAGCTCAGTCCATGCACTTTCATTTGAATCTGTTCCCCACAAGGGAAATTCTGAGCAAGAGTGCGTGACAGTGGGTTTGATGCATGCTGCATGTCTGAGGAATCTGGACAGATAAAATAGTGTTACAGGAACGCCAGGCAAGAACTACATTTAAATATACTGAATGTGTTGCAGGAGCGCAAGACTAGAACAAGACTCTAATATGTTTCATACAACTGTGGCGATACATCAACAGGCATAGGAATGGGCTATTCCCCTTTCTATGACTATAGGTTGTCGCGGAAACAGTGATGACAAACGATAGCGATAAACAGGAAGTGTTGGTTATCAGAGCACACAGCATTTGAGACAGAGCGGATGCGAGAAAGACACATGACACAAAATACAAGGCGTAAGTAGAGAGAGGGTGATATGTGCCCTGTGTTTATCTGTGGCGTGTGTGGATAAGATGAGATTCAGCAGGCGTTTACATAACGTGCCACGGGAAGACATGTTTGGGTGCACTTGTGAAATCAGAAATGGAAACGAAGTTGAGGGTCCAGGACCCGTAGAATGGGAAGCAGAAACTCATAGTAATCCGTAAGTAAAATCTGGAAGCTAACAACATAACCATGTAGCAGGCAAAATTATTATAGTCTTATAGTCACAGGGGTGTTCTGAATTTTGCAGATACACGGAAAGTGACAGCTGTGTCTGTATAAAGTGGCATTAGATGGGAATCATCAATACGGGGTCTACATTCAGAAGCCTCTATTCATGTAAGTAAGATTGGATCTAAACTGATAAGGTGACATAGTAGTAGTATATGAAACTAAAACTGCACCTCTACTGTGAGGTTGATTACAGATGAACAACAGAATGGTGCCGCTATGTAGATGTGGATGGACACATAGTATTAGAGAATGTGGCCGCAGTAGGAATGGTTAATACCAGTGAGAAGTAAGTCATGTGAAGATATGCATTATAAGTGGCTGATATGCTGGCCATTAGTAGGTAACTTTGGACACTGTTCCCTGGTAGGTAACACTGCAGGTGGTTTTGCTCCTAGTGGTCGGGAGTGATTTTGAGTAAACTGAGGTGCCCAGTGATCTCGAACATTTGGAAACAATTTCCATTGGACCTGCTACATCTCCACCATTGGGATAGTGGAGGTGAGTATGGTCAGTGTACAACCAGTGAGGGTTGTTTAAAAACAATTGATTTGAAGTGTCAATGACATTTAAGCAATTAGGCTGAATACCAGTGAATGTTTTTAATCTTTTGTAGGGAGTGTGAATCCTTAGAAGGGATGAAGACACCTTTCATCGATACATAAAAGACAGGAGTGAAGATATTATCACCCCTGATGTTTCTCCTGAAGAAGGTCGACTCAGTTTCTGGCCATAGTTGAGAGCCAAGAATCGACTGAAACATATGTAGACAAAGAAAGTCTATATGAGAACATCATTGGACTAGTCTGTGTTCATGTGACTACACATGTGAAGCTGAGGCTAGGCCTATAATGACATTGCAAGCATAAAATAGTGGTAAATGGACATGGATGGCTGAGCCATTACACATTCATGTTTTCCTGACATTGTATGAATATACTTTGGTATGTAAGGCTGAATCTAGGGATGCAAAGGAATTTGTTGGGTGCACTAACGGAAAATGTTTCCAAGACTTAAGTGAGCACCTGAAAATAGTGCACTGGTCTATCCTACAGGGATAGCTTCAGATATTACAGTGGCCTCTTCTGTATGGGCACTTGCATGTTTTATGTTGGTGCACAGTGAATTCACACTGCTAATTCAGGAAAAAAAATAAACACAAATATATACAGGGAAATGCAGGGTTCTGCTTGTTTCTTGAAAATAGATGGGTGGCACTTACGATTCCTCCGAGTGTGCAAGCACTGACATGACATTCATCCCACGAAGGCAGGCAGAAGGTGGTAGTCAGTGACCGAGAATGGGGGAACTGGTATGAACCCCTTGTATATGCATCCCTGCAAGCAAGGACTGGTGCTATCCTGTGATGGGTTACTTACCTTCGAAGGTATGAACTTACTATCCATGCTACCCTGTGATGGATTGATTGGTTAATTGATTGATTGATTGATAGGTTATTTATAATTAAGCCTTCCAGTTTTCCGTTTTGACGGATTTTTACACATAAATACAGACGGAAATCAATCTGCTTTCTCTCTGTATTTATTTCTACAAATTGAAAAAAAATGAAAAACAGGTCTTTCTGTCTGGTTCACTATGATGTCACTCGTACATGGTAGGCCAATCACATTGAGATTGGCAGCATGCAGAGTGTACAAGTTGCATAAAAATAGCATTACATTTCTTCAAATTGCTGGCAGCTTATATTTTATGGCAGCAGCAGTCAACCATTTGTTCATATGGAAAATATTGAGCAAACATTTCTTTCCTATATGGTTACATGTGTGCTTTAATAAATGCATATTTTAATTCGAATAAATGCAGATTAAAAGTGATTGATAATTATCTTTTTATATGACAAAAAATAAATGTGGATAAATACAGAAAAAAAGTCCCAAAAATAAATATCTATAAATACAGACAGAAATGACAGAAAAATAAATACCATAAAACCAGAAGCCTTATTTATAATGTGCCTATACACAAGTGTTTTATGGGGCAACCAGGCAGGGAGGGGAAAACAGGGGAGAACAAGACAAACAATCTTACTAGGTATCATTTTGTTTGTGCAAGTTCGCAGACAAGAAGTGCAGGGCAGAGTAAGGGGAAGAATTGCACCCATTGCAACTGTGCCCTGGGTTAAGTGCAAGGAAGGCAGGGCCTCCAAGGGGAACAAGGCCCAGAAGTGCAATGAAGGCCAGGTGGCAGTGCAGAAGGGCCCGAAAGCAAGTGCTAGGGTCTAGACAGGGGGCTGGTGTCCTATATGACTCAGAGGAGCAACAGGCATCCAGTCAATGTAATTGAGCAGGCAGAAGGGAAGGATAGCAGAGGAAGTGCAGAGAGAAAAGGTGGAGCGGAAAGTTTAGCAGGGGAGAGGCAGAGAGAAGAGGATTAAAAGAAGGTATTGAGGAGCTTCTGGAACTTAAGGAGGTCTGGCTTAAAGCAGAGAGTGGCAGGGAGGCCATTCCAAAGGGAGGCACCTGCAGAGGCAAGAGATCTACCACCCAGTCTCTGCTTGAAGAAGCGACTCACCCTCAAAGAATTGGAAGTAGATGAGCGGAGGGCTCCAGAAGGAAGGTACTTAGGAAGAGGACAATGTAGATAGTACGGGTCCTGGACCCAGAAAGCCTGGTTGACAATGCAGAGGGTCTTGGACAAGATCCTTGCAGCCGCTGGGGGCCAGTGGAGGGATTTCCCTGTGGAGACGGTCCCTGGGCTAGAGGCCAAGGATAAGTCTTGCAGTCCTGTTTTGGATGAGTTTCAGACGGTGGAGGGTAGAGTTAGGTAACCTGAGAAAGAGGTTGTTGCAATAGTCAAGCCTAGAGAAAACCAGGGCTCTGGAGACAGTGAGCTCCTGGGGTAAGGTGAGAAAAGGTAGAATACCACTGAGGAGGTGTAGTTGGAAATTGGACTTTGGGAGAATGGAGTCGGAGATGACCCCAAGGTTTTTTGCCTCACAAGAGGGTGAGGCCAAAGGGCCAAGGGAGGCCGGCCAGAGTGAAAGGGGAAAGGCGGGAGCAGGGGGTCCCAATGAGAAGGATCTCCTTCTCACTGTCATTAGGGAGAGATCATTAGAGGCGCACCATGCCTGAAAAGTGGAAAGACTGTCGGGGATGAGCGAGGAGGAGGCCGAGAGTAGCCTGAAAGAGAGCTGTGTGTCATCCGCATAACACTGAAAGTTAGGGGAAAGGGTAGCGATCAGGTGGGCTAAGGGGGCAGGATAGACATTGAAAAAAAAGGGTGAGAGGATAGATCCCTGGGGAACACCACATGTTGAGAGTGTGATGGAGGAGAGGAGGGACCCAAGTTCAACATGGGAAGGTCGGTCCAAGAGGAAAGAGGATAGCCATGCCAGAGCCTGATCCGTGATGCCCAGGGTATCTCAGAGACGGGTGATCAGGATGTTGTGGTTAACTGTGTCAAAAGCAGAAGAAAGGTCGCAGAGGATGATGACAGAGGGAGAGTTAGAGTGAAGGTTAGAGAGCAAATCTTCACAGGTGTTCAGGAGAGCAGGTTCCGTGCCTCTGGCTGCTCTGAAGCCAGATGATGGTCATGGAGACAACCAACTATTCCTTGTGGATGTTTGACTGGGAGATAGCCAATTTCTCAAGTAGTTTGCCCAGTAAAGGAGAGATAGAAATCAGGCGATAGTTTCCCGGGATGGAGGGGTCGGCAGAAGGCTTTTTGAGCAGGGGTGTACAAAGCAGTGCTTGAGAGGAGAGTGGAAAACTCCAGTGTCAAAGGAGTGGTTGAAGAAAACATCAGAGGCTGGAGCGAGAGAGTCCATGTTGTCCTTAATGAGTCTGGAGGGGCAGGGAGACACCTGTTTTGATGAGACTTTCATTGTCCGGACTGTCTGGAAACCTCATCAGGTGTGGCAGGAGGGACGTAGGAGGAGGGGAGAAGGGGCAGCCAAGGAGGGCCTGGGATATGGGAATACCTAAGTATTTCATGATTTATATTATCCAGAACCTTTGAGAGGAAATGAGAATTGGAGTACTCACATAGAACATAAACCTATGGTCTGATGGACTTATTAGTATTAGATTGATTGATTGATTGATTGATTGATTGGGAGTTATAAAGCACTACAGCCCCAAGTCAACTGAGCGCTGGCCACATGGAAATTAAAAGAAAACAGGCAGAAGCTAAGGATTAGAAGAGCAATGTTTGCATTGTATTGTGGAATGTCAGTAAATCCTTGATTGGCTGCACCTCTTCAGGAAGCTCATTCTACATCTTAGAGGCCAAAAGACTAGAAGTAATTCCCCTGGCTGTGCCTGCTTGGCCATGGAAGGAATGATCAGATGTCTGTTCTCTGAGCAAAAAGAATGGCTGGGACCTCATCATTCATATTTGGATCTTTGTAAAATGTGAACTGGCCCATGCCCTGAAGACCAAATGTAGGTTTTTGAACCTAACTGTTGCAGTCACCAGGAGCCAGTGAAGTTTCCTTAAGACAGGAGTGATGTGGGTGTGGCAAGGTCCATTTGTAACAATACGTTCAGCATCACCTGGATACATTTGTGAATAAATGATGGAGACTCTAAGAAAAATATTGCACTGTGCTTCCTATGATAGCCCAATCAATGGTAATACAATTGATTTGGGAGAGAAAAGGTCTAATCTGCCTAAGTAACACAAAGTAATAGTGAGAGGATGAGTCTATAGCTTTATCCCCAGTCCTCTTGGCACGTAAGGAGTCAAACAAAAATCTAGCAATTTTCACAGCTCATTGCAATTGCAATTTATTATCCCCAATTGAGAAATTCTGATAGGGACTTGACATCAAACTGAAGGCCTTAGCACTGGAAATGAATAATAATGTGGTTGTAGCCTGATTCAGCAAGAGCTGGTTGTTAAACATCCAAGATTGAATAGTTTCAACACATGGTTTACAAGAATACAATCCCGTGCCACTCCACTAGATAGTTTGAAGACAATTTGAATGTCATCCATATATATTTGGAACCATTGTTGTTGGCTAGCCAAAACAACCGCTCAGTAAAGGGACAGTCTCCCTCACCAAAGGAATCAACCCTTTCTGCATGTTACTAAACCCAAGGTATTAAACAACAATGTTGACAGACACGATCCCTGAAGCACACCATACTCAACTTGAGTCTCTGCTCACTAAATGGACTCAATTTTAACTTTAGTTGCTCTGCCTGATAAAAAGGAGGGGAGCCAGCTAAGGCTTGGGGGATAGATTAAGACTATCCTTGGCCCAACAAATCAGAAGGCTATGATCAATCGTATAAAAGGCTGTTGAAAGAGCCACTGACATTAGAATCCCTATAGAGCCTCTATCCAGGATACTGAGCAAGTTTTCCTTGAAATCAAGCAGGACGGTCTCTGTTCCTCTAGTTGGTCAAAACCAGAACTTGTGGGATGTATTTACCCATGCATCCGAGCCATACCTCAAAACTGTGCAGTACTGACATGGAAAACATCATGATGGCCAGAGCTTCCCAGAAAATGCACAGGGAAATGCATGAAGAATAGGCTGCCACTCATTTTTGCCGATGTTATGGGCACAGAAGGACACTGCCTAAAACCACCATTGGACTACCCACACAGTAGTCTGAAACCATTGGGAATGGCAATGCTGATTGCCAAAAGCAAACCCATAACTGTGGAGAATTCATTTTCTTAAATCCCAAAAAGGGGTGCAGTACCAGTACTCACCACTATCCAAAAGCCGGCGTTTTAAAACAACACCAGATTTTACTTTTTTTTGTAGAAAACTGAATAAATGAACCCAAAACAGGCCAAAGAAAGACTTACTGAGAGGTGGATCCAATGTAAAGTTATATTCTGAAGTGACTTGAAGGTTTATAACAAGACTGGCTGAGCTGGGGATTTCAGCAGTTTAAGTAAATTTGGACTGAAAGACATTAAAAATCTCAAGGTTTAAGAGAAATGAGTGACCTACTTTGAGTGTCACATAGGTTGCAATTGTTTAAATGTCATAGTTTTGAACTTAGAATCAGCATTCTAGCTGCATATGTAAAAAATTGTATTGACTTAAACTGGGGAACAAAAAGTGACATTTTATCTGAAACTTGGCTTAAGGAACTGAATTCTGCCTGGCAACTATCCCCATCAGGAGTGAAACTTGAGTCACAGCTGTGTTCCCAGGCCTAGCTGCCCTTTTGCTGCTCACACCAAAAGGGATATGACACTTCCCTGATTGAATTACCTGGGCTCTGCAGGAAATTGAACAAAGCCCTGTCCTGACTCAGGCAAATGTTTTATTGGCGGGAGTCGTAAATGGAGCTTCCTCTTGGCAGAAGCTGGGAGGGGCAGGGTCTCTGAGCTTGCCAGAAACTGGAAAGACTGGTTTCTGTACCATGTGACATGAAAAGACACACCTCTATAGCCAGAATATGGTTTTAGAAAAAGATGAATAACTCATAGAGCGGACATGTGAAAATTGTATAAATGACACCATAATTCTTGTGATTTTTCTGCCCACATTTTAAGAGGTTTTTAGAACCGGTGGCATGTTCAGGGGGGTTTTAGCGGAAAAGAGGATATTACTCAAAATGTGTGCATTTGAAAAATCTGACACTTCATCAACTAATGTCCATACTCCTTGCGCACATGTGTGTAAATTTGGGTCAATGTCCGGAATTGCAAAATCAGTTAAAAAGTGAAATATGTGCCATTTCTGAATGCAAGCCCCCAGGAAGAGCAAAGTTTGGACAGGGTATATCTCCTGTGATATGTGATGTGTGCATGTAATTTTAAACCAATGTTTACCTGTGCAAATATGTATTTGGTTCAAATCTAGATTTGTGTGTAAGTTGACAGGAGGAGTGGACTTTCTGCAGGCTGTAAAATGACATCACTCTGACACAACTTAGCTCCCCCAATCAAGTGAGAAATGGAAGTTTGACCAATTAGAAGCTGAGAGAGAGGTAGGGTCAGTGATGCTAGAACACACCCACATTCTAAACACATAAAAGCAGAGAGACAGGACAGATAGGGACTTTCAAATCCATTTGCAGCTGGAAGCTCTGCCGGGAAAATCCATACTTTACCTCCATCAATCTCCAGAGAAAGCTGTGCAGAAAGATCCAGACTTTAATTCCCTCAATCTTCAGAATCCAGAGAGAGAGCAGACCCAGATCACTGTGAAGTGCAGAGACCAGAGTCCCGTCTAAAACCTGACCAGATCCATGGCGAGGCCCATTTCACTCAAGAATATAGTGTGAGTACCTAGAAGACTGTGCAGAACCAATCTCCTAGTTAAAATAATATAATTCAATCTAGCTTAATCTAAGTAGAACTGTCTCCTAACTGTCACCTGTCATTTGCATAGCTGTCACCTGTCATTTTCTAGTTGCAAGCTGCACTTGTCTTTTTGAACTTTAAAATTTCAAATCTGAAAAACGACCTTTATTTAATCGCTCATATCTCCGTGACCGTTTGTGCTAGAGACTTGCAGTAACTTTCATCTGGAAGCTGAGATCCTAGGCTTTCCTAGGACCCCAAAACGATAGTGAAAGTCCTTGTAGTTCCTCTGTAATCGCGCCAGACGCATCCGCGAATTTTGCCGCGATTTGAAAATTTCTCCACTTGCAAAAAGATAGCTGCTTTTGCTTTCCTCTGAAAAAAAATCGTTTGCCTCATAAAAACTATCCCTGCATCACTGCTAAAGTGAGCCTGAGCTAATATTAACTTGATTTCACTCACCCTGAACCTCTAAAGGGAATTAAAAGCATTTTAGCATATTTTTTTCTTCATTTCCAGCACATTTAAAAGCATTTTGCCTGTGTTTTCAACTTCTGTAGTCTAAGTTGCTGGGTGAACTGAATTACATTTGAATTGCATTTCTGAGAACTGTGTGCTTCCTTCCATTTCCTTGCATTGCATAAAAGGGGGGGTGAATTGCCAGAGAAAAGTGATTACATTGTTTTGTTGAAATCATATCAAGTTATTTTCTGTACTGCATTTCATTCCACATTGCATCCATTTGAAACCATAAAAGTATTGTTGCTATCTTATCCATTTCATGTCAACTCCTTAGTGATTATAAAGAAGTGTGCTAGTGCCAGATTCTCTGTTGTTAATCTTTATCATATCAGATTAAGTGTGCTATTCAATTATTAATTTATTATAAAGCGTGATATATATATATATATATATTGTTTAAATTATCTATTAAACCTTTTAACTTGCAAAACAGAACTACTTCTTGGCTCAGTGGGGTCAGGGGGATTCCAAGAGAGGGGTGTTATATAGGGGTAGTCATCCAGAACGCATGAACTGGACATAAAGATATATTAATAAGGGTTTCCATTCAGTATCCCAGACTAGGCATTGACTTAGCTGTAGTGTTGAATTGAATCCTCTTACAAATTGGGGGCTCGTGCCGGACGTTTGGGTTAGATCTACCATTTGTGCAGATTAATACAGCGTGCCAGCTGACCAGATACACATATCCGGTCGGATCACCACGCTGTGTTACGCTGTAAAGCATTCCTCAAAAGGGACACTCCAAGAAAAGTTCTGTTCTGCAAAAATAAAATACAAACTTCTGTAAGTCAGGACAGAGACCAATCTCTAGAATGACGACCTTAGTAGACATGAAAATAGCCAGAGAGCACTTCTTACATAAGTTATTTGTGAGAGGTGAATGGGCTGAGCAGGGCCAGGAGGCCTGGTTGCAGGCCATCACGCGACAGGCCACTGAAACAGGGTCAGACTTATGGAGAGATCAGGGTCCATTACATGTGGCCCTGAGTGAACTATATATGGCTCCTAAGGCCAAAGATGAACACGACAAGATTGTTAGGATAGCGGCATATTTATATTTATATATGGGAGCCATACAGAATAAATGTGTTGAAGGCCATGATCTGGCAAAAAGGCAACAGATGGCGTTAGAGAAGGCCCAATCTGATCTGGACTCTTCTGAGCAAAGGCTGCACAGAAGCCAGGAGTCAGAAAATGAGACCAGACAGTACGTCACTAAAATAAAGGAGGATATGGATGTGCTGCAAAAGGAAAAGTCAGAACAGGATACCAGATTTCGGGCCTTGCAGAAGGAACACCAAGAAGGTTTGGACTCCCTACTGCAAAGCCAGAAAAAGCTGGAGCAACAACTGGACTTCAACAGGGTATGTGCTGAGCAGGTAGTCACCCTGCAAGGCCACCTAGATAGGGAAAAGGCAGAAAGCAATAAACTGATTCTGAAAGACCTGGATACCCAGGATGAGTTTGATGAAGAGCGCCGGAAAGCTGGTGCCCTTCAAAGGCAGAGGGACGACCTGGCAGCACAGATGCAGGCTCTCAGTCAGGAAAGAGACACTTTAGGCCAGGAAGTCTGCCACTTAAAAAAGGAAATTGAAGAAAATCACCTGGCCCTCCAGGGGCTGGGTGACCTCCAAAAAGAAAACCAGAACTTGGTAGAGCACACCAGAAGGGTGGAAGATGCTCTGGCAAGAAAGGAGCAGGCCGGTAGGGATGGGACTCAGGAGGTAAACCTCCTGCAGCAAAGACTGGCCCAGTTCTCCAGGACCAACCAGGAAGCACAGAGGGAAAATGAGGCCCTCTGTCAACACAATGAGAGGCTCCAGCAACAGGTAGCGATGCAGGAGAAACTGATAGAGTCGAGTAAGGCCTTAACAGAGGAACTGAAAGCACAAATGCAGGCTCTTGCATTGCAACAGGGAGCAGGGGCGGATAGAGATGAGGTCCGCCGGGAAAGAGAGATTCCTGACCATAACCGCAGGAGCCCTAACACCAGGGGCCTTCATCTCCCCCAGTCCCTGGACTCTACCACCCCCATGTCCCCTGGCGCACATGAGCACAGGGCCACAGGGATGGCAGATTACTATCCAGCTAAGAGTATGGGGCTCATAGGCCAGTACCACTCAGGAATGGAGGGGTGGGCATCCGGGTATGGGCACCCAAGTACAGTACAGTTCAATGGGGAACCCCAGGAGAGTAGGCCCATTAAGGGCATCCTGAAAACCTCTGCCCAGTTAGGTCAGTGGAGGGGGTACCCATCAAATCCTGGCAGCAAGGAGGAATCTGAAGACTCCTCTGAACTGCGCAGGACACAGGAGACCAGGTCCCCACAGTCTGCCAGCCATTCCCAGGCTCGCAGAATCCGGGAAAACCTGGAAGAACAGACGGGAACCTCTGGGAGCAGTGCCTCTGAGTCCGAGGACGAATGGACAAGGGTTACCCGAACCAAAAAGGCCAATAAGGCAAAAAAGGGCCTTGTTTAAGGACCCCTTAAAGCAGATTAAGGCGATCAGGAGCGTCATCACGCCTTACCATAAGAACGCTAAGTATTCTGTTTGGGAGCACTTAGAGTTGTTGGAACAAATGATGGAGACTTTCCATTTGAAGGACAGCCAAAGCTGTATTCAATATGTAAAGTGGACCTTCTCCCCGGAATACTCCAGTTTCTTTGCGGGGCTGGAGGACCAAAATCATTTAAGATGGTCCACCTATAAGACGGCCATCTTGAAACATTTTTCTGTTCACAGAAATCCTCAAGAGGCTCGCAAGGCAGCCTACAATTTGCAATGTGGGGAGGATCAGGCCCCACAAGAATTTGTGCAGGAGTTAAAGCGTGCTTTTGCACAGACCACAAGAAGGGTGCGCACGGATAGCAGAGAATTTATTAATACGTTTTTCCATGCCTTGCCCAAATATATCATGACCCAGCTCGTGAGGGATTTTCACGAGAAAAGATCTTTAGACTGGGTCATTGAACAGGCTACCCGGATCTATGAGGTGCAGAAACCGATAGATAGCAAAAGTAATGCCCAGAAAAACCCCAAAGCCAGCAGCACCCCTGCTGCTGCCAAGGTGGCAGAGGTAAAGGTCACCCCCGTTTTGGATTGGGAGATGGGGGGGCCTAAAAACCTACCTGCACCTAATAATGCTAGGCCCAGGAGGTCCTCGGGTCAGTCACAGACAGGGAGCCAAGGAGGCAGCCCCACAAATGGGGTCCCTCGCTCTCCTGATTATGTAAGTCCCCGTTACAAGGGAAATCGACCCATCCTGGGTTATGTGTGGACTCCTCCAGCCCAAGGGGGGGGATCCAGCCAAGCACCTAACCCAGGGAACTTCCCTCCAAACTTCCCACAGGAGGGCAGAAATTTACCAAACCCTGGGCAGAACTTTTTCCCCAGATATCCACCCGACTTTCAGCCCCAAAACCATCCATCCTTCTTTCCCCAATTCCCTGAGCCCAGACCACTGAATCCGGGAGAGGGGAGGCCAAGGGTGGAGGGGTACCCAAATCTTCCCAACCCGGGGCATTACCAGAGGAGGGACAGCTACCCTTCCCGGGATCAGCCCAGGGGAGAAAACAGGGCCCCGTATCAGCCTGAGCGGGTTTCCCAGTTAGAGCGCCAGGTTCAAAACATGGCGCGGGATCTGGGTCACATACTGAGGGCTCAGCAGAACCCTCAGATGGGCGTGCCGGCGCAGAACGCACCCAACTCTGGACCTGGTGCTCCAGAACAATGACGGGGGCAGCACCCCGATAACTCACCGGTTCCCAGGGAGGAGGCACAAAGGGAAGGGGGGTGTAAAGCCTTGGAGGAAGCTTCCTTCCTCACTTGTAAACAGCCCCTGGAAACCCAGGAACCGGAAACAAAATCTCTTGCCCCTGAAAGTCTGCCTCCTAAGGAGCAGAGGGGGGGTAGGAGAAACAAAAGACCCAAACAGACTCAGTTTGAGGAGGAGGTACAGATCTTCCAATTTGAGGGAGAGGGATCCTCAGAGGATCCTGGGAAAAGGATCTTCTCCTTCAGAGAGGGGGGGGGGAACTCCTCCCAAAGAAAAATGGGTCCCTAGGGATGCAAATCCAGACTGGGGAGATGTGGAGACTGAGCTACTGCCGCCCACCATCTCATCCCAGAACCAACAGCAAGAAACTCCCCTGGTTCAAACCCATCCTGGTGACTGCCTCCAAAAAGGGGGGGGGCGGCCCAGAACCAGAGCCAGGGGAACCCACAATGGCTCTGATCTCCAGTTGCCAAATTTTTCTTTCAGATTCCCAAGGCTCTCCACAGAATTCTGCCCAAATCTCTTCTCTCGCCATGTCCAAAACCAGAAAGTTAGCCAACCAGTTGTCCAAAAATGTGCATTATCTGTGCCCCCTTGAGGAGAAGGAGGGAAGATACTATGCCCCGGTACAAGTACAGGGGCAGGGTACAATTTCAGCGCTGGTGGACACGGGATCTCAAGCTACCCTTCTGTCCAGAAGGGCCTTTGACGAACTGAATGCAGGAAGGGGAGAGAATTACCAAATTCCTCTCACCTCCCTTCCTGGACAACTGCAGAACTTTGACGGAAAGGAAATTCCCGTCGAGGGGACGGCAGACTTGGACATTAAAATTGGGCGACACAAGTTGAAACACCCGGTCATAGTTGTGACTCCAGAGGGCACCCCTTGTTTACTGGGGAATGACCTCCTGAGAAGGTTGTCACCCCTAATAGATTGTGTAAACAAGGTCCTCTGGACCCAGACTGGCCGACCAATAAAATTAAAACAGAGTGTCAACCATGTTAGTTTAAATGGCACATGCCACATGGTTGAACAAAAATCTGACCAAGTACAATTTCACTTCCAGAACAACCAAATTCCAGACGTGACAGTAATAGAAGTAGGACAACAGACTGGTGATGGGGGGTCCTCTCTGTTTCTGAAAATCAACCTTCCTTCCAGTTTAAGGTGGTATTCCACGCTGGAAGGAAACACTCTGAAATTCTTTACTAATCCACAATCAGAAACTCCCACTCCTATAGTCCAGAAAGATGTGAAATCAGCTCAGAGCCTTGCTGATATTCAGCAAATTGGAGAGCAGTTGTTCATCCCTGTCCAGTTAAATGATGGGAAGGACTCTGTTCTCGCTCGAGTGTGTGTGAACAACAGTAAGAGCTTCATCAGCGAAGCCATGTTCCGCCAACTCCCAAAAGATCCAGCCATTCCCACCTTCAAACTGATAGACAAATGGGAAATGGACCTGGAAGCACCTAATTCCAAACATCTCCTGCCAAGCAGGTGTATGCTCAAAATCTCCATTGGCAACAAGAGCATTGTCCATAATTGTTGGGTCGTGCGAGACGTCCCTGCCGCCTTTTACTTAGGCAGTGACATTCTCAATCGCTTTGCCATTAGTTTGGACCTAATAAACTTCAAAGCTTGGTCCCGATTAGCGGATAATCCCATGGGCTTTGATGATCCAGAAAAAGCATTTAGGTCAGCTCAATTGCTACCTTATGCAGTTGAAATTCAGATTAAAGAGGAAGTCACCATCCCAGAAAGGACCCGACAATTCTCCCTGGAAGTGAAAGTTAAAAGAGGACAACATTTGAAAAACCCTGATGCTTACATACATCTAAATGCTTCTCTCCAACAGCAAGGGTTAGGGGTAAACCCAACACCATTAGTCAACATAGAACATGACACCATTCCAATAGAGGTGGATAACAGCGACTTAAAGAGTATTACTCTAGCCGCAGGCACCATTATTGGAATGGCGGTTGATGACCGACATTTCTCCATTGATCTTGGAAATGAACTGTTAGGGCCAATCCCCAAGGACTGCTTTGACAGTGATGACAACACAACACCAGACAGGATTTTTACCCGGCATGGGGGGAACTTCCTGGTGTACACTTCCTGCCCCTATGGTAAGGAAGATGTGACTTGTGACTTCAGGAGGGATGAGGTGATTTTCCAGGTCCATGAGGGCTGCCTTTCCCACCTGAAGCCTCCAGTCCAAATCAGCACTCTGACCAGGGAATTCTCCACCCAGCGGGAGGAGGCCGCTGAAATAGCCAAACCAGAAGTCTTTCCAGGCTTCAGGCAGATGGTGGAAGAGAGAGTCAACCTAGCTGATGCCTGTGTGACTCTGGAACAAAAGCAAAAGTTGAAACAAGTTTTCTTGGGTTTCCAAGATCTCTTTGCGGTAGACTCATATGACTGTGGTCGCACTGACATCCACACAACAACAATCCCCACGGACCCTGGCATGACTCCTGTGTTTGTGAAGCAATATCGCTTGCCTCTCGCATCAATGGAGTCCCTTACTGAAATAATTAAGAACCTTGAGTCCCGGGGAATAATCCGTCCAGTCCACAGCACCTTCAATAATCCGGTGCTGGGAATATTGAAGCCAAACGGCCAGTGGAGACTCTGCGCTGACCTCAGGGAGCTCAACAAACGGGTCCATACTTCCCGATGGCCTCTGCCCTACATTGACCAAGGGCTGGCCCAGATTCAGGGGTCACAGGTATTCACTGCAATAGACCTGACCAATGGATACTGGACTGTGCCTGTCAGTAGGGAGGACCAATACAAACTGGCTTTTACCTTTGGGGGCCAACAGTATACATGGACCTGGACGCCCTTCGGATACCTTAACTCCGGTAATGAGTTCAATATTTTCCTACATAAGGCCATGCCCGACCTGGGTGCAAGGGGTAACCTGGCTTATGTAGATGATGTCCTCATCAAAAGTTCATCTGTGGAGGAACACATAGCGGAGATCCGTTATGTTCTGACCCAGTTGAGAGCCGCCGGAGCAAAACTTTCCTTTCAGAAAGCACAGTGGTGTAGAACCCGTGTTAATTTCTTGGGGCATGAGATTACTCCTCAGGGTCTCTGTCCCCAGGAAAAGAAAGTGGAAGCACTTCAGAAACTGAAAGACCCCACAACTCTGCGGGAACTAAGGAGCCTCCTTGGACTGACTAATTACAGCAGAAAGTTCATTGAGGGCTACGCAGAGATCACCAGACCCCTGATTCATCTCCTGAAGGGGGGGTCAAGTGGGAATGGGGTCCAGAACAAGCCGAGGCAGTAAAACAACTCAAAAGAAGCCTCTCACAAGCGCCTTGCCTAGCTTACCCTGTCAGAAACAAGGAGTTCTTCCTGGAGACGGGGTTCTCTAATACGTGCTTGACGGCAGTATTATACCAAAAGCATGACAAGGTCAATAAAGTAATCTCATATGCGAGCAAAACTTTATCCTCTGTGGAGGAGAAATTCAACGATTGTGAGAAGGCACTCCTGGCGACGGTGTGGGCATTGAAGAATTACCGCCCGTTTATCCAGGGGGAGCACATCATAGTGGAGACTCCACACCAGCCTCTGCAATATCTCCAAAGTGACAGAATCCGGGCCGGAAATGTGAGTAATTCCCGAATTACTTCCTGGATTCTGTCAATGCAAGGCTTTCCTGTGGAAGTCAGATATGGCCAAAACAAGAAGAGTCCCCTCGCGCAAGGTCTGACTGACTTGCATGATTGTGCCAGAGAAAACTGTCTCGAGGACGAGAGTCTAAAAATAAAGGACAACACGGAGGCATACCTTAATTCCCCACACAAAGTCTTTGAAGAGGACAAGTGTGAGGGAATGCCCACTGTCTATGTGGATGGATGCTCTTACCATGTTGACAACAACAGGGAGAAAGAACTGGTGGCCGGCGTAGGGAATGCATGGGTGAATGAGTTCCCAGAACCCTCCGCTGGATACAAAATTGGTCCCCGAAGTAGTCAGGTGGCAGAATTGATGGCTGTGCATCAGGCCATCCTCACTGCTGTCCAGCATCAACTCCACGAACTGGTCATAATCACAGATTCGGATTATGTACGGAACGGGTTCGTGGAGCACCTGGTTAATTGGAAAACCAGAGGCATGTTATGTGCTAACAACAAACCCTTGAAACATGGGAAGTTGATCCAAAACATTGATGATCTGGTCACCTCGAATGAGATGACCATCTATTGGAAAAAGATCAAGGGTCATTCCAAAGTAGAGGGACCAGACAAAACTGGAAATGACTTAGCTGATCAGCTGGCCAAAACCGGGGCCATCCAAGGGGATCTAATTGAGATTAAGTCCCTGTTGGGGGAAATCCAGGTCACTGCTATCACTAGGTCCCAGACAAATGCTCACAACGACCTTTCAATTGCACAATGGAGTAAGGAGACCCCTGATGCTGATTTGATTACCGCTCAGAAGGGGGATCCAATTATTGGTAAATTTTACCAGCACCTTGAGGACCCTGAGAACTTTCCCGTGACGGATACCGATTACACTGGGAAAGAGGACCTAAGAGTGTTGATGAAATGTCCAAAAATGTTCCGAATCCAAGACGGTTTGCTGGTAAGGAAATCCAAAGCTGGCCACGATCAGTGGGTGGTTCCTACCTCATTCCGAAGCCTGATGTTAAGTCACGCCCATGATGCGGCCACCGCCGGTCATAGGGGGTTTCACACAACACTGGAAATCTTAAGAGAGGTTGCATACTGGCCACACATGGGGCAGGACCTCGACCAATACTTGAAGGGGTGTCTTGTGTGTGCACAATTTCAGCCATCATCCCTCACACACCGAGCGCCTCTCCAAAAGAGGGGGATGACCCTGCCATGGTCAGATTTACAAATCGACTTTGTAGGCCCTGTGATTCGCTCGTCTAGGGGGAATAAGTACATGTTGACTGTGACATGCTTGTTTACCAAGTGGGTGGAATGTCTCCCAGCCCCAAATTGCAAGGCAGAAACTGCAGCTGCCCTGATGATTAACCACATCTTTTCCCGTTTTGGTCTACCTCAAAGGATTGAGTCAGACAGAGGTAGCCACTTCACCAGTGAAGTAATGACAAAGATGTGGGAGATACTGGGGGTCAGGAGGATTCCAAGAGAGGGGTGTTATATAGGGGTAGTCATCCAGAACGCATGAACTGGACATAAAGATATATCAATAAGGGTTTTCATTCAGTATTCTAGACTAGGCGTTGACTTGGCTGTAGTGCTGAATTGAATCCTCTTACAAACTCCCAATCCACCAAATCTTTAGTGGATTCAATCAGATCTAGCAACTGAAGAGAAGCCATCTTGTCCAGGAGCTTTAGCAAACAATGAAGATTCATAATACAATGAAAATCTGTGGCCATATGTGGATAAAATTAGGCTTTCTTTAAAAGAGGATTAACCCAGGCGGCTCATTTCAAGGAGGATGGTACAAGGAATTGTCTGAAATAATTATTTACTATACGAACAATAACTGGAAGTGGACTATCAATATTTTCTTTGATGAATATATTATGAGATGGGTCGTCAGGACAATTGGTAGATTCAGTTTTGATAAAATGTTGGTTATTTCTTTAGGAGATAGACATTTGAAATTGATTATTTGATTTACTTGTACATTGCTAGTATGTCTTGCATAAATAAACATTCAAGATCAATGTCAAAAGGAATATATGAAAACACTGCTTAAGCAGCTCATCCTTGCTAATTAATATTATTTAGCATGTGAAGGCAACATGTAGATATGATAAAAGCTGCCCACAAGAAAAGATATAAAAACTAGCTTGTTTGATAAACCAGAAATGTATTAAAATATATTAATATATGCTATCTCCCTCTGCCCCATTCAGCTTTGGGTATGTCAGAGTACAAGTATATCACAAACTGCTTTGTAACGTGCAGACAGGGTTGGATTGGCCCCTCTGCCTTTCGGCCTGCGCTATTTGATGCCACTTCCTTTTTTGTCAAGGGGTGAAAGGTCGTGTTTCATCGCTTCCCGGGATGTCACTTTGGTGTGGGGTCAAATTACATCACTTCCGGTGATGTCATCAGAGGTCAAGGGTTGTGAGGAGAGGTGGGGCCCACTTTTTTAAGGCGAGGGGTGGGTCACTTTTTTTGGGTGACCGGGCCTATTTCTTGTCCCAGTCTGACCCTGCATGCAGAAAGGGTTGATTCTTTTGGTGGGGGAGACTGTCAGCTCATGCTTGTGGTAACAGTGCAGTGGAGAACACTGCAGTGCAGCACAAGCTCAGTCTCTGCTCCGAGCAGCAAAGCATGTTAGTGTGCCACTAATCAATCCCTGTATGAGGACATCCAGGTAGATGCTGACAGTCCCTGTTCTAGGGGCTAGGTATGTGGCAGTAGCAGAGGTAAATGTCAATAATGATACAATGATACACTTATGGGCAATGATTTATCACTAGGCCATTCCCTTTGGTACTGAGAGAACAAATGCTACAGCCATAAAATGAGACCATGGAAGGTAAATCTGTATTCTAATGCATGGTTCTCACAGCCTATCTGATGTGGACTGGGATGATTCTAGGCATAGGAAGAATGGTCAGTAGGGTAGTTTGGTCTGGTTAGACGTCTTAAAAATGTACACTTTGTATGTTTTGTTAATTTGATTTATTGATTTGATTGATTGATTTGAGTCATTTGTATCGCGCACCAGACGAACTAACTTGTATTTGGGCGCAGGTGGAACTGTAGATATTGAGCTGTCTTTCTCCAGAATAGTAGGTAGATTGCCTCTGTCAGTATCTCTCATGGGAAGTATCAACAGACCAAATGGGTTTTTAGAGCCTTACTAAATGTCATAAGAGTCTTGGCCTCTCTAATATGTCCCGGTAGCTTATTCCATAGTCTGGGTCTGTAGACCCCAAATCTGTGGTCTCCTTTGCTCACATATTTTGACTGCAGAACTTGGAGTAAATTCTTTTCCCCTGAGCATAGCTGTCGACTAGGAATGTAGCTCTTAATTTTGTCAGATAAATAGTCAGGTGCCCATTTATTTATACATTTAAAAACCAGGCAGAGCGTTTTGAACTCAATTTGCTCTTTCACAGCTAGCCAATGTAGAGATTTCCTCAAATTGGTAATTGGTGCCTTTTTTGATACCCTAGACACTAACCTGACCGCAGCATTTTGGGCCACCTGCAATCTGCACAGCTGGAATGCTGGTATTCCTGACAACAGTGCATTTCCATAATCCAAGCGCGCATTTACTAGTGTCCCTACAACCACTGCTCTATCTTCATTTGCAATAAATGGTAAAATGTGTCTCAGTAGTCTTAATGTGTAGAATGCTGACTGTACCTTTGTACTAATCTGCGCTGCACAACCCATATTTTCTTCCCACAAGCAACCCACATTTTTGATTTTCTTTGCAAAGTTGAGCTGCGCTCCTAGGAAACATGGTGGCAATATCTGTTTGTTCTGTTTCAGATGATGTCTTGACGCAAATAATGATACTTTCGTTTTGCTAGCATTCAGCAGCAATTGGTTAGCACACATCCAATTCTGGACCTCCTATAGGCACTGTTCCACTATTGCAAATGTGTCTTCAACTCTCTGCACCTTTAGGAACACCTGAATATCATCCGCGTACGAATGAAAATTAATGTTATGTTTCCTCAGTATGTCCATAAGCAGTTTAACATATAAGTTAAAAAGCAAAGGTGGGAGTGAAGATCCCTGAGGAACCCCGCATTTTTGTAAAATGGAATCTGACAAGAATTCACCGAGCCGGACCCTTTGTTCTCTTTGTAACAAAAAAGACTCAAACCATTGAAGGGCTTGTTCAGAGATTTTTCCTACATCCCTCAATCGTCTGAACTGGATCCCGTGGTCTACCTTATCAAATGCAGCCGACAGGTCCAACATGACCAGCAAGGACATGTCCACCTGATCTGCCTTTTTTAGTAGGTCATCCCATACTGTCACCAACGCGGTCTCTGTCCCGAACCCTGCCCGAAAACCAGATTGTAACGGGTCCAGGAGATTTTCGCGGTCCACATGTTCTTGCAGCTGGGACGTGACAATTTTTTCTAGAATCTTTGCCGGCCATGGCAATCCTGCCACTGGCCTATAGTTTTGAAGATTCTTAGGATCTAAATTAGATTTCTACTGTGTGTGCACTGCTGGGCTGGCATTTTCATGATCTCCAGGCGCTCACATGGCACTGTAAGGTAAAGTGGGATGGGTTGGTTACTGAGGGAGAGAGGGATAGAATAATGTTGTGTTCTTCTGTTGATGCATGCAGAACCAGCAGCAACTGGTGTCTGTGCATGCAAGCTTTCTGGATGTGCTTTGTTTTGCGAACTGGGCTTGTGCCTGGAAGAGCAGCGTCCAGTGTTTTAGTTGTTTGTCATTGTAGGGTGTTGGGTTTGTATTGGGTTTGTGGCTTGGTTAGAGAGGAATGTGTCATTTGCGTGTTTTATGTTGGTTGTTTCACTAGCCCTCTGAGAGGTGTGGGAGCGTGGTAGAGAGATGGAAGGTGTTAGTGGGTTTTGGTTGATCTCTGAGTATTGGATAGCTGTATTAGTGATAATTTCTTCTGTATTCCTCCAGTGTTTTCTTTGTTCCTAGCTTATGGTTTGACGAGACAGGCATAGTGTGAGGTTGGGGTGGACTGCTTTTGGTGGTGGTAGTTGTATGGTTGGTCTATGTTTAACTGAGTGATTTGAAAAGCCAGGTTTTAAGTCATTTTCTGAAAGCTAGGTGGTTTTCAGTGATTCTTATTTCCTTAGAGATCAGGTTTCATAGTTTGTCTATAAAATAGGAGAAGGAGGTTCCTCTGAATTTTCTTTTCTTGTAATGTTTTATTTCTGTTTGGAAGTCGTTGCTGGATCTTAAGTTTCTTCTCGATTGGTATCAGGTGACCTATGCTTGGGGGAATTCAGCTCCTTGTCTGTGTAGTGAGTTATGAGCAATGAAGAGGGCTTGGAAGTTGATGTGTTTCTGTAATGGGAGCCAGTGTGGACTTCTAAGGGCTGGTGCGATGTGATCTATTCTATTTTGTCTCGGGAGTAGCCTTGCTGCTGTATTTCGGATGCGTTCTAGTTCTGTGGTGAGGCGTTCAGGCATTCCTAGGTAGGGACTGTTTGCAGAGTCTTTTCTTGAAAGTACCAAGGAAATGATCATGAGGGTTCTGTACAGGAAATTGATGCAAGGGATGATCCCTCTTTTTAACTGCAGAAGGTAGAAGAATTTTTTTGCTATTGCGTTAACTTGCAGTTCCAAAGTGAGACTGTTGTCCATGAGGATTCCTGTTTTTTTTTAATCACTGCTGACGTCTCTGGTTGGGTTCCCATGAATGGAGGCCAGGTGAGGACTGTCTGTGTTAGATTTTCATCTTGTGAGGAGATCATTATTTCTGTTTTGGTTGGGTTTTGTTGGAGGTTGTTGTTTGCCACCCAGGTGTTTTTATTGGTGAGGCATTTGTTGAGGGTGTTGTCACGGCCATAGTCGGATATTATCTTGAAGATGAGTTGGTTGTTGTCTGCATAGTTGTAGGCTGTCAGTTCATTGCTTTGTATGAGCTTTGTTAGGTTGGTCATGTACATTTTGAAGAGAAGTGGGGAGAGGCTTTATCCTTGTGGTGCGCCACAGGTGATATTTTTTGAGTTTGTTGTTAATGGTGGTAAGTAGGTTCTTAACCTTTGGTTTGTGATTCTTCCAGTCTCTCAGTAGAGTTGTGTGTTCTATCGTATGCAAGGCAGCTGATATATTGCATATTATAAGGGTCAATTGGGTGCTGTCATCTGTGTTTATTTTCAGGTTGTGCCATATGGGGAGGAGTGCTGGTTCTGTTCCTCTCATGGGTCTGAACCCAACCTGTGATTTGTCAAGTATTCTGTTGTTTTCTACATGGTTCAGTAGTTATTTGTACGCTTGGTTCTCCAAGGTTTTCGCTGGGTACGGTGGGTTTGATATGGGTTGGTAGTTAATTGGGTCATCTGTATTTCCCTTCTCATCTTTTGGGAGGGGTTTGATGTATGCTGTGTGATGAATCCTGTGGGCACCTCACTAATTCACTGTCTAATGTCTCCTCACTGGCGGCCAGTGAAAGGCAGACGCTTTCTGATCCTGACCTTGGGGGTGATGTTCTGGGGATTATCACATGGGAGGAGAAAAGGCCCAGGGAAGTGAGAGGAATCTGTAGGATATGACACAGTATTTGTCTTCCTCTAGTGAGGATGGCTCCACAATGCCGAAGTATGTAATGGCTTGTTGTAATAACCATCTTGCTGTTCCACAAGACACACCTACAAATAGGGGTGAACCCAATCATACGATCCTAGGCCCAGGGAAAAGTCAAAACACTTAATTAATTCAGGAGACCTGTAAAACTGAAAACCTCCCTAGCACTCAAAGGAGCAGTGAAAGAAATGTGTGAATAACACCAGCATACAAAAATTGCCTTTGCCTTTACATCCAAGGCTAATGACTAATTCCTATGATGTTTGTTTCAAGAATGTTATAAGGAACAAACTGGGCCTTAAAAAATAAGACAACAGAAATAGGAAAACCTAATTTCTTCATTGGGGACTTCAAGTCTCATAATTCCCTAGGTAGTGGGGCGAAGAAGAGGACAATGATGTAGGAGTGGTTTGCTCATTAGTGCAGATGGCCCACATGTGAGGGAAACAGAGATGCTTAAATGGCCCCCTCAGGAGTGGGCCATAGAGCCGTTGGTGTTGTACGAGCAGAGTAGAGGAAGTCAGAAGCAGAAGCAGCGTGGCTTGAGCTGGCAGCCCGGGCAGATGCTGGAGGAGAGAGAAGACACCAGGCCCACTGCTTGGCAGATATCAGCTGCCGGTCCTCAGATGATCTGTACCCCCAGAAATCGGAAGTGCATAGGTTCCCCCTTGTGACCTGCTCTGCAGAGGATGCCCAGTGGGAAGCGTGCAGTAGGCTGTCTCAGGTGACTGGCGTGCACTTGAGGGCCTCAAAGCTGTCTCCAGTGGTCAGGCATGCACCAGAGAGTCTCAAGAGCAAGAGGAGCTCCAAGTGAAAGTGGTGTGGGCAAAGGCAGACTTACTGAAGCAGTTTGCCAGGTCGTGAGGAGCCACATCAGCAGAAAGTCCTGTGAGCAGTGAGTGGAACAAAGGCACACATCTGGTCTGATGAGTTCACAGGTTGTAAGTGACCCTGGAACGCTCTGTTCCCGCTCACAGGATGAAAGCAGGAGTTCGGCAAGTGAGAAGTGCTTGCATAGAAGCAGAACGAGTGCCAAGCAGCAGAAGCAGCACTGGCGTGTGAATGAAAGTGATTCACAACTTACCTTTGAATACTGAACTATTGTAATACAACCTAAGCAGAACTCGCATGTGAGTGAAAGTTATTCCCAAGTTAATTCTAAATACCAAACTAGGGAAAAGTAGAATAAACCAATTAAATCAAAACCAGATGATTGTAACGTTAAAAGTGTAAATCTGTGGAAAACCCAACCATCTGTGGGGGTGACTTTGTTAAGAGTTAATGGGCCTCATTACGAGGCTGGCGGCCGCGGAATGAACGGTGCTGGTAATGGACCGGCACCGTTCATTCTGGGCCGCCACATTACGAGGTCTGTAGCGGGTCCCGCTCTGGACGCCTGGCCAGACCAGTAATGCAGAGTGGGACCCACTAGCAGACCAGTATGCTAACAATGGGCCCATCATTAACGGGCCCTTTATTAGCATCCTCCTCATTCCCATTGAGCCCTATGGGGGCTCAAATGGGAATGGGGATGTACTGGGTCTGGGTCCCGTGAAAGGGAATTACCGGGCCCTCCAAGGTCGGAATGGCCTGGTAAGTCCCCTTTTGTGGGACCCGGACCCGAGTTTGGGGGTAGCCATGCCGCTAAAAACAGCATGGCTACCTCCAAACTCGTAATGAGGCCCAATGTCAATAAGCATTGCCCCAGCCAAGAGAAACTGAAACCCAGACAAATGCAATCTAGCCATTATTGACAACAAATGAAGGGGGCTAATGCAAGGCCTATAAACTCTGAAACGTGTTGCCCATATTGTACCCAGCATATGGTACAAGTTGGGAGACACACACATTGCCAAAACCATGTTAGAGGCCGGAAGAGACCCTATCCCTATCCATCTTTGGTTCCCTGTGTAGTGGGAAAATAGGAGTGGCAAAAAGGCTGCACGTCTGGGGAAAGCGATCCAGAAAGATAGCATAATTTGCAGAAGAATATTAAAGAGCACAAATGTGAATCTTGAAGTTGTTGAAATTATTGAAGCTGAAATTTGTTGAATGCTGTGAAGCTGTTGTAAACCTCTTGTCACTTGACTTTGACCACGAAAGAATTTGTTGTTGTGAAACGCTGTTCGGGCAGGGGTGTATAGCCGAATGGCAAATATTTGGAGACTGTAGGCCTGGCATTGAAGCAGGCCAGGTGGAAGTTGAAAGAGTGCTGCAAGGTGGTCCTGACAGAGACACTTTAAGTTGTTAGTGGTGTTGGAGGAAGAGCTGTGCAAAGCTGTTACTAAGAAGTTGTATGTCTTTGAGTTGTTAAAGAGGCAAATCATCCTGACAAAGACAATCATTGTTGCTGTTGAGGAACTGAGAACCTATTTAAGGATGAAGAAGCACCGTATATATTCTGTGTTAGAACTTTCTGTTGACCGGTTGAAATTGCATCAAGCTGTACTGGAACTTTGTTACGAATCAGGATTTCCTTGTGCCCTTTTCTTGAACTGTGAAGCAGAATCGTGTTTAAACCTGGAGAAGGGGAGTTATCCAGGTTATGAAGAGAGACTGTGGTTACATTGTGAATTCAATCACTATTGTTTTCAACTGCCATACATTTCCTTGTTTATTTGTCATATGTACAAGTGTGAGGGACTGATATCCTTTGTTAGATTGTTTGCTTTAGTTTATTTTAGGCAGGGAAATCCTCATCAGGGTAGGGATAGTGGGGCACTCATCCAACCTCATAATTTAATAAAATGGCATTTGTTGAGATAACTTTACAATGTGGTCCACCTCAAATTTCTGACCCCTCACAACTGATTTGAATAATTGCAGGATTATTCCTGTACTCAGGTATTGATATGTGAGTGGTCGGAAGTAGAGAGCTGATGTTTTTCGTGGGTGAGCATCTTTCTGTATATGTCCAGTGGGCATAGGTCGCTAGAAGATCTGGCTGTTTGTCAAAGATTTCCTTGTTTATAGATAAAAAATCGATTGAGTGTTTTGCTGGTTGTTGGGCTGCTGGTTTCTTTTATTGTGTTGTTTGAGGACCTACTGGATGCGCCAATAGCCTGTTGTATTGCTTCTATTTATGCTCTTAGGTGGGTCATGTTGTTGTCGCATAAGGTTTGTGAGGTTTTAGTTGCAAGAAATTGGGGGTTTTATTTCCTTGATGATTCTCAACATTTATTTGTGTGGGTTTGTTGCTGATTAGATTCTCGCATAATAGTGCGCTTTATTTATTTTAATTTATTTATTTTGTCATTTATATAGTGCACAAACCCCAAAGGCATCTAGGCGCTTTTAGAACGGTCAACCAGGAAGGCACTAGGTGGGCGGGGCTTAGGCCAGGGGACCTAGATCCACTTGCACCTGCTCCCCATCTGCAAAGTCAATGACGCTGGAGGGCTGCTTAAGTAGGGAAAAAGAGACAGGGCTTAGCCCAAACGAGCAGGGCTTAGGCCAGGTGACCTAGATACACTTGCACCTGCTCCCTAGCTGCAAAGGAAACTAGGCTGGAAGGCTACTTAAGCAGGGAAATATAGCTGCAACCAGGAAGGCATCAGTTGGGCGGGGCTTAGGCCAAAAGAGCGGCAACCAGGAAGGCATCAGGTGGGCGGGGCTTAGAACAGGTGACCTAAATCCACTTACACCTGCTCCCCATCTGTGAAGAAAAAGAGGATGTAGGGCTGCTTAATCAGGGAAAAAGAGCAGCAACCAGGAAGGCAACAGGTGGGCAGGGCTTAACCTAAAAGAACGGCAACCAGGAAGGCATCAGGTGGGCGAGGCGTATGCAAGGTGACCTAGATACACTTGCACCTGCTCCGCATCTGCAAAGGAAAAGAGGCTGGAGGGCTGCTTAAGTAGGGAAAAAGAGCAGCAACCAGGAAGGCACCAGGTGGGCGGGGATTAGCCAAAAGAACGGCAACCAGGAAGGCATCAGGTGGGCGGGGCTTATGCTAGGTGACCTAGATACACTTGCACCTGCTCCCCATCTGCAAAGGAAAAGAGGCTGGAGGGTTGCTTAAGTAGGGGAAAAAGAGCGGCAACCAGCAAGGCACCAGGTGGGCGGGGCTAACGCCAAAAGAGCAGCAACCAGGAAGGCACAAGGTGGGCGGAGCTTAGGCCATGTGACCTAGATCCACTTGCACCTGCTCCCCATCTGCAAAGAAAAAGAGGCTGGAGGGCTGCTTAAGTAGGGAAAAATAGCATCAACCAGGAAGGCACCAGGTGGGCGGGGCTAATGCCAAAAGAGCGGCAACCAGGAAGGTATCAGTTAGGCGGGGCTTAGGCCTAAAGAGCGGCAACCAGGAAGGCACCAGGTGGATGGGGCTAATGCCAAAAGAGCAGCAACCAGGAATGCATCAGGTGGGCGGGGCTTAGGCCAGGTGACCTAAATCCACTTGCACCTGCTCCCCATCTGCAAAGGAAAAGAGGCTGGAGGACTCCGTAAGTATGGAAAAAGAGTGGCAACCAGGAAGGCACCAGGTGGGCAGGGCTTAGGCTAAAAGAGCAGCAACCAGGAAGGCACCAGGTGGGCACGGCTAAGGCCAAGAGAGTGGAAACCAGGAATACATCAGGTGGGCAGGGTTTAGGCCAGGTGACCTAGATCCACTTTCACCTGCTCCCCATCTGCAAAAGAAAAGAGGCTGGAGGGCTGCGTAAGTTGGGAAAAAGAGTGGCAACCAGGAAGGCACCAGGTGGGCGGGGCTTAGGGTAAAAGAGCAGCAACCAGAAAGGCACATAAGGAAGAAATTTTGAGAAAACAAGAAAGCAAATGGATATGCATTATGGACACATGTATAACAGGTTTGAATTGTGACACAGGAAAGTACAACTGGCTGTAAAATTGTGTTTTTTTCAAAAAATATGAATATGTCTGAAAACCTTTTGTTAAATATTATGGTCAATGCACACGAATTATAGGACTTTTGCTTAGGATCCATTCAAACATAAAAAGAAAACTATATTTTTTGCTTTAGGATTCATTCAATACTAAAAAGGAAAAAAAATATATTTGTCTCTCACAAACCCCTTATAATTGTTTTTTCATCAATCGGAAATAATTACACATTCTTAAGAATATATTTATCTAATAATGAAAATTTGAACCATCTCTCTTTAATTAGAACTCCACTATTAAAATAAACAAAATATATACCTTACGCAACCTGCCATTCCAATTTGACCATTTAAAATAGGGAATAATATGTCAGTACCGTTAACAAAGACAATTTTTGCACCTAAATAGCATGCAAAATGGCCGCTGGAGCGTCAATCAGCGCGATGATGTCATTGCGTTGAGCGTAACCACGTGACGTGTGGCGTGATGACGTCACAACGCTTTGTGCAAGGTATAAATAGAGCAAACAATAGCAGAGATGCCGCGAAAGCATCCGGCAGCACTCTGCAGGGAATCAAGACCAAAAGGATGATTTTGATGACCAAATCTGGACCAAGTAGTGAAAAAGGTAAGAATACTTAAATCCTCCCCAAGCAGCGCTATGCTGCCTTAAACTAAACATTACTCCAAGCCCATTTAAACTTAAAATTGTAAAAATACTAAGTATTAAAGTAAGCCTTCTCTCTCTAACAGAATCCACATAACATATTTGAAAGTAGTATCAGCAAAAAGTACTAACCAACTTGGACACAATCAAGGCATTAATAATGTGTTCCTGAAGGAATCAATAAGGGTGAGTCAAGAAAAAGCACATTTTTCAAAAATTTTAATTAGTTTGTACCTGTAATCAGAATAATGATTCTATATTTGTTTTCTTCTTTTCTCTCTTTTTTTCTTTTTTTTCCCACAATCATGTTATTTTGAGTAGGCATAACTCTCCTGATGAACCATTGTGATAAACAATGGGGAAACGCGTGTCGAGAGTGGGAATAACAACATTTAAGTGAGACATATTGATACTTTGTTTAAGATAATCTTTGTTTATCAAATACTTAAGTGTGAAAATAACACTTGGATGGAAAAAAATCTAAAGAAATGATTACAAAATTGAACATGTGATGGTAACATTTGGAAATGAAAAGAATTAAAGAACTTTGAACACACAATAACACAATATTTGACATGCAATCGAGTTCTATTTTTCCTCTTAATTAAGAATTGGATTTATAATTTGAAGACTCACCAAAAAGAAATTAATCTGTAAAATTGGCGCATTTGAGTAAACTTTATTTCTCTCATCTCAATTTAGTTTCACACTTTTGTTTTCCATGCCCATTGCAAATACATATTTCAAAATCAGAATAATAGTTCGACTCCCTGTGAATGTATGATTTTCTTTATCCAGATTCCAATTTCTTACCTTTACTCTTCAGATGATTCCTGGGTTCTTCCCTCAGTGGGTTCTTCAATAAGTCACAAGTTCTGCCTGGGATGACAGCACTTCAACTGATTGATGTGCACCCATTTCTCTTCCGTTTGTTCTCCTTTAGGGAAGCAGATCTTATAGGCGACAGTGAGATTTTATCTACAATTTCAAAGGGGCTGTGCCACGAGTGGAGGAATTTCCGCTCCTTGGTCTGGTTCCTCTGAAAATTGGACAAGTAGACCCTTTCTCATACTAGATATTCTATTTTAGTGGTCTTTAAATCAGAGTGGGTTTTCATCCCATCTGCCGACTTTTCCAGATTCCGTTGAGCATACGCAAAAGCATGCTGAAAGTGTTTTCTCAGATTCTCAATATATTCATGTGTTGTGGACGCGTTGATCAGGCTCTTGCCTTCTGTAGAGCAGATGCTGAGGTAGCACTATTTTTCGTCCAGTCAATAGCTCGAATGGAGACATTTTTGTCACAGATGGCCATCAGGATAAGAGTAAGCCGAATTTCCCAACTAGCCCCAGAGTCTGCCAAAAACTTCTTTAGGATGCCCACAATCGCTTTATTGTACCTCCCAACTCCCCCACTAGAGGCTGGCTGTTAGGCAATGTGGAGCTTTCTCTTTACCCCAAGTATCTCCCGCATCTTTGTCATCACTTCGCTGATGAAGTGACTTCCTCGGTCTGACTCAATCCTTCGGGGACGGGCGAAAGGCGAGATGTATTTGATCATCAGAGCAGCTGCTGTTTCTGCCTTGCAATTTGGGGCCAGGAGACATTCCACCAATTTGGTAAACAAGCTTGTTGCCGTCAACATGTACTTGTGTCCTCTAGAGGAGCGAATCACGGGCATGATGAAAACTACTTGTAAATCTGACCAAGGCAGTGTCACTCCCATTTCTGGAGGGGAGCTCAGTGTATGAGAGAACTTGTCTGAAATTGCGAACACACAAGACACCCCTTCAAGTATTGGTCAAGGTCCTGCCCCATGTGTGGCCATTATGCGACCACTCGCAAGATTTCCAAAGTAGTATGAAACCCCTGATGACCAGCTGTGGCCGCGTCATGGGTGTGACTCAACACCAGGCTTCGGATCAAGGTAGGTACCACCCACTGGTCACATCCAGAGATGGATCTCCATACCAACAAACTGTCTTGGATTCAGAACATTTTGGGAAACTTCATGAACACCCGGAGAGCCTCTTTCCTGATGTAATCGGTTTCGGTCAGAGGAAAATTCATGGGGTCTTCAATGTGCTGATAAAATGTCCCAATAATCGGATCCCCTTTTCGTGCTGTAATCAGATCAGCATTGTGGGTCTCCTTACTCCACTGGGCAGTTGAGAGCTCATTTTGGGCAAGTGCTTGGGACCTGGTGACAGCAGCGACCTGGATTTCCCCCAACAGGGACGCAATCTCATATGAGATCCCCATTGATGGCTCCCGTTTTGGCCAACTGGTCAGCCACGTCATTTCCAGTTTTGTCTGGTCCCTCTATTCTGGAATGACCCTTGATCTTCTTCCAGTAGATAGTCATCTCGTAGAGGTGACCAGATCATCAATGGATTGGATGGACCGATCTTGTACCCAGCGGAGGGCACTGGGGCATCATTCAACCAGGCATGCCCAACATCAGCCACCAGTTCCTTTTCCCTGTTGTTATCAACATGGTAGGAGCACCCGTCCACATAAACTGTGGTCATCCTCTGGCATGCGTCTTCCTCATACACTTTGTGTGGGGAAGTCAGGAACGCCTCCATATTGTTTTGTGCTTTGAGACTTTCGTCCTCAAGACAGTTTTCTCAAGCACAATCATGCAAGTCAGCCAAACCTTGTGCAATATCTGACCTCCACAGAAAAGTCTTGCATGGCCAGAATCCAGGAAGTAATTCTAGAATTACTCACATTCCCCACCCGGATTCTGTCACTTTGGAGGTATTACAAGGGCTGGTAAGGAGTCTCGATGATTAGGTGCTCCCCCTAGATGAGCAAGTAGTAATTCTTCAATGCCCACACCGTTGCCAGAAGGGCCTTCTCACAATCGTTGTCATGATGCCTACCCCCAGGGACCCAGACCACGTCCAGCAACCCCGGAAGCAGGCATCAAGTTATCCTAAGCAAGCCCAACAACCCCTGCTAGGGGCTATTTGGGTCCAGTCCTGGCACCTATGGTGCCAGGCTCATATGGAGAGTCAGTCCTGGTGCCATAGGCGCCAGGCTCATAGATTAAAACTTACCTGATGCAGACCATGCTGCAAACTTACCTGACGCAGACCATGCTGCAAGAGCTCCAAGCCAAAAGAGGCTTGGAAGGGACTACTTTACTTAGGGACTATTTTTTACTCGGGCGAGGCTGGGGAGGAATACTTACCTGGGACTACTTTGGAGGCTATTTAAACCACGCCCGAAGAGCAGCACACGCTTTGCGTTATTCTGCATCCAGCAGCGTAACGCTCACCGGGCCTGCAAGTCTGCATCCAGCCTTCTGCCACGCCCGCCTCGAGTTTGGAGCTCCTAGAAAAAGGGAGAAAGAAGGAGAAAAGGTTAGAACAAGAGCAATACCTTTTAATCCTTACCTGAATTCCCGATCCATCGCGCCTTCGAGCTGGAAGAAAGAAGTTATTTATGAGCGTCGCCTCGCCTGCTGCAGCGCCGCGCTGAACTCACCGGCCTTCGCAGCATCTTCACATTCCACCGCATCCTCCTGCATGTTCCCGCCGCACTCCGGCACCTAAGGAGAAGACAAGAACAGCAAGGTGAGCCAAGGGAATACACAGAGGAATATTAGCTACCCCCCATAGAATTACCTGATTTTACCACCGGGGTACTACAGCTTCCACTGCATCTTTGCCGAACCCCGGCCCCTAAGGGGAAACCAAAGGACAGCAAGGTGAAACAAAGGGACTAACAAGGGGAACCCTCCTCACCACAATAGACTTACCTGATTTTACCGCCGGAGGTATTATTCCCCAAGACTTCGTACTTTCTCTCAGCGCCTGAATAAGGGAGAAAGCAACAGCTTACATATTGACATTATTTTATCGAACTGTGTTGGAAAATACAAATCCTTACCAGAATACTACCGGTTGCCACGAGGAACTCTTCATTAGGGTCAAGCTGCAACCTGCAAGGAATCGGACAAGAGTGAAAGTCAGGCATTTGAACTCTTACGAACTTTATACTGATGGCGTCTTGCCGGGAATCTCGGAGTCAATATTGTTTTGGAACTCACCAATTCCTTCGAGCCAGTGAAGCAACTGGTTATCAACACGCCCCTGCGCTCAATGCAGGATGGAGAGCTCATCTTTTCAAACCATCAAGTGAGACTCTAAGAGGGGACATCAAAGGTGATCTGTGGGGAGAACAGCGGGGGTGGGGGGGATTTACGCCCAACTCCACGGGTGGTTAATTCCCTTTCTCCATTTGCAGAAGAATATTCCTACGGGCCAAGCAAACGAAGCTAGGTGGTTCAGTCCAGTCCGTCATCTCGGTCCTACGCGTCACATTGGTGGAGACCGCGCTGTCCAGTTCCGATCGACGCCTGTATGGGAGCCAGGTGAGCGTAACAATCGTTGAATTTTTCCTCCACAGAGGACAAAATCTTACTTGCATAGGAGATGACTTTGTTGGCCTTGTCATGCTTCTGGTATAATACTGCTGTTAAGCAAGTATTAGAGAACCCAGTCTCCAAGAAGAACTCCTTGTTTTTGACAGGTCAAGCTAGACAAGGCGCTTATGAAAGGCTTCTGTTCAGTTGTTTCACTGCCTCGGCTTGCTCTGCACCCCACTCCCACTTGACCCTTGTGTTAATAAATGGAACAGGGTCCTCGTGACCTCTACGTAGTACTCTATGAACTTTCTACTCTAACTAGTCAGACCAAGAAGGCTTCTTAGTTCACAGAGAGTCATGGGGTCTTTCAGTTTTAGTAATGTTTCCACCTTTTTTGCCTGGGGACAGAGACCCTCAGGGGTCATTTCATGCCCTATGAGGTTCACAAAGGTTTTACACCTCTGTGCCTTCTGAAAGGACAGTTTTGGTCCAGCTTCCTTCAACTGGATTATAACATAGCAGATTTCCGCTATATGTTCCTCCATGGTTGAGCTTTTAATTAGAACATCATCTACATAGACCAGGTTTCCCCTTTCACCCAATTTGGGCATGGCCTTGTGTAGAAATATATTAAATTAATTGGCAGCGTTCATATATCCAAAGGGGGTTTGGGTCCACATGTACTACTGGCCCCCGAAGGTAAAGGCCATCTTATACTGGTCTTCCCTACTCACGGGTACTGTCCAGTATCCATTGGTCAGATCAATGACGGTGTAAACCTTTGACCCTTGGATCTGGGCCAGTCTCTGTTCAATGTAGGGAAGAGGCCATCTGGACATGTGGACCTGTTTATTGAACTCCATAAGGTCTGTGCATAGTCTCCATTGGCCATTGGGTTTTAGTATCCCCAGGACCGGGTTATTAAAGGTACCATGGACTGGATGAATTATCTCATGAGACTCTAAGTTCTTTATTATCTCCGTGAGTGATTCCATAGATGCGAGAAACAACCGATATTGCTTCATGAATACAGGAGTCATCCGAGGGTCCATGGATATGGATGTACAATGTATCTCGGTGCAACCACAGTCATACAAGTTGACGTCAAAGATTTCTTGGAAAATCCAGAAACACCTGCTTCAGCTTCTGCTTTTACTCCTCGGTCTCACAGGCATCAGCGAGGTTGTTTAATTCCTCAAACATCTGCCTGAAGCCTGGAAAGATCTTGGGTTTGGCGATTTCCACTTTATCATCCAGCTGCATGGAGAGATCTCTCGTTATCGTGTTGGCCTGGACAGTGGGTTTCAGGTAGCAGAGGCAGTCACTGTTGACCTGAAATACCACCTCATCCTTCCTGTCGCAAGTCACCTCTTCATCCCATAAGGGCAGGAAGAGTACACCAAGAAATCCCACCCCTACAGGGTGAAAATCTTTTCTGGAGGGAAGTCATCGTCACAGTTGTAGCAGTCATTGGGGATCTGTCCCATGATTTCATTACCTAAGTCAATGGAGAAATGTTGGGCATCAACCGCCATTCCAATAAAGGTGTCTGTGCCCAGAATGATACTCCTAGGGTTGCTGTTATCCACCAATATTCGAATGGTGTCGTGTTCTAGGTCAATTAATGGTGTTGGGTTCAAATACAATACCTGCTGTAGCAGGTGATGATTGAAATGTACATTAGTGTCTGGGTTTTGGAGTTTCTGTCCTCTCTTCATTTTTAGGGGGAAGGTGAATTGTCGGACCAGTCCTGGGATGGTGACCTCTTCTCCAGTCTGAATTTCTACTGCATACGGCAGCAATTGAGCTGACCGAAATGCTTTTTCATAATTGTTAAAGACCATGATGTTACCACGCAGATGGGACCAGACTTTGTAATTAATGAGGTCCAAATTAATTGAGTATCGATTGAGAATGTCACTGCCTAAGTAGAAGGCAGAGGGGACATCTCGCACAACCCAGCAATTATGCTCTATGCTTTTATCACCAATGGACATTTTTAACATGCACCTGCTAGGCAGGAGATGCTTGGAATTGGGAGTTTCCAGGCCCATTTCCCACTTATCAATCAACTTAAATGTGGTAATGGTCTGATCTTTTGGGAGTTTCCTGAATAACGCTTTGCTGATGACACTTTTTCCATTATTCAGGCATAGTCGGGCGAGAATAGGTCCCCCCCTCATTTACCTGAATGGGGAGAAACAGCTGTATAACAGCCAAGCTTTGAGCTGGTTTTTCATCGCCCGTTTATCATAGGGTTTGGATTTTCTTCAAATCGTGGATCAGTATAAAATGTCTGGGTATTTCCTTCCAGCCTGGAATGCACTTGAAACTGGAAGGAAAGTTGTTTTTCAGAAATGGAGAAGGGTTCCCATCACCAGTTTATTCTCCTACAGCAGTTACAGTTATGTCAGGGACTTGATTGTTCCTAAAGTGGAATTCAATTTTGTCAGACCGCTGCTCAACCATATGGCACGTGCCATTTAAACTTACATCAGTAGTGCTCTGTCTTAATTGCATTGGCCAGTTAGTCTGGGTCCAGAGGACCTTGTTCATATAGTCTTTTAGGGGTGACAACCTCCGAAGGAGGTCATTCCCTAGGAGACAAGGTGTGCCCTCTGGAGTGACCTTATGTTGCCTAATTTTGATCTCCAGATCCGCAGTCCCCTTGTCGGGAATGTCATTTCCGTCGAAGTTCTGGAGTTGTCCAGGAAGAGGTGTGAGGGGAATTTGGTGATTCTCCCCCCTTCCTGAATTGATTTGATAAATTGTCCTTTTTGGATAAAAGGTTGTCTTAGGATAATGTATCCACCAGCTTTGAAAATGAACACTGGCCTTGTACCTTAACGGGGGCATAAAACCTACCTTCTTTCTTCTCAAGGGCCAGCTGGGCAGTTCATTTCTTTATTTTAAACTCTGACAGTGTGGCATCTTGGGCAGTTTTCTGTGTCAGAGTTCAGGAATCTTTAAAGAAAACTTGGCATCCTGAGATTTGGGGCATTTGTGAATTCCCTTTTTCCCTTGATTCTCTGCTGTCACCCTTTTTCCTGGAGACAGTCACTTGTACCGGTTTGGGGGAAGATCCCTCATTTATTTCTCGGGATGACATTTTTGGGGTTGAGGAATTGGTGGTTCTGGATCAGTCCCCATGCTTACCCAGTCCAAGTTAGGGTCTTTTGGGACCCATTTTTCTTTGGGAGGAATCCCCTCGTCCTTGAAAGCGAAGTCATTCGTCCCTGAATCGTGCCGGGATTCATCCCCTTCAAACTGGAGGACGCAGACTTCCTCCACAAAATGGGCCCTCTTGGTCCCTTGGTTTCTCCTACTTACCCTGTGCTCCCTAGGTTGCAGTTTCTCAGGGGTAGGAGATTTGGGTTCAGGGTCAGATGTTTCTATGGGCTTTTCATGGGTGAGGAAGGAAGATTCCTCTAGGGCTTTGCATCCCCTTTGTACCCAGGCCTCCTCCTCTGGAACCTGTTGATTGTCAGGGTTTTCTCCCCGTCATTGCTCTGCGGTACCAGACCCTGAGTTTGAGCTGTTCTGGGCTCAAATGTTAATTTGAGGGCTCTGCTGAGCCCTGAACATGTGACTCAGGTATTGGGTCAACCTCTGGACCTGGCGCACCAGTTGTGATACCCTCTCTGGTTGATGTGGGGGTCTAAGATCAAATCTTTGTGGCTTCTGGTAGGGGAATTTTTAGGCCCCCGCTTTTATAGGTCCAAAATGGGGGTAGTCTTCACATCTGCAATCTTGTAAGCAGCTGGGGTGTTGGACGGTTTGGGATTTTTAGGAGAATTTTTGTTTTCCACAGGCTTTTGGACTTCATAGATCTGGGTAGCCTGTTCTATTACCCAGTCAAGGGTCCTTTCATCGAAGAAATCCCTAACCAGTTGTGGCATTATGTACTTAGGGAGGGCATGAAAATAGGTATTAATGAACTCCCTACTGTTTGTGCGCATCCATCTAGAGGTTTGGGCAAATGCCTGCTTCAATTCTTGTACAAACTCTCTTGGTGCCTGATCCTCTCCACACTGAAGGTCATAGGCCGCCTTGTGAGCCTCCTGGGGTTTCCGGTGCACAGAGAAGTGTTTCAAGATGGCTGTCTTGTAGGTTGACCATCTTGAATGGTTTTGATCCTCCAGCCTAGCAAAGAAGCTGGAGTATTCTGGGGAGAATGTCCACTTAACACACTCCATGTAATTCTGCTCATTTTATATGCCAAATGACGTTATTATCTGGGGATACAGCTCCAGATTCTCCCAGACGGAGTACTTCCCAATTTTGTGGTAAAGGGTCATGAAGGTTCTAATGGCTTTTATTTGTCGAATGGGGTCTTTTACCAGAGTTATCTTTTGTTTGGTGGCCTTCTTTTTCCGCTGCTAGTCTCCCTAATTCTTTGAGACTGGGAGTCTCTCCCAGAATGATGGGGCCTAGTCACATCTCCCCTGCTGTATTGTGGGCTCTCTGCGTCACTTCCCTTGGACTCCCTTTTTCGCACAGGGGTGTAATCATCAGACTCCTCCCTTCTTCCAGGGTTGGCAGAGAACTCCCTCCACCTCCCTGAAAGGCCATAGGTTTTCAGGATGCTCTTTTAGGGCCTTAACTCTGACTCTTCTTTATCTGAAAAGTGGACCAGATGGTCTCTTTGTAAGCTATGTATCTGCCAGCCTAGCTCCCTTATCTTCCCTTCACAGGAGTCCTCCTGGTCAGATGTGTTTGCCAAAACATTTTTTAACCTAAACAATGATACATGTCCATCAATCTCTAATGGGGGCTGGCCTTCTGACTGTCATTCTAGGCCGACTTAAGTCCAGCTTCCTCTATTCCCCTGTTCTTGTGAAGTCATAGGCATGAAGTTAGCAGTGCCTTGTGCATGCCAGGTGGTGATTTGGCTTGAGGCCCCTGGTACAGAGGACATCACACTATGATCAATGATCAGGAGTTGCCCGTCCATCCCCTAACAGGTCGGGGTTCCTCATTGCCTGATTAAACCTAGGCCGCTCCTTTTCTAATCTCTCTAATTTCTCTTTCTCAGCCCCTATTTCTTGGTAGTATGCAGAGGCCTGAGCTTTGTGCTCTGCTATCAGGGCTTGACTGGCTTCTATGACCTTACCCTGTGCTACTACTTTGCTATTGATTCCCCTGTTCTCCTCACAAAGGACCCATTTTCTTTCTGGGTGTCTTGTACTGTCTGGGAATACTCAGACCATTTCTTTTGCAAGAGACTAATCTCCTCCAGCTGCACATTTCGTGCCTGTATTGTCTGCTCTAGGTCACATTCTAATTGTCTCACATGCCCAATTAACTTTTCATTCTCTAATTTTAGGTCAGTCAGTTCCTGAAAACATGACTTGCCTTTCTGCAGGTCTGCCTTCAACTTGCATATTTCCTGGCATGGGGCATCTTTTTCCGGATATAGTATGCTTTTCTGTTCACTGAGGTGAACTCTCTGCTGTTTCATAGCGCTCACCTTCTGGTGCTCCTGGTCAAATTCTGCTTGGGAATGGACCTCTTTAATACTCAACTGGTTATTCTCCTCTTTCAACTTTTTAATCTGATTTTGAAAGGTGCAGAGCCTAAAAAGAGTCTATTGTGCATCACTTGTTGATTCAATTTTAGCTGACTCTTTTTGAGGTTCTCCACCCCTTCTTGGTACTCCTCTTTCAGTGCAAGTGACTTGTGACTCTCATTCTGAATTAATTTGTTGCTGTGCTGCACATCCTTTAGCTGCTGAGTGATAATTCCTTATTCTAACTCAGATTTTTTGCGCTGGAGCACTTTCTCCTCTACTTGCCTTAAGTCTCCCTGTGCTTGTTCTAAAAGCTCAGATTGATTTTGACCAGAGGCTACAGTCTCTTGGTACCTTTCTTCCATGATCATTATGTGAAAGTACATGTATGCAGTGAGCAGGACCATTTTAGTTTGCTCATCTTTGGTGGTCTGCGTCATGTAAAAATCTGTCAGGGCTTGATGTAACAGACCACAGGTTTGCCAGACCTATTTATAGAAGTCACTTGTTGCATCAGTCTGAATTGTCAGGATTCATGTCCCTGTTCTGCCATTGACCTTTAATGAACAATTTGGACAGAAGGTGCTTCCTAGCCATGTTAATTTCCATGGTGCTCTTTGTAAAAAGTGTTCTGCACCTAGTTGGTTGTCTATGGCAAAATCTCCACCCTGCTCCTGCCGAGTTTATACTTACAATATGCTATTTAGACATACAACTCTGATACATAGGCTAAACGTTTGTCTGGTGCCTTCACAATGTAACACAGCTTACCATCCACTATATGCAACAATACTTCAATGGGCTAGTCTGCTCTGCTACACAGTCACAGGTGGAAACAACTCTCTTAATCCTGGACTCGAGCCCACAAGTTTGTCACAATATATTATTATGCAGCACAAGCAAGTCAGGGATCTCTGTCCCCCTCATTGAGTGTGCGCACAATAAAACTGTTATTGTATTTTTCCAATAAGATTCTTTTAAGGAGGCCTCCAACCCATCTCGCACCCACCTCCACAAGCACCCCATGATCAGTAGACCAGGAATCAGGCCGGTGTGTTGTCAATTAATATTTTATTAATTTGAGATTTAATGGAAAAATTGAATGAACAGTTACAATAACCACCAAATTGTGGTAACAGTTTTCTGCACCAGGTAAAATGGGTTTTCACTTTATTAGGACCACTGCTATGGGATAGCACACAAAGGTTCTTCGGGCAGCTTAAACTACAAACAAATAGGGCTTCAGAACAGACTGGCTAGCACACCATTGGAAACCTGATTTTTGTACATGCACACATGAGAAAAAGAAAAGGGAATGCAATTGTAAATCCGTTATCAAATTCCAGTCGGGGAAGAGGGATAGACTAGAAAAAACGGTTTTAAACAGGTAAAGCGAAATGTCCAGAAAAACGAAAATGCAAATAACACTTGTTTTTCTAAGGCTGGGAATGACAGGCAAGCTCTAGTAAATAGAAAGGGAAGGCATTCGAAATCCGTTCTCACCATTCAGTAGGGGAAGAGGAATGGAGTAGGGAAAACAATTTTTAAAAGGTTAAGCGCAATTTTTTTGAAAAACGAAAAATGCAAATAACACTCCTTTTTAGCAAAGATTGCAAATGACAGGCACGCTTGAAGCAATGGTTAATTCACTTAGGACAAACGGTTTTCAGTGAAAATGAATGAGGCACATAACAGCTAGACTCTGGACAAAGGGATTACTCACAATGATAAACTCGGTTTGGGTTTCAAATGACAGATGCAAATAGAAATATGTTTGGTAACACACAATTTAAACACTCTCGTAAATTTGTTTTTAACTAATAATGAATTTAATTCTATGGGAAAGCACTTTATGACTATATGACTCATGATACACTGGGAAGGGAGAGTTTGTTTCGAATTCCAACTGTCCCTATCTCGTATAATAAAATGTGGGAATTAATTGATTTAATAAGCAAAATATACTAGGGATCTACACCAGCAACAGAGCATTCTTTCCTGGGAAAGTGACTGAAATGCACGGACACGCAAAGGATTCTTCACCAGGAAATTGAATTAACTACACAGGCACACACATGACTTTCAAGTGGAAAAGGACTACAATCAACAGGCAAATAAAAGATTATGTTGTTCAATGGAAAACTAACTTTCTGCACGAGCAAACACAGGATTGCCAATGGGAACAATTACTATGAAATAGTTCACAGACAAATGAAATATTTTTCAAAGGGAAAATGACTGAATTACACAAACATAGAAAATAGGGGATTTTTCCATCGGGGAATCTCTATGGCAATGCTAAAATAGATAGGGCTTATTAAATCTATTGCTGGGGAGGTCTATACTTAGAAGAAAAGGGTTTTATGTACATCCATGGGCCACCAGGGCTTCACTGAAGGGACAATCAAGGGGTCAGTCAAGTCCTCTCTCTGTCCTCCAAAAAAGTCCTACTCCAGCTCCTGCTTTTACTCCAAGATTAGGCCCAATTCTGCAAGGATGATTCCAGATTTTGGCAGCTGCAGCCCTCAAGATTTTGTAGGGAGACTCCTCATTTGAGGCGGAGTGACCTATTTATCAGGCAAATGAAAGCACAGGCGTGTCATCTTTCTCACACAACTGATAGGGCAGTAGCCAAGGGTTCTCTCCCATTGGTGGGCCGATAGGTCCAGAGAAGAGGGGCATTTTCTGAGAAGCCAAGGGAGAATACCCTATCCATCCTCTAACTGGGACAGGGGGTTGGATCTGGATCTTGCACATGGAAATCTCACATTCTTACAAATGCCCTTTCTCACCATATTATGCCAGATATGGCAGCATTTTTGGATACTATATTTTTCAGTGAATCGCATAAACTTGACTATGACTGCGACATATTGGTGCAAAGCTACTGTATTTTCTCGTTTATGCCCAAACTATATTACTGAAAAATCTGGCATTCAGTGGGCAGAATATTTATCACTGGTTACATATTTTATCAAATGTTTATGGTTGTCACATTTATGCAGAGGTCACAATCCATTTTTTTCTTATAACTTTTGGTATGTTGGTGTCACCAAAATAGTTTTGGGCTCACCAGGTTTCTGACAGCTTTCCAGAAATTCTAACATGAATATTCTCAGATGAATATTATGGATATTACACAATGAAATGTATCTCTCTCAATTTACACAATTTACACAAGCTGGGAAATCAGCTCCCTCCTTAAACCTAGCCCCCACCTTAGCCATGTGTGGCTTTGTCGTGGTTTATTACACGGCACACGCCAGCTAGGGAACTCCTTCCCCTACAATGGATGTGACGCACAATAAAACGCTTTTTATTTTTAATATACTACAGGTTCTTTTTGAGTAGGCCAACAACCCGTCTTGTACCCAGCCTCCACAAACACCATGTGTCACAATGGACTAGGAACCAGGCCAGTGTGTATCAAATAAATTAATTAATATTTAATGAAAACGAAAAATCAAACAGTTCTACAACCACCAATGTTGTGGCAACACAAAATGCAATAATCTCTACAAAACCAGCAGGTTAACATATACTATTACAGTTAATTCCGTTTTTTAATGGAAGAACCGAAAAAGAACAATTTACCACAAAGTGATTGCACCCACAGTTAAGCACTCTCCCCTGCAATAATGGAAAATTGGGTTTTCAATGATTCAATACTACTGCTATGGGACAGCACACAAGCGTTCTTTGGGCTGTGTACATTAGAAGGCAAATAAGGCTTCAAAACAGACTAGCTAGCACACATAGGAAATTTGATTTTTAATACAGGCAACACATGAGAAAGGAAATAAATATATATATATATATATATATATATATATATATATATATATATATAAAAGGAATGCAATTAAAAATCAGTGATCAGGGTACCGTAGGGGAAGAGATATAACCTAGGAACAACCAGTTTGCAAATGTTAAAAGAATTTTATAGAAAAACAAAAAGGCAAATCACACAAATTTTGCTCTGAGCAATGAAAAACAAAGGAAAGGCAATTCAAAATATGCGCTCAGAATATGATAGAGGAAGGCGAGTACTCTGAAAAATGATTTTTAAAAGATGAAAAGAAATTTTTTGAAAAACTTAAATGGAAATCACATTAATTTTACTGGGGCTGGAAATGACACACACACTTTCAACAATGAAAAAGGCACATAGGAAAATCGTTGTTTGTGAAAATGACAGGGGCAGCTTACAGGTAGGCTTTGGGCAAAGAGATGACTCGCAATGGGAACAATGGTTTGGGTTTAATAGGACAGATGCAAATAGGAATGGCACTGGCGAATGAAAATTCTCTTAGCCAGGCATAATTTAGACACAGGGACAAATTCAGTTTTCAGCTCACAATAGGAATAATTCTTTTGAGGCAACACTTTAATGGCTATAACAATTAAATAAAAAGACTAGACAAGGATGGTTGGTTTCGAATTTCAACAATCCCAATACGTGAAATTCAATGGGGGAATTGATTGATTTACTTATAAAAATGCTAAGGACAGTCAAATGAGGGTTTTTCAAAGGAGATATGCTAACATACACAGGCAAACAAGACATTTTCTATGGGATATGGCTGACCCACACTGACAATTTGGGGTTTTCAATAAGGAAATATTGTATGCACTGCTACAAAAATTGAAGGGCTTATGCATTTTAGGGCTGGGGTCATTGCTACTTACATAGCAAGCCTTTGTTTGTGATTCAGGAAAGCCAGCGGCATCTCAGGACACTCTGGAAAGAAAGGGCAGGAGTCAGGTCACTACACTTTCAAAGATGGTAAGGTTCCGCAGCCTTCTCTCCCTCCTCCTTTTTCTGTCTTCCTTGGTTGTTGTGTGTGTCCTGAGTCCTAGTACAGATCCCCTTATATAGCAGAAATGACATCACTAATTTTACAATCTTGGGAAGTACCCTTCAATAATCCCTGCCACCAGGATTGGACAGTTTCTCTCTTTCTCTCTGCCCCCAGTCAGGATTGGTTTAGGGATTTTTGAGTACCATCTGTTTTTCCCCTTTATTACCATCCTTTGTTCTCATTTCAACTTTTTGGCAAAAACTAGTTATGTATCATAACTTCAGAATTGTACTAGCCACTGCCATATAAAACATATATTCTGTTTGAGCTGACCATGGGGAATTAGATAAGCCAACCGCCAAATCCATACAATGTAGTATGGACATGTGTCACATGTTTGTCCTTTTCATAAAATGTACAACAGTTATGAATATGTAAGTCATGAAGCATATTCCCAATTTCATTTTACATATTTTCATCCACTTTTACATTGGTCACATGTCCATATCAGCCAGAAACGTAGTCTAACTGGCCATTACAGGTCCCAGAGTCCCTGGTAAATGCAGTTTATATCCCCAAAACCGCCTGGAAATTACATGAACAATGTCATAAAATTGAGATCAATCCTCAGTCTGATGGCTGCGCAAAATGCCTGAAACAAAAACAGTCCTTTAATATCAATTGGGAGTGTCTGTTCAACATGTGGTAGGGCTGCTACATCCCCCACCACCATCTGTCTCCCTGGGCTCAGCCTATGATTTTTTTATAAGTCTCTTTGAAGTGGTTTGGGCTCTTTTGAAGGGGGTGCAACAAGGGCTCTCACCTTTGTCATGCTCCAGCTAGGGATGATTTTTCCTTGAAATACCCTTGCTTTAACTGCCTTCAGTGCCAGCCAGTCTGGGGAATAGTGGGCTTTCAACACCTGCAACAGCAAATTCTATTGCAGGGTGTCATTAGATGGGCAGTGTAACATCCAGCTGGAAGTGGGACATTTCATTGTGAAGTTTAGAACTCAGCCAGACCAGGTTTTTCCTGAAGTAAGTGTCTCTTCACATGTTTACTGGAGTGTTGTGGGTGAAACATACTATACATTGGCTTTGGTCACCCCCCCACACACATCAGGTTTTGCTTTCCTGACATTTTCCTGTGAGCAGTGATATTTTTTTCCATTGTGGCTTTTTAAAGCCGTTTTTATTTACAGACCCCTGTGCAGGCCGTTTTTGCTTTTAATGTTTAAAAATCCTGTTTTCCATGTCACGGGATTCTTTGATTATTCCTTCTTGGATGATTTACATTGCTGCTGGTGAATTGATAATGATAGGTAGCCCCCTTTTCCCATGGTTCTTTAATTTTACATGAACTAAAAGAAAAAGCCATGCAGTTTTTGTTGCCGTGTTTAAATTCTTGCCACTCATGTGAAAATAAAAGCAAAAGCCAGGCTGTTTGTGGTTGCAGCATTTAAATGGCTGCTGTTCATGTAAAAGGGACTTCTGTTTGGGGCCTTTAAATACACCCCACAACTGTGACGTCAACAGGGGTCCTGTTGTTGAGATTAGATCACATTCCAAGAGCTACAAAGGGCTAGTTGCCAGCTAAGGCAAGTTGTATGGTGGCCTTAAGTGTTTTTAGTCATAAAACCTGAAGGGCATGAGAATTCCTCATCTCATCCCCATGACAGCGGGCTTGGAAAAGCTAGTTTCACACTTGGGGGAAATTGAAACTTAAGACTTGTCTTTTCCCCCATTGCTGAACAGCATTTTACATTAAATCCCACCTTAGCAAATGCACACAATCTAAACAAGTAAACCCTTGCAAAAGTGATTACAGAAGGGCAACGTAATGTACATTTCAAGACTTTAGTTGAAAATGTGGAAGCTCCAAGTGTTGATGTTTAAAAGCACAATTGCAATGTTACTGAAGAAAGTTCCAGCCGTGAAAACCTTCATTCTGTTGCAGTTTCACATTTACTTGTAGATTCTTGTAACTTAAAGGATTCTTCTGTGACGGGCTCCTTATGAGCAGAACTTCAGTTCATTTGTTGCACCTTTGCACACATTCTTAAGGAGCATCTCTTTTATTGAAAGGGAAATTTTTTTGTAGATAATTATTTCTGTCACAGTGAAAGCTCCTTTCTGTTGCGCAGGGTTGCACAAAATCTTGGCACTGGGCACTGCAGTTTTTGCCAATATGGTCTCAGCTTTTCCAGACCTTTTACAAAGGTTTTCTTATGTCCTTCCTTCATATGAGTCAGGGAACATCTTCAGGCATCTCCAAGCTTTGACGCCTAAACTTGCTCCTTTTCGTTTTGACATTCCAGGGCAAATTTCCATGCTAACCCAAAGCCAGCCTTTTACTGAGGGGCATGTCCCCCCACTGCCTCCGGCCTTTAGTTATGGCATTTTAGGGCTATTTCACCCCACAAATGCAGTACAGTTTTTAAGTGGGTATGTTCAAAAGCAGCAGAAGTCAAAACCAGCACAGTTTTAAATTGGCTAGGTTGATAGCAAAAGGGCTAAGTTCAAAGACTGCTAATGTGAAACCAATAGAGTTTTGAAGTGGCTATGTTCATCTGCAGCAGAAGTGAAACCAGTGTAGTTCTAACAGGACTAAGTTCAAAAGCATTATGGCTAGGTTCAACATAGCAGAAGTGAAACTAGTCCAGTGCTAAAGTTATTAAGTTCAACAGCGGCACTCGTGAAAACGAGTACGGTTTTAAAGGGGCCAAGTTCAAAAGCAGTAGGCCTAATTTCAACAGCAGCAGTCGTGAAACCAGTATAGTTTTAAAGTATCTAAATTCAACAATGGCAGAAGTACAAACCAGTACAGTTTTAAAGTGCTTAATTGCAACAGTGGCAGAAGTGAAAATCTGTACCATTTTAGAGTATATTTTGATGTCCTTTACCTTCTTTTCTGTGATCCCCTTGGCTGGTAGAGGGGTTGTAACATAGGTTTGAGTATCAGGAAAACAGCCAAACAATGGAGTTGCCCATATCCACAGCCATTCACCAACTGCCCTGGCAAGGCGGCCCTGTGTTTCAACTGCAAATGGGGGGTGTTTCCTGGGCTGGCTGGCCCCGAAGAACACCATTCAGGGCTTGGTGGGTGGGGGGGAAGATGGTCAGCTAGGGCACAGGGGATTGTCTGATGAACAACGCAGATTTTGTTAGAAACAGGGGGATGGGCGGAAAGTTTTCAGCCTTTGGGTTGAAAGGGCAATCAAGTGGAGGACAAAACCATACTTAAGGAGAGTGGGTTGCAGCAATGAAACATTCTTCCTCCCCAAGGTGGGCTGGTCTTCTGAACAATGCAGATTGCGTTGGGTGCAGTGGGGCCGGCAAAGTTATAAACCTTTGGACTGAAGGGGCAAACAAGTGGAGAACACACACATACTTATGGAGAGAGGGTCGCGGAAGTGAACCCTGCTTCCTATCCAGGATGTGTTCAAGAAGCTGCAGCTACTCTTCTTCATCAAGGATAGTTTGCAGGTGTGTTTCCTAGGTTGGCTGGCCCCAAGGAACATCAATCAGGGCCTTGACTAAACTGAAAGATCCAAAGTTGTGTGCACTTATACCCAGATTATAATGCCCTAGTTGGGAGCCCCCAGGATACAGGGAGAATCTTTTTGTATGCCCTAAACAGCCAAATCTTAGTTGGCACCTGTGTACCCGGGTCTGCGGCTCTGTGGACTAGTGCATCAACGACAAGGGCCTGTGTTTGACCACATGGGCACAGGTTCAAGTCGTGGCAGGTCTCCGCAGCCTTTCATTCTTGTGAGGTTAATAAAATGAGGTAAATAAAATGAATACCATTAAGTTGGGTAACAATAAAGATCTGTTATCTCTCAATAGGGCCAAGATGCCCCTCTTTGGGGTGAACGTGTGCTCTACAAATACACCTGTTATGTTACCAGCACATAATTACACGATAGGAACCACTGAGATGTCATGAACACAAGTGGCATCCAGCTTAGCTTTCCCATAGATGCACTCAGTGGTCAAGTGGGCCGGGGGAGGGGCGATGCTCCTCTATTTTTTATTATTAAGCTTCACTGTTCCTATACTTTTATTTTAAAAAGAAAGTGTTCCGGAATGGTTTAGTTTTGAAATAAATGTGTAAGAAGTTATGACTTGCACTTCCGTGCACTGCATCAGGGGTAGGTTGGAAAGGTGACTTTAATCTTTAGCATGCCCTTTAAGAGGTGCGCATGGTGGCTGATTATCAAGTGGAGGGTGCGCAAAGCTGCATTCAGTGGCAGACAAGGAATACGTTTAAAGGGGGTCAATCAAAATGCATTTAGCATTTTCTTTCACTGTGTTTCTTTCAGCCTTTACACAGTGGTGGGGGTAGCTTTGGGGAAAGGTGGGACCCAGGTTTGGGTTTTGTATTGCGTGTGGGAGGGGCGTGAAGATGGGGTATGTTGGAGGCGGGCCAGTGGGAAGCATAGTTCCACCACTTCTTTTCGTACACTTCGACCACTGGACGCATCTGCCTGAAACCCGCCCATCTGCTCATGGAGTAGCTGAGACTTTCAGCATGAAGACTTCTGATTCCATGCCCCACCTATAATAGAACATGTTCTCTATGAAGGCACTCTGATACTTCACATTCTCAAGTCTAGCAGGTCTGACGGATACTACTTGTCCTGAAGCACCCCCTGCTTAACTGTCAAGGACCATTCAGTTTCTCTTGGGCATTGACAATTTCACAAATATGACATCTGTACACAAACGCATCAGTGTGGTACTCTGCGGTCGGCCATTGCAACTTTGTTCAGAGTTAAGAGCAGGTAGATTCTCTCTAAAGTCACTTCGAATGTAAGGGCCAGAACCAGCAGGCACTTAGAAACGCCCTTTCACTCACATAAAGAAGTAACACCCGTGCATGTTTTTTCTTCACAAACTAATAATGGAAAATGCACTTAGGCGCCCGCATTAAACCCTTCTGCTCGTCATTCCCCTTTAGCACTTTGAAGAGGCCCCTGAGCATTATTGAGTACTAGATCTGAAAACTAGGATTGGTGCTGCCTGCATTTCTGCTCCCTTAACCCTTTCTCCCAATTTCTTCCCCCTATCCCACCCAGGCCCTTTGCAGTAAATAACGTGCTATGAGGCATCCAGTGTGTATGTCCTTGCTCTTAACACATGGATTCTACATTGTAGGCTTTTGCTATGCCATGCTCTGCTATACCACTTTGTAATCCCTATATATGAAAAAAGGTGCCATGCATTCCATTTGGACCCACTTTTTCCCACACGTTTCTGGGAAGAAGCCACCTCACCCGGGTTAGCCCCCCCTTTTCATGATCTTTTCCAAAAAATTATCTGGTTCGTTAGATCTCTGTTAGATCCGGTTTGATCAACCATTTTTGACATTAGATCTGCTACAGAACAGGAGTTATAAGCAATTCTTTAGTGGGGGTGCTAATCTGTAGCTAGCCTCCCCAATCAGAAAATGTACCAAAAAGTATGTAATTTATTAGATCTTTGTTAGATCCGGTATGATCAACCATTTTCTTTTTTTTTTTTTTTAAAACTTTTATTTTTGTTGACAGAGGCAAAAGGCATACACACACACCAGAGCAATAATCACTAGTTTATTGCATCTACAGGTGCATACAGAGCATATAGACAAAATTATGGTAACAGCGGTTGAATAATGGCATGTCACAGAGCAGAAGACGAGCAGCAATAGGGACGTCAAGGGGATCCATCCACAGAGGAAGTGTCATTTAAGCCAATCAAGTAGCTGTTGAATGCAGTCCATATGTTTCGAGGACGAGAGCGTACTGGGAGCATACCCAGAAACTCCTCCTCACAGTTTCGAGACCAGGTGAGTAAATTCAACCATTTCTGGCTATGATACAGCTTACATTTAAGAATTTAATAATGTCTACCGCTCCCCCAGCCCGCCACACTCCAAACAAAACCCCCATTGGATCAGGGTCTACCTCAATGTCAGTGATCTCAGACAGTGTCTCTATGATCTTACTCCAGAATGTGGCCAGCTCCGGGCAGCTCCAAAACATGTGCAAGTGGTCAGCGTCCTCCGCGCCGCGAGGGCACAGCTGAGGATCGGAGCAAGCAAACCTAGACACTCTACCTGGAGTGTAGTACAGCCTATTAAGCAGTTTATATTGTATGGTGCGGTAGCGGAAGTTTAGGGACACTTTGCTAGTATGGGAACACATCTTCTCCCACTGTTGGTCAGTAAGTTCCAGTTCCAGCTCGGAGGCCCAGTCATCACGGACCCCGGACGGAAGCGGAGAGGGCGAGGATGAGAGGAGCTTGTATAATGAGGAAACCACCCCTCGGGCGCCACCCGAGTTGGCGATGTAAGCAATCGCGGGAGAGTCCCGGGGTTCGATGGGGAAGACAGGCCATAGATTTCGGAAGGCAGCGCGGAGTCTGTAGAACTGCAGGAGCTCCAGAACAGAACCCGAGTGCCCCGGCCTCCACGTCTGCGGTGTTATAAACTGTCCCTCTGTATAGAAATCGGTGAGGGCGCGGTATCCCAGGGCCTCCCAATGGCGCGCCAGGGCGGTGTCATGCATGGGTTCCAGCCCGGGAAACCCCCAGGCGGGGAGCCATTTGTAGTACGGACATTGCTCGTCGCAAGTTTTGAATATCTGGCCCCAAGCCTGTACTGTGGTCCGGACCGGATCAATGGGAGAGTCCGGCACATACTGCCGGTTAAGAATCAAGGACATGACATCAATGCCCGCCGCTGCCAGGACCTCAAGTTTGACATGGGGACGAGGTAGGGGCCCGGGGTACCAGTAAGATGCGAACTGCGCCTGCGAAGCAGTCCAGTATCGCAGCAAGTCTGGGGCTGTGAAACCCCCCCTGTCATAGGGTAGTGACATATCCGACCACTTTTTACGCACCGCGCCAGAGTGCCACAGGAACTGGGCAAACATTTTATGCAGATTCGTGAAATATTTCCTACCCGGCCAGACAGGCACATTACCAAATATGTACAACAACTTGGGCAGCAGGATCATTTTTACCAGCGAGAGTCTGCCGGCTAGCGATAGTGGGAGGATACGCCAGCGCATGACTTTGGCCTCAGCATGCTCGGCCACTGCCTGGTAATTGTCTGTTAGGAGCGATTCTCTGGTGAGGGACACCTGGACTCCCAAGTACTTAATCCCATTTGGGCACCAACGGAGCGGGTACTCGGTGGTGGGCTGTATCGTGGAGCTAGTGAGGGGGAGGATCTCAGATTTCGTATAATTTATCGTGAACCCCTAGTATGTGCCTATGCGGGTAATGTCACGTAAGACTGGGTCCAGATGAACAGCTGGGTCTCTAATAAAGAGTAGCACATCGTCCGCATACAGCGAGATGATCTCAGGGGAGTCTTTCAGCCGCACCCCCCTCCGCGCATGCCGCTCCCTGACTTAGTCGGCCATCGGCTCGATCGCCAAGGCGAAGAGGATCGGGGAAAACGGGCAGCCTTGTCGGGTACCTCTGAAGAGAGGGAACAGACAGGACGTCCGAGAGTTAACTCGCACCCTGGCCACCGGGGAAGTGTACAGTAACCTAATGTATGCTATCATATTGGGCCCTACCCCCATATTTTCCAAAACCAACCAGATGTATTTCCAAGACACCATGTCAAATGCCTTTTGGGCATCCAGTGTGACCGCAACCGCACTCGCCCCTTGATCAATACGTGCCATGATGGTAAGCAGCCTCCTAATGTTGTGGGACGTTGATCTTCCGGGTACAAAGCCTGATTGATCCTCGTGGACCATGTACGACATGACCGGGAGGAAGCGGTTTGCAATCACTTTGGCGAAGATTTTGGTGTCCAAATTCATCAGTGAGAGGGGCCTATATGATCCACACTCGTCAGTGGGTTTACCGGGTTTGAGCAGGACCGTGATGGTGGCCTAGTGCAGCGAAGGGGTAAGGGTGCCCAACCGAAGTGACTCGTTCCAAACCTCAAGCAGCCTGGGAGCCAAGATGGCCACATGCTCCTGGTAAAACTCAGCTGTCAGCATGTCGGGACCAGGTGCTTTCCCTTTAGGGAATTTAGATATAGCCTCAACTATTTCATCCAGCAGGATGGGGGAATCCAATTGATCCCTGGTAGCGGGGGAGACGATAGTCATGGGGATCTGCTCGAGGAGGTCGCGCATTTGGGACTCACTGTGCTCGGGGGGTTGTGCGTACAGTTCTGAATAAAAGTCAGCGAAGGCCTCCAGAATATGTTGGTCAGACCGCCGTTCCAACCCCAGGCTGTCATTGATACAAGTTATCTGGGTTTGGCCCCACTCACCCCATGCCAACGTAGCCAGTGTCTTGCCAGGTCTGTCCCCCTCTCCATATCTACGAGCCGCCTGTGGGCGACTGAAATATTGGACTTCCCTGGTGGCTTGTTCATTGAAAAATTGGAGTTCCTTGCTGATCTGGGATAGAGTCGGGGGGTCGATGGACGTAGGATGGGCGTTCTCAAGTTCGCGTAGTTTGGCTTCAGAGCGGGCGAGGGCAGCCCTAATGGCCTTGAGGGCTCCCGCCTCCCTAGAAATGGACATTCCCCTGATGAAGACTTTGAAAGCTTCCCAGCGAACCCCTGTAGAGGTGGATTGAGGTGTATTAAGTTCAAAGTAGGACTGGATGTCGGACAGTATTTCAGCTTTAAATACTATGTCCTGTAAGGCCAAAGACTTAAATCGCCAGGAGTTAATTGTAGGAGCGGGTACGCCCAAATCCATAGAGAGCCAGATTGGTGAGTGGTCCGATAGGGTGCGTGCCAATATTTGAGTTTCCAACACCCTCCCCAATAAGGAACTGGACAGGAAGAACATATCAATTCTGGAGGAGCTGTCATGCACTGAGGAATAATGAGTATATTCCCGTGTCTGCGGGTGCATAACCCGCCAGGGGTCTTGAATGTCAAGGGCAATGGTATGTGCAAGGAGCTTGCACGCCGCACTGGAAAGGAGTCTGGGGGCCGAGCCGGTTCTGTCAAGTGTGGTGTCTAAGATGAAGTTCATATCCCCCCCCCAGATAATCTGCACCCCTACATAGCCCAACAAGATGGAAGCAATCCGGTCAATAAAATCGTGAGAGTCCACGTTGGGGCCATACGTATTAACCAGCAAATAGTCCCTGTTCGCTATTGCGCAGTGTAGGATAATGTACCTTCCCTCCAGATCGATATAGCTCTTGTGGAGTACAAACTTAAGTGACCTGTGGATCATTGTCAATACCCCTCTGGCGCGGGTCGAATAAGCCGTGAAGTACCTGTGTGGACCCCATGCAGGCGCGATGCACCTAGCTAGCGAGCCCCCACAGTGTGTTTCTTGCAATAATAATATCTTGCAACCATGTCTGTTGGCGTGGGCTATGATTTTGCGTGCCTTGGTAAAGTTACTTAAACCCCGGATATTCCAGGACATCACTGTTGTGGACATTACGGGAGACTAAGGTACATCCCACAACCGCCGTAAAAACCTACATAGTGAATGGGGAGAGCTCCCACGGGGGCGCCCTGATGTCGTGCGCTTTGCCAAACCGCCCGTCATTTACAATATTGTTACCCCAAACCCCAACCATACCACCCCCCTCCCTCACTGCCCACCCACAACTTGCAGTGGAAATAACTCCCCCCCCGGATACACGCGCCAGCAACTAACCCGACCAACACTAGAAAGTAAGGGTCGGTGGGCAAAATCCAACAGGGATATGCCCTCTCCAAGGCCCAACTGGGGCCAACTAGCAGTAGCATCCAACAAAACATAAACATTGCAATTGCAGTGAGGTGCGCTGTTGCCGTGTGGACGGCCATTTAGACATTGCGTACGACAGCCTAAGCTGTCAAATAACAGGTTCCTGCGGAATACGGAGTTTTTGTAGGGTCCCAACGCTAGTTTCCACACCCAAGCCGGGCCACGGCCCGCAAAGTGTATTAAGGGTACCCAGACCGCATGGTTGATGATAGAAAATTGCCATTGACCCATGCATATTGACGGATTGCCAGTTAGGTGAAGCAGTGACAGACTAAGCTACATCTGGTCAGTCAGCGCCGGCATGATCAGGAGCCGGATTGTGGAGTGGTATGTGAGCCTCGATGAATTTTGTCGCTTCATCCGGGACAGTGAAAAAGTATAGTTTATTATTGTGAGTGATTTTAAGACGGGCCGGGAACAATATGGCATACGGGACATTGCGTTCTTTAAGCAGTTTCTTAACCCCAAGGAATTGGCGCCGCTCCTGCTGCACCGCAATCGAAAAGTCCAGGAAGATCCTGATGGTGTGGGACTCGTGGCGCAAGTCTCCCCTCTCGCGGGCCAGCCGGAGGATAAGATCTCTATCCCGATAATTGAGGATCCTGGCGATGATGGGCCTTGGGATATCCCCCGGCTTGGGCCGCGGAGACAGGGCCCTGTGCGCGCGCTCGACAGTGAAGTACGGTGAGAGACTCGGATTGCCCAGCAGATCCTTGAGCAGAGTTTCAACGGCATCCTCCATGCGGCCCTTAAGTGCGTTCTCAGGGACCCCGATGATCCGCAGGTTGTTCCTACGGGAGCGCGATTCTAGGTCATCACACTTGGCTCTCACACTCTTCATATCGCGCGACAGGGAGGCGACGGTGTTCTGCAGCACATGGATCTCGTCCTCGTTCGTGAAAATCCTACTTTCGGCCTCGGTGATTCTGGTGCCTGCCTGGTCCACGCGGGTTTTAAGAGAGGCAACATTGGCATTAATGTCGTCCAACTTTTCGTGGAACGAGGCGAAGTTCTTGGCCATAGATTCCATAAGTGTGGTCAGATCGGGGGTTCTCGCCCCAGAGGTGGTGTCGCCCTCCGGTTCCTCCTGCAAGGACGATGTGTGTCCCATCTCCTCCCTCGGGACGGATTTGGCAAATTTGTCCATGGTTCCTCTCCCCGAGACCCCCTTGGTCTTATTAGGCATTGTAGATAGAGACACAGCGACGGCAGATGGCCGCTGGGGCAGACAACGGGGCGGAGGGTCCAGCCGTGAGATCCCGACAGTGAAAAGCCCAGAGTGCCGCGCCAGCGGCCCCAAGGAAACCCGGCTCTGCGTGCAGAAGCGACAGGTAGAAAAGCCCAGGCCGATTATAGAAGCGGTGGGGCCGGGCAGGCCACAGGAGAGTAGGGAGCCAGGGTCATACAGGAGTCGACAGAAAGGGCAACTAGGCCTAGCGAGCGAGCGGCTCCCCGATAATGAAGCCGGACACTAGTTTCATAGAAGTTCCCCTCCAATCGTGACGACGATTACTGAGATCAGGCCCTCCGAGAATGCAGGCCACGCAGATGACACGCAGGGCAGGGCGAGGGTCCGGATTCACAGGAGCAGGCAGACAAGTGGACGGGGGTCCGCCCAGTGCTCACCCCCCCCCAGCTCCTCACCTCCTTAGTCCAGCAATGTGAGCCACACAAGCTCAGGGTAACCAGGCTCCCGCCAGCCGCCTAGACGAGATGAGCGCTCCGGCGCTGTAAGCAAAGGAAGAAGTGGCAGGCGGGGTCCCCGACCGGCCTCCACGACGGGACAGACACTCTGGCGCCGACTGTGGAGGAGGAGGCGAGTGCACGCGGGTCCCGGCAGCGGGCCTCCGCTCGATGGTGTCCTTAGTGGGACCCGCGGCTGATGAAGGAGGGCGGGGAGCAGGAGCCAGGCGCCCGTCAGGGCTCGGCGCGCCAACCGCCAGTAGGCCCAGAAGTCCCATTCGCAGGCTTCCCGGGGCCGATTCGGGTCGGGATTGCAACAAGATTGCCAGAAGAGAAGGAGCAATAGCTCCACCAAAAATAAGACAGTGCAGGCAAAAGGAACCGCAGTTGATGGCGGATTTCAGCCTGAGCCACACGGAGCTCAAGAGCTAGGCAGCCATCTTGGGCTGCTCCACAGCGCCACCTCCATGATCAACCATTTTCAACATTAGATCCGCTACAGAACAGGAGTTGCTGTCATGATGCCCGCTCCCGGGGAGCCGGTTCAAGCCCTGCGTCCCCGAAAGCGGACATCCAGTCCCCAAGGAAGGACCCAGCAACCCCATATAGGGGCCCTTTGGACAGTGTCCTGGTGCCTATGGCACCAGGCTCATAAAAGACATCAGTCCTGGCGCCATAGGCGCCAGGCTCATTATGGAAGTGCTTGGGTGCACTTACCTGATGCAGACCATGCTGCAGGATCCCGGCCTCCTTGAGGCCTGAAAGGAACTACTTTACCATCCGGGCGTGGTCGGGGAAGGATACATACCTGATTGGAGGAAGGATACATACCTGCAACTTCTTCCAAGGCTATTTAAACCCCACCCGAACAGCCACACGTGCTTCGCGTTGTTCTGCATCTAGCAGCTGGACGCTCACCGTGTCTGCTCCTGCATCCTGACTTCTGCCACGCCTGCCAGCATCCTGGATCACCTGCAAAGGAAGAGAAGAAGAGAACAGAAGAAGGAAAAGTCCTTGCCTGCTAAATCCGCATCCCGGAGACATCTCGCCGACAATCCTGAAAAGGAAGACTTTTATTTAAAAGTCTAGGGAGAAAAAGACCAGAACAAAAGGTGAGAGAGAGAAAGGAATAAGGAAAGCTAAATCTCCATGTTAAGACTTACCTGTTGATTCATTCCCTCTTCATTTCGGGTCCGTGCCGCATCCTGGCATTTCCGGACCCCGGCCCCTAAGGGGAAAAAGAGACCTCAGCGTTAATGAGCGAATGAAAAGACATTACCAAAAAAAAGCTCATTAAAGACTTACCTGATTTCTACAAGGATTTCACCTCTCATCTCGGGTTGGTGCCTGTTCCACGGCATTCCGTACCCCGGCCCCTGTGGGGAAAAATACACTAGCATTAGTACATTAATTCATGGACACAAGTGGAACCTCTTATCAAAAAACTTACCTGGAAGCCAAGCAAGTTTGGTTCTCACCAATCCGAAAATCCAGTGAAGTAACTGGATACCAACGCGCCCCTGCATCAGAAGCAGGATGGAGAGCTCGTCCTTCCAGACCCTAAGGTGAGACGCTATGAGGAATCACAGAAGGGTTTCGAGGAGGGTGAGAGGGGAAAGAGGGAGGCTGATTGCATTACCCCGCAGACAGGTAATCCCCTATTTTCGCCTACAGAAGGATACTTCTGCGAGCCAGACAAGCCAGATTTAGGGGGCCCGGTCCAGTCTGTCTTCCGAACCCTGCGCATCACCTTAGAAGAGGTCACAGCAGCGCGAACCAGGCCAGCGCCTCCGTGGGAGTCAGGTGAGCGTTACAGAACGCGAAGCCTTCCTACAAATTCCCACCCAGGCGCTATGAAAAGTTCTGAGACTGATCAGTTGGCCCAATTACTGGGGGAATTACGGGCCGAAGTACATGCCGCTCGTCAAGAGACTAATGCCCTCAGGAGGGAATTAATAATATCAAAGGAAAGAACTGATGACATGGCCAGACAGCTTTTGCAAGGTCAAGCTGGGCAAACTCCTCTACCCGGTTCCGGAGGGAACCCCGCTCCTGTGGTTTCCAGTAACCCTGTGCAGATTAATCTACCTGGAAACATGCCGCTGGCCCCACCCGAACGCTTTGCTGGGGACCCCAAACGATTCGCCGTATTCATGAATCAGTGTCGTTTGCACTTCCTATGCAGACCTGGGGCCTTCCCTAATGATCAGACCAAGGTAGCCTTTGTATTGTCATATCTCAGCGGCTGCGCTGCCGATTGGTCAGTTCCACTGGTTACTCAAGATGACCCGATTCTCCGTGATTTTCAAAGGTTTCAAGCAAGCATGGAAAGGTTATTTGCTCGAAACTCTCAGGGGCAGGCTCTGGATGACGAACTTCTATCCCTGCGACAGAGCAATCAGGACCTCCTATCTTATATTGTAACCTTTAATAGACTAATTGTGGAAACGGGATGGCCAGAGGATAAGAGTCACGTTGTTTTATCGAGGCCTACACGGAGAACTTAAAGATGTCTTGGCCCAAGTTGTAAATCCGCCCCAAGAATGCATAGAGTATATAGACTTAGTGGTCCAATTGGATCACAGACTTCAAAACAGAAAAGCAGATCGGTCCAGGTTTGAGACCCGGGTGTTGGTCAAGACCCATGCTAATCCCAAGGGAGTTGATGTCTCTGAGCCTATGCAAATTGGAGGGGTTAAAGGACCCCTAACTCAAAAGGAACGTGAAAGGAGGCGGCAGTTAAAATTATGTCTTTATTGTGGGAATTCTGGACACTTTCTACGAGATTGCCCGGCAAAACCGCCCCGAAAGGCTCTAGGAGCCGCTGATAAAAACCATGAAGACTCTGTTTCGGGAAACGACTCCGCCCGACAAGTGTAGGGGTCCGCTTGCCGAGCTTGAAAACTAACTCTCAGACCTCGCATTTCATTGTGATAATGGTTCTCGTAGATCCAGAACAGCCTAAGCGGTTGCATGAAATAAAGGCATACATCGATAGTGGGGCTATTGGAAACTATGTGGATCGTGAATTGGTCTCTAGGATTAACCTCCCTCTCCGTCCTAAAACCAGCAAAGATGTCATTACCACAGTCGATGGAACTGAAATTGCCTCTGGGCCGGTAACACATTCCACTACTGAGGTGACTCTTATTGGTCCCAACGGCCATTGGGAGGGTGTTGTGTTTGATGTAATCAAGGCTCCACAGTTTCAGGTTATTCTCGGAATCCCTTGGTTAGAGACACATAATCCTCGAATTGATTGGCGAGCTAAGAGAATAACCTTCCCGGATTGTACACAAACCTGCTACCCAGAAAACCTGAAGATTAATCTAGCATCTGTAACCTCTGCCTCCATGCAACTACCTCCGGAATACCAAGACTTTCAGGACGTCTTCCAAAAGGAACAGGCCAACACGTTACCTCCTCACAGATCGTACGATTGCCAAATCGATCTGGTGCCCGGTGCACAACCCCCTTGTAGCAGGATTTATGCCCTTACCGAACCTGAGAATCTGCATTTGAGACAATATTTGGATCAATACCTAGCTAATGGTTTTAATCGCCCGTCAAAGTCCCCGGCATCCTCGGCTTTGTTCTTCGTGCCCAAAAAAGAAGGCGACCTTAGAACTTGTATCGATTACCGCGCATTGAACCAGATAACGGTTAAAAACCGTTATCCTCTGCCTCTGATCCCTGAACTCCTTGACCAGGTGAAGGACGCTTGCATATACACCAAGTTAGATCTCCGGGGGCTTATCATCTGGTACGAGTTAAAGAAGGCGACGAATGGAAAACTGCCTTCCGTACTAAATACGGATTATTCGAGTACCAGGTGATGCCTTTCGGATTGTGTAACGCGCCGGCTGCCTTCCAGTACTTCATGAATGATGTCCTTCGGGAACTCATCGATGTTTGTGTTGTCGTATATATCGATGACATTCTGGTGTACTCCTCTTCGGAATATGATCACAGAAAACATGTCAGGGCAGTACTTGAAAAACTGCGCCAACACAAACTATTTGCTAAATTGGAGAAATGTGTTTTCCATACCACAGAAGTCGAGTTTCTAGGTTTCATCCTGACACCCAAAGGAGTCTGAATGGACTCAAGAAAAGTGGATGCCATCCTCAAATGGCCATCACCTAGCTCTGTAAAAGGGGTTCAAAGCATGCTCGGCTTTGCCAATTTCTATCGCAGGTTTATCTCGGAATTTTCACGCGTGGTACAACCCATTACTGCACTCTTGAGGAAAAATAAACGTTTTGAATGGTCTGAAGAAGCCGAGCAGGCCTTTCAGGATTTAAAAGCTAAGTTTTCCTCTGCACCTATATTGAAACACCCGTGTCCAGATCTCCCTTATGTCGTCGAGACTGACGCATCCAGCCTAGCCATGGGAGCTGTCCTGTCCCAAAGAGATCCCGAAACCAACCAACTGCGTCCCGTAGCATTTTGGTCCAGAAAATTCTCGGCACCCGAGGTTAATTATGCAATCACGGACAAAGAACTGTTAGCCATTAAATCCGCTTTTAAAGCCTGGCTGCATTATCTGCTTGGCGCTCGACATACCATCACAGTGATCACTGATCACCGGAATTTACAGTATTTGAAAACCGCCAAGGCTCAGTCATCGCGGCAGCTCCGATGGGCTTTGTTTTTCGGTGAATTTGATTTCGTGATTACCTATCGACCTGGCTGCAAGAATGGCAAAGCAGACGCCTTATCCCGAATTGGAATGGGAGAATCTGATACAAACTCAGAACCAGTACCAATAATTCCCGAACAGAGGATTCTAGGCATGACTTCATTACAGACGCTTGAAGACATTCAAGCCAGAGTGAAACAACTCCTGGACCCTACAACCTTACAGGATTGGATACAAAAGGGATCAGACTTTACCATAGATAATGGTTTACCTTATTTCCAAGGACGCTTATTCCTGCCACATAAGGAATTACACAAACTAGTTATTTCCAGTTATCATGATGCATTAATAGAGGGACACCCCGGTATTGCCAAGACAGAGGAAAAGGTGAAACGACAATTTTGGTGGCCCTCTTGGCGAAAAGATGTTAAATCTTTTGTGATGTCCTGTGGTGTTTGTGCCCAAAATAAAAGTCAAAAGAAAAGACCAGCCGGTCTCCTTCAACCTCTAGACATACCGCCAGCACCCTGGCACACCCTATCAATGGATTTTATTACAGACCTGCCTCCTTGTTCGGGGTACAATACTATTCTGGTAATTGTGGATTTGTTTTCTAAAATGGCCCACTTTATTCCTTTGAAAGGTTTAACTTCAGCTTCTGTCCTAGCCAAAGAATTCCTCGAAAATATTGTTCGGCTACATGGATTCCCTTCTATACTAATCTCTGTCCGGGGAAGCCAATTCATTTCCCACTTCTGGCGCAAATGTTGTCAAATGGCGCAGATCGACGTAAGATTATCGACCAGTCACCACCCTCAGACCGATGGTCAGACCGAGAGGACAAATCAGACCCTTGAGCAATACTTACGGTGTATGTTACAGCAATCTGAAAGCAACTGGAAAGACATTCTTTGGATAGCCGAATACGCATATAATAATTCGGTACACTCTGGAACTGGCCAGAGTCCTTTTTATACTTTGTTTGGGCATCACCCTCGAACCTCAAACCTTGACTCACCTCAGAATCTCGGAATGCCTGCAGTAGAACATCTGCATTCTACAATTACCCAAGCCTTCAAAGAGGCAACTACGCATTTACAACAAGCCAAGAGAAAATACAAGGAGAATGCTGATCTACATCGGAGTGAAGCACCTCCGTATCACATTGGGGATCAAGTGTGGTTAGCTACCAGACATTTACCACTCAAAGGGCCTCGAACTTTTAACCCAAAATATCTGGGACCTTATTCTATTACGGCAATAATTAACCCAGTGGCTGTTAAACTTGATTTACCAGCTAGTATGCAAATTCACCCTGTTTTTCATGTGTCACTTCTGAAACCAGTGGTACCCGGAACCCGACTACTCAAACCTCCAGAACCTATTCTAATAGATGGGGAGCCCGAATTCGAAGTGAAGAACATTTTAGACTCAAAAATGTTTAGGTCAAAACTGTTCTACCTAATTGATTGGAAGGGGTACGGACCTCAGGAGAGGTCGTGGGAACCCAGCGACCATGTGCATGCACCTCGATTAGTCAGGAAATTCCACCGACTCTTCCCAGACAAACCAAAACCCCCGCAGGGGAACAACCTTGGGAGGGGCCTTGGGGGGTGAGTGCTGTCATGATGCCCGCCCCGGGGGAGCCGGTTCAAGCCCTGCATCCCCGAAAGCGGACATCCAGTCCCCAAGGAAGGACCCAGCAACCCCATATAGGGGCCCTTTGGACAGTGTCCTGGCACCTATGGCACCAGGCTCATAAAAGACATCAGTCCTGGCGCCATAGGCACCAGGCTCATTATGGAAGTTCTTGGGTGCACTTACCTGATGCAGACCATGCTGCAGGATCCCGGCCTCCTTGAGGCCTGAAAGGAACTACTTTACCTGTGGGACTAATTTACCATCCGGGCGTGGTCGGGGAAGGATACATACCTGGAACTTCTTCCAAGGCTATTTAAACCCCACCCGAACAGCCACACTTGCTTCGCGTTGTTCTGCATCTAGCAGCTGGACGCTCACCGTGTCTGCTCCTGCATCCTGACTTCTGCCACGCCTGCCAGCATCCTGGATCACCTGCAAAGGAAGAGAAGAAGAGAACAGAAGAAGGAAAAGTCCTTACCTGCTAAATCCGCATCCCGGAGACATCTCGCCGACAATCCTGAAAAGGAAGACTTTTATTTAAAAGCTCATCGCGTCGATCGCTGCAGCGCCGCATTCTACTCACCTTTACAGGGCGCCTCCATGTTCAGCAGCGATCATCCGGATTCGCAGTCACGCCCCAGCGCCTAGGGAGAAAAAGACCAGAACAAAAGGTGAGAGAGAGAAGGGAATAAGGAAAGCTAAATCTCCATGTTAAGACTTACCTGTTGATTCATTCCCTCTTCATTTCGGGTCCGCGCCGCATCCTGGCATTTCCGGACCCCGGCCCCTAAGGGGAAAAAGAGACATCAGCGTTAATGAGCGAATGAAAAGACATTACCAAAAAAACGCTCATTAAAGACTTAGCTGATTTCTACAAGGATTTCACCTCTCATCTCGGGTCGGCGCCTGTTCCCCGGCATTCCGTACCCCGGGCCCTATGGGGAAAAAGACACTAGCATTAGTACATTAATGCATGGACACAAGGGGAACCTCTTATCAAAAAACTTACCTGGAAGCCAAGCAAGTTTGGTTCTCACCAATCTGAAAATCCAGTGAAGTAACTGGATACCAACGCGCCCCTGCATCAGAAGCAGGATGGAGAGCTCGTCCTTCCAGACCCTAAGGTGAGACGCTACGAGGAATCACAGAAGGGTTTCGAGGAGGGTGAGACGGGAAAGTGGGAGGCTGATTGCATTACCCCGCAGACAGTTAATCCCCTATTTTCGCCTACAGAAGGATACTTCTGCGAGCCAGACAAGCCAGATTTGGGGGGCCCGGTCCAGTCCGTCTTCCGAACCCTGCACATCACCTTAGAAGAGGTCACAGCAGCGCGAACCAGGCCAGCGCCTCCGTGGGAGTCAGGTGAGCGATACAGTTATAGGCATTTATTTAGAGGGGGGCAAACCTGTAGTAAGCTAGTCACCTCCCCCCTCAATCAAAAATAGTACAAAAACTGATGCATTTGTTAGATCTTCGTTAGATCAGGTATGATCAACCATTTTCAAAATTAGATTAGTTACAGAACAGGAGTTATACACACTTATTTAGAGGGGGGCTAACCCATAGTGAGCTAGTTAGCCCCCCTCAACCCAAAAATTAACACATTTCGATGTCATTGGTTAGATATACGTTAGATGCGGTATGATCAGGCATTTTTTGTTAGATCACACACAGGTGCTGAAATATTTGGCTACAAAGGAGGGGGGCTGCCCCCCTCAACTAAATTTGAGAAAAAAGTCATTCATTTCAATGCATATTTGTTAGATCCGGTAGGATCAACCATTTTTAACGTTAGATACGCTACAGAACAGGAGTTATAAGCAATTATTTAGAGGGGGCTAACCCATAGCTAGCCCCCCCTCAATCAAAAAATTTACCAAAATGTATGTCATTTGTTAGATCTTCATTAGATCCGATATGATCAACCATTTTCAACCTTAGATCTGCTACAGTACCGGAGTTATAAGCAATTATTTAGAGAGGAGGGCTAACCCGTAGTAAGCTAGTCAACCCCCCAATCAAAAATAGTACAAAAACTGATGGCATTTGTTAGATCTTCATTAGATCGGTATGATCAACCATTTACAACGTTAGATCTGCTACAGAACAGGAGTTAAAAGCAATTTCTTTGAGGGGGGGCTAACCTGTAGTCAGTTAGTTAGCCCCCCTCAACCAAAAAATTATCAAAATTTGATGCCATTGGTTAGATATACGTTAGATGCGGTATGATCAGGCATTTTATTTTTGTTAGATCACACACAGGTATTGAAATATTTGGCTGCAAAGGAGGGGGCTGGCCCCCCCTCAACTAAATTTGGCAAAAAAGTAATTCATTTCAATGCATATTCGTTGTATCCGGTAAGATCAACGATTTTTAACATTAGATCCTCTACCGAACAGGAGTTAAAAGCAATTATTTAGAGGGGGGCTGGAGGGGCTAACCCATAGCCACCCCCCCCCCTCGGTCAAAAAATTCACCAAAATGTATGTCATTTGTTAGATCTTCATTAGATCTGGTATGATCAACCATTTTCAACGTTAGATCTGCTACAGAACCGGAGTTATAAGCAATTATTTAGAGAGGGGAGGCTAACCCGTAGTAAGATAGTCAACCCCCCCAATCAAAAATAGTACAAAAACATATGTCTTTTGTTAGATCTTCATTAGATCAGGTATGATCAACCATTTACAATGTTAGATCTGCTACAGAACAGGAGTTAAAAGCAATTTCTTAGAGGGGGGGCTAACCTGTAGTCAGTTAGCCCCCCTCAACCAAAAAATTGACAAAATTCGATGTCATTGTTTAGATATATGTTAGATTCAACATGATCAGGCATTTTTTTGTTAGATCACACATAGGCGCAGAAATAATGGCTGCAAAGGAGGGGAGCTGGCCCCCGTCAACTAAATTTGGCAAAACAAGTCATTAATTTCAATACATAATCGTTAGATCCGGTAAGATCCACCATTTTTAAAGTTAGATCCGCTACAGAACAGGAGTTATGAGCAATTATTTAAAGGGGGGCTAACCTGTAGCCAGCCCCCCTCAATCAAAAAATTTACCAAAATGTATGCCATTTGTCAGATGTTCGTTAGATCCGCATGATCAACCATTTTCAATGTTAGATCCGCTACAGAACAGGAGCTATAGGCATTTATTTAGAAGGGGCTAACCCGTAATAAGATAGTCACCACCACAATCAAAAATAGTACAAAAACAGTTCACATGTGTTCGATCTTTTTTAGATCCGTATGATCAACCATTTTCAACGTTAGAACCATTACAGAACAGGAGTTCTAAGCAATTATTAAGGGGGGGGGCTAACGTGTAGTTAGCTAGTCAACCCCCCAATCAAAAATAGTACTAAAACATATGGCATTTGTTAGATCTTTGTTGGATCCGGTATGATCAACCATTTTCAACGTTAGATCTGCTACAGAACAGGAGTTATAGGCATTTATTTAGAGGGGGCTAACCCGTAGTAAGCTAGCCATCTCCCCTCAATCAATAATAGTACAAAAACGTTTGACATTTGTTCGATCTTTGTTAGATCCGTATGATCAATCATTTTCAATGTTAGATCCATTACAGAATAGGAGTTATAAGTAATTATTAAGGGGGACTAACCCGTAGTGAGCTAGTTAGCAACCCTCACCCCCCTAAAAAACACAAGGACTACCTTTGCTACCTAGCTGAGGGAAGAGAAACGGCACACTGCTGCATCCACCTAGTTAATTGATTGAGGTAATTAATCTCTCCTTGCTTACACTTTAATTTCCTCAAACCTCCTCCAGCATTGGTTAGAAAAATATCAAGTGGCTCGGAAAGGTTTACAATGCGAAGTTGAAGTAATGTTAATGCCACAAAGTTTGAAAAATTATTAGCACAAAGTGCTCAAAAATCATGAGTTACTGTTTTTGTTCAGAGCATTGTTTTACAGTGAAACCAAGAAGGTAAGGTCTTTCCTGCTTCATTGTGCTGCATTGAACCCTGAGTAACTTGCAACACAATTGTATGTTTACTTTTTTTTTAATGTCTTAAGAACACATCACTTCTACGAAAGTTGAGTTAAAATGTTATGAATGGTATTTAAGCAAGGGTGTGGCTAGCTGCATAGCAAAGGAGATGATACCCTCTAGGGCTGCCTTCAAAAGAGTTTCCATGGATTCCATTTGTGGCACAAGTGCCATGGATGCTCTCCATGTGGCTCCCCATAAATGGGTAAATAGTGGATCACTGACTGATGTATTCTGCAAAATTAGAACAACCCAGGTGATGGCTCATTCAACAATGGGGTCCTTCCCTCTGCAGCAAAAAGTATGTAAGATGGAAGCGACAGGAATTAGCCGCCATGAGGCCTACATTATACTGTATTTTCATGTCATCAAAAGTGTACAAATAGAATCAAACGTTAAAGAAAATAATATTATTATATATTTTCACTTAAACTAAGAAATGTTTTTTCCACATTCCTATTTTACTTCCAGATGCCTCGAAAACCTGCCATTGTTTCTGAGACCATAAAAGAAGTCTTGAAAGGTTATCCTGGCATTTTTACTGCTAATGGCGAGTTAAAGGTAGCTTCGGAACCTGTTTGGAGGGAAGTTTGTTCTCATGAATCCTTTAAGTATATTTTGAAACGGAAACAGATCCATGATTATGTATATCAAAATAGACATGATCTGCAGAACGTCCTGCTCCTAGAGTTTAAAATCACAAGAAATATTGCACAAGATCTCATCTGACTCAAGTAGTTCGTATGAGGACTCTTCAGAGAGCAGCGTTGAACAGTAAAATAGAAATAAGCTATCCGTCATATGGCAGATATCAATACCTTATGAACAGTACATGGAGATTAAGCCTAATACCGTCATTTATAGTGAAGGAAAATGCAAGAAAAGGCGTAGTGTGCTAAAATAAAATGTGTGGAGTGCAGCAATTCCAGATGAACTTCATAAGCAGCATGGAATTCCATGTGCATTATCTCTTAAGAGGAACAAGGTTCGAGTGAGCGATAATCAGAGTAGAAGATTTATCACTGCAATGGGGCATTGCATAGAATGCAAAGCATTCATATATGTTTCTGCAGAAGAGAAACCTGATGCTGGCAACCCACTAATACTTCATGTAAGGGCACCAGACACAAGGGCTATACCACATTCAAGGAAAAGTCAGCTGAGAGGTGAGAAAAGACGTAGAATTGGAGAAGAAATGTTAAAGACATTGCCGTGCAACTGGAGGGGAGAAAAACTTGATAAGGAAATAACGTTTGCAGAAAGAGAGCCACCCAACATACCATCTCTGAGAATTTGTCAGGATGCCAGGCAGGAAGCAATGAACAAGACATTTGATACACCCAAGATAAAAGACCTGTTTTGGCTCTTGCAGAGATGAAAAGTACTCAGGTGTATATAGGAGACATTGGTGTCTGGTCAAATGTTCGAATGCAAAGGGTCGAATGACCTTTTGATTGAAAGTAAAATGACCGAAAAAAAGGATCGACATGTTTTTTATTTATTTATTTATAAATTTTTTAGTTTAGCAGATATAAAAAACTTTCTTATAAAAAGAAAATGGGGGTTGGGGGGACCCTCCAATAAAAAAATGTTTTAAAAAAAATTCGACCCTTTTTTTTCGGTCATTTTACTGTAAAAAAAAAAAGGCTTTCGAGCCTTTTGTTTTCTAACTTTTAACCTAGAACCGGGGACATTCATACCATCTCTTATGATGCATTTTTTATACATTACTGGTCAAAAGAACAAATATACATTTTTAGAAGGTATTGTTCAAAGCAATCTTTCCCTAAAGTTGCAGAGGATGGCACAGGCAGTTTGGTACTAAAATTAAAGCTAACACATGGATTGTCTGCTCATATTTTTTGTATACACAATTGTAATCAATAGCAAGAATACTCAAATATCTGTGTCTCAAATGCTAAGTGAATGCCAAGATACTCCTACATTCACTTTTTGGATAGAAAAATGGCTGAAAGATGCACAGAAATTGCCTAAGCAATGTGTCTGTGACGTCTCTTATGCCTTACTTGGAGCGCTATCACGTGCTCTAAATGAATGCAGCCTTAACACTTATTTAAAGAATTGCATGTCAATCTTATGTAGCTTGAACAATGAAACCCCCACCTGCTATATTAGGTTAGATGTGGCCCATCTAATTAATACTGTTTGCCGGTGGAAGTGCTATCCCAAAAAGGCAAAACTTGTTAGGAATTTCTACATTAGATGTGTTGGATTTATGGTCAACTGTGAATCATTTCACATTCTTAAGCGTCTACTTCTCAGTACACTAATACTTGCTCGATGTGAAACAAGAGGTAAGGTTGCTGTAGGTAACATATCAGAATGTGAAAAATCAAAGTTATACCTTTGTCATTGCATTGAAAGTGGGGAGTTAGAGTTTATTGATGCTACTATTGATGATAAGGATGTTCCTGAAAGACTTCCTGTTAATGAAGAAATCCATTGTTCGCAATCATTGTCCGGGTGGGTGAATGACATTGCTCATGAAGCAGCAAAACATTCCTAGAAATTGGTGATAAACTAAACTCTTATTTCTGTCCAAATTGTTCAGAAAAACTACTTTATCTGATCAAGTTTTTCCCCATCTGGACATCAGTGATGCGACCAGTGTTTCAATCGCCAAACAAATCAGCCTCTTCAGCTTCAGTTGAGGGGGAATTTGGCCTCTTGAAAAATGGAATCCTAGAACACAACCCTAAACCAATGCAAGTTGACAAATTTGTTGCATGTCATTTTATGGCCCTTAAATGGAGCACTAAAATAGCAGCTGCAAACAGTTCTGAAACAATTCAAAAGAGAGATGGTATGAACACATCTTCAGAAGAGAAATATTGGCCAATCCAAAAACGGATGATGTCAGAAAAAGAAAAGGAAGTTAATCCACATGCGCTGGTGTTGACAGATAATGGACTGCCATTGGGAAAAACGTTTTAAAACAGCAGCACTTCAGACATACAATCCACAGAAGGAAATCTGATGGAGCTTCGACAAGAAGAACACTGACGGGGAATAACACATCTGCTTGGCACTACATCTGATTTTGAAACAGAAATGGAAGCTGTTTAAACCCAATAAGAATAGATCCTAAGGTTTACAAGGTATATAACACATGCCCATTTGATTCTCTTTTGAACAGTTTATCCAGCATCTATGTTGACTATGCATCATACAGAAACATCATCAATAATTCCTGAAACTCTCTTCTCAATTTGTTTCAGTATTTTGTTAAACATGGGCCTATTCAAAGTACATATAAAAAGAGAGCTCAATTGTTAATGGAAGTGGTCCCATGCACCAACCTTCCAGGTGAGATTATATGCTTGAATGCTGAGGACTATGTTGGAAATATCATTCAGATGGTTTTGAAAGATGTTCCGAGTTCAATTGAAACATTTACTTGACAAACCCGATCTTGCCAAAATAATGGAGAACACTGTGGTGTATTTTGGCCTATTAACTCCAATGACCTGCAGCGTGACTTTGAATTTGCAGTGAAAAATGCATCTAAAATCATAAATAGGCAATGTTCACTGAACTGCAAGAAACATATGACAATAACCACCAAGCCTGGTCCACACCTCATAATCGAGCCCCGAATTGGGGCACTTTCGACAAAGCAATGTCACTGACTTTCCAAATGAAATATCAGTAACGGGTATCATGTATGCTCTAGGTGCATTAATAGTGCAGTAATAATGCATGTCGAAGGATGTCACTATGTGTCTTATTGTAGAAGAAACAACAATGTTTGGGAGTTGTATAATGATATGGCACGTTCCGTAAAAATAGTTGCTGCTAACAAGGTACATGGCCTAGCAGAAGTGGTTATATATGTCAAGGTGTAGGCAACAATAGCAAAGTAAGAATTATTGTTTTTACATAATGTAGATCATTTAAATAGTGAGTTATAATTCTTTATGTACTGTATTTGACAACATAAATATGCTCTAAAATGTCATCTGATCAGATAACCATGATGTACAATGTTTTCAATTGTATCCATTTGAATTGGTTTTCAAACACATAAATTAAGTTGGTGTAAAAGTTGAATTTGAAGTGCCAACACTGCCATTGGTGCCAGCCTTCTCTGAGTTAAGGTGGGTTAAATAATAAAACCCTCTAAAGTAATAATACTCCATTTTGTCTTATTTTTTTCCCACTCATGAATGTACCACACCCTAGGCGTAGGTGTAAATATCTGTGTAAAAGGGAGTCTGTGGATTGGCTACTAACTTACATATTGGATTGAAGCAGAATGAAAAACCTGAGGTTGGCTCGAGCAAAATCCCCTGTGCCAGAGAAACAGAGGAGCCCAGAAATGTGACAAATTACTGCTTTTATTAATAGCATTGAAAAGCAGGGATAGGCCCACAGATTTCCGAATCTTCCAAATGCACACTCAACAAATTACAGTGTGGTAGTGAGGTTTTATTCCACTGTGACATCACAACCAAAAGTTATATTTCTGGACCTTAGGCGAGATGGGATTTAGTGAACAGTATAGGTAAACCTATATTTTATAGGGGATAAATGATCTGATTGGTCAGGCTATATCAGGTGGCTCCGCCTGGCACCACCCACAAGAGGCCAGTGTGAGCTTTCTCCGTTTGGGAAAATTACCAGCAGATGAGCACAATGCGAGGTGGGGAGAATGGTCTCAGAGTACCGCCTTCTTCCCACTAAGGTTATCATCTCTCTAACTCCCTTGGTGAAAAGCAAGAACATTCCAGTCTCCAACTTCATGCTGTGTTACATGTATCTTCTGTCTTCAGTTTGATGAGAACAATGGTCTTGGCCTGCCTTGAATGACTGGGCCTTGTTTTCCAAGTTCAGATCACGTGTTTAGGGACCGCAAAACTGACTTTCTCTGCTTGCATTTATGAAGAATTTCAGCCTTCTGCCCTGTTCTTTTATTTTCTGTTGACTCAAAATACTCTCTCTCTGTCCTGTGTCTTGGCAAGGCTGGGCACAGTAGCTGCACTGCCAACCCAGTCTGCGTTTCTCTGGGAAATAAGTTTGTCAGACCTCTCCCTGTGTTTTGAGTCTTTCTGATGCCTTCCATTCATTTTAATGCAGCTGTGGCTTCAATCTTTATTTTCATGACTGTTCAAGTCAGTTGCTTTTAGGTGTCAGTGAGCAGTTTATGTATGTTCTTGTGCAACAGTCTAATACATCTATGTGAGTGTGTTCAGCCATGTTGCCTCTTCATGATTACTTTAGTGTTATCATCCAGTTATGGTCTGTGCATATGCTTCAGTGAGTGGTATCTGCCGTCTTGGTGGAATGCTGGGAGATTAGGGGGGGCTATTGAGGCCCCCTCAACAGGATTTTTATACACCTTTCTTTCTTTCTTTCTTTCTTTCTTTCTTTCTTTCTTTCTTTCTTTCTTTCTTTCTTTCTTTCCATTTGTGAGGAGTCGAGACAGTAGATGAGCTTGGGGCTGCATCCTTGGGCTGTCAAGCTCCTTTGCCAGAAGAAGCCTGGAAAGTGGGGGGAGGGTCACTGTGGGTTCCTGGGGAGGTGGCTGAGGTCTTCTGCTGCTGGTTGCCCAGATGCAGCTCTAGTTATGTAATGCTATGCTTGATCCTCTCCTGGACCACATACAGATAGACTTACTGAGGTTACAAGTCCACAATAAGGCCCAACTGAGAATAGAGGGGCCTGGGGCACTTTAGCCCAGGGAGCAGGTTGATTCAACCATCGCTCCATCAGTATTTTGTTTGCCGGTGCCCAGTGAAGGGGGGAGATGACCACCACCTTTGCGTCACCTGCTGAGGTGAGGAGGTGTGCAGGGAGCAACAAGGAGAAGCCAGAGGTGTTGGGGCTCTGTTTGATCAACCCTTTCCTGAGAGTAATGCCCACACAAGTAATGCCCACACAAGTAATGCCCAAACAAGTAATGCTCAAACATGGAGAAGAGAGGCCTTTAGGAAGTGGGTGTCAGATGTACAAGAAATAGGAACCACACTGACCTATAAGTCACCCTACAGAAGTGTAACTGTGAAGCCTGAGGGTCCCATGCAGCACAAATAAAATAGACCAGATGTTTAATTGGGTTCTGCTTTCAACTACATCAAATCACAGAGAACTCATTGCTTTGCCCAGTAAAAACCAGCACAAGCCGTACAGTTCTGAGTGCGTACCCAGATGGCAAGGAGCACAATCTCTGACTTCCAGTAATAGACCGGGGCCTCCCAATAGGTGGGCCTAAGGGACGGACTGTCTTACAACAAGAGGGGCAATAATTAATTGCTACACCTACAGCCCACTAATGCCGCTCTCCATCGTACCGCGGATCCTGCCAACTGATCTATATCTCGCAGGCCCTCCTATTTGCTTGGAGCTCCTCTGCAACATGGTGCCCGCTGCTGCCTGCTTGCAACAATGATCCTTTCAGTCTTTGCCATCTGCTGATCCTGACCCTCATCTCCATTCATTCATTCTCTTCTGCTGGCCTTCTGCCCTGACTCTTGTCGAAGCCACTCTATGCAACTGATCCCCATAGCTTACCCTCCTGATGATCATCCATCCCTCCTGATCTGTCTGAATCAGCATAAAACTTATTTTTGGGCATCTACCTGCCTCGTTCAGCTGCTAGGCCACCTGGCGAGTTGCGTCTTGACGGTGCAGTTTTCTCTTCTATCCCTTTACTCCCCTCTCTTCCTTTCTCATGGCACTCTCAATCTGTCTCATCTACTCTAACTGCTATTCTATCACCCATCTTCCCTCTCTCATGAAGTCTGGAAGAAAAAGGTTCAAAAAAGATCTCCTGTCTTCTGATCCTCGTTTACCTATCGCTGACACCTATGTCAGTGCTACTTTCAGACAGATTATCACAGGTATCCTCTTTTCTGTCTCCTCTCCAGACCTATGGACTTCTCACCTGATATCCACTCTCTTCCCTTTCTTGTCCTCACCCGTTAATGATGTCATTAGATGGGAAATACTCTTGGCTGGCTTTTCATCGTCCTGGTGCATCATTAATGTGTACTCCTAATGTGTACCCCTCCACGGAAGTCTTTCAAATGTGCCAACCTGCTCCACTCTCGCTCTGCTGTCAAACATTCCTCTGACATCTGCTACCTCCTTTAAGGAGGATGTCCTCGCTCTCAGTGAGACAAGGTTCATGACCACCTGTGTCACAAGTTTTGAAACTCTCCGCTAAACCTGTTTACCTAACACACAAGGCCCTTTAAGATGAGGTAGCAATACTTTGAGATAGATGGGGATGCAGAATATACTCAAACATCAATAACCAGACTGACTCAGGAAGTTGGTAAAGTAAGTCTGTTTTAATACCAATTGTCTAAAACAGGGAGTAAAATGTACATCAATGAATATACGCTCGATCTTCTCACTCAGAGAGTTTCATAAAAAACTTGTCATCACTGATGTCAATTTACGTGGCAAACTACAAAAACCTACTTGAGAAAGTGATACGTTTAGAGGGAACATCTGGGTATACATTCCATACTTGTCAGGGAAAGTGACTGGGTCGCTAACATCAGGTGGGCAACTAAGCCTTCCTCTACTGCAAGTCACTACGAACATCATCAAATACCTGCTGTCCTGTTGGTCATACAAACTATAGGGTTCTTTGATACAGGGCCCTCTATTATTGGTTGGCACCCTCGCACCCCTCTGTACTATTCCACACACGCTAGTAGCATGCAGGCTTTCACCCAGATGCTGGTGGGCTAGCCTTGACTATAGCTTCCCACCTAATTAGCCTGCCATCTATCATCACTCTTGCCATCTGCCAATCCATTAGCATTTCAACATGTCCTTGGTTCTGTACTCTGTGCGTGCCTGAGAATAAAGAGGGAGTATAGGCATACTCAGTCTCTTGGTTTCGGTGTCGCTCGTCACAACTTCTATTTTCATCTGTCCACGGGACTGCAGACCATGTTTCAGAGCTTTCACTGTATTTAAAATACTATTAAATGATGAACCTCTGATGTATTTAATGTTCTCGTCCCTAACCTCAAACAGGAGTTTGTTGTTTTCACACGTTTTGTAGCTACTGACCGAACATCCAGGCTGAAGGCTTTGACTTCTTGGTGCTGGGCCAGCCAAGCCTTTCTTGAATCCACCTCCATCATTAAGTCATTTTCTAACTGTGCCACACTGAAAAAGCCTTTCTGTTCACTGGGCCCAAGCTCTGCTAAAGTGCGTTGTGGAACATCCATAGTCCATACATTCCTATGCATATACGGTATTGGCGCATCGTTGCAATCTATTAACTACGTAGCTAGTCTCATGATTACTTTGTCTGCTTGCGTTTACTGCATCTGTATACGTGTAAAATGACTTTGCATTTTCTTCAGTATTTCTGTAGCATGAGCATCTTCATCTTGAGCCCGAAATGTTGCTCATCTTTAACAACTCCTACTTTGATCCTTATAGAATGTTTATGTTCTTCTCGTCTCTGCATCTCTTATGGGTGCATCAGTCCTGCTTCACATGACATTACCAATCTCTTGTTCTTCCTCATTTTCACACTTCCTCTGGGATTTCATTAAAATGGCCTTCATATTGTCGTGAATGCATATATGGTTTACTCAATGGGTACCTTACTTCCATGATTCTTTGCAGTATAGGTATTTTCACTGGTACTGCACGTGTCTCACAATCTGGCTCCCAGCATGTAGGCAAAAAGGGAGCTGTGCTTGAGATGGGGATACTTGGCTCCTACTCTACACCTCCTGAGGGCTACAAGATCCTCTCTGAGCCCAGAAACAACCGACCCGGAGATTGAGAAGCTCTCATCTTTCCAGAGTGTGTCCCTGCCTCTGTCATTCCTATGCAGGCCTACTCCATTGAATGCCTGCTCTGTAGGCTCTTTATCTCTCCTGGCCTCTCTATGACTGTGGCCACCATGTATAGACCACCTGGCTAGGTTGCCCTCTTCCTCTCTGAGTGGGCTGACATCTCCACCTCTCTCCTTGTCTCTCCCTCTCAACGTCTCCTCTTTGGAGACCTCAACATCCACCTGGATGCTTCTGATCCCTCCATAGGGTTCTTCCGCAATCTCTGCAACTCTCTCTCTATCTCTCTCTCTCTCTCCATTCTACCCACTGGTTCGATACACTGCTGGATACACCTTGGATGTTCTCATTTCCTCAGCCATCCCTCTCTCTAACCCTCTCACTACTCCTCTCTCTTGGACTGACGACTTTCTTCTTTCATTTCACCTGACACTCTCCGTCTCCCTGGCAAAGCCCACCCTAGTACTGTCACCCACCTTCTCAGTCATTCAGCCCATGAAGCGTATGTCAGTTGATGCCTTTGCCTCCCCCTTCTCTGCGGCCAATTCACACCCTGAAACAACCCTCTATAATCTGTATCTTGCCATTTCCAACACTCTGGACATCCGTGCCACTGCCATGAGAATCCGTCTGAAACCTACCTCCGAGTGCAACTCTTCGTATGACTCTGACCTCCCACCCTGAAATGCAAGTACAGGGTGGCAGAGAGGAAGTGGAGGGCTTCAGGTGCATCCTCTGGCAAACTGGCCTGTCGTGTGATCCAAAGGCAATACAGACTCGCTGTCCTGTTCAAGAGAGTCCACATCCAAGCCTGCATCTCTGCAGCCTCTACCAACATGGCCAAACTCTTTAAAATCTGAAAAGAGCTGGCTAATCCTTCTGCAGTCTCCACCTCTCCTGTTCCCTCCCAAGCCCTCTGTATAGCCCTGGCTTCTCACTTCACTACTAAAACTCAGGACATCCTGTCCTAGCTCTCCTCTTCCGATCCCTCCTCCACTCTAGGCCTGACTTTGGCCGCCTCTCACTCTCCCCTTCCTTTCTCCTCTTTCTCTCTGATAACACCTGACAATGTTTATTGACAAGTCCGATCTATTAAAGTGTCATCCAAACAGGCACTCACCTGCTCCTCCAGAACAATCAAGGACCACATTGACACCCTCGCTCTGGCCTTGGCTGATTTCTGCAATCACTCTTTCACCACTGGTGCTTTCCCTCTCTCCTCAAGCACTCCCTGTGCAGCCCCTCCTTAAAAAGTCATCTGCTGATCCTACCTGTCCAGATAACTTTCGTCCAATCTCTATCACTCCTCTTCTGGAAAAGCTGGCCATCTCCCAACTTACTCTCCAAACTGAAACTATTGACCTTCTCTGTGACCACCAGTCTGGCTTCAGAGCAGCCAGAGGCACAGAAGATTTGCTCACCAATCTCGACACCAGCACCCCTTCTGTACTCATCCTCCTTGACCTTTCCACTGCTTTCGACACAGTCAATCACACAATCCTGATCAACCGACTTCGTGAGAACTTGGGCATCACAGATCAGGCCCTGGAGTGGCTGACCTCTTTCCTCATGGACCGACCATCCCAGATCCAATTTGGGTCTTTTCTCTCTACCACATCTCTCTCCTCATGTGGTGTTACCCAGGGATCTTGCCTCTAACCTGGCTCTTCAATCCAAACGTGGCCCCTCTAGCCCACCTTATCTTCACCTTTTACTCTAACTTTCAGTGTTATGCAGATGACACACAGCTCTCTTTCTGGCTCCCTACAGCCTCTTCTCCTCTCTCGCACATTCCAGACTGTCAGTCCGTGATTCCGGATTGGTGCACCTCCAACGATCTCTGGCTTAATGCCAGTAAGACAGAGATCCTTCTCATTGGGACCCCAGCTCCCGCTTTCCCTATCTCACTCTGTCCACCATCCGTGGGCCCTCTTCCTTCGGCCTTCCTATAAGGCAAAAAACCTTGGCGTCATCTTTGACTCCACTCTCTCCTTCTCTCCTCCCATCACTGACCTTTCCAAGAAGGACAAATACCAGCTGCACCAGCTCCGAGCTACTCTTCCTTTTCTCACTTTCCCCCAGAAGCTCATTGTCTCCAGCCCCTGGTTCTCTCCAGGTTGGACTACTGTAATAGCCTGTTTCTCAATCTGCCATCCTCTACTCTCTGCCCTCTGCAGCTAATCCAGAACAGGACTGCAAGACTTATCCTTGTCCTCAAGCCCAGGGACTGTATCTCTCCAGCCTTGTAATCCCTCCACGGATGCCTTGTGGCTGCAAGGATCAAGTTCAAGACCCTCTGCATCGTCCACAAGGCTTTCTGGGGCTGGGGCCTGCACTACATTCAACACTTTCTTCCTAAATACCTTCCTTCTCGAGCCCTTTGCATTGCTGCCACCAACTCTCTGAGGGTCAGACGCTTCTCCAGGCAGAGAGTAAGGGGCAGATCACTTTCCTCTGCAGGTGCCTCCCTCTGGAATGGCCTCCCTGCCCCTCTCAAACTTGAGCCAGACCAGCTGAAGATCCAGAAGCAGCTCAAAACCTTCCTTTTCTCCTCTGCTTTATCTCCCTCCCTCCCCTGCTGATCTACCTGTCTGCTGCACCACTGGTTGCTTGGTTACCCTCAGAGTCCCTCTAGGTACCTTGCTCCTCTTGACTAGTCTCCCCTGCACTGCCTTCAGGCTTGTTGCACACTAGAGTATGTAACTGTAACTTCTACAGCCCCAGCCTCCTTGCACTTACCTAGAGCCGCACTGTCCCGGCTGCACTTACTTAGAGCAATGCGGCCCTGATTGCACTTTCCCCTTCTCCCCGCTTGCACTTCCCCCATCCCCGTCGCCTCTACTTTGCGTTGCCTCACTTGCACAATCTGAATGACACAAGGACTAGTAAGATCGTTTGTCTTGTCCCCCCTCCGTACCATCCCTTGTCTTGTTGCACCTAGAAACACATGTGTACAGGCATGTTATAAATGACTTATCATATCATATATCATATCGCAATCGCACTATCATGGCACTATCATGGCTCAGGGTCCTCCACCCAATCTCCTGCCGGCTCTCATCAACTTCCTTCCCACTCCTGCTTCTTCCATCCTCTCTCTCCCCTACACCACCTTCTCCTCCTCTGATGGGTGTACTACCCCATGTACCGCACCTGCTGGGAAAAACTTCAAAGGTGATGACCGGCTTCACCTGGCCATGCTGAATGCTCTCTCTGCTATCAAATATTCTTCAGACATCTGCCTTCTCCTTGAAGACTTTGATATCAATGTCCTCACTCTCACTGTGACGGGGTTCAATGGCAGCTCAGTCCCTGTTTTTGATGGCTACAAGATCATCTCTAAGCCCCATCCCAACTGTTCTGGCGGTTTGAGTAGCCTTGATCTTCCCTGAGTGGGTCCCTTCTTCCCTCATACATACCCAGCACTACTCTTCCTTTGAAAGCCTTGTCTACAAGCTGGGCCTCTCTCCTACTTCTTCTCTGACCATTGCCACTATCTACAGGCTCCCTGGCCCTATCTCCCCTTTCCTATCAGAATGGGCCGATTTCTCTTCCTCTCTCCAGACTTCTACCTCTAAACTCCTCTTTCTGGGTGACTTCAACATCTACTTCGACTCTTCAGTCACACCCTTTCCGTGACCTCTGCACCTTTCTCTCCCTCTCTATTCTCCCCTCTGGATATACCCACTTGGCTGGACAAACTCTCAATGCCTTCAGCTAGGCTGATCTTCTGCTCTCTAGCCCCCTCTCCACCCCGCTTTCCTGGTCTAACCACTCCCTCCTCTCCTGCCACCTGGGACCTCTTGGCCCTCTGACCGAAACTCCCCCAGCTCTGCCAGCCTCATTTGCAGACATTAGCACTCCTACTTCTGCTTGATCTATCGGCAGCTTTTTTCTTGGTCAACCACCAAACTCTTTGCCACCACCTAAAAACAGCTGCTCACTTCTCAGATGAAGCTAGATCTTGGATCAAATCCTTCCTTGCAAATAGAACCATGAGGTTTTTCTCACCATCTGCTTCCGCTGAACCCTCACCAGTACTCTGTGCCATCCTGCAAGGGCCGTGTGTCTCCCCTACTCTGTATAATTTGTTCACGAAGCCTCTCTTTGACATTCTTGATTATCTGGGTGTTACATACACAAACTACACGGACGACACCCAGATACTCATCCCTATCACTGGTGACCGCGCAATTGACACAAAAGCCCTGAATGAAGTCTACTCAGTCATCCAAGCCTGGATGGCGCATCATGGACTCTGTCTAAATGATGAGAAAACTGAGTTACTAATCCTTGGCTCTCACATTAGACTTAATAAACTGGACTCTGCCTTCAAATCCTTCATTATCGATGGCAACACTATCAATGTCTCCAATAATACCAAAACCCTAGGTATCTACCTTGATGCGACACTATCGCTCACCAGACAAACTAACGCTGTGGTTGCAGCATCAGCGTACACATGCAAACGAATTACTGCGTGCAGACCCTTCCTCGTGGCAAACTAACAGTATTACTCTTGCTAGAACCCTAGTCATGGCCAAAATTGACTACTCCAAGTAATCCAGAATAATGCCATTAGGGCTGCCCTCAACTTCCCGAGGCAACTTCACATTTCTGACACAAGACGAAACCTTCAGTGGCTGTCTGTTGAGCACAGAATCTCCCTTAAAACCTTGGCACTGACACACAAAGCCCGGGCGAACCTTGCCCCAGCATATCTTAACAACCGGCTAGCTGCCCACACATCTACAAGACCCCTTAGATCAGCTCAAGCGCACACCCTATCCATTCCTAGATTTAAGCTCCAAAAAGCTGCAGGATCGTTTCCCTGTCCTATTGGCCAAGCTATGGAACACTCTACCTTCCTCCCTCAGAGCCGCACCCTCCTTCCAACTATTTAAAAGTAAAACCGAATGTTGGCTTCAGGTGTTGGACCATGATGGGCAGCACTCTTAAGTCTAGCTACCTCTTGACCCAGTGATCTGGAGGGCTCTCCATTCCACCCTGCCCCTACTATTACCTTCCCTTAACGCGTAATCTTACCTTGTTCCTCCTATGTAACCTTCACTGTTACATTCGCTTGTTTTTACCTATGTAATGTACCTGCCCGCACTATTCTGTGTACCTGATGAATATTCCTCTGTATTCTTTGTCAACCTGGGCTTTCAGCTCAATACTATGCATTTATCTTCTCATTATGTTGTAACCTCGAACAACGGTTGTTTTGCCGTGTATTGCTATTTATATCTGTAAGACATACGCCCAGATGCCCCAGGGCCAGGAGCACAATACAAATAAAATAAATACAAATAAATACAAATAAATAAATACAAATTTGTCAGATGAAATGAGTGTCATTTGCTCCATTAGCTACCTCCTTCATTCCCCCTCCCCCTCCTGACTCACTGACTCTGCTCCCAACAATGTCCATCTCGCTATCACTAACACTCTCGACAATCTTTCACCTGTCATGAGGATTCGCCTGAAACCTGTGACCAAGCGTAACAATTGTTGCGATTCTAATCCAGCAGCCCTGAAGCACAAGTGGAGAGCTCCAGAAGGCAATTGAAAGTCCACCCATCTAGGGGCGAACCCACCCCCATTTCTTGGCTAATGAGGGCCATTATTAGCAATAGTGTTGAATGCAATTTTAACTATGAATTCCATTCCAGATATATGGAGAAGAGTGATTATTATACCAATATATAAAAAAGGTAATAGAGGTAGCCTGAAACCATTCAGACCCATTTCCCTTTTAAATACTATCTTTAAGATTTTTTGAAAGTGCCAGCTAAACATCTTTGAAAATTGGGTCAAAGATAAATCAATATCATCACCAATACAACTGGATTTCCGTCTCTCATTTGGGACAATGGAACAAGGTCTAAATCTCTTCTTAGTGGCCGCCCATTCCTTATTCGTCAAAAAGGAACTAGTATATCTGACGTTCATGGACCTCAGCATAGCCTTTCATAAAGTTAACAGAGACAAATTCTGGCATGTGCATATGTCCAAAAATTGCCCTAAATCTTTGGTAGACATACTGAAGGTAATTCATACAAATAACTTGCGTGAGAAGTAGCATAGATGGCCATTGCACCCCCCTGGATCCCGTTATGCCTGTGGGATAGACAAGGGTGCGTTATGGCCACATTGCTATTTTCAATATACATGAATAACCTCCTAGAAGTATTACTCGAATGTGAAGCCGATGTCCCAAAATGGGTGAAAGACCTGTACCAGTATAAACTTATGCTGACGACTCTGTCTTAATCACCCGCACACCAAGAGCCCTTCAAATCAATACACCCTATATATGAACAGCCTATATCTACATCTGAATTCAGTAAAATCTGCAATAATGGCTTGCTCGTATGGCAAGGAAAAGATAAAAATTCCAACAATGTGACGCATTGAAATGTATAAAACATTTAGATTATTTAGGCTTTGGCTTGCCGAATTCCCTTACCCCTGATTCACACAGTGAAAAACAGGTGATCAAAATGAGGCAAACATTGAAAATGGTTGATCTTAGCAGTTCTAATGGCTATGTATTGAAATTAATGTCTTTTCCCCAAAATGTTGAGGGGGGACAGGCCCCACTCATTTGCAGCCAAATATTTCAACACCTGAGTATGATCTAAAAGAAACAAGGCCTGACCATACCGATCTAATATATATCTAACCAATGACATTGATTTTTGTACATTTTTTGGTTGAGGGGGGCTAACTAGCTTACTAAATAATTGCTTATAACTTCTGCTCTGTAACAAATCTAATGTTGAAAATGGTTGATCGTACGGGATCTAAGGAAGAGCTAACAAATGACATCCGTTTTTGTACTATTTTTGATTGAGGGGGGGTGACTACCTTACTACCGGTTAGCCCCCTCTAAATAAAAGCCTATAACTCTGGTTCTGTAGCGGATCTAACGTTGAAAATGGTTGATCATACTGGATCTAACAAACATCTAACAAATGCCATATGTTTTAGTACTATTTTTGATTAGGGGGTTGACTAGCTCACTACGGGTTAGCCCCCCCTTAATAATTGCTTATAACTCCTGTTCTGTAATGGATCTAACGTTGAAAATGGTTGATCATACGGATCTAAAAAAGATCGAAAAAGATTGAGGGGGGATGACTAGCTTACTACGGGTTAGCCCCCCTCTAAATAAATGCCTATAACTCCTGTTCTGTAGCAGATCTAACATTGAAAATGGTGGATCATACCGGATCTAACGAAGATCTAACAAATGAAATACTTTTTGGTCCATTTTTTGATTAATGGGGGGCTAGCTACAGGTAAGCCCCCTCCACTAAAGAATTGCTTATAACGCCTGTTCTGTAGCCGTCTAACATATAAAAAATGGTTGATCAAACCGGATCTAACAGATCTAACGAACCAGATCCTTTTCTGTAAAAGATCATGAAAAGGGGGGTTAACCCGGGTGAGGTAAGAAACCTCTCTCCCCCAAACACTCCTTAAAGGAGCTAGCCTTGCACGCTATGTTTCCTCACCAGGAGCAGTAAGGGACCGCTTTCAAAATGAATGTGCAGGGCCACTTTTGCTTCCCAGGCCCCTGCTGCTGTGGCATGTAAAATTCACTTCAGGCATCTGAAGTTGTCACTACTATATATGGTAGTAAATGGGAATGCGGGGCATATGTAACTGAGAGTACTTCATGAAAATGCCCAATTAAGGTCTGTGCACACTTCGAAGAAGCAATGGGTGATCGCTTGCAAGTCCCTTTTAAGATGGCTGCTTACTCCATTACTCTCATTACACCCATTAATTGGAGGCTGGTCCCTGTGCTGTCCAACTACTAGCACTGAAAGAATCTGAAGGAGATCCCGCTTACACTTACTGTGGGGCACTGTTGGAGCACATCTTTTTTTGTAGTGTATCGTAGCAACCGAATGAACAATATCAATTAACTTATCACTTCCCTGTTGTCATATTTAAAAGTGCCAAAGCATTGCATATTTGGTTTTTAATTAATCCTTGGGGTAATTGCTCTGTTCCCATTAGCGAGTCCAAGCCCTGGGCAGCCAGAAACTGTGTTAATATATACATAGTCTTCCCATCTTTAATACTTAAGTTGGCCGACAGCCATGCACACATTTTTTAATGAATCCTAACTCGAACGTGTTTTCTTAGCCAAAACACAATGAATATAAAAACACTATGGTGAGTCACAAAGCAAATGAATGCCCATAAATGCTGTGTGCCCTTTAGAAATATTCAACTTGCTGAAGATGCAGAATATATTCAACTCAGCGCGGCAAAGAAACTACAACTTGCACACCCTTTGTGCGTGTGTGTTTGTGTGCACCTTGCACTGCATATATGTTATTGGTGCCTGCATTAAAATGCAATTGTTTGTGAACAGGTGATCAGCAAGGAGCTGGTGTATGCTATTGGCATATTGGAAAGACAGGAGCTCTTAAGGGAGCGGCCAAGGCAAAGAAGAGAAACACTGTTACATTCATATTATAGCATTTGATGATTTACAATATGAGTACATGATTTGCTTTTGTTTTCCCAGGTTGTTATATGTTCCTGTTTCAACCAGTTGTAAGACAGCACTTGAAGACGAGCAAGGTAGCATTGCTGTGGACATCACAAATACATTTGACAAACAGGGGCTCCTTCTGTAGTGGAGGGATGAATCCAAATTCTTAGGTAATGCACCTGTCCATGAGTATGCCTGGGCAGATTTCTGACTCGCTAATTTTGTGAATCAACCAGAATCCCATAATCAGGATTCAGAGGACGTTTGCATTCTTTTGAGACTCCCTGCTGCTCCCCAAACTCTCCTGAACTAACCTCAAGTGACTTCTAGATAGTCATAAGTAGATAGCACATGTGTTCCTGCGAAGTATTGCCATCTGGCAAGGGTGTAAAGGCCCTCTTTTTTTATTTGTATTAATAATAAAATGATGCAGGTACTCCATCTCAGAAAGGCTGGTCTGCTAACCAGATCACGCTTTCATTAAACTACATGCCAAAAGCCTATTGTACACCGGTGCATTGCTGCCTCGGTAGCCTGAGCTGCTGTCCCTGCTCTCCCATGGCATAGAGCAGGTGCAGAGGTCACATGTGACCTGCTGACAGCTGCATTATGGTGCAGAGATTGCATTTAAGTCTGCACCTCTGTTCCAAATTCAATATGATTATGTTAAACTGCCCACCTGGTGGAAGGCTAATCTGAAATATAAGTCATACTATTTTTGGTGTGATGGTGAGGAGTTCACATCATTATTACAGCCACATCTTATATGTAGCATACCAGTATGATCGGTTCCATGTGATAATATCACCGCAAAAATATGGCCATACAAGAATTTCGCCATATTTTTGCGGCGATATTACCCCATGGAACGTGCGGGGGACACCAACGCAATCCCCATATATTTTAAAAGGGAGCAGGGACACCCCCGCAGCCCCCCATCCATTTCCCCATAAATTATCCCCACAAAAAATATCGCCTATGGCCGTTCCCGACGACCATATGTACGCCGATATTTTTGGTGGGGATAACATTACCTGATACCGTATGATCCCCGTGAACTCAGATAGCTATGGGAGGCTATGTGTATGTAAGGCATCTGCCTGTCTGCATTCCAATGAATGAGACAAAGAGCCTGATTCATGGAAAAGAACGCATTTATCACGCATTTGCCGCAAGCCGAGAACGACATTGAGCGAGCCTCTGTGCAGAATAAAAAATGCACGCCCATGTATTCATGGAATTTACAGTGCAAAGTAACAGTATTCGCAAGTCTGACAGGCCCCCACGTGCCCCCACGCAAAGGCTAAACAGCCAGAACAACTACATTTGCGCACTCACCCTGTCGTGCATACACACACCCTTCAAACAGTGCATGGGGTCCCCTGCAAGCAGGCCTGCATCTCAGGGATCCTGCAAAGGTTCCCATAACTGTTGCCGGCACCCTGACAGCATGCCTATGACACTTCATAACTCTGATAAAACCTCAGAAAATCTGTGTGAAACCCCTTAAACCGTCCCAGCACCTCACTATGCAGCATACGCACACCCCTAAGTCTGATCGGTACTCTGTCTGCGTGCACGCACCTCTGAATCTGACATGCAAACTCACCTCCGTGCTGCGAATCCTATGCGCACGTGTCCTTACGCCTGCCTTGGGGTGGCTTAGGAATGGAGGGATTTGCATGGGCATTTTGCAATTAAGAGGTTGCTTGGTCACATCCATGAATACACTTTGCTGTGCGCATTTGTGAGCATGCTATTGACTGTTGCGTTTTATTACGCGGTCACACCCAACTCATCAAGTTCCTTTCCGCACAATGAATGTGGCACACAATAAAGCACTTTGGTTTTGATTCAGGGTCTATTTGGTCATACCTCCAACCCGTCTCGCACCCAACCCCAACAAGTGCCCGGTGACACAATAAAATAGGAACCAGGCCGGTGTGTATTCAGAATATATGTATTCAATAATTTATTTAGCCAAGAATCACAAATAGATTAACCTCACCCACCAATGTTGTGGCAACAAAAGAACAAAATGACTTCCGTAAAGGCTCCAACATAGAGATAAGCTGTCACAATGAATTCCTTTTAAATCACCCACCAATACAAGAAAAGAACAATTTAACACACACAATGATTTCAAACGGGGTTCTGCTTTTTTCCCAGCAACTCTCACCCTCCAAACATCAATTAGACTTGACTCCTCTGAATGGAAGGCAGTGGCAGAGAGTGGGAACACAATGAGAATACCAGATTTGGGGTCTTACAGAAACAATATAAAAGAAAGAAAAGCAATGGAAATTTGTGTTGCCACAACTAACAATAACACTAACAATAACACAGGGGGCTTTGGGGCTTTTATCAGAGCAGAATGGGAAAATCGATTTTGGGATATTTAGCACCGTTGCAAAGTGAAAGGATAGAACAAAATGGAAAATTTGTTTTACTGCATCTTGCAGTAACTCATAGGGCTTTGGGGTTTTGGTCAGAACAGAATGGGAAAATGGTTTTTTGGGTTGGAATCACAGATGAAATGTGAGAAAGAAAATTCAAATGGGAAAAATCGTTTTTCCATGCCTACAAAGAACAGGTGTGGCTTATGGGGTTTTGGTCAGAGCACAATGGATACAAAGGGGCAATTTTGTTTTGCACCTTCCATATGCAAAGGCACTACCACGCATCACACTTTTGATTTAAAATGAATGGGATCAATGGGTAATTTCGTTTTTACACCCTGCACACACACACATGTGGAAGCAGGGTTTGGGATTAATTCTTTTGGCAGATCTTTGTGTCTATACCGGTTCAAAACCCACTGGGAACAGATTGTTGGTTTTGAATGCCAACAATACAGATCCCGTAAATTCAATAGGGGAATTAATTGATTTACTTTGATAAATATGCAAGGGATCTACTCAGACAAACAGGATATTTTCAAGAAGAAATAAATAAAACAATGCTGGAAGAGTATATGGCCACCACAGACAACAGGATATTTTCACTGGGGAAATAACTAAAACAATGCTGGAAGAGTATATGGCCTACACAATATATGGCTTTGGGGTAGTTCTACTTACAGGAGAGGCCTGGAACTAGGCATCAGGGAACATCAGGGCACCGCTGGGACAGCGAGGGGGTCAGTCAAGGGTCTCCTCTCTTTCCTCCAAGGGGTCCCAGTCAGCATCTATGTCTCCTGGCTCCTGTCTCCAATGCAAGACTTATGCCTCTCTGATTTGATGTTCCTCGCCAGATTTTGGCAGCAGGTGTCCTCTTGGAATTATTGGAAGAAGTCCAGTTCTGATGCAAGCTGGCTTATTCATATGGCAAATGACATCACAAACTTGTCATGATTCTCGCGAAAGGGATTGGATAGTCTTCACTACCCACTGCCCACCTGTGTTCTGATAGAACAAGACGATGGGGGAGTGCAAGGGGATGGGGTAATGCCTTAGGATAGCTGTGGGAGGAGAGAGTATCCTCATATCACTTTGACAGGTTGGCTCGGCATGCTTTAGGACATGTCACAACATTTCAAGTACCCTAAATTTCCAAATCTTTATATGTGTGAATATATCTATAAAAACTACATTTTAAAGCGAGTCAGATGCTAATAGTCTGGAGTCTGCACATCCTTCCTGTGCAGAGATACTGTTTTTCTTCATTTAATCAGGAGCCATATCAATGAAAAATATGCCATTTTACAGTCGTCATATTAATTATTACCGGCATGCTTCTACCAACTTTCGCATCTATTGGAATCAAGGGTAGGCCCAAATCCCATTTTCTTTAATAACTTTAGTTGTGTTTATCCCACTAAAATCGTTTTAGCATGATTCAAAGGGGTGACTGTCACCTTAAATAAAAGCATGGAATGACCATTGTGACATGTACGCGGCCCATTTTATGCGATAAAGTGTATTTCTCCCATTTAAGCAAACTGCAGTTTCATCTTGCCCCCACCCTTGCTCTCCCAGTTGTGTTTCTCTTCAGGCATGTTACCTAAGCAGAGCTGCCTGATAGCCACACTAATGGACTTTTTATGAGACTTGTGATCTGGAGTTCACTCCACCTAAAGAATAGACCTGAAATTATCTGGCCTTCACCACATTTCTGATCTAAAAAGTATTATTTCTTGTATTTTTAAGGAAGGGAAATTATGGATGAAGACAACAAGGCCTGAATCTCCAGGGCAAAAGAGGGAGGTCCTGGAGGTTAGTTTCAAGTTGGAAGAAATGACCGTCCATGTACCCTACAGCAAACAGCCTTTAAACTTCTACATAATTGTAACTTTACACAGCATTTTATACTGCTTTCACAGTTTCATCATACATGACTGGTGCTTTGAAATTGTCCACATGGGTAAGCTTGTTATGGGCAGAAACCATGTTCACACTTTGAAAGTCTGGTGATCCTTTCGCTGAGCATATTGTCAATCTGGATGAGTGAAAAACGAAAATGACATTCTTTTATTTATTACACGTGAAATGCTCCGTTTCACTTTAGCTGCCTAAAGAACAATTCGGGGATCCCATTAAAGATACTGTGCACGGTGGTTTCCTTATATATCAGTGCAGCTCTCCATAGATTGTCAGCCACAAGTCTTCCTTTTCCTTCCCAAAATGCATTGAGTACACCTTAGCATTTTTGGATTTAGGCCCCCTTTCTGTCAAGTCTAACAAGGGATGAAGGGTTTCAACCCCCTCTCCCGAACCACAGAAGCCGAATAGATCGACCCTCCCACCATGGTTGGCACGGGCGTTTGAATTGAAATACACAGATAACCACGTGGCAGCCAATGGGGGGAAAGACGGAGTTAGGGAAAGGGGGTGGAATGACAAAGGGAAGATAGGGAACAAACAACATGCATTGCAATACAATTACTTAATCCTAACCAAGAAATAACCTAAACTGTCCTACTTGATAATCCTTGTCTTACTAGTCTCCTGAGCAGAGTTTGTTTTAGGGTTCTTAATTACCCTATACCATACCCATACTTATGACAGTGTTAGTGTAACATGTAGCAAACACATAGCAGACGAGAGCAATACAAACTGCATGACACGTACAAGGGAAGCCCCCTTCATGAAGTCAACATACACATGGCCCCATGGGCTGACATAGAACATGAGCAAACAAAGCAACATAACCCAAGATATCCTTTCAGGATCGAAATGAACAGTCTTGCATTTATCTCTTAGTAGAAGGGTCTCTGCGATAAGTATTGCCTCATACTTCCCATAGAGATTAAACTAACCCCAACCTGGGGACTGGCTAGTAACTCATTCAAGTCTTTAACGTATCAAGTAAAACATAATTCTTGTCAACATTAATGAAACATGTATCCATGTACTTCTCTTCGAGTCCGGGTGCCTCACAAGTACACCCGGATGTTCTGGTATGTCGCCGTGAGACGCCGCCGCCCCGTGGAGCAGCTGCCGCGTATGGAAAAGGCAGCGGTCTGGAAGGGAGAAGTATTCACCGCTGCGGCCCATGAGCTATGGGAGGTCTTACGCGAAGTTCGCGCTGCCTCCCGAGATTAACATCAAGGCTACACCTGCTCGGCCAGATACTCTCCCTCACTGCCGTGGTTTACCGAAGCCTCCGTCCGCCTTCATCGACATAATTCACTTGCTCGCCATCCTGCGTTCCTCACACATGCCGTCGTGGCAGCCCGTGCTGCACAAGATTAATTATCAGCACCTGTGCACGGGCGGTCAACGGCTAAATACTCCATTAATGAACTCCAGCTGTCTCCTGGCGCAAATACGTGAACTACCATTGTGCCTCTAAGCATGCTGGGAATCGTAGTTTGTGTCTTATTTCTTACAATATTGTCACCTAGGCTTGCCCCAGACCCTGTCCTGACACTTTCTTTCCTTTATGATTTAGGTCCATAGGCCTTATGTCGGACCTCATTTCTGTGCTGGCCTTATATTTTGGGGAACACTCATAACTGACTCCGGCCTCTGTATTTCTGGCATTCCGGGGTATATTTCACCCCACAGGACTGCCTGCGCCCCTTCTCTCATAACGCCCAGTTCTTCCCTTGTTCATCCTCATTTTCTGAGTTCCGCCCCCTACTCCGCCCTCTGCACAGGTCTCGCCCACACTCTGCATGGAGTCTAGCGCAAGGCCCTCGGTCACTCACAGAGACGTGCCAAGCCTGCACAAACTACATGCAAGTCCTGGAAATGTACTGCGCATTTGATTGCTTGAATCAACAAACAGGATTACGCACACAATATGGCATGCAAATCCCCTTTTCACACGCAAATTATTCAATGAATTGGGCCCAAAGGGTAAGATGAATGTCTCATCAAGGAAAAAAATGGTGTGAGTACAACCACTTGAGAGTGCTCTATGACCACTTGAAGTCAATGTAGCAGCAGGCTGAGTCACCAATTCCACGAGGCTTGCCCATAAAGGCCTCAGACAAGTAAATCACAGAATAGATTGGTACTGGCGAATCACGCTTTGCCTCTAAAATAAATATTCTGCGAAATAAATGTTATAAAGACCAGTCAGTCTAGTTCAGTCTTCCTCTGTAAATGATTTATTCCCAAAGATCAACTGCAACGTGTTTCGACCTAAGTTGTCCTCAAGGCTGATACAGTAACCATGGAATCATAAACACGTGTTACAAATGGTTTGAACATATGTGTACAGATGTAACGATTGTTGTAAACACACAAAATAAAATAAAGGAAATGCACAAATGTTGCAAAACAAAATTGTAAAAACAAAATGTTGGTGAGTAAAACAAAAGGTTACATACCCAAAATCAACAACAACAAAAGGGAGACTATGGGCTAGTTTAAAGACACAGAGGTTCAACCCTTTAGAACAACCCAATCAGAAACCAAGGAACCAATGCGTCAATCTTCCTTAATCAAATTATTCCTCAATCTCCTCTCCTCACTCCCACTCAGCAAAACAAGAACACCCAGACCATGAACCAAATAGGCACTGGGTAACACAGAGGTAAAGTCTTAAAACACATTTTTTATTATAAATATATTTTTCACAATCATCCTAATTCACGTATAACATTCTAAAACACAATTATTAAACACAGCCTGGCAATTTAAGAACAATCATCAATAAACATAAAAATACATCTTTATCGCTGTACTAAAAGTCTAAATTTCACTTTGATTGATGTAACCTTAGTGGACAATTGTCCACTAATGGACCAAACGACCTTAAAGTACAAAAGTGTATAACCTGCAAAAAGTCCAAAAAGTGCTTGAAAGTGCAAACTTCCCACATTGATAATTCTAAAACAATTGAAACAACAACAAATACAATTGTAGTGTAAACACTGCGTTGGCTTTTTTTTATATATAATTTATTCTGATGTATAAAGGAACCCTTGACCAAAAGGAAAAGACCTATTGAACCCTTGTGTTAGGATATTTTCATAAACTCCTTTTTTCCGAAAGGTATGTCGTATTTAATAACGCTTTTAGTTATAACACTGTTGTAAATTCACAGTGTAATGTAGTGTAGTGTAATACCCAAAATCAAGCCACAAGTGAAGGAGAGTGTAGCAGTAGGAAGAACAGACAAGAGCAATATGCCAGTGATTCACTAGTATCACACACTTGCTTCTTGAAATAAAATGCTATGGGATTGGGTGTATAATGCACCCCATTCTTTTTTGGTCCTACATGCAATTCTCTTTGTGGATTAGTTTGATGTCGATTACTCATAATTCCATGCATGGCAACTGGTGAGCATAAGGAAAGTACTAAAATGTGGGTATTAATGTCTGTAGTCATATATAGTAACATCACTGGTGTTAAATGGATCCGCATTTGTGCCTATTAAGCCCCTTGCCGTACAATAGCCTTGAGTCCAATTATGTGTGATTGAGTGAATTGGATAAGTAACACTGACTGCTTGTCTTGGATGTTGGCTATGTTGGTCCTAGTAAATGGAGAGATACACAAAATATTTGGATGGCTCTCTTGTGCTACTTTACCACTAATGGGTAGTCCATTAACTTATGGATATGTCAAATACCTGACTTAACGGAATGTTGTGCGCTGATTACATGAAAAGAAACCTGGAAATACTTTTTGCAAGTCCTTTACATTGCATGATTGATTCCCAAAAAAGGAGTAATCTGTCTCATCAGTTATACCAGTATGCAACCAGAGATGCAAGTATTATTATTACTTAAACCTAATAATAAAAGATCTAGCCCGTTTGTATCACAGGCCTTTGGAAATGACATGGTGTACTGCCCATTAACTCACCTTAATGGTTCAATTATCTCCAAATCAACAGGTTAGAGTCCCGGGGTGCCACATGCATGTTTGAACACACAGCCGCCATGTTTATTTGTTTGTATAAGCATGATGCGTGTGACATTATACGCGCACCGCGCATGCCATCACATCCACACCGGCCGCGGCTTTAACAATCAGATTGCCTGCTGGCATATTACCAGACATGCAAAGTGAAGTACGTTGCATGATGAGCTTGAAGTATAATGACCTGTTGGGCATCGTAAATAAGCTATAAGTGCTTATTACTGAAAACTTTCATTTTAACTATTCTAATTTGTTGCCAAAGAACGGCTTGGGTATGAAATCTCAGCCCAAACCATGTCTAAGATGCATGTCTCCATTGACTCTCTGGGAGGAAAGTTAATGTTCGCCTTGTCAGGCCTGGGATTGGTCAGCTGTAAAGCCCGGAGATCCTGCCTTCAAAGAGGCAAGTAAATAGCTATGGGCTGCCTCACACAAGGGGGCTCACACCAGAGAGGCTTAGAAGCCTGCAGGCTGGGAAAGGGATGGAGTTAGGCCAGAAAGTGAACACATGTGATAGGGAGAAGGGTTCCTCCATCTTAATGTTTCCTGTGGGCTTCTCTCTTCTTCTTGTCTCCTCCACTTCCTGTGGAACATGGCACTGTGGGTATGACATCAGAAGGCAAGGGGGATTTGGCATAAGGACAGGAATTGGATCCCTGAAATCAGGCTTGCTTTCCTCGAATTCCATGATGTATTCTGTCTATAAATGAGACGTATCCCATCCCTTCTTTGATGCCCTTTTGGACCATCCAATTGTTAAGAAATAATTAATTTGGACCTCTTTAGGTTATCTTTCCAAAGACTTCAGCCTTTGAGGTGAATAAGGAGTGCTGCAAGTTAGACAAAGGCACAATGGTAAAGAGACTGCTACTTGCAGTGTGTGTGTGTGTGTGTGTGTATTCCAAGGCACATTGGGGGTGACTCGATGTGGAGAAAGGCCTACCGCTCTGCTTGAAACCTCCCTAGCCTCAAAGAGCAGAGACTAAGAAGGACTTCCGAGTCCTCTGCAGTGGGTTTTACTGCAGCATGTGAGGCAGAACAGCCAGGAATTGTGTTTTCATTGCACCTTACCAATCAATCCATATTTCAATCATGTTCATGGTGCTCAAACCAAAGGGATCAGCTGGTGTTGCTTTTAGCACTCTATGGTGTGAAAATACAGCCCCAGAGTGACAGAAATTGAAAGGCCATGCTAGGCCCTGTTGTGACAGTGAAGCTGGTTAATGTGGAGTTCCATTGAAATATAAAAGCCAGTATAAAACAGTGATTTTGAAAATAAGGCCTATTGAAATGGAAATAAATGGGCCTAGCCAACTCCACTAAAATGGACAGGTGTGCAAATGAAGGTTTATCTACCAGAGAGCTTAAAACAGATGGATATGCCCAATGGATGGGACCTAACATGTGGTGCTGTAGATGCTGACTTTGTGTGAACTGGGAATAGGCACCTTTGACAGATTTAAAACTGCAGCAGTGTATGTGGAAAGAAAACATACATTTGAAACATTGCACATTTCGAAGATTAAAATGAGGAATGGTGCCTTACATGCAAGAAATAAAGTCAAGTGACAGATTGCACTTATCTGGAATAAAGAGAGGCCTATTTTGTTTTTGTAAAAGTGAACACTGGTTTCCTATTTTAACTGTGGCCTATCTGTGTGCATAAGATTAATAATGAATCTACCTCTGTTCTAATACAACAGAAAAGAACTGGATTTATGAACAGCAGGCCTAGGTGGAATACAAAATGTTACACGTTAAACACTGGGGCCGATTCATGGAACAAATGTGCGCCGGAAATCTCAGCGCAAGCTGGCGCAAGGTGGCGCAAGCATGAAAAAGCAAGTGCACGCGCACGTGTGCGATTCAAGGAAGGACCTGCGCGTGTTTTCCACTGGTTGTGCGCCAAATCCATGCGTGGCGCACACGGGTGCACACGTCATTGCAACAACCCGAACGCTGTGCGTGACACGCACAGGGATAGCGCACAACGTCGGAGCACACACCAAAAAGGGGGCGGGACATGGGGCGTAACACGCGGAATGGGGAACAATGCGTGAAAAAGAAGGCGTAACTGGGGAAGTACTGCAGGGAAATACACGGAACGCCCACACGCACGCGAACAACTCGTATTCATGGATTTGAATACGGGAAACAAGCGCACGCTAAAAGACGTGCACAGGCGTCAACACGTCCGCCACAGGAAGGCAGGCGTAAGCGTCCCACGCACAGTATAAAAGTGCGTGCAAACAACAAACACGTATATACAGCTACGATGAATGCCCCATTTGTCACAGCACTGATCTTGGGACACCACAGGAGGAGGAGAATAGCCAAGGCCCGCATTTTTTCCCCCCGGACTAGCCTTTTTGGGATGCCTGACGACCAGGTCTACGGAAGGTATAGGTTTCCACCTTGTATCATCCTAGACCTGGTCAGGGAGTGGGAAGATGACCTTACATCCCCAAGCCTCTGCTCCAAAGCATTGAGCCCATTGGAGAAGGTGCTCAATGTCCTGCATTTTTTGGCCACTGGGTCATTTCAGCGGACTACTGCCATAGTGGGGGGGGGTCTCACAGGCCATGCAGTCACGCTGCCTACACCAGGTGTTGGCAATCATGACTGCGCGCCCCTCAGTCCGCAGGCACATATACATGCCCAGAACACCCGCAGAAAGGCAGGCTGTTGTCCAGGACTTTTACAGAGTGGCACACTTCCCCAAAATGCTCGATGCCATAGATTGCACCCATGTGGCCCTACGTCCACCTGTGGCCACAGAGCACATCTATCGAAACCGCAAGCACTGGCATTCCATCAATGTGCAGGTGGTATGCGATGCAAAGGGAATCATCACCTCTGTCTATGTAAACTACCCTGGCTCCACCCATGACAGTTTCATATACAGAATGTCCGCTCTGAGCCGGGCCCTGGAAGCTGGGCAGCATGGCAACACATGGCTCCTAGGTGAGTACAAATGCCCATGCACATGCATGCATGTCACACACAGACAAATACACAAACCCCAATAATCTCAACCATTATCACCTCTCCAGGGGACAGTGCCTACCCTCTGAGCTTCCACATGATGGCGCCAATCCGGAACCCCACAACACCACCTAAGTAAAATACAATGCTGCCCATATTGCAACCAGGGGCATAGTGGAGAGCACATTTGGAGTGCTCAAGTCACGCTTCCACTCCGTTGACCGCTCTGGCGGGCAGCTACTCTATGCACCCCCAGTAGTGTGCAGGATCATTGTGGCAGCATGTGTTGTGCACAATGTTGCAACACGGCAGGGGGTACCAGTGGACATGGTGGTGCCCCCACATCCCCAACCACAGGCACCGGCGCTGGCCATGGGCGGGGATAGGGCACGTGGCGAGGCAGCCCGGACCCAGCTTGTGGCCACATTTTTCACCTAAACTCCCACCCCTGCAGAGTGCACACAGGCCTGGCACATACCAGGTGACAATCGATGATGACAAAGAGACAGTCAACTGTCACAACCTTACCACCCTGAGAATGTTGCCATGGAAGTGCTACATTGTGTGCATCCCTAGCTACTTAAACCTAACCAATCCTGTGTGACCAAAATGAACACATGCAAGGTGTGTATAACACACCCCTGCAGAACAGGCCATGACAATCCCTGGTATGTCACCCAAACCCTCCAAAACCACATCACCCTTGTCTGCCACACCATGACATGGCAAGCAATAGCAAAAGGCCAACACAGTAATAATAATATACGAAGTGACATGTGATAAATGGAAAGTGGCTTCAGACAATGACGCCTGTCATGGAATCAGATAAAATGACTGACCAACAACCTCCCACAGAAAGCAAGTCATACCCAAATGCATACCAACAGTTGTAGCATGAACATAACAATGAATGCCTGTTCGCATGCACATTTGGCATGTCAAAATCCCCACTCCTAAATCTGTGTGCTGTGTGCGTCTCCTGCAACACACTGCTCAGTACACAGCACAGTGTCGCGCACGGCGTTTGGGTTGTTGCAATGACTGTGTGCACATGTGTAGATGGAAGGGTGGTTGTACATGTTGTGGATCATAGTGCGACTGTGTGTGTCAGTAGGGACATGCACTCAATACACGCATGTGCAATCAAGTGACCATCAGTGCTCTCTACACATCACATGTGAACATTCCCCAAGTGTACACCCCAGCATGTCAAATCACACCACTCCCCTCACACCTGAAAGGCAAACACATCACAGGAACAGGCATTGACCAGTAGAACACATCATGTACATAGGACACCACATTTACAATGCCACGGTGCCCATTACACTGTAGGCCAAGACAACTGTCCAACAACAAAAGACCCACCCTCATTCACATATCACCATGACCTACTGAAAAACTGTGCCTGGGGTATGTAGCCTTCTTCCTTGAAGTCTACCTGGTCACAGGATCACCCTGCCCTTTGTCTCCATCTTCCACCTTGAATCTAAACAGTGTCCAGCACCCTCAGAGGCCACCTTCAGTGGCAAAAATACTAAATTGAAGAGAACTTAAAGGAGCCAAAAACACAAGCCAGGCAAAAAGCCTGTAGGCAGCCAAAAACACCTGAAGAGTCTCCAGTAGATGACTTGAAGTAGCAGTAAATCACAAAGCACAAGTACAAGCACTATGATGGAACAACTAAGGTAGCACAGTTAAACAATGCCACAAGAGGATGTGTACCATGTTTGGTACATAATATACAATGATGCAGCACCAACTGATGTGTAGTGTCACAGCTCCGGTGTACAGGCGCAGGAGTGGCACAAACCAACCACCCCCACTGTGGTCTGGGCGCCTGCAAGGTCAAACTTACACAGGCCTCTGAGACCCCAGTGGGGAAGGAGTGTCAGGGATATGTTGTCTGGACAGGCATTGGTATTCAGGATAACTGGAAAGAGGGGCAGGAGAGGGGAGTTGGATTGTTAAGGGAAAGTGGGGAAAATACAAAAATATACTATACACATTAACACATACTAAATCAGAAAAAATGGGTCCATCATGCACATTGTACCAAATGAGTCAAATGGAAGTCAAAGAGAGACTTATCTCTGGGTTGAGTGCTGGCCTCCTGCCGGTGCACTCTCACGCCCGGTAACAGGATAAGTTCAATGCTGCAAAGAGAGTCAGAGGTACTAATCTGTGTGTGTCTATAACACACACCCACACCACCATACATGCCCCAAAGTAAGTAACTCCTCGACAAACAAACACTCTTGTCTGCTGCTTTGTACCCATATGTAAGATTCCCCCTGTGATGGTGCATACACCATCAATGCATTAAGTCAGGCGCACGTGGGTGCGTGGCAAATGGAAGACCAATGTGTCAAGATTCACACATCATGCAATGGCCCCTGGGTAAGCAGCTAGACGCATATAGGGAGGTATGACTTCAGTACAAGTCGTGTCCCGCCATCCCCAAAATAAAATAGGTAGTGGATGTGTCAATTGGAACATGCAAATGATATGCACTGCACACAAGTCTGTCCCTCGCTGGGTGTTCCTGTGGGCTGCTCGCTTTTCAGGCTCGGAACACTACAGGGCTAATACATCTGCCTCAATGGAGCATGGTTGACCAGAGGATATGTGCGACTGCCTCTGCGTGTGCCCCTGACAACTTGGAAAGCAACTTGCCATTAGTCCACCAATGCATCTTAGCTGTACTGTGCGCTTCAACACCAATATCTGTCCAAACTCACCGCCAGTGGTGCTACTTAGCATGCATGTGCAACTGGCCCTGTGGAAGGTTGGGTGTGGTGTGTGCCCCTTGTGCTGCTCACCTTTCCTGGAGTTCCTGGAAAGACACCTGCTTCTGCTGGATGTATGAGCACAATCCCTGTGGCTCTGCATGCGCATGTCTGCACCATCGAACGTGTCCAGCTGCCAGACGTACAATGGGCCATGTCTGCTGGCAAAGGTGGTCTGTAGGCTCAATCTCCCGCAGAAAGGGCACAAAACACATAATTAATGCTGGAAAGTTCCCTGTGTGTGTCTCTTCATGCAGGTTGTGACTGGGCCATGTCAGAGACGTACATCACTATTCCATCCACCATCAGTGAGACTTTGACAGGCAAAGTGTGGCGGCCACTGTCTACAGCATGAAGTGCATCAAGCACATGTACATAAAACAAAATAAACATACAACACAATGTATAGCAATCAATGAACACATGAATCATGAAACCACCCATCTCTAATGCAGAAATAAGACCCCTACAATCCCCACTAGGGGTGTTAACACAAGTAGTAGAGCAGCAGACAGGCCACAGATATGAAAGTCCAAAGCCCTTGTGAAATAGACTGTAACACCGAACCATCCTTGCGAGCCCATGGATAAGGGAAGCAGAAGTGGCTTATGTGAGTCAGGACCCCAAGCTGCAAACACATACACGAGACAAGCTTGAAGGGCCCAGCTGGAACAGACAGTGGATGCTTTCAAAAGCCACAAAGCACCACACCGTCACATGAAAGTACAATAGACAAGCAATTTTAAACTATATTAACTAATTAAACTAACTATGAAAAACCTACCTTACCTATTTACACTAACTATCAAATAGAATGTTAACTAACTAAACTAAAATAAAAATCAAAAACGGCCACATACGACCCGGGGGGAAGCACCCAGGAGGGGGGAGGTTCAGGGTGCAGCTCAACACCTACATGCAATGATGTTGAGGAAAAAAAAAACCTCCATGGACTCAACGCCTGCACAGCCAGACCTGTGTGGGAGATATCTCGTCGTCCGAGTCAGTATCCTCCTGAAAGGGTAGATGTGGCACAGGAGCCTGACCATGCCTATGCGCAGCTTGCCCCGCATCGGCAGCAAGTCTGCCGGACGGGTGAGCCTGGTTCTGTGCGGCGATGACACGTAGGTCAGCATGCAGAACCTCTTGTGATACGCGTGCTTCCTCTTGCAAGGTAGCACGTGTAACACAGAGTTTGTCCTGCGTGGCCTGGCTGGACAACTGATGCACCTCCCGGCAAGCATGTAGCTCAGCCAAGATGGTACGCTCAAGCTGCGCAAACCTCTCCTCTGAACGCTCCCTCTGGAACATCAGGAGGACACCCAGAGTGGATCTGAGGGAAGCATACTCCTCCCTCAGGGCCTCCATATGTGCCTGTGCGTGAGCAGCAATTGCTTGCCGCAAAGGCAACATTTTAGCCCGGCGTGCCCTGTCTGAGGCCGCCATGCCCAGCCTGAGCGAGCGGGCTGTGGACTGTGCCACCCGCTGCTGGAGAAGCACCTGCCTAGCAGGGGGGAGCACGGATTGGGCCACACGCTCCATGCTCACAGCTATGTTTTCCATTGCTGCCCCCTGGCGTTCTGAATCGGCAGTCGTGTCTTGCTCCCTCTCAGTATACCTCGGTGGCGCGCGGCCACCGCGTTGCTGGGCTTGACACCTGCGGTGCCCAAGGTGCTGACGACCATGTTGCGTTGGCACCACCCACTGCTGCAGGACTACAGCCCCCTGTCTACGTGCTGCCCCAGGCACATCAGAAATTGGTGTGGAGGGTGACCCTGCGTCCCGATCCACCACAGGCGGAGGTGCCACCACCATCTGGCCCCTCAGCGCAGGTGTCACGGACAGAGGAGCATCACATCAGAATCACTCACCCCAGACGAATGGACCTGATGCACATCCAACTCGACATGTTCCTCAGAGTGATCGTCCGGGCTTCACTCATTGCCAGCCACAGACAACATGTGAGTTCTCGTGGCCTACCACCCCACAACCCCCACTTGTGCCAGGTTGCTGGTGTGATAGCAAACCTGTTTCTGGCATGACACACCACCCTTTGGCTCCATTGCGTCATCATCTGGAAAGTGTAGAAAAATATCTCATTAGTACACATGTCTGAAGCACATAACACACACAGACATATACATCACACTGACAGCAAACAGATGAATCGCACATGTCACACACAAATGTGAACCTTGCATGCATGGCCAGTCACTTTGACATAGCATCAGGGACTATGGAAAGTTGTAACACGGCTGTGAAATGGTTTGATGCAGTGCAGGACATGCGTACGTTATCCACTATCCACATGAGCAAGCACATCATGATGTGTATCAATTGACTTGAAGGCAGTACAAGTGCAAGTCCAGGCATCACGTGCAATGTGCATGCAATGTGTTGCATGGCTGCAAGAAACCCCTTCCCCAAGTGAAAATTCGGCGATGCATTGCTTGTCAGTGAAAGGGCGACCTGTGCATTGGCAGACAGTGCTGTCTAACATCAATTGCATCATCTCACTCAACTGACAACACACCAGATGATGATGGGCCAGAAAGCAGGACATATGATGACCCCTCAGTAGTACACAGTTTTATCGAGTGGGACTGGTTTCAAAGAGCCAGTTGGTCTGACTGCGCTTTCCAAATCGTCTCTGGTGCACTGTGTTGTGCTAAAAAACACATGCTCAACCACCTTGGTTTTTGCATGTGCTTGCTGCCATACAGATGAAAGTTTAATTAATTTTAATGGGTTTTCTCTGTGTTGGCAGGTGCAGGTTAAGTCTAAAAACAAGGAAGAAATTTCTTCAGTAGATTTCTCTCTGGAGGTTATTCACCTCAAACAGGAAGGACCCCTAGGTGCTAAGTCTGGAGGTCCTTTTTCAGAATGAGATAGACCTGTGCGGATAGCACTGTGCACTAGATCTGGTTGTTCTATAGCCGACCGGTTTCTGTGGAACAAGATGGATGAGCCACATTCATCAGGGCTAGACCAGGCATCTAGGTATATGCCCGCTGTTATTCATATGCAGCAGCGATGTCTGCTTAACTTCAGTACCTCTCCCTGTAGGGATGACAGGAGGGAGGGGTGAGAGATGGAGCAGGGATAAATATCCACTTTTAAAACCTCAACTGTAGGTCTGTTTCAAAACATTGCATTGCATTATCAGTATGGCAAACAGAGGGGAAAAAAGGCTTACCCTCTCCATGTGGTATGGATGCTCTCCACGGGGGGTGAGACGGCCCGGGACCTGGGGGCCAAATAACAGTTATTACTGTCAAGTTTGATGCATGCATGCATCTGGTCAGGAAAGCAACAATACTCATGTTGCATAACTATCCATTTCTAAACAAATTGAGTGAGTTACACTGTAAAGCTGCACACGCATCGCGTTGCAGCTTCAAATTCAGCAAGTACACAACAAACTGAAACACCCTGTGTACACACGCCGGACCGCGTGCCTGCCTCTCGACCCCTGCGTGTGGGGGAGTGGCTGGCCGCGGATAGCATCTAAAGAGGCTGCTTACCTGGAGCGAACGTCTCTGGTGGTCCTGCGAGCCGCGCGCATGAGGTTTCTTCGACGCGGCCCGCGCTACCATTCTGCTTTTGTTGCCATGGCGCTCCGAGTCGCATGGTCACGTGAGCCTGACTCCAGCATGGCCGCCCCACTGGGAGGAGGCGGCGGCCATCACGGAGTCAGGCGCAGCGAGCAGAGAATCAGAGGCCATGTTACGGGAGCTTCCCCCTATGTGTGGACAAAGATCTAACACGAGTTGCTGCATGCTAGGTGTCAGCCACATATTTGTGGGCCGCGTGTTGTGACCCCCTGCTGCCAGAGTCAAGACAGAGGCGTTGGCACCGCGCAAGTTGCCCATGGCCGTGGCAGCCGCATGCCCGCGGCCTGGGTGCCAGATGGCCACACACCAGTGGACTACACTGTCCAAGCCACAAGTATCTTGCATGGGTCAACGGTGCTGGAGGTGCATCTTTTACACCTAGGGGGATGCTATTGTGCCAAAACAGCCAGTTACTAGAAGTAAAGATGTAACAAGAAGTAAAGATGTAACAGTTGTGGAAAATACATAATTACAGCATTGCATATAATGACCCACATATAACAGATAGAGACAGTTCACTGCAAAGACTACACGTTAGGCAGGGGTAAGTGTTGATTACAAGTTAGCCAGCGCTTGCCAGCTAGTGGCTTTGTTGAGCCCAGACTTGTCTGTCTGGAACCGAAAAATCCAGAGTTGTTCACGTCTGAAGAGCAGGTTGTGTATATTCCCTCCCCTCGTGGGGATGGCCATTTTCTCAATTATTGTCCATGTGAAATCTGTCGGGGTGCGTTTCTTTGCCAGAAAATGTTCCACCATGGGTGCTGTGATCTTCTTGGTGCGTATGCATGATCTGTGTTCTGCAAGGCACGTTTTGATCGGACGTGTCGTCATGCCTACATAGCGCTTGTTGCAAGGACATGTAATGATGTAAATCACGTTACAACTATTGCAGTTCGTTAGCGTTTTTTGGATCCACGGAAAAAGCCACCCTATATCAATGGAGGTGGTTCTCTTGGTACTTGAGCATGCATTGCATGTGCCACATGGAGTGTGGCCCGTTGCTTGATTGTGTCCCCACAGTGTGTTGAGTATGGGTTCTTTCTCTTTGCAGGAGTGCAAAAGAGAATCTCGTAGGTTCTTCCTTCTTTTCAAAGCAAACCTCGGGGTATCTAGGCTGTGAGAGCCGACATTCAGGATTGGCCATAGCTTCAGAACTTCTTTCTTTTTGTCAGTACAGTTTTCAACAAACTGACAGACAGAAACTCACTGCTTACCTATGAGAGCTTCCACCCCACAAGCCTGAGAAGAAACCTACCTTTCGGACAATTCCTCAGATACCGGAGAAACTGCACCACACTTCCAGACCATAACCTGCAGTCAACATGGCTTGCCACAAAACTCACCAACAGGCGTTACCCCAAACATATAGTCAAACAGGCACAAAAACGAGCCAGGAACATCCCACGAGAAGTCACCCTAGAACACCATGTCAAACAGAATGAATCCCACGATAAGATTACAGCAGTACTGAGTTTCTCTCCATTGACTAACAAGTTTAAGATGATCTTCGGGGTTTACAGCTGTTGGTCCGAGCCAGGTAGCATAATACATCACGTTGAAACACTGGCTCAGCTCTGGACTACTATTGTTTCTCTGCCTTCAGCATAACTAATATGGTATACACACATTACAGCTAAAAAGGTTCCCCTCCTGAACCTTCCGGCATTGGCGCTAGAATATGGGGTAAAGTATAAACCCTTTGGCAGAAACATGGTGACTGAATATAGAGTATCACCATAGTATCCTTCCCCCGTTTTAGAAGACTGTCCTGATGAAAGTGGCAACACCCAAAATACACCACTGAAACCGGTAGACAGTGGTTGTCACATGGTGGAGAATTAAAATACATTCTATCTTTATCATGAACAACCCTCTATATGTCTTCTATTGTAGCCTCACGCCCCGTTCTATCATCTAATACTTTGTTGGAAGGGTTACGTGGCCTACATGTTTGTTTCATTTGTCTTCATTGGAAAAATGGCCCATCCCCCACTAGGGAGTACTTGCTGTATTAAAAAAACTTACACTACAGCAGTATAACAACATTGTTTTGAACCTCTTCTCCTAGATTTTAATTGTAGAGTCACCCTGGGAAGTCTTGACCTATCTATAGGATAATAAAAGTATGATGTACCCATAATAGACAGCCCAGACTTTTGATCTTGTATATGTGTTCTCAGTCTAAGGTGTAAACTTTACTTTTACACATTTTTGCCTATTTCCCCCTGAGAGGGTTCGGAGTGACCAAGGACATACAGGAGTCTAACAACCTTTATGTTGTTATTGTTTTTCAAAAATGAATTCTCTTTGACTTTTTTTACTGCCCCAACCTTTTTTTGTAAGCGGCACATCAGCGCTTCCTAAGGAAAGTTTGTTTTCCTATTTTTAGGGTTAGGACAGGGACAGACAGTTATTTCTCTTCTATCCTGCTGTCTTCCAAAACCGACTCTGGATCTCCCTGACCACTGTTTTGTAGTGCCTTTGTCTCATTCTAAATGGGATTCCCATACTGCCTGCTTTTAATGATATACAGTTGTGTGATGCCCTCCTTTTCTGTGTTACAATACTAGCCTGTTAGGGCTTCACCCTGTACACTGCACCCTCAGTGCCCTTTGGGGTATAACTATCCTGCCACTCTATTGGACAGGACAGACATGGGATCCTTCAGGGAAAGGGATAGTGTGGACTTCATTGATTTTAAAGGGAAGCCTAGTACAGACACAGCCTCTAGGAGGCTGAGCTTCACTGACGGTTTTTGCAGTTATATGGACACTGACTCAGACAGGGACACAGAGGGAAGTGAGGACGAGGGAAGAGGGTGACCCAAGCATAAGTTGATGGGGAAAAGTGCAGACAGGAGTGTGACCAGGTCGGTAGCAAAAGATACAGGGGGATTTAGGGTTGACAAGGATGATCGATCACAACTGTCCCGAGATGCCTCACACAATATGGATGACCTGATCCCACATTTGTAGAGGCTTATAGATCTTCCAGGGCGAAAGAAGGGGGAGCCAACAAAGGAATGCACTGACATTAAAGATGCTGATGGACCTGACAGAAAGATCAGGCTGACACGAGGGGTGAATGGGGAGATCAGGTTCATCCAGTTGCCCTTATTGGAGATGGGAGGGGGCGACCTCAATGCATACCATGAAAGCACCTAGATAAGGAAAGCTTGAGGTGTAGGCTACCCTTGTTAACTGCGGGTGCGGGGAAATGGATATATGAAATGGAAAGGAGGACAGCGGGATGCGGCTACGGGCAACAGATGCAGCAGAATCTAGAGGGATTCCCAGAGCAGTTTTTGAGGATATGGGCAACAAATGCAGCAGGGCCCAGGGGGATTTTCTGGGGGATTTCAAGGACAGGGGAGAACACCACCCCAATGCTGGGTGTGAGGACAGATGGGGCATATCCCGAGGGTATGCAGAAGCAGGGGAGGGGCACAACAGAATGGGGGAGTGCAATGCCAACCAGCATACCAAGGGGAACAGGATGAGTATTACACAGAGGATTAGACATCACAACAAGGACAGGCACCAAACACCAGAGACGCACCAGCCAATGGCACAGGTGCCACAGATGCAAGCACCTATGCAGCAGTATTCACAGGCACCCTAGGTGCCACAGATGCAGGGTAACACACAGCACACATACACGGCACAGCAAATACCACAGATGCAGAACAGCACACATCCAAATGACGGAAATTGGCATGCACCGACTCCATGACTACGACTCCCATTAGGAAACTGGGGGGGTCCCTGTAGTGGGAAGCAACTCATTTTTGGGGAGCAGGATGTCCTTATACCCTCAATAGGACAGCCCACAGACAGACTTGATGTGTTCCATCCTATCGATCACACCCAACCCTGCGGAGGAACCACTTATAGGGGTGACGACAGGTGACATGACTTTTTCCTTTCTTGTAGACACAGGGATGACTAAATCCTGCATCCGGGAAGGGACATATAGTATGATAGGTGATGCCATCAATGCTCAAGAATTCTCTGGGGTGATGGAAGTGGTTCCTTTTATAGACAATAATGCACTTTCTATAGAGGAGCATGCTCTATCTTTAACCCTACTCTATTCCCGACAGACACCTGGAAATATATTGGGGAGAGACATTATGAGCAGACTTAACATGACCATTTCATTTCTGACAAGGGGATAGTGTGCTGCACACCAGGGATACACCTTCTCAATGTGAGGGAAATCATCTGAGCTTATTCTGGAAGAAGAGTACAGAGGGGGTGCCAGTGGACGAGGAGCTGTTCCAATATGGGACTGAAACTATAATAGCATGGCTTTCAGGGATTCAGGGGAAGATGTGGTGCCTTTCAAATGAGTACTTATTCAGTCCAGAGATTTCATTAGACGAGGAGGAAGGAACGATAATGCCACTGGAACTAGAGGCAGTAATCGTGCGAGATGATTGGGTAGCAGTGCATGGGAAAGATGACACAGGGTGACCATGTCAAGCAGTGATCACCATAGCTGGAGAATACAGGTTGAGAACAGATCAGATCATGAGATGGTTTTCAAAAAGAGCAATACATATTGGGTGAAAATACATTCCAGAGAGGTACCACAGAGAATGTCGATGGCACTGAAAGTGTTACCGATTTTTTTCGAGGAGGACTTGGCAAAGGTACGCAGCATCTTATGGACCATAAGTTCCTATGATGTGGGGCGTCTGAAGGGGATAAGAACAGTGAAGATAAAGCAGAAGCCAGGAGCAATATTGGCATGAGGTAAACAATACCCATGTTCAAGAGAGGCAGACAAAGGCATCTATGAGACCATTGCAACATTAGTGAAACAGGGCAACCAAGTACCATCAGAATCACCATGCAACACAGCTGTGCACCCTGTCACAAAGGCGACAGGGGAGTCATGGCATTTTATACAGGATGTGTGCCCTCTTAATCATATTGTAGAAGCAGAATATTCTTAGTTCTGAATCCTGCGACAATTCTGTGCAGCCTTCCCATGGAAGCTGCCTAATTCACGGTCATAGATTTGAAGAATGCCTTCTTGTCTATACCATTACACCAGACTCAAAAGACTTAACTTCTTTTCTATATAGAAATAAGAAGTGGGAACTTGCAGGACTTCCTCAAGGGTAGTGTGAATCACCTTCCATATTCAATAGGGTCCTCCAAACAGACCTAGGCAACCTACAGATGGAAGGCATGGCCATTACAGAACATACATGACATTTTGATCTGTAGCAAGACAGAAGAACAGTGTAGAAATGACTCAATACACATGCTGACAATGTTAGCAGACAAGGGATGCCAGGTGGAAAAGGCCAAACCACAGTTTGCCAGACAGAAGTGTTAAACATTGAACAGATGATCTCCAAAAATGGCTGGTGAGTGACTCCAGAAACGCGGGGACAATACGCAGAACAGCAAAACCACAACAGTCAGAGAAATACAGCAGTTCCTGGGGCTATGTAACTACTTCAGGGCATGGGTATTCAACTACAGCACATATACTAGGACCTTATTAAGTGCACTGAAGGAAGCACAGAGAGGGCATAAGATAGTACATTGGACAACCAAAATGACTGAGGCATTTAACAAGCTGAAGGAAGCAATATGCACAGCTGCAGTATTAGGGATTCCAGACTATCAAAAGTAATTCTTTCTGTTCTCCTACCATCTGATGGAGTAGTGATGACAGCAGTACTGACACAGAAGACTAGCATGGGGCACAAGCCACTGGCAAATTACAATGGGAAACTAGACCCAGTGATGAGAGGACACTATCCATGCGAACATGCTGTGCCGCAAACACAGTGGACAAATCAGCGAGTATTACCATGGGATGCAGCACCACTCTTTACAGGAACATGCTCTCTTTGCAATTCTGCAAAGACCAAAGATTACACTGACAACACAAAGAGCCTCGGGTATGAGGTGTTACTATCTAACCTAGCTCTCAAAATAGTGATATGCAGACTTGTCAACCCAGTGACATTTTTCACTGATGCTTTAGTGGAGGGCGACTATGCACATGACTGCACAGCAAACCTAGAAATTTCAGACACATTCACAAGTTACAGGAGGACACACTTAAGGGGGGAGACGTGCTTTATATTGACAGGTCTTCAACAATTGTTTAGACAAATGGGGAAAGACATAATGGGAAAGCAGTAGTGAGACTGAGAGAGAATGGGACAAGTGAGGCAGTGATAAGCGCAAGACTGCCATCACATTATTCAGCACAAGCAGCGGAATTAGTGGCCTTAATATTGGCATTGGAGCACAGCAGGGGAAAGGAAGTGACGATTTATTCAGATTCAGCCTATGTGACATCCACAGTGCATTCTGGGCTGTGAAAATGGATAAGGAGGGGCTTCAGAAGTGCTGATGGGACACTGGTGCAGCACGCACTCCTATTGAGCAGATTGCTAGACATCATAATGCCAAGCACACACAAAAGCGGAGAATCCTATCTCTAGGGGAAATGAAGCAGCAGAAGCAACATGCACTGCCTATTTTGGGGACATTTTAGAAAGTGAGGCTTTGTCACATGCATGCGATTATGCAGGATAATGTATTACCAGGGACACAAATTATCGAGCAGCAAGGTGCTGTACCCAGGGAGGAAAAGGAACTATGGTTAAGGAGGGGAAGTTCAATATCTCCAACAGATGACCTATGGCGGCAAAACAACACAGGGAAATTGGTAATGCCACTAGCATTATTGCACACAGCACTGACACAGTTACATTTTTCAACCAATACATAGACGGAGGTGCTTGCCACCCATTTTGGAGAAACATGGTTCTGTCCTAACTTTGCGGAACACATGGCCAAATTCATGGTTAATTGTTTGACATGTAAATAGTTCACTGCAGGTCCTACATTAAGGGCAGTGAGAGAAGCCAAACCTCGCCCAGTTGGTCCATTCCAAAACCTCTGAGTCGACTATGTTGACATGATCCAAGTCTGCCAAGGGTACTGCCTGGTAGTGGTGGTGCATCCATTTCCCCGTTGGATCGACGCTGGTCCTTGTTCTCATCCTGATGCCCTTAAAGCGGCAAGATTCCTGGCCTGGGAACTACTCCCACAATGGGGCATGTGTGAGATCCTGCGGTCTGACAGTGGCTCTCACTTGGCCAATTAGTTGTTTCAGCACATAAAAAACTTGCTGGGAATCCAACACAAGTTTTCCTGTCCTTATCACCCACATATCACCCACAAGCAAACGGGATTAAAGAAACTATAGCCAAGACTAAAAAGAGTCTAAACAAGAGTTGGTTGCATTGCCTACCCTTAGCCCTGCTCACATTGTGCAATAAACCTGGGTCCAACCACCATTTAACCCCACACGAGATGGTAACAGGACGGCAGATCCAATTGCCCTTGGCCCCTCCCACTAGAGTGATCAAAGACGCTGAGAATGCAGCAAATCTATTGGGTCGGGTCATTTATGAATATGTGACTTCTTTGATTCCTAATGCCTCTTTTATTTCTCACCAGCTGCAACGACACCAGGAGGGGCCTGAAACCGGTGGGGAAAATTACAGCATTGACAGCCAAGAAGACTTATTTAAGCATCCACCTGTATACACAGGAGACCAGCTTCTCCTCAGAAACATCTCCAGACGGTGAGATGCACCAAGGTTCACGGGTCCCCACACAGTTGAAGCAGTAACTGTAAGAGCTGTCAAATTAATTGGGAAGAATGTTTGGAATCATTTGGGCAACATAAAGCCATACAAATCTGTGGATTCGCATGGCACCGACATCAACAGGGCCAACGATCCTCAACAAGAAGAGCAAACAGACAATTTGGTATCAGAACTGCCAAGCATAGGACACCCAATGGTTACTCACTCATGGGTAGCAGAGTGAGGGCAAGCCCTTCATATACATCTAGAGTGAGGGTTGCACTGTCTGTTTTCTTTCTGCACACATTCATTGTGAAAGTCTGACTGTTTTTATTGCATGTCTTCAATGTTACCCTCTGATCCTAACCATGATACCTTACAAGGCCAATTTGTCCAATTTATTAGAAGATCCAACAGATTCTGAGCATGTCCTCCTAATGTATATTATCAGTTCTTCATAGCATATTTTACCCAAGCTTACCCACAACTAGAAAGGGGAAACCCACCTGTCCTTGCAATCCTCAAAGATCCAAGAATTAAGGCTGTGTGGGAACAACTATTCATTTTTGCCATGACGGATTGCATGATCAACAGGGCTTGAACTGCCACAACACTAAGACAGTAACGCTCATTTTATGCGCATTTCAGGCGCGCAACTGATATTTTCAAGCTGCAAAAGGATCCAAGCAGCACAGGTAATGGAAGGGGTTGTTAAAAACATGCTCATCTTGTCTGGTCTCTTATTTCCAAGTGGTATTTTTGCATTTCTATTTTGGTGACTATCCCTTGTATCTAGTTCTGCTGCTGTTTCAGCTACTAACATTACCCCAACTCCAGCAGGTGGTACGACCATGTCAGGTGGACAGGGGAGCACTGTAAGCACGGTAAGGAGAGATAAGCACAGTGCTGATATGGATATGGCAGGGGTGGACCTATATCTCACTGACACTGCTTGAGCGTCTAACAATATGTGGTACAAGCACATGACCAAAGTAGGTAAAGAAACCACGGGGGAGAGCTGCTATGTCTGCTCACTAATCCCCTATGCCATGAGAGCCTACAGAATGTTTATAGCAACTGAAATACGAGCAGCAAGAGGACAATGCTCATGTACCTATCCATGGTTACAACACAAGGAAGATTCCAAGGGAAGACAGGAACATTGAGATGGATGTCTCAAGCAACGTTACCCTATCAAGACAGTTATATAAAAGGCTCTTAACATGATGCACAATTACTGCCAATTAGACCAAGCTATACAATACATAACAGATGGCCCACAGAAAGGAGAGAGAAAAACAATACAACTGAAAGAATTACCATGCCCGAAGAGGGGGGTCAAGGAAATAGGAGGAGAACCAGGATGTTGAGAAACACCACAGATGCTTGTGTATGGCCAAGTATACACAGCAGAAGGATGGAAAGAGTGAGTAGTAGGAAGCAGAGCACACACCCTAGTACAAGCACCAGTGAACACAGTGCAAGGAGAAAATGACAAGTGCCTGAAAGAATGGGATGCAAGCACTATGTTGCTCACCAGGGTAGACAATGAGGCTGGACCAATGCCCATTATACCACTGAAGAAACCAACATTATGTTGCAGAATGAAGGTGCAGTAAAGGTCGGAGATAACACCAATTGTAGGTGCACAGAGAAGCATCCAGCAATGAGGATTGGCACATCGTTATTAATGGACCTCTATTGGGTGTGTGGATCTAAGGCATACGAGAAGCTGCCACCCAACTGGGGACGAGTTTGCTTGTTGGTGCACATCAATATGCCAGCACTGGTAGTGCCACAGAAGGACGTGAAGATAGACAACTTTCCTTAGATGGATTGCACAGGAGGGCGGAGCATCCTCTGACGGGCCCATAGGTCAGAGCTCACCCTCTAGTACCTGTAAGACAAGATAGCTGCACCTTGAGGAGGTTAGGGTGTAGGATTCACTTACTCCGATACTTCAATAAGGACAACTCAATAGTTTGGCAAAGGGAAGTCCGTTTAATGACAAGTACAAAAAACGGGGAAACAAATGGTAATCAACAGAGTTGTGATCGCCTGTCTCGCTTCAACTTTGCCAATCTTCATTCAGACAGCAATTCTTATAGGCAAAATTCGTCATCATTGACGTGTAAAAATCAAGGTTTGTCATGCAATTCTATTGGTCAGGAAAGGTAATTTAAGTATATGTGCTATATCTGTATATGGTAACAGAGCATGAGGATTGGATAACTCTTATCGGGTGGGCGTCTACGCCCATCCCACTACATCAGTCATGATAGACGTCACTACAACTACGACGTTTTATTGGTTCTACAAGCTATAGGACCCTAGATTATTTGGTCCATTGTGATTGGGTAGGTTACACCCCTAGACATAAATCTCCACTTTAATTAGCAGCATGCAGACTGGACACCCAGATGCAGAGTGCCCCAAGATTCACCCTGCCTCCCTTCCATCAATCAGTACCTCTCTGGCTATGTGTCAATTAGTTGGCTGAGGATGGTCTCGAAACTGTAGCTTCTTATCAGGAAAAGTTATGGCATCCTCGGGTTCTGGGTGACATCAGACGTCGGTACCTCTGTGCCCTTGGCTGGTCACATGTCTGTTCACCATGAATCTGCCTCATTTTCCCTCTTTTCGTGTATTTAATTCTTTCATAGCCTCGCCACCTGCCTGGGGCCTCCTTATCTTAGGCGACCCAGGAAGCAATCACGCACCGAACAAACGCGGAATGAGTGAAGGAACTTCAACACGGATCCTGGACGCTACCGCTGAAACGATTAATTTACAAATGCAGGAATAACATGGTGGTGTTGACCAAGTAACTACCGCGATCCAACCCATTGGATGGGGTGCTATACTGCCTTCTGGAACCAATACATCTAGATGAATACGTGAGATGAATTCTGCATAATTTTCCAATCAGACCACTCAAAAGAACGTGAGGATTCTTTTTTCGCGCTGTGTACCACTAACAAGAAATTTGGAAAAAGACCAGATTTAAAAGCGGTGATCCTTCTCCAGCTAGATGGAAGATGAGGGGAATAATAACTCCTAAAGTGAAGAGACCATTCAGATCTCTTTCGAAACGGTTGATATTAGATTGTCTGTAATAGTTAGTATTCCATTTTAGAATGCATTACTGACAGAAAACGTGTTTTTGCTAAATTGCTGGATCCTTCTGTTAAAGCCCCTGAAGAATTCCCGAATAATTTTCAAAGTGACATCCTAAACGGGAAGAAACATGTTGGGCACTATTTGTGTGTGTGAAATGAGATGGTGTTTAAATGGTTGCATATGAGAAGGTATGGAATGAGTTTGACTGAGGTGTGCAAAGTGACGTATGTTTGAATGCGTGAAACAACACAACACATCCCTTTGTAAAGCGTAAATAACTTTGGAATTTGATTCTATGAGCTTACCCAAAGAAGGCTTTAGCTTTTACATTTGTTTCTGTCAATCAATTGTTGGTTTTAAATGTTTGGTGAAGGACTATTATGGATTATAGTACCGACACTTATGATGATCTTAAAATTTGAGTGTTATTTGATAAAATAAAACAAAGATATTTTTGTATTAACTTGTGTCTACTGGTGTCTGGTCTCTGGCCATAAGTGGCAATGGGACTATAATAGGATCTAGGGCAAAATAAGTCTTAAAGCCAAAGGGTAGCAACTTAGTGCACCAGCTATATTGTCAAAAAATGTTTTAAGGGTGAACCCCTTGATGTTAAGGGTATGCTGGTGGTACATACCCCTTTATCTCTCTTTCTTGTTTTAAGAAGGCCTCCTTATCTTGACCTTCACTGGCTGGCTGTTATGCTCTGAAGTTTCGATTCTCCGAAGTTGCTGCTCTCCTCCCTTCCTTAGGTTGACTTCGAATTCCCAGGCATGAGCTACTTCTTACTGAGTTTCGATTCCGCGCTTTCCTTTGGCTTTGGCTGGAATATGAATCTTGGCCTTGTTAGTCCTTTGCAGTATGGGCTTAATTCTGCTTCACAAAAGGAAGTCGCACTTGTATAGCATGCTTCATTGAGGTAGATATATACTTGGCACATGCTGCTCTATTCTTCTACTAAGCATCGCAATCAGTACTGTTTCCTTATCTTCTTGCGTTCCAAGCCTATTTACAGGCATTTAGCCAGTTGCATATTTTCATCCTTTTTTCATGTTTACGTTCTTTGTTTTGTAACATCATTTCTTCTTTTAAGTGTATTACACCATTATTCCTTATATTTTTTCTTCATGTGTCATTCTTTGCTTGTCGTTTCATTCATTAGTACGCCTGTCAAGGTCCTTCCTTTAGGTTATTCTTGCTTGGTGCTTCTATATCCAATTCTTCGTCTTCTGGGTTTGTACATGATGGTGTGAACGTGTGCATCTTTGGAGTCCATATTTTTATCACTCCTTTCAGACTTCCTGTTGTTTTTACGTGTTCATCTTTGTTTCAGGTCATTAGATGACATTGCCCATTTGTGCTGCAGTAAATCCATTTCCCTTCATACCTTCTTCGCTGTCTGGGGAATGCAAACTTTGTTCCTTCTTGCGCAAGTTCACTGGCCTTCACAAAAGTTATTATTTCTTCATCAGTTAGGTCTCTGGATTTCCATCCTGGTTCGACATCGACCATAATTTTCATCCCAATGGCTTTCTTCTCAGTTTTATGGCATTGAGTTACGATTATCTTCTTTGATTGCGTTGAATCCTTTTATGGTGGTGTTGGATGGTCTGCAATAACTCTCATCTGGTTATCTGCAGCCATTTCGTATTTACTCCAACTTGGATGTGGGGCAAGAGCAGTGTTGTGAATACTGAGGAGGTGAGGCTAAACAGCCTGTGTTCATATGGTATTGCATAGAATGCTTCTTCTGATTTGGCAGAAAAGTAATTTTCTCTCTTCATCCGGGATACCAATTCCACCGGTCTCCTCTTCCTTAGATGAGCATCTGCTTTTGGGAAACTGTCAATACTCAGGTCATTTTTTGGGATCACTAGTGCAGGAACGTGGACGTTCACTAGTGTGCATATGCTTCCCCAATTTTTCGGTAGTCTTATACATGCCTTGGATCCACACGCCCAGTAATGGTCCATGATTACTGGGGTCCCTTGCATCATTCCCGTTGCTTCAAAGATTTGTCCGCAGTTTTGATTCTCTCCCATCTTCCTTTTGCCATTGTTTCTGAACCACAGTTTTGGGCTTTCCAGTGGTACTATCTGCAAGGGTCCTCCTCTGTCTTCGACCCATGTCAGCAGCTTTACCAACTTCGGCCATAGGGGTTTGCATAATCTCTGAGAGTTCTCTATTGCTTCCTTGCAGGCTCCAAGGACCATCCACGCTCGGCAGATTACAACTCCTTCTTCCCATCCGTTTGGAGAAAACACTGTTCCCCAAATCTGCATCTGGCCTCTATTCTTCCAATTTTGGACTTCTTCTGGAGTTTTTCCTTGGACGTTCAGTCTCGGGTTTATCTCCCACCTTGTACCTGCTCCTGGTGCTTCTGGCTTTGAATACCTAATCACGTGATTCCTGGTGTGAGCTCTGTTTCTTATCTTGATGTCTTGGATATAGTCATCTTCATCAGGGTATGCTGTTTCTGTTGCCATATCAGTGAGGCATCTCTCCCCATGAATTGTCCTCTGGTGTTGCATATTGCTACGTGTGACGGGCAGTGTGCTGTCGGGACATCAATTTCTACAGCCACAAAGATCTTGGATTTTCCCATGCTGTACGGTAGAAGTGAGCAGACGTAGCATTCTCCTTCAGCTTTTCCTTCTTCCGACCTCTTTCATGTGTTGGTACCAAATGTTATTTCCTAGATGTGCTGTGCTGTCCAGGTAATCGTTCAATTCAAAGTTGTCTTCCTGTGGGTTCCTCTTGATTCTTAATGTCTTTTTGTAGCTAGCTATAGCTATGTCTCTAAATGCGTCTGTGTGACTTTTTCTTGCTGGAGGATTCTTGGGCATGCTTTTGGAGGAGCAGGCTTCATCACCTGTTTCGTTGTGACAGGAGAAGCTTTTGTGTGTCTCTTCTTCTCCTCATGCATTCTCTCATAGGGCTCCTTTAACTACCATCTGTGTATCGTCTGTCCAACGTGTGGCCTCATCGTGGGCCTAGTGCTCGTAGGAAATGATGTGCTTGCTGCGATAGTCACTGTGGCTCTATTTTTCAGTTCCTCATGCAGTTTCTTCGCTCTATCTTTAAATGGGAACAAATGGTCTATCAGCATTTGTGTCTTTGCAGTGAATTCTTGTGCAGCTGTCTGTCTTCTTGAGTGCTTTGGTTACATATACTTTAGTTGGTCTTTCTCTTGCTTCCTCTTGGTTACTTCCACTATTTTCTGTAACTGGTTGTTCGGTAGGAAGTCTCTTACTTTCTGTTGCCATCGTTCAAGGTTCTGTAGCCATTGACACTTGCCCTTGTTCATGTGCGTGTAGTGGTCAGTGCTACATTTTCATTCATTCCACACTGATCCTGTCTCCAGCTTTTCTCTTCATTCATTACCTCAAGTGTGTATGACTCACTGCTAATTAAATTCAATTTTAGTTTGTTTACTTTACCATCATGTTTTCTTGGAACCAGAATGACTATATAGGGTCTGGGTGCTTTCGTAGGATTTGTATGTACATTGTCTTGTGGGTGCACTGAAATTGGAGCGCTTCGTGCACCGATAAATAACGCAGTTCTGATTGTTAGTGACAGAAAAACAATAATAATCATTATATGTATGCACATTATTGTTCGGTAGGACAATTTGCAGCATTTTCTTCCAGGACAGTGGGGCGCCCCTCTGATTGCTGGAGGACCAAGCTACTATTTTGGGCCCCCATTTCGATCATGAGTCAAATGTCAAACTTTTAATTCTTTTCACTTACTCTGTGATTATTTCTAAGAAAGTTTGTAACATAAAGTGTCTTGTGCTACGTAAGTGTCCGCCCTCTTGTGGGCGACGATTGTCTCTGATTGCAAAATACAGTTCCCTTGCGAGGATATGGAAAAAGGTTAGACTAGCCTCTTTGGTGAGTCACATTCATTGAGCATTTTCAAAATAGGTCAATTCTCCATGCATTCCCCGAATCTTGCTTCAGTCCTAAGGACATGCTGGAACCTATTTGAATGCAGAAAAAATGGAAAAAAATGGAAAAATCGAAAAAATCGAAAAATAAGAATAAAATATAAGAATAAAATAACCGTAAAAATTAAAAATAAAAATAAAACAAAACAGTGAAGTTCTCTTCTCTTCTCTTCTCGATCTGTCCTACGGTGGAAAGATAAGTACTGTCACTCTGTTTTCTCGATCTGTCCCTCAGTGGAAAGATGAATAACTTTGTCTTTGACTCTTGGATCTGTCCCTTGGTGGAAGGTTTCACCGGAATCTCCCCAGGTGCTCTCGCTGAAAGTTGGACAGCTCCACCTGGAGCATGATGACATGGAGGAGTGTTCCCATGTGTGCAGTGTTAGCTGGATCTCTGAGGAAGGTGATGACGTCAACCTCTGCACGTGCTGAGGTTCTTCCCCGTTGTCTGTAGGTTCTTCGCGGGGGGGGTGCAGCTAAGGGGATCTCACCGATATAAGGTGTAATGTCATTTAGGAACATCCAAGCTCTCCTGCTTTTCAGTTTTCACGGCTGAGGGAGTGCAGTCCTCTACGATGAACGGGCATTGAATCTTGGATCGTCGCACCTTTTCTTTGTATGATTTCTCAACAGTACTGTGTCACCAGGGAAGATGAGTGGCGCATGTATACCTGTGTCTTTTTCACCACCTCCCTCTGGGTCTGGTGTTGTGCTGTACCCTTTTGGTTGCCGTTGGTCTGAAATGACAGCGAGTCTTGATGTCATGTTGTTCAGATATTCTGACAACTCGGTTCCCAGGACCTCTCGGGTGGAATGGGCATCACATCTAGCTCTATCTCGAGGGGTAAGGGGGGTCCTCATTCTCCTTCCGTGACTGTCTCGTAGCGTAAAATGATGGTCGGAGCCTGGTTGGTTCCTAAGAGCATACAGTGCCAGTGGTAGACAGTGCAGCCATCCTTTCTTTAGAGAAAGCTTCAACTTGGCTATCCTTTCCTTTAATAAGCCGTTGGGCCTCTCGCATAAACCATTTCGCTCTGGATGATACGCCGACGAGAACTTGTGCTTTATACCAAGCAACAAACTAATCTGTTCAAAAATTGCATTTACAAAATGAGCCCCATTATCTCACCTCATCACCTCACACACCCGCCATCTAGGGAAAACTTCCCTCACCAGGAATTTGGCAGCACAGGTTGAGTCTGGGTGTGTACAGGGACCTGCTTCTATCCATCTAGCGAATGGACACACCACTACAATTAAGTTCCTGTACCCGTTACTTACTTGAATCAGTCGACATAATCGACGTGCAAGTGCTGAAATTGCCTATTTGGCCAGGGGATGACTCCTCTCACTACTTTTAATGTGTGCCCAGCTGTGAACTGCTGGCAGAATATGCAGTTCATTATAAAGAATGCAACTTGCTCTGCTAAATTCGGTATGAACCAGTCTTCTGCGAGCGTTGCAGCTAGATTTTCTTTTGTCATATGGAAGGGGTAATGTAATTGCTCCAATGCTATCTTTAGTAGGGCTACATGCATTACTGGTTTACCAGTGCTGTCTTGCCTCCACAATCCATCTGAGGGGTTTAGGGAACACCCTCTACGCTTCCACAGGTTCTTTTTGTCCTGTGGTGCCTCCCCTTGTAGCTCCATCAAATGGGTTTGCCCCATATTACTATAGGCCTCTGGTGTGGCCCGAGCTATCATCATACGTTCATGGGTGCGTGCCACTTCTACTTCCATGATTGTCTCATTTTTGGATGCCGTATGCTTGGCCTCCGTGTCTGCTGCGTGATTTCCACGTGACACGAAATCTGTCCCGTGAGTATGGGTGGCGCATTTCACGACCGCTATGCCCACTGGGAGCTGTAGTGCCTTGATCAGTCTGTCCATTAAGGCTGCGTGCAGCACTGGCGTGCTGTCCGCTCAGAGGTAGCCCCTCCTCTTCCAGCGCACCATCCAGCGCGTACTGTGGACGTCACATAGGCGGAGTCACAGTCTACACTGTTACTTCCTGGTCTGCATGATTCTCAATGGCGAGTATCAACGCCAATAACTCAGCAGCCTGTGCTGAATAATGAGATGGTATTTGTGCACTAACGAGTACTTGAAATTCTCCATTTGCTATGTGTTTTATTACGGCAACCCCCATATATCTTTGTCCGTCTTCTTGGTCGATTCTTGAAGAGCCGTCAATGAAAACGACTTCCCTCCCGGTAGGGCATTTTCTTTTACCCTGGGGATTTCATCATATAATTCTTCATAGTTTGCACAGTCATGTATCAGCTCTCCTTCAGTGAGTGGCTCAGCTATGAACGTGGCTGGGTTTACTGTTTTACATCAAACTATTTTGATTGACGGATTAGATATAATCACTTCATAGGCAGAAGCCCTTTGAGATGTCAATGTCCCTTTTGGTTTTTCAAATATGGGAAATAATGAGTGCTCAACGTATAATGTCATGGAGCATCCCATTACAATGGTTGTTGCCTTCTCTATGGCGAACGCTGCGGCAGCTAAGCTTTGTTTGCATAGGAACTGGCCTCTCATTACTGAGTCCAGATTCCCACTGTAATATGCCAGGGGCTTGTATCCCAACAAGGTTTTTTGAGCGAGCACTGCTGTCATAAAGCTGCCATTCGTGTGCGAGAACAGGTAGAATTCCTCTGCATAATTGGGAATTCTGAGAACTGGAGCTGCGCAAATTGGAGCAAGGGCTTGGTATATGAGCTATAATCGAAGACCCATACACTAACATAATTGTACAGGCCTAGGAAGCTCTGCATTTGTTTTATCGTGAGCGGCTTAGCCGTGTTCATGATAGCTTTGGCCCTTTCTGGGGTGACCTTTTTTCCTTCATGCGAGATTAGCTGGCCTATGTACAGCACCTCTTCTTGACAATATTGTAACTTTTCTTTGTCAACCTTATATTCTTTGTCAGCCAATATAGTCCGTAGCTTGATAGAATCGCGTCTGCATTGTTCTTCAGTGGTGCTGCAGATCAGAATGTCATCCAAGTACTGCAAAACAACACTGTCTACTGTAATATTGCCTAGGTCCATTTGCAAGAATCTGTTGAAAATGGATGGGGACTCACAGTACCCCTGCGGCAACCTCATACTTTTTAGGCGCATTTGTCTGAACGTGAAGGACGTCTGATCTTGTGAGTCACGGTGCAGTGGGATTGAGAAAAAAGCATTTATCAAATCAATCACCGTGAAATATTTTGCCTCAGTGGGTATGTTGCATAGCATTGTAGATGGATTAGGGACTAGAGGGAACTCGGCTTCAACAATATTGTTTAATGCTCTTAAATCTTGGATTAAACGCCAAGACCCTCCCTTTGATTTCTTGACGGGATAAATCACCGTATTACAGGGTGATTCTGATGTCACTAGGATGCCCTGTTCCATCATAGCGGAAATTGTCTTTGCGATCCCTTCATTCGCTTCTCTGGACATGGAATATTGTGCACTCTTGGTAAAATTGCTCCTGGTTTCAGTTTAATTTTCACTTCTCCTGCCCCTTTCAGGAGGCCTACGTCATAGGGTCCTGTAGTCCATACTGAAACAGGCACCTGGGCCATACACATCCTTTCAAAGTATGCGGGGCGGATCAGTGCCAACATCATTCTCTGAGGAACTTCTCGTTTTATCATTTTGACCCAGAATATGAGACTTACTTCCACCCTGGTCTCTTCTAAGTCAGGGTGTTCTTTGAACAGATCATCATCGGTGACGTCAGTCACTCGGTACCCTTCTTCAATGGCGATAATTGCACACCATTGTCTGCCTTCGTCGTCGAACCCTTCGGCCATTACTACCTTCCCTCATACTGCTGCAACATGTATCGATAAGGGAAATAACTGTCCCTCTTCTTCATGCATAGGTATTCTTGGTCTGAATAGAAACTCATCAGGGGTTCTCATAGTACTATCTGCGAGGCCAGGCAATCCCGCCATAAGCAGACACACGCCATATGCAAAGACTTCCAGTTCTAATGGTATAGCTCTCATGGCTATGCGTCCTGTGTATGCTCTGATCATGTCGCACATGTTAGAATAATGCATTCCCGGAGTGGAGCTTACTATGCCCTCCTCTGTGAATGATATAGTCATATTCAACTTTGTCATTAAATCTCGACCCAAAATGTTTACTGGGGTCTGGCGTGAATATAACAAAGGTACATTCATTTCACAATCCTCCACATAGACTGGGAGATTGTCCGTTAAAGGAACTCTGCTGTGAGCACCTGTAAAACTCTGAGTATCTATGGCCTGGCCGGACAAGGAAAACTTGCCTTCTCGTATGCACGAGTGTGTAGCACCCGTGTCAACTAAGAAGGAATATTCTTTCCCCCCTATGACAACATTTTCCCTAGGTTCCCTGTTAGGGTCTGGTGTCACTGATAGGATAGAACACATCAGGGTTCCCAGCGAGCTGTCCTATTTCATGTATAAGTTTGTTCCACTGTATACTTGTGGATTTCCTCCATTTCGAGGGTTGACTCCCCCTCCAGAGTTTGTTCCCTGTGATATTTGTGGCGGTGCCTGTAGGGATTGCCCCTCTGGCAAGTTCCCCATGTTCGTGGGTTGAACCCCTTGCTGCGCACCTTGCTGCATGCCTGGTGCTTGCTGCTGCAAAGTGTGATTCTGTGCACCGCCCTGTTGCGGGAAGGCAGGCTGGTTCACCATACCTGTTCCCATTCCTTGTCCATTTTGCCACACGCCTTGGCTTCTGCACGTGCGTGCCACATGTCCTGTTATTCCACATAGCCAACACACTGGCGGTGGTCGGGCCATCTGTCCATTTGGCATATCTGGACTGGCCATCTGTATGTTTTGAAGCTCCCCCTTGATTATTCTGGAAACCTCCCAGATTACCTTGACACCGTCCCTGATTATTCTGCCATCCTCTTCCTCTGAATCCCCTTCCCCTTGGGTAAAATCCTGCGTTACCCTGGTTGTTTAACGGCAGGTTAGTCGCCTGTTGTACGCTTGATTCAGCTGGGCTGGTCAGCATAGCTCCTTCGAGAGCATACTTTGATAACCTCTTTTGCACCAGCTTCGATTCCTCACCCTTATGAGTTGCCTCTTTTTTAAAATTCTTTTCTTGCAACAATCTACAGTAGTGGGCAATTGTCAACTGTATTTCAGCCCATGGTTTAGCTTCTACTCCTACCAATTTCTTGAGCTGTTTCTGCACTGGTTCAGGCAACCCTTGGAACAATATATGGTAGAATACAGGGATAGATTTTGACCAGGATGTGTGCCTTTTGAGCACCCACGCGTCTTGAAAATTCTGGATATGAATCAACGGATCCTCTGACTCTTTCATTTTTCGAGTCATTATAGCTCCCATATCGGAAGTGTCTGGGTACAGCACTCGTAGCGCTTTCCACACTGCTGCTCTACAATTATTGAATGGTGCTCCATCATGGGTAGTGTTAATTATGGTTAGCCCAGGGTACCCAGCCTGCTTCCACACATCGTCTGCTCTCTCACCAAGTATTGCGATCAGGAGACCCTTAATGTCCCCTATAGCTAACGTGACACCCCCTGTCAATTTTTTTAATTCGTGTATCCACTCCCGGCTCCCGATGTCAACATTGGAAGCTTGTTTTTCAGGTTCTCTCGATCCATGTGTGGCCATGGAATATATTGTGGTCTTGCGCCCCCCTTTTCTAGCAGCGGGAATGAAATGCGCAGTCTTCCTTCTCTTTCCCCGTAGCTCTCCTCTCTATCACTGGGGTAGCACTCCTGCATCGCTGTCTACTTCACAATGTCCTCAATCTGTCTACATAGGCAGGTGTTGGCACCCCCCTCTGACCGCAGAGTTTTCCCTCATGTCGGCCAGGCTGTGAGGTGGACTCTGATACCCTAGGTGCGGACTCACTGGCATCTGACCAACCTACCCCTAGGTCCTTTGGGAGCCGCTTCTCACGTCGTCTCCCTTCTTCATGTGTCTCATCCTCTGTCTCCTCACCGGAGTGGGACGCTGATTGCTCCCAACTCACGCAACTCATTGCATCTTCTTCATTCTTCCTAATTTCTAGCCTGTCCAAGGACAGTCTCCTGCTCCCACTACTTCGAGTGACATCCTTGGTGTCATATAGTTGAGTGCTCTCCAAGCGCTCGTCTTCCCTTCTCCCTTGAGATATTTGTTCTAACCCCATCTCATCATATATCTTATCGATCGTTTCTCCGATGCTTCTGGTGTCAAAGTCATCTTCAATATTGACCCCATCCGTGCCTGACACTGACTCGTTGGCAGGGAAGAATTGTTCAATGTCTTTCCATTCTACAACAGGACCGGGTTTCTTAACTTCCCATTCCAGATATTTGAAATCGCGTGCTCTCTGTCTACGTTTGCATTCTATATCATCATCGACTTCCTCGCTTCTTCTCTATTCTTATCTTCCCTTCTTCTTTCATTTTTCCACTCCTTTGCCCTTCTAACTTCATCTTCCCGTCTCTTAACTCTCTTCTTTTCACATACTCTTTGCTCTTCTTCCAACCTTTGCTGATTCTGTCTGTACTGGTCATAGGGTGCCTTCTGTTTGCGATCAAGCTGTTTTTCTTGCTCCTCAAGATAAAGCTGTTCTCGCCTCAGCCTAACTCTCTTTCTTATTCTCTCGTCCCTTACTTCCTTTTCCTTCTCTTTTTCCCTTCTCTGTTCCTCCTTAGACTTCTCTCTCAGCCTCATATCATCACTTCCTTTACCATCAAGTTTCAACAATATCTGTCCTCCCATCCATTCGTCTTTTGCAAATTCTATCTCATCAGCTTTATCTTTATTTCCTTTCCATCCCCTTCCCTCTCTCTCTTTATTAAGGGGTGCACTTGTCTGTGCCTGATCACTCTTTTCATCATCGCGTCTCTCCTGGTCCCTCGGGACTGCAGAGGTAAGATGAATTTTCTGCTCCTTCTCCTTTATTTAGTCACTACTGTACATAGGTGACTCATATGTGGGGTAACTGTACCCCGTAGCTGCCTTAAGTTCTCTTAAGGGGTAGAGTCCCTCCAACTTCCTCCCCTCAATCTCTGGCTCAGGCGGGGCTGGTGGCGCGGTAGGCGTCTCACCACCCTCTGTGCATACATTTAGTATCCAGTCTGCAGGAGGCTCTTCCTCCTTTGGCTGTTTGAACATTTTCCACAGTTCTAGAACAGCAAGACGTTTCTCTAGTTTCTTGCCTGTGTATGTGGCATGTAGAGAAGTCGTCATATGTTGTAAGACGGCTTTAGATAAAGACTCATTCTGTGGCCACGGTATAAACATTTTGTGGGCGGTACCCTTAACCCACTCCGCACTATACTTCTTAAGCTTGGGTGCGTGTTTGGGCAATTGCTTGCACAAATGGGCAAGTGGGGTAACCTCCTCCATCCTCAACTTTCATTACCAACAATATTTTATGCCTTTTTTTTTCACACGTCCAACAGTATGAGCGAGAACCAAATACGCAAGCTCCAATCCACTCTTTCTCGCCAAAATTCTATACCATCAATTTACTCAAGAACATCACTTCATTGGCGATTCCCTCTTAGATACGGAATCGCGTAAAGGCCAAACTTTATTTCAAACAATCAATGATACAGTTCTTCACATATTGACATATAACAGGACACGCATGACAGACATTTGACAGATTAGACGGACACCAGCTGGACACACATATACCTGCCTTCTAATCAATACCCGACATGGGGTTTCAACGAACCCCTTTAGTGCCATGTTTAATCGTCACCGTAGTTTAATCGTCCCCCATTATGTGGGCTCTGAGTTCACGTTTCTTCTGACCGCTGTATTAAAGCGCAGGAACAAGGCGAATCCTCTTTACTTTTTTCTCTCGGGTGCCCTCCCGGTATCCTCTACTTTGTCCTCCCGGTAACCTCTACTTTTTCCTCTCGGGTGTCCTCCCGGTAACCTCTACTTTTTATCAATTTGTACTCGAGTCATTAACCCCTTATATATATATACAGCCTTCTCTACTTCTGACTATTTTTATTTTTCTCTGCCACTCTCCGTTGCCTTTCCCTTACTTGTTCTAATGCCTATAACACATTTGCCAAAGTAAGGAGTTTATTGTTTCACTCACCGCTCGCATCTTTTCCTCTCTGGAACTTTGGAATCACCGCCCCTCCTTTTTCCCGCCTCTTGCGGTCTTTTCGTCCGATCCCCTGCCGTGGGAATGAGAAGGGTTATGCTCGGAAAGGCAGGTTCCTTCAGACCTACTGCAGATTTGATGGACTTACTTCTATCATTATCCACGGGAAGCTTCTCAGTCTACTCAGCCAAATGGCGAAGGACTCATGATATTGCCGAAGGCCTAGAGTTACTTTGTGCCATCGGTCTATGGGTGTCTTAGTATTAATTAATCAATAGTTGATGGTCGAACCATCCTGACGCTACCAAGTGTACAGGAGGGCGGCGCATCCTCTGACGATCCCATAGGTCAGAGCTCACCCTCTAGTACCTGTAAAACAAGATAGCTCCACCTTGAAGAGGTTAGGGTGCAGGATTCACCTACTCCGACACACTTCAATAAGGACAACTCAATAGTTTGGCAAAGGGAAGTCAGTTTAATGACAAGTACAAAAAACGGGGAAACAAGAGTCGCGATCGCCTGTCTCGCCTCAACCTCCCCAATCTTCATTCAGAAAGGGATTCTTATAGGCAAAATTCGTCATCATTGACGTGTAAAACTCAAATTTGTCATGCAATTCTATTGGTCGGGAAAGGTAACTTAAGTATAGGTGCCATATCTGTATATGGTAACAGAGCGTGAGGATTGGATTACTCTTATCGGGTGGGTGTCTATGCCCATCCCATTACATCACTCTTAATAGACATCACTACAACTACGACGTCTTGTTGGTTCTACAAGCTAACACCATAGATTATTTGGTCTATTGTGATTGGGTAGGTTACACCCCTAGACATAAAGCTCCACTTTAATTAGCAGCATGCAGACTGGACACCCAGATGCGGAGTGCCCCAAGATTCACCCTGCCTCCCTTCCATCAATCAGTACCTCTCGGGCTATGTGTCAATTAGTTGGCTGAGGATGGTCTCGAAACTGTAGCTTCTTATCAGGAAAAGTTATGGCATCCTTGGGTTCTGGGTGACATCAGACGTTGGTACCTCTTTGCCCTTGACTGGTCACGTGCCTGTTCACCGTGAATCTGCTTCATTTTCCCTCTTTTCGTGTATTTAATTCTTCCATAGCCTCGCCACCTGCCTGGGGCTTCCTTATCTCGACCTTCACTGGCTGGCTGTTATGCTCTGAAGTTTCGATTCTCCGAAGTTGCTGCTCTCCTCCCTTCTTTAGGTTGACCTCAAATTCCCAGACATGAGCTACTTCTTACTGAGTTTCGATTCTGTGCTTTCCTTTGGCTTTGGCTTGAATATGAATCTTGGCCTTGTTAGTCCTTTGCAATATGAGCTTAATTCTGCTTCACAAAATTGAGTCACACTTGTATAGCGTGCTTCATTGAGGTAGATATATACTTGGGCATGCTGCTCTATTCTTCTACTAAGCATTGCAAGCAGTACTGTTTCCTTAGCTTCTTGCGTTCCAAGCCTATTTACAGGCATTTAGCCAGTTGCATATTTTCTTCCTTCTTTCATGGTTACATTCTTTGTTTCATAACATCGTTTCTTCTTTTAAGTCTATTACACCATTATTCCTTATATTTCATCTTTACGTGTCGTTCTTTGCTTGTCGTTTTGTTCATTAGTATGCCTGTCAAGGCCCTTGTGTTGTCACCATTCGCCTTCCATTAAGGCCCTTTGGGTCTCTTCGGGGACAATTTGTAAGTAGTCTTCATTTCCTGTTAACTGCTGGTACGGTTGTCTCAACGGGTACCGTGCTGCCCACGGTTGTCTGGTTATAGGCACGTCAACAGGTATGCATGTCCTTCTGATGGGTATTGGACAGAGCCCCACCATGGCTCTCTGTTGGTTCATTTGCTCCGTATACGTCACATATCTTGGCAAGTATGTTTCTGGCATCTCGACATGGGTTGCTGGAGTGCAGGCCATATTTGGGACCTCCTCTACAGGATACTAACAAGAGAAAGAAGAGATCGATGGAAGGGGAAGAAAAAAGAAGAATGAAATGGTCAGTGGAAGTGAGTAGAGTAAAGAGAGACAACTATTTCTCATCAGAATCAGAAGCATAACTACACAATGTACCACCTGAGCATTGGTTATTCAGCAGGACAGAGATGTCTTTCGTTTCAGTAGTTCCCGCTGTCTAGACATGTACAAATGCAAAATGGTTGCAGATAACCAAATGGGAGCTGATGCAGACAATAAACTCTACAGTGAATGGCTTCACTGGAACAAAGGAAGAGCTTCGAGCAGTAAGGCTAATGGCACTCCAAAACAGCTATGGTCTAGACCTTCTCACAGCTATGGAAGGGGGAGTTTGCGCCAAGATCGGGAGTTCCTGTTGCATCTATGTGCCTCCCAATGATGGAGAGAATGGCACACTGACAGAAGCAGTGACAAGATTACCAAATATGCATGCCAAGATGGAGGAACAAGCCAAAGGGACAGGAAAATACCAGAGCTGGTTGTCACATATATGGTCATGGAGGCCATCATGGCTAGCAAACGGACAGAAAGTATTACTAGGAGCACTAATACTAGTACTAGTGGGAGTGTTTGTGGTGAGGATCTGCATTATACAATGTCACAAAACTACCGAGAAGGTGATGGTGGATGTGAATCTGGAGAAAGAAAAAGACAAAATAGTAGAAGAAAGAAATAACATGAGGACAATGATAAGGGAATGTTCACTGTTACCAACTGAGATGATAATATTCAACAATTATTCAACAATAACCGATACTGGGGGACATGGGTATGGTGCAACCCAGAAGGATGTTGCAGCTGTATGACCTGGAGTTTTGATGACCATGCAAATTACTACGGACCCCTTGGAGGAGTAACAAAGATATAGCTGCCAAAACCAAGAGTGACGATGTATGGAGGATTGGTCAACATTGCGACCAGAGGGGGGACTGAAGAGAGGGTCAGAGGAATACCCCCCTCTTCCCTATGAACATGACAGCCTGAAGAGTAAAGAACGCACAAAGTCACTCATTATCCGGACAGCCCCCAGGAGTACCAGTGACTGACACGTATGCAGAGAAGTATTCTCTCAGACAGCCATTCAAACCTTATCCAGGAAATGTCTTTATGGATGCAGGTCCTTCAACAGGGGTCATAGACCCAAATACCATGATGGGTGACATTGACTAATGCCAAGAAACCATTGTGCTGACTTCATTAGTGACGCCATGATATAGCCACATTATTCATAAAGTGCACTCGCAACCACACACAGCTTTACACAAAACGCACTTGTATACATCAAAACATGCTTACACAGTTCTGTAGATAGAGGACGGATACATATAAATACTGTCAACCGCTTTTATTATTTTTCTCATTAGCTAAGTGCAAAAACGCTGAATGCAAGGCAACAAAGAGATACAGAGCAAGCTTGCAGATGCTTATGGCAACTAACCCCTTGGAACTACATGATCATATAAGGAGCCTGGCAGGAGACTGAATAGGACGAACCTATAGGAAATATAGCACATTATAGATGTCCAGACATCACAGTATAAGTATAACGAAGATCACATAGGACCACAGGCCACAGGACTAGAGACGAGGGGGAGCATATCCAGGCTGCACAGAGCAGGAAGGCCAGGGCTCACAGCCAAGGTCAGAGACAAGCAGTACATTCCAAACTAAAGATGACAGGGGGCCATCTGAAGAAAAACAGAATAAATCATTATAATTGTAGACCAGAAGAGCTTGATTTTGTGGTCCTCAACTACGTGATGCAGCCGAGCCAGCCAATGGTCATTCATCGCGGTGGGAAGACGAACAGTTCTCAGCAACCCAGACATGAAGTGAAACCTGAACAAGTTATATATGTTTCAACATGGAGAATGCTCCCATAGGCAAAAATGGTGTTGCTTTCAGATACACTGGGAATACATATCATTCACATCGCCTTGAAGTAGTGGAAAAAGGGATGAGAACCAAACTGGGTCCTAGTCTTGAGGAGACCATTTCCAGCCAATCAGGGGACAGAAATCCAGGGGTGGGTGACAGAGGGCAAGGACCAATAGTAATTCTGCGACCCGGCAACAATATAATAGATAGCTTCTTGGGGAAGGGGCAGGCCAGCCACCTGACCTGGAAGAGCCAATCGTCTATGGTCTGTAAGGGCAATCTATAGTGTACACCACTCCTTGCACCCAATGAGTATGTGTGATTTCGCGGAGGACCCATGTTGTGATGCCATTCTGTATCAAAACTGGTTGACGTGAGTTGGAGGTGGTGACTTTGGAGATTTGTGAATGTCCTGTATGATCCCTGTCGGTTTTTGTAATAACTTGCCCTTAGCGGAGTCCTTCATTTTTTTAGGGGAAAGGGTTTGGGCCCTTGGGAGCAGAATAGGTGAGCTTGTAGTAACCCCCAGACCTCTGGCATATCTGACGTCCCCAAAAAAATCGATACAAATTGTAGCTCTTCCCAGGAAGGGCATGCCGAGATACAATTAGTATTTTCTAATTCACCACAAAATATAGAACTCAAAAATATATTTGTGCCTCCAGTGATCTGAAAAATTAGGGTAGCTGCCATGGTGTTAGATTTTAAGGTCACTGAAAAAGTTGAACCCACTTGCCATTTTAGAATGATGAATCTTTCTCCTCCCTCAGCCTCTATCATTCACACCCCCTAACTCCTTGTCCTATTAGCCAGCAGTGGTCGAATTGGGGGGAGAGAGAGGCAGAGAGCTGGCCAATCCGTAGCATGCTAAGTATGATAATAATGGAGTGTCACCAGCCCTATTAGAGTTTTCAATCTGAAAGGGACTTGCGGTTAATCTATCTTTGACTTTCCGACTCTTTGGACCTTTCTTTGGACTTGTGATTTTTCCCTTGACTTTCCCACTCTATTGCTGGAGGTAGTCTGCTTCTGGACTCTTCCAAAGAACTAACAGAGAGACAGAGAGAGCTATCGAGGCCTTAAACATTGCAGGGGAGGCAGAGACTGCAAAATCTAGAAGATAGCTGTGCCTGCCATTTGAGGAGCCAGAGGAGGCCTGGGTGCTGGGGACTACGCTTCACCAAAGCCTTTTGGCCAGATCTGTGCTATCCTCAGAGGAGCCCTGCTGTTTCCCTGGATGCCTCATCACCAAGGCCTCCCATGTAGGTAGATTAATATATCTAAATGCCAACAAAGGCGTGGGGGGAATCTGCCAGACTTTTTCTCCATTTCGCATAGCAGGTAGGGGGGTAGAACTGGGGAGACCCTTGGCACATTTTATTAAATCTGAATCAAATTAATTCCTCTATAGACAAGGACCCTGTCCATTTAAAATGAATTGTGTTGGTAACTGCCTGCCTTAATCCTTTCTATTAAATTGTTGGGAGGGGGGAAGCTGTGTAGATCCTTATTGCATTGAATTGAAGTTAAATCAATTAATTCCCATAAAGAAAATCACGGGTGTTGTTAGAGTTCGTGACTAACAAAGTTCATGCCCTGTGTGTTAGAGCCGTTATAGACAATAAAATACTTGGGTGACTCTGCCTTTCTGAAACCTCTGTCTTCGGTACAGAAGGGGGATGTCCATAATCCCAAAATAAGGAACCCTAAAACACTGCCATTCAAGTCAATATAAGGTGTGCAAACAGAATTTCCCATTTATATACTTGCATCCCAAAACAATGTTCCCATTGAGTTCCTTTCCTGACTTTGCCTTTCAAATTAAAAAGCCCAAAACAATTTCCTCATTGAGATTCTTACTTGGCTTTGCCTTTCAAAAAAAAGAAAATAAACATTTTTTTTCCTTGTGACTATTTGGCAAACCCTGCCTTTTAATAGAAAGCCAAAACATTTTTTTCTACTGTATTCCCACTCCTTGTACATTGCCTTCAAATCAAGGGGCCAGTTATAACTGGGGGTAGGGGTTGCTGGGAGAGAAGAGCATTGTGATAACCCAAGCAATAACTGGGGGTTGTTCAAGTTTCATAATTGTTAATGTTCAATAAATTCTCTGTGTGTGTTTGATGTACAGTCTCTAAATTGTACCTGTGTATGTAGTATCTGTAGGTTCATTAGAAATACAAGTCAGTCAATTGGTGCAAGGAATTTGAAATTGTGACATTGTGTTGTGCCACAGTGTTTGTGGTTGATGTTTTGGTTGCTATTATTATTTGTCAAACCTTAAATAAATAGAGATCCTTACTATACACCAGCCTAGTTCCTAGCTCATTGGTGGTACAGAGGTTATTTGCTGTGGTGGTGCGAAATAGGTTGGCAGCCTCACTAAAGTTGAATCTGTATAAGCGATTTGGGTGTGCGCCACCTTGCTTGGGGGGAAAGGATCTCCCCGAGTTGAGGGTGACTGCCTAGTAAATCGCGACAACTCTCTTGAACTATGACCCACCGCTGTTTTGCATCCATCAAATTGGCTTGCAACTGGATTACACCAAGCAGAGCATGTCACTTGTTCAGCTCGAGCAAACAGCTCACCACTGTGGACTGGTTTGAACAACCGCCTCTGCGAATATGCACCACATCACAGCTTCAAAACACTGGACTTTGACTCCAACCACTGGGGCATTGTATCAATCGTTAACCAGAACCAGCAGTTCACCAACATCTCAAACCAACTCAACCTCAGAACTGACCTTGGTGAGCCATCCAATCTGCATTGCTCGAATACTGCACTGCAACCTCACTGAACAGCTGCTTAAAACTGACTCAACACCAGCTCATGATTTGAACCGTTAAGACTCACCTCACCAGAACTTAGTTAGACCTGCACGTTCAGCACCTAGAAGCCTGGGTCGATACCATAAAAATAACGCCTTACATTGGGATCAGGTACTTTCAAGTGTCCATGTCCCACTGGTCCACCTTTGGCAGTTAAAGGCTGGTTAAGTCATCTTTGCACTTTTCCCAGCAAGACATAACCTTTTGAATACATTGTTGAATTTCTTGTCTTTATCCTCACTGCCAAAGAATCCAAAGGGCTTTTGCATTTTGTAACGGTTTTATAACACGGCACACTCCAGCCAGGGACTCCTCCACTGACAATGAATGTGGAGCACAATAAAAATGGTTTTTATCTTTAATCAAACATGGGTTCTTTATTTGAGTAGGCCCCTAACCCGTCTTGCACCCACCTTAACAAACGCCCCGTGTCACAATGGACCAGGAACCAGGCCAGTTTGTAACAATATGATATTTATACATTTTATGGTCAAATGAAAAATCAAGAAAATCAAACAATTGGGCAGCAGCCACCAAGGTTCAATAGCAAGCAAGAGAGAAATGTTTTACCACAACAGATGGCATTCAGGTAAAACACTACCCTGCAACACTCCCCCCTGCCAACTAAATTCTTTATGGATGGAAGGCAGTGGCAAGGAATCAGTATGAAGAAGGAAAAAGATTTCGAATTCAGCCCACCACCCCAAGATGGGAGGCCCAAAATAAAATAAAAACCTTATTTACGAGCAAAATGGCATAATCAGATTTCACTTGTTACTGGCACAGCAGTTTGCAACCGCGGTGGGATAGCTAGGATACAAATTCATGTTGCTACACTTGACAGATAAGGAAGCTGACAGACTACTACGCAGGGCACCAAGGCAACGTGAACAAAAGGTCAGCAAATCGGTTTTGGGAAAGAAAAATGCAAAATAAAACACACGCGGCAGAATGGAATTTTGTTTCTACACAGGGCTTGTGATGACAGGCAGCCACAAAAATCGCTTGGCTGACAAAATCGAAAATCGGTTTTCAGGACAAGGAACAGAGGTACATAACAGATAGGATTCTGATAGAAAGGATTACTCTAAATGGGACTACAGTTTGGGTTTTTCTATGGGACAAAGGCAAATCTGAATTTGGAGAAAGGCATACAAAACACAGGCAAATTTGTTTTTTTGTTAGACAAAGGCGAGTTTTGTTGAGACAATATTTTACTGATTATAATCATTAAAGAAAGGCACTTGACATGGGGTGATTGATTTCTAACATCAACCAACTCCCCATGAATCTCTTTATAGTGGAATTAATTGATTTACTTGCAAATAATGCTACGGATTTATACAGACTTTTGAAAGATTTATGAAAAGGGATGCACTACCATACACAGGCTAATACAGATTTGTCTATGGAAAGGTGAACAGATTATATTGGTAATTTGGGGCTTGAATGGGATTTCAATGGGGTGCAAATGTCAAAAGAGTGGGATATGCAGTTTTGGGAACTGGTGTTATGTGCTACAATATAAGCTTGAGTTTGGGAATCTGGAAAGCCAGTGAGGTCTCTGGACGGCTAGGCCATGGGATCTGGTCACTCTGCACGACTGGTCCAAGGGATCTGGTTACTGGGATAGCTGGGCCCTCCTGGATGGGATGCTGGACAGCTAGGCAAGGTCTGGTCACTGCATTCTCTAGGATGGGATCAACTGCCTCCTCTCCGTTCTCCCTGGATTCTTGGGTGTGCCTGGATCTGGATGAATGGATGGGTCTGCCTGGATGGATGTATCTGGTTTCCTGGATCTTGAATGGATTCTGCGTCTTCAGTGAGAGATTAAATCTAGAGAGTCAGCCTCTTGAGTTTCTCTGTCTCCTCCTTGTATAGCTAAAATCACATCATCTATTTTACAACCTGGGGGGAAGTACTCTGGAATTATTCCTCTCCTGGGATAATACTGCTTACTGTTCCTACCTCCTCACCCTGGGCCGACTGGTTCAGGGTAAATGACATCATTTATGTGTTTAGATTCATGGCCTTTCTTTGTCTCGTCGGCCTACTTTCTACCAAAAATGAGTTATAGATCAAAACTAAATCTTATACTAGCCACTGCCATGAGAAGTAGATATGCAAATTCAATAGGTCACAGGGAATGGGACAATCCAACCGCTGACTCTGTGCGGAGTCGCATTGCACTTTGGCACATTTTTGCCATTTTTATGAAATGCATAATATTTAAAATTCTACCAATGACTACACATATTCCCAACAACAATTCGCATCATCCCCCTAGTTTCATATTTATCCCATTTATAATTCACCTCGAAATGCATCTTTCATGGCCATTTCAGTTCACCAAGTGTTAGAAACATGTACTTTGTCACTTTGCATGTGTCCAAAAATCACATGGGAAACTGGCATAATACAAAATTATTACTTATTCAGGGGGCTGGGAGATATGTCTTAAAATACTGCAGTCCTTCATTGTCAGTGGAGTGGATTTGTCACATGTGTGGACGGTGCTGCAGATGCCCACAGCAAACTGTCTCTGCCAAGCCTGGCTTATAACAAAGAATTTTTATGATGCCCTTTGAAGTTTGACAGTTCCTCCTTCAGCCCTACTGGCTTCCATTGTTCCTTCTGGCGGGGCTGCCTGCTAGGCTAGCAGGGCAGTGAATCCTCACGCTCTCTGCCTTTTCATATGTCATTGTGGGCCAGTTCCCTTATGGATGCGACTTTTCAGTGGGTCAGGGCCTGCCATTGTACACAGTGCCTGGGCCAAAACCCCAGTTCTAATGCTTTCTGAGTCCTTTCTATGTAACCAAGTCTTGTGGGGACAAATATAATGTACATTATATAGCTAAAACTCCCCACCCACATATTCGATCACATTTCTGTCTGAGCAAAAGCTGTCAATTGACATTAGCTTTGAAATAGCATTTTCCTTATTTTCAAAAGGGCAGATTCACACGTGTGTTCATTTCCTTTCATTTCAAATTTACAAATGCAGTTTCAGCAGACCACAGGATGGTTTTTTAATTAACCTTCTGGGGGTTTTGCATGTACTGGGGGTTCATGGACACAAAATGATGCTGCACAGGATTTCTTTGAAATTGACATGGAGAAAAGAACTGCCACGTTATTTCTTTCACTTACTGAATTTGAGCACAATGTTTCACTTTAAAAGGAAACAAAAGCCGTGTTGAGTGAAAAGCAGAACTCTCTTCCCCTAATGTGATTTATTAGTAGAACATTCAGATGAAATAAAGCACGCAGGGGGGTGTTTCCATGGAGGGCACAACTTTGTGATTTTTCAATGAAAGAAAGAAAAATGTACAATTGTCCTGAATGCAGGTCTTTTTCTGATGATTCAACTGAAGTAAAGCAAATGCAGAACCATTCAATGCTCGCTACATGTGCCATGAAAGGAAAAGCATAGCCGTTTTTGTGGCATTATTTCAATGCAGTTTTTGGTTTGAAGGGAATGTCTGCTGAGGGCTTTAAATGTACCCCACAGATTCCACCACCGCGTTCTTCAGTGACTTTTTGTTGATGAAGAGTAGGACAGAGTGGGGTTCATTCAATGGAATTCTCTTTCATCGGGGTGTGACACTAAAGGATCCCCTTCGGTCTTTAGTTGGAGGTTATGGAGCAGGACCCTCTTTCCTTCCTTCCCTTCCAGGTTATGGGGTGATGCTCACCAGTCTGGAAGGTAATGATGTTAATTATCTAATAGAAGATAGATAAAAACAAGATTTAGTATTTTTCAATGACATTATTCCCAGAGGATTTACAACAGTGGAACAATGCTTACAGTTTACAATTTTCAGGACATGGATCCCTCTAATTTGTTTTACCAGTCACACCAAATAAATTACTCAACAGAACAAGGTCAACAACTTGAGTTTTATAACATATTTTTTTCATTTTTACAATAATATCAAGTAAAATACTCCCTGTTATATAGATATACCTATTCATCTAAATACTTCTCTCTTGTATTTTTTCTCATTCTTCCGATGGTTCCCCAGCTTGATTTTCCTTTGGCTCATCAATCAGCTGCAAAGCGTGTCTGGGGTGACAGCTTTTTAACTGATTGATGTGGACCAATTTTCTTCTGACAATTCTCCCTTGCGGATGCAGATCTTATAGGTGACAGGTGAAAATCTATCTACAATTTCAAGGGGACCGTGCCAGGAGGGGAGGAATTTCCAATCCTTGGTCTGGTTCCTCTGAAAATTGTACAAGTAAACCCTGTCTCCTACTCGATATTCTTTTTTTAGAAGTCTTTAAATCGCAGTGGGTTTTCATCCCCTCTGCCGATTTCTCCATATTCCTCTGGGTGCCCACAAAAGCATGCTGAAGGAGTTTTCTCAGATTCTCAACATATTCATGTGTTGTGGACGCATCAATCAGTGCCTTCTCTTGTGTTCTATAGAGCAGATGCTGGGGTAGCACAATTTTTCGTCCAGTTATTAGCTCAAATGGAGACATTTTGGTTGCAGAAGATGGTCTAGATCTGATGGCCATCAGGACAATCGGTAATCGGATGTCCCAAATAGGCCCAGAATCTGCCACAAACTTCTTAAGAATGCTCACAATGGTTTTATTGTACCTCTCAACTCCCCCACTAGAGGCTGGGAGGTATGCAATATGGAGTTTTCTCTTAACCCTAAGTACCTCCCACATCTTTTTCATCACTTCGCTGATGAAGTGACTTCCTCGGTCTGACTCACCCCTTTGCGGAAGGCCGAACCGCGAGAAGATGTGGTTGATCATCAGGGCAGCTGCTGTTTCTGCCTTGCAATTTGGGGCTGGGACACATTCCACCCATTTGGTAAACTTGCATGTTACTGTTTACATATACTTGTTCCCCCTAGAGGAGCGAATCAAGGGCCATATGAAATCTACAATTGTGACCAAGGCAGTGTCATCCCCCTTTTCTGGAGGGGAGCTCTGTGCGTGAGTGAACTTGGCTGAAATTGTGCACACACAAGACACCCCTTCAAATATTGGTCTAGGTCCTGACCCATGTGTGTCCAGTATATAACCTCTTGCAAGATTTAAAGTAGTATGAAACCCCCGATGACTGGCTGTGGCAACGTTATGGGCGTGACTTAGATCCTCTTTCCCAATGTAATCGGTTTCCATCACGGGGGCCTCAATGTGTTGGTAATATTTCCCAATAAACTGATCCCCTTTTTGTGCCATGATCAAATCAGCAGCAGGGGTCTCCTGACTCCACTGGGCAGTTGAGAGGTCATTTCGGGCAAGTATTTGGGACCTGCAGACGGCAGTGACCTGGATTTCCCACAACAGGGACTCGATCAAGGAGATCCCCATTGTGGGATGTATTAACCCACTTATGCCCTACCCTGCGGCATTACTGTATTCCGGTGGTGCCAGATTTATCAAAATGGCTGCAAAACCCCTGTGCACGCCAAAACCTATGAAAATCACGCTTTACAACACGAAAAGATGGCTGCCAAATCTACCATGCATGTTGTCAGTGGTGGAAAGGAGATCTCAATCCTGAAACATGTCACTGGGCTTCACAACAAGTAAAAATGGAACACCGAGAGAAAAGCAGTGCTTTGCTGAAAGAAATCCAACATTGTGCGTTTAAATCTTTTTCTTGGTTGCTGCAACTGCAGAATGACGGTACAAATCACCATCAAACATCCAATATTCTTGCTGGGTGCTACAAGTCACTTAGTTCAAGAAATCATTATGAACATACAATGTCCTGAAAAGCGGAATTTGTCATCAAAACATTCAGAGCAAAAATATGCCTGCCTGTGAAATCTGTCAAATTCTGGGCGCAGTACCCGTGGCCGCCTGTATGACATGCATGATGAATTTAAACTTGTACAACTAAAATCTAATGTCTGAAAACTAAGTGACCTGTTATTACGAGTAACCTAAGTTGTAACTGTTTAATCCCATGGTTTAGAAGCTGGGATAAGTGTTCTACCTGCTTCTTTTGAAATTGCAAGTGTGTTTTAAACCAAGAAAAAAAATGTAACAGAATGACATTTGAATTTAAGCTTGACTCAAAGCCACTAAACCAGTGTAACAGCTTCCCCCACAGAGGCCAGGACTAGGTGATGATTATAGGGTGAGGGAAGAATTTGGTCTAACAGGGGAAGAAGACAATGGACTTCCTCCCGTCAAAGGAAGGCTAAGTGTGAAGAGTCGTAAAATGGCTTGGGCCTCTGGAGCAAATGGGAGGAGACTGCTTCTGAACTGCAGAGAGCCAGAAGGAGGCGGGGACAAACAGCCATTTGGGGCTGGACATTCACAAAGAAACATTTTGTTTAAATAATATAATTTACCACTTAAAATTGTTTAAATTACAAAAATCACATATTTGTGTATCTAAATTCTGACTGTACATTTTAAGAGGCAGCAAAACCATGTGACATGTTCTAGAAGGAAATGGCAGAAAAGGTGGTTTTACACCAAATGTATGCCAAAAGCACGAAACTTCATACTCTTATGGCCATATTCAATGCGCACATTTGTACACATTTTCTGATGGGTACTGTGTTCCGGACAAAAAGGGCAAAATTCTGTCAAAAGCAGACACAAGATCCTACAGTGACGAGGTTTGGAGGAGTATCTGCTACACAAAATATGTAATCTGTACATGTTATTGTTATGAAGATTGCACACATGTAAATATGTATTGTACCAAAAGTAGATTTTATGTTCAAAGGGACAAGGGGAGGATTCACTGACTCAAAAACCCACATCATTATGGTGACACCCTGTTTTCTTCTCCAATCAAGGGAGAGAAGAGACTCCAGCCAATCGCCTGCCTAAGAGGCACGCTTACGATAAACCAGCACACACACCCTTTACCATAAGCATAAATCGAGACAGCTTAGGACTTAGAAGGATACACAGATTCACCCACTAACCGATTGCTGGCAGAGCACCCTGCGAGAAAACCATCCATCTTCCTTGCTCCAGACTCCAGAACCTTGGCAAGGAGAAAGGGCCATTCCATTTGTTGAACCATTTTCAACTAGGCCTTTAATTTCCAGAACCAGAAAGAATCCCACAAAACCTAAGGGAAACAAAAGAAACAGCCGGGCTGTGCTGTAACTGCTTTCCTGCTAAAAGAATTATTACCAGAACCAAAAGATCCAATCCATTGTGCTGTGCTGTGACCAGAAAACCATTGCAGACCCAATCCAGTCCTGTGCCGAGCTGTGACCAGAACCATTGCAGACCCAGTCCAATCCGGTGTACCCAGCAGTCTGTCCCAGAACCAGAATCCCTGACCAGAATTCCTCACGGTTCCATTTGAAACACATATAGTGAGTATCTATAGATAGAACTGGGTCACTAGCATATGTACTGTCCATAGTAATCCCTGTCTTAAACCCTTCCTCTCTTGTATTCAGAACTGGTAGTGTTAGGAGTATTTTGGAATTGTCAGAGCGTTTCATGTGCTAAGTTTCTCTCATTTGTTTTCTAAAACCATAAATCATTAGTATTGTGAATAAATAAATTGAATCCAGAAAGAAAGTGAGTATCCACCACGTGAAGGGTCTGTGGCCAGGACTGTGGAGATTCATGTGTGGCATTCTCTTTTTCTATAGTCATAATCTAGTATACGAAATCCCATTTGTTTTTTAAAAGTGCATCCCTGTTTTCCCATTCTTTTGCCTATCTCAGAAAAACGACCTCCACTAAAACGTCCATAACTTCCTCAATTTTCATGCTAGAAACTAAATTTCAACTTATGCTTGTAGCTAACATCTTCAGCCTGCCATAGAACCAATTCCATACAGTTCACCTGCAATCACGATTACTGCACGTGGAAAGGTTTGCCACAAATTTTGTTTTAGGAAATGTTTGGCGCGTGCAAAACAGCTTTTTGATTGTACCCGACCTCAGTTTTAAGTTTTCACATTGCTTATTAATATCAAACCATTGCTAGTGTGTATCTGCAACTAACCAAAGCAGCTCCCATAAGAAGTTAAACAATTTCAGCATTTTAACACATATTTAGTGTTTTACCCATTCCATTCTCAAGATAACTTTAAACCATTTTGACAGCTTGCCAATCAATTCTGTTTCTCTCTTGTGTTTGCTGGGGGGAAATTGGGATTGACATTTTGTTTGAATTCTGCATTTCTGAAACCTGCTCTCTCTCCTCCGATCTCTTTGCATTGCCTATCGGGGGGCTGAGGGGCGTGCAGGGGGAAATAGTAACCGTACTGCTTTTTGGTCTGAACATACACACAAAAGTATTATTTCTGTGCTGAATTGTTTTTGCTCACTAGTACTCCTTCTGATTAAAGAGATTTCTTAGTGTTACATCACCCCATTGGTGATCATTGCATGCCCATTAAACATAGTGTGATTATAATTGTGGATGCATAAATAAATATTTTAACTTTGCAAACCAGCCTGATTCCTGGTTCAATGTGACCGGGGGAGTTCCAAGAGAGGGGTGTGATATGAGTGGTACATCGTTCAGAATAAAAGAACTTTTAGACACAAAATAAAAAAGGATTTCAGTTGTGCATTACACGCTAGGCATTGACTTAGGTGAAGTGCCGGATTGAAATCACTTACAGATTGGGGGCTCGTCAAGAGATTTCTGAATTAGACATACCAGTGTGAAAGTCTAATACAGCGTGCTAACTGATGGGGTACATAAACCCTGTTGGGCTACCACACTGTGCTACACTGTAAAAACATCCTTCAATAGAAACACTCTAAGCAGTTTGGCCTGTTTGCAAAAATAAAATAACTCCTGTAAGTCAGAAGGAAATTAGCATTTCTGGAATGGTGACCCTAGAAGAAATTAATATGGCAAAAGAACACCTACTGCACAAATTATTTGTCAGGGGTGAATGGGCAGAGCAGGATGAGAATGTCTGGCTGCAGGAAATCAAAAAACAAGCCACTGCCACAGAATTAGATACATGGCAAGATCAGGGTCCATTACACATGGCACTTAGTGAATTGTACATGGCCCCAAGGGCAAAAGAGCAATGTAAAATTGCCAAAATAGTGGCATACCTGTACCTCCACATTGGAGAAATACAGGAAACATATGCCGAAAACCTAGATCTGGCAAAAAGGCAAGTAGAATCACTCGAAAAAACCCAAACTGATTTGGACTCTGCAGAGCAAAGTCTACAAAAGAGCCAAGAATCAGAGAATGAAACCAGACAGTACCTGATAAAAGTAAAAGGAGATCTGTATATCCTGCAGCAAGGTAGAGCAGGATACCTAATTGCTGGCACTGCAAAAAGAGTGTCAGGAAAGATTGGACTCTCTACTACAGAGCCAAAAAAAGCTGGAGTAGCAATTAAATGTTAATAGAGCCTGCGCAGAGCAGGTAGTGATCCTGCAAAACTGTATAGACCAAGTAAAAGAAGAAAATAATAAATGAATTCTTAAAGATCTTGAATCTCAAACAGAAATTGATGAAGAGCGCCAGAAAGCGGGTGCATTCAAAAAACAAAGGGACGACCTTGCTGCACAGAGGGGTACTCTAGTTCAAGAAAGGGACACCTTAGGCCAGGAAGTCAGTTATTTAAAAACCAAGATGAAAGAAAATCACCTGGCCCTCCAGGGACTGGGTGAGCTCAAAATGGACTACGCAAAACTGTTAAGGCACACCAAGAGAGTGGAAGATGCTCTATCAAAGAATGATCAGGCTGGTAAGGATCCGACTCAGGAGGTGACCCTCATGCAGCAAAAATTGGCCCAATACTCAAAATTATACAGGAAGCACAGAGAGACAATGAGGCTCTCTGTGAGAAAAATAATAGGCTCCATAGACAAGTAGCTATGCAGGAACAACTAACTGAGACCAGTAAGGCCTTGATAGAAGAACAAAAGGGTCAGGTTCTTTCATATCAACAGGCAGTAGGGGCTGAAAGAGATGAGGTCCGCTGGGAAAGGGAAACCCCTGAGCATAACCTCAGGAACCCTGGCACCAGAGACTTTAATCTCTTCAATTCCGTGGACTCTGCCACCCGCATGTCCACTGGCTCACGTGAGCCAAGGACCATGGGGATGGTAGACTTCAACCCAAGGGGACATATGGGGCCAATAGGTCAGCGCCTCCCAGAAATGGATGGGCGGGCATCTATGTATGGGTTCCCAAGTGCTAGGGCCATCTTCTCTGATCAGGGAGACTCCAAAGAGGGGAGAATCAGAGAAATGGATCCTCAGAAATATCACTTATCCAGAGATCAGACAGTAAAATTTAGTGGGGAATTCCATGAGGGGAGGCCCACTAAGAGCATACTAAAAACCTCTTCCCAGCTAGGACAGACGGGGGTTACTCAGCCAATCCTGGGAGCAAGGAAGAGTCCGAAGACTCTTCTGAGCACCACCAGACTCAAGAAACTAGGCCTCCACATTCTGCCAGCCATTCCCAAGCTCACAGAATCTGGGAGAGCCTAGAAGACCAGACAGCCACCTCTGGTAGCAGTGCCTCTGAGTCAGAGGATGATTTGACTAGGGTGACCCGAACTAAAAAAGCCAACAAAGTCAAAAGGGCCTTGCTCAAGGATCCCCTGAAACAAATAAAAGCCGTTAGGAGCGTCATTACGCCCTACCACCAGAATACAAAATATTCGGTTTGGGAGAACCTGGAGCTATTTCAACAGATGATGGATTCAGTATGTGAAGTGGACATTTTCTCCTGAGTACTCCAGCTTCTTCACGGGGCTGGAGGATCAGAATCATTCCAGATGGTCCCCCTATAGGGCGGCCATCCTGAAACATTTTTCTGTTAATCGGAATCCTAGAGAGGCTCGCAAGGCAGCCTACAACTTACAATGTGGGGAAGACCAGGTCCACAATAATTTCTTTAAGAGTTGAAACGTGCCTTTGCGCAGACTACTAAAAGGGTGCACACTGACAGTAAAGAATTTGTAAACACCTTCTTTCATGCTCTCCCTAAGTATATTATGACCCAGCTAGTGAGGGACTTTCACGAGAATAGATCACTAGACTGGGTCATTGAACAAGCAACGTGCATCTATGAGGTGCAGAAGCCATTGGAAAATAAAAATAGTACCAAAAAACCCAAAACCAATAACACCCCTGCTGCTGCAAAAGTGGCGGAGGTGAAGGTTGCCCCCATTTTAGATCTGGAGATGAGGGGGCCTAACAACCTTCCCGTACAGAATCCAAACAACCCCAAACCCAGAAGGCCCTTGGACCAATCACAAACAGGGAGCCAGCTAGGTAACCCCACAAATGGGATCCCTAACTCCCCTGATTACATCAGCCCATGCTACAAGGGAAATAGACCCATCCTGGGTTATGTGTGGACTCCTCCAGCCCAAGGGGGGATCCAACCAGACAGCAGGAAACCCAGGGAACTTCCCTCCTCACTTTCCCCAGGAGGGCAGTAATCCCCCAAATGCCGGACCAAATTTCTTTTCCAGAAACCCACCAAATTACAACCCCCAAAACAACCCATCCTTCTTTCCCCACTTTCCTGAGCCCAGACAGCACAATCCGGGGGAGGGGAGGCCAAGGGTGGAGGGGTACCCAAACTTTAACCCGGGGTATTTTGGGAGGGATAGCTACCGCTCCCGTGATCAACCCAGGGGAGACATGAGGACCCCATACCAGCCAGAGCGGGTGTCACAACTAGAGCACCAAGTCCAGAACATGGCACAAGATCTTGGTCGCATGCTGAGGGCTCAACAGAACTCTCAGATGAACATGGCAGCTCAGAATGCCTCAAATCCATGATCTGGTGATCCAGAACAATGACGGGGAAAGAACCCCGACAACCCACCTGTTCCCTGGGAGGAGGCACAAGTGGAAGGGGGGTGTAAAGTCTTGGAGGAAGCTTCCTTCCACACTTGTGGAAAGCCCCTGGAAACCCAGCAACCGGAACCAAAATCTCCTTCCCCCGAAAGTCTGCCACCCAAGGAGCAGAGGGCGGGTAGGAGAAATAAAGAGCTCAAAAAGACCCATTTTGAGGAGGAGGTACAAATCTTCCAGTTTGAAGGAGAGGGACCCTCAGAGGATTCTGGGAAAAGGATCTTCTCCTTCAGGGATGGGGGAACTCCTCCCAAAGAAAAATGGGTCCCAAAGGATCCAAATCCAGACTGGGTAGATGTGAGGACCGAGTTAGAACCACTCATCATCAAACCCCAGATTCACCAGCACGAAAATCCTCTGGTTCAAACCCATCCTGGTGACTGCCTCCAAAAAGGGCGGGGCAGCCCAGAATCAGAACCAGGGGAATCCAAAACTTCTCCCATATCTAGCTGTCACCTTTTTCTTGCAGATCCCCAAGAACCCACACAGGATCATGCCCAAACCTATTCTGGGGATTGCCTCCAACAAGGGGGGGTGGCCCAGAATCAGAGGAAGAAGAGTGCCTAGCTCCCCAAAGCCCCTCTGAGGACTGTCTCCAACAAAGGGGGGACAGCCCTGAATCAGAAAGGGAGGAGCCTGAGGCTACTCAAATCACTGAGCATGATACTGGTTGCTCAGATACCCAAAGTATCACACTCCATTCTGGGGACCGCCTCCTAGAAGGGGGGAACAATCCAGAACCAGCCCAATACGAACCCCAAACCTCACCAACCACTTCCGTTAACTGCCTCCAGAAGGGGGGGCAGCCCAGAAACAGAGCAAGGGGAACCTGTGACTCCCAAATAGCGGTGTGTGAGACTCCTGTGCCAGATTCTCCCAGTCCGACACCGTCTCCTGACCCAACCATCCCAGTGTCAGAGTCAGAAATAAGAAAATTGACCATTAAGCTTGCCCAGAGCAACCATTACCTTGCCCCTTGAAGGAGAAGGAAGGTAGATTTTACACCCCCGTCCAGGTGCAAGGGCAATGCGCAATTCCAGCACTGGTGGACACTGGATCCCGAGCCACCATGCTGTCCAAAAGGGTCTTTGAGCAGCTAAATTCGGGAAGGGGGGGAAATACCAAATTCCTCTCACCCCTCTTCCTGGACAGCTCCAGAACTTTGACGGGAAGGAAATTCCTGTTTAAGGGTCTGCAGAGCTGGAAATTAAAATTGGGTGACACAAAATGAAGCAAACGGTCTTGTTTGTGGTGCCAGAGGGAACCCCCTGTCTATTAGGGAATGACATCCTCCGCAGGCTGTCTCCCCTCATAGATTGCGTGAACAAGGTCCTCTGGACCCAGACCCACAGGCCAATTAAAGCAAAGCATCCACCATGTGAGGCTAAATGGCACATGCCACATGGTTGAGCAAAGACCGGACCTAGTCAGGTTCTACTTCCAGAACAATGACGCACCCCATGTCACCGTCATAGCTATGGGACCACCCAACGGTGAGGGGAACTCTTCTCCATTTCTGCAAATCAGCCTCCCCTCCAGTCTCAAGTGGCATTCCACCCTGGAGGGAGATACATTGAAATTTTACACTGATGCACAGTTAAAAAATCCCAAGTTCATAGCCAAAATTGACATCAAACCAGCACAGAACTTAGCTGGCATTCTGAAAAAGGGTGAACAACGCTTCCTCTGATTCAGTTAAATGACGGGAAGGAGTCTGTCCTCACCCAAGTTGACTTGAATAGTGAAGAAAGCTTCATTAACAAAGCACTATTCAACAAACTCCCAAAAGACCAGACCCTACCCGCCGTAGAGTCAGTGCAGCAATGGGTAAAGGATCTGGAACCACCCCGCTCCAAACATCCTCTGCTTAGCAGTTGTATGATTAAAATCTCTAGGAATAACCAAAGCATAATCAATACTTGTTGGGTTGTGCAAGGTGTTCCTTCCGCCTTTTATATGAGTCGGCACCTCCTCAACCAACTTGATATTAATTTGGACCCTAGTGATTAATGGAATTTCAGAAATGGAGGAGAGGTGACCATCCCATGACCCACTACAAAATCTGCATCCCAAAGGCAGTTTGGCAGAAGGGGAAGATAAGTGGGTCCACATCAACCAGCTGAAGTGTTGCCATCCTACGCATACTCTGCGGCAACTAGAGGAGACATCTGGAAACCCAGAGGGGGACATTCCGGATCCCTATAAAATTCCAACTGTAAAACCATTCCACCTGTTAAAATCAGTAGTAATTACAGGCGGTAAAGATTGTCAATTGTATCTCAAATGTATGCATCTGCCCCACTACATGAATAGTGGTGGGGAAATGTCCGTAACCTTGCTCTGTTCTGTCATCATAGCACTGGAACCAAGGATTCTAAGCACCAAGGAGGGCCACTCGGGGACCAGGAGGAAAGACCCAAGTGGCCCGGAGTATCGCTCCATACTCGCACCCGGAACCGGTGAGGAGAACCTGTCGATCCAGCACTGATGGGCGAAGCAGACAAATTTTTCCACTTGGACCAAAAAAAAAAAAATTACATCCCAATCTCCCAGCTTCCCCCTGATGGGCGGTCAAATTCAAGTCATGAGGGGGGGCTTTGTGGGATGTATTAACCCACTTATGCTCTGCCCTGCGGCATCACTGTGTTCCGGTGGTGCCAGAATTATCATAATGACCGCAAAACACCTGTGCGTGCCAAAACCTATGGAAATCGCGCTTTACAACACGAAAAGATAGATGCCAAATCTGCCATGCATGTTGTCAGTGATGGAACAGAGATCTCAATCCTGAAACATGTCACTGGGCGACACAACAAGTAAAAATGGAACACCCAGGGAAAAGCGCTGCTTTGCTGAAAGAAATCCAACATTGTGCTTTTAAATCATTTTCTTGGTTGATGAAACTGCAGAATGCCGGTACAAAACACCATCAAACATCCAATATTCTTGCTGGGTGCTACAAGTCACTTAGTTCAAGAAATCATTATGGACATACAACGTTCTGAAAAGCGGAATTTGTCATCAAAACATTCAGAGCAAAAATGTGCCTGCCTGTGAAATCTGCGCAGTACCCGTGGACGCCGATATGACAGCTGTCAGTAGATTGCATGTTAGAATTTAAACTTGTACAACTAAAATCTAATGTCTGAAAACTAAGTGACGTGTTATTGGGAGTCACCTAAGTTGTAACTGTTTAATCCCATGGTTTAGAAGCTGGAACACGTGTTCTACCTGCTTGTTTTGAAATTGCAAGTGTGTTTTAAACCAAGAAAAAAAATGTAACAGAATGAAATTTGAATTTAAGCTTGACTCAAAGACACTAAACCAGTATAACAGCTTCCCCCACAGAGGCCAGGCCTCTCTCTCCACCAGGATATCACACCTAGGTGATGATTATAGGGTGAGGGAAGAATTTGGTCTAACAGGGGAAGAAGACAATGGACTTCCTCCAGTCAAAGGAAGGCTAAGTGTGAAGAGTCGTAAAATGGCCTGGGCCTCTTGAGGAAATGGGAGGAGACTGCTTCCGAACTGCAGAGAGCCAGAAGGAGGCAGGGACAAACAAGCATTTGGGGCTGGACATTCACAAAGAAACATTTTGTTTAAATACATTTAACTTACCACTTAAAATTGTTTAAATTACAAAAATCACATATTTGTGTATCTACATTCTGACTGTACATTTTAAGAGGCAGCAAAACCGTGTGACATGTTCTAGAAGGCAATGGCAGAAAAGGTGGTTTTACACCAAATGTATTTATGCCAAAAGCACAAAACTTCATACTCTTATGCCCATTTTCAAAGTGCCCATTTGTACACATTTTCTGATAAACTGGTTATTGTGTTCCTGACAAAAAGGGCAAAATTCTGTCAAAAGCAGACACAAGATCCAACAGCGATGAGGTTTGGAGGAGTATCTGCTACACAAAATATGTAATCTATATATGTTATTGTTATAAAGATTGCACACATGTAAATATGTATTGTACCAAAAGTAGATTTTATGTTCAAAGGGACAAGGGGAGGATTTTCTGACTCATAAACCCACATCATCATGGTGACACCCTGTTTTCTTCTCCAATCAAGGGAGAGAAGAGACTCCAGCCAATCGCCTGCCTAAGAGGCGCACTTAGGATAAACCAGCACACACACCCTTTATCAGAAGCATAAATAGAGACAACTGAGAACTTAGAAGGACACACAGATTCACCCACTAACCGATTGCTGGCAGAGCACCCTACGAGAAAACCATCCATCTTCCTTGCTCCAGACTCCAGAAACTTGGCAAGCAGAAAGGGCCATTCCATTAGTTGAACCATTTTCAACTAGGCCTTGAATTTCCAGAACAAGAAAGAATCCCACAAAACCTAATGGGAACAAAAGAAACAGCCGGGCTGTGCTGTAACTGCTTTCCTTCTAAAATAATCATTACCAGAACCAAAAGATCCAATCCATTGTGCTGTGCTGTGACCAGAGAACCATTGCAGACCCGATCCAGTCCTGTGCCGATCTGTGACCACAACCATTGCAGACCCAGTCCAATCCGGTGTGCCCAGCAGTCTGTTCCAGAACCAGAATCCCTGACGGTTCTGTTTGAAACATATATAGTGAGTATCTATAGATAAAACTGGGTCACTAGCATATGTACTGTCCATAGTAATACCTATCTTAAACCCATCCTCTCTTGTATTCAGAACCGGTAGTGATAGGAGTATTTTTGAATTGTCAGAGCGTTTCTTGCACTAAGTTTCTCTCATTTGTTTTCTAAAACCATAAATCATTAGTATTGTGAATAAATAAATTGAATCTCATAAAGAAAGTGAGTATCCACCACGTGAAGGGTCTGTGGCCAGGACTGTGGAGATTCATGTGTGGCATTCTCTTTTTCTATAGTCATAATCTAATATAGGAAATCCCATTTGTTTTTAAAAGTGTGTCTCTGTTTTCCCATTCTTGCGCCTATCTCGGAAAAATGACCTCCACTAAAACGTCCATAACTTCCTCAATTGTTATGCTAGAAACAATATTTCAACTTCTGCTTGTAGCTAACATCCTCATTCCAAATCCATATAGTTCTCCCACAATCTCGATTACCGCACATGGAAAAGTTTGTCCTGAATTTTGTTTTAGGACATTTTTGGCATGTGTAAAACAGCTTTTTGATTGCACCCGACCTCAGTTTTAAGTTTTCACATTGCTTATTAGCATCAAGCCATTGCTAGTGTGTATTTGCAACTAAACAAAGCAGCTCCCATAAGAAGTTAAACAATTTCAGCAATTTAACCCATATCTAGTGTTTTACCCATTCCATTCTCAAGATAACTTTATTATTTCTGTGCTTGATTGTTTTTGCTCACTAGTACTCCTTCTGATTAAAGAGATTGCTTAGTGTTACATCACCCCATTGGTGATCATTGTATACCCATTAAACATAGTGTGATTAAAATTGTGGATACATAAATAAATATTTTAACTTTGCAAACCAGCCTGATTCCTGGTTCATTGTGACGGGGGGAATTCCAAGAGAGGGGCGTGATATGAGTGGTACATCGTTCAGAATAAAATAACTTTTAGACACAAAATAAATAAGGATTTCAGTTGTGCATTCCACGCTAGGCATTGACTTAGGTGAAGTGCCGGATTGACATCACTTACACCATGGATGGCTCTGGTTTTGGCCAACTGATCAGTCAGGTAATTTCTGGTTTTGTCTGGTCCCTCTATTCTGGAATAACCCTTATTCGTTTTCCAATAGATGGTCATCCCATTAGAGGTGACCAGATCATCAATGTTTTGTATGAGTTTGCCATGCTTGAGTGGTTCATTGTTTGCACACATAGTGCCTCTGGTTTTCCAATTAATCATGTGCTCCACAAACCCATTCCAGACATAATCTGAATCAGTGGTTATAACCAGTTTGTGGACTCGGTGCTGCACAGTGGTGAGGATGGCCTGGTGAACTGCCATCAACTCCGCCACCTGACTACTGATGGGACCCATCTTGTACCCAGCAGAAGGCTCCAGGGCATCATTCAGGAGCAGCCGTCTACATAAACTATGGGCATCCCCTTGTATGTATCTTCTTCATAGACTTTGTGTGGGGATTTCAGGTACACCTCCATGTTGTCTTTGGTTTTGAGTCTTTTGTCCTAGAGACAGTTTTCTCTGGCACAATCATGCAAGTCAGTCAAACCTTGCGCGAGTGGACTCTTCTTGTTTTAGCCATATCTGATCTCCAGAGGAAAGCCTTGCATGGACAGAATCCAAGAAGTAATTCTGGAATTACTTACATTCCCTTCCTGGCTTCTGTTACTTTGGAGGTATTCCAAAGGCTGGTGAGGAGTCTCGACGATGCAGGCATTAAAAAATTACCAGCCGTTCATCCAGGGGGACCTTCTCCCGGAGTAACCTGGGTATTGAGGGTTTCTCTGGTAGCCCTCCACCTGTGGCCTCCCGTCTCCATGATTTGGTGGTCTAGACTGCTGAAAGTGGGGAGAGTAAGGAGGGTTATTCTGGATGTTGGGGTTTTGAGGGTACCTGGGGAAGAAACTTATACTAGAGGGTGGGAGATTACTGCCCTCCTGAGGGGCGTTTGGAGGGATGTTTCCTGGGGCCGTACTCACCTGATTGGATTTCCCCCTGGGCCGCGGGAGTCCATACATACCCCAAGATGGGTCTGTTGCCCTTGTACCTAGGGCTGATGTAATTGGCAGAGTCAGAGGGCACATTTGTGAGGTACCCTGCCTGACTACCACCTGTTTGTGACTGGGCAGAGGGTCTTCTCTGCCTCTGGTTTGGTTGGTCTGCTAAGGTTTATTTTTAGGTCCCCCATTTCTAGGTCCAAAATGGAGGTAACCTTCACATGTGCCACCTTGGCAGCAGAAGAGGTGTTGGTTTGTTTGGGGCTCTTGGTGGGATTATTGTTTTCTATGGGCTTTTGGACCCCATATATGTCCAGGCAGCCTGCTCTGTTACCCAGTCCAGGGTCCTTTCATCATGGGCCTCCCTTACCAACTGCGTTATGATGTACTTCGGGAGTGCATGAAAATAGTTTTTTATAAATTCCCTACTGTTTAATTCCTGAATAAATTCTCTCGGGCCTGATTCTCTCCACACTGCAGGTTGTAGGCTGCCTTGTGGGCCTCCTCAGGGTTTCTGTGTGTGGAGGAGTGGTTCAAGATGGCCGCCTTGTAGGTGGACTACCTTGAATGGTTCTGATCCTCCAGCCCAGCAAAGAAGCTGGAGTACTCTGAAGAGAACGTCCATTTGGCGACCTATGGAATTCCTATCATTTTTAATGTCAAAAGATGTCATCATCTGGTCATATAGCTCCAGATGCTCTTAGACTGAATATTTGGCATTTGCATGGTACAAGGTCATGATGTTTCTAATAGCTTTTATCTGTCAAATGGGATCTTTCACCAGAGTTCTCTTTGTTTGGCAGCCTTCTTTTCCTGCTGCACCTGAGTCTATTCGTCCTCAGACTCAGAGCTGCTGCTATTTGAGGTCATATACCTTTCCTCTAGGCACTCGCTGATTCTTTGAGCTTGGGAGTCTCTCTCAGAATTATGGGGCCTAGTTTCTTCTCCCCTCTTGTACTTTGGGCTCTCTGGGTTACTTCCCTTGGACTCCCTCTTTTGCATAGGGGAGTAGTCATCTCACTCCTCCCTGCTTTCGGGGTTAATGGAGAACTCGCCCCACCTCCCTGAATGGGTAGAGGTTTTCAGAATACTCTTTTGGGGCTAAACTCAGACTGCTTTTTCTCTGCAAAGGGAACCAAGTGGTTCCTTTGTAGATGATGTTTCTGCAAGCCTAGTTCCCTGATTTTCTCATTATATTAGTCTTCCTGGTCAGATCCATCAGCCATTATATTTTGGAACCTGAACAGGGACGCCAGCCCATCAATCTCAGATGGACGCTGACCTGCCAGCTCAATCATGCTAGGCCTAATTGAGTCTGGCTGCGTCATGGTTTCTCTTTCATGTGAACCTGTGGACATGGAGTGAGTAGTACCTTGCGCATACAGGGGGATAAGTTGACTTCAGGCCCTTGGTACAGAGAGCATCACACTGTGATCCGGGGTTTTCCCTGCCACTCTCTGACTGTTCAAGTCTTGATTTAACCTAGCACACTCTTTTTCTAACTTCCCAAGTTTCTCCTTCTCAGCCCGACCTCTTCATAATATGCAAAGGGCTGAGCCTTGTGCTCTGCTATCAGGGCTTGACTGACCTCTATTACCTTCCCTTGTGCTGCTACCTGGCTGTTCTCACCTAAAAGGGCCTCATTTATTTTCTGGGCCTCTTGTATTGCCTGGGAATACTCTGACCATTTTTGTTGCCGGAGATGCATCTCCTGTCTCTGCACATTTTTGGCATGGGGGTCTCTTCTAGTTCACATTCTACTTGTCTTATATGCCCCATTACATTTTCATACTCTACTTTTAGGTCAGTCAGTTCCTGAAGGCCTAACTCACTTCTCTCCACGTCTGCCTTTAATTTGCACACTCCTTTGCATAGGGCATCTTTTTCCTGACACAGGGTGTCCATTTTGTTCAGTCAGGTTACCCCTCTGTTGTTTTATAGCGCCTAACTTCTGGCGTTCTTGGTCAAATTCTGTTTGGGAATGGAGTTCTTTAATGATTAAATTATTATTCTCCTCTTCCGATTGCTTGATCTGATGTAGTAATGCAATCATATCCCCTAATCAGGTTCTATTGTGTACCACTTTCAGAGAGTCAACCCTTTCTTGGCGCTCCTCTTTTAATGTAGCTACTTGGGCCTCCTGCTCTGAATCATGTTGTTGTTGTACAGCCAACTCCTCCTTGAGCTGCTTGATGAGGTTTCCAAATTTTACCTTAGAATGTTTGCTTTCTCATATTTTTTCTTCTACATGACTTAGTTCACTCTGGTTTTGATTTAAGAGCTCACACTCGTTTTGCGCAAAGGTTATACTTTCTCTATATTTTTCTTCCATAACTACCATGTGGAAGTACATGTACGCAGTGAGTTGGACCATCTTCATCTGCTCCTCTTTGAGGTTCTGAGTCATATAAAACTCAGTCAGGGCTCGATGTAACAGGCCACTGTCCTGCCACACATCCATGCTTATGGAGGTGAACTGTTGCATCATCCTAGCTAGCCAGGCCTCCTTCCCCTGCTCTGCCCATTCCCCTCTAATTAATAGTTTGGACAGAAGGTGCTGTCTAGCGATGTTAATTTCCACAGTGCTCATTATGAAGAGTGTTCTTCCTTTGTTTAGTTATCTATGCAAGGGAAAACATCTCTACCCTGACCTTGCCTAGTTTGTTGTTACACTACTTACATTTATTTTGAGACACCAGCCTGATAACTACGGTATATCTTTTGGGGTGGTGGCTTTAACAGTGTAACACAATATTCTAGCCACTAATAGTATCACTACCTTCAATGAGTATCACCTTAGCCTGCACATTCCAGCCAGGGATTCCTTCCACTGAAAATGAATGTGGTGCACAATAAAAATTATGTTTATCTTTAATCCACCACAGGTTCTTTATTTGAGAAGGCCCCCAACCCGTCTCGCACACACTTGAACAAACACCCTGTGTCACAATGGACCAGGAACCAGGCCTGTGTGTAACAATATGATATTCATTAATGTTATGATCAAATGAAAAATCAAGCAAAATCAAACAATTGGGCAGCAGCCACCAAGGTTGTAGAAATACAAATGGAAAAATCCCCATAATATAGTGAATGCAAACTCAGAACCAATATACAGAAACCTCCAATAGCAAACAAAAGAGAAATTGTTTTAACAGCAACAGGTGGCATTCAGGTTAAACACTCCCCCTACAACAGCCCCCCAAAACATCTGCTAACTAAATTTTGTGTGGATGGAAGACAGTGGCAAGGAGTCAGTATGAAGAGGGAAACATCAGATTTCAAATTCAGCCCACCACCCCAAGATCGGAGGCCCAGAAAGAAAATTAAAACCTTTTTTACGAGCAAAATGGCAGAATCAGATTTCGATTGTTACTCGCACAGCAGTTTGCAATAACAGTGGGATAGCTAGGACTGAAATTTGCATTGCTACACTTGAGAGGCAAGGAAGCTGACAGACTACTAAGCAGGACACCAAGGCAACATGAACACCTGGTAAGCAAATCTGTTTTGGGAAAGAAAAATGCAAAAGAAAACACACGCGGCAGAATGGCAATTTGTTTCTACATGGGGTTTGTGATGAGAGGCAGCCACAAAAAGGGCTTGGCTGACAAAATCGAAAAGAGTTTTTCAGGAAAAAGAACAGAGGCACATAGCAGATAGCATTGTGATAGAAAGGGTAACTCTTAATGGGACTGCAGTTTGGGTTTTTCTATGGGACAAAGGCAACTTAGAATTTGGAGAAAGGCACACAAAAAGCAGGCAAATTCATTTTTTTGTTAGGCAAAGGCTAGTTTTGTTGAGACTATATTTTACTGACTATAATCATTAAAGAAAGGCACTTGACATGGGGTGGTTAATTTTGAACGTCAACCAACTCACTGTGAATCTATTTATAGGGGAATTAATTGATTTACTTGCAAATATTGCTATGGATGTATACAGTATTTTGAAAGATTTATGAAAGGGATGCACTAACATGCACAGGCTAATACAGATTTGTCTATGGAAATGTGAACAGATTGTACTGGTAATTTGGGACTTGAATGGGATTGGGAGGATAGCTCAGAGGCAACATCCTAGTCTCGGAAGCAAGATGACATGGAGCACCTCAGGTTCAATCCCCGGGTCTGCGCTCAGAAAGTTCTGGGTATTAAGCGTGTTATAAATAACCTATCATGTCATATCATTGCAATGGGGTGCAAGGGTCAAAAGAGTGGAATATGCAGTTTTGGGAACAGGGGTTATGTGCTACTTACAATGTAAGTTTGAGTTTGGGATTCTGGAAAGCCAGCAAGGTCTCTGGACAGCTAGGCCATGGGATCTGCTCACTCTGGATTGCTGGGCCAAGGGATCTGGTCCCTGGGACAGCTGGGCCAAGGGATCTGGTCACTGGGCTCTCCTGAATGGGATCAGCTGCCTCCTCTCCTTTCTCTGTGGATTCTTGGGTGTGCCTGGATCTGGATGAATGGATGAGGGTGCCTGGATGAATGTATCTGGTTTCCGGATCTTGAATGGATTCTGCATCTTGTCTGAGTGAGTAAGTCTCAAGTGTCAATCTCTTGTGTTTCTCGGTCTCCCCCTTATATAGCCAAAATTACATAATCAAATGTACAAACTGGGGGGAAGTACTCTGGAATTATTCCTCTCCTCAGGTAGGACCACCTACTGGTCCGACCTCCTCCCCCTTGGCCGATTGGTTCAGGGGAAATGACATAATTTATGTGTTTGCATTTATGACATTTCTTTGTCTCTTTAGCCTACTTTTTACCAAAAATCAGTTAAAGATCAAAACTTCAAACTTATACTAGACACCGCCATGAGAAGTAGATATATGCGATTCAATAGGTCACATGGAATTGGACAATCCAACTGCCGACTCTGTGCGAGATCGCATCGACCTTTGGCACATTTTTGCCATTTTTATGAAATGCATTATATTTAAAATTCTGCCAATGACAACACATATTCCCAACAACAATTCGCATCAGCCCACCTAGTTTCATATTTGTCCCATTTATAATTCACCCCAAAATGCATCTTTCATGGCCATTTCAGTTCATCAAGTCTTAGAAACATGTACTTGGTCTCTTTACATATGTCCAATAATAACATGGAAAACTGGCATAATACAAAATGATTACGTATTCAGGGTGCTGGGAGAAATGTATTAAAATGCTGCAGTCCTTCAATGTCAATTGGGTGGATTTATGAGATGTGTGGGCGGTGCTGCAATCCCCCACAGCAAACTGTCTCTGCAAGGCTTGGCTTACAACGAAGGACTTTTATGATGCCCTTTGAGTTTGACAGTTCCTCCTTCAGAGGGGTGCTAGAGGAAATCGCACCTCTCAGTCATTCACCAGCCCTACTGGCTTCCATTGTTCCTTCTGGCAGGGCTGCCTGCTAGTCTAGCAGGGCAGTGAATCCTCGCACTCTCTGCCTTTTTATATGTCATTGTGGGACGGTTCACTTTTGGATGCAAGTTTTAAGTGGGGCAGGACCTGCCATTGAATTCAGTCCCTGGGCCACAAACCCAATTTTACTGGTTTCTGAGTCCTTTCTATGTAACCAAGTCTTGTGGGGACAAATATAATGTATATTATATAGCTAAAATCCCCACCCACATATTCTATCACGATGCTCTTGGGCTGATGAGCGCTTTAAAAATGTGAATACAAAAATCAAATAAATAAATCACATTTCTGTACGAGCAAAATCTGTCATTTGACATTATCTTTTAAACAGCATTTTCCTTATTTTCTAAAGGGCAGATTCACAAGTGTGTTCATTTCCTTTCATTTCAAGTTTACAAACGCTGTTTCAGCAGACCACAGGATGTTTTTTTAATTAACCTTCTGGAGGTTTTGCATGTACTGTGGGTTCATGGACACAAAAGGATGCTGCCCACGATTTCTTTGATATTGACATGGAAAAAGGCCCTGCCACATTATTTCTTTCACTTGCTGCAATTTGAGTGTGATGGTTCACTTTAAAAGGAAACAAAAGCTGTGTTGAGTGAAAAGCAGAACTCTCTGCCCCTCATGTGATTTATTTGTAGAACATGCCGTTCTCGGGAGTTATTGCCTAACTTTTTGGCAATCAGATGAAATAAAGCACGCAGGGTTGTTTCCATGGAGGGGACAACTTTGTGATATTTTTTTGAAAGAAAGAAAAATGCTGGTCCGTCTTGAATGCTGTGCACAACTTTAGTATTCCATAGGACAGAACAGCAAATGTAGAGGTGTTCTGAATGCAGGTCTTTTTCTGATGATTCATCTGAAATAGAGCAAATGCAGCACCATTCTTTGGGTGGGTGTGTTCAATGCTCGACAAATGTGCCAGGAAAGGAAAAGCACTGCTGTTTTTGCAGCATTATTTTAATGTGGTTTTTGGTTTGAAGGGGATGTCTGCTGAGGGCCTTAAATGTAACCCACAATTTATTTTCTGCATCTTCTGTCTTCTTTTACAGGGGTGGGATTTTTGGTAGGGTTTTTAATAATTAGTTGAATAATTGGTATGTGTGATTAAATTATAATTTTTGTATAGACCCTTTCTCCCCTTTTAAAAAAAAACGATGGCAGAAAGTGCCACGTTAAGCTACACTGAGGAACAGACATCAGATTTATTATCAGGACCATCATTTTTTGACCCCTTGGGACCTAATGTATCAGGGTCCTCCACAGGCACAGGAGACGACCTTCTTAAACTTAAAAGAAAGGTGTTTAGGACAGAATTGCACAGACACTTCCTCAAGGAATATCTACGAGCCAGCATCATTCCTACTGGTTTGATTGTGAGAAATGAACCGTGTCTGTTCTTAGATGACAAAGAATATACAACACATTTCAGTTACATAGCCACCAAGTGCAGTCAGGACCTCATGGTCCTCACAGTTACAACAGCACAATGAATCAGTTTGGAATTACAAAAAACACTAGACGAGGAAGAAAGAAAATTTACAAATAATCCAGTTATAACTGATGCTAAAAATCAAATTGAGGCAATCAATAAACAGTTTGCCACTTTTAAAAGCAATACTTTGACAAAGAAAACTAATAAACTACAGAAAGACATTAAAGAATTCAAAATAGAATTAGTTTACCCCTATACAACAGAAGAATACTCTAAAAACTCCAATCAGCAAGGAGGGACCCAGCCAAGAAGCCAGAGACCTAAGAGAAGAGGAGTGACTTTTTCTGGATCAAGCAGCACCTCCTCTAGTGGGAACTCTAATCAGAGTTACAACCCTTATCAGTTTAACCAATTTGGCCAGCCACAATCACAAAACTATCCCCCACCACCTATTCAACCTTTTTTAGGACAAGGAGGGACAGGATGGGGCCCTCCATTCTGGAATCCGGGTTTCCAAGGGCAACACAGATGCCCGAGACGCCGGAGGAGATAAATCGAGAGGCAAATCAAGATTTACCCATTTTTAATTTGGCTAATGTCCAACTTACAGCTACACAAATTTCAGTTCTAGAAAAAGGATTATCATTTGTACCATCCGGGAACACCGATTGGTACAACACCGAAATGGAAATACGACGTTTCCTGCGGACTGTCAGATTACGAAACATTTTTAATGAACATGAAGGCAATGAAGAATGCAATGACACAGGATTCCATCCTAAATCAACCTTTCTTCCCTCTGAGAATCAAGTTCCCGCTGATCTTCTGACATTTAAGAAATGCGTCCTGCGAGATCTCAGAAACTTGAGTAAGAGAAATGACACGAGAAGACGTCAAAACATTACACAAGCAGAAAGACAAGCTCTCTTAGAACTAGCTAAAAAATCTGACTTGGTAATAAAACCCGCAGACAAAGGTGGAGGAATTGTCATTATGAGTTCAGAACATTACTTTCGCATGGTTATGGAACTTCTTAATGACACAGAAAGTTACAAACTCTTAAAAAAAGATCCAACAAAAGACCTTAACATCGAAATCACGGCCATGGTCTCTTTCGCTCTAGAAAGAGACTGGATCACGGAGAAAGAATCTGAATTCCTCTTGACCAGAGGTGGCAGAATGCCCTGCCTATACGCTTTCCCCAAGATCCACAAAAATTCGACTAATCCCCCAGGAAGACCCATTGTTTCGGTGTGCGGTTCCATATTGGAACCGCTATGCAAATTTTTGGACTATTTCTTGAGGCCTATCAGCATTACTACAGAGTCATATATTTGAGACACGATGCACACTATTCAGCTGTTTGAGAACTTGGACTTTGATCCCCAGAAACAGCTATTAGTGACTTTAGATATAAAGTCACTTTATACCAGCATTCCTCAACAAGCGGCTATTGATTGTGTATATGAATATCTTATTTCAAAAAACACCAGGACCAAAGCTCCACCTGAATTCATCATTGAAGTTATGAGGTTAGCTTTATGTAAGAATTGTTTTGAATTTAACAAACAGTTCTAGCTGCAGATTAAGGGAACAGCAATGGGAGCGACATTTGCCCCCAGTTTGGAGATCTTATTTATAGCTAAATTTGAACAGAAGTTCATATTCAATCAAATCAATGTATGGAAGGATAACATCAAGCAATGGCGCTGATATATTGACAACATGATATGCCTATGGGAGGGCTCTGAAGAAACATTGAAAAATTTCCTGTGCTGGCTCAACACGTGCAGTACAGATATTCAATTCACTATCGAATATAGCAACACAACTATACATTGTTTAGACTTGTCCACTGCACACAATCAGGGAAAACTAGTCTGCAATACGTTCCGAAAACCCACTGATCGGAACACATTATTACATTTTCAGAGTGACCACCCTAAACACATTAAAGAGAACTTACCATATGGGCAATTTCTTAGAATACGCAGGAATTGCACCTCCTTAGATGACTTCTATCACAACGCAAACCTTTTAAGTAATAGATTGCGGGCAAGAGGCTACCCAAAGAAACTGGTGTCAAGATCGCTGAAAAGAGCACGGTTCACATGTCGAGAGTCACTTCTCATTCTTAAAACCCAAGAGGGACCCCAAGATCAAATTACATGTGTAATTACCCATGGCCAACATGCTTTCCAAATTAAACAAATCATTCACAAATGTTGGCCGATTGCCAAACTCTGCCTTTCGGACCAACAAAAACCCAGATTTGCATACAAAAGGGCACGGAATATTAGAGAACTCTTAGTGCATTCTATGTACATTGAGAAATCACCCTAAGGCACTCTCTGGAATCTTCGACCGCTAAAAAGCCACTACCCATGCGGTAGTTGTTCAGTCTGCCAATTTACGAGCATAATACAATTTCAATTTGGACCAAAAACATGGACCCTGAATGATATCTTTAATTGCAAAACAAACCAAGTGGTGTACTGCATAGAGTGCCCCTGCGGGCTGAGATACGTTGGACAAACCATGCGTAACGTGGGCACACGGATTTCCGAACACCGCTCACGGATCTGATGTAAAAATCTTACTTCTCCTCTTGTACACCATTATATGGAGAAAAAACATAGCACACTTGATATCAAATGGTGGGTCATCGAAAGAGTCTGCAATGGTCCCAACATTCAAGGCCGACTTCTGGACCTAGAATGCAGGTGGATACACAGAATGAACTCAATAGAACAGGGACTCAATTAACAACACATTTTTACAAATTAAGGGGAGCACCTTGTGAGGGCTTACCCATAGCTTGGGGATGCAATGATGTCAAATTGGGTCTTTTATCAACAGCTTCTCCTGACCCGGATCCTGACAAGCTGTGAGACCTGCCTCACTCGTACTGACTATTATTCTTTCCTTCCCCATGAATGTAGATGGGGACAACAGGTTCACATAAATATACACTCTTTTTCTGGCTCAATGACGGTCTTTTTGATGACTCCGGCCCGGCAGGGGTGAGGTTTCATGTAATCAACAGACACCTTATATGCCGCCAACATAATAGTGAAATTTACACACACTAGTGGGGCGCTTTATCAACACTGCCCAACCGTACCTGACCGGCCGACTTTACACATATTGCCCTGAGAGTACACACGGGCGAGCCACAACCCAGGACTTGGTCAATCTCTGACACTCTGGGGGTGAGTATTCCAGCTCGCTGTGCATCTGTACCACACCTCTGTGTAGGAGACATGACTATGGGGACATGATAGCGTCCACAACCAGGGCATAGATTTCGCACCGCCCTGATTGGGCAGTAATTACATACCAACCCTGAGCCACTGGACGAGGTGGACGTCCCCACTTTTAGCTCTATAGCAGGGAATTTTTCCACAAATGAGGCCGCTCCATATTTGGCCACTCACATCAGGAAGATTAGTTCTTTGTGCCTTACCGCATCTATACTTTCTCTTGTTTTTGGGACACAGGCGTTCTGCCTGGTTTCAATCAATGCATCGGCTCTGACGCTCTCGTTCTACAACTCAGAGTCGGTTCCACATTCTTATCGCGGGAACCAATCAGCTTCAACTGCAGCATCGGCTCTGACGCTCTTTTTCTGTAGCTCAGAGTTGGTTCCGCATTCTTATCGTGGGAACCAATCAGAGCGCATGTCTCTCTGCACGCCCATTGGTGGACAGATACACACCCTCCAGCGCTCACACAAGCACGTTTTTTAAATGCTTGCAGACGGCAGTAGCACGCTGAATCCGGACTTGGCGCCAGAGCATTTATCCGGTTACCACGGCCCCATTGAAGTACTGCTCGTCCAAGAATATTATTTGCTGATCGTCTGGACGGCAGTTCTTAATCTCTCTGACTCGAATAGTACTCACAGTTACCGCAAATTGTTGTTCTTCGTCACAAAGTTCATTGAGTTTAACCCTGCCCTAAATTTAGGCACAACGTGTTCTGTGCTTACCTTTATAGGCATAGGTTCCCTTGACTCAACTTCCCATGACCAGAGGCTCCAGTCCATCTCCAACAGGCGAGCGACGCTAGACGTTCGAGTTTACCTCCACTCTCTGGACCTTCGGAGCCTTCTCCAATAATCTAGGTGCCTTTCTGAGCTTATACACTTTACGTATTCGCCATTTCCCTCTCAGGTTTCAGCACAAATTTGCTCTTATATACAGATATATCCCATAGCCCCTCAGGCAGAATGAGAACACATAGGTTTTATTGCAACCTACACATGGTAATAGCAGTAACATGCACCATGTTGTATTTTTGAAACTCATACGCCCACTATGCATTTGTTCTATCTTCTTTTCCTCTAAGTCTGCCTTCTCCCTGCCCTTTACGCATGGTCCTGCACGGGCACACATCCACATATTGGAATAACAGCCTAGCCTTACTGGCGGGACCTTCCGGGGAGCCTACCTCACTGTGAGATTCTTTTTCAGAGCTGAGTGGTGAGTGAGCTATTTTTTACCTTCAACACTCTCAATTAGAAGCAAAAACGAGCATTTCAACTGGCTCTTTTCCTGAGCCCACTTTTATTAGATTTAGATTCTCTGATAATAATTTTATTATGTTAACAATATGTTTTTTGGTACCATTCAGCCCATAAAGTCCAGAAAGGAAAAAAGTTATTTTCAAGAAGAATTTAACACTCAACAAAACTCATGTTCTTTTTTCTTTCTCTTGTTTTCTTTCTCACAGGGGCTGCTTATTTGCCCTGATGAAGGCGGCCACGATACTATGAACACACATCCCTCTGATATAATTTCGTGATGGATGTCCACTGCCGCCAAAACGTATTTTGAATGCAAGGGGAATTAAATATCCCATTTCTTGAGGGTTCTACCGTCATATACTATTAATATAATTTTGACATCCCTGGTGGTTGATAGCACAACTAATTCACCCCCTGCCACGTTGGCACCAGATATTTGTACAAATCTGGACTCCTGGTTTAGGCATTTAAAATATATGATGTCTTGGATATATTAGATATGTTACTAAATATTTCACTAATTTGCACACTTGTTATAGGACCTAGATTAGCATAGGTCGTAAATAGTGCTAAGCTTTTGACACATATGAATTTTCATACGTTACTATCACGAGTCATGTGATTCATTTGAAACTAACAATGTATTGAAGATTATTTTTAAGTTTTGACTTCTTCACATGTCTTTGTTTATAATGTTGAATTTTGCTGTATGTAAGTCTTCATAATGGTTTCTTTGTTTTTTGTTTATACAAATAAAGTTTATTCACAGCCCCTGATATGTGTTAGTTTCTTTTTTCCTTTCTTGATTATTTACATGGGCTAACGACTTAGGGATTCAGTCCACTAGTATCTTTCTTAATGGTTCTCCAATATAATTTATGTTGCTACATTTAATGAAAACAGTTGGTGTGAACCGTTTCAGTAGCAGTTCTACCCTCTTCTTTGGTTTTAGACCCTTGATTGGACATTCCTTTATTTTAGAAATGTTATTTTTTTTTTTGTTTGGGTTGCTTTGGGCCCCAAGAGTATAGCCTTCCATTGGCCCATGTTAACACAAAAGGAAAATGAGGTGCATTTCTTAGCTGTGCTTGTTTAACCTTTATGAGTGGGATCACTGTTGGTCTGTAGAAGTGTGGGGGCTGAGTAGGGGCTTTAGCCACTGCTCACCATTGTACTGCAGAACAGAAGTCGCTTTTTCACAGCTCCACACTGAGTTAAACCCATTCAATGCAACCCCAGTCTCCAAACAATTCTGGAGTGTTCTCCTCCCTATCAATCATTGTCAGAAATGCCACATACACGTATGCAATGTGATTGGGTAGTGGGTGCATAATTTTCTCTCACAAAAAGGTGACACTGAGTTACAGTCAGTGAATGGTAATCTCCATGCTGCCTCCAACAAAAACTGGTACATTATACAAAATAATCTATTTCACTCCTCAACCGCTCTCTAAACTAAATCCTATTTCATTTGTTCACTTCTCCTACGAAATTCTGCTATACTTTTCTAGCTCCCCTCAACAAAATGATATTTCACTTTTCTAAATCTCCATCACTACTCCAGCCACTGCCACTGTCTTCAGGACTGACCACGAACTCAAACTGGGTTTGTCTTTTATTCGCTGCTAGGCCGAAAATGCAAGAACTCACCCGGTCCAAACTTCCAAGGAATTTCAACAAAGTTCGGTCTGGCTGAATCTGGGGAAATTCGGTTGTTCCAAATATGGTCATACAGGCTGAGCATTGTGCAAGTTAACTGTTTGGCTTGTGCATTCATGTGTATTTCTATACGTGTTTTGCTGAATGTGCACACAGGGTCTGCCTGGATTTCTACGTTACTTCTACACCCTTGCCAGAAAAGATTCAAAATGTGCATGCACAGTCATACCGGATCCTTGGAAATGGAAATGGGTGCAGTGTCTTCTGTGAAATTAATGGGGGACTGGAAAATGCCCCCCTTAGTTTTGGGGACAAGGAATGGTAGGCAAAGGAACAAGAGAGAACTGAGGAGAAAAACAAAGCAGGGGCATGAAAACAGCAGTGGTGTGTCTACACTGTGACACCAGGTTAAGGTGTGTGTGCAAATCTGAAACTAACAAAAGGACGCATTGTGAAATATATTGAACAAAATCTTTATTTACAGTGCTTTAAAAATACATAGAGAAGGAATGAAGATCAACATAACACAAATATATTATCATTATTATGATTTTTTTACATGTTTAGATTCTTGGACATATAGAGGATTCTCCAATGATCAGAGATTGATTTGAAATTTAAGAAACAATAGTTTCACTTTTATGATTACTTTATGTTAGTGAAACCAACTTGTGTGTGGTTCAGATAGTGCCCGCAAAAATAATGAATTACAATTTCAGCATCGTAGTTCATTTTCCAATCATCCTTTTCAATAAATACTTTGGAGCTCATTATAGGCTCCACGTAACGTAATAAACATGGATAAAAGCCCTGCATGTGGCTTTTACGCATGTTTCTTACGTCCCACTCATTTTCAAGTATTTGTATGGTGGAGAGGGGGTTGGAATGTAATTTACGTTTCTGCCGCTTCCTTCCTCTCCATCATACAAATACTCCAGCACTTGCACAGGCATGGATTTTCATGCTGGTACAGATGCAGGGGATTCCTTTGAGTCCTCTAGCTTTCTGCACTGTTAGATAAGATTTTCATAGTAATGATACATCTTCCTGACCTATGACAACCCCAGAACCTTTTGCTTTTACTGGTGGATTATTTGTCCCTCTGTGTGTGGGGCAAACTGTTTCCACACTCACATAATCTTTTACTCTTTTTATGGGTGTCATTTTTAAGACTCTGCATAGTGTCTTTTAAAAGTCATCGGGCCTCATTACGACCCTGGCGCTAAGTGAAAAACGATGGCGGTAAATGGTTACCGCCATCGTTTTCTGCTAGGTCCGATCATGACCCGTGACCGTTAACTACAATGCCATTAGCGGCATCGTAGTTAACGCTGCCGCTAACTGCGCCAAGGGCGCGCGCACGCGACCTCCCACACCGTACTTAGCGCCATGGCGGAAAGGTACGCGAATGCCGACCCAAGCGGACATGCACCTAACGCCATCACCCAGCCCGTTAAGTACCTTACCGCCATGGTGCTAATTACGCCATCGCGAACCAACCGTAAATGGCCATGTAAAGTGAATGCAGCTGCCACAGGTGCACAGAAACAGCACAGGTGAAGGCAATACAGACTCAGGAAGTACAAAAAGAGCACACCCCACCCCTTCCCACACACAGTCACACTCCACAATGATACCAATACGACTAGCAATGTTGGGGCTGGAGGACCTGATAGCAATGCAAGTGCTACAACAGCAACAACAACAACAGGTAGCACAGAGGAGACGCAGGAGGAGAAGGAGGGCAAGGCAGGCCCAGCAAGCCCCACCAGCACAGCCAGTGCCACCACACAGGCAGCCCCCAATCCCACGCATCAGAGCCAATCCATTCAACCTCACTGCTGAGCAGATCCACACCCTGTACCGTTTGGACCGGGACACCATCACCGCCATCGTAGACATGACACACAACGACATCGTCAGCATGATAGAAACTCCAACCGCCATCCCACCCCGACTGAAGGTAGTGTCTGTACTCCACTTACTGGCCACAGGCACCTACCAGCACACAGTGGGGCACTTGCATGGCATCTCACAACCATTATTCTCACGAACACTCATCCAAGTGCTGGATGCCCTCCTCAAGCACACAGACGACCACATCTCATTACCACGGACTGCCCAGGAGATTGCAAACACCAAAGTGGGTTTCCATGCACTAGCCGGCATACCTGGTTGCATTGGTGCCATCGACTGCACCCATGTGGAATCGGTGGTTCCACGTGCCATGAAGGTACCGGACCGCAACCGGAAACAGTTCCACTCAATCAACGTGCAAATGGTCTGTGACTCCAACAAGATCATCACACATTGTTGTGCCCGATTCCCCGGATCAACCCATGATTCTATGGTCCTGAGGAACTCCACAATACCACGCTACATGGAGCGACATGCAGGCCCAAGATCCTGGCTACTCGGTGAGTCCAATGTCATGACCATGGAAATGTGAAGTGGGTAGGTGAATGACGTGCCGATGCATACTCCACCTGGCTGAAAGGGGGGGGGGGATGATGCATACTCCACCTGGCTGAAAGGGGGGGCAATGATGCATACTCCACCTGGCTGAAAGGGGGGGGGGAATGATGCATACTCCACCTGGCTGAAAGGGGGGGGGAATGATGCATACTCCACCTGGCTGAAAGGGGGGGTGATGCATACTCCACCAGGCTGAAAAGGGGGGGGGTGATGCATACTCCACCTGGCTGAAAGGGGGGGGGGAATGATGCATACTCCACCTGGCTGAAAGGGGGGGGGGAATGATGCATACTCCACCTGGCTGAAAGGGGGGGGGGAATGATGCATACTCCACCTGGCTGTGAGTAGCAGAGAGAACGGAGACAGATGATACCCTAAAGCAACCCAAACTCCACCCAACACCAGTAAAGCCAATACCCAATGTATGCAGCCCTACCATGTGAATGAGGTTGTGTCCCAACCATGGCACAACCATCTGCAAGTGCATTGTACCAAATCAGACCACATTGTCAACAATGAAAAGCACCTACATGCACGTCACCAAACACCATCAACCGATAGGCCTGTCCCCCATAACTGCCCACGAAGGAGGCACATGACGGACAGAAACATCAACACACCATTACACAGACAGCAGGGCCCCCAAAATGTCCCTGTCTCAATCAGCATTGCTCACTGGGGTCATGATGAGGCCCACGGCAATGTTGCAATGATGTGCGCATTGCCATCACAGGACATGTGCCAGGCCAACTAACCAAACGGCATGAACGGACACAGTGGATGGGCACTCACAATGCACTCCACCTCTCTGCATACATTGGGTGATGGCATGCAAAACAGGCCATGGGAGCCATGAGCATTTACTGGTTGCATTGTGTGAATCAATTAGTGCATGTAGAAGTGAGCCAAAGTAACAGTTGGATGCAAGCCATGGTGGCACATCATGTTCTTGATCAGACGTCATGACTGACACATACATTCTCGCCTACATACAGGTGATGCAGGCTATCCCCTGAAGAGGTGGCTCCTTACACCAGTCCGGAACCCGCAGAACCAGCACGAGGAGGACTTCAACCGTGCACATACACTTACCCGTGTGGTCATAGAGCAGACATTCGGCCTATTGAAGGCACGGTTCCGATGCCTCAGCAGGTCTGGTGGGGCACTCCTGTACCGCCATGAGAAGGTGGCAAAGATCGTCATGGCATGTGTCATGCTACACAATATGTGCGTCAGACGGAATGTGCCCCTGCCCCCTGACGCAGAACTGCAACCACCTGACGATGAGGATGAGGAGGGTGCAGATGGGGCGGCACCCCAAAGAGGAGGCGATGCACAGGAGGGGCGTGCAATGCGCCAAAATATCATCGACCACTGCTTCTAGCACACACGGCTGGTGTGTATCACACGGAGACTGTACTTGGGGCACTGTGTGTCTCTGGGACATGCACACTGTGGACTGTACACCAATAAAGCACACATATGCAATGAAAATGTCCACACATTTCATTTCGGAAAAGCAAAAAGTGTATTTCAATCATAAAACGTCGTGGCACACCCCTCCCACCTCCCCCCTGCACACCCCAACACACCCCCTCCCACCTCCCCCCTCCCCCCTCCCCCATGCACACCCCATCACACCCCATGTAAGTGTCAACAGATGCCTGTGACAGTGGCCACAGGCTGTTACAAGCCCCCTCTTCCGGCCCCCGGGGCACCCCTGGCTGTGGAGCGCAGGTTCCGTCCGGAACGTCGGACGGGGCTGCTCTGTGCAGAACTGGCAGCGGAGGATGTCCCTGCCTGCCCCCGTGCATGCACGTCCTGTAGGGTGTGGGTGAGCTCAGTGAGCGCACGACGCAACCCGGCAAGTTCACCACAAATGTCCCTAGACATGGCCTGCATAGGCCCTCAGGGTGGCAGTGCTCTGCGCTATTTCGGCCCTTAGGGTCTCCGTGGCCTGTTCAATGGTTGCCCTAGCCCCCACACATTCTGCAGCATGCTCAGTCAGCATCGTGGACAGATGTTGCTGCCGTTCTATGATGTCCTCGAGGGACTGCTGCCCCTGCTGGGCCATGCCCAGTGCTGGTGGTGTGATGGAGGGGCTGCTCTCCTCCTGTGGACTGAGGACTGGGCATGGGGTAGAAGGCCACTCCTCTTCCTCTGTGTGCCCCTGTGTGTGATCCTCATGGGGGCTGGCATTTGACAAACAGGGGGAATGTAGAAGGTCAGTGGGGCTTCTGACTTCGTGCTAATCAATGTCAGAGTCTGAACATGCAGCAATTTCAGCTGTTTCACCCATGTTGCTGCTGGCCGCAGACCCGGTGCCTTCTGTGGCAGGCAATGTTGGTACAGGTGGAGCTGCTGCTGCTGGCCTGCTGCCTACTGGGGTGCTTGCCGGTGGGCCGTCCGGTTTGCTTGCAGTGGATTCTGCTTGTTGTGGGGTCTGCCTCACTGCAGCTGAGGTTGAGGGTGCGGGGATGGTATTATTGGCCTTCTTGGCTCTCTTTGTCGCAGGGGTGTCCTGGTCCTCGGGGTGTGAATCTGTGCCTGTGGTGGAGCAAAGGAGGGAGGGCGTTATTGATGGGTCTGCGGACTTTGGAATGACAATGATTGACATGAATCTGGTCAGTAGATGAGGCAGATTTCAGGCAGGGCCATGCAGGTTGTCTCCTTTTTGTGTGGTATGTGGATGCAGGTATATGGGTGCCAGCAGTGTATACAGGGTGGAGCTCGCATGTGGCTATGGGCAGTGTCGAGCTAATGTGTTGCATTTACACTCTAGGGCCACATTGTGCTACACATGAATGGACTGCAGTGACTATGGCATGTCTTGTTTGAGGCACCTACCTTCATCGTCTGATGTCGGAACTCCCCTTTCCATCCCTCCGACGCCTTCAATGCCTTCCATGCCAATCATGGTTGCACAAATCTCCTCCCACGGTTGGAGTTTCAGTGGGGATTCCGAACCTCCACCGGTACCCAGGGCAAGGTTGCGGTTCGCAGAGATGACGGCTCTGACCCGTATGCGAAGGTCATCTCAGCGCTTCCTGCACTGCTGTGGGGTGCGGGGTACGGTCCACACCGCGCTGACGCGCTCGGCCACCAGGGCCCATATGGCCTTCTTTTTTGCTATCGCTGGCCTGGTCATTTCCAGAGAGAAAACGACAGCTGCATTGTCTTGCAGGGTCTCCGCAAGCATGCAGAGTTCCTCCCGGCTAAATCTTTCCTGGCGCTGGCGGTCACATGCCTTCTTAACAACTTTAGGCATTTTTGGGTGGTTGGATGGGTGGGTGATGGGTTGGGACAGGTGTCAGGGTTGGATCTGGTGTTGTTCGGAAGGATGGCAATGGATTGTGTTTTTAAAGATGGCCGACGTGCTGTTTCCCGTTCCGCCGCAATGACGCTATTTCCGGTTCTGCTTTTTACGGTGACCGCTAATTGCGGCCACCGCTAATTGCGGTGGCCGCTAATAACGGTGGCCGCTACTTACGGTGGCGGAAGTGCACCTTGCTCGCCCTACGATGCCGGTAGGGGCCTTTTCCGCCATGGCGTTATTTACATTACCGCCATGGCGTAATGCTCGTGCGCGATGGGTCGTAATGTGGCGCTCTTTACGCCATTGACCCACGGCGTAAACGCTCATTACGCCATGGCGGTAATGTCGGCAGATTACCGCCTGGGTCATAATGAGGCCCATCCTCTTTCACAATGTCTTGGCAATACGTGCCTATTATTGCTGGGTTGCCCTAGGGGCTCCCCTTTTAACCTTCTCTGGTTAACCTTGTAAGAACTACAGTTCCCAAGTGTAGAAAGGATATTTGGATCCCTTTTACATTTGATTAGGTGAGACCAGCACCCCTCCCCCACACCTTATATGGAGTACTGGGGATAAACGGAGTATCCCCTTTTTCATTTTAAGTGTAACATTTATGTTCCAAGGTCAAACTTACTTTTAATGGCTGGTGGCAGTGAACCTTTTTATTAAGTTGGTGTACCTTTATCGTGCGCTGTTTCCACAGCCCTGGTAAGGCCCCCATGGGTGCTCATTTTAGCAAAATGGCCCATGTCTTGTTTTTATGCCATTTTAATGTTCCTTGTCCTTTCTTGTGACATCCAGGGCAGGAAATTCCTTTGTGTGGCTTTTATCTTCGGTGGGAGTCCTGTCGACTCCCCGCCCAGGCTCCAGAGTGTCTGTGAAGGCAGGAAGCAAGAGAGGAGTTGAATCCTCTGCAGCCTTTTGTCTTCAAGCCTGAGTGTGGGATTCCAGTTCAAACTGGGAGGCTTGTTGTCCGGAAAGTATTGCCAACCCCCCCAGATTAAAAGTTGGAAGGCTGTTTGATTGGTTGGTTGGGTTCCTGGTTAAATGTCTGAACCTGGAAGCTGAAGAGGTAGTCAACGACTGGCACCAAACCAAAGAGGAAGATGAAGAATTTGTGTCTGAAATGATTTTCAGTGACCGGACAGCCTGCTGTGTGAACCCTACCCAGAGCCTGGTGATACCTACTAGACTGAAGAAGACCGGCATTTTGAGCCACCCCATGACCTTGCAGGGCTGAAATACCCCAATACTCTGGGACCTCAAGCCATTGTGCGGTACATGGTCTTTGGAATTCCAAATCTAGCTGAAACTTTGTGGGCTTCTTGCTGGATCTCCAGTGACAGAATTCCAGTCCAAAAAAGTCCCTCACCAGAGTGATGGATCTTGCAAACGACAAGAATCCAACTGGTGATATTCTGTCTTTTCCTGTGCTACTGAAAAAGGCGCCAAATCGACATCGCCACCACCAGCCATGAGAAAAGCTTTGCCTAGAGCCTTCCCCATGATCCTTCTTGCAAAAGTCCTTACAGTGTCCTGTCTTCTGTCTTCTTGATGAAGGAATTCAACAACAAGTATTTTGGCTGCTGATCCTGAAGTCCTCCTGTTGCAAAATCCTCTTCTGTGCTGAGGTACTGTGCTGGCTTGGGTATTGACTTACTTTAAGTCTCTTGTGATTCCTGTGTAGTTTTGGGGTGTTTTCTGTGATTGGGGGCCCTCTCGTCCAGTGCACCCTGTACCCTGCTGGAATCCTGCTAGGGTGTCTTCTTTGAAGCGCCTGGATGCTCAACTAACTGTAAAGTAAAGTACTTACTTGCTCTAACAGTCTTCCTTAGGAACTCTGACTTTTGCTACTTAAGAACCTATCCTGGCCTGCCTGTTGGTCACTAGTCACTAGTGATCCCCCTTCTGCCACCGAGAACACTCATACGCCAAGAATAAGGAAAAGACTTCTAAGGATTGGGTCTTTAGCCTAGAAAAAAAGAATAAGTATTAACAAGTTACTTACTTGCAAATGAAGTTGGTTGGTAACTGTAACTCTGAGAGTGAACAGTTACAAAAGTTATTACTTACCTTAGAAATGTTCTGCCATTCTGAAAGGTATATGTAAGTGAAAGATAGCCAGGCACAGATCCAGAAGAAGAAAAGGTTTTATTCTAAGCCAGGTAATAGAGACCCCTAGCACATCCGTAACCAGGCTGGGCAATACAAACTGTAACAGAACGACTATTAAACATAAACAATCTCAAGGTCTGAACAGAGTGTGGAACTCCACACATAATTATATTACATCATATAAATGACACATTCTATTCCCTATACAGCAGACCTGGGATTAACTATTTACATACAATACAATGAGACAACTTTATAACAGTAAAGTTATTACTTACCTTAGAAATGTTCTGCCATTCTGGAAAGTATATATACAGTTGTTTTAATTACCTTAGAAATGTTTTTCCATTCTGAAAAGTATATGCAACATCTGTCTTTCCTTAGAAACTGTTTCGCCATTCTAACAGAAAGTAGATGTAAGGTTATATTACTCACCTGTGATTTGGTTTTGCCTCTTCCCAAAAGTAATGCTGTTGATTTCACTTCACTATTCCTGTTAGGATAAATGCATGAGTATCCCCCAACTGGGACTTTCTGTTAGGCTGTCCGGAATATGTCTGCATTAGGTTTTACTTACCTAGAATAACCTTGAGTCATTCATAAAGTGTAACAATGGGTTTTGCTTACCCTGGTCTGTTTTAGACAGACACAAAAACTGTCTAAAGGTTATACCTGCCTTTATTAGTCTATCAACTGAAAAGCAACTGTAATTGAATATTACATCAAAACAGTTTACTTACCTTGAGTTTGATTGTGTTATCCTAAAATAAGTTAGAGTTATTGCTTCCCTTAGTCTGTGAACTGAAAATCAACTGTAATTGAATATTGCACCCCAAGGTCCAACTCCCCTGGAATAACTGTGTTATCCTGAATCAGAGTTATAGGTTTATACTGTTCCTAGAAACTGTGTTTCACTAGATCAGAAAATATTGTCCAGTTGACTTACTCTGTGATTTCTTGCTGCGCGTCACGATACAACTGACATACTACCCCTGAATTACTGTAAAGTAATCTGAAAGTAACTTATTGTTTTACTCCCCAATAATAGGTCTGACTTACCTAGAAATGCAGTTTGTTTACTCTCAGACTTGGGTGTGTTTTTCTCCAGTATCTCAATTGTTTTGCGAAAGTATTGCCGTTTTGTGGTTTTGCATCCTTAGCAAAGCATTCATATAGCAAACTTTTTCTACCATTATCTAAGTTCCTGTCATCTTGTCCAACTGTCTTCTGTTGTCTCGTCTCTCCCTGTCTCATCTGCTTGCGCCCCTCCTTGTGTCCTTCCCTAGTGTTCTCCCTGCCCATACCCCACCCACCCCGTTCCTCTTCTCTCCTCTCCCTAACTACTCCATGGTGCTCTCTGTCGCTCCTTTCTTTTCTAACTCCTTCTCGATTGACTATCCTGCTCTCCTCACAGAATCTGGTACAATGAAGTTTTAAAAGGACATCCTGGTCTCCAAACCAGGCCCCCCTATCGCTGATACCTATACCAGTGCTTCCTCCAGGCAAACCCTCACCAACATCCTCTTTGTCATTCCCTCGCCACACCTATGGACTCTACATAGGGTCTCTGTACTCTCTCCTTTCTCTTCTTCTCCCATTAATGGTGACACCCGGTGGGAGGCCCTACTGGCCTCCTTCCAATCCTCTAAGGTCATAATTAATGTTTACCTGAATGGGACCATCTTGGTCCAAGGCCTGCATGCCAACCTTCTCCACTTTGATAGACGCTTCCCGCGTCAAATCAATTTCGTCTCTTCTCCTGCTGTCCCCTCTCTCCCCTCCACGGCCTCCTCGTCTCTCCCTGCTGTCTCCTCCTTGTCTACCTTGCCCTCTCCTCCTTCTTCTTCTGTCCCCCCTCAGGCTTCTTCTACACCTCTGCAGGGCATACCCCTGATTTGTATCCCTCCCTGGAAGTCTTTCAAGGATGACAATCTTCGCCATATTATCACACTAAACTCTCTCTCAACTGTCAAACACTCCTCTGACATCTGCCACCTCCTTGAAGAACTTGACCTTGATGCCCTCGGTCTCAGTGAGACATGGTTCACGGCCATCTCTGTCACAAGCTTTGAAACTCTCCTCCCAGATGGCTACAAGATCCTCTACACATCCCCAGGTCCAATCATTCCGGATGGGGTGTAGCCCTGATCTTTCCTTAGTGGATTCCTGCCTTTGTCATTCCTACACATGCCTACTACTCTTTCGAAGGCCTCGTCTGCGGGATCTCTCTCTCTCTTCTAGACATTCCTTACTGTGGCTACCATCTATCGGCCACCTGGTCTGATCTCCTCCTTGCTCTCAGAGTGGGTGACCTCTTCTCTTCTCTCCTGGTCTCGACCACTCAACTCTTCCTTCTTGAAGACTTTAACATCCACCTGGATGTTTCATGTCCTTCCTCTGCACTCTTTTGTGACCTCTGCTACTCTTTCTCACTCTCTTTCCTCCCCTCTGCCCTGACTCACTGTGCAGGGCACACTCTGGATGTTCTGATCTCAACAGACATTCCTCTTTCTACCCCTCTCACCACTCCTCTCTCCTGGAGTGATCCCTTTCTCATTTCCTCCCAGCTCACTCTCTCCACCCCTCAGGCCATGTCAACTCCAGCATTGCCACTTACCTTCTTGTTTATCTGACCCATGAAGCGTGTGTCAGCTGAGGCTTTCGCCGACACTTTCTCACCCCCCCCCCCCCGCCCCTTTGGCTGATTCACATCCTGACACAGCCTTTTCCATGCTCCACTCTGATATATCTGGCACTCTTGATGTTCTTGTCGCAGTCATGAGGATCCGCTTGAAGCCCAAAGCCAAGTGCAATTCCTGGTACGACTCTGACCTCATCAACCTTAAGCGCACGTGCACGCTGGCTGAGAGGAAATGGCGTGCTTCTCGTACATCATCTGACAAACTGGCGTGCCGCCTGCTCGAAAGGCAATATCGGCTCTCTGTCTGCACCGAGAAGAGAGCCATGCAACAACTCGGCCAAACTCTTTAAAATCTGCAAGGAGATGGCCAATCCTGCTGCAGTCTCTAACTCGCCTGTCCCTTCCCAGGCCCTCTGCACAGCCCTGGCTTCTCATTTTTATCTCTGAAACTCGGGACATCCTGTCCTCTCTCTCTTCCTCTCCTCCTCCTACCTCTACTCCCCTCTCTTCCCCATGCCCTTCTGTGGCCACCTCACCTCCATCCTTCTCTGCCTTTCCCCTGTTCTCCCCTGATGAGGTTTCTAGACAAGTCTAATCTATGAAAGTCTCGTTGAAACAGGTTCTCCCCTGTTCCTCTACAACCATAAAGGACCACATTGACACCCTAGCTCTTGCTTTGGATGACTTCTGCAACCACTCCTTTGCCACTGGAGTCTTCCCTACCCCCGAAGCATTTCCTTGTGGACCCTCGTCTTAAGCAACCCTCCGCCGACCCTTCCTGCCCTGCTAACTACTACCTAATCTCCCTCACTCCTTTTCTGGGCAAATTCCTGGAAAAGTTGGCCATCTCCCAGCTTAATCTTCACACCGAATTGGTTGGTTGTCTCCATGATCATCAGTCTGGCTACAGAGCTGCCAGAAGCATGGAAACTGCTCTCCTGAACAACAGTGAAGACCTGCTCTCCAACCTTGACTCCAATACACGCTGTGTCCTCATCTTACTTGATCTCTCTTTTGCCTTTGACATGGTCAACCATGCCATCCTGCTCAACCGTCTCTGTGATAACCTGGGCATCACCAATCAGGCCCTGGCCTGGCTGACCTCTTTCCACTCAGATTGACCCTCCCAGTTCCAGCTCGGGTCCTTCCTTTCCTCTATCTCTATCACTACCTGTGGTGTTACCCAGGGGTCTAAACCCTCTCCCTGGCTGATCAACAAATACCTGGCACTTCTTGCCCACTACATTGCCGCTCTCTTCCCCAACTTTCAGTGCTACGCAGATGACACTCAGCTCATTTTCAGGCTCCTTTCTGCCACCTCTTCTACTTCCCTCATTTCTGACTGGCCGCTATCTCGGAGTGGTGTGCCACAGCAATTTCTGCCTTAATGCCAGTAAGACCGAGATTCACCTCATCAGCAAACCTGCTGCCTCCTTTCCTGTCACTCTGAAATGTCTGCACTGGCTCCCAGTAGCTGCGAGAATTTAGTTCAAAACCCTCTGCATTGTTCACAAGGCCATCTGGGGCCTGGTGCCTCATTACCTCCAATTCTCTCTTCCTAAATATCTTCCTTCTCGATCTCTTCACTCATCTGCCTCAAACTCCCTCAGGGTCAGTCGCTTCTCCAAGCAACAAGTTGGTAGTAGATATCTTTTTGTGGCTCGGGCCTCACTCGGCAACAGCTTCCCTGCCTCCCTGAAACTTGAGGAGAACCATCTTGGTTCTGGAATCACCTCAAGACCTTCCTCTTTGCTTCTGCTTTCTCCCTTCCTCTCCCCTGCTGAACTGACTGAAACTGCTCTGGTCACCTGCCTACCCTCTGATCTCAGGCCCAGGTCCCCTCCCCCGCCAGCTGGATTCCTGCACTGCCTCCCGGCAAACTGCTGCACTTGAGGGCTTTCTGTATCCCTACAGCCCCCAACAGCTGTTGACACTTGATGTATGCACTTACCCCTGCACTTGCCACTAACTGGATGCACTTTTACTGACTGTTCTATTTATTTTTTATTTTTTTTATTTTGTACTGTTGATCCTATGTATTGCACTGCCCCCTACCACTCCCCCTGCACTTTCTCTTTCCCCCCTCCCATGCACTTTCGCGATCTCAACGTCACCTGGCCTAGTAAGATTGTTGTTTCTGGCTTCCCTCTGTTCCCCCTCCCTTGTCTCGTCGCGCTTTGAAACACTTGTGTATAGGCACGTTATAAATGCCATATCATATCATACCATATCATCTCCCCAACTAGTACCCCACCGTCACCTCTGCTGACCTCACTTGGGTAACCTCACTTATGGGGATGATGATGACTGTATTCCTGTGGTGGTGGGCAACAGCATGAACATAGGGCATGCAAGGCCCCCCAGGCAGCAGCCGTTTTGTCAATGTGGCCTATCCTTGGAGGATCAGTAGGATCCTGCTCCTTACACGCTCTGTGGTCCTCACTATCCAGCATTGGGACACAGCAATGGCAGGGTCAGTCTCAGCACCCTCCTGCTCGTCCCCAGCCTCACCAGCTCAGCAAAACGCCAACTTCACTCTGCTGCATAGGGAGATATGAACAAGCACAGCAATCTGTGCCTTCATCCTTGCTTGGCCCATGATGCTTGCAGCAACTGGACAAAAACATGAGGCGCACAAGTGACTCCCTCACTTCCATTTGCCTCCCACCTTAGAACGCCCCTGCCTGTCTTCGTTCCTGTAATCCCGAGGAAGAGCCTTCTTTGGACACTATTGATAATTTCATGGCTAAAATAAAAATAAAATAATAGACTGAGATACATACAAACATAACCAAAGATCTTTTTCCTAATATTCAGAGGCAAGATGGGGACTACATTGTTGTGTGGCTAGCTTGTGGTCACACGGACCAGCCAGATCCAGGCTGCAGAAACGCTGCATACAATTACGGTTGTGTGGTCACACAGTGGGATACAGTTTGCGGGGGCAGCCTCGCTCTACAAGGTAGCTATGAGCAAATGGTCAGACAGTGGCCTGGGGGCACCCAGGTTACACACGCTGATCTTTCATCACACAGATCAGTGGGGCTGCAGTACCGTGATCACACAGTGTCAACCTGGAGGCCAGAGCTGCAGTACCGTGGACATACAGCATCAATCTGCAGGCCCAGTAAAGGAAATACAAGACAGAAGTGCCATTCATGGTGTCTGCCGAAATTCTAACGCATGTACCGGCTGAGGCTCTTTTTATTGAGAGCCAGTCATGACACAGTTGTAGAGGAGGCGCCAAGTACTCCCCCTTCAACTGCCTCACCCATATTGCCTATAGAATGGGAACCAAAGTATGAGACATATGCGGAACAGTTGAACCAGCGAAGAGCAGAAAGTGGACTCTGTGCCTTACCCATAAGAGTACCAATAACGAAGAGAATCTGGGAGGCAAGATACCCATTGAGAAAACCGTACCTACACACAAGACAAAATGATGTCCATCTGAATGAGATTCCTGAAGAAGCAGAGCAGTTAAAAGGCAAGAATGAATGGTGACGTCACACGGAAAAAGATGCGGCACACAGACGAGATGCAGAGATCAGAGAATGCAGATATTCTAGAAGGCATCAAGAAAGCAACAAGGATAAGTGACATCTTGGGCTCATCACGAAGAAGCTTATGCCGCAGAAACAAATGAAGATATCAAATCATTTTACACGTGTACAGATGCAGAAGAAATGCAAGCAGCAAAGTGATCATGAAGCTAGCTCTAAGCTCATAATAGATTGACTGCGGCACACGCCAATACATATATATATATACCTCTATAGATGCAAATGGACAAATACAAGATGGATGTTTCCAGTATATGTCAGAAAGCAGAGCTGAACATAATGGACTAACTTCAGAGTGCTACAGTTAAAAGCAAGTTTTAATTGCACTAGTGAATCTTAGCAAACAGAGATAGGACGAGCCAGGAAGCCAAAAGTCTTATCTTGGCTGACATTGGATACAAATTGTGTGAAGGAACAAGGTGCTCCTGTTCAGGAAGCTTCAGCAAAACAAAATATGTCAGAGGACTATTAAAAAAGAATATTCAATACACGAAAAGCCCAATTTCATGGTGTCCAGTCACATGGAAGAAAGAAATTGGATGATCGCGCTGGTCACACCTACGCACGAAGTCCAGCTGTGCCTACACTCCTTAAAATTCTCAGAGCTAAGAATAAACCCAGGGCCAAACTTCAAAGCACTAATTGACACTGGACTGTTGAGGTGATGATGGATTGATATAAGAAGCTGGTTTCTAGTTGAGCCCACTAGCACCTTGATGTTCAGTATGCATGCTGCTAAAAGTAGGTGGAACAGTACTGATGGGGGGCGTAAGCCAACCAATTGTAGAGGACTATGTAATCTAGGGTGCTATTGTTTGTGTAGCCAATGGAATGTTGTGTAATTAGTGATGTTCATAGTGGCCATTTTTAGGGAGGGTTTAGTTGCCCCACCTGATGTTAAGCACTGTATCACTTTCCTTCACAGTTCTATACTGATATGCAACTTATGTTTAGACATTCACTTAGAACAAAGACTCCCTCTGAAAGGTATTTGTAGTTTGCCACGTAGGTAGTGATGCAGGTCAACGTCAATGATGATGATTTTAGGCAATATAACCTCAGTTTCTACTAAAATGCATTGAGTAAGAGGATCAAACGACTGCTGATGTCCGTTGTACTCCTTGTTTTATATACTTGTTATTAAAATGGACTCCCCTTTTGCCAAACTACCCGAGTCGTTTTGATTATTGAGTTATGAACAAAATCTGCATCCCCATCCATCTCCAGGGTATTGCTACTTGTCTTAAAGGACTGGAGAACCTAGTTCACATGGTAGCAGAGGATGGTTCTTTAAAAGTCCATCGACTTAGACTTTAGAGTCTCTGTAATATCGCACAACCTTTGCCATTCGGCTGACAGGACGTGAAGCTCCCCATAGATAGTGGTTGAAAAACTGATAATTCCTTGCAAGGAAGGTGTGAAAGGTCCCTTAATTTTCTATAAAAATCCCCTCCCACTTCTACAACGATCAGAACGGACCACGGTTTGAAGAAGCAGTAATAGAGGTGGCGATCCCGAGGGTCTGAAGAAGAAAAAAATATGCGAATGGTGAGTGGAAACTGAGGAGTGTGGCAAATTGATGCAAGCATAGTAAAAGAAGGAGAGTAACGGAGGGAGGCGAGATAAACATAATGAAACAGCGTAAGTGAAAAAATAAATATATATAAATATAGGGGGAATAAGATATTGACTTGAGTGTGGCCGAGCAATATAATAAGTAAAATCGTGTGAGAGGTCATGATAAAGATTATACGCCATATACCTACGTTTTAAATAACGTTTGAAGAAAGCGATCGATAAAGTATACCATAACATGAGAGCTCAGAAAGAGCCAAAGGGGAAGGAAAAAAATGACCGTCTAGAGAGCACTCAGTTACATGACACGGGGGAAGCCTCATGTAGTACGAGACATAAGGAGCTGTCTTTGGACAGACAGACTCTAAACAGACATGAAGAGGAGAGAAGTTGCACAAGTTGGGCATAAGAAAGGTCAGACTAAGAACGGGAAGCCTTCCATGGGGAAGAGAGAGATGACACATGCGGGTCTGAGGGATGCTTTTCTAAAGATAAAGATGTAAGATGGTCAGATATAAACGTGCCTGTGTCTAAAGCTATGGAGCCCTTGACACAGTCAGACCGACCTAGGGGGCAACTCAATGGTCAGAGGGGGGAGTCGCCACGTTATTTAAGTAGGTTAAGATCATTGCCAGGTAGACAGCGATGTGGCAATATTGTCCCCGCAGTGGGCAGACAAAGGATGAGAGATGAGAATGAGTTTGGGGTGTCACAGTTTCCTTTGTTATAAAAAAGGAGGGGCCAGACCACAGTTTATACCTTGGCCACAGGTGGATAAGGATAATTTATGGTGTAAGCTCCCAGGTTTAACTTCTGGCACTGGGAAATGGATACATGAATTAGACAAAATGACGGGAGGAAACACGTTGGCTATAGGGGACATAAAAGGTCTTCTAATCACAATACATGGTGAGAGAGCTGATGATGTGTGGATGAGGACAGGGTACCTTGGTGTGACTACAGTCAACACTGCTCATGATGGAGCACTGTTCAATAACTGTAGAGCGGCAGTCTGGAAAGTGCTTCGAGTATTATATCCGGACATGTCCGATATGGGACCTATAATGACAAAACAAATGAAGGAAGGAGATGATCCGTTGGTTTATATTCAAAATCTTCAGGAATCTTGGCCATTGGAAACGCGTGAATCTTGGGGGAAATCTATACCAGTATTCTACCATATATTATGCCAAGGGATGCCAGTACAGATAAATATGTTAGTGGGGATAGAGGCTAAGCCGTGGTCGGAAATTTAGCTGACCATTGCGCATTATTGCAGACTCCTACAAGTAAAGAATTGCAAAAAGGATGATGCTCACAAAGACGAGGAGGCGAAGTTGGTGCAGAAAACATTAGCCAAGTAAATGATTGAAGGGGCAATGATGACCAGCGTAGATGGGTCGTACTCACAGAAGGCAGTAAACATGCCGCAGGTAAATAATCAAAGACAGTTTGATCAAAACAATTGTGGATTTACTCCAAGAGTAAGGGAATTTCGCGGACGAGGTTGGCAAGGTTATCAAGAGAATTGGCAGAGTAATCAGGGAACCTTTCAGAATAACCAAAGTGAGTTTCAACATATGCAGAATGGTATTCCGTGTATGCAAAATGTGCAGATCAGGAGACCACTGTCTGTATGTTGGACGTGTGGAATGACAGAGCATTTGTTTTGCATGTGTCGAAGTCAAGGGTTTGTGCAAAATGGACACTTTTCAAGAGGGGGATGTCAAATCCACCTGCATATTCGCAGCAGAATAGAGATGGATTTGCACAGAATCAAACAGTGCAGCAGCAAGCGCTGAGAATGCAGCAAGGCTTGCAACCACAGCAGGTAGCAGGTAACCTACCACAAGGACTGTCACAGCAGTCACCTATGCAGCTTCTGCAGAACACAAACAAAGGGCAGTCAATAACTCCTAGAGTAGGGGGTGTCACTATTGATGGAGGGAATCCGTTTATGAATGATGGAACAATGCTGTACCTGCAATAGGACAGCTCACTGGGAGACCAGATGTGTTCCATACTATTCATGACACCAAACCCCCATGAGGAACCAAGGGTAGACATCAGTATAGGAGGCAAACATTTTTCGTTTTTAGTAGACACATGTGCAACGCGCTCATGTATACAAGAGAGAAAATGTTCCATGTCTGGCAAGGCCATGAATACTCAGGGATTTACAGGAGCTACAAGTCGAGTTCCTTTTACAGAAGAATTACCAGTTACTATAGAAGAATGTGACATGAAGGTACCACTGCTATATTCAAGTCAAATACCTGTTAATATATTGGAACAAGATTTAATGACGAAATTATATATGACAATCTCGTTTACTGACGAAGGTATAGTGTGTTCAACGCCAGGTATGCATTACGTAAAGGTGTGCGAAATGATCATGGCATTTGCAGGAAAATAGCTATAAGAGCAATCCCATTAGAACTAGAGACCTTTCAGTATGTGGTCCGCATTCTAATGTCATGGCTGCCAGGAAGGTTACCAGTCAATTGGTCGAAAACATTTGGTCGACAGGACAATTGGTCGACACCATTTGGTCGAATGCCAAATGGTCGAATTTTTTTTTACCCCTTTTTTGGTTTTTATTGGGGGGGTCCCCCCCCCCCTTTTTTTCTTTTTTTTTTTTCCCCACACGAAAACCCACAAAACACATATATATAAAAAAAAAAAAAATTCGACCATTTGGCATTCTACCAAATGGTGTCGACCAAATTGCAGTCGACCAGTTTGTTGTCGACCAATTGACCGGACACCTGCCAGGAATGGCAGGCAGACGATGAGAACTCCCAATTAATTTTGTTCAGGCAAAGGATACCTATGTTCGAGGAAAAGGGACAAGTCTTTCCCTTAAAGATACAAGCAGCCATAGTGCACAGGGAAATGGCTTTGCTTGATGGCAATGGTGATGAGGGTAGAAAATGGCGCACAGTAATCGCCATTAGAAAAGGTTGCAGATTGACTGACGTCATTAATGAAGATCTGTTTGGGGATCACCCATCTCACGATGAGGTGATATTTGAGATGAACATCACTTATTGGGTAAGAGCGATTAAAAGAGAAGTTCCTCAGAAAATGATGCTAGCACAACAGCGTCCTGAAAATTTAGACAAAGATATGGCGAAGGTGCCAGTTTAATTATGGACCACAGGCCCCTATGACCTAGGCCTACTGTAGTGGGTTGGAGAAATAAAGATTAAACTGAATCCAGGAGCAATTTTACCTTGAGTACAGCAATATCCCATGTCTTGAGAGGCAGATGAAGGTACTTTTAAGACGATTTCCGCCATGATGGACCAGGGTATCTTGGTAATGTCAGAGTCACTGTGTAATACTGCGATTTATCCTGTGAAAAAGGGATGGGGGTCTTGGAGACTAATATAAGATCTTAGGCTGATAAACCCACTCTCAACACACTGCCCGATAACCTAGACCCTGAGTCCCTGGTTGAAGAATATAACAAGATTATGGCCACTTCACTGGACCGCATCGCCCCCCTTAAACTTAGATCTAGTAAACCGAAAATGCACCTCAACAAATGGTATACACCATTCCTCAAAAACCTAAGGCAGCAAAAAAGAAACTGCGAGGCCACTGGAAAAGTCCTCTTCAGTCTCAAACAAACTCAAACTCTCCAAATTAGCTTCACTCTACAAAAAAGAAATCTACCTGGCCAAACTAGCCTCATTTGATTCTTGTATCTCCCAAGCTAAATCTAACATGAAATAGCTCTTTTCAATCCTCAAAGAAATAGAAACTCCCATAACACCCCTTGACACTTGCACCTCATTCCTGAAAATTCCTGCGAGCTCTGAAGAGGAAGAATATTGGTGCTCAGAAATTCAAATAAGATTGTGACTCTTCAAAATAAAATCTCCAGTAAAAGAGCCTCCTTGAATGACACCCTCAACCTAAAAATTCCCGACAAGCCTATGCCTAATGATCTAGCCCGCTTCCAGTTTTCTAAAGTCAACACATTGGAAGTTGAAAAAATGATCTTGTCTCTGAAACCGTCCAATTGCAAGGGAGATCTGTGCCCAGCACAGCTCATTAAAGATGCTGTCTGTGACCTCTCCCCTTTCATTACAAAACTGATTAATGCCTCCTTCGCTACTGCATCTATCCCTACTAACCTAAAACAATCCTGGGTACTCCCATTACTGAAAAAACCTACTCTCGACCCAGCCATACCCACAAATTACCGAACCATAACAACTGTTCCCTTTCTACTACAAATTGTGGACAAGGTTGCCTATGTACAAATACAGAAGCACCTGGAAGAACACAACCTCTTAGGATCTAGACAATCTGGGTTCCGTCCCCAACACGGGACTATAACCGCTCTCATTGACTTGAAAGCGCAGATAAATTCGCTCAGAGACAATGGGCAAGCCGCCCTACTCCTCCTCCTTGACCTATCTGCTGTCTTCGATTTGGTCGATCCGATCACTCCGTCCTATGTTCAAACCTCCACACTTCAGCTAATTTTTCCACGGAGGCCATCACCTGGATCAAATGCTTCCTTAACGGCAGGACTATGAGGGTCTTCTCTCCCACGGCTGCAGCAGACCCCATACCCATCACATGTGGTGTCCCTCAGGGCTCTTGTGTCTCCCCCACACTATACCAAGCCCCTTTTCGATGATTTGGATCATCTCGGTATCACCTACACTAACTATGCAGATGATACTCAGATCCTCCTTCCGCTTTCTGAAGATTATGGAAAGGATTTGGCCTTGTTAAATAGGGTGTACATCATCATCCAGGCATGGATGTCCACTCATGGTCTATGCCTGAATGATGATAAAACAGAATTTATCATCCTAGGCACTACACTCACTATAAAGAAACTTGGCCCGGCCAACAATTCCTTCATGATTGACGGAAACAATATCAAAGTCGGACAGGAGATCAAAACATTGGGATTCTATCTAGACTCCAATTTTTCCCTCAAAAGACAAGTGAGCTCCCTTGCATCCTCCACGGTGTAGACGTGCAAACGAATCCGTGCAGCTAAACCTTTCCTGCAGGACTCTAGCTGTTTGACACTCGCCAGAGGTCTCATATTGTCTTGCCTCGACTATTGCAATGCCCTCTACCTGGAATCCACTAAGGCCACTTCTAGTAAACTGAAAACCCTTCAGAACAATGTCTCAGAGCAGCTCTGGGCATTTCCAGAAGAGAGCACATTACAGGACTAAGCCAACAGAACAACTGTCTCTCCACTAGAGATAAAATTCTATTAAAAACGGCATCACTTACATATAAGTCTCTTAATAATGCAGCCCCAATCTACCTGATCAACAGATTCCACAGACAGTCCTCATTGAGACCCACCAGAACTCCATACAAAAACTGTCTCTCTGTTCCCCAATACAAACGGGCCACCATAGGGGGCAATATCTTCCTGGTAAAAGCTGCCAAGCTGTGGAACTCCCTGCCTCCTAACCTCAGAGCAGACTTGCCCTATCAGAACTTCCGCTCCTTGGTAGTCTCCTGGCTGAAACTAGAGACCCACTAAGACTATGAAGTGCCCAGCGCTACCTGCACAAACTGTAACCACGTGTGCCCTCCTGCCCACCTGTTTATAAAGGCCTGTTGGCCTTTACTGCTGATTTGTATATAAAACTGGTGCACATTACTCTTGTCCTTGTATATTGTCCTGTTGGCCTTACTGCTGATTTGTATATAACACTACTGTACTTTACTCGTGTCCTATATATATTGGCCTGTTTGTCCTACTGCGGATTTGCATATAACACTGTTGTACTTTATTCTTGTATTATGCATATTCTTTGTATTGTAACCAAGCTTCGAAAATTCTTGTAAAGGCTGCGCCCCGATAGGCCCGGGTACGCTCGCGCATTATAAATAATAAAAACAAAAAAACAAACAAATAGTAGAGGCCGAGTTCCCTCTAGTCCCGAACCCGTCTACAATCCAGTGTCATATACTTGTTGACACACGATATTTCACTGTGATTTACTTGAAAAACGCATTTGTCTCAATCCCATTGCAAAAAGACTCGCAGGATCTGACGTGATTACCATTCAGACAAAGTCGCCTAAAAAGCATGCATTTACCCCACGGGCACTGTGGTCCCCATCGAATTTCAAAAGAGTCCTTCAGATGGACGTAAGCAATATTGCTTTGGAAAGCGTTGTGTTACAATATGTAGACTATATTATAGTTTGCACCATCTCAGAGGAAGAGTGCTGACATTCCTCTTTACAACTGACAAAGGATATAAGATTGACAAAGAAAAGTTACAATATTGTCAACAGGAAGTGTTGTACATAGGCCAATTGATTTCACATGAATGGAAAAAGGTTACCCCTGAAAGACCTGAGGCTATTTTGAAAACAGCCAAGCCACACACGATAAAGCACATGCAGAGATTTTTGGGTCTGTGTAACTATGTCAGAGCATGGGTATTTCACTACAGCTTGTATATTAGGCCCTTATTGCAGGCCTTAAAGAAAGCACAGGCAATGCAAGAAAAAATTGTGTGGAATGAGGAGATGGAAAACGGGTTTGATGAATTGAAACAAGCAATTGCACGGCTCCAATTTTAGAGATTCCCAATTATGCTGAGGAATTCTTTTGATTCTCGCACACAGATGGCACTGTTATGACAGCAGTGCTAACGCAGAGAACCACATTGGGGTACAAGCCCCTTGCATATTACAGCGACCCAGTAATGAGGGGTCATTTTCCATGCGTACAAAGTTTAGCAGCCGCCGAGTTCACCATAGAGAAAGCAGCAAGTATAGTAATGGGATGTTCCATGACGTTATTTGTTGAGCACGCACTTTTTGCCATCTTAGAAAAAAACCAAAGGGCACGTTGACTTCTCAAAGGGCTTCCGCCTATGAGGTAGTTATATCAAACCCTGCGATCAAAATAGTTGGATGTAAAATAGTGAATCCAGCCATGTTTATAGCTGAACCAATGACAGAGGGAGAGCCTGTACACGATTGCGCGAACTATGAAGAGTTCTGCGATGAGCTCCTCAGAATAAAGGAGAATGCATAGCAGGAGGAGAGATTATTTTTATTGACGGTTCTTCAAAGATCTATCAAAATGATGGACAAAGGTATACAGGGGTCGCTGTGGTAAAGCACACAGCTAATGGGGAATTTCGGGTGCTTAGTAGTACTCGATTTCCGTCTCATTATTCAGCACAAGTTGCAGAATTATTGGCATTGATACTTGCGATCGAGAGTGACGCCCATCAGGAAGTAACCGTGTACAGTGACTCTGCCGATGTAACGTCAACGGTGCATGTAGGGCTAGCATGTTGGAAGAGGAGGGGCTACCTCCGAGCAGACGGCATGCCAGTACAAGACGCTGCCTTATTGGATAGGCTCATTAAGGCACTACAACTCCCAGTAGGCATTGCAGTCGTTAAATGCGCAGCCCATACTAAAGGGGCAGATTTTATCTCACGTGGAAATCGAGCAGCAGATGCTGAGGCTAAGTGCATAGCAGCTACAGATATAGGGATGATGAATGTTGAAACTTGTGATGTAAATGAAAGAACGATGGTAATGACGACTGTATCTGAAGGATATAATCACTTATCTAAAACGCAGTTAGTGGAAATCCAGGGGGAAGCACCTCAAGAGGAAAGAATTTGCAGACACGAAGATGGTTTTCTTTAAACCCTTCTAAAGCATTGTGGTGACAGGACAGCACTGATAAACTGGTGATGCCTATCGTCTTATTAAGGGTGGTGCTGGAACAGCTACACTACCCTGCGCATAAAACTAGGGAGAATCTTGCTGCAACCATTGCTGAGGAATGGTTTGTGCCGAATTTGATGGAGCATGTTGTATTTTGTATGTTGAACTGTATGGTGTGTCAACAATTCACGGCTGGGAATACACGGCGCACAGTTAGGGGAGTCATTCCGAGACCTAATGGCCCATTTCAGCACTTGCATATCGACTATGTCGACATGATACAAGTATGTAATGGTTATAGATTTCTGATTGTAGTAGTGTATCCTATCTCAAGATAGATAGATGCAGGCCCATGTGCACACCCAGATTCCACCTGTGCAGCAAAATCTTTAGTACAAGAAGTATTTCCTAGATGGGGAGTATGTAAAGTTATGAGGTCAGATAATGGTCCTCATTTTGTTAATACAATTTTTGAACAGATTAGCTTGTTGCTTGATATAAAGCACAACTTTTCTTCATTTTATAATCCGCAAGGTAACAGGATTTTGTGAGCGGCTCAATGGCTAACTTTAAGAAAGAATAGCCAAGTTAAAGCTTAGCTTAAAGAACGGGTGGTTGCTTTGCCTACCACTGGCACTATATGCTTTGAGGAACCAACTAGGTTCTGACCACCATCTCACGCACCATGAAATAGTGACGGGTAGACGAATGAGAACACCTCTAATGCCTCCATCCAGAGTTACAAGTGATACTCAAACAACATCAGAACTGTTAGGATTGGAACTATGTGATTATTTGAACTGTATGACTTCCAGTATCTCTGTCATTTAAAGACAGTTGCAGAGACGAGGGTGTAGGGCAGTACCGAACACAGAAGGAGATGCTTCGACAGACCAATCTAAAGAACTTTCTGTTCCCAAGCTATTCCCAGTAGTTGTGGTTCTAATCTGCATTCACGTAAGAGAAAAGTGGGACGAGTCCCGTTTTTGTGGTCCTTTTATTGTGGAGGACATCACGCCGTCTGCTGTTAAAGTGCAGGGTAGGCGTGCCTGGATTTTTCTGGGAGATGTGAAAATCTTAGCTTGAAAGACTCCTCTGCCTGTACCCCTACACAACAAGGCAAGTACAAGCATTGGGGAAGAACCACAGCATGTGCAGACAAGATCGATGACAAGGTAGAAGGACGCAGAAGCTGACAAGTAAAAGGACAAAGGACCCAGTGGACTGTGGCGTGGTTTGGGACACCAAAAAAACAAGAAGACTGGTGTAAGGGAAATAAAACCCACATCTAGCGTTCCCTCAAATAGGCAAAGCCTTTAGCAGCAAACAGACTGGCGCTAGGGGGCAGGCCTCTCTAATGTGTAGTGGTGAATGCCTACCAGTGCTGGTTGAGAGAACCAAAAGCCTTCGTCACATTCATGAAACTAAATTACAAAAAATATAACATTTTTATTAATATCAGTACAATTATAAAAGCATGATAAATAAATACACAAGTTAATATGTGACCAATACCTAATCATCGGTCATCAATTCAGTGCAAAAAGCGTAACAGACAATTTATCATATCTGGGGATTCTAATAGCCCACCCAGTAATATTTTACAGGGAAAAGTGTCTTGTGCTGTGCAAATTCAAAACAATGACCCACATCAAACATTCCATTCATACTAGTTTTCTCTCACTCATGCTCATTCTTTCTTCCTCAAACTCATCCCGACATGTTTCTTTTCATTCAGGTGCAATCAAATACAACGGAAATTCTTCAGGGGTTGTCTGCAAATGGCAGAGTGCACTGTTAGCAATTTTACTTATTAAAACAAGAAATTAATAATTCTAACACTAGATGTGTTTGGGACACTCCTTTTAAATCATTTATAAAAGTGACAGAAAATACAAATTCTAACACTCTGTGCATCTCAGTTGCAGGGTTAAGGGAAGATCCTTTTGTTCTTAAAGCCACAGCAGCTCATTGACTTTGGACTGAGGCATGCTTAAGCCTTCATAAGAAGTGGGTTATGCCGGATTTGATCGTGGACACAGCAATTGGAAAAGGGTACATTACCCAGATTCATATAACACAGAGTTCCTGTTTGGATTCACTTATGGTGTTACCCAGTGATGACCTTACTAGAAACATTCTCACCTCTTTCGAGTTAGTACTGAACAATTGTCCTTTGCTGGTGGGGAGAACCACCCACATTCCATCCTTTTTACAAAATCCTATGAATGAAGAGGTTATAAAACGATTGCTCATAGTCATCACTGAACAGTTCTTGAAATTACCTAAATACAGTGAGGAGAGTACACATGCCCTTATCAAACGAAGAAGCCCATGGACTAGTCAGTGTGGTGGTCTTTCATCTAATTGAAGAGTATCCGCACCTGGTTGGGAGGCACACCGATGTGTGGACCTTTCTCAGGGATCCAAGAAACATTGCCAACCTGAATATGATCCTGGAAGGTATCATTATCCAAGTGAGCATCTATTCTGAAGGAAATCACAGGTCAGTGTAGAAACTTTCCGCCGCGGGACAGATCGAGAAGTTGCTGATAAAGAAAGACTTTTAGTTCCTGCTAAAAGAAATTCGATATGTCATCAAGACTGAGGCAGATATGAGGCATAGATTGGAAGATAATCTATGTTGTTCAGATTGTATAGACTTCCTAAGGTCGTTTTTCTTCATATTAAATAGGTGTCTACAGTTCGACTAGTGAAAGAAAATCACCTACCTGAACTGAGTTAACGGAGAGCAATGTCCCGTAACTGGTGATATTCAGTAATGAATCTCTCTGTGACCTTCCCTGCAGTAATTAGGAATCCCCCTGAAAACCCCTCCGGAGTCCGGCAAATAGGCTTGATCCCCGGGAGGTCCCCAGGGAAACCCTCAGGGGGGAAAAAACCCTGCGGAGAGCTGCTAGGGAGTGTTGTCTCCCCGAGATGTTCTTGTGCGGGATGTGATTCTGCCTTCTGGTGTTGGAGGCTTCTTAGCAAACATAACTAAGGACTGGATATGAAAGTAAAGATTAGAGTAGGTTAGAGTAAGATAAGATTCCTTTCAAGCTGTCAGACCTCCAGTAATATTCTATTCTATATCTTACCCCCGGTTTGTGGAAAGAAATGCGTCTTGGCTAATAGATATGAAGGAAGGGGGAGGCCGCCTGGCGTTCCCAAGAATACTGGATAGATGGGCTAAGGTGAACAGTATAAATATAAACAGGTTAGATGAGGAAAAGATGATAAAACAATAGTGACAATCCAAAGGAGCAACAAAGAACGAAATACAAACGCCTACCGGTTTGTGAACAAGGGAAGCCACCCGGAGACTGCTCATGGGGGAGTGGCTGTAAGCCTGGAGTGTCGTGGTAGAAAGACTGCGCTAGAAGGAAAGCATGAAAAAGGGAACAACAGATTACGGAGTACCCTAGAATGCAAATGGAAGGAGGATCAAGACGGGGCGTAATGTAATACCTCGTGAAGAGCGAGGATCCGAATACCGAACCAAAGTGAGACTGGGCTGAAACCGCCCTCCTAAAGGACATGGTTTTAATCGTCCGAGATCAGGTAACGATTTCTCTCGAACTTCTGTAGCGGTCTGCGGATCAAGAATAGAAAGAAGGGTTAGCGAGATTATGATGAGCATCAGAAAGGGAGTCAAGAGTAAGGGAGTAAGGATAGGTAAATCACAAACAAACTAACTCACGTAGCGCTTGTATACTCCTATGAGAGTAGCAACGCACTGGGCCCTTGGAGGCTTCTGTTGATAAGCTGTTTGGGAGGATGTGACATCAGTTTGCATTGTGTTTTGGGATAGAACATGTAGACTTGTTATGTTTGCAATGATCGCCAGATAAGGCGGCCATGTTGGAATACTTCCCGGAATAAGAATCTGCCATACAGAACATGACACTGAACCCAGAGACACAGAGAGAGTGTTTTCATAATCTAGTAAGCAGACAAATGATCAAGGACGACTTGCTGAATCAAGACGGCAGTTTCCGGGAGCAGTTCACCATGCTGAAACATTCAAAATATGTTTTTTCTTCCCTAGGTGGTCAAGATGAGTCATCTGAATAGCAACATCATTACACCGCATGAAGAAAGTCGCTCACGTTGTCCAAGAAGTAGATGTTGCAGGTTGACATACCACTGCATAATCTACACTTACATTGTGTTTAAAATCGTACTGCTTTCCTTGACTGTGAGAACGGCATTTTACATTGGTGCACATGGAGCTAACACTCCTGTGCACATTTCTGAGCAGAAGGAAATTATACATGTGGCAACTACTGGGCGGCCTAGACCATATGTAGTTCTTCCTGTCCCAAAGAAAGATAGCAAATTGCCTGAGCTTGAGATGGATGTCATTAGTAATAATTCACATACAAAACGTGTCTTAGAGACCATTTCTAGAGGCCAGAGACAGGCTGGGAAAACCCGGCAAGGTAAAGGGGTGTTAAAAATGTAACCTACACGAGAGACACATACAAAGACACCTAGTCCAGTGACAATTGATTGAAGAGCAGTTTTAAAAAGAAGATCGCAGATGGAGATTATAAGAGACATTTTCATGCCTAAATGGGCTGCTGAACAGATGAGACAGTCTGAACTTTCTCCTACACAGGGAACCCAGACAGATGTTCCTGTGACTAATTCAGTGACAAGAAGCTGTCAGTCCAGAAATACTAAACACCCCTTGGGCGGAAGGAAATGCATGATTAATTGGTTGGCCGAAGACCAAACGCCTCATTTACAGTGTTAAGAATATATACTCATTAGTTATTACGTAGCTATCAGTTCAACTAGAGGGAGGCCATTTTAAGATGACCAGAATCGCCATTTTGTTTTCTCTCTGCTCTCTCTAATGTTGCCACTTTGCCTCATGTAAAACTGCTTTTCTGTAGATATTATTTCACTTCAGTGATCCAAGGCTAAGAAACATGTTGAAACATTACACTGGAAAGCCAGACATAAATGCCGATTCCCTCCTTCACATATCCTTGAAGGCAGGGACCAAGGCGTTTTAATCAGTACACGAATGCCAGCAAGTCTCCTGAAAGAATAGCAATGTATGAAACTAACATTTAAAGAGTTGAATTATGTTCTTCTTTACGGCCCCCCTTTCTGAGCACAGTGAGGCCCCGGAGAGCAGGCTGACCACTAGAGCGAGAATTGAAACTAAGGTGAGGCCTGGTATGTGCCAGTCTCCTACGCGCAGCTTGCCCATGAAAACAGAAACACTGTGTTCTCGCAAATAAAGAATGGTGTCTGTAAAATTGAAGATTGCAAACCGTTACTAGATATGGTGGTCTAAGGTGTCATATTTGTCACAATGGTCAATCATCGCCTCTAATTCAAAGGGAAATTAAATGGGGGCGGCATCGAATGTGTCATACTGTGTCATTGCTGATGGTAGGGTGCTCCTTTTGTATATATGTAACTGATGTACGTCTCTCACTCTCTTGTGTCCCCCAAGGTCTGTTAGACACACGTCGCGGGGCGTGGGACCATTTGGCCAACTGGAACTATTTTGTATTGCAATAAACCCTAGATTTTGGGAAAAGAACCTCGTGTCTGGCGTATCCATTTGTGTGTGGTGATTGTGCCTTGTTTCCACATCCGAGGGTCCCTCCGGGGCCCCTTCAAAGCTACATGGGTAAACTTCATGATATGACTATGGAAGCTCATATGAAAGGAATGAGACCTAAAAGAAGCACACAGGAAGATAATTATGAATTAAATGATTACCTGGACAGCACGGCACACTTGGGAAAAAACATATGGTACCAACACATGAAGGAAGTCGGGAGAAGAACTTCAAAGAAGGAATGCTTTGTATGTGCACTCCTGCCATACAGCATGCGGAAGTCAAACATCTTCATAGCTGTTGAAATAGATGTCCAAACAGCACATTGTCTTTCACACGTGGTACTGTGCAAAACAAAAGACCAATTCATGGGTCAAGATGCCTTCCCTCAATGGGCAACTGAAAAGCCAGATCCAGATGAAGATGACTACATCCAAGATATATAGACAAGAAACAACGTAAAGACGAGAAAGCTGGTGATCAGATACGAGACACCTGGAGTAAAAGGAGCAGAAATTAGAAGAGAAGTGAACAAGAAATTGGAAATTGTAGGAAAAACTGCAGACGAGATTCGAATTTGGAAGAACAGATGCAGATCTGGGGATCAGTGATATCACCAGACAGATGGTAAAAAGGAGTAGTGATCTGCAGAGCCTGGATGGTAACTAATTGTCTTTCATCAACTATTGTAAATGTACGAGAGGTATGCAAATCATTGAGGCCAAGACTTTCTAACTTATTGACATGGGTCGAAGATAGAGGAGGATACAAGCAAAATAGTGCCTTTGTGGACCTCAAAACTGTGCTTCAGAAGTAATGGTACCAGAAAATTCGGGGAAAATCAAAAATGTGATTGCATCTTTGATACATTAGGAATGGTGCATGGAACAGCAGTGATCATGGATCATTATTGGGTGTGTGGATCCAAGGCCTACATGAGGCTACCTAAAGACTGGGGAGGAATATACACATTAGTGAATGTCCATGTTCCAGCACTCGTGATTCGAAAAAGTGACCTGAATCTTGACTGGTTTCCAAACGCAGATGCTCACCTGAGGAAGAACTGATCTGAGGAGCTGATAAAAAGAATAAAGGGAGAAAATTACTTTTCAGCCAAATCAATAGAAGCTTTTGATTCTATCCAATATGAACACAGACTATTCAGCCAGACTTCTTCAGTGTTCACATTGATCTTCATGCCAAGAATCCAAGTTGGAGCAAATACCAAGTGGCTACAGATAACCAGATGGGCATTGCTGCAGACAATTAACACTACCATAAAGGGATTCAATGCAATCAGACAAGAGATGAGAGCCATAAGACTGATGACTCTCCAGAATAGGTACGTCTTAGACATGATCACAGCTATGGATGGAGGTGTTTGTGCAAAAATTGGAGAATTATGTTGAACGTTCATACCTTCTCATGATGACAAGAATGGAAACTTGACAAAGGCCATCGACATGCTAATGAAACTCCATTGGCAGATGATAGACGAAGTAGAAGACATTGCTGATGACAGTGTCAAAGGTTTCCCCCGGCTCACCTGAGTTCTCTTCTTGTGGCGTTCCGCAGAGGACTCCTTCTCCCGGCCGGACCGGGACTTGTATAAGTGCGCGCAAGTCGAGTCTGACTCCAGCGCGAGCGTTCAAAGTTCCAGGAAGTCGAGTGGTCCAGGACGTCCAGGAAGAGGATCGAAGAAAGGTAAGAGATACTGGAAACAGGGGAAAAGGGAAGAAAGAATAAGGGAATTGGCAGGAACTTGGAAGGGTAACGCCGAGCAGCACACACACGTCGAGACACTACCTAGAGATAGCGTTGAGACGCGCGGAGGCACGGGGCATGGCCCATTTATAGAACGTGCCGTGTCCGACGTACAGGCTAGTACGGAACACGGCACTGGGAACGGCCATGTTGGAAGTATCAAGGAGCACACTCTCCGTCTGGACCAGGACCAGGAAGACCAGAAGGGGCTATGTCCAAGGTTCATGACAGCATGCCTCCTCCGAAACCCCGTCCCACCAGGCTTGCCAGGGTGTATGAGATGGAATCTTCTCAGCAATCGAGGGGTGTTTAGGTTGGATAGTGGTTCCCATGTTCTCTCGCTAGGAGGATAGCCTTTCCACTCGACCAGGTATTGAAGCCGACCCCGTTTGTACCTGGAGTCACATATTCTGGATACTTCATATTCCAGCTGATTGTCCACAATCACAGGACTGGGTCTGCCGGTTTTCCGGGTGGAGTGGATGTAGGTTTTGAGTAGAGAAGTGTGAAAAACTGGATGTATTCTCTTCCAGGAGTCTGGTAGCTTGAGCAGATAAGAAACAGAATTGATGATTTCTTTTATGGAAAATGGACCATAATATCGGGGGGCTAACTTGTTAGGGCGTAGATGTCGTGGTAATAGTTTCGAGGACAACGAGACCTGGTCACCAATAGAATAGGAGGGTGCTGGTCTTCTTTTGGAATCAGCATATCGCTTAGTGCGAATCTGGGCCTTTCCCAATTGTTCCTTGGCTTCCTTGTGGATGTTGAGGAGAGTTTCAATCCAGGAATCAAGTGAAGGTACTGGAGTTGGATGTGGTAGAACTGAAGGTAACACGGAGGGATGAAAACCTTGACTGCAAAAGAAGGGGCTAACGTTGATCGCTGAGTGATCTGAATTGTTATAGGCAAATTCGGCCAAGGGTATAAGGAGGGACCAATCATCCTGTACCTTGGTTGCGAAACAACGAAGATATTGCTCCAGGGTTTGATTAACACGTTCTGTGGCCCTGTTGGTCTGTGGGTGATATCCAGATGAAAGAGCGCGTTGAATCCCTAGAACACGACAGAGATGTTTCCAGAATTGTGAAATATATTGCGGTCCTCGGTCCGATATGATCTTGGAAGGGAGTCCATGAAGACGGAAAATGTGTTCTAGGAAAATTCCTGCGAGCTCTGAAGAGGAAGAAAGTTTATAGAGAGGCATGAAATGTGCCATATGAGTAAACAAGTCTATGGTTACCATGATGGTCGTGTAACCCCGGGAAGGTGGTAATTCCACGATGAAGTCTGTAGCTATACATTCCCATGGTCTTGTTGGCAGTGTAGGTTGCAATAGAAGGCCCGCCGGTCTCTTATTATCGTGCTTATTCTGACTGCAGACAGTACAGGTCTTGATGTACTCTTGTACCTTGCATTTCATTTCCGGCCACCAAAACTGTCTTTGTATAAGACGGAGCGTGTTGGTTACACCACGATGTCCAGAATGAAAAGTATCATGGCAGAGAGTTATTATTTTATGTTGAGGTTTCGGTGTGGGAATGATCAAGGCATTGTCCTTGAATAAGTATCCTTCCTTGATTCTTAAGTTCCAGGGATTCTTCCTAGAGACGTCCTTCCAGAGGTCAGAGGACTGGGTTTTGGCTCGAATCTCTTCCAAGAGGTTGATCGCTTGAGCTATAAAGATTGTGTTGGGAAACATTGTAGGATAGGTCCTATCTTCAGTGGTTAAATAGTCAGGACGTCGGGACAAGGCGTCCGCAATCACGTTTTGTGATCCAGGAACATGAGTGATTTGGAATTGGTACTGGGCGAAGAAGTAGGCCCAACGCGCCTGACGACTGTTCCTGCACTCCATAGATTGGAGAATTTGTAGATTTCGATGGTCCGTACGGACCTGGACTGGATATCTAGCACCCAGGAGTAAATGTCGCCATTCTGTGAAGGCTTGGCGGATTGCCAACAGCTCCTTTTCCAGGACGGAGTAATGGGTTTCGCTGGTTGTTAGGGTTCTAGAGAGGTAAGCCACTGGGTGGTCCATTTTGTCCTCAAGCACCTGTTTCAAGACTGCTCCTATGGCATGGTTGGAGGCATCCGTTTCCACTATGAAAGGGCGATCTAAGTCAGGCTGAGCCAGGACGGGGGCTTGCGTGAATCTTGTCTTCAAGCGTTGAAAAGCCTTCTCTTGCGAGGAAGACCAGATGAAGGGAACATCCTTCTTCAGCAGAGCAACGATCGGTTGGACGAGCTCAGAAAAGGTAGGAATGAACTTTCGATAAAGGTTAGCAAGTCCCAAGAAAGACTGAACCTGTTTCACCGATGTAGGAGCAGGCCAGGCCAGTATGGCCTTTACCTTTGAAGGGTCCATTCCAACTCCTTCTGGGCTGAGGATGAATCCAAGGTAATGAACTGAAGTCACGTGAAAAAGACATTTCTCAGGTTTGACCAAGAGCTTGTTTTCACTGAGCCGTTGTAGTACTGCCATGACATGTTCTTCATGTTTCAAGGGATCCTTGGAATAAATCAAAATGTCGTCTAGATAGACAATGACAAAGAGAAAAAGCATGTCAGAAAACACCCTATCCATGAAACGTTGAAAAACTGCAGGGGCATTAGCTAATCCAAAGGGCATGACTAGATATTCAAAGTGACCAAAGGGCGTTCTAAAGGCGTTCTTCCATTCGTCCCCTTCCCGGATACGGATTAAGTGATAGGCACCCCGGAGGTCCAACTTCGTGAATATTACGGTGCCTCTGACAGCTTCCAGGATATCTGAAATCAGAGGCAGAGCGTACCGATCTTTGAGGGTGCATTGATTTAGACCACGGTAGTCGAGGCAGGGTCTGAGTTCCTTGGAATCCTTCTTAGGAACGAAGAACAATGAGGCACCCGCTGGAGATTTTGAGGGTCTTATGGTGCCATTTTCCAAACTGATGTCCAGGTATTCTCGGAGGGCCTTTTTCTCAGGTTCTGAAAGGATAAACATTCTGCCAAAGGGAATTACTGCCGAGGGATCTGTCTCAATGGCACAATCTTCGGGTCTGTGAGGGGGTAAAGCCTGGACTATGACAGTCGAAAAGACATCAGTATATCCTTGGTAGACCTCTGGGACTTGTACAATGTTGGAAACCATGAGTGAGGTTTTTTGCTCTCCTGAATGTTCAATAGCTGGTGTTAAGGAGAGATCCAGGGATAAACAGTGGGACATACAAAACTCAGAGCCCAGAAACAATGACCCTGCTGTCCAATTAATGTACGGATTATGTCTTTGAAGCCAGGGCATACCCAGAACCATAGGGTAATGGGCTGATTTGATGATGTCGAATGTAATCTGCTCTTGGTGGTGGTTTATGGAGAGACGGACCTCTTTTGTCTGTAGGGTTATGGGTCCTGAAGAGAGAGGTCTCCCATCAATTGCTTCTACCGGCTGTTTAATGTTCTGTGACTCATATGGTATTTTATGTCTGATAACCCAGTCTTGATCAATGAAAATTCCCATAGCTCCATAGTCCACCAGGGCCAGTATGGGATAGGTCTTGTGCTTGGAGGGCGATAGAAAGGCCTGTAGGACCACCAGGTTATTCTGTCCAGGAGAGTTCAAGGATGTGATTGATGTGGAGCAGACATCTTTCTCCCGAAACCTCGCTCCATCTAGGGCCGGGAGCTGGCGTTTCCCGAACGCCGTGGAGGGGCTAAAGGACATTCTCTAACGAGATGCTTGTCTGAGGCACAATACATACACAGGCCGGTGTGAATTCTTCTCATCCTTTCTTGTGGAGTAATTGGCCCATGAAAGGCGCCTATTTGCATTGGTTCGGAGTCTTTATCAGGGGTTGAGACAGGATCGGATTTCACAGTCGACTCCGGAGGGGTACGTTGAAAGGCAGTCTTAGCCTTTTTCCTTTCAGCCCTTCTTTCCTGGATACGAAAGTCTATTTGTAAGGCTAGATCTACCAAAGCCTGAAATGAACTGGGGCGAGCCACTCTGGCTAATTCATCCTTGATATCGTCATTTAGACCCCTGCGAAATAAGGTGAAACTCGCTTCAGGGCCCCAATCAGCCTCCTTTACCAGCTGTTTGAATCTGGTAACGAACGTTAGCATATCCTGGGATCCTTGCCGAAAATCAAGTAGGCGTTCCTGGGTGCTGAACACTTGTTCGGGGCGGTCAAACATAGACTTGAGCGCCTGGATAAATGCATCATAATCGTCCAGGAGGACGTCTCCAGAGTTCACTAGGGGAGTGGCCCAAGATAACGCATTCCCTGTAAGGTGGGAGATTATGAAGCCCACCTTGGCCCTGGAAGTTGAAAAATAATAGGGCTTGAATGTAAAATGCACCAAGCAGGAATCCAGAAATCCACGTAAGGATTTTGGCGAGCCATCGTATTTGTCTACCACTCCACCCAGTATCACGCTTTCCTTATTGGCAGAGTCACGTTACAGCACTAATTGTTTCAAGGCTGCGTTCTCTGCCTTTAAGTTCTGTACCTCGGTTGTTAGCTCCTACATGCCGCACATGAGGTCCTGGACCGCTTTCTCCATAGCGGTATCAGTGTTGATCGTTTGGCGTCTCAATCTGTCAAAGGTTTCCCCCAGGCTCACCTGAGTTCTCTTCTTGTGGCGTTCCGCGGAGGACTCCTTCTCCCGGCCGGACCGGGACTTGTATAAGTGCGCGCGAGTCGAGTCTGACTCCAGCGCGAGCATTCAAAGTTCCAGGAAGTCGAGTGTTCCAGGACATCCAGGAAGAGGATCGAAGAAAGGTACGAGATACTGGAAACAGGGGAAAAGGGAAGAAAGAATAAGGGAATTGGCCAGGAACTTGGAAGGGTAACACCGAGCAGCACACACCCATCGAGACACTACCTAGAGATAGCGTTGAGACGCGCGGAGGCGCGGGGGCGTGGCCCATTTATAGAACGTGCCGTGTCCGACGTACAGGCTAGTACGGAACACGGCACTGGGCACGGCCATGTTGGAAGTATCAAGGAGCACACTCTCCGTCTGGACCAGGAACAGGAAGACCAGAAGGGGCTATGTCCAAGGTTAATGACAGCATGCCTCCTCTGAATCCCCGTCCCACCAGGCTTGCCAGGGTGTATGAGATGGAATCTTTTCAGCAATCGAGGGGTGTTTAGGTTGGATAGTGGTTCCCATGTTCTCTCGCTAGGAGGATAGCCTTTCCACTCGACCAGGTATTGAAGCCGACCCCGTTTGTACCTGGAGTCACATATTCTGGATACTTCATATTCCAGCTGATTGTCCACAATCACAGGACTGGGTCTGCCGGGTTTCCGGGTGGAGTGGATGTAGGTTTTGAGTAGAGAAGTGTGAAAAACTGGATGTATTCTCTTCCAGGAGTCTGCTAGCTTGAGCAGATAAGAAACAGAATTGATGATTTCTTTTATGGAAAATGGACCATAATATCGGGGGGCTAACTTGTTAGGGCGTAGATGTTGTGGTAATAGTTTCAAGGACAACGAGACCTGGTCACCAATAGAATAGGAGGGTGCTGGTCTTCTTTTGGAATCAGCATATCGCTTAGTGCGAATCTGGGCCTTTCCCAATTGTTCCTTGGCTTCCTTGTGGATGTTGAGGAGAGTTTCAATCCAGGAATCAAGTGAAGGTACTGGAGTTGGATGTGGTAGAACTGAAGGTAACACGGAGGGTTGAAAACCTTGACTGCAATAGAAGGGGCTAACGTTGATCGCTGAGTGATCTGAATTGTTATAGGCAAATTCGGCCAAGGGTATAAGGAGGGACCAATCATCTTGTACCTTGGTTGCGAAACAACGGAGATATTGCTCCAGGGTTTGATTAACACGTTCTGTGGCCCCGTTGGTTTGTGGGTGATATCCAGATGAAAGAGCGCGTTGAATCCCTAGAACACGACAGAGATGTTTCCACAATTGTGAAATATATTGCGGTCCTCGGTCCGATATGATCTTGGAAGGGAGTCCATGAAGAAGGAAAATGTGTTCTAGGAAAATTCCTGCGAGCTCTGAAGAGGAAGAAAGTTTATAGAGAGGCGTGAAATGTGCCATATGAGTAAACAAGTCTATGGTTACCATGATGGTCGTGTAACCCCGGGAAGGTGGTAATTCCAAGATGAAGTCTGTAGCTATACATTCCCATGGTCTTGTTGGCAGTGTAGGTTGCAATAGAAGGCCCGCCGGTCTCTTATTGTCGTGCTTATTCTGACTGCAGACAGTACAGGTCTTGATGTACTCTTGTACCTTGCATTTCATTTCCGGCCACCAAAACTGTCTTTGTATAAGACGGAGCGTGTTGGTTACACCACGATGTCCAGAATGAAAAGTATCATGGCAGAGAGTTATTATTTTATGTTGATGTTTCGGTGTGGGAATGACCAAGGCATTGTCCTTGAATAAGTATCCTTCCTTGATTCTTAAATTCCAGGGATTCTTCCTAGAGACGTCCTTCCAGAGGTCAGAGGACTGGGTTTTGGCTCGAATCTCTTCCAAGAGGTTGATCGCTTGAGCTATAAAGATTGTGTTGGGAAACATTGTAGGATAGGTCCTATCTTCAGTGGTTAAATAGTAAGGACGTCGGGACAAGGCGTCCGCAATCACCTTTTGTGATCCAGGAACATGAGTGATTTGGAATTTGGTACTGGGCGAAGAAGTAGGCCCAACGCGGCTGACGACTGTTCCTGCACTCCATAGATTGGAGAATTTGTAGATTTCGATGGTCCGTACGGACCTGGACTGGATATCTAGCACCCAGGAGTAAATGTCGCCATTCTGTGAAGGCTTGGCGGATTGCCAACAGCTCCTTTTCCAGGACGGAGTAATGGGTTTCGCTGGTTGTTAGGGTTCTAGAGAGGTAAGCCACTGGGTGGTCCATTTTGTCCTCAAGCACCTGTTTCAAGACTGCTCCTATGGCATGGTTGGAGGCATCCATTTCCACTATGAAAGGGCGATCTAAGTCAGGCTGAGCCAGGACGGGGGCTTGCGTAAATCTTGTCTTCAAGCGTTGAAAAGCCTTCTCTTGCGAGGAAGACCAGATGAAGGGAACATCCTTCTTCAGCAGAGCAACGATCGGTTGGACGAGCTCAGAAAAGGTAGGAATGAACTTTCGATAAAAGTTAGCAAGTCCCAAGAAAGACTGAACCTGTTTCACCGATGTAGGAGCAGGCCAGGCCAGTATGGCCTTTACCTTTGAAGGGTCCATTCCAACTCCTTCTGGGCTGAGGATGAATCCAAGGTAATGAACTGAAGTCACGTGAAAAAGACATTTCTCAGGTTTGACCAAGAGCTTGTTTTCACTGAGCCGTTGTAGTACTGCCATGACATGTTCTTCATGTTTCAAGGGATCCTTGGAATAAATCAAAATGTCGTCTAGATAGACAATGACAAAGAGAAAAAGCATGTCAGAAAACACCCTATCCATGAAACGTTGAAAAACTGCAGGGGCATTAGCTAATCCAAAGGGCATGACTAGATATTCAAAGTGACCAAAGGGCGTTCTAAAGGCGTTCTTCCATTCGTCCCCTTCCCGGATACGGATTAAGTGATAGGCACCCCGGAGGTCCAACTTCGTGAATATTACGGTGCCTCTGACAGCTTCCAGGATATCTGAAATCAGAGGCAGAGCGTACCGATCTTTGAGGGTGCATTGATTTAGACCACGGTAGTCGAGGCAGGGTCTGAGTTCCTTGGAATCCTTCTTAGGAACGAAGAACAATGAGGCACCCGCTGGAGATTTTGAGGTTCTTATGGTGCCATTTTCCAAACTGATGTCCAGGTATTCTCGGAGGGCCTTTTTCTCAGGTTCTGAAAGGATAAACATTCTGCCAAAGGGAATTACTGCCGAGGGATCTGTCTCAATGGCACAATCTTCGGGTCTGTGAGGGGGTAAAGCCTGGACTATGACAGTCGAAAAGACATCAGTATATCCTTGGTAGACCTCTGGGACTTGTACAATGTTGGAAACCATGAGTGAGGTTTTTTGCTCTCCTGAATGTTCAATAGCTGGTGTTAAGGAGAGATCCAGGGATAAACAGTGGGACATACAAAACTCAGAGCCCAGAAACAATGACCCTGCTGTCCAATTAATGTACGGATTATGTCTTTGAAGCCAGGGCATACCCAGAACCATAGGGTAATGGGCTGATTTGATGATGTCGAATGTAATCTGCTCTTGGTGGTGGTTTATGGAGAGACGGACCTCTTTTTTGTCTGTAGGGTTATGGGTCCTGAAGAGAGAGGACTCCCATCAATTGCTTCTACCGTCTGTTTAATGTTCTGTGACTCATATGGTATTTTATGTCTGATAACCCAGTCTTGATCAATGAAAATTCCCATAGCTCCATAGTCCACCAGGGCCAGTATGGGATAGGTCTTGTGCTTGGAGGGCGATAGAAAGGCCTGTAGAACCACCAGGTTATTCTGTCCAGGAGAGTTCAAGGATGTGATTGATGTGGAGCAGACATCTTTCTCCCGAAACCTCGCTCCATCTAGGGCCGGGAGCTGGCGTTTCCCGAACGCCGTGGAGGGGCTAAAGGACATTCTCTAACGAGATGCTTGTCTGAGGCACAATACATACACAGGCCGGTGTGAATTCTTCTCATCCTTTCTTGTGGAGTAATTGGCCCATGAAAGGCGCCTATTTGCATTGGTTCGGAGTCTTTATCAGGGGTTGAGACAGGATCGGATTTCACAGTCGACTCCGGAGGGGTTCGTTGAAAGGCAGTCTTAGCCTTTTTCCTTTCAGCCCTTCTTTCCTGGATACGAAAGTCTATTTGTAAGGCTAGATCTACCAAAGCCTGAAATGAACTGGGGCGAGCCACTCTGGCTAATTCATCCTTGATATCGTCATTTAGACCCCTGCGAAATAAGGTGAAACTCGCTTCAGGGCCCCAATCAGCCTCCTTTACCAGCTGTTTGAATCTGGTAACGAACGTTAGCATATCCTGGGATCATTGCCGAAAATCAAGTAGGCGTTCCTGGGTGCTGAACACTTGTTCGGGGCGGTCAAACATAGACTTGAGCGCCTGGATAAATGCATCATAATCGTCCAGGAGGACGTCTCCAGAGTTCACTAGGGGAGTGGCCCAAGATAACGCATTCCCTGTAAGGTGGAAGATTATGAAGCCCACCTTGGCCCTGGAAGTTGAAAAATAATAGGGCTTGAATGTAAAATGCACCAAGCAGGAATCCAGAAATCCACGTAAGGATTTTGGCGAGCCATCGTATTTGTCTACCACTCCACCCAGTATCACGCTTTCCTTATTGGCAGAGTCACGTGACAGCACTAATTGTTTCAAGGCTGCGTTCTCTGCCTTTAAGTTCTGTACCTCGGTTGTTAGCTCCTGCATGCCGCACATGAGGTCCTGGACCGCTTTCTCCATAGCGGTATCAGTGTTGATCGTTTGGCGTCTCAATCTGTCAAAGGTTTCCCCCAGGCTCACCTGAGTTCTCTTCTTGTGGCGTTCCGCGGAGGACTCCTTCTCCCGGCCGGACCGGGACTTGTATAAGTGCGCGCGAGTCGAGTCTGACTCCAGCGCGAGCATTCAAAGTTCCAGGAAGTCGAGTGTTCCAGGACGTCCAGGAAGAGGATCGAAGAAAGGTAAGAGATACTGGAAACAGGGGAAAAGGTAAGAAAGAATAAGGGAATTGGCCAGGAACTTGGAAGGGTAACACCGAGCAGCACACACACGTCGAGACACTACCTAGAGATAGCGTTGAGAAGCGCGGAGGCGCGGGGGCGTGGCCCATTAATAGAACGTGCCGTGTCCGACGTACAGGCTAGTACGGAACACGGCACTGGGCACGGCCATGTTGGAAGTATCAAGGAGCACACTCTCCGTCTGGACCAGGACCAGGAAGACCAGAAGGGGCTATGTCCAAGGTTCATGACAGCCAGTTGGTTTGGATCACTATTCTCTTGGGTTCCACGATGGATGGCAGATATCTTCAAGTTTCTTGGAGACCTGATCATGTTGGTATAGCTTGGACTTTGTGTAATTGAGATAATAATTTCACAATGCAGGAAGACAGCAAAGAAAGCTATAGGGATGAAAACTATGATTGTTGTTGAACCAGGATGGAAGCCCAAGGATCTGACAGATGAAGGGATCAGAGACTTTGTAAAGGCCAGTATTCATGCACCTCAGGTGACAAAGTTCCTGTACCCGAAGAACCATAAGAAATATGAAGGAAGATGGATCTATTGCAGTCCAAGTGGACAGTGCATGCTCATGACATGGAACAAGGATCAGTATGTGAAATCAGCAGGATGTCTGAAGGGAGTCATAAAAATATGGATCCCAAAGAAGCAATTCTTCAGACAAGGATATCTAGATGTGAAGAGTGATGAGAGGGTGGTCGATAAATCGCCCAGAGGGGGAGTGTAGAGGAGGAGCCAAGTACTCCCCCTCCAACTGCCTCGCCCATATTACCTATAGAATGGGAACCAAAGTATGTGACGTATGCGGAGCAGTTGAACCATCAAAGTGCAGAGCGTGGACTCTGTGCCGTACCCATAAGAGTACCAATACTGAAGAGAATCTGGGAGGCAAGGTACCCATTGAGAAAACTGTACCTACACACAAGACAAAATGATGGCCATCTAAATGAGATTCCCGAAGAAGCAGAGCAGTTAAAAGGCAAGAATGAATGGTGACGTCAAACGGAAAAAGATTACACACACAGAAGAGATGCAGAGATCGGAGAATGCAGATATTCTAGAAGGCATCAAGAAAGCAACAAGGATAAGTGACATCTTGGGCTCAGGATGAAGAAGCTTATGCCGCAGAAACAAATGAAGATATCAAATAATTTTACATGTGTACAGATGGAGAAGAAACGCAAGCAGCAAAGTGATTGTGAAGCTAGCTCTAAGCTTATAATTGATAGACTGCGGCAAGTGCCAAAACATATATATATACCTGTATAGATGCATATGGACAAATAACAGAGAGATTTTTCCAGTATAAGTTTTAAAGCACTGCTGAACATAAAGGCCTCACTTCAGAGTGTTACAGTAAAAAGCAAGTTTTAATTGCACAAGTGAATGTTAGCAAACAGAGATAGGTCGAGCCAGGAAGCCAAAAGTCTTATCAAACAGGAAATGGCTGACATTGGATACAAATTGTGTGAAGGAACAAGGTGTTCCTGTTCAGGAAGCTTGAGCAAAACAAAATACATCAGGGGACTATTAAAAAAGAATATAAAATACACGAAAAGCCCAATTTCATGGTGGCCAGTCAAGTGGAAGGAAGAAATTGGATGATCGAGGTGGTCACACCTATGCATGAAGGCTGGCTGTGCCGATACTCCTTAAAATTCTCAGAGCAAAATACAAACCCAAGGCCAAACTTTAAAGCACTAATTGACACTGGACTGTTGAGGTGATGATGGATTGATATAATAATTGGCCGGAAGCTGGTTTCTAGATGAGCCCACTAGCACCTGGATGCTCAGTCTGCATGCTGCTAAACGTAGGTGGAAAAGTAATGATGGGGCCAGAAGCTAACCAATTCTAGAGGACCGTGTAATCTATGGTCTTATAGTTTGTGTAGCCAATGGAACATCATGTATTTAGTGGCGTTCATAGTGCCCATGTTTAGGGAGGGCCTAGTTGCCCCACTTGACGTTAAGCACCCTATCTCTTTGCTTCACGGTTCTATACTGATATGGAACTTATGTTTCGACATTCACTTAGAACCAATCACTCCCTCCGATAGGTTTTTGTAGTTTGCCACGTAGGTAGTGATGCAGGTAAACATCAATGATGACGATTTTAGGCAATATAACCTCACTTTCTACTAAGATGCATTGAGTAAGAGGATCAAACTACTGCTGATGTTCGTTGTACTCCCTGTTTTATATACTTGTTATTAAAACGGACTCCCCTTTTGCCAAACTACCTGAGTCGTTTTGATTATTGATGTATGAATACAATCTGCATCCCCATCCATCTCCAGGGTATTGCCACTCATCTTAAAGGGCTGGGGAACCCAGTTCACCATCATGACACACTCTTAAAGGAGACATTACCACATAGATTATTGGAACAGTATCTCCTGTCACACAAGAACATGTGCAAGAATAAAAAGAATAAATGTACCTGCCCTAAGGCCAATATCCATGTGACATTGTGTCCAACACTCTCTTGACTCCTTGCGGTATTGATCGTACTTGATCAATATCTGGAAACTTAATAGAGTACAAATCGTAAGTGTGTAACTGATGAAAATGACTGGCTACTGGATAGCTATTGTTCTCTTTACTCGTGGAGGTAACCTGCAATATGGACTTTCGAAATATGAGAAAGATTGAAGATAGTTTAGAGTGACAAGTCTTTCAAGATTTAGAGATAAGACACGAAACGTAATCTTTGACTCAAAATGTCCTCGTAAAGGCACCTGGAAAGCAGCAATGTGAATGTCTGTGAAAGTTTGCCAGACAACCTGCCTCACTTCCTGATCCATGCCCTGCTTCGATTTTTCTTGTGGCTCTCTGAATAAAAATATCAGGTTTGTATGTAGTTATTCATGTTGGGTTCTTGTGCTTTGAAGCATTCTAGTAATAATGATGTGTGCTACTGTATAGAGCTTCATGTTTAAGTATTATTGGTTTTATTATTGTCCAATTCAATGGAACTTAATTTATGGAAATCTGAAGAATCACAGGATGAATTGGCCCTGCTAGTATTCTAACCTATACTGCTAACTGACCACAATAGGTCCCAGCTGCAAAATGGTGCAAGTGTCTGGCCAAAGAATAGCAGTGCATGGCAAATACCTATACACAAGCCAAACCTGTTGGCTTTGCCAATTGTTACTTTTAACAAGACTTCAGTGAAGCACATGAATACTGCTTATAAATCACTTGTTTAAGACATTTTCTATTTACACCAGTAGCACATTTAAAGCTCCAATTAAATCATTGAGTTGCAGAAGACTGCTTTAAAATAACACTGGCGGGCACCGTGAGCACAGTTGGATGTTACTGCTTGACAAAGCTAGTTCAAAGAGATGCCAAGAGGATGTGTTTAGGGGAGAGAGGGGCGAAAAGTGGGTGGGAATGAAGTGGGTGGGAATGACCACAGGGATTAGAATGGTGATGGGCAGTCACTGGGCGGGAAATAATCAAACAACACCTACAAGCTTTGTGTTCCTTCTCATATCCCATCTTCCCCCTTGCTGTACTCCACTGCAGTAGTTTCTGCTTATAGACAAATTTGAACAGACAGTTGCCATACTACATTCGGATCCTATTGCACCAGATGTGCTCCGAGAGTTTACTTTACAGAGGGGCCCTGGTTCAAGAAACCTCTTTGGGAGAGAGTGCTCAACACATCTGGCAAGCACCAGTGCTTACACTCAGGTACTCTTAAGGATAAAGGAAAGGGTTTTAAGTTGGCTGGGGCTAGCCAGGGTGGGGCCCTAGCATTATTCCAAAACCTCCCTCATCCAAGCCACCAGGGAAGACATATGGTAACTATCCAGAGTCACATTGCACTGTCCTTTTCTGTAGGTGTTGGATTTTGTTTGTTTCATTCAATAGACTATGGGCCCAATTCATGGAATTATTTGCGTGGAAAATAGGGTACATGTGTGCCAAACTGCACGCTAATACGCGTTCGTCGATTCATGGAATTGAATGCATGGTACTTTTCCGGGACTTGCTTGGAGTTCGCGCAGGCTCAACAAGTTTCTGTGAGCTGGCGAAGGCCTTGTGTGAGAATCCATGCAGAGCATGGGCATGGCTTGAGCAGAGGGCTGGGAAGGGGCGGGACACCAAAAATGGGAAAGAACTTGCTAGAAAAAGTGGGTGTTTGCCGAGACACAGCCTGCAGATAGTCCCCCACACACCCACAATTGCATGGCACGAGGTGGATTCATGGAATCGATCGCGCAACCTCTCAGCCAGGAAAGGGCCATGCAAGTCCTTCATACTATCTGCTACCCGAAGGCAGGCATAAGTACCCTGGCACATAGGAATCATGCGCAGAGGTGAGGTTGCATGTCGGATTACAGGTTGCATTGATGCGTTTATGCAACTGGGGTTCTGATCCAACTTAGGGGTACGCGTACGTAGAGTAGCGGGGTGCAGGAACGTTTTACAGGGTTTGCACGCAAACTTTTCGAGATTTCAAGCGAGTAATGATTTTTCATACGCATGTTGTAGGGTGCCGGATACAGTTACGGGGACCACACGCACGGTTTGAAGGTTGCATGTATTCGCACCCAGGGGAGCACGCAAAGGTAGCTGTCTTGGATGTTTTTTCCTTTGCGTGTGGGCAAGACAGGGGCGTTCTGGGTGCGACTTGCAAATACAGTTGCTTTGTGCAGCGAATTCCATGAATATGTGGGGCGCGCATTTTCCATTCTGAGCACAGGCTCACGCAGTGTCCTTCACGGCGCGCAGCCCTTGAGGGATTTCTGCGCAATTTCCATGAATTGGGCCCTCTGTGTCAAGCAGTCTGTTGAATGAAACAAAACAAATTGCGCAGGTCCAAAATAGCACAGTGCGATGCGACACTAGTTTGAATTCCGAGCTTGACACAATCTTTTTTTTTTTTAAGTAACAACTTTTCTTTTTTGTCGTTAGGTGCTGGGGACACTTCAGGACACGCCAATCACGTGGGCTACACCCTCTTTCCAGCCACCCCCCAAACGTTAAAGCAAACGGGGATTCCTATGCTGGATATTTGCCACTCTGGAAAATGCAAAACAGGAAGGGATCTGAAAAGACATGGATTTGCACTGCCACTCCGCCGCACTTGGCGTGAGACAGAGCAGCCCAGGTGTGGGTGATCAAAGGCGTTTACATATGCACTTTTACGCTTCTTGATTTAGCACTCGTGCTAAACGTATTATTTCGCCTAATTGTGTGGCTGTGTCCACGCACAGTTAGGGACAATGTTTTGAAAATCGAGCCGAGTTCTTTCCACTCTTTTTACGGTCAAAATGGCCTGATGGTTGCGAACATGTGCATGTCCTACGATCGGCCACAAGATGGCTCTTAGAACCGCCACATGAAACTGGAATACACGTGTCAAGTGGTGAAATGGAAAATAACGTCGCCTTGCTCTTCCGAAGAGAAAGACAGGACAAGCAGACGACATTTTAGGGCAACGAATGCCGCACAGCAGGAAAACAATACTTCGTCATAATGCAGCGATGTAATGGGGAACGCTGTGGGACATATCTCTTCGCTGATTGTCATGAAACAAACATCATGTTCTTCTGGAGTGGTACAGCGAGCTCTGCAAACGTACTTTCGTTAATGGGTCACTGGTTGCAGCCAGCAGGCCCACTGATGAGAACAGTAAACAAGAAAAGGAAATAATTGTTATTGACGCCAATTGAAAGACTAACAAAAGCTAGTGGCAAACTGGAGAAACAAACTCTGAGTGAGAAAGATATCCCAGACAGCCCTCCCTAAAAAAAACTGTAGACAAGCCTGTGACAGATTTTCACAGAGGTGTAACCCTAATGACTGCGTCTCGTGTAAAACACATTCTGCGATTATGAGGGCGGAGGGGAGGCTAGCAGATATTTTTTTTTCCTCCCCCATCAAATCAGACAAATTAGTTTAACCGCGTTTGGTATAGAGATGAAAAAGTCACGTGCTGTCCTGTGAGTAACGCTGTAATTGTCTTATTCTTAAGTACTGGGACGAAGAAGAAGGGCGAAGGTGTAACACCAGAAACACAGGCATCTCGGTGCACAGCTTCTGCCCTAGGCGTACCTGCATGTTGATAATTTGGTCAATGCAATAATTCTAGGCAAATTAAATTCCATTCAAAAGCTCTATAACTATTACGTGTGTTTGTTTTTTAATAGGGATTTTTTTTTGTCTTTTTAATATCTGGAAATCCCCTTCGCTCCTTATATAGTTTCCGCTCTCAGAGATGTGATCGCCTCTCCTTGTGTGTGTGTGTGTGTAACTCCCAATAAAAGTCCAACTGCACAATAATTTCCAAAAATGTCAAAATGTCTCAGAAATGATTTTTACCCCCAAGAAATTATAGAGCCCGCCGCATTAATAATAGAACCCTCGCTGAGACTATACACATGCAATTGTAACTGTCGTGCCAAACTGACTTTATTCGCCAGTAAATCTTGCATCTGATGACAGGAAGGCTGGCCAGTTCCTCTACAGCTGTACGTATTTTAAGACATCTCGTCAGCAGGCGTGTTCTTTTCTTTCAACCAAAAAAAATAAAATAATAAAAGATGTATAAACTGTCTGAAAGGTGATTGATAAATGCGTGAATGTGAATTTTTCAGAAACCGTTTACATTGAATGCACTAAATATCTGCTAAAAATGCCCGTTAGAGTCCTGCGAGGAGATTAAGCGGCCACAGCGCTCGCGCGTGGATGTGAGGGTTGAAGTTAATGCCCGCTGCAGTCCTGCGAGGAGTTTAAGCGGCCACAGCGCTCGCGCGTGGATGTGAGGGTTGAAGTGAATGCCCGCTAGAGTCCTGCGAGGAGTTTAAGCGGCCACGGGTCTCGCGCGTGCCTGTTAGGGTTGAAGTGAATGCCCGCTAGAGTCCTGCGAGGAGATTAAGCGGCCACGGGGCTCCCGCGTGCCTGTTAGGGTTGAGGTTAATGCCCGCTAGAGTCCTGCGAGGAGTTTAAGCGGCCACGGGGCTCTCGCGTGGATGTTAGGGTTCAAGTGAATGCCCGTTACAGTCCTGCGAGGAGATTAAGCGGCCACAGCGCTCGCGCGTGGATGTGAGGGTTGAAGTTAATGCCCGCTAGAGTCCTGCGAGGAGATTAAGCGGCCACGGGGCTCTCGCGTGGATGTTAGGGTTCAAGTGAATGCCCGTTAGAGTCCTGCGAGGAGATTAAGCGGCCACTACGCTCGCGCGTGGATGTGAGGGTTGAAGTTAATGCCCGCTAGAGTCCTGCGAGGAGATTAAGCGGCCACGGGGCTCCCGCGTGCCTGTTAGGGTTGAGGTTAATGCCCGCTAGAGTCCTGCGAGGAGTTTAAGCGGCCACGGGGCTCGCGCGTGGATGTTAGGGTTGAATTGAATGCCCGCTAGAGTCCTGCGAGGAGATTAAGCGGCCACGGGGCTCCCGCGTGCCTGTTAGGGTTGAAGTTAATGCCCGCTAGAGTCCTGCGAGGAGTTTAAGCGGCCACGGGGCTCGCGCGTTGATGTTAGCTTCGAAGTGTTACTGTAAGGGCATAAGGGCATATTTCATATGTACAAGTTTAGTCACCGCTTGCAATCACGGTGCTAATCTGAGCTGGCAAACGGGGTTAAAAGAAGTCGGGGGAAAGTAATGCTGAACTTTCATACAAACAGACGTCCGTTTAAAATGGCAAGAGTGATGTGTTTGAAAGATAGAGTCGGGAAAAGCGTTTTATGGCACAATCCATTTGCCATCCTTTTGAAAAGCGCTTTGTAAATCAGATCCTGGGTGAGGAGGTTTTAGGTTCGAAGCAGTCGGATTCAGGGGGGAGTAGGGTGGAGGTGGTGGGGGTAAGGGGTGCGTGAAACCGGCAGGTTGCAATTGCACCTTTTACAGTTGCTTGATTTTGAGGACCGCAGACTTCTGGGTTCGTGAACTACGTAGCAGTCAACATATTGTTTCGTAGATAAAATATACTTTTATTTTCAGAGTGTTCATTTCACGTTCCTAATTCCCTTTATAGTAATACTGTTACGGACAGAATCGTATTATTGTACACGTTGTTTACGGGCTGAGAACTGCGCTGTGATACGTGTACGTAACATATGCGTATCATGTGTGCACGGTAAATGCACCCCTTGCCACCACCCCCACCCCACCCAAAATGTTGATTTCGCGGTGAACATCCCAGGGCCGCAGACTTTCTTTGGACAGAACAACATATTGTCCTATCCGCCGTTTTACCTCCGGGGTCGTAAAGACACTGCACCAGTCAAACTGTACCCCGTTTTGCGTGTGTAGGTGTACCCCGTTTCAATTAGCTCGCCATTGTGTTAATGAGTTGTTATTCTTGGTCTACCGGACATTGCCCCCGTATGTTTTATTTAGCTATGTATTTATAATGTATTTATTAATTTGTGCATGTATTACTTTTGCAATTGAAAATATACCAGAGGTGCGAGTTCCAGCTACAGTTCAGCCCCGCGGGTGTGTAGTTCTTGACATTTCAAAATCGAATTAAAAAATCAATCCACACGCCCTCCTGCGAATGTTCGCGTTCCAACTGGATAGAGTGCACTCTCCAAATGTGATGGCCACTTGCAATGGGATTTTGTGATAGGGATATTTTTTTTCGAATCTTCTCTTTGAGCATAGAAAAAGGGCACCCTTGCTCCTTCCTTCACAGGCTGGCTGTACCTTCCTTCACAGGCTGGCTGCACATTAAGAGGACCCTTGCTCCTTCCTTCACAGGCAGGCTGCACCTTCCTTCACAGGCTGGCTGCACATTAAGGGGACCCTTGCTCCTTACTTCACAGGCTGGCTGCATATTAAGGGGACCCTTGCTCCTTCCTTCACAGGCTGGCTGCATATTAAGGGCACCCTTGCTCCTTACTTCACAGGCTGGCTGCATATTAAGGGGACCCTTGCTCCTTCCTTCACAGGCTGGCTGCATACTAAGGGGACCCTTGCTCCTTCCTTCACAAGCTGGCTGCATATTAAGGGCACCCTTGCTCCTTCCTTCACAGGCTGGCTGCATATTAAGGCACCCTTGCTCCTTCCTTCACAGGCTGGCTGCATATTAAGGGGACCCTTGCTCCTTCCTTCACAGGCTGGCTGCATATTAAGGGCACCCTTGCTCCTTACTTCACAGGCTGGCTGCATATTAAGGGGACCCTTGCTCCTTCCTTCACAAGCTGGCTGCATACTAAGGGGACCCTTGCTCCTTCCTTCACAGGCTGGCTGCATATTAAGCGGACCCTTGCTCCTTCCTTCACAGGCTGGCTGCATATTAAGGGCACCCTTGCTCCTTCAGCTGGATGTCATTATGCACCCCCTCTGGTCAGATAACACGCTCAGAAAGCAGTCAACGGCCCTGATGTACAAAGCCTTTTTCAATGGGGTTTACCGCTCAGACACTCTTTTGTAAATCAGGCCCAAGAACTACCAACATTGAATCATTCCAACTATCCTAACTTCAGAAGCAGGCCGGGAAACATCAGAACACATTTCCCTGCTAAGTAATTCCCCAGCAAGATTTCTTCCCAGCAAGATTTCTTTCAAGACACTCTCTGCAGGAATATGTTTTTTCACTGCACCTTTAACATGATATCAACAACCAACCTAATGCACCAAAGTGGAAGCTAAAACGTGGAACAAAGTTTCCGCGTGGAACAATGTTGCATCGTGAAACTGTTTACTTTCATGGTACACATAGTGGATGGTCCTGATAAAACTCTTCATAATGTATTATAAAAATGCCTATCGTACAAAGAAAGCCGTGTTATTTAAATGAACACTAAAATACCACATTTTAAGTACGAACACTGCTGTGCCTTTGCTTTAAGTGCAACATGAATTAATTTGTTTACTCTAGATCACATCTCCAAAACCTAGATTGACATAATCACAAGTGCTGGAAATGGACATTATAAACCGTGGGACCCCACCAGCTAGGTGCAGGTCGGGGTTATGCGGGCGGCGGGTCTAAGTTAGGAGGAGAGGCACCTCAGGAGATTTTTCCCAGCACCCTCCTCCCCCACTGATAAATACACATTCATATTTCAGGAGATTAATGAATACATTATTATAGAAAGTACGATCGTTCCCTGTAACGTTCCAACCAAGCAAATCAGACAAGGGGCCCATCTTTTAAATGTACAAAGCTGTACTACAATATGTTCTGCAGACTACGCTGCTGGAATATTCAGACATGACTTGCCCCGATGTTCTGGTAGGTTAGTGGGTAAGCTACTCCTCTTCGGTCCCGATGACCTGGGTTCGAATCCTGGTTTCCGGAATGTACACAAGTGTATTTCTGAGATCCAGAAAGACTTTTTTTTGCCGGATCTGGGATCCGCACTGACCAGCACTGATTAATCACTATGCGCTAATAGCTGATTAGAACACAGGTGTCCATTTCGGTTGCAGCCAACTATTGTGGTAAGTCTGTTAACCTAGGCAAACCATATGGATAAAACATTCTGAGTGAGCTGCATAGTCTTACTTGCATGGAAGCAGACAACAGACCCCCATGTCAAACACACACACACAAGCCCCTAGTGTTCTTTAAACTCAACGTGCTGTTGACCTGGCGATTCAGCATTGAGTGGGTGAAGACGCATAGTTCACCACTAAGAATAGTTACTTGACACATCACTGCACGTTTGAGCTCGACTTGTAAACGGGCCTTACATGTATCTACCCAGGCACTGATCTGGTAGACCGACAACACTTGCATTTAACAAGGACTGTTTCATAATGAAAGCAATTGGCTTCAGAGCTCCCTCGAAGCACAGATTAAAAAGAGGCCGGTCGGAAAACATGGCCGCATTTGCGTGAGCGTATTTCCCTTCTTACCGGCCATCTACCCCAAGCCCACTGCTGCCCAGCACGCCTCACCAAGGTCGCAATTTAGCAATTATGTGAAATGTGACGACATCTGAGAGTTTCGATTGAAATTCATTCCACAACATCAGAATTTTGCATAATAACAAAAGACCCTGTAAGATTTCAATACCTTTTTGCAATCATAATGAATTGCATACACCTACAAAATACGCCAGGAGAATATTAAAAGTTCCATTAGTGTTCTGTTTTGGTATACAACACACTCAGGAGGAGGCAAGGGACGTCATTTCGGGGTCGCCAGTGCGACCCCTGAGGTCTCCCTTGCTACCCCTTTAAAAAAATCATTTTGTTTTAATTGAGGCTCTTGGTCTGTGGCCAGTAGCATGTGGCTCTTTGTTTCTGAAGTGGCTGGTTTTCTGATAGCTACAGCTGGTAAGATAGCTGAGGTGGTTGAGCGCTCGCTGCTACAATTTGCGTGTGATCTGCAGGTTCAACTCCCAGCAAGGTCAACTCAGCCTCTCATCCTGCGGAGGTTGATGAATGAGTACCAACACAGGTTGGGTGATATTGTATGCATATTTTTTCTACATGAAGCACTTAAGCATAAGTGCTATATAATAACACAACATTATCGTTTGGTCTTGGCCGTCTGCTTGCCTTCACAGAAATGTGGTAATATGGGCCTATACGGACTGATATTAAAGATATATATGGTGATCCACTCTTGTATGAAATGTATATCACTTTACAGTGATATTGTAACCATATTTTTCATAGTGTACTTAGAAACAATACTGTGGGATGACACTTCCTGTTTTGTCAAGGAGTGAAAGGTTGTGTACCATCGATTCATGTGATGTCACTTGGGGGTGGAGTTAAATGACATCACTTTCTATGATGTCATTAAAGATCAAGGGTCATGTGATGTCACTTCCACTAACCCTGGCATATTGGTAAAATGACGTCCCTGGCAAAGGTCTTGTTTTTGATGTTCCAGTAAATAACCTCCAAACTGCGATTTCGGGTTACAACATGCGAGGAAGCAATCCAACAGAGGATTCCCATCAGAAAGTTTGGGCTGTCTTCTAACACGAATGAAGAAGGGTTGCTCTTAACTTCAGCAAGATAGTGATTCCTATAACCTTGCATTTGTTTGTAGCAATTTGTAAACGATGCTCGACCTCTTGCATACACATGTCCATTTCCATGAGGTCACATGGTCCTCCCTTGCTTACACATCCTTGCTCTTGCTTATCACAGGACAGTCTCTCATCTCAGAAGTGCCTTATGGGTTCTGCCTCTTTACATACTGCAAAGTATTATGGGTGGTACCACTTCTGAGAGCAGAGGCTTGCTCAAACATGCTTCTTAATGCTCAACTTACTTACTGGTAATCTTCATTACTCCTAGTCCGTATCTTCCTCATCACAGTACTTACATATTAGGTGACCCACCTTTCCTCGCAGGGACCCCTTTTCACTGTTTATTATTGTTTTGTAAATGTTCTACCCCTCCACTGGGAGTACATTAACCCCAACATCCCAGGATGCATGAGTTAATTGACCATTCATATGGCCCATTCCTTCCATACCAGGTGGGAGAGGAGGGAACATAAGTACTGCGATAAGGAAGAGCATGACCAGGAGTAATGAAGAGTACTGGTAAGTAATCCAAGCATTACCTCCAGAAACCTCTTCCTTGTCCCAGCACTTGAGATATCAAAAAATAATAACTATGCTGAACAGCCAGATGTAATGCACACCAACCAACACGCTTTTATTGTTATCGACATCCAGTAGAAGTTCAACATAGACTAGCACCCCAAACACCCACACAAAACCTACCAGAACCATGACCATGCAACTTTAATTAGTAGTGCTTATCAAAAGAGTTGAGGTTCGCCTATGTGGCTGCTGTGCAAATGTCCTGGATGGAGACCCCCTGTGCCTTGGCCAAGAAGCAGCCATCGCAATCGTTGATCGTCCCTGAATCCTTGGAGGAGAAAGGGTCTGTGACAAATTGACTTATGCCCCAAGGACGAGAAGGGGCTAAAGCGCCTACTCAGCCGTCACACTTCTACAAATCAAGAGTCAACCCAATCAAGAAGGTAAAACAGGCACAGTTAAGAGATATACCTCCTTCGCCTTTTGTGGTAATGTGGGCAGAGGGAAGGCTATACTTTAAAGAGGTCTGTGATTGTGGTTCAGTAGCAATTCAAACTGCCAAATAAAACAGTCCAAAATAAAGGAATGTAATTGGTTATTTATAACGCACTTAATAGGTTACTTAGTGTGGACCTGGGGATTGAACCTGTATTGCTCTGGGCTGTCATGCTTTCAAGGAAAGCATGTTGCCCCTGAGCTATCCTACGACACCGTGAGCTATCTTCCCGAGACAAGGTTCTATACAAATATATATACTTTAAGTAAACACAATATATGCAATAATAACTAAATACAAAACACTAATAAAAAACACAACTATGGAAAGAACTCAAAATAGGCAAGATATCCAGATGCAGCACTCTGGGTAAAGAGATGGGAGAGAAAAGGTAATAAAACCACAATGTTCCAAAAGGATAGGCTCTTGGGATGCAAAAGGTATTAATGTGACCTAGACAATCTCCAGAGCCCAAAATGGACCAGGTGGGCAGTTATTAGGCAATAATAATTTTACAGTGTTTTGGCTGTTCAGCAACTTTGAACCAGGCTTCTTAGTGCTGTTTGGTGGTTCGATTTGGTTAAAAATGCGGAAGTCCGGTAGTGAAGAACTAAGCAGATGTCAAGGTGGAGTTGAATCAAAGCAGGCTGTGGTTCGAAGCGATGCTCGAGCAATGCGGATCATGGTTGTCATCAGGTTTGGTTCAATGGTTGAGGTTCGGCGGCAGATGGGCTGATTGCGGGATGAGCTGGTCAGTTGGTTCAATGAAATGCTCGAAAGCTGCGGTTCGGAGAGAATAGCAAGGTCGGTTTGATTGTTGACGGGATTGGCGATGAAGAGACAAATGGTTCGAACAGCAGTTTGAACAATGCAAGTGCAGCAATGCTTCTTTGTTAGAGACAAAGCAATGAAGCTCTCCAGCTGGCAAAGTTCAGTGGGGAACTTGTTCGATCTGGCGGCACTGTGGTTCAAAGGTCAGTGAGTGCCAAAGACAGCTGCAAAGGGTTCTGTTGGTTTGAATGGTGTGAAACGCACTCGAATCATGGCTCGGAGTGACTTGGTGGCAAAAGTACAGGAATCCTGGCTGTCTTGGCTACAGGAGCTGTGAGTCCAAATCTCAGGTCTCAGGGTAAAGAGTAGTCATTTTGTCAGGATCCAAAACACAGGGGAGCATGGCACACACCTTCATGGGCCTTTCACCATGGTGAGATCCTGGGCACTAGTATGGATGGCAGAGGTGCAGGTCTTGCTCCAGCAGAGGTCACCTTCAATGTACCCTAGGGATAGGGGACAGAGCTTGGCTCTGCATTGGACTTCCTGTCTTCACCTCACGATTGGATGACTTTGGAAAGGAATGCTCTCCAACAGGGTCCAACAAAATCTTCTTGAAGGTTTGAAGACCATAGATGATTCAAAGAAGGAGTGGGAGAGCCCTTCTTTTAAAGGCAACAGTCGACAGGTGACTGGAAAAAAGCAAGCCCGTAGGCATCTAGGCACTGAGCAGTAAGTGAACATTCCACGGGGAGGAGAGAGCCATGGCGTGCATGACAGTTTGTTAAAAAAGATGGGTCTTAAGTGCCTTGCGGAATGGCAAGTACTCCTCAATTTCCTGAAGAGGAAGAAGAAGTCCATTCCACAGGGTGGGAGCCAGGACAGAAAAAGAGCACACCCCCAATCGGGCTTGCTGATACCGGGGCATGTTTAAAAGCGTGAGTGAAGGCACCTAACACAGTGGTAGCACTCCAGCTTAATTTAAGATAAGTGGCACCTGTGTCGTGAAGAGGCCGATATGTCACACACAGAGTTTTAAACTCAACTCGGGCCTTCACCGGCAACCAATAAAATTGTCGCAGCAGGCCCTTGGATCAAGTCAGTCTGGGTGCATTGAAAGCTAGCCTAGCTGCTGAATTTTTGGGTACTTGCAGCCTCTACATCTGTTGTTTAGATCACCCCTGGTAGACCCCATTACAATAGTCCAGCGATCCCGCGCTCGCTGATGTGACTATCTTAGTCCGAAAATCGGCAGGAAAAAGAGGAAGAATCTTTCTTAGTACTTTAAGTTTCCCAAAACCAGTATTGTAGACTGCCGCAATCGGAGCTTCACGGGAGCCGGGGGGAAGACGCCTCACCCCTAAACCTTTCACAGACTTTCTGGGAGTAGGGGATTGGCCAAGTGAGTCTGGCCAAAACTGGGAGCTCCAGGTACTAGTAGCCATCTGGGGAGCAAACACGACCAATTAGCAGACATCCAACTGCCAATGCAGGATAGACAGTCTCTCATTTTATAAGGAGGCTCATTAATGGTGGACTCTAGATGAAACACCAGTTGAGTGTTGTCAGTGTATGTGTAGAAGTGAACCCCAGACTCCAAAATAAGATCTGCCAATGGGCGTTGATAAAGATTAAACAAGAGTGGCGACAGAGCCGAGCCTTGTGGCAACTCACAAGGTAGAAAGGAGGAAGAAGAGCTATAAGCCTGGAAAGAAACTGTTTGAGTGCGCTCCACAAGGAATGAAGCAAACCAGGCCAGTGGAACCCCTGAGATCCCTACCTACTCTAAACGGGCCAAGAGAATGCCACGATTCACTCTGTCAAAGGCCGCAGTGAGGTCAAGAAGAATCAACACTCCGACCCCTCGACGGTCCTGAAGCAGAGCTAAATCATCCAAAAGTGCGATAATGACAGACTCTATGCCCATCAGGGGCCTAACATCCGATTGGTAGGGGTGCAAGCAATTATCTTGAAAAACATTAGAAAAAAGCAGGGTAACCACAGCCTCCAAAAGCTTCATCAATACCGGCAACACAAATATAGGCCGGTAATTATTCACTATGTTGGGATCAAGAAGGGTCTTTTTTGAAAGAGGGGTAACCAGCGCGTGCTTCAGGGAGGCTGGAATCACCCCTGAAGAAATAACGTGTTGAAGAGCCGCTGTGAACACAGAAATGGCCTCTGGGGGGGGGAGCCTTAAGAATGTGGAGAGGAACTGGGTCTTAAGCAGACATGGGTTTGAGCTGGTTCAGAGCCCTGGAAAAGAGGTGTGTCACCCATAGGTTCACACTGGAAAAGCCCAGCTGGAATGGATAAAGCTGGTCCAGTAAAATAACTTGTCTTCAGCCATACCATACGATAGCAGGTGTCTGGTTCTTATTAATAATGCCCTGCTCAATGAGACTAATCTTATCCGAGAAGAAGGCATTAATAGGAAATTTTCAACAGGGATATGCAAACACATAAAAGAGACATGATGGATAACATCAAGGCCACCCCCTAACCAGGAGCGGGCTTATCGCATTGTATTCATTGTATTATACACTTACCGGTGTAGTCCGACCCTGGTGGGACCGGTAAGTCCCCATTGAACTAACCATTCCCCATTCCCATTTGAGCCCCCATAGGGCTCAATGGGAATGGCGCTAATAATGGGCTCGCGACTTGCAAGGCCGTTATTAGCGCCCTGGTCCCTTAGCGGGACCCGTAAGGGACATGTGGTCAGACCACACGTTCCTTACGGTCCCCACCAAGGGACCTTGGAATAGGGCCGTAAGGGATTACCGGCACCGGTCTCCTTACCTGTGCCCGGTATCCCTTACCGCCCACCTTGTAATGACCCCCATTGTGTAAAACACCAGATACTAGACACCCACAACACGGAATGCATATTCATCACGCATGCCATTCACCCAGGTCCCACCCCATGGGCGTACCCACAACATACAGTCATTGGGAAGGCTCCAGCCAGTCTGGCCTGGACTTCCTCACAATGTCATATTTGTAACTTCCACCCAACAGCCAATCAGGGGCAACGGACAGAGTCGGGCTTCCCAGGACTTTGGGAACAGTAAGATAATAGGCGATAGAAAGCAAGAGGCCACAGGGGCCATCTTGTTTCCTATCAGGATCCACTGATTCCAATGACAAGACCTGGGCATCCCAAAATGGAGGACGCTCAGGGCACCTGTCTATTCAGCGCAGAGCTGCCACCGGCCCATACTCTGCTCTGTGGGCCACACACAGGTGCCCAAAAACATACACTAGGAGTACAGGGTCGTACTCCCACCCATGGGTTCCATAAGGGTATCCCAAGGGTCTGTTCACCAAACCAAACAGAGGAAGAGCTGCACCACCAGGAGTCATACGTGAACTTCTGCGCGGAAAACAAGTCATAACACATGATAAAAACCAATAAAGGACAAGGAGTCAGAGGCCCTATCCCTCCGATGCATTTCCAGCATCACAGGAAGACCCTGTAGCCATAGGTCCCAAAAAAGCAAAACCTTTCAAGACACGACCCACCAAACTCACGTCCTCCAGGGGGACCTGAATGATCAGATGTCCACACATTGAGCTCGTAAAGTGGTGGCTGCTAGACTTATTGTAAAGCCCTTTGTCCAAATTGGAGCACATCCAGGATTCCACTGCTCCTGACCTGGGGCTCCTTCCTATTACACCAATTCTACATATGTATACAGTGCCTTTCATAGCTTTAAACCATGCAGGGAAGCTTATCATTCTGGATTGCAGAAGCTAAGTCTTCTGAAATCCCATTGCTTGAAGCTTCTGCCTCTCAATTTCCAGGGCCCCCCATGTTGGTTTCCATAGATTCCTCTCCCCCTGGCACGTCAGTGTGAGAGAAGCGTAGCAGGGATGAGGAAACCCCTGGGACACAGCTAGATCCAGGATCAGGGGGACTATAAAAACCAGATATAAGAATGACTTCTGCTTCCCGGATTTCGAAAATTACCCTCTGAAGCATTGGAAGGAGAAGGGAAGGCATACAACAGCCCCTTCAGCCATTCTATGGCCATTGCACCCACAGTCCAATCCCCTTGGCAAGGGAAGTGAGAACAAAGCCTTAGGAATTTGGCATTCTCTGAGGAGGCATATAAGTCCAGTATGGGAGTCCCATACTTCTGGAAGAGTTCCCTTAAATTCCTTGGGTGGAGCTCACAGGAAGCTGATGTAAATGTCCTGCTCATGTTGCCTGCATCCAGATTGCTGTTTCCTTTAATGTGAACAGTCCTGGTCTCCAGAGGACTGTCTGCTCAGCCCAAGTTCATAATTCCATGGTGAGCTGCTGCAGGGGTCTGGAACAAGTTCCTACCATCTGTTCTTGTTGAACCTCTGCAGTCATCCTCCAACTGGCCTGGCATCAGGTGCGCTGAGTCTTTTAGGGTGAGGGTATGTTTTTATCTCACTAAACCATCTCTGCCTTTCTCCCACCCTACGCCTCTGATATGAGGCAAGGGGAATATTTGATTTATAACTTCTTTTAATGGGATAAGGAGGTCTGGGTCATGTATCTGTTTTCATTCTCTATTTTCCTGCATGTTTGTCTGCCTTGAACATGCAGTGAACTTTTTCTTCCAAAGTATCCTCAAATGACATGCTGCCTTCAAAGGGAACCCTCATCGGTATAGACTTCTGATGGGAATCTGCACGATTTTTAAATGGGCAGCAGCCTGCACACTGCATTGGCAAGATCTAACATGAACACAGCATGTGTGCGATGTCACGTTGCAAGGAAGTGGGTTCCAAACCTTTGTGTAAGGCTTTGGATACCTTCTTAAATCCTCCCAGGGCAGTCTCACCTGCATATGAGGAGTAGGTCACTGCACGAAGGGCCAGGTGAGATACTCCATATACCTTCTTCATGTTCCCTGGCACCTTTTTATCTGCTATATCCCTGATGGCAGCTCCTGGGGCCATGGATGATCTGCCAACCAGACTAGGCAGGACAGAGTCCACCTTTGTGATGTTGTGGCATAGCCTTATCCTCTCTGGCCATAGGATAAAGTTTGGTCATAAACCTGGGGGCTTTGATCTTCTAAGGCTCCCCATTCCCGCATGATTTCTTCTTTCAACTCTGGGAGTAGCATTAACTCTGTCTTCATAGTCCACTTGAATTTTGGGGGAAGGCTCTAGTAGTTTTGCGGAGCTGGAATGGGAGCAGGATCCGGGAACCCCATATAGGCTGCCACCTGAACGAGAACAGAGGCAATAGCCCCTTTATCCAAATTCTTTCCCTTTTGCTCAGCTTTCAAAGAGGACATGGCTTTCTGGGAAGACTCAGAGGAGGAAGAAAATGAAGTACTAAAGGAATCTGTTGAGAAAAAGTGTCACAGTTTTATTACATGGCACACTCCAGCCAGGGACTTCTTCCCCGACAATGAATGTGGCGTACAATAAAGCGCTTTTTATTTTTAATAAAGCACATGTTATTTTCTGTTTGAGTAGGCCTCCAACCCGTCTTGCACCCAACCTCCACAAACACCCTGTGTCACAAAGGACCAGGAATCAGGCCGGTGTGTAGTAATAAGATATGCATTGATTTATTATTTTACGAAGAAAAGGAAAATCTAACTATTTTACAGCCATTAATGTGGTGGTACACAATTGCACTAATCTCTACAAAACAATTTGGTTATGATATCCGGTTTCAATTCTCACAATCTTTAATGGCAGCACAGAAAAGAGTAATTTTAGAAAGAGATAACACCAACAGTTTAGCACTCCCTCCTGCAACACTCACCCACAAACATTAGCTAACTTGATTCCTTTGAATGGAAGGCAGTGGCAAGGAGTAGGGACAGAGAGAGACAATCTGATTTGGAAGGAAGCAAATGCAAAAGGAAAGATACAATGGCAAATGGAAATTTGTTTTAAACTGGATTTACAATGACAGGCAGCTCGGGGAAAGGGTATAGCTCAGAATAGGAAAATCGGTTTTCATTGACATGGACAGAGACACATAACAGGTAGACTTGTAGGCAAAAGGTATTGCTTGCAATGGGACTACGGTTTGGGGTTTTAATAGGACAGATGCAAATATGAATTTGTGGGGTAATGCACACAATGAACGGGCAAATTCGGTTTTCATTTACAAGGAGACTAATTCTTTTGAGGCAACACTTTAATGACTATAATTATTAAAGAAAGACACCCGGCACAGGGGGGTTAATTTCAATTTTTAACCAACTTGTACCGTGAATTTCAATGGGGGAATTAATTGGTTTACTTAAAATATGCTAAGGATTTACACAGACACAGAGATGTTTACCAAAGGGAATATGTGAACATACACAGGCTAAAGACACTTTCCTCTATGAGAAGGTAACTGAATTACACTAGCAATGTGGGGTTTTCAATGGGGTTTTCACTAGGATTCTGAATGGGGGCAGTGCTACAAAAAAGGAAGGGCTTATGCAATTTAGGGCTGGGGTTATTTGCTACTTACAAACTAAGCCTTGGTTTGGGATTCTGGAAAGCCAGCTGGATCTCAGGACACTCTGGACAGCTAGGCAAGGGGTGTGGTCACTGCACTCTCAAAGATGGTATGGTTCAGTCACCTCCTCTCCGTCCTCCTTCTCCTGTCTCCCTTGATTTCTTGTGTCCTGACTTTGTACAGTCCCCCTTATATAGCACAAATGACATCACTCACTTTACAATCTAGGGGGAGTACTCTATAATTACTCCTACCCCTTGGATAGGACAGTTTACCATTCCACTCAATGCCCCATGGCATGATTGGTTCAAAGGAAGAGACAACCATCTGTTTATTTGCATTTATTACCCTTCTTTGTTCTCTTGGGGGCACTTTTTGACAAAACCCAGTTATGTCTCATAACTTCATACTTCTACTAGCCCCTGACATATGCATTAGATATGCGGTTTGAGTGGGTCATAGAGAATTAGGTAAGCCGATCGCCAACTCCGTACGAGGTAGCATGGCCCTTTGGCACCTTTTTGACTTTTTCATAAAATGTATAACAGTTATGACTCTGCACATGATCAAGCATGTTCCTAATTTCACCTTCCATCTTTCCATCAAATCCCATAATTGTCACTGCTTCCAAGCAGCCAGAAACTAGTCTTAACTGGCCATTTCAGACCCCAAAGTCCTAGGAAATGCACTTTAGCTCTTAAAAACCACCTGAAAATGACATAGAAACAAAGCATAAAACAAAATTATTTCTCATTCTAATTGCTACAAAAATGCTTAAAAATTGAATCAGTCCTTTAATGTCAATTGGGAAGATCTGTCCCCCTCTGTGGGAGGGGCGCTTTATCCCCTACAGCTGGTGACCAGAGATTTGTATTACCCCCTTTGAAGCTGTCAGTAGGTTCTTGGTAGTGGATGCAGGAAGAACTCACACCTCCCAGTCAAGTTTTTAGCCACACTTGCTTTCCTTGAAATACCTTGAAGGTACCGACAGAAATCAAAACAGTCACAGTCACCCCCTAGTCAAGAAACCAGGATTAGATCAACAAGACCCTGCCAACCTTAGACCCATTACTAATTGCAACTTTCTTCTGAAGGTCCTTGACAAAATAGCGACCAGGCAACTACAAGATTATGTAGATCATCACAGCTTGCTACACCCCCAACAATCGGGCTTTAGAAGTGCCCACAGCACTGAGTCAGCATTGCTGGACTTACAGACAGAAATGTTGAGCATCCTGGACAGAGGTAAAACAGGGCTGTTAATCCTCTTGGACCTCTCGGCGGCATTCGATTTGTTAGATCACGGAAAGCTCCGAGAGGCCCTAGGCGCAGCTGGAAACTGCTCCCATGATGCAATAGATTGGGTGTCTTCATTTTTAGAAGACAGGAACTCAAAAATCAATTGGGCAGGTCATTCCACCTCACCCAAACCTGTAGATTGCGGCGTCCCCCAGGGAGCCAGTTTCTCACCCTTGCTCTTCAACTTATATATCCGCTGCCTTTGTACTCTTTTATCTCAGCTCGGAATTTTTTTCACCAACTTCGCTGACGATACACAGCTCATTCTAGAGCTGAGCGGAGACCATCACGCAGATAACGAGAAGCTATCGGCTATTTACGACATCATCGAAAACTGGATGATTGCACACTGGATGTGTCTTAATAGCTCCAAAACGGAACTTATGACCTTCGGAAGCGCTAAAGCCTTAAACAATCTTGGTTCGGATTACTCCACATTCACCATAAAAGATTCTACCATTAAGGTATCTAATAAGGTTAAAACACTAGGTATTTACTTACAATCCTCCTTAGGTGCAGAAGCCCAAACCGCTTATTTAAAGCGAAACTGTCAATACTACCAAAGGCTTCTATGTCAGATAAGACCTTTTCTTAATACCAAGAACAGCACCACGATAGGGAGAGCCACCATACTATCCCGCTTAGATTATGGGAACGCGCTAATGCTCGGCGCCAGCAACAACTGCCTGAAACAATGTCAGATTATCCAGAATAATGCTGTTAGGTCCATCACTAATAAATCCAAACGTGAACACATCACCAAGGACAGAAAAGATCTTCATTGGTTGGCTGTAAAGGAACGGATCAAGTTTAAATCACTGATCCTAACCCACCGATGCCTATATGGCACGGCACCTGCATACCTTAAGAATAAATTCAGCTGGTACGAGCCGAGCCGTAGCTTGAGATCTGCAAAACAAGGATTGATCAATCCCAGCCCTCCAGGTAAAGCCACTGGTCTCGGCCGAGCCTTTCCGAACCTGGCGACTTTCCACTGGAACAAACTGCCTTGCAGCCTCAGATTGGAAAACAACCTCCAACGCTTTAGGAAACAATTGAAGACCTTTCTCTTCATATAATTAGACAACCTCCACACCGCTTCTAGTTGCCATCGTTCTGCTTCCTCCCTCTCTATGCTCTCTATGTGTTGTCCCGTTCTTCTTCGTCCTTGTGTCCTTGTCGCGCCCTGATGCTTGCGAGCTTTGGCGCGTTACAAATAAATAAATAAATAAATAAATACCTGAGCCCCCGACTTCAAGTCTGGCAGAGCAGGGAATTATAATGCCTCCAGTACATCACATGTCATTGCAGGCTGATTCACTAGTAGGTGCGACTTCCAGTGGGAAGCAGGGTTTTCAATTGAGAAGTTTCCTGCCTGAGCCCAAAAACGGATTTTCCCACTATTATGAGCCTCTTCCAAGGTGATTGAAGCCTTGTGGGTGGACACATAATGTACATTGCTTGGTCAAACCCCCCACAGCATATTTCCCTGACATGTCTGTGCGAGCAGAGCTATCCTTTCACCGTGGTGTTTTAAAGTGATTTTTCTTTTTCACACATGTGCAAGCCGTTTTCTTTTCATTTGCAGTGTTTCAAGGGCTGCTGTTCAAATTAAATGGAAAGCAAAAGCCTTGTTGGGTTGTAATGTTGAAATCCTTGTCCCTCATGTGAATTAAAAGTAAAACAAGGCTGTGTTTGGATGTAGTGCAAAACTTTTTGTCATTCAAATGAAAAACAGGCAACGCGGGCCGTTTTTGGATGCAGTGCATAACTTCTTGTCAATCAGATGAAATAAAAGCAACTCAGGGCCGTTATTGGGATGCAGTGCATAACTTCATGTCATTCAGGTGAAACAAAAGCAACGCAGGGCCGTTTTTGAATGCAGTACATAACTTCATGTCATTCACGTGAAACAAAAGCAAAGCAGGGCTGTTTTTTTGGGATGCAGTGCATAACTTCATGCAATTCAGGTGAAATAAAACAAGCAGGGCCGTTTGTGGGTTGCAGTATTCCAATACTTTCCACTCATGTGACAGGGAAAGCAAAGCACAACCGTTTTTGGTGACAAGTTTTAAATGCAATGTTTCAGGTGGAGGGGATTTCTTTTAAGGGCCTTAAATGCACCCCACAAGAGGGAGATTTTCTGTTTTTTCTTTTTATAACCCTGTTCCTTAATTGTCTTTCTGAACATCTGCAGCAACTGCTTTTCAGAAAAGCATCCTGACTTCCTAACGCGCTTCCTGCACCTTATAGGAGATGTAGAAGAAAAGGAATTCTCCTCCTCTGAATGCATAGTTTCATGAAGATGATTCCTCATGCAGGCAACCTTCTTTCAGGACACATACGTCATAATTGGCTCTGCTTTTCAGTATAAATGCACTACTAAGCCCACCATTTAGCTGGTGCACAACCTCAAGGCTGGCGCTCCTTGTGTTGCTATGGTGACCAGTCTGCCTACAGACCACCACTTACCTCTGCCCAAGCTGCTTACTTCTACAGTACATTTCCATGTGAAGTGAAACACTGTCAGAGCAGCCCCTCCTGGTCTGGCACCAGGGATACGGCCTGCCTCAAGTTTCTTCCGCATAACCTTACCTCGCAGGGTTGCAGAGAGCCTCCTTTCCTATGACCTTGTTCCCCATAGCCCAGATCAGGGAAGAAACCAAGGGCATGGAGGAGGTACCATTGCAGAACATGGCCCAGCTGCCTTCGAGGGTCATTGCTGAAGGCAGGAACAGAAAAAAACAGATGTATCCCGGGATGATGGGGATGTTGTACTCCAGTGAAGGGATGGGGCACGCACAAAACAATAGTAAAAAGGGGTTTCTGTGGGAGAGGTGGGTCACCTCAGATGGAATTACTGAGATGAGGAAGAGTGATGTGGAGGTAATGCTAATAAACATGGCTATCTTTATAATGCTGTAATGTTATGTTATGGGATGTTATTTAATTTGTAAAGCACGCCAGGTACCCTAAGGCTTAAGGGTCCTATAACACAGGAAACGACACAAAAAACAACACAGGAGAGAGACAGAGGTACATAATGGGTGGAAGCAGGGGTGGCCAGAAATTGGGAGGAATAGCAATGTTCAAGAAAACAGGACAGTTTTGAGTCCTTTCTTAAAAACATTGGTCGATGTTGTGGCTCTTAGCAAGGGAGTAAGAGAATTCCAGGACTGCGGCGCTACCGATCCAAATGCACCGTCTCTTGATTTCTTAGTTTTAAAGCGTGGGGTCAGAAGAGTGTACGACTCATCGGATGTGAGATTTCTGGTGTTTTTCTTAAGAGAAATTAGTTCTTTCAAATAGGCCGGCATGGAACTATGCACACATTTATGTGTGATGAGAAGCAATCTAAATGATACCCTAGCCTGAACAGGGAGCCAATGTAGGCTCCTACGTGCTTCAGATACATGGTCTCTTTTAGCGAGACACTTGACTACTCGGACCGCACCATTTTGTATGACCTGGAGTCAGTGAAAATCAGATAAGGGTAAGCCAACCAGGAGACTACAACAATAATCGATCTTAACATTGATAATAGCCCTTGCCAGGGTTTCAGAATTCTTTTCTGATACAAATGGCCAAAGGCAACGAAAGAGTTTGATGTAGTAAGAAGCCAAGGAGACCAGGCTGTTTACCTGAATCTTCATATTATGATTTTTATCCAGATAGATCCCCAAGGTTTTTATTTTACTCATGACTTCAATGGTGCAATTATCGATGATGAAGTTCTTATAGCAAGGGCCCAGCTTCGCGAGTTTGTTTTCTGAACCCACTAAGAGAAGCTCAGTTGTTGCACTATTAATGGCTAAGCCATTCGTCACGATCCAATCCTGGATCTTTTGATAAATGGAGTTAATTAGTTTCTCATCCTCTACATGGGCTCCTGTTATCGGGATGACACACTGAGTGTCTTCTGCATAATTTGCAAAAAATGATCCCCTCCTCTTCCAACATCTGGAAGAAGGGGATTATGAAGAAGTTGTAGAAACAGGACGACACGCAGGCCCTCTGAGGGATGCCGTACGTGAGGATAAAAGGTTTTGCTTCTGCACTATCGCTGGCCACTCTGACTTGCCTACCCTTCAAAAAGGAAGTGGTCCAATCCACAGCTGCTTGAGAAAAGTGAGCATTATTGTTTAACCTGGTGGATAGAATGGAATGATCCACCGGGTCAAAAGCTGCTGACAGATCAAGGATCATAAGAAGCGAGATATGACCACTATCCATAATGTGATGGAGATGGGACTTAAGAGCCAATAGAGCCGTTTCAGTTCCATGATTTATGCTGAAACCTGACTGATAGATATGATTTTGCTCCACATAGGAGGAGATCTGATTGTATGCCACTCTATCCAAGATCTTTAATAAAAAGGTGGTATTAGTGATTGGTCGATAATTTGCAGCAGTCATAGGACAGAGATTTGGTTTCTTCAGTAAGAGGTAATCCAGGCATTCTTGATGTTGTCTGGAACCCTGTTCGTGGCAAAAGAGGAATTGACAAATTTTGTCAGTGCCGGGATAAGGGTAGGAGAGCATTCTTTGGTTATAACTGAGGAGCATGGGTCTCCTTTACAGCTAGTGCTTTTAAATTGTGAGATGACCTTGGACAGTTCTTGTTCCGATATAGGCTGGAAGCTAAAGAAAGATTGGTCGTCAGCTTTATTATTAGCGGAATAAAGATTAGCTGATGAAACTTGCTCTGTCATAGCAAGCTTTTTACCTCTATTCCTTCTCTGATTTTAGTGAGCTTATTCGACATAGCATATTGAATTTCCGCGCACCATGATTCATCTTTAGAAATGGTGTCCTGTATAGGGCTCAGAGACTGTGATTGCTCCTTCAGAATTTTAAAAAGTTCTTTACTAATATACAGCAGCTCCTGATTCCACAATTTTCATTAATTTTGGAAGTTCATCATATCAGTTCATATGTACATCTTTTGTTTCTAAAGCTCCACCCTGTTCTGCTTTTGTGCACAACCATACAAGAAGTACAATATGCGTGCATTTGCATACGTATTACAGAATTTATTTCACTATCCTCAGATGGGTCAATGTGAACTGACATTTATTTTTCCGATCTTGCTAAAACACAATTTTTTAATTGTAATCCACATAATTTCAGTTCACAAAAATTGGTCAATTTCTTCTTGCAGACCAAGGCAAACTACTTTCAGGAGGCTAAGAATGACTATGAACTTTATTATGTTTTTGAAAACATTTACAGTGACAAGATGAAAGCACTGCCCAAGATAAGAGTCATTATCGCGGGATAATGACCCACCACCGGGTTATGGCCCGAGGCAAACTCATCGGCCATAAATTGAAGAAGGGTCATTATCCCAAGTGATAATGACCCCTGTCAAGGTCTAAAAGGATATTAGCACATAGTGGTAATAGCAATACATGTTTCTGAGTTTTGGTGGTGAAGTAAAACGTGACTTTAATAGTGAGTAAAGTAAAGAGACAAACTGAGTTATTAAATTAAATGTGCATTCATTTTGTAGTATTTCAATAACAAAGTTGTCATCATAAGTTAAGTATTTCTCTGTAAGAAAGTGAAAGCATTTCCTCATGTTGTAACTTTCTCTTTGGTCTGTTAAAGAGGATGTTACAATGAAAAAAAGGTAATTGCAGAGAAGTTGTGCCTTGTTGAAAATATCTACCCTGGAAATTGCATTGTTCCTTCCATGTTTGCTTTTGGATACAGAAGGTTTAGAATACAGTCAATACCAGTAGTTATAGACTGCGCTCTGAACATTCTGATTGGCTGAGAGGAGGTCAATAATGATCTCCATGTGCTAATATAGCAATAGGCACCGATTCTAGGGGCTACACTGGGTGTAACAGCCCAAGGTTCAAACCTTTGGGCCCTCTCGAGCAGGGCTACCACCTGGTGAAACCCCTAGAATGGGTGCTTATTTCTATTAGCAACCCGAGGGTGCCCCTTGGGGTGCCAACAGCAATACATTTGTGTGAATCAACAGGTCACGGCAAGACCGTGACCTGTTGGTTCATATAAAGGCATCCACCTCACCTAACATTTCTGTCATTGACTTGGGACTGGAATTCTACAAGAAACTAATGCTCCGAATGTAGCCTTTTCTCCAACTTTTGATGTGAAAATAAAGCACTATTTTAGTTACCTAATTATTTGTGGAGATTTCCCAATGAAAATTTCCATGGTGGCCATCTCCGGAGTTGGAATCCTTGTCCCTCATGTGAATGAAAAGTAAAACAAGGCTGTGTTTGGATGTAGTGCATAACTTTTTGTCATTCAAATGAAAAACAGGCAACGCGGGCCATTTTTGGATGCAGTGCATAACTTCTTGTCAATCAGATGAAATAAAAGCAACGCAGGGCCGTTATTGGGATGCAGTGCATAACCACGGTGGCACAGCAACAGGTGAGTGGGGGCTGGCAGGTTCAGGGTGGGTGGGGGGTGCCAGGGAACAGGGAAGGTAACATGGAGAGTTGGAGCAAGATGGAAGATGTCCGGCACCTGCCTCTGCTTCTTGGGTTGCTCAGAACTTGGATCGTTGGATTCAGCCCAGTTTTGAGCAACCTGAGTGCCTGACACACCTGTCGAGGGTGCTAATATAGTGTGTCAGTATCATTATTATTACCAACCGAAATACCCAGAGGAAAAATACAGGATGTAGTCCTTGAGATCTATAGCTCTTGGAACAACACATTTCTCAGTATCATAGGTGACTTGCAACACATATATTTGTCTATCTAAGTTAATTTTCTTGATCTGGGTCAAGCACTGAAGGATGTTTTGGAAAGCCTGGTGTACTAGGTAAGACTAGTTAAATAGAACATTATAGCGATCGCACTCATGGTCAGGAGTACACAACGCTGGAAATGGCTGGCAGCCCATGCCTAAGGTTAGATTTCCCTGGGCTCTGGCTGGTGGGGCAATACTGGCCAGGTACGCCCATGAACGTGGGGCTGATTATTAGAATACTTTCCTCTCTAACCCTTTCCTTTGGCCAGTATGCAGTGGGACAGGGACAGTAGCCTGACCCTCTCGAAAAGGCATGGGAGCCCTTCTCAACAACAGGTGGGAGGCCTACATGGGTGGAGGCAAGAGCAAATCCTACCCCCAAAAGGGAAAATGGCAGTTGGGAGGGCATCAGTCATTGTCCCTTCTGCATATGCCAGTGTGATTGAAAATGTTACCACTCTAACTCACCTCATACCTCCATTTCCAAATGCTGTCCAGTTCCCCTCTGTTTTTTAATTCTATTAATACTATTTTTATTTAGTGTGTTTATTTGGTACTTTCGCCCACATGATTACAGATCAATTATAGAAAAAAAGAAGCATATTACACAAGACCTTCAATTATCATTCTTTCAATATCAGATTTTAAAATTGTATAACACATTTGTTTTTAAAAGACTATACAAGCTATAAATACATACTTATTATAATCCTCCTTTATGTATTTTTTAAAAGTGTGTGTATCCTTTATGTATCTGTCAAAGTTGTTAAAGAGGAGCTTTAACAACGTTCTTACTGCTGAAGCAATGTTCAAATATTTTCCACTGAAAAGCAGGTTCCAACAATCGTTTCTATCTTAAGATTTATATTGGCCTATCATTTTCCCAAACATCAATGTTCTTAATTCTTCTAGTTTTGACAGTTTACTAACACATTTCTTGTTGTCTGTGTTGTACAAAAGATACAGCCAGAGGTTTTTGTTATCCAACTTTGCTCGTCTCCCCAAAACATCCTTAGTAGGATACAGATCAAAACGGAGTCTCATAAATAATTGTCTAAAATTCCCATTGGGCAATCTCCACAAATAATTAGGTAACAAATATAGTGCTTTATTTGCACATCAAAAGTTGCAGAAAAGGCTACATTCGGAGCATTAGTTTCTTGTAGAAATCCAGTCCCATACCCAGACTTTACTTTTCGCTGCATCTGGATTATTCAAAAGTAGATCTTTACTTATCCCTGCATCCGACACATAGTTCAAACATTCTCTTTCCCAATTGAAAAGGAAGGAATCTCCTTTAGTTTTTAGAGCCTTCTGCTAGTATCGGGTACAATGTTATTTTATGGATCTATGTGATCACTGCGCCGCCGAAAATGCTGACGGCAGTTACGGCGCGGCGCAGTGATCATATGGATCACTGTGCCCGCTTCCCCTGGCCTGCATTAACCCCAACAACCTCCCACCCCATTTACCTTTAGGGCGGCACACATCTGCGTGTGCCGCCCACACTCTGTGATCCCTGCGGTATCAGCTCTTCCCACTAACGTGGGTTGGAGCTGACGCCGCAGGGTGCTTTTTTTTTCTTTTCCTTTTTTTACGTGTCCCCGCTTTCCGAAATGGTAAGCGGGGGACACCTCCGCAACCCCCAACCCCCATTACTGCACCCAGGAAGAGCGGGGGACACCCCCGCAACCCCCGCTCTGCTTGGACGCAGTAAATGTCACCCTCATTTTGTGCGCCTCCAAAGTCGCAGTGACTGTGGGGGCGCACAAATGAGGGCGAAATTTTTGTATGATACATTATTTTATCACCTATCAGGTATTTGCGGTAGAGCGACAACACTCTCCATTTAAGCCTACCATTTATAGATACCAAACCTAGTTCATAACGTATGATTTGTACCGGAATACTTCTAGGGAGGCCTTACACCCTTTTCCAATATATCCTTCTAATATGTTCCATAGTAGAGGAGGACAACATAAGGCTACCTCCTTGCCACAAGCCAGACATGTGATCCCCTTCATTTTGTAAAAATGGACTAAGTGCACAATCGAGAATCTTCCACATTTGCTTAAAAATACTCCTCCCTGAGCTGCCAAAACCTTTGAAAAATAGAAACGACTGTGACTTTTGCGCCAATAGTTTTCTTGGCTTGAGTATATTTTATTGATTACAAAGCCCTGTATAACAAGTGTTTCGGCTCAGCAGAGCCTTTCTCAAATCTGGGCTGTTAGAACAAACTTCCAAAGTTTCAAAACGTGTTCACTCAATGTGTTGAAGGAGTCTATTTATCTAGGGTTAGATCCCATACTTCCTTCCTTATCCCTCCCGAATCGCTCGCGTTGGCTCGAAATGTGTTATTTTGGACACATTTGCCTTTTTTTCAAAGATCCAATGCCTTTGCACAGTCTCCCACTTCATGTCTCAAATGGAAACCTAGTAGTTAGTTACAACTTATGAAAGAGCTTGATCCAAGCTCCAGGAATACACATGCTTTACATTATTTTAAATGCTTTACATTGGATTTAGAAGTGTTAACTTTCAATTATTTTCTTTCGCATATTTTTCCAGGGCATTTAGCGACCTCTGTAATCCTATTGGAGACCTATCCATAAGGACTAAGTCGTATGCATATAGTAGTCATTTATTTGGTTGTCCTTGTATGTGCAGCAGAAAAGATCTAGTCTCTAATAATGCGTAGCCCAGATCTGCTATGAATAGATTAAATAAAGCAGGGGTGAGTATACACCCCTGCTTTAAATCTCTATTTATGGGGATGGGGTGTTACCTGAGCTCATGCAGTGAGGCTGTGACTGTTTGGAGTGCCCATTGTGATCCTGTGTTAGATCCTTGATGTAGTATCTATTGCCACAACCACCTACATTCAACAACATTTCCTGATAGAGGAAACCAGCGCCTACACAAATTGCTTCCTCCAGACTAAAATCAGAACTGGCGAATCTTACATTTCCGAACTGAAATCTGGACCCTATGCACTCCAAGATGGTGGCTGCCACTTCATCGTGCGATTCCTGTGACGCCCTGCAGTGTCGGCAGAGCTGATACCTGCCCTGACACAGAATAAGCTTTCTCAGGATCCCGCTCGTGGGTTGTGCAGGCTGGGTTGTCAGTATCCACAAGAACGACAGGTGCCACGGGCTGCCACGCTGAAACTCTGTCCCGATCTATGAAGCTCCGGCATGCGTGGCCGGAGATACGTCAACCACCCTGGATGGGACAGAGGTGCACAGCAAACAGAGAAGGCTGGTGTGCTTCTGAGACAACGATCTGCCCAGAGAGCCGGGCTTCACCTCTAAAATATAGCCACTGATCTGAGGTACTGTTCCATTGGCGACTGCTCGGGACCTGTGCTCTGGGCAGAACCCAGATGTCCCTAGATTAACGTTGAGCAGCCATAATTACTAGCGTAATATGGTATGAGACAACCGCTAACTGCTGTGAAATCTGACCCCCCCCCAAACCCTTTACTTACTCGCATTTAAGCCCCTGAGATACTTCGACAAGGCGGCCCCACCCAGGCCTGGTCTTAACATTTGCCTGCTGTGTCTCCAGGATTTCAAGCAGCATCAATGTATATACTGACTGGCTGGTGGCCCCCCCATCCCCCCATCAGCCGGTGGTTCACTTGAGGTTGCCCTCTGAAAGCATCCATGGACTGGAGGTGTTTGCCTGGTGGGCCGGACTAGTGCCAAACAACCTATAGATAGGCTTGGAAATCCATGGTGTGAAGTGCTGACCAGACTTGAAGAAATGAGTGGGCCTTCTCCGGAGGAGGGGATAATCTGCACCCCCATGGGTCCAAAGAGCTGCACTGTCCCTGCAGTACTGTGCGGCCCATACACCCTGATGCAACAGCCCTGGCATATTTGCTGTTGCCCATCAAACAAACGCTTGAGGAAAGGGACCAGCAACAACTACAGCAACCTGGGACCCTGTCCACAGCATGGACGACCCCTTGATGGTTTCCCACCACTGCCACACACTTAACTCCTGTAGGAGCGGCCTCTGTAGACAATGCTGCAAATAAGGCGGCTGGCTGACTCACACAGACACTATTGCATTACTACTTCAGACAGGGCCTTCCTGCCTGGTGTGTCCTAAATGACGCCACGTCACATACTCTGGACTGCACCCACACTGAACTGCCCACTATGTCGCCTACACAAAATAAAAATAGACAAACAATCATGGACTCTTTCGCCAGTCAAAATAGACACTGTGACTCTTCTTCAGATGTGCATGCAGAACAGGCAGAATCCCACAACCCAACACAGGACGCACAAGACAATCAGGTCCTTGAAGCAATAGCTGCCCTGTGGTCCTCACTGGATACCAAGATTGACGAGGTCAGAGTGGATGTCCAACTGCTTAGACAGATGTTAGACAATTGGCTGGGTGGGTGACATCTGCAGAATCACTACTACAGGAAACCACTACTACCGCCAAAGACTTTGTGGTACAAATTAAGGAACTGGCAATGCAGGACACCAAACTTTAAGTACGAGTGGAGGACCCTGAGGGTAGGTCCCACAGGAATAACATTTGTGTGCTGGGACTCCCGGCTGGCACAGAGGGACCTGGCACACCTTCCTATATTGAGCAGCTGACCGTACTGGAAATTGGCTCTGGCAAGTTATTGCAGGGCTTTGCAGTTGAAAGGGCCCACCGATCCCTACAGAAGAGGCCACCACCAGGATCTCACCACAGACTGGTTATAGCTAGAATCCTAAATTTCTGCATCAAGAGAGGTCATTTTACAATACTCTAGGGAAAGGACGAGATACAGAGAAACAGTTCAAAGATTGCGATATATCCGGACTATACACCTGCAGTTCACAGAGCCAGAAACATGTTTATACCTACTAAAGTGAGGCTCAGAACATTGGGACTTAAATATATGCTCATGTATCCAACCAGACTAAAGACCATTCACAATGGCAAATCACACTTCTTTTATAGCCCTGAGTCAGCAAACATGTGGATTGAACACAACAGTGTTTCCAGTAAGAGCATCGCAAACACCTGAAACAGGGAGTGACTCCACAAGGACTTGTTGTTGCACCTGACTCCCTTGCACTTTTGAGTTCCCCTAATGGGGGGAATGCATCTCATGATGGGACAGTTGGCTACCAGAGAGTACTTGCATACCACTTGCTTAACTATGTGCATGTGCCATGGCTTCTGGTTTTCCATTCTGGAGACCCCTGACCAATGCTACACTAATGAACCCCAATGCTGCAGTGATATCCTTTTCCCCACAGTGGGGGTGAGGACTTGTTACCGACTGCTGGATTGAGTTGACCTGCTCTAAGTTCATACTGAGAGCTGGCCTGTTGCTAGACTCTCTGCCTGGTACACACTGGCCATACATGGCCTTAGAAGTATGTGACTGCCTGAACATAGTGTCTTTGTTGGACACTGTTTAATGTTTACATTTGAGTTGATGATATTCCTTTTTGTTTAGTTCACATATTATGGCTCACAGGGTACTACTTTTGGGGGAATCAGAGGGCACGAGAGGTGAGAACACGAGATGCACTCTGAACACCAACACAATGATATAATTCCTTTGAGGGGGGCAAAGCTGTGCAAGACTGACGTAAAATGCTGTGCAAGTGGTTACATGGGAGCCACTAAGGGGCTGCGGTGTGCACTACAACTATGGCCCACATTAGCATAGTTACCTGGAATGTGCAGGGCCTGGGCTCCTACCTATGCAGGATCACAGTTAGGACGTGCGTCGCAATAAAATATCAGTAGCCATACTCCAAGAAACCCACTGGTAGATGATGAAGAGGCGGCCCTTAACCACTGGGGAGGGACTGGTTATGGCACTACATTCTCCAGATTTGCTAGAGGGGTGTTTACATGGATTGATGGTTTGATGGTTTGCTGCCTTTCCAACTGCTAGAAGTGGTGAGGGACAAAGAAGGGTTATGGTTATGGCACTACATTCTCCAGATTTGCTAGAGGGGTGTTTACATGGATTGATGGTTTGATGGTTTGCTGCCTTTCCAACTGCTAGAAGTGGTGAGGGACAAAGAAGGGTGATATTTGATCCTACGAGGTTACCTTAGCCTCAAAGAAACATGTATTGTGAATTCATACTTCCCAAATCACATGATTCTGTCTCACATATGCATACTATGTAGCCACATTATGTTAAGATGTGGTTTCTTCTTATCCGAATGTGACTTCCATTGTGTTAGGGACAGAACCCCCCAGACTCCTGTGGGGCCCCTCCCCAGCCACTATTGCTGTGAACACAGCACTGATCGATTTAGATTTGGTCGATGTCTGGAGGGAGCTGCACCCAACCATCAAAGGATACTCCTTCTACTCATCCCCCCCATAAGTTACATACTAGAATCGACTACATTTTTACTGGGACAGGACAGCTGGCAGAACTCAGCAGTGCAGAATATATGGGCTGCACAATATCAGACCCCTCCCCCTTTGATTGAATGGGACATCAGGAGACCCAGGCCCCCTATCCCATCTGTAAACGCAAGCACCCCAAACCCCTGACCACACTCCTGTATGATGAATGCGGGGCTCCATGGAGATCTCAGCTTGCAAATAACGACATCTTCACTACTTAATACACCCAGTAAAACAGACATGACAACCAAGTGCCCCGGTAAACACAGCTGAGGCACTCTCATTGATCTGGCTCCTGAAGCTCACTGAGGGACAGTGAAACACTCTAGACAATGACATGATATGATGACCCAGTGATCGAACCTGTATTGCTCCATGTCGTCTTGCTTCCAAGGCAAGCACGTTGCCCCTGAGCTATCCTCCCGAGACTAGCCTATGACTCTGGAGGAGCTAAGGGAGGTGATCACATCTCTCTACCTGTAAAACACCGGGGAGTGATGGACTCCCTGCAGAATTCTATGAAGCATACAACCCTATCCTGGCTCTGGCACTCCTAAAAGTCTTTGAACTCCCAGCCTGCATGAAGGAAACGTTGGTGTTCCCCATCTCTAAGCCAGGTAAACCAGCAGACAGGTGCGACTTGTCCCACCCCCTGACTATGCTAAATTGTGATGTGAAACTACGTGCCACAGTATTGGCTGCGCGTCTACAGAAAGTCATCCCCTCACTGATACATACAGATCAGTCTGGGTTTGTACCTGGCCGCAATACCACCCTGAACCTCCGTAGACTGCAGCATATTATTGATCAAACCAATCCCTGCACTGAACATTATGTGGAGGCGTCACTTGACGCCATCAAAGCCTTTGACTCGGTCTATTGGGAATGCCTGCTTTCTACATTACAGGGTTTCGGACTGGGAGAGAATTTCATTTGTTGGGTGACATTGTTGTACACCTCCCCAATGGTCAGATTGAAGTCAGCAGACAGATATCAGAAGCATAGAATATACAGCGGGGGACCCATCAAGGATGCCCACTGTCACCCATGTTGTACATATTGGCCCTGGAACCTTTGGCTGCGCACCTACGCCAGGAGTGCTCAGAAGAAGGCATCACAATAGGTGGATCTAAACACCTCATATCACTATACGCGGATGACGTCCTCCTTTTTCTGTGCGAACCGCATCATAACTTGCCTGTTATCGAAGATGTACTGGATGAATTTGCGGCACTGTCCAGGATCGACTTTAACAGACACAAGTCCTGCCTTTTCCCGTTAGCAGGGCTCAGTAAGGCAAGTACAGTCGCTTTACCCGACCTGGGACTACCATGCGAGACATATAACTTCAAATACCTGGGAATCCAAATTACACGCACACCTAAAGACACACACACTCAAAACACTCTGAGAGTGGTGGGAGGCCTTAAGAAATCCATGAACTTCTGGTCTAGATTGCCACTTTCACTCATGGGTAGAGTTGCCATAGTTAAAATTATCATCCTCTCCAGGTTTTTGTACAGTTTGACAAATGTCCATTACTCTATAGAGGCCGCTTTCTTCCATTCCATTGACTTGCTAATCAGATGCTGTCTCTGGGGCCTGAATTGCCACAGGTTCCCACTGGCCCCAGATCCCTTTGTAGGTCGGTGACTTTGCATGTACAACTACTTCGCCTCTCATCCATAAACTGTGCCCCGCCAGGGAATCATTACTGATTCATCCTCACGCTGTATACAAGCCTAGTTGCACGCTTAGAGGTTGGTTTACTTGTTTGGTATGCGCTAAGCTTATGTTAAAACCAGCTGTAATGATGTTGGCATACTATTATGTGTTAAATTGTCGGGGGGAAATTCTCCCGGGGCCGGCTGGGCCGTCCGCGGACCTCCGGGCAGGGAGGCCCCAACTCCTCCCGTATATCCCAAAAGATAGAGTATGAGACACACGCAAGAAGCAAGGTGATTCTGCTGTTTATTAAACAAAACGGCAGGGATGGTCAAGGATCGTACGCGTCCGTCCTGACACTCTCTCAGCAGCGTGGGGCTCGCAGGCCCTTTTTACCTTAGCGTGACGCGCTACTTGCGTCACCTTAGCAAAATTAACAAAAAACCTATTGCCACTCTGGATTGGTTCCCCGAGTGGTAGGGTTAGTAGAGCATACGTATAGAAGACTTGGTTATTGGTTAAGGGTCAGTCAGGTGGTATACTTGGGTTGTCCCTTCAGTTTGATACATAGAAATTGTTACATGAAGACCCCTGAGGATTGGTCAATGTGAATGGCGTCAGTTATAAGGGTCCCATGTTCTGATTGGTTCACCCGCGAGCCCCCCAGTCTGGGACCATCGCTGTTCCCAGCTCGCGGTGCACCTGTCATTTGCAACAATGTTTCACTATGGGTGTGTGCAGACAATGTGAGGACTTATTCATGAGCAGGAAGGCCGACTACTCCCACCGTCGCAGATGTCTGTTGAGTCGCTTAATTGTATCTGCCTGTGTCTTGAGACGGGGGATCCATACGCCTTCTTCCTTCTGGGCTTGGCACCCTATCAAGTTCGGCTCGGTCACGTGAGGTAGGGACCGTGGTTGAGGCAGAATTCTGCACAATTAATATTATATTTCTCACTGTGTGCCGGGCTTATCTTGCAGGTGCGACCTTGGCGTCGGCTTGCGGTATGCAAGTTTGCAACGTTGTGCCCTTGACTGTCTGCTTTCGCTGGGCTCATTCTGCAGGGTCAGCAACCGAACCCTTGCTCATTCAATGTTCATGAAAGCTTTTGCTTGCGGCCTACTTGGGCCTGGTGCATAGGAGGAACCACTTAATGTAGGGCGCTGTAGGTTATGGTGTCGTATTGCTCTATCCTCAGTATCGTGTCTTCGTTATATTCCTCATTATGGTACATGGTTTTAGAAGAAGCGTGAGCAAGCCTTTTTAGATAAGTTCATTATGCGTCTTGCGTTTCTGCATTTGAAAAGCCTATGTTGAAAATAATAAAGATGCACGTCCGTGGGTGTGTCCGTCGCCTACGTCATAGCACTGAGCATGTTCTTCGTGTGAATTGATGTGGGAGTGTCCAGTGTGTATGTTGCACGACTGTGCTGACCGTTAGCTAGGTCGTCATGGCATCTCTAACGATGTGTTGATTTGGTGCTAGATGGTTTAGTAGAGTTCATCCATGCCGCAAGTGTCGGCATGTGCAGGGCAGGCGGTGGGCATGCGAGTGGGCACATTCGTATGTTCTTGTACCAGGGTATTTGGTCGTCTGGGAGATGGGCAAACTCCTCTCGCGGCGGGTGCCTGGGCCGTGATCCTCTAGGCCATGGTTGAGAGGGGGTTGGTGGGAGCCTTTTGGTCGCTTTTCCCACTTCAGTCCGCCCTCTGGTCGACTTGTCGACCACAAACATATCCTTTTCCTTATCTCCTCTTACTCTCCATATTTTAGTCACTCCTCCCAAATGTCCATAGTGGTTGACATGGTCTTCAAATGACCAGTACATATATACACAGGTTCCTCCAGGTGTGCAGTATACCCATTTCCCTATGTAGCTCCTCGGGTTTCTTGGGTTCTTGAGCTTCACAGATGGTGGGTCCAGGTGATTAGTGATGATCTGGTTGCGCAACCTCTCTCTTTTATTATGGTGCCTGCGTGTTGGCCGTCATCTGCTGGCATCAAGGGGTGCATACCGACCATTTCGATCATCTCATCTGTGGTGCGTGCCTTCCGGGCCTTCCAAAACCTTATTAAAATAAGTGCAGCTCCAGCCAAAATAATGCATCCAACTATGATCTTCAGCCCGTCCGACAGCCAAGACAACCAGCTTTCGTCCTTTTTTACACCTTTACTTTCGTCCATCATTTTGGAGTGCATCTGGGCCAATTGTGATACTGCTTCCGTGAGTGTACCATTGTCAGCATCGTTAGCAGGAATGAATGTGCAGCATGATTGTCCTATCTTTGCGCAAACTCCTCCTTCCTTTGCTGTGAGGAGGTCCAGTACATATCTGTTCTGTAGTGCAACCATTCTTACTGCTCGCAATTCCTCTTTTATTGCGTTGAATCCATTCACTGTAGAGTTAATTGTCATCATTAGTTCCCACCTAGTTATCTGGAGCCAAAATGTCGAAAAAAAAATGTCGACAAACAAAAATGTCGAAAAAAAAATGTCGAAAATAATAATGTCGACATCCTATACTTATAATGTAAAAAGTCATTTTTTCGAGAAAAAAAATGTCGACAAAAAAAATGTCACTTAAAACTATCAACACCTCACCCAACACCCCCCTGCCACCCCCCCCACACCCCCCACCACCACCCTCCCACCCCTCATACTCAACACATTCTAATTATATATTTATTTATTTATTTTTTCAATAAATAAATAACCAAAAAGAGTATCATTTACTATTGGGGGGGGTCCCCCCAACCCCCCCTCACCCAACACCCCCCTGCCACCCCCCACACCCTCCCCAACCACCCTCCCACCCCTCATACTCAACACATTCTAATTATATATTTATTTATTTATTTATTTTTTCAATAAATAAATAACCAAAAAGAGTATCATTTACTATTGGGGGGGTCCCCCCCCCGGGGGGTCCCCCCCCAACCACCCCTCACCCAACACCCCCCTGCCACCCCCCCCACACCCTCCCCAACCACCCTCCCACCCCTCATACTCAACACATTCTAATTATATATTTATTTATTTATTCTTACAATAAATACAAAATTTCGAAAAAATATCGAAAAATGTCGACATTTTTGTTTGTCGACATTATTGTTTTTCGACATTTATTTGTCGACATTTTGACTGTCGACATTTTGACTGTCGACATTATGACTGCACACCGCGTAGGCCTGCAGTCCAGGATGTATTATTGAGGAGAAGCACATAGCTGCTCTGCTGAATAATCTGTGTTCCGGCGGGATTGAGGTGAGTGCTGTTTCCGACCTTCCCCACAGGTAATTTCCAGTCAGAGGTTCTCCTTGTCTTTTCCTTCTGTTGAGGACAGTGTTGTTGCCGTTGCGTCGGTTCTCTGGCCCTTTCCGAGGCCGTGCAGATCTCTTTTTCCTTTTGTTCCCTTCATCCATTTTGGGGAAATTCGCCATATTCACATGTTTCTGGGGCACCACTAGTGATGGTACATTAACGTGTACTATTGTGCATACACCATTCCACAAAGGGGGCAGTGTGTGGTACGCCTTGTCTCCACAGGCCCAGTAATGGTCCATTACTACTGCTGTTCCTGCTCCCCCCTCAGGTAGCTCTGTCACACTTGCACAGTTGGTGTTGTATCCTACATCTACTTCTCCTTTGTGCTGATAGCATATCTTAGGTGCAGTCATCGGCAGTATCGTTATTGGGTCCTCATCCTTCTCTATCCATGTTAGCATGGGTACGTACTTGACCCAAGTCATCCAACATCTGTTGTTGTGCTCTGCAATAGTTGTAGTATCTTCTCTCGTTACCATGTTGCTGCCAACCACTCCTATGTCCCATTTGTCACCCAGGTACACCTTTCCTGTTATTATTATCAGTGGTCTTTCCCAACATCCTTGTTTACCAGCAGCTTCAGTGGCGTACCAATCACATGGTAGGTACTGTAATGTAACTTTCTTCGTTTCTCCTTTCTCAGGGCCGCTCGTTATCTATCTGAATGCTTCGGCATGTAGGCTGGTCTTGTGGTAGCTCAAGTAACTCTTAAGGAAGTTATTTTCGTACGGGTATGTGTCACGTGATTTCCATACCAGGTGTACCGTGTTCCCTTGAAATCTCCCTTTTGTTTGGAACAGTGCCAGGTATATTATACATGGTGCTGTTTTTTCATCTATTTCCGTGGCAACAAAAGTTCGGGATGCACTCATGGCGTATGGGATCAATGAGCAGACGTAGCAGCCTTCTTCTGTTGCTTGTTTACCTATTGTGGTCATGTGTTGGTACCACATGTTGTTAGTGACGTGTGCTGAATTTTGTATGTAGTTGTCAATATCTTTATTCTCTGAGTATGTGCTGCGTTTAACTCTATTACCCTTGTGTCTAATTTCGCTAGTACCACCTGACATAACACCTGTTGCAGCTGGGGGTGGGGGTATATTAGGTTTGGGAACAGCAAAAATATTGATAGCATAGTTGTACCGCCATACAGAGGCAGCCACAAACCCGGTGATCATCAACATCCCTATCATCTTTATTACAGAGGCTAGTTTCACCAGCATTTTGCTCTTACCTTGCTGCAGTCCGGCAGCTAATTCTTGCGACGTTAAAGTTGCCCGCCTGAAAATTCTCAATATGCTTGTTATTAATGTTAGTTGTTGTTTTCAAGCTCTCCCTATCAAGTAGTCGTTCAGTGCCCAGGCGAAGAGCTGTTCCCACGCCAATCTAAGCGATCTATCTCTTAGGACAGGCAAGTATGGCCGGATGTGGGGCATTGATTGCTCTATGGCCAAGAGAAGTGCTGTGTAGTAGACACGTACCCTCCTTCTTTTCAGGTGCTGTGGCCTTTTTATGTAATAGACAAATTGGTGCGATAATTCTTCAGGGTAGTTATTGTCTGAGGGTATCATCTACTCCTCCTGGGCAGTGAACTTTGTTAGTTATCTGCTGTTTCAATAGTACAATAATACGCCGTACCTGCATGTGCGAGAGAAAAAAAGAGAACATTCACGTGTTTACATGTGTATGTGCAAAAACAATGTCCTTCAGTTGGGTTATTATTGCAGTGGGTAGGGGGTCAATGGGCAGAGGGTTTGGGGTTCAACTGGTAGAGGTTTCTTTACTCTTTGAACGTGTGACCATGGGGTGAGCGGTGTGGTAGTTACCCCTTTTTATTTCGGTGGTTGTCTTTGGGGAATCAGGGGGGTGGCAGCGTATGGGGACACTTTGGCCGTTAGGTGCGGTAGAAGTCCCTTCCTCCGTTGGCGATGCTGTTGCTGCTCTTCCAATGGCCCTGTCGGTGACGCTAGGGCGGGTCTGGAGTTTGCAGATCTTTACGTCGTGCAGGTGGTTCCAGGCACGTTTGTCCTGTAGCTTTACTGCTCTCGTTGATACCTCCTCTACCAGGTGGGGGCCAGTGAAGCGTGGGCTGTTCCACTTTATATTGAAATTTCGGAGTAGTACGTGGTCGCCTTTGAGAATTTTGCACAGTTTTCCCTTTTCCAATTCTTCATCCGCGTCTTCTTGTTGACCACTCTTAGACCCGCCCCGCGTGCGCTCGAGCTGTTGAGACACAAACACCACACTAGTAATCAAAGAAGACACATACTGGTACATTTCATCACCAAGGACATTTGCAGTGCTCTCATGGTCGGTAAATGCTCTTGATGTTGGCGTCAGAGGAAGGCGCATTTGGCGTCCGGTCACCACCTCGTGAGGAGTGAGGTGGTGGTCGGAGCCTGGTCTATTCCTTAACTCAAATAGGGCTAGCGGAAGGCAATACAGCCAACTCTTCTTTGTTGTTTGCTGTATTTTTGCAATTGTCTCTTTTAATAGGCCATTCAGGCGTTCGCATATACCGTTGGCCTGCGGGTGATATGAACATGCAAATTTATGCTTGATGTTCAGTAAGGACGTGATATGCTGGAACATTTCATTGGCGAAATGCGGCCCATTGTCTGACCGCAATGTTTCGCACACTCCCCACCTGGGAAAGACCTCCCTTACTAGGAATTTAGCTGCTCGGAATGCATCTGGGTGTGAGCAGGGCCCTGCCTCGATCCACCTAGAGAATGGGCACACAACTACAATCATATACCTATTTCCTTGACATACGTTGATCATATCAACATAGTCAATATGGATGTGTCGGAAGGGTCCCTCTGGCCGGGGTATAGTACCTTTTATCACCTTCAGCGTGTGACCGGCCGTGAGCTGTTGACATGTGAGACAATTGCTGACAAAATTTGACACATGGGAATTTAACTCGGGGCAGAACCAATCTTCCCTAATGTGTGCTGCGATTACTTCCTTGCCTGTGTGGGCTGGGTGGTGTAGTTGGCTCAGGGCGACGTTTAATAGTGCCAGTGGCATTACCATTTTTCCAGTGCTACCCTGGCGCCATAGTGCGTCAGTTGGTGACATTGTACATCCTCTTTTTACCCATATTTCTTTTTCTGCCATGGGTGCAGCCGCTTGTAGCTCCATTATCTGTGTGGCTGGGAGATGGGTGTACCCTTCTCTTACTAATAGCGCCTTAGCTATTCCCCTCCCTCTCCCTCTCTCTGACTCTGGGGGGTTCCATACCTCGCCAAAATATGCAGCATACTTCGCGTGTGCGTCTGCTGCTGCATTCGCTTTTGAAATATGATCTTCTCCATTAGTGTGTGCGGTGCATTTTACCAAGGCTAATTCTTGGGGGTCATTTATTACTTCAATTAGTTCAGCTAATAAGAGGGCATGTTGCACTGGGGTGCCGTCAGCTCTCCTAAACCCTCTTCTCCTCCACTTGGACAACCCGGAATGGACAGTAGATGTGACATATGCACTGTCGGAATATATGGTCACTCGCTTGTCAAAACTTTCCTTCAATGCCAAGATCAGTGCGACCAATTCCGCTGCTTGGGCAGAGTAATGCTGTGGTAACTGTACGCACTTCATCGCCACACACACCGGCGCCTCTGTCATTTTCACCACTGCAGCCCCAGTTCTCCTAATCCCGTCACTTTGGTCAATCGTTGATGTCCCATCAATGAACAAGAGATCACCTCCCTCTAGTGCATTCTCTTCAACCCTTCTGGTGCATGAATACATTTCAGTAATTTTTGTACAATCGTGTGCATAGTCTCCTTCCTCAATTGCCTCTGCTATAAACCTTGCAGGGTTGACTGTGCTACATCTAACAATTGATAATTCAGCTCTAGATAATATAATCTCATAACCTGACGCCCTTTGCGTTGTTAATGTGGACTTAGGCTTGTTCAATATTGCAAATAGCGCATGTTCCACAAACAGTGTGGTTGGGCACCCCATGGTGATTGCTGATGCTTTCTCTACCGCAAAGGCAGCTGCGGCGAGACCTTGTTCGCAAGGGAAATGACCTAGCATCACAGGATCTAAGTGACCGCTGTAAAACGCTACTGGTTTGTAGCCCATGCTTGTTTTTTGAGCCAACACTGCTTTCATCACTGTTGAGTCGCAATGTGAAAATATGAAAAATTGTCGTTCATAATCTGGGGTGGCCAGTACTGGAGCGGTTGATATTGCATCTTTCAGTTCATCAAAAGCCTCTTTCATTTCCATTGTCCACCCCAACTTTTTCTCCCCTTTGTTAGCTTCTTTTAACCCCTCAAGTAGAGGTCCTATGTATGAGCTGTAATCAAACACCCATGCTCTGCAGTAGTTGCACAGGCCAAGGAACTGCTGTAGTTCTCTCACTGTTTGTGGCAATGGTGTTTTTAAAATTGCCTGTGCTCTTTGTGGTGCAATCTGTCTTCCATATTGGGATATGAGCTGTCCAATGTAAAGTACTTGTTCCTGACAGTATTGTAGCTTTTCCTTGTCTACCTTGTAACCTTTTTCAGCTAGTATTGTCAGCATCTTTAATGAGTCCTCTCTGCATCTTTTTTCGCTTGTGCTGCAAATTATTATGTCATCAACATACTGCAACACTGTGCTTTCCACTTCAGTGTTACCCAAGTCCATCTGTATTACTCTGTTAAAAATTGAGGGTGACTCGCGGTACCCTTGTGGCAATCTGGTGTGTTTCCACTTAGCGTTTCTGTAAGTGAAGCTTGTCAGATCTTGTGAGTCTGGGTGCAGTGGTATTGAGAAAAAGGCATTTTTAAGGTCGATCACTGTAAACCGTGACGCCTCTGCCGGAATGCCACACAATATTGTGGCCAGGTTTGCTGCTATTGGGTATTCTGCTTCCACTATATTGTTCAAGGGCCTGAGGTCCTGTATGAAGCGCCAAGATCCACCTTTAGCCTTGCGTACTGGGTATACAGCTGTGTTGCATGGGGATTCTGATGGGACCAATATGCCATTATTTATAAGGGCCGTTATTGTTTCACATATGCCCTCATCTGCCTCTTTTGATAGTGGGTACTGTTTGACTCTGGGGAGTATTGCACCCTTTTTCAGTTTTATTCTTACCCCCCCTATGCTTTTATGCACCCCACGTCATAGGGGCTAGTAGTCCATAGTGAGGTGGGTACTTTTGCCATGTCTTCCTCAAAAAAGGGAACCGGGGTGGACGTGGGTGCCTCAAGCGCCATTGCAATTTTCTGTGCCACTTGTTTTTATGTCACCCTTAACCATATTTCCACATTCATCATAAATACCATTTCACCTTCTTCCTTTTCACCTGAGAAGAGCTCCTCATCTGACACCTGGGTAAGTCTACATCCCTCCGCTAGTGCTATCACTGCCCTCCACGCTCTTCCTTCTCTGTCTTGGGCATGCACTGCAATGTAATCAGCGGTTGCTATGATGCTCTCTATTTCCACCGAAATCATCTTTCCTTCTGGTTCGTTAGCTGGCGTTTCTGGTCTAAATAAGTAGGCTGCTGGCCTCCTCCAGATCTTTCCCTCTATCCCTGGCATCCATGCAAATGCCATGTCTGTCCCGTACTGGAACAGTTCACCATCTACTGGCTCAGCCCTAATCACTGTCTGTGCACAGTATGCCTGCATAATCTGTCGCGCCGTGAGCATATTAATTCCTGGAGTGGAGCAAATTATGCCGTCCTCCGTAAAGGAGATCGTCATATTCAACCTGCTCATTATGTCCCTCCCCATTATATTTACAGGTGAGGCCTTGGAATATAAAAGTGGGACTGACATGTCATAATCCCCTATTGATAAGGGAATGTTATCAGTAAAGGGAACCAACACCCTAGCATAATCCTTGGGTGTTCATGGCTTCACCTGACATCTTAAATTTACCTTCCCTTATGCAAGATCGGCCCCGGTGTCGACAAGGAATGATAATTTTTTGTCACCTATCGTTACCTCTATGCGTGGTTCCTCCGCACTATTAGGTGTTACCGACAGGATGGGACACACCAAGGTCGTCTGTGGGCTGTCCTATTGGGGGTACAATGATTGACCACTTCCTGTGTAAGGGTTGTGTCCCAGCACTGTCACCCTACCCAGTTGTGTTCGCTGTAGTTGGGTATTGGTCGAGGTTATGTTATGGTCTTGAACTTGTGTAGGTGGCTGTACTTGCTGTGCTAGGGGTTGTTGTGTAATCGCTACCTGCTGTTGAGGCGGTAGGTATGTCCGTGGCTGTTGTTGTGTTACTAGTTGTTGCTGTCCATTTGCCTGTTGCAATGTCTGCTGTTGCTGGTTGCCCTGCTGTTCTTGCGGGAGCTCTTGTTGTCCCTGTTCATTCCACAACGGTGTGCCTGGTCTCACTCTACACGTACGCGACATGTGGCCCACCAATCCACAAATCCAACACACCGGTGGTTCCCTGTTCTGCCATGGAAAGCTTCCTGTGTTGTCCTGATATGTTGGGTACCCGGTGGGGTAGGAATTCCTAAGGCCCCCCACCTGTTGTTGTGTGCTAAATCCGTATCCTCTCCCTCTCATAACTCCTCCCCTTCCCCGGTTGTAATTATAATACCCAGCTCCTGGCGTTGTGTATCCTCCTCCCATGTTAGTCATGTATGGTTGGGGTGGTGGCATCTGTTGTGTTACAGTCTGCGATGATTGTATTTGGGAGGGGTCTTGTGCAGCCACTACCTGTGTGGGGCTTTGAGTTATTGTGGCAGGTGTAGTTATTAGTGCGCCTTCCATCGTGTATTTAGTGAGTTTCTTCTGTACTAGTTTAGCCTCTTCCGTTTTCCTATCCTCTTCCTTTTTTTTCATTTTTTCTTGCCATGTCCTGCAATGATGCACTATAGTCAGTTGTATTTCTGGCCATGCTTTTGCTTTCATCCCCACTACTTTCTTCAGTTGTTTCTGGACTGCTTCTGGGAGCCCCTGTACTAGTATATGATAGAATATTGCTGGTGTTTTGTCCCATTGTTCTCTAGTTTCCATACGCCACTTCTCTTGAATTTCCTGGATATAATCAACAGGATCTTCGTTCTCACGCATCTTGCGCGAGGTAATAGCTCCTATGTCTGATGTGTCCGGATACTGTACCCTCAGTGCCTGCCATAATGCATGTCTGCAGTTTGCGAATTGTGCCCCATCGTGAGATGTGTTTGTTATTGTTACCCCGGGGAAGCCTGCTCTCTTCCAGATGTCATCCGCAGCATCACCTAATATTGATATGAGGAGGCCCTTTACATCTCCCACTGCCAACTTCTGTCCTGCGGTGTGTTTTTCCATTTCATATATCCATTTACCCGCACCTCCACTTAATGATGGGAGTCTACATTTTATATTTTCCTTGTCTGCATGCTTCCAAGGAACGTATTGCGGTCTAACCCCTCCCCTTTCTAGAAGAGGCATTAAGTTGTGTCCCGTTTTACTCCCTGGGTTCCGCAAAATCGAGTCCTCACAGCCCTCTTCTCCATCCGTCTCTTCTATATCGTCAGCTTCGTCCATACTTCTCCTGCTTTCCACTCTTTCTCCTCCACCACTTCCCCTTCTTTCATCATTTCCTTTATTTGTTGTGGGCGTGTGTATTCGTTCTCCCTGTCTGCGTCCAGGGAGGTCTCTAAGCCTTCCTGCATAGGGTGTCAGTTCTCTTGTGAAGGGCGCTAGTTTAGATGGGCATGTTGCACGTAATGAGCGTGGGGTGGTGGAGCATGCATGACGGGACGGTGACGGCGTGGCTTCACGTGTCTGCCCCTCCGCCATTCCATGCTCCCCCTCCTCACTTCTCTGCAGTTCTTCCTTTCTCCTGCAGATCCATGGTGAGTCTTTATTTGTCCGGGTGGTGTATAGTTTGTCTAGGCTTTCCCTTTCACTGTTTCTTCCTTCCTTCCCCATTTCTTCCTCTTCCTCACTACAAAAGTCATTCATAAATGGCAACCCCCAAAACTGTCTTTCTCGCTCCAATCGTTACTGTTTTTAAGTCTATTAGGTCCGTTCCTCCCTTTTCTTCTTTACTACTCGCTCCTCCTTGTGCCGATGTTGTTGCTACTTCTGCGCCTCTGTATACATGCCTCCTTACTTCACTCTCCCCCCTCCTATCTTCTCTTTCCCCTTCTTTTCTCTCTGCTATTCCCCTACCAATTTCCTCTCTTTTCTTTTTTAATTCTTCCATTACTTCACAACTCACTTTTTCCAATATCTTTTCATCTTCTTTCTTCCTTTCCCATCTCTCCCTCTCCCTTTCTATTATACTCTCTATCATCCTCCCTTCTTCGTATTTCCTTGTCGTTTCTGACAGTAATCTCTTCTTCCATATTGCCATTTCTTTTTCTTTCTCCTCTTCCTCTTTTTTCCTGTTGCGCAGTACTGCTCTCGATACCCTTTCTGCCGCTGCCTTTAGCCTTTCGGCTTCTCTCCTTTGCTCCTCAGTTCGTTCTCTCATTTTACCCAACTCATTCTTACCTTCTTTCCGTTCCCGTGCCCTCTCTCTTTTCCCCCTCTCGAGCTGCTTAATCAGTGCATTCTGTTCATCCCTTAATACTGCTAATCGTTCCTCCAAAGTCTCTTCCTTTTTCCTTAACTGCTCTTCCCCCATTCTTTTCCCCTCTTCTCCTTCCATTTCACTCTCCCTGGCATTATCCTCGTCCATTTTCCTCACCACCTCCTTTTCTTCTCCTGTTAATGAACCGCGTAATTTTAATAGTATCTGTGCAGCTACCCACTCGTCATTTCCTATGTCCGTAGTCTGCTCTACTTCGGTCCTCCCCTCCCCTGCTATTATCTTCCCATGAGCTGACCCCGTTGTACTATTCCGCTCCCCTCCCGTGTGGCCACCTGTAGCTGTATATGGAGGCGGGCTGTATGCCGGGTTCGAGTACCCCTCAGCCGCCCTTAATGGTTCTCTTGCTATTTCTCCTAGTTCTCTTAAAGGGTACAACCCCCCTCCCTCTGTTTTCACTACCTTCGCTAGAGGTATATCGTCGCTCTGTTCCTTTTTTATTTCAATTTCGGTTGAGTCGTCACTCTTTTCTCCTCCCTCTTGTCCTCTCCCCATGTTCTGTGTTCCTTCACTTCCCTTGTCCCCGCTCTCTCTCTCCTCCTTAATCTCCTTGTCTCCCGTTGTTTCCCCTACAATGAACATTCCGTTTGGTCCTGGTCGGGACCCCTGGAACATCCTCCACAAGTTGAACACCTCCACGTCGTGCGTTAACTTCTTCCCCTTGTATGTATTGTGCAGATAGTTTAATAGTGAGTGTTGGGTATATGGATCGAAGCGACCATTAGGCGGCCATGGTGTCGTCATTTTGTTGTCCGTCCCCTGTGTCCATTCTATGCTGTACTTGATCAACTTCTCTCTATGGGGTGATAGTGTTTTACATATGTGTTGCAGCGGGGTTGTGAGGGTGTTCCCCCACCCCCCCGATCCTGTCCCGTATGACATAGTAGCGCTCCACTTGTTACCCTTCCCCTATTTGGTAGTGGTTATCTCACTAGTAGTTTACAATATACAACCTTGTACCTTTACCTGGCCTCGTAAGTTTGGGGACTTGCGATAGTCCGCTAAGGAAAAATTAGTAAAATATAGTATTTACATTTGTATATTCTTTCTTTAGTTTCTTCCTTTATACAACACCCTTACGGCCCCCTGCGGCCGGAGCGCACGCAGCCCCCTGCGGCTGCGTGCCCCTTGTGACGTTCTTATACCGCCGTCCTATTTTCACTTGCTCCTCCTCCCTCCTCTGCACTTGCCGTGGCCGGCGTTCTCCGTGCGCAGCCACGTACCTCCTTTTACCTTCCCCCGATCAACTCATTTCCGTGTACCTCCGTTTCCACGCCCTTAACACAGCTCTCCTCCCCACCACACAAAAATAAAGATGCCTGGTTCTCGAGATGTCCTATGTAAGCCCTGCTGGTGACGTCAACGATCTCTTCAGACTACTGGTAAGTTCTTCATATATTCTATAAATCCAAAATACACTTGCAATCCACCCCCATTAACCCCACAGCTGTCTTCCTGTCACTCCTGGAACAAGGTAATCAATAATATAATCGGACTGCGCACGCTGCGGCGCCTCGCGTGTGATACGCCCCTCGACAGGAGGGCTTAACCAGCCAATTATCTTCCGTATTAGGCAACCAGCTAGCTACCGCCTACAGGGAAACGTCATCTATCTATCGAGTTTCCTGCTCAAACAATAGGGATCCTCATCTACTCATTGATCAATAATTGCCAAATCGTAGGAAACCACACACACACACCCTTACACGTGGTCGCGACCTAGGCCAATCAGTTTCTACGAGCGCCCGCACGTGATGTTTTCGTGCTCCGCCCCCTTCTCTCCCGTAACGTAGCGGACTGCTCTCGCACTCGTCCGGCTACCATTCATTTCATTGCCAACACTAAATTATCAAACCTTCGCCGCGCACCTGTGCAACACCCCCCGCCTCCCGTATTCAACTCCTCCCTCACAATTTCACATTGCTTGTTGGGCGTGGCATACTCACCAAGTTCTCTTGATGCGGGGCCGCTCGACTGCGTGCACCCCTCCAAGCGGCTCGCCACCTCCCCTCGTCTGGACTACGTCTGGACACTCGCCAACCGCGGGCGGGATACTTCTCAACCGGCTCCCGAGGGCCACTATCCGGATTGCGCCGTCCGGTCTTCTCGCAGTTCCGCGATGGTCCTGTAGACCTCAAAAGGGGGCAGCGGCAGAGGGGGCCGCGCCGCCGGGCCTCCTCACAATGGGAGTACTTGGAAAAAATAAAAATAAAAGCAGACCTTAAACAGATCTCAGCAGTGCCTCCAACTTGTCGGGGGGAAATTCTCCCGGGGCCGGCTGGGCCGTCCACGGACCTCCGGGCAGGGAGGCCCCAACTCCTCCCGTATATCCCAAAAGATAGAGTATGAGACACATGCAAGAAGCAAGGTGATTCTGCTGTTTATTAAACAAAACGGCAGGGATGGTCAAGGATCGTACGCGTCCGTCCTGACACTCTCTCAGCAGCGTGGGGCTCGCAGGCCCTTTTTACCTTAGCGTGACGCGCTACTTGCGTCACCTTAGCAAAATTAACAAAAAACCTATCGCCACTCTGGATTGGTTCCCCGAGTGGTAGGGTTAGTATAGCATACGTATAGAAGACTTGGTTATTGGTTAAGGGTCAGTCAGGTGGTATACTTGCGTTGTCCCTTCAGTTTGATACATAGAAATTGTTACATGAAGACCCCTGAGGATTGGTCAATGTGAATGGCGTCAGTGATAAGGGTCCCATGTTCTGATTGGTTAACCCGCGAGCCCCCCAGTCTGGGCAGGCTGGTGGGCATGCGAGTGGGCACATTTCTATGTTCTTGTACCAGGGTATTAGGTTGTCTGGGAGATGGTCAAACTCCTCTCGCGACGGGTGCCTGGGCCGTGATCCTCTAGGCCATGGTTGAGAGGGGGTTGGTGGGAGCCTTTTGGTCGCTTTTCCCACTTCAAAATACTCACTGTACCCGAATCTGCTGCTATGTTAACACTTACGGCTTAATAAACACATTTAAAAATACACTCTATTTGTGGGGATACTTTTGGCAATTTGCCCTGCTGATTTAGCCGTACTGGAAGAGTGGTGTCACTATGTAACTGGATTGTAATGTCCAATAAACCCTGCGGATATCCCCAAGTACGAAGCTTCTGCCACAGTATACATCTATCAACACTATCAAAAGCAACTTCGACGTCAATACATGCAACAATAACAAAAAGTTAGTGTCAGGGCCCTCTTCTTAAAATAATTTAAAATAAATCCATGTAATATCTGTTACCCTTGATAAAAATCGTCTTGATACACATCTATCCTGAAAACACTTTCCGCCCGCTCTTGGAGGCTCTTCAAAACCAAAGATGCAAATATCTTCCCCAGAGCATCAGAAGGGCATAAATTGGCACAACTATAGCTGAATTCCAAGAGCTAGGTATCAGACGGTCTTTCTTCATCCGTTCAATTATACTATATATAGTTCATCTCTGTTTTGGAGCTCTGTGGATACCAGGATACCAGTAGCTGCCCCGGTGAAAAACAGAGACAACAGCCCAGAGAACTCTCTCCAGGCGTATCCAGTGTTCGTGCAACCCACCCAGATGCACCACATCATGGAACTGCTATGCGACATGAAAGAACAGATCAAGTGTCAGACATGCGCGGTACTAAAAGAACAGGTGTTCCAGTCGGTTAACATTTAATAGAATATTTGTGAGTTATTTTGAATTACACATAAGTGGTAACTTATTTAGTCAGAACAGATATTTTTATATATCAGGGGAAATGTGTGCCCATTGATTTTGTGGGACTAATGAGAGCATAGTTAGAAGGTGGCTCAATTCAATATGCTTAAGTTGTAAGCATAGTTTATTGTGCAGACCTGTTTTTTTTTATAAAGTAGAATAAATCATAAACAATAAACATTATTTTGTTTTTCAAATATGATGTCAACAAAAAAACAAGATAATCACATCCACATTACACATCTATAAAAATGAAAAGTAAAGGTAAACGTTGATTTTAATAATTTGTAGTTGTGACCACCAATTTGTCTCTGGCACGAAGCCCTATTTACATCAAGTGTGCTCTGATCATATTACATAACTATGGAATACAAAGTGAACGACATACAATGAAATAACGTATGGTTGGAAACAGCAATTAATCTCTGGATTGGAGATCCTATTCAAATTTATATCAAATGTGCTCTTGGTAAAGGTAATAACAGAATACATGAAAATAATTAGTGGCAGAAAGTATGTTGTTGCTTGTTTTTCATGCCTTCCTCAGCACCAGATATCAAGGTGTCACTAATTAATTTAAGACACACAGTGTGAATCTGAAATGCTGTCTATGAGATGGTCCATGATGATGCTAATCAGTCCATGCACAATTAAATGAATTCCAATTTGTTGGACGGCTGATGAAAACGATTGTGGAATTAGTTCCTTTCTTTTTGGAGGAATCATGAAACCTTTCTGGATCAGCATTTCACTGAGATAAAATAAATGGATGTGTGTAAAGGTAGATTATTTAATATAAAGTTTCCTGAGACAATTAGAAACGAATAAGGCTTAACTACCTACTTATTCATGAACAGAGTTCTGAGTTCCATTACACCAAATTCAACTTTATCCATTAGTGATTAGTCTGAAAATACATGTATATTTTTGCAAAAATGTTGAACAGAAAACTAAAGAGAAGACTAAACACCCTTTTGAATCCAATAGCTTAACTTTGATTTGGAGTTTGTTACTAAAAGGGGGATTATCGGGTTTATAGCCAGAAATAATCATGCGTTTATTTAAGGTGCTTATCAAAAGTTAAGGTTATATTAGGATGGAAATTACTCATAGTGTATAGTACATATCCTTTCTAAATACTCAGTATTTACCTCTTTGTCCACAAAAGAAGTCCAATAATTGGCAGGCGGGTGGTTGCAGTCACCATTTTGGATTTTTATTTGATCACATAATGGCAAATGACCTTACACGTGGTGACGTGATGACATCATGCACCAGTCAGCAGAACGTGATCACGGATGTGACTTGTGTATATATGCCAACAGGATAATTGAGCCTCAATAGCATTTGATATTGTTAAAGGTTGCAGGAGAAAAACCTACAAAGTTACAGAATAGAGCAGACATTTGTAGAAAACTTAGAAACAGGAGGGCAGACATGGAAGGAATACTTGCTAGAACCTTGCTGATTACAGGGAAGCCGAAGGCGGGAAAAGGGGGAAAGGGAGCAGAGAGGGTAATGGTAGTGTTAGTTAAAGAGAGTGGTTTTTTAGCCCTTTTTGGAATGCTGCTAGGGAAGTTGTTCCATAGTTTGGGTGCTATGTGGGAAAGACGATCCCCCCTGCTTTGGCCCCTTTTATGGGGGATGTGTGCAGTTGGTTGGCATAACCTGTTCTTTTGGGGTGAGAAGAGGTGTCCCCAACTATTGTTTCCGATGGGTGGAGAGGGCGGAAAGGCTTAGGCATCTATGCATTAGAGTGAGGGTCTTGAATGTGATTCTTTCCTTTACCGAGAACCAGTGGGCAGCTCTTCTAGCCTTTGTGATATGGTCTCTTGTAGGGATGCTGAGAGCTGATCTAAGCACATTATTTTGGACTATCTGAAGCCTGTTTAGATTTTTGGCTGAGGTGCCTGCTAGGAGAATATTGCAGTAGTCTAACTTGGCTCCTATAGTCGCACGAGCTATGGAGAGCCAGTTCTGGTTTGATAGGAATGGTTTTATAGCATTTATAAGTTTGGTAATGTCGGCAGAAGCAGAGGCAATGGCACTCACTTGTCGTGTCATGCACAGAGTGGAGTCTATGAACACTCTTAAGGTCTTCACTGAAGAGGAGATGGGAATGCTAGTGTTGTCCATGGGGAAGTTACCATATTTTTGGTTTAGTTTAGCCAGAATTTCTTTAGGGCCAATAATGATGATGTTTTATCTTCATTGAAGCACAGACCATTGGTCACCATCCGGGCTTGGATTGTGGAGCATATCTTGAGTAGGGCTGCTGAATCCTGGTCGTAAGAACCGGAGAGCGGGAGAAGTACCTGAGTGTCATCGGCATAGTTGGTGTAGGCTATGCCGAGGGAGTCTAGTTTATCGAAGAGTGGTTTTGTAAACAGGCTATAGAGAGTGGGGTCTGTGCAAGACCCCTGGGGACTCCGCAGTGGATGGTTGACGGGGCTGCATTAGCCTGATCAGAGAAGACCTTCATAGCTCTGCCATCTAGGAAGGATGATATCCATGAAGAGGCCTGTTTGGTGAAGTGGGCTGAATGGGTCAGATGTGAAGTGAGAATCTTGTGATCAAAAAGACCAAAAGCAGCCGAGAGGTCCAGCAGTAGGAGAAGAGCTGGTTTGCCTTTGTCCATTATTGCAGTTATTTGGTTTTTATGGTCCAGAAGGGCAGTTTCGATGCCGCGGCCTATCCTGAAACCTGATTGCCTTTTTCCCAGGATGGCGTTGGATTCAAGGAAATGTTGGATCTGGTTGTGGGCTGCTTTGTTCAGGATTTTAAGGAAAAATGGGACGGTGACAATGGGACAGTAGTTGTTGAGGGAAGTGGGATCAAGGGAGGTTTTTTTAGAAGGGGGAGAACCCATGCTTCTTTAAGACTGGACGGAATGGAGCCTGTTGTGAATGAGGCATTCATGAATGCCGTGATGAGGGGGTCCAGGGAGTCTGCGCATTCTTTAATAATGTTTGGCAGGCTGATGTCTCCTTTGCACATCGATGGTTTGAGATGTTGGAGGGGATCAATGACCTCCGATTCAGAGACATTCCTGAATGAGAAGAGCGGGGTGGATGGGTTGTGGGGGGTGCGGTGGGTTGAGTAGGAAGGAGGGATGTGGGAAGTGCTTTGAATTATGCTTGGATTTTGTCCTGGAGTAGTTTTATTTTTTTAAGCAGGTCTGCCTGAATGCTGGAGCACCAGGCTTCATCTTTGGTGATTTCATTGGGCTGGGAGGCCGGGGTGATGAGATCTTTGAAAATGGAGAACATTTCCTTGGATTTGGAGTTGGCCTTTAATTTGTGAATTGAAGGAGTTAGACTTGGCTGTAAATATTGCTTTTTTTTATATTGCGTAGATAGTCCTTCAAATTCAGCCTAGTAGAGTCACAAGGATTGGATTGCCAATAAGATAGCGCGTTTCGTTTGCTGGTTTGTAAGGCAGCGAGTAAGTCCTCCGGGAACCAAGATTTGGTGTGCATACATTTTTTTTCATTTTATGCTTTAATCACGGTTATGGGGTCTATGGCTTTGGTGAGGGTGTCAGAGAAAGTTTTGGCAAGTGAGCAGGGGTCGTTTGTGAAGGGAGATTTGAGTTCCGGGACATTCAGGAAAGGAAGAAGATTGTCTTTGGTTAGTTTTTTGGAACTTCAAACTTTGGCTGGGGGCTCATAAGAGAGCACTTTGGTGGTGAGTCCGTGGGAATGGAAAATTGGATGCAGTTGTGGTCCATCCAAGGGTAGGTAGTATTGGAGGTGATGTTGGTGGAACAGTTGAGGTCTGCCACCCAATTGATGGTGCGGCCCTTCCAGTGAGTTGCGCTGGTGACTTTTTGTAGGAACCCTAGGTCTTTAAGTTCCTTGGCTAATGCTAATGCTGCTTTGTCCTTAGGGTTACTAAGCCCTAGAATTAGGTCTCCAGTATGATAGTTTTTGGGGAACATTTTAGCTTGCTTCCTAATACATGTAAGCGATATCCTTGGAAATCTGGGGCTGAGCCAGGAGCCCTCTAAATGATGTGTAGGTTTATGGTACAGTTAGGGGACAGTGACAATTTAGCTGAGAGGAGGTCCGAGTTACCTTCCCAAGGATGGTTGCAGAGCCTAATGGAGAGAGCATCCTTTGATATGAGAGCAACGTCTCCTTCTCTAGAGAACTGCCTATCCTTTCGGAGGATGGAGTAGCCCAGTGGGAGTGCAAGCAAAATAGCAGGGCCAGAAGAATCATGGAGCCAGGTTTCCATGATGGCCAATAGGTCAAGGTCGTGAGTGGTGATTAGATCGTTGATCTCGAGAGCATGAGCGGCAAGAGAGCGGGCATTTATGAGAGCACATTTCAGCGCTTGGGCGGAGAGTGTTTTTTATTGAGGGCAGTATGGGGGAAGAGTGTGGGAGCGATGGAGGGGGGAGACTGGAGAGGAGAAGGGGGGTTGCTTAGTAGATGGGGGCTGAGGCGTACTTGATGAGTTGGCAGGGTGGTTGGGAGAACTGTGGGGTAGATTAGGGTGAGAAGGTAGGGGCCAGGCGTGGGGGAGCTTGGCTGTGGTGGTGTTTGAAGAAGCATGGGTGAGGGGAGTGTGAGTGCTCAGTTTAAGATTTCTCCTATCCATGAGGTTAGGAAAGCTGGGGTACGATGTTGGTTCGGTGTGAGACCTGAGCCTTGAGTGTCTGGATACTAGGTGTATTGGGCAGCGGTGAGGAGCAGCGGCTTTGGGCAGTGATGTATTGTAGGCTAGGCCGGTGAGCTGATGGAGTGTGTAAGGGGGAGGGAATTTGTTGGATGATGGCATCGTGGCAGGGACAGTGTGTGGAGAGGTAGTTAGTTTGAATAATAATGCTGGGAGGAGAAACCAGATGGGAGAGGTGACAGGCGAGTAACGGTGTTTGAGAGAATAAACGGGCAGTAGATGCGTGGTAGGATACATAGTATGCCGTGGTTAGGCAAGTACAGATTGGAAAGCTGTGAGACACAGGTCGGAATTGAGCATAATAGGAGATAACAAGATGGAGAGTGGGCATAGAATGATGCGGATAAGCAGACCTAGCGGCTCAGCATGGTGTATACAATAAGCATAAGTTGCAATTTGGAGAGGCAGTGAAAACAGTCTAACCTGTATCAAAATGTAGGCAGATGATGCAGTTCTGGCAGTAGTAGTACTGTTGAAAGTTAATTGTACAGTAGGAGAGCGTGCACACAAGAGTGCAGTAATAACAATAGAAATGCAGTGCAAAAAACAGACAATCTAGCGGTGGTAAAGATTATGCACAGTGGGGCATTCATTGCAATTAAGAAGCACAGGGGTGGAAAGTCACTTTGAGCTGGTGCAGGCTCGGATGATATGGCGTACCTTTCAAATGTTTAGGATCATAGACTCTACTGTGCGTAGCTGCTCAGGTATTCTCCGTAGTAGTAGGGGGCGGTGCCGTGCTGGTGAGATGGCCAGCACGGTAGTAGGGAGCAGGGGAGACAGGGGGCTACTGTCTGGAGCTCTGTGGTGATCCGTGAGGACGGGTAATGTTAGTTGTGGCAGAATCCCCGGCCGACGGCACGGCAGACCATGGGGAGGCACAGACAGGAATCGCTCTTAGGAGGTGGCCCTTAGGGGTGTGGACCAGCTCTCACCTTCCGGTGGGGCCGTTTCCACAATATGCAAATCGGCAGTCTATCGATGGCTGGAAGGCTTGCCTAGTAACAGGCACACAAAGCGCAGGCCGCCATTTTGGGAAGTCTCCTTATGCGTTGTACTTTTCGGCTCGGTGAAATGGGATCAAGTAAAATCAAAAAGCACACGGGTGCTGATAACAGGTGAAGGGGTTCACTCTTCAGAGTGAGCTCACCCAGGCAGGATAAGTGAGCAACAGACTCGGCTGCTGTAATCGGCTGTTGCGCTTCTCCATCAATCAGCAGTATCTAGTACTACAATCTGATGTGGCTTCTTACTGTTATGTAAATTACTATCCACCGTACCCTAAACGCAGGTACGGATTTAGGTTTTCAAGATTAAACTGCCACCAGAGTAATAATTACTCATGACTATTTGGTTTTGGAAGAGATATGCAGATTCTGTGATGAAGTGACTTGTCTGCCACAGCAGCTGTCAAATGTGTACTTGTGACCTCTGTACCTGCTCTGTTCTACTAGAGAACAGGTCATGCAGATCAGGATACTGATTCAATAGGGCACAGGTGTAACCTCTTCTTTTGGCATGGAGTGATTGAAAGGGGGATCTAGTAAGCAGATTGCCCTTTCCGAGATGTAATTACCCACATCATTGTATTAATTAATTAAAGAAAAGTCAGGGCTTCTGCACCCTTGTCAGATGGCAATCCATCACACCCAGAGAGTTTAAAATACAGTGCATTTACCTTCCAGAAGAATTCCTATGGGCTACAAAAACAGTTCAGAAACATTCTTAAGTAGAATACAGAGGCTTCGAGAAGACATCCCAAATTGTTAACAGTAAGTAATTCCATCTATTGTAGTGATGAAGAGTTAAACACCCATCTAGCAAAAGTGTATTTATTCACAAAGAAATTGGCTTCAAACGGAACTATATTTATTTAAAAAAAACATTAAACAGAAGTTACTTTTTGGGGTTTTTCCTTGACAGATGAGGGGAGGGGGCTCTGCATTGTTGGGTTTGCTAGACTATGGATGCACACATGTGCCTAACTACTATGCATTTTCACTAAAACAACATTATGCATTAGTGAAAATGATTTTCCATTTGTCAGACTGGAAAACAGAACACATAAATATTCTGCAACACATTTATAATAAAATGACTCAAAGCACTACTCTTCGAGACCTGAATACTGATAATGATTTAGAAGTAACATTACTTTATGGTCAAAATTCTTTCGAATACACAGTTTGAAACTATGGTGAAACCCAACGAATAGCATATCGATCACATGTTTACACAATACAAAAAATATATGCACTCCCAAAACGAAGATCTTAATAGCAGTAAAGGTTACAGCACATAAAGAAAGGACAGTAGTAGCCAATAAAACTATACACTCGAATAATCCACTAGTTTAGCTGGAAGCAACAGCATGCTCTCAGAAGGATAGCTCAGGGGCAACGTGCTCACCTTGGAACCAAGAGGACACAGAGCAACACAGGTTCGATCCCCGGTTCCGCGCTTAGACACCTCTGGGTGTTAAGCGTGTTATAAATAACATATCATATCATGCTCAAGCATCTTGAACGCTAAACAATTACACCCTAGAGGGGGTCAATTGGCTGGTACTCATGCTGAGCCTGATGATGTGCAGTACCCTTACAAACCAAAGTTGAAGCAATACGTGATCTTGAGTGGTCCTTGCAAAAGGAAATATAACTAGATGCACCACACATTCCACACTGGAAGTTTTCTGAAGTATTTTGCTTGATCGCCCATCAATTCCATTAGTTGGTGGTTCTACTTACTCGGCTGCATGTGCTTCTGTTAAGGGTACTTTCAACCATCATAATGTCTCTGAAAGCCCAGACACCAAAACAAAACGCTTGGGAGATAATCAGCACAGACAGCTTAGTTACAAGGCATTCCAATGGCACTATAGCAGGGTGTTCTACACAAGCCCACAGCTGTCTCTGATTCAGAATATGTAGTCTGGGGATACAAGTTCGACCTACAAGGTGGATAGAAACCGATTTTACTGATTCTAAAGACCCACCAATATAGTATATGAACAGCTTTGCTTTGGCAAAAGTTTTGGAACATCAAAGAGGAACATTCTCTAGTATGGTTAATGCACATTAAAGCTTATAGGACAGATTATGTGCACACTTTTGGTAATGCACTAGCAGACATGTCCACAAGACAGCAGACATAGAGATTTGTGGTAGCATCTGTAACATGCTGCACTCCACATATTGATAAGGACGTTAACGACTTCCTTGATGCAAGCTGTTCTAACCCAAATGATTCCCAAAGGTATATGCATAGTGTCTGAAAGACAACACAGTACTAGTTACTATTTCCAAACATGTTGGAGACCCTGTTAAAAGGTTACTTCCAAACAAGCAGGACAGATTAAAATTAACCACTACTGCTCCTGCAGGAATGGCTAATGTCCACTTTCGAATATTAGCAACTGCTCAACTATTGATGGATGTATATTGGTGGCCAGGGCTGATAAAAGATGTAACAGAGTGCAATGCTAATTGCTCAACATGATTGCAAACCACTGTGGATCATACCTGTAAGCCATGGGTGCACAACATACGGCCCGAGGGCCAGTTGCGGCCCGCCATGCCCTTTTGACCGGCCCGCGAGGCACAAAGACTTTCCTAATGGAGGGCGGCCCGCGGTGAAAACACTGGCCCTCATTGGCTCAGCACACACACGCATCACGTCGCTCCTACGAGCCACGTAATGCGTGTATGCTGCACCAATTGAGGGCCAGCACTACGGCTGGCGTGGTCCATAAGGCTTGATGCCGGAAGGCATTTCAGCCTTGGACCACGCCAGCCATAGTACGATTCCAGCGTTCCAGCTTACCTGCCGCTTACCTGCCTTCCAGCACGTCTCCGGTAAGTGGTCTGTTTGTGTTTGTGTGTCGGGTTTGTTTTGCTTTATGTTTGTGTGTGTATGTTGCGGGGGGGTGTGTGTCGGATGTGTATGAATGTTTGTATTTGATTGTATTTTGTGTGTATGTTGAGATGCGGGGGTGGGGGGTGTGTCGGATGTGTATGAATGTTTGTATTTGAATGTATTTTGTGTGTATGTTGAGATGCGGGGGTGGGGGGGGGTGTCGGATGTGTATGAATGTTTGTATTTGAATGTATTTTGTGTGTATGTTGAGATGCAGGGGTGGGGGGGTGTCGGATGTGTATGAATGTTTGTATTTGAATGTATTTTGTGTGTATGTTGAGATGCGGGGGTGGGGGTGTGTGTCGGATGTGTATGAATGTTTGTATTTGAATGTATTTTGTGTGTATGTTGAGATGCAGGGGTGGGGGGGTGTCGGATGTGTATGAATGTTTGTATTTGAATGTATTTTGTGTGTATGATGAGATGCGGGGGTGGGGTGTGTGTCAGATGTGTATGAATGTTTGTATTTGAATGTATTTTGTGTGTATGTTGAGATGCGGGGGTGGGGGGGTGTCGGATGTGTATGAATGTTTGTATTTGAATGTATTTTGTGTGTGTGTTGAGATGCGGGGGTGGGGGGGTGTGTCGGATGTGTATGAATGTTTGTATTTGAATGTATTTTGTGTGTATGTTGAGATGTGGGGGTGGGGGGTGTGTCGGATGTGTATGAATGTTTGTATTTGAATGTATTTTGTGTGTATGTTGAGATGCAGGGGTGGGGGGGTGTGTCGGATGTGTATGAATGTTTGTATTTGAATGTATTTTGTGTGTATGTTGAGATGCAGGGGTGGGGGGGTGTGTCGGATGTGTATGAATGTTTGTATTTGAATGTATTTTGTGTGTATGTTGAGATGCGGGGGTGGGGGGTGTCGGATGTGTGTCGGATGTGTATGAATGTTTTGATTTGAATGTTTTTTGTGTGCTGAGTTGGGGGGTGGGGGTTCGGGTCTGTATGGGTGCATGTTTGTGTGTGTGTGCTGAGTTGGGGGGTGGGGGTTCGGGTCTGTATGGGTGCTTGTTTGAGAGTTTGCTGATTTGGGGGGGTGGGGGGTTCGGGTCTGTATGGGTGCATGTTTGTGTGTGTGCTGAGTTGGGGGGGGTTCGGGTCTGTATGGGTGCATGCTTGAGTGTGTGTGAGCTGAGTTGGGGGTGGGGGGTTTGGAGTTGGGGGGGTGGGAGGTTCGGGTCTTTATGGGTGCATGTTTGTGTGTGTGCTGATTTGGGGGGTGGGGGGTTCGGGTCTGTATGGGTGCATGTTTGTGTGTGTGCTGAGTTGGGGGGTGGGGGGTTCGGGTCTGTATGGGTGCATGTTTGTGTGTGTGCTGAGTTGGGGGGCGGGGGTTCAGGTCTGTATGGGTGCATGTTTGTGTGTGTGCTGAGTTGGGGGGTGGGGGGTTCGGGTCTGTATGGGTGCATGTTTGTGTGTGTGCTGAGTTGGGGGGTGGGTGGTTCGGGTCTGTATGGGTGCATGTTTGTGTGTGTGCTGAGTTGGGGGGTGGGGGTTTCGGGTCTGTATGGGTGCACGTTTGTGGGCTGGGGTGGGGGGTTCGGGTCTGTATGGGTGCATGTTTGTGTGTGTGCTGAGTTGGGGGGTGGGGGTTCGGGTCTGTATTGGTGCATGTTTGTGTGTGTGCTGAGTTGGGGGGGTTTGGTTGGGGGTGAGGGGGCCATGGGGCATAGTGTTTGGTTGGGGGTGAGGGACATGGGGCATAGTGTTTGGTTGGGGGTGAGGGGGCCATGGGGCATAGTGTTTGGTTGGGGGTGAGGGGGCCATGGGGCATAATGTTTGGTTGGGGGTGAGGGGGCCATGGGGCATAGTGTTTAGTTGGGGGTAAGGGGGACCTGGGGCATAGTGTTTGGTTGGGGGTGAGGGTGCCATGGGGCATAGTGTATCTAGCGTCAATAAAATATATATAAGTTAAATAAACAGGCGAGATACAATAACTAAATAGAAATAAATTATAACAATGGAAAATGTGCAGTACAAAATGTAAGTTTGAAATGCAAATAAAAATCGTTACCCCTCAAAAACATTCTTTTTCCATGTGTTTATTACAAATTGGGGGTTTAAAAAGCCTCCTGCCACGCCCCGCCTACCGCCCACCCACATTTACTTTTCGGCCCACTATAGCCCTCATGTAAGGTACTTTTGGCCCTCTGTCAAAATCAGTTGTGCACCCCTGCTGTAAGCCAATGGAAACTCCTCTACTGAAGGCAACATTACCACTTGAAACCATGTTCATGGGTTACACTGGTCGCTTGGTAGTGGTTACCTAATACAAATAAAATATGTGTTGATTGCTGTACAGCTATGTACTAGATGTGCCTGAATCATTCCCCAGAGGAAATCTGACTGTGAAGATGTTATGAAGGATTTGCCAACTAGCTATAACAGCACCTAAAGCACTCAAAGTTGATAATCAGCTAGTATTTTGGGTAAAGCATTAAGAGAAGACTTTTCATGCAAGTGATGTACCTAGCAATTCTCAAACCTGTTTCGGCTACAAGCCAGTGGAATCATTGAAAGAGTAAATGGGATCATAAAACAGGCCTTGACTAAATGCATCCTATCCTCTCGGGGTAACTGGGTGAATAACTTGACCTTAATAATGAGAAGAATATATAATTGACCATATCAATCACAACATGGTGGTAAAGCACCATTTGAAAAGAGGTTTGGCACATCAAAGTATATCCATTACTTATACAACCTTTTCAGTTCCCTTACCAGTGCAAATCAAGTGCTTGTCACCACACTACTGAGAGATTCCTGGAAAGTGGAGGAAGATCTGCTGACTGAAAATAACTTTATTAACAAGGGTACCTGGGTTGTCGAGAAACTGCATGATGAAGACACTTTGGTGCTAAGTGCAGGCAACGAGTGCAGGTCTTTCAGGCTTGTGGGTATAAGACTAGCAGTCCTTCCAGCACTGCTCCCCAAAAAGGAACTTGCCAGTTTTAAATTGACTACCCAAAATCAGCTCCAGATTGTTACTCCACTGTATACAAAAGATAACTTTTCATCTTGCACATCTTAGACACAAGGCAAGAGATAGTAGGGAGGAAGCATTGATGCAGGAGACTGAAGAAGAAACATCCAATATTTGCTGTCTAATTGACACACTAAGATAGACTTTTCCAGACCTAAAGAAAGAAGCATCACTTCCAAAAACCACCAGCAAACAGTAGAGGATGCAAGATAATGTTTGGGAATGTAGCTCTGTTTTATTTTTTTACTGTGGATGAGCCTCACATTGTTTGGATTTGTTTAACCACTGGAACATTTTTGACACCTGCAGCAATACATCCTGCTAGCAGCTTAGTCTACCCACATTCACTTCACAAGTGGGATGTGCAGGATAGGGTCCATTAAGCCATAATCATTTAACTGCTTTGTTTGGAGTTCTGGGTAAAACAATGCAAAAAATATAGTGGACATACCAGTTCAGGTACACAAAATATCAGTGATAGATGAGTCAAGAAATGTGTCTCCTAGTGTCCCTGTTTCAGAGGTATATATGGATATTTTAGCCGAGAAGCTCTATTAAATCCGGAAGATAACATGGAAGAGTTGCAGGGCATGGCTAATCATACCTGATCTGTTAGATGCTTTGACAAATATTTGCTTTATAAACATTTCCCAACCCAGTTGATTAGCAGGACCCATTGCAATGAAATGAAAGTAAAGGAAACCATTGCTTGTGGTAGAAGTTACGTCACATATGCTTCAGGTATGCCAACATTATGTGGTATATAACCAATGAGTGCAGTAAAACGTGATTTGGATCCAGTATAGGTCTTTACAGAGACTGGACCTTACACAACACTTCAGAAAAAAGTACAATCTCAATTGGAAGCTGTGCCAATCAATGGTCAAGCTTGCAAAGGTGAGCTCAGCCATGCATGACATTGAGCTTTTTGCTGGAGGTGGATCCTCCATTTCACATCCAGACTTGTTTCATGGTGGTGAGGTAATGCAGCAGTAATTTGGTGGCAGTGCAATTACTGCTGCATTACCACCTTTTTTAATTTTATTTTTGTATTTGTGTTATGATCACATTTATGATTTGTCACAAAATACCACCATACAGTTGATTTATTTTTAAATTACAGTATCCATCAATATCTACAATTTAAAACAGATTAAACAATTACACAATTAAACATCTTTCAGATTTTATTCCATTCATAAAAAACAGAAAAGAAAAAAAAAGCATTATAAAATATTCTATCATTATTCATATCTCATTAAATTATCTAAAATACACATATCATCTAACATCTAAAATACCTATCTCATGTAGCATTCTCACAACTTCAGTAGTTAAAAAAATTCATGATCTGCACTTACACAATATCAAATATCTTCTATACAAAAACTGTGCTTAATCTGAAAAAATGTCCCAAATATTTTGTCTTTTTGAGTGCATGTTCAAAATCTCCCCAATGTGGAAGAGGTTTAGCCTAAACCGCAAAAGGGATTGAGCAAGGAAATTGAACAAGGTATTTAGGTAAAGATCCGAGAGCTTTCTCCACTCGTGCAAAAGTAGAATTCACAATGATCTAAAACACTAATTGCATATGACTCCATCATATTTAGAAATGTCAATGACTTATCAAGCATTTCTGATTGAAGTTCTGTATACAAAGTGTTTTTGCAAGGTGAGTGCAATTTTCCAAAAAGGGATACCACTCTCCATTCTAACTAAGCATGTAACAATATAAGACCAAGTTCATAGCGTAATGGGGCCATGGGCGATGAGGGAGGCATATTCAGGGCTCTTTTCCATACCCTCACCTCCAATCTTTCCCATGGTAAACCATAGGCCTTTGCTCAATCTCTAAACCATATAGTACTTTCTGTATTACCTTTCCCACATAAAATCTTATCAAAGGCTTTATAGAAAATGTACAATATTTACAATATATTTTCTTCATTTGTCAAACTAATTGGTGGATTTTATTTTCAATTCTTTTCACCAATGTTTCCTTGTTAGGTTGCTCTGTAAAGGAAAAGCCCAAATAAATGATCTCACTCAATGCATCCATTTTGAAACCATCAATTATTCATTTAAAATTAGGACCATTGTTCCTATATTTACTGAAGTGGATAATACTACACTTCTTGTGGTTGATGACCGAGTAATTTCTTCCTTCATAGGCACTCAGAGCCACTAGTAGCTGCTGGAGACCAATCTGTGTAAAATCTAGGAGGGCAACATCGTCAGCATATGCTAACCAGCTAATTTGCTGCCCTCCTATTTTTGGACTTACCAGTGCCACATCAGACAGAGTTGCTTTAAGATCTGCTAAGTACAAGTTGAACATGCAGGGAGCCTAGATGCACCCCCGCCTTAATACCCTTGTTGTGTTGAAGCTTTCTGTCAAATGACCATAGGTATCTAGCCGAAACATCACCGTTGTATCCCTGTGAATATATTCCAAGACAGCTAATAGTGGAGTGTTTTTTCAATTTATTTAGGTTTAAGCCACCGTTTTTACTGAACTATCATACTTATGAGGCCCAAAACCTTTACAGTACTGGCAATATGCAGTCTCAGTTACCCCCATCCAGACGATCATATCATAGAAAGAGGTATCTGTGTCATAGATGACAATTTTGATATGCTACAAGCAATTATGTGTACAGACTGGGCTACAGATGTAACATCTTGGACAATTAATAGAGTTCTGCTATTCCATTACCTACAAAACCCACTCTATTTTGCCAGGCACTACAGTCCTGCGGTACCATACATCAAGTTGAGCAAAACTGGATTAAGACATCCTGTGAAGTCCCCTACGCACACACACACACACACACCCTTTGTTTCAGAAGGAGATTGAAGCATCATCCAGTATGCCCTGAAATACGGTGTTGGACCCTGACAAGTTCAATGTCAAATCATCATAAAAAAACATCCCTATGAACTGTAATCAAATTCTAGAACTGTAATCAAATTCTAGAAGTGCACCACATTCACAGTAAGGGTTGAGACGCAGTGCAACTGCAATGGTCTAAAGCCAAACTCAGATATCTCCAGTTTCCACTGCTGTCACTAATGTTGGCACACATCAAGAACTTCAAACTAAAAATGACCAGCACTACTGAGGCATTTCAAGAGGCTGCTGAGAAACCAAAGTACCTGATCAATTACATCCTAAAAGAGACTCAAACCTGGTCAGATGCCCTGAGCACAATCCTGAAAAGCTCTAGCTTGTATGGAATCACTTCCATTCTAGGATCAGCCATATATTGGGTCACATACTCTCTCCTCGAAAAAGGATCAGGCATTCTAGACTTCCTGTCATAACTGGGCACTGGTATTGTACCTTTGTTTTACATTTTTGAAGCTGTGATAACTGGTCCTCCGCTTCCTCCTCTTCAGGGGCAAAAAGCAACTGAACACTCGAGGCCTGCAATTTACATTGGAGAATACAACTACAAGGCACTTCTGCTATAAGTTGATCTACATCTGAAAGGACTCTGGAAAGTAATTTCTCATTGTGTTCACATCTGCAAGCTCCATTGAGAACATTCTCATCTTTCATCATCTTCAACTCAGTTGACCCAAAACCAGCAATTGATAATCCAGATAAGAAGATGCTAATAACACTTGGGCTACTCATTAGTTGCACCTGCACAACATTGCTGTTCCTCCAGAGAGCATTGTGCAAAACACAACTGTATGAGTGCTTGTTGCTGATTGCAGAACATGAGGACGAACTGATGTAAAGAAAATACAGCTGCACAAGTCGATGCACAGACTGAAGAAGAAGACATCTATGTGGAAGGGACACCAGTCCTTCACAATGCATAAATGTAAAAAAACTGGGTGACATATAATCTCAGCCATCCAAGTCCATTGGTTCCAGAGGTATGGAGTTCTCCTATTAGCCGCTTTTCTACAGAGCAGAATGTGCCTAAAAATGTTTATCACGTTTTACCTGAATCAACACCATCATTCAGAATGGCCATTTTGACTGCCTTAGTTGGCAGAGACTGGACACTCATCGAAATCCTCTAAACAAGGGAATGACATACTGGCAGCGTTGTGAGATTTACTTACCACCATCTTAAAATAAGGCACTTTTTGCAAAACTTCCTTTGCAAATACAACAAAGAAGAGAGACACTGGGGGGGGGAGAGTCAGGATGAGTATTTTTCTTTAGTTAGCTCCAGACGTGTATGTAGTAGATAATGGGCCTCATTATAAGGCGTGCGCTCCCAGAATGAAGGGGGCCGGTACGGGTCCGGCCCCCTTCATTCCGGGAGCGCCAATTATGAGCTTCCCATCGTGGGACCCGGATCGCACGCCTGGTTAAACCAGGCGTGCTTTCTGGGTCCCGTGATGGGACGAGGGAGGCAATAACGGGCCAGATGTAATCTGCCCGTTATTACCTCCCTCCCCATTCCCATTGAGCCCTATGAGGGCTCAATGGGAATGGGGATGGGTTCCTGAAAGGAGGAATTACCGGGTCCTCCTATGTCGGAGTAACCTGGTAAATCCCCATTGCAGGAACCCGGTAATGGAGCCCGGAACGGAGGCAGCCATGTAGCTAGTAGCTCCATGGCTACCTCCATTATAGTAATGAGGCCCAATGTCACCTTATGGGCACCTTGATATGATGTCTCCCTACAAATGTGATAATGGCTGTTGTGATGAATCCCCCAAGTGAAGCTGTACTGGTTTGTCTTTCAAAAAACATATTGAAAAAATAAAATAAACACTCCAGCATAGTTTCTACAGAGACACACCTGTGTAGTTTCTACATAGACATTCCTAAGGGAAGTCCAACGAGAGACACTGATGCATGATTACCTGGTTAGCTAATGCAACATCCTAGAGAAATGGCTACATAATAGTTGTTGTTTCTGTATGTACGCTCTCTTTTCACCCTCTGCTCCCAATTCTCACAAGTTTTTGTCATTTTGTGACTTTTCATTAAAGTCTTTCACTGTTAATGGGAAGGTCATAAATTGTATTATATGCCTATAACATGTACAGCGCTGAACTCCTAGCCAGTTCCACAAATAAAACATTCCTGTTAACTATGGCAGAGATGTATTTCACAAATGTTTATTCAGAACTATTGACTTTGGCAGCCTTCTCTTCTCAAGCAGAATTGGAAACATATGATATGATATTATATGGCATTTATAACGCTCCTGTTCACAATTGTTAAAGAGCATTACTGAAACATTTCAGAATGCATCATGTGGTCAATATGTTCACTGAAAACCAAAAATGCTTGGTTTATTTAGAAAATTAATGTATGTATTTCTATGCGTAAAGTACTAGAGATGTTGTTGCTTATCATCTAACCTTATCCTATTTGCAGATTGTTTTCCAAAACAAATAATCTATATGCTGTCATGATTAGCACATAGCAATGTGCTTGCACTATTATGTAAACAACAGCAGAGAGCACAGAGAATTCAAAGACATATACAATGTTGGGTAACCATGAAAATTATTTTGAAAAGACTTAAGTGCAAATCTTCTAGCAGAAAACACACCAGTTCTTACATAAGCACTGCAGCATAGCTCCTTCTTGCCCTAGGCACCCGATAAAATATCACACAGAACCTCTGTGTCCTTCACTGGCTGCCAATTAGGCATCGGTCCACCTTCAAGGATATGTGTATCACTGTTGGGGTGGTCAGGAAGGGTCCAGATCATTACTAGGTGTTCATTTTGCATGAGCCATATTAATGACTGGTTTCCTTTTTGTTCAGAAGTGATTATTTGCTTGCACGTGCGCAGAAAGATAAAGTATGAATTCCACCAAATGTAAAAACATATATGTATATTAATATGAATGCCTGCGAGATGCCTGAATCTCAATATAAGTGGCCTTTTCACAATTAATCAGAATACAATGGTTAGGGCTCTCTTGGAAAATGCACTTTGACTTCTAAACAGGTTTTCAGATGGCAGAAAGCAGGTAAATGAGTGATATCAAATATTGCGTTCAGCAGCTACAGAAATAACCTTGAGTTTTTATGTTCTGCTAAGTCAGGTAGATAGTAGATATAATCTCCTGCTGTTTGAGAGCATGACCAAAGGAGTTTCTTAATTTATTTTTAGTCAGCAGTAAAATACGGGGTAAGCTAGGTGCCTAAAGTTATTTAGGAGTTTCAGTTGTGTGATAAAGTAGGAGCTTTGTAGATTGGAAAGTTTCAAGGGAACAGTGACCTGGAAAGTGAGATAGCATCACCGACCAAGATAAATCATTCACCCAGCCTCCTCATATTGCGGGACATGTTCATGCAAGCCATGTGCAGAAAGATAAAGTATGAATTCCACCAAATGTAAAAACATATATTTATATTAATATAAATGCCTGGGAGATGCCTGAATCTCAATATAAGTGGCCTTTTCACAATTAATCAGAATACAATGGTTAAGGCTCTCTTGGAAAATCACTTTGACTTCTAAACAGGTTTTCAGATGGCAGAAAGCAGGTAAATGAGTGATCTCAAACTTTGCGTTCAGCAGCTACAGAAATAACCTTGAGTTTTTATGGTCTGCTAAGTCAGGTAGATAGTAGATATAATCTCCTGCTGTTTGAGAGCATGACCAAAGGAGTTTCTTAATTTATTTTTAGTCAGCAGTAAAATACTGGGTAAGCTAGGTGCCTAAAGTTATTTAGGAGTTTCAGTTGTGTGATAAAGTAGGAGCTTTGTAGATTGGAAAGTTTCAAGGGAACAGTGACCTGGAAAGTGAGATAGCATCACTGACCAAGATAAATCATTCACCCAGCCTCCTCATATTGCCGGACATGTTCATGCAAGCCATGTGCAAATCAAGAGTTAGGGTTTAAAATGCTTAGGCCAGTTATAACTAGTAATGCACAATTTTTCAATACAAATGTTTAACCATGCATTGTCATCATGACCTACAATGGACACATTATAATGAGAGGTATGTTATGAATATAATCTGAAGATAATTATTGAGATAACTCAGTCCAATGAAAACATAGCAATTGGGAAAAGATGGTATTTCTTTGAAGAGGGTTGTTTCCAATCATATTTGGGGTGTGAATTGCAATAAGGTATTTTGGGAGTGTTTTAACTGTTGCAAAAATATATAAAAGATGTGAACTGATGTGATATTGGTGAGTCTTGGGTTAGTTTGGTCCTACAACACCATCTAACTTTTCCGTGGACTGTTGGACAATAAACTTGCTTTATGTACAACCGTGTACTCATTTCTTAAGTGATGGGCCTGTTTGGGTTAAGGCGATTTGGCGAACTAAGGTAACAGCCGAGGCATTCCGAGATGTTGGGAGTCTTCTGTCCACACCTCTCAGCTGTGGCACGTCATGATGGGGTCCAGTCTTCCATGCACAGTGAAAAAGATTGTCTGCAGACACCATATTGGTTACAGGTCCATCTGTTCCCCAGAGAAGTGATCTGTGGCCTAGCTGTGTTGGATGACTTGACGTAGCACCACAGCGGAGCATCTCGGGTTCACATGAGTAAATATTGAGGGTGTAAAGCAAGAGGGAAACAGGGTTGACAAAGGGGTTGTTTCTTTGAATAAGGGGTTTATGGTAAGGGTAGACTTGGAGCGTGGGTGTGAAATTTGTTGAGCTTGTGGGGATTGGAAAAGTGGATGTTTTTGATAGGGTGGTGGAACTGTTCTGTGTTGTAAGTCCCATATGTATATTTTTGACTTTGTTATTTTAGAGTTGTCAGGGGGGACCTTACTGCGCACGTTCAGTGTGATGCTCGTCCTGATACCCTTTAATTAGCTTGTCTGGTTGGCTGGAGCCCTCATCTGAAGGTGGGGTGATATCTTAGGGTTAGATCAACTGTAGATACCTTTCTAAAGTAGGCTTTGATATTCTTTTGTATTTGCCGTGTCGGTGGAGCCTCTTACCTCTATTTTCTTGGTTAGTCGAAGTAGTGAAGGGAAACCTGCTGCAATCAGAAAAAGATGGTTTTGTAGTACAGAAAATTGCACTAGTGATGAAGAGAATGAGAGCAGTGGTGTTGTAGTGGAAACATTGTGCCCCTCTGAAGCTCAAGTGGTGGGGATATCTCAGAGTTATTGGCAGGCGAACATTTTCTTTTTTATAAGATGCTGTCTTCTGTGTATGAGTGAGAAGTAGAATTGGAGTAAACAGTGAAGTGAGGCAACTGTAGCATAGACGAGTATGGTGAATGAGTGTGAAGTACAACTAAGGAATTGGGTATGGGTAAAGAGGGAGCTCTTGGGTAAAAAATGTTTGTGTCGCAGGTTCGGTATCAGATTTTTGTGAAAATATTTTTGGATAACTTGGATTGGAGTATGGAGACTCTGTTGAATCATTTGTGCCCTGTGTTAAGGGGAACATTTTAAAATCTAATAGAGAATGGTTGCAGGAGAGTAAGAGGAAAATGATACATTCTTGGCATATTGAGGGATCTTATGATACAGGGATATTGGAGAACATGCATAACGTTTTAACTACAAAGCACAAGGACACAACGTTAGAGAAGCGGTTAAACATCTTGGAAATATGGAGGATGTATTAAAAAAAGCGGGAAGGGCCATAATGTTGAAATTGTGTGGGGAGGGACAAAAAAGGAGGGTGCAGGAATTTCTTCTGCAGCAATCCCATATGGGTGCTATCATTTATCACCCTCAGAAGGGTACACAGACCGTGAGTTCATACCACCATTTTCCCCAACGGCTACTCCAGTGGTTGCAAGATGAACACAGGTAATGCCTCCATCAGTTACAATTTCTAAGAAGTGGGATTTTGAGGTCAGTGGAAGGATACATCCTTCAATGGTTAGGGCTACAGACTAGTTGAAAACAGAAAGCGGGAAAGGGATAACTACCCCAACTGCTAGGTTTTTCAGATAGATTAAGGGTAGAGGAGCGAGAAAGAGTGAGATCGGTAGTCAGAAAAGCGGAGGAAGGATTTAAAATTAGAGCGAAAAAAAAGGTTAGGCCTCTTCCTGCTAGGATAGAGGATAGGCTGCAAAGAGCAGTAGATCAGCAAGAGAGGGAATAAATGAAGGACGCACTAAGGCTAGCAGAGGAAGAGGTAAGTGCTGCTAAGGTGGCAAAGAGATGAAGAGCGGGAGGAAGTGAGAAGAGAGGTAAGGCCTATAGAAGAAGAAAGGTGGAGACATGGGGCGGTTCTTGTTAGATTGGACAACTCAGTTATCAGAACGGTTGAGGTGGATATGGAGAACAAGGATATTGCCACGGGTCCTGGGGCTGAGCAGGGAGGACCGGAGACAGCACCGTATGGTAGTGCTGATCATGCTTCCGTGCCTGTAGAAAGGTCAGGCGCTGTAGTAGACGGAGTAGACGATGAAGAAGGAGAAGAATGAGATGTTGAGCAAGGAGATACGGATGTAATAATCATACCTCCTGCCCCAGTAGCAGTGATAGAAAGAACACCATGGAGCCATAGAATGAGCCAGGGCATTAACATGGCTGTAGTAAGTGGTAGGAGAGAGATGGGGAAAGCCCCAGGAAAACAGTGGTAACTCAGTTTCTGTTTCTCCAGAAGGGTCTGGGAAGGGCATATTATGTCCCTGGTCACACATGGACTGTAGTAACTTGAAGTCACTCCCTTCGGTCATTGCAGGGGTGGGTATATAGATTTATGCATTTGAGAAGCACACTGCCGGTGTCATGTTAGCCATAGGGGACATGAAGAGCTTATTCACAGCCCTAATGGGTGAACAGTCAAATGAGCTTTGGAAGAGATCGGGGTATCCATGATTTCAGTTGGATACAAATAAACATAATCAAGCAGATTTTAATAATCATAGGGTCCAGGTATGGTGGGACTTTGTGGATTATGTTTCCCGATACACCTGATACCAATTCAATTTTAGGAAAGACAATAACATTGGATGATGCTCCTGTCGCACAAATCCAGTCAATTCAGGAGATGTGGAGGGCAGAAAAGGGAGAAGCATGGGACAATAATGTGGTGATTCTTTACCACATGCTGAAGAAAGGACCTTGTAAAGAAGTCCAGCTTGATTAGATAAAGTGGTAGGGATGGAGGCCAAGCGTTAGCCGGAAATTCGGATACACATCATGCACTTTTGTAAGAGAAGACAGGAAAAAGAGAGGGAGAATGAAGAACAGGCACAAAAGACAGAGATTAAGCTTGTTCAAAAGAAATTGGCAACGATTTGTCTAGAAGGGGCAGTAATCACAAATCCTATGGACTGACAGTAGGGGCAATTAGGACAACAGGGACACAGTGAACTGAGTTTGACACAGGGGTGGATGGATGAAAATATCCGCGGTCCAAGGCTGATGAGAAAGTTTCCAAAGGGCAGGGGAGGATTTCCACAGGGAAGTGAGTCATTTGCCGGGTTCGGAGGAACGGATCCCCGTTTTAATTGGCCAACAGGAAATAATTATGAAGGATTTTTTTATGATTCAGTGTTGGTTGTGTGGATGGAAGGTTGGGACACGTGTCACGGGGTTGTCGTGAACTGCCACAATTTATTAACATGGGAGCTCAACAGATGTAGGCCTAGACCCTGCCATATGCCTCGGTCTCTGTGCAATCACACAGACCTTCAGGAACCAACCAACCATGCCAGCACAATCATCGGTGCAGACATGGAATAAGAATCCTTTACCCCAAGGAACAGTTTTGCACTACATTGGAGCATGTGTTTTCGGGGGAAATACTTTTTCTCTCCCAGGTGCTAATATGTACCATAGGTAGGATAGCCCACAGGGGTGTCTGATGTGTCCAGTCCTGTCCGTTACCCCCTATCTGGAAGGGAAACTCCAGATAGGTGTGCAGGTGGGTGACCAAATATTTTAATTCATGGCTGACACAGGGGCTAACAAGTTGTGTATCAAGGAAGGTGAGTTCACCTTGTCAGGCAAAATGATGGACATGCAGGAATTATCTGGAGATATCCAGTCAGTTCCTTATACTGAAGATTGTCATATCAAAAAGGGTAATCAAAATGTATCAGCCCTTTTGTTGTATTGTACGGACGCTCCAGCAAATCTTTTGGGTAGGGACATCCTGAGCATGTCGTGGATGTCGATTACATTCACAGAGGAAGGTATTTTATGCTCAAACCCAGGGTTGTATCCAGTAAGGGAAGCAGTGTGTTTTTCAGACCTATTGTAGTGTGTGGGATGTTTTAATCCACTAGTCTATGCCCTGCAACATCACAGTGCGCTGCTTGCATCAGAAACAACAGAGTGGCCGCCAAAAAGATCTTTGCGCTAAAAATCTCTGAAAGTGCACAGGAAAACCTGAAAAATAGTCCGCCAATCCATTTGGCCTATGTCAGTGGTAACACAGGAGACCACTGCCAAAACCTATAATTGGGCTGCGCACAGAGTAAAATGAAACTACTTGAAAAAGCAGTGCTACATTGGAACGGAAAACCCAGAACTGTTTTAAAAATCCGTTTTTCCTTGGCTGTGGAAAGTGCAAAAATCATGGTTCCCAAACATCACAAAAGATCCAACATCCTTGTTGGGTGTTAAACCTCACTTTATTTAAAGAATTCACCTAAGCACAATGTCAGCAGAAGCATATTTTATCAGAAGAAAATTCACATTCAAAGATGCTTGCTTGGAAAAATATGTTAAAAATGGGCACAGTGCAGCCGCTCGCCTGTGTCAGAAGCTAGCATTTACTTATACTGTCATTTAAACTTGTGCCCTAAAATCAAAGTATGGAAAAGAAGAGATTTCCCATCAAAAGCAATATAGGGTGACAATTCAAGCTCTATGTTATAAAAAGGCTGGAATTAAGAGATTTGTGGCTATATTTGTAAAAATGTAAATTGTATTTTAGAGATACTATTTTAAACATTGTTTTAAAAGTAAGTTAAAGCCAGCCACACTGAGCTTCAAAGACATTCCACAGTTTCTCCCAAACAAAGGAATCTTCCCCCCTGCCCTCTGCTGAAGAACTGGCAGGGAGGCGTGAAAGGAAATGGGAGGGGACTTTGGCTTGTTGCTCTGACAAGAAACAAAAAACTCCCTGAATAAAAGGAAATGCAAATTTGGGTGTGACAGAAAACAACTGCTGGCAGGAAGAAGCCTGGGACTGCTCTGGCCCAGCCAAAACCTTGGGGGCGGAGACAGACAGCTTTGTTTATTCGGAGAGCACAGAAACTATCTTTTTGAAAAAGACTCATAGAAAACTGAACAAAATTGGTATAAATCTGTAAATATAATGTTGTTAAAATAAAATGTTTGCTCACGTTTTAAAACCACTCTGGAATGTGTGCGATATTCAGAGACTGAACCACGAAAATGTTGACTGTGTAGCAGTTGTGATAATGTTAAAAATATTAAACTTCTCAGGAGTATGCCCAGATGTTATGTGCATGTATCTGGAAAAATGTGTATGGATCTGACACTGGGTAACCAACCAAAACCAAAAGCGCGAAAAACTGTAATTTGTGAATGGAAACTCTTAGGAAGATGGGACTTGGACAGATACGTGCCTTATTTAATCTGTAATATAAATATGTATTATTAGCAAGTTGGTGATATTGGAAATATGTTTTATATGAAAAATAGATTTATGTGTAGGAACAAAGGGGAGGTTTTTCCCTGAATTGTAAATTGCAGCATCACTATGACACATCATGACACTCGGGTTGCTTCTCAATTCAGGGGAGAGGAAATTCTTTAACCAATAGGCTTCTTAGAGGGTTGGGCTTGGTATAATCAGCCTACCCACCCCCTTGGGCAATACGTAAATAGGGACTGTTGAGGACCTAGGGACACACACACATTCACCCGTCAACTGATATACTGCCGATGCGCTCCGCAGGAAGAACCCAGATCAAGACTCCAGAGCCCAGATCAAGACTCCAGAACTCTGAAAGCAGAAGGCCCATTCCAAAGCTGAACCCTTCTCAGCTGGCCTTTAAAATCTTGCAACTTGATTTAACCCCAAAACCTCCAAGGGGCACAACCAATTCAACAGCCTGGCTATGCTGTTTTTCTGCTTCTTGCCAAGAACTCTTGCTAGAACCCAGAGATACAAACCAGTAGAGCAGAGCTGTAACCCAGAACCAACCCATCAGATCCAGTCCAGGAGGCCGTGCAGAGACAGAGTGCCATGCTGAGAGCAGAACTAGGCGCCCTGAACCCTGTCCGGTGGCGAGCAGATTCCCGTCCAAACCCTTGACCAGATCTTTGACGGGTCTATTCCAAAACCATAGTTGTGAGTATCTAGCATAGAAGTGTCCATAGCCATTCTCTTATCTTTAAGTAATCCTATCCAACCCATTCTATCATATCCAGAACTGCATTGTAGAATCTCTTTTGTCTGTCCTGAATCCTTCTTTCATCCATATAATCCTGTGATAATTGTAGTGATAATCATCTTTGCGCTAATATATATTTGCTGAAGAAAGGCGAGTGTCGCAGCGGGCAAAGATCAGACAGAGGAGCCTCTGGACTGGTGGCTGTACCATTGGTATCTCGCATCTTCATAGCTTCTCTTAGTGTAAAGCGAATCCTTGTTTGTAATTTTCAAAAGCGCATCTTTCATTTGAAATGTTGACTCTTTTTTAAAAAAAATCAACCTTTATTAAAACCTTCATAACTTCTGAACCGTACATGCAAGAAGTTTAAGTGTCAAATTGAAGCTAACATCCTCAGCTTTCAAACGAATCCAAAACCGCATTTGAACTCCTTATAGTTTTGCCGCAAGCGCTTAACGCGCGCGGAAAAAGTTGCAGCGAATCTGCATTTGGCACAATTTCACCACCTATAAAATAGCTATTCTTTGCATTTAACCTCTGAATTCAGTTTCCTATCTACCAGTCATTCAATCATCATTGCTAGTGTTTACCTGAAGCTATCCAAAGCAGCTCCCACTAGTTCTGAATCCTATTTAGCGAATTAAAGTCATTTTTAGCATTTTTCCCGTTCATTACAAGCCACATTTAAAAGCATTTGACCTGTGTTGAAATCATTCCTGTTTCTCTCTGCTTGCTGAGGGAATTGGGATTGAAACTGTATTGGTTAAGAGTGTTTATTCCTGAAACCTGTTTTCTCTCCTTCCATTTGGGAGGATTGAGTAATATCAGGGGGAAAGAGTGATTACATTGCATTTGATTGAATTCATATCAAGTTTTATTTCTGTGCTGCATTCTTTCCTATCATTGCATTTCATTGAACCCACACAAAGTTTATTCTATGCTACATTATTCTTTTTATCCATCCTCCTATTGATTAAAGAGATTGATGACTGTAATATCACTCAACGCTGATCAATGTATAAATATTAATAGTGTGATATCCAGATATCGTTCATAATTCATAAAAGTGTGATATATATATTGTTCAAATCCATCAAATAAATCTTTTAACTTTGCAAAACAAAAGTCTTCTTGGTTCAGTGAGACCGGGGGGATTCAAAGAGAGGGACGTTATATAAGGGTACATTGTTTAGAAATAAAAGAACTTTAGACATAAAAATATATAATCAAGGGTTCCAGCTGGGCATCTCACGCTAGGCATTGACTTAAGTGAGGTGCTGGGTTGAAACCACTTACAGATTGGGGGCTCGTAGCGGGATTTCTGGATTAGATATACCACTTGTGACAGCTTAATACAGTGTGCTAATTGACAGGGTACATAAATCCTGTTGGGCTACCACGCTGTGTTACACTGTAAAAGCACCCCTCAAAAGGGAATGCTCTAAGGAAATGGTCTGTTTTGCAAAAATAAAATAAAAGTTCTGTAAATCAGGAAGGAAATTAATATTTCCAGAATGGCGACATTGGTAGAGATCAATATGGCTAGAGAACACCTTTTGCATAAGTTATTTGTGAGAGGTGAATGGACAGAGCAGGATCAGAATGTGTGGTTGCAGGCAATCACACAACAGATCACTGCACAGGGTTATATATATGGAAAGATCAGGGTCCCTTACATATGGCCCTGAGTGAACTATATATGGCCCCTAAGGCAAAACAAGATTGCCAAAATAGAGGCATATCTATATTTATCTATTGGAGCCATACAGGATAAATATGCTGAAGGCCAAGATCTGGCAAGTAAGCAAATGCAGGCATTAGGAAAGGCCCAAACTGACCTGGAATCTGCTGAGCAGAGGCTACAGAGGAGCCAAGAGTCCGAAAATGAAAGTAGGCAGTGTATAATCAAAATAAAAGAGGACGTGGGTATCCTGCAGCAGGAAAAGGCAGAACAAGATACCAGAATTCTGGCCTTGCAGAAGGAGTAGCAAGAAAGTTTGGACTCTCTACTGCAGAGCCAGAAAAAGCTGGAGCAACAGATACATTTCAATAGGGCATGCACACAGCACGTAGCCACCCTGCAAAGCCAACTAGACAGAGAGAAAGAGGAGAACAATAAATTGATCTTGAAAGACCTGGATACCCAGGCAGAATTTGATGAAGAGCGCCTGAAAGCTGGTGCGCTTCAAAGACAGAGGGACGACCTGGCGGCGCAGAGGCAGGCTCTTGCTCAGGAAAGGGACACCTTAGGCCAGGAAGTCTGTCATTTAAAGGAGAAACTAGAAGAAATTCACCTGGCCCTTCAGGGACTGGGTGACCTCCAAAAAGAGCATGAAAGATTGTTAGAGCACACCAGGGGGGTGGAAGAGGCTCTAGCAAGGAAGGGCCAGGCCAGTATGGGCAGGACTCAGGAGGTAACCCTCCTGCTGCAAAGACTGGCCCAGTATTCAAAGACAAACCAGGAAGCACAGAGAGAAAATGAGGCTCTCTGTGAGTACAATGACAGGCTCCACAGGCAGGTAGCCATGCAAGAGAGATTGATAGAGACTAGTCAGGCTTTGATTGAGGAACAGAAAGCTCAGGTTCTTGCATGGCAACAGGGAGAAGGGGCTGATAGAGATGAGGTTCGCTGGGAGAGGGAAACACCTGAGCATAACCTCAGGAACCCTAGTACCAGAATCCTTCATCTCTCCCAATCCATGGACTCTGCCACCCCCATGTCCACTGGCGCACATGAGCCAAGGGCCACGGGGATGGCAGATTTCAATCCAATCAGAAATATGGGGCTCATAGGCAAGCACCTCCCAGGAATGGATGGGCGGGCATCTGGGTATGGGTACCCAAGTACTGTGAAGGCCCACTAAGGGCATCCTGAAAACCTCTGCCCAGCTAGGACAGTGGGGGGGGGTACCCATCAAATCCTGGGAGCAAGGAGGAATCAGAATACTCCTCTGAGCATCCAGGACTCAGGAGACTAGGTCCCCACATTCTGCCAGCCATTTCCAGGCTTGCAGAATCCGGGAAAACCTGGAAGACCAGACGGGCACCTCTGGGAGCAGTGCCTCTGAGTCAGAGGAGGAATGGACCAGGGTTACCCGAACTAAGAAGGCCAATAAGGCAAAAAGGGCCTTGCTTAAAGACCCCTTAAAGCAAATCAAGGCGATAAGGAGCGTCATCACGCCCTATCATAAGAACGCAAGGTATTCTGTTTGGGAGCACTTAGAGCTCTTTGAGCAGATGATGGAAACTTTCCATTTGAAGGACAGCAGTAGCTGTATTCACTATGTGAAATGGACCTTCTCACCAGAATACTCCAGCTTCTTTGCGGGGCTGGAGGACCAAAATCATTGTAGATGGTCCACCTATAAAACGGCCATCTTGAAGCATTTTCTGTACACAGAAATCCTCAGGAGGCTCGCAAGGCAGCCTACAACTTGCAATGTGGGGAGGATCAGGCCCCACAAGAATTTGTGCAGGAATTAAAGCGTGCCTTTGTGCAGACCACTAAAAGGGTGCGCACGGACAGCAAAGAATTTGTCAATACTTTTTTCCATGCTCTACCAAAGTACATCATGACCCAGCTAGTGAGAGATTTTCATGAGAAAATATCACTAGACTGGGTCATTGAACAGGCCACATGAATTTATGAGGTGCAAAAGCCCATAGAGAACAAGAATAATGCTAAAAGCCCTAAAACAACCAACACCCCTGCTGCTGCTAAGGTGGCAGAGGTGAAGGTTGCCCCATTTTAGATTTGGAGATGGGGGGGCCTAAAAACCCGCCTGCACAAAATCAGAGCAATCCCAAGCCCAGAAGGCCCTCGGGCCAGTCACAGACAGGGAGCCAAGGAGGTAGTCCCGCAAATGGGATCCCTCACTCCCATGACTACATAAATCCCCACTACAAGGGGACCCGACCCATCCTGGGTTATGTGTGGACCCCTCCAGCCCAAGGGGGGGATCCAACCAAACAGCACCAGCTAACCCAGGGAACTTCCCTCCTCACTTCGCCCAGGAGGGCAGAAATTCCCCAAATCCTGGACAGAACCTTTTCCCCAGATACCCACAAAACTTTCAACCCCAGAACAATCCATCCTTCTTTCCCCACTTTCCTGAGCCCAGACAACCTAATCCGGGAGAGGGGAGGCCAAGGGTGGAGGGGTACCCAAACTTTCCAAACCCAGGGTATTTTCAGAGTAGGGATAGCTACCCTCCCCGGGATCAGCCCAGGGGAGACAACAGAACCCTGTATCAGCCTGAGCGGGTATCACAGCTAGAGCACCAGGTCCAAAACATAGCACAGGATCTGGGTCGCATGCTGAGGGCTCAACAGAACCCTCAGATGAGCATGCCGGCGCAGAATGCCACAAACTCCGGACCTGGTGCTCCAGAGCAATGACAGGGACAGAACCCCGACAACCCACCGGTTCCCAGGGAGGAGGCACAAGAGAAAGGGGGTTGTAAAGCCTTGGAGGAAGCTTCCTTCCTCACTTGTAAAAAGCCCCTGGAAACCCAGGAACCATAACCAAAATCTCCTGTCCCTGAAAGTCTGCCACCCAAGGAGCAGAGGGCGGATAGGAGAAACAAAGAACCCAAACAGACCCATTTTGAGGAGGAGGTACAAATCTTCCAATATGAAGGAGAGGGATCCTCAGAAGATCCTGGTAAAAGGATCTTCTCCTTCAGAGATGGGGGAACTCCTCCCAAAGAAAACTGGGTCCCAAAGGATTCAAATCCAGACTGGGGAGATGTGGGGACTGGGCTAGTGCTGCCCATCATCCAACCCCAGAACCAACAACATGACAATCCCCTGGCTCAAACCCTTCCTGGTGACTGTCTCCAAAAAGGGAAGGGGCGGCCCAGAACCAGGAGAACCCGAATTTCTCCCATATCTAGTTGCCACCTTTTCTTTGCAGATTCCCAAGACTCCCCACATAATTCTGCCCAAATCACCTCCTTATCAGTGTCCAAAACTAAAAAACTAAGCCACCAGTTGTCCAAAAATGTACATTATCTGTGCCCCCTTGCGGAGAAGGAGGGAAGATTCTATGACCCGGTACAAATACAGGGGCAGGGTACAATTTTGGCACTGGTGGACACTGGATCCCAAGCTACCCTTCTGTCAAAAAGGGCCTTTGATAAACTGAATTAAGGAAGGGGGGAGAATTACCAAATTCCTCTCACCCCTCTTTCTGGACAACTTCAGAACTCTGACGGGAAGGAAATTCCCATCGAGTGGACTGCGGATTTGGACATTAAAATTGGGCGACACAAGGTGAGCCACCCGGTCATAGTTGTAACTCCAGAGGGCACCCCTTGTTTACTGGGGAATGACCTCCTGCGAAGGTTGTCACACCTGATAGACTGTGTAAACAAGGTCCTCTGGACCCAGACTAGCGATAAAATTAAAACAGAGTGTCAACCATGTTAGTTTAAATGGCACCTGCCACATGGTTGAACAAAAATTTGACTAAGTAGAATATCACTTCCAGAACAACCAAATCCCTGACGTGACAATAATAGCACTAGGACAACAAACTGGTGATGGGGGGATCCTCTCTATTTCTGAAAATCAACCTTCCTTCCAGTTTAAGGTGGTATTCCACACTGGAAGGAAACACTCTGAAATTCTTTACCAATCCACAATTAGACATTTCCACTCCTATAGTCCAGAAAGATGTGAAATCAGCTCAGAGCCTGGCTGATATTCAGCAAATTGGAGAGCAGTTGTTCATCCCTGTTCAGTTAAATGAAGGGAAGGACTTTGTTCTCGCCTGAGTCTGTGTTAACAACGGTAAGAGCTTCAACAGCGAAGCCATGTTCCGCCAACTCCCAAAAGATCCAGCCATTCCCACATTCAAACTGATAGACAAATGGGAAATGGATCTGGAAACACCTAATTCCAAACATCTCCTGCCAAGCAGGTGTATGCTTAAAATCTCCATAGGCAACAAGAGCATAGTCCATAATTGTTGGGTCGTGCGAGATGCCACTGCCGCCTTTTACTTAGGCAGTGACATTCTCAATCGCTTTGCTATTAGTTTGGACCTAATAAACTTCAAAGCTTGGTCCCGATTAGCGGATAATCCCGTGGACTTTGATGACCCAGAGAAAGGATTTAGGTCAGCTCAACTGCTGCCTTATGCAGTTGAAATTCAGATTGGAGAGGAAGTCACTATCCCAGAAAGGACCCGACAATTCTCCCTGGAAGTGAAAGTTAAAAGAGGACAGAAATTGAAAAACCCTGATGCCTTTATTCATCTAAATGCTTCTCTCCAACAGGGAGGTTTGGAGGTAAGGCCAACAACACTAGTCAATACAGAACATGACACCATTCTAATAGAGGTGGATAACAGCGACTTAAAGAGTATCACTCTAGCCGCAGGCACCATTATTGGAATGGCGGTTGATGACCAACATTTTTCCATAGATTTAGGCAATGAACTGTTAGGAGCAATCCCCAAGGACTGTTTTGACAGTAATAGTGAGGACAACACAACACCAGACAGGATCTTTACCAGGCATGGGGGGAACTTCCTGGTGTACACTTCCTGCCGTTATGGTAAGGAAGATGTGACCTGTGACTTCAGGAGGGATGAGGTGATTTTCCAAGTCTGCGAGGACTGCCTTCCCCACCTGAAGCCAGCAGTCCAAATCAGCACTTTGACCCGGGACTTCTCCACCCAGCTGCAGGAGGCCGCTGAGATAGCAAAACCAGAAGTCTTTCCAGGCTTCAGGCAGATGGTTGAGGAGAGAGTCAACCTAGCTGAAGCCTGTGAGACTCTGGAGCAGAAGCAAAAATTGAAACAAGTTTTCTTGGATTTTCAAGATCTCTTTGCGGTGGACTCATATGACTGTGGTCGCACCGACATCCACACAACAACCATTCCTACGGACCCTGGCATGACTCCAGTGTTTGTGAAGCAATATCGCTTGCCTCTCGCATCAATGGAGTCCCTTACTGAAATAATTAAGAACCTTGAGTCCCGTGGGATAATCCGCCCAGTCCACAGCACCTTCAATAATCCGTTGCTGGGGATATTGAAGCCAAACGGCCAGTGGAGACTCTGCGCCGACCTTAGGGAGCTCAACAAACGGGTCCATGCTTCCCAATGGCCTCTTCCCTACATTGAACAAGGGCTGGCCCAGATACAGGGGTCACAGGTATTCACTGCAATAGACCTGACCAATGGATACTGGACTGTGCCTGTCAGTAGGGAGGACCAATACAAGCTGGCCTTTACCTTTGGGGGACAGCAGTACACATGGACCCGGACTCACTTCGGATACATCAACTCCAGAAATTAATTCAACATTTTTCTACATAAGGCCATGCCCGACCTGGGTGAAAGGGGTAACCTGGCCTATGTAGATGATGTTCTCTTCAAAAGCTCGACGGTGGAGGAACACATAGCGGAGATCCGTTATGTTCTGACCCAGTTGAGGGCGCCGGAGCAAAACTTTCCTTTCAAAAGGCACAGTGGTGTAGAACCCGTGTAAATTTCTTGGGGTATGAGATTACTCCTCAGGGTCTCTGTCCCCAGGAAAAGAAAGTGGAAGCACTCCAGAAATTGAAAGACCCCACAAGTCTGCGGGAACTAAGGAACCTCCTTTGACTGACTAATTACAGTAGAATGTTCATTGAGGACTACGCAGAGATCACAAGACCCCTGATTCATCTTTTGAACGGGGGGTCAAGTGGGAATGGGGTCCAGAACAAGCCGAGGCAGTAAGACATCTCAAAAGAAGCCTCTCACAAGTGCCTTGCCTAGCTTACCCTGTCAAAAACAAGGAGTTCTTCTTGGAGACAGGGTTCTCTAATACATGCTTGACTGCAGTATTATATCAAAAGCATGACAAGGTCAATAAAGTAATCCCCTATGAGAGCAAAACTTTATCCTCTGTGGAGGAAAAATTCAACGACTGTGAGAAGGCACTCCTGGCAACGGTGTGGGCATTGAAGAATTACCGCCCGTTTATCCAGGGGGAACAAATCATAGTGGAGACTCCAACCAGCCTCTGTAATATCTCCAAAGTGAGAGAATCTGGGCCGGAAATGTGAGTAATTTCCGAATTACTTCCTGGATTCTGTCAATGCAAGGCTTTCCTGTGGAGGTCAGATATGGCCAAAACAAGAAGAGTCTCCTCGCGCAAGGTCTGGCTGACTTGCATGATTGTGCCAGAGAAAACTGTCTCGAGGACGAGAGTCTAAAAGTCAAGAACAACATGGAGGCATGAAAAATGTGTACTGATTTATCAAAATATATGTGTCCGCCCCACTACATTAATAGTGGTGGGGAAATGTCTACAAATATGCTTTTGCTTTATCATCCTAGAAATGGAAATGATGGAGACTAAGACCAAGGAGGACTACCCAGGGACCGGGAGCAAAGATCCAAGGAGCCCGGAGTATCGCCCAATAGTCACATCAGGACTGGGCGAGGAGAACTGGTCGATCCACCCCTGGTGGAAGAAAAGATGATGAACTTTGCCATTTTGGAACCAAAAGAAATGAGACTGACATCCCAGTTCTGTGACTTCCCATTGATGGACGATCAACGCCAAATCGCAAGAGGGGGGCTTGAGGGATGTTTTAACCCATTAGTCTATGCCCTGCAACATCACAGTGCGCTGCTTGCATCAGAAACAACAGAGTGGCCACCAAAAAGATGCTTGCGCTAAAAATCTGTGAAAGTGCCAGTAAAACCTGAAAATAGGCCGCCAATCCATTTTGCCTATGTCAGTCGTAACACAGGAGACTACTGCCAAAACCTATCATTGGGCTGCCCACAAAGTAAAATGAAACTACTTGAAAAAGCAGTGCTGCATTGCAAAGGAAAACTCAGAACTGCTTTAAAAATCCGTTTTTCCTTGGCTGTGGAAAGTACAAAAATCATGGTTCCCAAACATCACATCACAAAAGATCCAACATCCTTGTTGGGTGTTGAACCTCACTTTATTTAAAGAATTCACCTAAGCACAATGTAAGCAGAAACATATTTTATCAGAAGAAAATCAACATTCAAAGATGCTTGCTTGGAAAAATATGTTAAAAATGGGCGCAGTACCGCCGCTCACCTGTGTCAGAAGCTAGCATTTACTTATACTGTCATTTAAACTTGTGCCCTAAAATGAAAGTATGGAAAAGAAGAACTTCCCATCATAAGCAATATAGGGTGACAATTCAAGCTCTATGTTCTAAAAAGGCTGGAATTAAGAGATTTCTGGCTATATTTGTAAAAATGTAAATTGTATTTTAGAAAAAGACTATTTTAAACATTGTTTTAAAAGTAAGTTAAAGCCAGCCACACTGAGCTTCAAAGACATTCCACAGTTTCTCCCAAACAAAGGAATCTTCCCCCCTGCCCTCTGCTGAAGAACTGGCAGGGAGGTGTGAAAGGAAATGGGAGGGGACTTTGGCCTGTTGCTCTGACAAGAAACAAAAGACTCCCTTGAATGAAAGGAAATGCAAATTCGGGTGTGACACAAAACAACTGCTAGCAGGAAGAAGCCTGGGACTGCTCAGGCCCAGCCAAAACCTTGGGGGCGGAGACAGACAGTTTTGTTTATTCGGAGAGCACAGAAAATATCTTTTTGAAAAAGACTCATAGAAAACTGAACGTAATTGGTAAAAATCTGTAGATATAGTGTTGTTCAAATAACATTTTTTTCTCACCTTTTAAAACCACTCTGGAATTTGTGCGATATTCAGAGACTGAACCAGGAAAATTCTTTAACCAATAGGCTTCTTGGAGGGTTCAGCTTGGTATAATCAGCCTACCCGCCCCCTTGGGAAATACATAAATAGTGACTGTTGAGGACCTAGGGACACACACACATTCACCCATCAACTGATATACTGCAGAAGCGCTCTGCAGGAAGAATCCAGATCAAGACTCCAGAACCCAGATCAAGACTCCAGAATTCTGAAAGCAGAAGGCCCATTCCAAAGCTGAACCCTTCTCAGCTGGCCTTTAAAATCTTGCAACTTGATTTAACCCCCAAACTTCCAAGGGGCACAACCAATTCAACAGCCTGGCTGTGCTTTTTTCTGCTTCTTGCCAAGAACTCTTGGTAGAACCCAGAGATACAAACCAGTAGAGCAGAGCTGTAACCCAGAACCAACCCGTCAGATTCAGTCCAGGAGGCCGTGCAGAGACAGAGTGCTGCGCTGAGAGCAGAACTAGGTGCCCTGAATCCTGTCCGGTGGCGAGCAGATTCCAGTCCAAACCCTTGACCAGAACTTTGACAGGCCTATTCCAAAACCATAGTTGTGAGTATCTAGCATAGAATTGTCCATTGCCAATCTCTTATCTTTAAGTAATCCTATCCAACCCACTCTATCATATCCAGAACTGCATTGTAGAATCTCTTTTGTCTGTCCTGAATCCTTCTTTCATCCATATAATCCTGTAATAATTGTAGTGATAATCATCTTTGCGCTAATATATATTTGCTGAAGAAAGGCAAGTGTTGCAGCGGGCAAAGATCAGACAGAAGAGCCTCTGGCCTGGTGGCTGTACCGTTGGTATCTCACATCTTCATAGCCTCTCTTAGTGTAAAGCCAATCCTTGTTTGTAATTTTCAAAAGCGCATCTTTCAATTGAAATCTTGACTCTTTTTTAAAAAAATCGACCTTTACTAAAACCTTCATAACTTCTGAACCATACATGCTAGAAATTTAAGTGTCAAATTGAAGCTAACATCCTCAGCTTACAAACGAATCCAAAACCGCATTCGAACTCTGCATTTGGCTCAATTTCACCACCTATAAAATAGCTATTCTTTGCATTTAACCTCTGAATTCAGTTTCCTATCTACCAGTCATTCAATCATCATTGCTATTGTTTAAAAAAAGTAAGCGATAGCCCCTAATGAAGAACAGGCGCTCTTTCAAAAAGAGAGGATGTGTTCTCTTTCCTGCAGATTTGCTTTGGAGACAGGAAGTGACACAGAAGGTATTAATGCCTGTACAGCTGCTTCTTTTGGCTTTAGAACAACTACATTACTAGTCACATACTTCTCGCGACAAATCACAGCAGTGCTCTAGGTGGATTGGTTCATCCCTACCCTACAAGAACAGGTGAGGAGATTTGTATGGAATGGTGGAGTGTGCAAGGTGTTCAATCCAGAAGTACCATGAGATCAGTGGGGAGGTCTTGCCCAGGCCTTCTGGTCCATTGAAGGAGCTCTACGTCGATTTTGTGGATATTATAATGAGGTACAGTAACTAATATCTAATTTTCATGGTTTGTCCATTCACCCGGTGGCTTGAGGTTGGTCTCTGTGTACATAAAGTGTTAAGATTATATCTTCACAGGTTGTGGCTTCTCACCAACAGACAACAGGAGAAAACAGCAACACTACTGATGAGCAGGACAAGACACAGCTACTCCCTGGGTACCTCATTTATATCTGTGCCTTAATGCATAGCTTGAATGAACATTGTTTCCATGGGCTGCGCACTGTGATCTGCACAGCTCCGGCTGCCGTGAAGGTGGAGCGCAACAAGAGTTGGATCTACCTGGGGAATACACAAAAGGATACCATAAGCCCTCCACCTGCACAGGAGCAGGCATAGAATTTAAGTATGCCCTATGGATTCACTGTTCATTTCAGTGTAAAGGGGGGTGCAAACAGAGATATGGAATGTCAATCATTTTTTTTCTATAGGAAAAGAATGTCTAAGATTGTAATTTGTGCAAAAAGGAATAGTTTTGTGTTTTCTTGATCCATATCTTAAGATTACAACAAGTATAAAAAGGGGACATTTAAAATTGTCTAGTTTCATGAGATCCAAGGAGAAAATGTTAAGAGTGAAAAGAAATGCCAATAATAATTTGTTTTGATAATAACAATGATGAATTAGATCCTACAATGAATGCACATGGTTTTGCAGTGGATAACATATGGTATAGCCATATGAGGAAGGTGGGGAGAGAGAGATCCTTAGGATATTGCTACATCTGCTCTCTCATCCCCCATGCTTCTGGCATTCCTAGGGTATTTATCCCGAGTGAGTTAGAGGTAGCAGATGCACAATGCCTACTGCACCTAGACTTGTACAGGGTTCGAAGGCAGATTCAAAGGGCAGCCAATTACAGCATTAATATTACCAAGTGCAAAGAGCTCAATTGACCTTGTAAGGAGCTATTTTTGCCAAATATTGATGGGAGCAAGGAGTAAAGATTTGCAGAGCTGGAGGAATGAGGGGCTTCTCAGAAGAAGCGGTGGCACAAATGAATCAAGAGTGAGGGACAGTATGGAGAAATTATTTGCAGTGTCTGGCGTGGCTCAAGGATCCAGAAAAACCTATTAAAATAGAGCCACTTGCCGATTTTATCTCTGTGTTTTAAGGGCGATGGCAAGGTGCCTTTTGGCACAAATTGGAACTTCAGTCTCACGCTTCACCACAGATCTGGTTGGAGGTACGGCTGCTCTTTTGAATAATTTCTGGACCTGTGTACTGTATGCATACAGGCAGTTGCCTCCAGCCTGGCGAGGTGAGTGCAGTCTCTCTATCCGTCATGTAATCGCCCTCATGATCCCTGAAATGGCCCATCCAATGCCGAAGATACCTCTCTGTCCCCTTTGTGCCCTGTGCCCCTGGTGTCCTTTTCATCACCTTATGTGGGGAAAAATCCTATGTTTGACGGTGAGAATAAGAAACAATTGCAACGTAGGAGAAGATAAAAACCACCTTTCAGCAGCATCTTCAAAAGCTTTAACAGACATTCCCTATCTATACCGGCAGAAAAATGGTACTGTCACCAAAACTGTTGCTGCCTTGCATAAACTGAAAGTGATCATGGAGACTAAGGCTGGGATAATCAACGAGTCATGTATCAACTCCTTGTTCTCTTAACTACCCTCTTGAGCCTTGTTTTGAAGTTTTATTTGTCTATTTTTGTCTTTTTCCTCATTCTTTTCCATTATTGCCAAGAACTTTTATGTTGCTGCTCTGCCAGGGTATCGACAGCTGCCACTATGACGACTGTAACCCTGCCCAAGGCTGGGGTCACTCACCATCACTTCATCCCACATGGGTACTCAAACTGAAGATGTCTTGTGTTGTCTACCAAATTGGCATGCTTGTGTGGAGCCACGGGTAGATTTCAGGAATGGTGGGGGAATGAGTTTGGTTTGTTCAGTGGAGCAGTATGCCCATATTGAGATCGGTGTGAGAGATGGTTGTAGAGATGTTCCCCAAGAAGATGATTATGATTTGTTAGTTAAAGTATTAGCTAAAGGGGAGAATGTTGGGGTGTTCAGGAAGGTTCCCCATCTTTACGAGGGGTTTATGTTGTGTCCACCATATTAATGACTGGGGTTGTGGCAAAGCGAGCATGGTTTACTTTTTGTTCAGAACTGATTCAAATGAGCTTGCATGCACACAGAAAGATAAATATTAAATCCACCAAATGTAAAAACATACATGTACATTAATATAAATACATGGGTAATATGTAAATGAACACAGGTGTCAGAAATGAAGCCACAGGTGAACCCAATCCACTCCAGAGGGTAGCATAAGGCACACCCTACCGCAGACACTGTTACCACCTCCATGCAGCCACTAGCCACTGTGAGCTGGGACAGGCAGCTGCTCATGCTGCAACTGGAAGTTGAGAGGCAGGACAACCAGGCCAAGGCACAGGGAGTACAGGGGGGAGGAGGAGGAGCAATATGGGGAGGATGAGGAGGAAGAGAGCCCAAGCAGGGTGTGCACCGATCCACAGGGTCAGGCCCTCACCCTGGACCTTTATTGACAGCCAGTTGGTCACCCTGTACCGCCTCAACAGGGAGACCATAACCGAGCTGCTCACCAAAATACAAGATGAAATAGGGAGCAGGATCAATATACGGACAGATGTACCCCCACTGCTGTAGCTAGTGTCTATAATACAATTTCTTGGAACTGGCACCTTCCTCCATTCTGTGGCCATGATGCATGGCACTACACAGCCAACATTCTCTGCAGTGTTGACTCAGGTGCTTGAAGCCCTCCTGTGGCAAATACAATGCCACATCTCACTCCCTAGCACTACAGCCCAGGTCAATCTCAACTCTTGCTCAACTGTCAAATGCTCCTCTGACATCTGCTGCCCCCTGGAAGAACTTAATCTTGATGTCCTCAGCCTCACTGAGACATGATTCATGGCCAGCTCTGTCACGAGCTTTGACACTCTTCTCCCTGATGGCTACAAGATCCTCTCTGCACCCAGATCCAACCTTTCTGGGGGGTGGTGTAGCCTTGATCTTCTCTGCAGGATCTCTCTCTCTCCTGGCCACTCTCTTTCAATTGCTATTATCTATCAGCCACCTGGTCAGATCACCTCCTCCCTCTCTGAGTGGGCGAACCTCTCCTCTTCCCTCCTGGCCTCAACCACTCAACTCCTCCTTTTTGGAGACTTTAACATCCACCCGGATGTTTCCTGTCCCTCCTCTGGACTTTTTCCCAACCTCTGTGAATCTCTCTCTCTCTCTCTTTATATTCCCCCTCTGACCCAATTCACTCTACAGGGCACACTCTGGATGTTCTGATCTCCTCAGACCTCCCCCTCTCTATCCCCCTCACCACTTCTCTCTCCTGGAGTGATCACTTTCTCCTTCCCTCCCATATCTCCCTCTCTACCCCTCAGGCCAAGCCAACTTCAGCACTGCCACCTACCTTCTCAGTCGTCGGACCCTTTAAGCATGTGGCAGTTGAGGCTTTAGCTGCCATTTTCTCTCCCCCTCCTCATCCTCTTGCTGATTCACATCCTGACTCTTCTATCCCTGATACTCTTGATGTTTTTGCCCCTGTCATGAGGATCCGCTTGAAGCCCAAAGCCAAGTCCAACTCCTGGTATGACTCTGACCTAGTCACCCTTAAACCCAAGTGCAGGGTGGCTGAGAGGATATTGCTAGCTTCTTGCACATCCTCCGACAAACTGGCCTGCGGCCTGTTCCAAAGGCAATACCAGCTCTCTGGCCGCACTAAGAAGAGAGCACACATCCAAACCTGCGTCTCTGCAGCATCTAACAACTCAGCCAAACTATTTAAAATCTGCAAGGAGCTGGCCAATCCTACTGCAGTCTCTACCTCTCCTGTCCACTCCCAGAGCCCTGCACGCCCCTGGCTTCTCATTTCATCTCTGAAACCCAGGGCATCCTGTCCACCCTCTTGTACTCTCCTCCTCCTCCTCCTCCCATTACTCTCTCCTCTACCTATGCCCCCCCTGTGACCACCTCTCCTCCCTCTTTCTCTTCCTTTCCTCTGTTCTTCCCGTCAAGGTACATTGACACCCTCGCTCCTGCCCTGGCTGACTTCTGATCCACTCCTTCGCTACTGGATCCTTCCCTCCCCCCCGAAGCATTCTCTTCTGCACCCTCTTCTCATGAAACCCCAGCCGACCACTCCTGCGCAGCTAACTATTACCCAATCTACATCACTCCTTTCCTGGGCAAACTCCAGGAAAAGCTGTCCATCTCTTATCTTAATCTTCACACTGAATCTGTTGGTTGTCTCCATGACCAGCAGTCTGGCATCAGAGCAGCCAGAATCACGGAAACCACTCTCCTGAACAGCCCTGAAGACCTGCTCTCTAACCTTGATTCTAATCTCCCCTCCGTCCTCATCTTACTCGATCTCTCTTCTACCTTTGACACGGTCAACCATGCCATCCTGCTCAATTGTCTCTGTGATGACCTGGGTATCACCGATCATGCCCTGGCCTGGCTGACCTTGTTCCTCTCTGATTGACCCTCCTAGGTCCAACTTGGGTACTTCCGTTCCTCTATCTCACTCTCTATCTGTGGTGCTCCCCGGGGGTTAACCTCTCTCCCTGGCTGTTCAACGAATACCTGGCACCTCTCACCCACCGCATTGCTGCTCTCTGCTCCAACTTTCAATGCTATGCAGATGACACTCAGCTTGTTTTCAGGCTCCCTTCTGCCACCTCTTCTTCTCTCATCTCTGACTGTCTGTCTGCTACCCAGGAGTGGTGTGCTGCCAATGATCTTTGCCTTAATGCCAGTAAGACAGAGATTCTCCTCATTGGCACCCCTGCACCGTCCTTTCCTGTCACTCTCTGGACATCCTCCCTTGGCTCTCTTCCTGCTCCCACCTGTGAGGCTAAGAACCTCAGGGTCATCTTCGACTCCACACTCTCCTTTTCTCTGACATCTCTAGGAAGTCAAACTACCAACTGCACCTCCTCAGAGGTATTCTTCCTTTCCTCTCCTTCCCCCAGAAGCTCACTGTCTCTAGAGCTCTGGTTCTCTCTAGGTTTGACTACTGCAACAGCCTCTTTCTAAATCTGCCTGCTTCTACTCTCCGCCCTCTGCAGCTCATCCAGAACAGGACTGCGAGACTTGTTCTTGGCCTCAAGCCCAGGGATCGTATCTCTCCATCACTGAAATCTCTGCATTGGCTATCAGTGGCTTCAAGGATTAAGTTCAAGACCCTCTGCATTGTCCACAAGGCCTTCTGGGGCCTGGGTCTTCAATACCTCCAACTCTCACTTTGTAAATACCTTCCTACTCGAGCACTTTGCTCTTCCGCCTCCAACTCCTTCAGGGTCAGTCGCTTCTCCAAGCAACGAGTTGGTGATAGAACTCTTTCTTCAGCTGGGGTCTCCCTCTGGAACAGCCTCCCTGCCTCTCTGAAACTTGAGGAGAACCATCTCTGGTTCCGGAAACACCTCAAGACCTTCCTCTTTGCTTCTGCCTTCTCTCTTCTTCTCCCCTGATGATTTCCTGTCTGATACTGCACTGGTCACCTGGCTACCCTCTGACTTTGTGCCCAGGTCCCTATCTGCCCAGTTGCATCCTCAAACTGCCTCCCGGCAACCCTTGCACTTGGGTCTGTATCTGTACCCCTATCTGCACTTTTGGACACCTGCTGTCTGCACTTACCCTTACACCTGCCACCCGTACATCTTGTTATTGTTTTGAACCCATGTACAGCACTGCCCTGTCCCCTTTCCCCTGGCACCTTTCCCCACCCCCTTGCACTTGCGCAATCTCAATGTCACTTGGCCTAGTAAGATCGCTGTCTCTGTCCTCCCTCTTTTCCCCTTTCCTTGCCTCGTCGCGCCTTGAAACACTTGTGTATAGGCGCATTACAAATGCTATATCATATTAAGGCACAGTTCTATGCCATTGCCCACATGCCCAATCTAATTGCTGCCCTGGACTGTACCCATGTTGTGTTGGTCGTCCGAGGCCCACAAAGCAGTGTACTATAACTTCAAGCACTACCACTCCCTGAATGTGCAGGTGACCTGCAACCCCATACTCTACATCACCCACTGCTGTGCCTGCTACCCTGGTTTAACCCATGATTCCTACGGAACAGCACACTGCCAGGATACATGAAGAGGCACAGAGGACTACAGACCTAGATAGTGGTTGAGGAGAAATACTTGCACGCATGCACTGCAAAGTGTATGTCCAATTGGGGGCGATGCGAATAACTACACAAAGCATGGCAAGACAAGTGGATGCCAAATCTGTACTTGACCACCTCCCGTACCAACGTCACAGTACAGCCCAGGGAGCATGCACATGTCGGACTTACCGGGATGGATAAGATGAGGCACATGTACAGTAGCAACTATAAACAAAACATGACTACAGGTACCACAATGTAACATACACTAACCAAAACAATGCTGAAAAATTGCCACATCACCTCTCACAACAACCCTGTCAGTACCACAGCCATGCACCCATGTTGCCCCAGATGCTGAAGGAGGGCCAGTGGGAAAACGAGCATGCCACATGCATGGTGGAAATACACTGCCCCATTACAGCCACCATGTCAGCTGCACATGTCACTGACAGATACCTTACGTAACATATGCTGTAAGGGATCAGGGTGTTTAGGAAGCAGAAATAATGAAACCGTGAGTTACACAGCATGCACAGACATTGAATAGACACATGATGTGAAATGAAGGCCCATTTGCATGCACAAGGTATCCATTGCCGTGATATTGTCTAAGGCCACCCCCACACCTTACACCATGACTAATGGCTGTGCTTCGCCCGATGCAGGTGACTCCGGATACCCACAGCTGCCCTGGCTAATGACCCTTTGGATGATCCACAAACACCACAGGATATTGCCTACAACCACGCTCACAGCAGCAGCTGTGTGTGCATCGAGTGTACCCTCGGCCTCTTGAAGGCAAGTTTCCACTGCTTCAACCGTACTGGTGGAACCCTGATGTACGCTCCAGAGAAAGTGGGTAACATTGTGCTTCTCTGTGCCATGCTGCACAATATCTGCCTGAGGAGAAATGTTTTGCTACCCCCTGATGTGGACGTAACACCCCCCGAGGATGAGGATGCAGTGCCTGTGGCAGAGGCACATGTACGCATTGCCAGAGATGATGCAAGGGATGGGAGATTAGCTCACCAGGGACTGATAGACAATTTCTTCTACCACTTTCACATGGCACAAGCCATGCATGACTGTGTGACACTCACCTCTATTATTAAACATGACAATGACACAATCAGGAATGTCCTTGCATTGATGAGGTTGAACAGTTTTAATGACATGAAGTGCCCCGACTATCCCTGCTCTGTCCTCCTACCACCAACTCCCCAGCACACTATCCCCTCTCCCTCCTCCCACCACCAACTCCCCAGCACACTATCCCCCTCCCTCTTCCCACCACCAACTTCCCAGCACACTATCCCCCCTCACTCCTCCCATCACCAACTCCAAGCACATTATCCCACCCCACCTCCCCTACCAACTCCCCAGCACACTATCCCCCTCCCTCCTTCCACGACCAACTCCCCAGCATGGCCACTCAGGGCAATAAGTATCTCAAAGGTAATTATAACTGTGGCCTCTTTCCTGCCCTGCCAGCCCCCAGTGATCTTGACTGCAAATGGCACTGGGACTGGCGCTTTGGTGTGCTCTAATGAGAATCCTCTGCGGGAGTTGTAGAACTGGAAGGAATGGAGCCTGGCCCCCGTATATGTTGGAGTGTGACCTCTGTGCTCAGGCGGAATGGCCTCTGAGAGAGCCGAGACCCCTTATGTCATCTCCCGGACCCCCTGAACGTATACTGTCAGGGCAGCCCTACTGACAGCTGCCTCGGCCGCAGTTCCTCATAGTGGCCTGCACAATCCTGCAGGTGGCCCCTTGTAGGCAGTCACTGATGGTCTGGAGGTGTTCCGAGTGTGTGTGCCTATTTCCTCCATCTCCCTCTGTTTTCTCTCCATCTTCTCCAGCCTCTGCAGCACAGTGCGCTTGGTGGTGTGTGCCATATGGGAGGGAAGCTGTGCAGTGGCTCTGGGCTGTTGTCAGGGGAGCCATAGGAAGGTGTGTCAATGTCCGGCTCAGGTGTTTGAGCAAGCTGGCTGCAGCGAGGGCACTCAGGGTTTTGTGAACGCTGGTGGCGCTGAGGGCTCTCTGATATCTGCGCATACTAGCAGTGGTGAGGGCTCTCTGGGGTTTGTGAACGCTGGCGGCAGCAAGGGTGCTCAGGGGTTTGTGGCCCTTCTGTAGGCGGTGACACCGGGCTGGTGTCCCCCTGTGACTCCACAGTCGTCCTGCCTGGAGGTGTGCCCTCAGTATCAGACCCTCCAGCTGCAGGAGTGGGTGCAGTGGGCCTTGCAGTAGTTCTGGTGGGCTGTGGAGTCAATGATGGCTTGGCCCTGCTGGGTTGCGGTGTCTCATGGCAGGACACCCGCCATGGCGCAGCTGCGGGGTAGTGGCGGCGGACTGGATTTGCAACACCCAAATGGGCCTGCTCCCTCGTCCTCCGATGCCTCTGGTGATGTGTGAGTTCCTGTAGGGGACATATGAAATGTTGCCAGGTTTGGTTCCCACTCATGTGTTGGTATGCAAGACACATTTGCTATGGTACAGAGTGGGACCCCACACATTTGGGCAGGTGGGCATGATTGGTCAGGGGAGATTGCCTGTGGGCCCGGCATTATGGGGTTCATTGCATCAATTAGTGTGTGACACATGACCAGTTGGTCTTTGTCCTGGGTGTGGGGTGGGCAGGGTGTGGATGCTGGGGTATCTGATGTTTGGCATGCATGCTTGTGTTCCTTCATGCCCCCATATCCCCTCCCTGGGTGGCACTGACCTTGTGGAGGTGGGTGTGGTGGATTACTCAATGGCACTGGCATGGCTCTATAGAGCACTGCTGTGCACCCAGCAGGGTTGCGCTGTGGTGTACAGTGATTGGCTAGCTGAGCCAATGTCACTGTAGGGGGATGTGTATTGCCTGTGGCTTGTCTGTCATTCCAAAATGGGACAGGCCTACTGGGACCGCAACCTGCTGGTGTGACTGCTGCACGGTGTCGTGGTTGCTTATGCACCACAATCCTACTGGCACAGGGTGCACCAGCAGAGGTGTGGTGTGCATTGCACTTGGATAGGTCACTTGCCACCCCTTCTTGCTGCTGCAAAGCTCATGGGTGCCCTTGGTGCACTGCCCAATGGCTGCTGTGGAGGGTGGCTGATGTGCCACCCTGTCAATTTACCCTGTTGGCATGCCCAGCTTCTTGGTCTGCTGACATGTGCCCCTGTCCATTGGAGCATCTTATGCTAGGCTGTCATTTGTGCATGCACGTGTGCTGGTGTGGTTGACTCATCTCCTGCCTCCTGGCTGCTGGCACCCACCACTGCATCTCAGACTCCCTCCATATCCAGGACTGTGCTGCACTTTTGTTCCCAGTAGGTGAAGACCAGTGGTTCCACAATGCCTCCACCAGTCGCCAGGGACTCCTGGCAGTATTGTGACAGCAGTCCATGCACCCATACCCTCAGGTCATTCCACCACTTGCGGCAGTCCTCAATATGACGGGGTATGTTCGCCATTGTAGTCACCTTTGGGCTGATGGCATGTCAGATGGCTGTCCTGCGCTGTCCTGTGGTCTTACGCTGCCTACTGCCATATTGTTCATCACAGTGGGCAATTACCTCATCTGTGTGAGACAACAAGCTCGCCCTCACTAAACTTAGGTTTTCACAAACGATTTTCAGGCACCTTGCCTCTGGTCCTCTCCTATGACATTCTGGCTTGTGTTGAAGTCTGGGTGGCTGCAGTAAGTGGATATACTTGATGGATTTTGTTTTTAAAAATGGCCACCGCAATGCTTCCCTTTCTGGCGATAATGCAATTTCCGCTGGTGCTAATAGCGCAGGCATCCTTGGCGTTAGCGCTATTTGCACCAATACTTCAGCGATACCCTTTATTTCGTTGCTGTTTCTGCCAGGCAGTAATAGCATTACCGCCAGAGTGGGGAACGCGTTCATGGCAGGTTGTTATGCGGCACTAATACCGCTGCACAACCCAGCGGCAATGCTGTATGCACTCGGCAGAAATTGCACCGTATTACCACCAAAATTGTGATGATGCCCTAAATCCTGGCAAATAATCCCTGACAAGACATTTGACAAAAGTAATGGCATCCGTTCTTGGATCACCATAAGTAGATATTGCCAATTGTTGCAATGGGGGAAGGCAGAGAACTCATCCATCACCACCAGGAGATATTGCCATTTGTTGCACTGGGGAAGCTACAGATATTATGGAGGTTAACAAATGGTCCATGACGATGTGGAGAAGCCCCCTGAGTAGTGGAGAACTCCCAAAATATTTTGAAGGCACACAGTGCACCGTTGACATTATTCTTTGATCACTTCTTCAAACTCAAGGTCCAACCCAATATCTGTTTAGGTTCATTATAATTCCTCTTTTCCCGACATGTGCATGACCATCATGTATTCTTAGAAGATCTGAAAGCAATATATTCTGGGGCAACCAACAGACCATGGTCATCTCTCCACAGGTAGTCCTCATTTAACCAACATCCCCTTCTTTTACAACCATCCTTGGGCTGGGACTGTAGCTCAGGGACAATGCTTTTGTCTTGGAAACAAGACAACACAAAGTGACACTGGTTTGCATCCTGGTCCTGTGCTTTGAGACTGGTCTCCAGTGTTAATAATAATTTGTTTTTATATAGCACTCAACTAAGGACATATTTACATGCATTACTATTGTTACCCAATCGAAATTTGAGCTCATTTTTTTAATTTTTAGTTGTTTATTAGTTTGTTCAACAAACTTTTGCAACTTTAACATTACAAAAAACAACACTTGATAAAATAAGCAACATTAAAAAGAAAAGTTCTTGTCACAATATTCCATGATACAATAGGAAAATAATGTTTCTGTGGTAACAAAGGTCGAAGGAAAAAACATTCCCTTTATAAACCCATTCCAAAATGTAATTCCTATAAATATTCATCCTTATTGCAGTTTCTCAGCCACAAGTACTTTTAAGTCAGACATCGGTGGTGTATGCCCAGCATATACATACCACTATTTCTAAAAAATATACAAATTTCATCTAACCCCAGTAATGAGAACTAATCATTAGTCTATGCTACATCAAAGTGCGACATTAAATAGCTTTTCCAGCATTTACATAAAATGCATCCTATGCTTCACATTTATGACAACATTTCTTTTCCAATTCCTCATTAATCATTACAAGAAATTTTGACAAGGACAGTAATAGCTTTATTGAAGTTCCCCACATGCATGCCATCCAAAACCATTCCCTGGCTAACAATGTCATGCCTAATTTGTTAAGCCCCACGGTTGTTGTACGCTTCTGCGCAAAGAAATCAAAATATACTAAAAGATGTTTCAGCGTCTCTTTCTCATTTACCTCATTACAGAATCGGCACCCCATATTAGCCTCACTCCACATGTTGGGCCCCAGTTCATAGTTTGTTCCAATGTATACATCTGATTTAACTTAAAACGTAAATATACATCCCGCAGTTTGTTACAGGGAAATTGTACAATGTACATCCTACGGGGCATACGATTTCCCCAAAACCTTGCGGCTTCACTGTATAATTTCAATTACACGATTGAATTTAGAGTTTTACACCAGTCGTTCTTAAATAGGCATTTCTTTACATAAGGTAATCGAAATTCAAGATCACCCGGGGTAAGCCCAATTTCCTTTAGCAGATCTAACATGGAATTAAAATACTTTACCACTGAGGGTGGGTTACTCTCTAAAATCATTCGGCCCCAAGTCTTCATATAGGGAGTTTGATGATGGATATAACATTTTGGCTAAGTTGATTAATAGCCGCCAATGGAATCTTGATGAAAGGGAGGTCAAGCCAAGTTCTTGTCTGAGCACTGTGTTAGGAAGAGATTTAGCCAGCCGCAGTGCTGCTTTCTATCTTTCGATTGGCACTCATTTATCGACCTCGGAAGATTGAAAGGCTGAGTTGGCCTTGCTGGGATACAAACCTGCGACCTGAAGATCAAACACAGATCACAGCAACAAACATTTAACCTGCTGAGCCAATTTGACGGTTGCATATAATAAAAGATTAATTAATTAATCCTTCTCACTTGAGGGTGTATTTTCCTGCATCCGAGCCAATTACTCTGAACATTTTAGGGAGATGATTCTCGTTTAACATGTACATGAAAGTTGTAGTCATCCTCCAATTCTTTCACTTTCACTACATTTGCTGTCAACTTTGCAAAATCGTTGCTGCAATTTATCTCATTTTCCAGAGGCTGATGAACAGCACTTTTAATTATGGAAATCTTTTCTGAGAGCATTAGGCACTGTCAGTTCTAATTAGGGGACCCAGTGGATGTAAAAAAAAACCTGTTTCCAGAGTTGACCAAAGTCATGGGCTACCCCAAAGCATATATAGCATCAATATAAATGTTGACAGATAGTTGGAACACAGGCCTGACTAACCGCAATCATCTCTACAATTTGAGTGGAGGTAACGTAAGGCAGCCTTCCACTCTCCACCACCTCCCGGGGTGTTACCACTGTATTCCCTGACACCAATTTTCCATTTTGATCACGATTACATTACCCCCCCACAAAGTAAATTAGATCAGTATCCCTCAAAGGGTATAATAAAAGTCAATTTGAGGCCTCAGTAGAAAATCAGTGACAGCAGCCCAGTCATGGGGTTCCACATCATGCGGTTCAGCACCCTGGGGAGTGGGAAGCAGAGATGTCGGATTCATCACTGAGCATCTAGTTCTTTTTAACCTTTTTTATTTGCATTTTCAATACAAAACATAACACAAAACCACTTAAAACAACCCCCCCCAACCCATGTCTACTTGCACGTTCAGGTTTGAGTCCATATTATTCTTATCTGCTCAGTTCACGGCTAAGCCTCCTTTCTCCCATACTTCATGTTCATATGATATTTTGTGCATTGCACCCGGGTGCAATTGGGGCGGCCCTCTACTCCTTGTGTCATTTCCGCACGTAGTCCCGAGTGCCCTCCATCATGCAGCTAATCATCCGCCTGGTCTCCCGGCTCGCCTATGCTGTCTCTTTCTTTGCTTCTGAATAGGTCCTGCACAAGGGTGTTCCTTTCTAATATCTTAGCTCCACTATTTCCTCTGCCCCTTTGCGTCACCCTTGTCCACACTACTGTTTCAGCTATAGCCCATTTGTGCAGGTCCGCCCACCACCCCTCTATCAAGGGTCCTGTGCTTGTGTTCCATGCCATTGTGATGCAGCATTTCGCCAGTATTGTCATCAGGTCTTTCATCTTTGCCAGATGTGTTCTTTGCTTATCTCCTCTTGGGAACAGGCCCAGTGGATAAGATGCCGTCGACCAAGCTTACATTTGGATTCCTGCCTTCAGCGCACTTTCCCTGATTATGTCCCAAAAGGTTGTTATTCTCGGGCATGACCGGAACATATGCACCATGTCTGCTAATTCGACCTCGTATCGTGGGCAGCTTCTGGTCTGTCTGTTCCCCATACTTAACATTCTTTTAGGTGTTAGGTATGCTCTATTTATGAGGTAGAGCTGCATCTGCCTGAACCTTGCGTTCCTGGAATCTTTCTTTGTGTACTGGAGGGCCCTGTTCCATTCTTCATCCTTGAAGGGTTCCTGTAGCTCTTCCTCCCATTTGACTCACGTGTCTAATTCTCTCACATTTTTAGTTCCTAATAATTGTTCGTAAAGTCGGGACACGGTGTGTGTCCCCTCCGAAACATTGTACCATGCATCCTGTGCCCCTCCTGTGTCCTCTGCCTCTGGTACGGTCTCCCGCCTCCTCCCTATTGCTCCAACTATAACATTGTACAATATGACTTGACCCCTGTATATGCCCTGCTCTTCTACCAGGGTCTGCAAGTCCACCCAGTGTCCTTCTTGCCACAGGTCTCCTCTTTGGGCCACTCCCTTATCTTCCCACTGTGTTCTCAATGATGCAAGGCTTGTAATGCGGGTGTCCACCAGTAGATTTGCCTGGAGCAGGGGTCTCTCATGTCCTGGAGTTTCCACGCTCTTTTCCATAGAGCTTGAACCAACTTACCCACCAGTGCTTTGGCTGACTCTGTGTCCAGTCACAGGAGTTCCCTTAAGTAATATCGCTGGAGCGACGGTCAAAAGAGTATTGAGTCTATGGATGTTTCCTCACCCAGCCACTGCACCACAAATTGAAGTTGAGCTGCCAAATAATATTGTTCAAAGTCAGGGAGCCTGATGCTCCCCGACTCGTAGGCCCTTTGTAGTGTGTTCAGAGCCACCCTGTTTCTCCCTCCTCCCCACAGGAAGTCCCTTGCCATGGTGTGTAGCAGTTTAAAGAATGACCCCGGGATGTTATAAGGAATGTTAGTGAAATAATACAGGAGGCAGGGCAGGACAGTCATCTTCAACAGGGCTGCCCTGCCCATCATCCCTAACGGCAGTGTCCTCCAGAATTGTATGGCCTTCCCTATTCTATCCAGGGCCACCTGTGTGTTAGCCTCGTGTCGCTTTAGTGTCGTGGTATATGTCCACTCCCAGATATCTAAAGGTGAGTGGGGTCCACCTCTCAGGTGTCACACCTCTCAGGTCCGCCAGTGGGAATAGTGAGGACTTTACCTTATTGATAGCAATTCCCAACAGCTTTCCAAATGCTCCCAGGGCCTCGAGCAAGTCCGGCAAGTGGGTCTGTGGGTTCTGGACATAAAGCAGCATATAGTATGCGTAGATTGATATTTGGTGCGCTTCCCCATCTATTACTATTTCTGTTTCCCTATATTCAGCTCTTAGAAAGGGAGCAAATGGTTCTAGGGCCAGGATATATAGCATCGGCGACAGTGGGCACCCCTGCTTCGTACCCCACGCTATGCTCCAATCTTCCGAAACGTGCCTGTCTGTCTTTACCCTTGCCCTCGGATCCTTGTATAAGAGCTTGATCCAACATAGGAACCCTCCACCTATACCAAAGTGGGCGAGCACTCCCAGAAGCCAATCCCAGTTCACTGAGTCGAATGCCTTTATGGTGTCCAGCGACGCTACTGCACTTTCCCCCCTTTCAGATTCATATTGTCTATGACGTGGTGGAGTCTATGAAGATTCCACGCAATATTCCATTCTGGTACATACCCAGTTTGGTCCAGGTGCACTAACATGGGTATCACCCTTTTGAGCCGATTGGCCAGGGCCGCTTTGAGGATTTTGGAGTCTTGATTTATCAGGGAGATTGGTCTATAGGACCCGCACTCCAGAAGCGGTTTCCCCGGTTTTAGTATTGGTACTATTATGGATTCCGACATGCTACTCGGGAGCCACCCCCTCTCACATGCCTCTTCTAAAGGCTCTAGTAGTCTTGGGGCCAGGCTGTCCTTGTATTTCCGGTAGAATTCAACTGGTAACCCGTCGGGTCCCAGGGACTTTCCTGACGGTAGCTGGGTTATGACCGTGAACAGTTCTTCCACTGTGAGGGGCGTATCTAACATACAGGCCTGCTCAACTGTTAGTTGTGGGAGGCTATTTTCCACCAGAGCATCAGCTATGCCTCCCTCTTCTGCCTCCTGGACCTGGGAGTATAGTTTCTCGTAAAATTGCAAAAACAACATGTTTATTCCTTCCTGGGTCCTAATCAACTCCCCCTGTTCATCCTTAATTGCGTTTATCAGTTCCCACTTGCCCTCCTGTTTAGTTAGCCAGGCTAGGAGCCTGCTGGGCCTATCTCCCTCTGCATGTAACCTGTGTATGTACTTCCCATAACCCAGCTTTCCCAGCCTCTCCCAGATTGCTGTACACTTGTGTCTCAGGATAGTGAGGTTTTCCAGTTCTCCGCCCATCTCGCCCGCCCGTGCCTGTGCTTTTTCGATCTCCTTCTCTACTCCCTCTAGTTCAGCCAAAATCTCTCCTATGAGACCACAAGTCTTACCCATCGCCACTCCTCTGACCACCACCTTGAGCGCCTCCCAAACCGTTCCAATGCTATCCACACTTCCCGCATTGTGCTCGAAATAGTCATCTATTGTGCTCTGGATATACTCTTGGAATTCAAACCAACCGATACTCTTGGAATTCCCCATCTAACAATGCCTCCGCCCTCAGTCTCCATGTGGGTATGGGGGCTCTCCTGTATGTGTGTGCTCAAGCCACTCCTAACAGGGCATGGTCAGACAGTGTTAATGCATGAATGCGTGTCCCAGTGAATTATCCCAGTGTCTCTTTGCCCATAAACAAGTAATCTATTTGAGTGAATGTCCCATGCGGGGCACTGTAGTGCGTGTATCCCCTTTCCCCCTCGTGTACCTTTATCCAGTCATCTTATAGCCCAAGATGCCCCAATATCTTCTGTAGTGCTCTCGCGGGCGGCGCTGGTTTCTTATGTTTGTTGTCTGACCTGTCCAGTCGGGGTCTAATGTGCAGTTGAAAACGCTGGCCCAGATAATTGTTGCGTTCCTGCATGGGGCCAGCCGGGGCAGAAGAGTCCTAAAAAAGTCTGTTGCATCGTGGTTGGGGGTGTATGTATACACCAGGCACACATCCCGGTTCTCCAGCATTCCGTGTATGATCAGGACCCTGCCCTCTGCATCCTTTTCTTGGTTTATGAGTTGGAACGGGTCCCTGGGGCAATCCATGTCACCACCCCTCTTGCATAGTTAGAGTACATTGAAATGTACATCTGGCCTCCCCATTTCTTGGCTACCTTAGCTTGCTTTTCAGCTGTCAGGTGTGTTTCTTGTAGCATTGCAATGTGGGTCCTTACCCTATTCAGCCAGACCCTCAGCCTCTTGATGTAAGTGTTTAGTCCCCGGACGTTCAATGTGACTATATTTAGTGCCTCCTGCCCCATGTGTTGATTGAGTCCGCTGGCCCATTCGTTCCCATGGGCTTGTGTGTCATCATTCTTCTAGTGTACGGTGCTTCCAGGAATCGGTATCTCTCTTTTCCCCGAGCCTGTTTTTGTCATATGGTGATTCCTCCTCTACTCGTAGTATTTCCAAACCTAACTAGCCCTGCCACTTCTGACATCTGGTCTTTGCTGGCCCTCTTTCCTGGTGCACCACTCTGATTTCCTGTATTTGGTCATAGCTGTAACTGCTCTTCCTCTGTGCTTCTGCTGTGCCTTTGCCGTTTGATGAGTCTTCCTCCTCTCATGCCTTCTCTCAACAAACCTAACCACCCAACTACTACAACTACAAACAAATGCCCAGCCACCTTCCCCCTGCTCAGGCTCTGCCACATTCCAGGTGCCGCCCTCCTTTCCATGGATGCACTTTTTCGCGGCATGGTGCCTTAAAACTGACACCTCAAACTCCCTCCACCTTGGGGTCCCTCCTGTGGTTCTTGGCGGTCTGCTCCCGGTAACTGTGAGACCCTGTTTTCAGACTGCTGGTTCAGGTCTCTTGTACAGCTGCTCTGCTGTTTGTTTCGCTTCTTCATGTTTCATCCGGGTACGTACCCATGTTCAATTTTTTCTGGGTAGGTCTTGTGGCATCCGGCGGCTTGCTCAAAGATTGTGCAGGTTCCCACCCGTCAGGCAGTTGGTCTATGTCCCTGTTAGATCTGCCTGTTCGCCGTTCCGCTCAATACTTCACTGGGTGCGTCCCTGTTTATCCCATTCCCTGCTGGTCCATCCACTCTTGGGCGTCAGCTGTAGTCTCAAAGATATGTGACCTCCCATTGTGCAACACTTTTAGTTTGGACGATTATAAGAGCATGAATTTCACACCCGCCGCTCGTAGGCGCTCCTTGGTCGGCCAAAATTGCACCCGTTGTCTTTGCACAAGCACTGTGTAGTCCAGGTAGATGGGCACTCTGGCGCTATTTCTCGTTATTACCCCGCCCTGCCTTGAGAATGCCAGGATCTTCTCCCTGTCTTTGAAGTTCATGATCTTCGCAATCATAGGTCTTGGGGATGCTCCTGGGTGGGGTCTCCTGGATAGAGCTCTGTGCGCCCTCTCCACTGTGAAACCGTGGGACAAGTTCCCTGCTCCCACTTCCTGAAGCAGCAGTTTCTCTATGTAGTTTGTGGGGTCTCTGCATTCCTCCCCTTCTGGCAGCCCCACTATGTGCACATTGTTGCATCAAGCTCTCCCTTCTGCATCTTCAGCTCTGTGTTCCAGCAGGCGGATCCTATCCAGTACCTCTGACATTTGGGCTTGGGAGGCAGTCACGTTCGCTGTGTTGCTCTGCACCTGTTGCTCCACCGTTGTCACTCTCTCTGCTAAGTTCCTTGTGTCTTGTCTGAGGAGCCCCACATCTACAATCACTGCATCTAGCTTGCCCTCTATCGATGCTTTGAGTTCTTCTATGTCCTCAGAATGCTGCCTTCTACTTGTCTGATTTCCGCTTGCGTGGGGTTTGACGTGGCTGTGGCCGCCTCTGCTGCAAATCCTCAATTTTGCGGGCAAATGACTCCATGCTAGTTTGCCTCCTAGGCCTCCTTTCTGTTTGTCAGGCATGTCTGCTTTCTTGGCCTTGTGCCTTTATGTCGGGGTCCCCTATTCTTCAATCTTCAGCACAGGTGCTATGTCTCTGAACTGTCTCTCTTTTGTGGCTGGCGCACTCTCCCCCTGACGGGCCGCATCCGTCCCAGCGCTGCCTGCCTTGAGGCCCTGTTGTCTCTGCTGCTTGTGGGTGCCTTCCCTGCGTCCTGCGTTTGTGGGGTCAGTGCCCCCTCAGCTGCTTTTGCTTTTCGGCTGGTCAATGAATTGTGATCTCCCACGTATATTGAATTCTTCAATGTGGCCTATCTCTCCTTGTTTTGCCCTTTGTCCCGGTGGTGACATCAGTACTGTTATGTTCCAGTTTTTGTTAATGTTTGTACAGGGGAAGTATCCACACTCGCGGGCCCCCTTATGCTTCTGAATTGGAGGTGCCCCTTGTCTTGTATTGCCAGGGTCCCTGGGCTTTCCCCTCGTAGCCTCGGGCAGTCTGATTGCGTCCCTACAGGGTTTTTTCCGAGCTGGCGTTGCAATCTTCTGTCCCTAATGTGGAGGCCAGTTTATTGGTTTTCTGGGCATCCCTGACCTTTTTGTCTTGCCCCCTTTCTTTCCCAGCTGACAGGGTGGGTCTCTGATGTATAGCGGCTCTGAGTTTCTCAATTTCCGCTGGCTAGTTCCTCCTCCTTAGGACCAGTGTTTGTTTGAAGGGTTATACTCCACGCTTGCCCTGCCTCCTTATGGTACAGGTCAAGAGTCCCCTTGCATTCGGTGTGAGCTTGTGGTTATGGGTGACTCTCAGCGGCGTTGGGGCTCTCTATGAAACCCCTCTCCTGTGTTTCACTCACTGGTGCCAGAGCGATACTGTCTTTTTGAGCCCCAGACCCTGCTTTGCTCGGCCCAGTTACCACTGCCTTTTCCTGTCTTGTTAGTCTGTTTCTGGTGCTCTGCAGGGGTGGCTGACTGCCTTCTATTATCGGGTGGGTTGTATCCTCCCACGTGTCCGGTGTCAGTTCGCACGGGACTATCCCCCCTTTTTTATGCTGTACAGACCCCCGCTCCACTGTGCCCCTTGGTATAGGCTGGGCTTCCCTGCTGTTTGTGTGCCTTCCATCTCCCTGCACTCTTCTGCCTCTGTCTTACGGGCTGGATGGGGGTCCCGGGTGGCAGTCCATATCCCTATGCTGCGGTCCCTATGATCCGTTACCTCTGGGTGGCTGACCCTCCATACTATCGGAGAGACTGCAGGGCTCCACTTTCTCGGCCTTTCACCAGCCTCGCGGGGGTCCTCATTGATTGTATCCCCTTCATCCGCCGCCCAACTTCACCCCTGTTATGGTGACTTGTATGCACTGTTCCTGGTACCAGCCCGTGGTCTCCTCACTGCTCCCTGCTTCTAGGGGGCCGTCCCTCCCCTGACTCGGGTGTCGGTGCAGCCCACGTCCAGGTCCTCGTTGGGGGGGCTTCACTCATCCAGTCTTGAGGTGTGTTCCTCCGTTGCAGTATGCTCCGCCGGGCACCCCTGTGGGTCCACTGCTTAGTTCTGGGTGATGTTCACTGGGCAGGGCCTCCTTTTGTATTGTGTTGTGGCCATGCACCTCAGGTCGGGCCTTCCTCTGTGCCTCTTGGTCCTCTGGCATTCTCCGGCTGTGTAGGTTCCAATCAGCGGAACGTTCCTTGGTATGCCCAGTGTCTTGTGGCGCCCACCTGCCTCACCAGGCATGGGCGCTGGCTTGCCCTCTGTGTGTTCTCCTTCTCCTTCGGTGATGTGGGTTCCTGACTGGGACCACTGCTCCTCTGATACCTACCGCTGTTGACCCCTGCCACAGCCGTCAGCGCTCCATGCCAGTCGCTGCATGGCTTAAGTGGGGCGCCTCCTCATCTTTTGTCCTCTGCGGGTCGAACTGTCCTCGGCTTCCTCGAGGTGGTCCCTTGCCGGGAGGTCTCCGGTGTCCACAGTTCCTCTCTCCTGCGCAAGCGACCTGCTCTCCAGCACCCAGCCTTGTGTCGCTTCTGTCCGCTCCTCTTCTTCCTCGAGGCAGGGCGGTCTGTTCGGCGGGCTGCGCCTGCCATTTTGTGTAATGGCCTTTCGCTCGCCTCGGAGTCCTTCCCGGCCACAATTCACTCCGATTCTCTTCGGAATTTCGAGCCTTTGGTCTCCAAACCTTCAGACGCCTCCTCACCTCTTTGTTTGATTGTTGCTGTCCTGGAAAGCCAGTTTACAGGATCTAAGGCTGGATCTCTCAGGAGCTGCTAGAATTTGCTCACGCTCACATGGCCACCAAGCCACGCCCCCCACTGAGCATCTAGTTAGAGTGATGTTGAAAGAATTCAGCAGTAATATTTTATATTTGTTAGCACATGACACATACATTTGTTGTATTTTGGTTTTCAACAATAAGGACTCCACCGAATTAAGAACAGCAACCTCCAAAGGGACACCCAGAAGTATGTTCTCAAACTGTTGCACCACTATTGTGGCTGCAGTGACTGTTCATAAACAAGGTGGCAATCCTGGTAAAATTCCTTTCTGTAAAATGTTACAGGTTTATGGTGAAAACCATATTCTGAATTAGAGCAGCAAATCCATTTTTCATATAGCAGAACAGGGTGAACCCATTTTTATAATCAGGCAACCCCAGGGCTGGCGCTTCTACCAAGCAATTTATGAATGCTTCCTCAGATTTGGGAGACCATGGTAATAGCTCTACCATGTTGACTTGGTTGTAAAGTAGCAAAGGTTTAACCATCTCAGCATAACCCAAAATCCACCAGCGCCAATACCCTACCATGCTGAATAATGCTCTCATTTGGGTAACAGTCTGGCATCTCGGATCTTGTAGACAGCCTCTTTACAAGAGGCTGCTATCATTCTTTGCCCTGATGTAATGTTGTGCCCCAAGCATTGTACTCTCTGCCTAGACAGCTGTCGTTTTTGCTTGATACCTTGTGATCTTTATGGGAATGGGCTGTTAACAGTACTTGGGTATCCTGTTTGCATGCTTCATAGGAATGAAAAATGATTAGCAAGTCATCAACATATTCGGCCACTGCTGACTGCCAGGGTAAATTGATATTGGCCAAATCTTTCTTCAATTGGTCAGTAAATAAGTGTACACCTGAGGCAACCTTATCCAGGTGTATTGAAACCCCCTTTGTGAAAATGTGAACAAATATTCACTGTCTTCATGTATGGGAATATAGCAGAAGGAATTACATAAATCCACTAGAGTGAAGTGTTTTGCATTGCGAAGACTACATGACAGTATGGTAGGGTTTAGCATAACTGGGAAAGTAGGTCCACTATTACATTAACAGCTCTCAGACAAAATGATAGGCATCTTCCCCAGACTTTTTGACAGGCAATATTGGAGTTTTACAAAGGATGGTAGTAGGGGCAATTATACTTTGCTTCAGCTACGCCATTTCACCAAAATGCCAGGGGTAGCGGAAGTGAAATCACACAACCCTTGACCTCTGATGACAACACAGGAAGTGATGTCATTTGCCCCCACCCCAAAGTGACAACACAGGAAGCGATGGAACATGACCTTTCAACCCTCGAGAAAAGAGGAATGGCATCACATAGCATTGTTCCTAAGCACTCTACAAAAATTATGGTTACGATATCACTGTAATGTGATATACATTTGATACAAGAATGGATCACCTTATGTACCGGGCGCAACAGTACAGAATATGCAAGGCTTTAAGTTACATGGTTACAGATTGTAAACAACACGAAATATATACAAGGCAATAATAGATTGAATAACTGGAGAGAAATCGGAAAATGTACATAACAAGGCGGGAGCGGGAGTCTTGTATAAGCTAGTGTGAAACTTGTTGTCCGAAGACTTCCACAGATTGATATAATTGGATCTGAATTTGGGATAAGGCTGCTCTTCTCGTAAAAGATATGGCAATGAATTCCATAATTGTGCCGCTCGGACAGGGAAGCTGCCGCCCCCGGCCTTAGCAATCGTGAATCTCGGTATGATAAGGCTGTTGACATTAGTTGTTCTTGACGGTCGGGTGGAGCTTCTATTTAGGAATCTATCCGTAAAATAACTGGGTGCTGCATTGTTCAGAGCTTTGTGAGTAAGGGATGCAACTTTTAAGTAGATTTTATTTTGGGTGGAAAGCCAATTGTTTTGGTGCCTTATCTTAGATATGTGAGATCTTTTAGGCACGCCGAGAGCCGCTCTCAAGGCATTGTTTTGTAAGATTTGAATTCTATGGATGATAGATTTGTTAGCACCGATGTATAAGGCATTGCAATAGTCGAGCCTGGATAGAATGAGGGCTCTAGCTAAGATAATGCAGTTGTCATCTGAGAGAAAGTGTTGACTTGCTCTGATGAGCTTACATGTATGTGTAAACTGTGGCTGATGCCACTGATTTCACCTATTTGGCGAAAGAGAGGGTAGAGAACAGGTAAAAGCCAAGTGTCTTCACCTCCTAAGCCACCTTGATGATATTGCCATCGATCTTGAAAGAGGTGTAGTCTTGGCCTCATTTTTTAAGATTAGAGTGAATGCCCAGGATGATTAGCTCTGTTTTATCATCATTCAGGCATAGACCGTGGGTTGCCATCCATGCCTGGATGATGAGATACACCGATTTACCAAGGCCAAATCCTCTTTCTAATACCCGGAAAGTGGGAGGGGAATATGAGTATCATCTGCATAATTAGTGTAGGTGATACCAAGAAGGTCCAGATCATCAAAAAGGGGCTTAGTAAATATGTTATATAGGGTAGGGGAGACACAGGAACCTTGGGGTACTCCGCACATAATGGGGCTCGGGTCTGCCACTGCAGAGAGGGAGAATACCCTCATAGTCCTATCGCTAAGGAAAGACTCAATCCAGGTTATAGCCTCTTTGGAAAAGTATGCAGCTGAATCTAGTTGGCTGCAAAGGACCTTGTGGTCGACAAGGTTGAATGAAGCCGAGAGGTCAAGCAGAAGGAGAAGGGCTGTTTTAGCTTTGTCTTGTAGCTCATCTATTTGTGCCTTCAAATCGATGATGGAAGTCTCAGTACCATGTTGGGGTCGGAATCCTGATTAATGTGTGCCTAAGAGCTTGTGTCATTCAAGGAATTTTTTGAATTTGGTTGTAGGCAATCTTGTCCAAGATTTTTAGCAAAAATGGGACTGTCGTGATAGGACAGTAGTCTGTAGGTATGAGTGGGTCTAGGGTTAGGTTTTTGAGAAGAGGCAACACCCAAGATTGTTTCAAGTTGGTAGGCACAGTGCCCGATGCAAATGCCGCTTTGATAAGTGTGTATAGGCCCATATTAACAAATTACTCTGAATGCAAGCAGATTTTCAAGGCCAAATGATAATGATGTATTATTATACAGGACTTGCACTAAAGCACTTTATATAGAACAAATATGCATACAATATCACCCAACCTGTATTGGTACTCATTTATCAACCTCAGAAGGATGAAAGGCTGAGTTGGCCGTGCCGAGATTCGAACTTGCAACCTACAGATCATACACATATCAGAGCAGCAAGCGCTCAACCCACTGAGCTTTCTTACCAGCTATAGCTATCTTACCGGCTATAGTAAAATGAGCAATTACATGTCGGAATGTTCTCAAAGTCAGAAAGCAAAGTACGCTCTGTAGTGGATACCACTAAACTGGTAACTGAGATTGAACAGCAGGCCAGTTCATCTGCAAGCCTGCGTGGATCTACTTTTCAGGCTTCAGAGGTTGGCAAAATACATACCAGTGGGTTCATCATAACTGTGTATTAAAGAATTTAGAGTAGCACAAGGAAAGCAGCACACTCGCCCGGCATCCAGTACTCTGGGCACTTGTTACCTCATACTGAAAGGGGCTCCTAGGGGTCCCTCGCGTTATGGAAACAAGGCAAGTCACCACACACGATAGATACGACAGACATGAGGTTGTATTCCCAAAGCTAGGGTTTATTGCAAAGCAAATAGTCTCAGTTGGCCAACTCGGTCTCACGCCCCGCGACGTGTATCTCTAGACCTCGAGGGACGCAAGAGAGCGAATTACGTACATCAGTTACATATATACAAAATGCATATCATACAATCAGCTGTGACATGTTTAAGACCCCCCTTTATTGGGTTTCTTTGAACTCGGTTTGATGATGGACACTTCCGACGAATATGACAACTTCAAATATCTATTCTAGTAACAATATGCAACCTTGCAAGTGCAGAGACATCTTTTCTTTGTTGAACAGAACACAGTGCTTCTGTTCTTGTAAGCGAGCTACATACGGGGGAAGAGTCACATTCCAGACCTTGCTATCTATGAGGTGCTATTCGTGTCCTGGGAGCCGACACGCTCTACAGGGCTCGGAAAAGGGGGGCCGTAAGAAGAGCATAATTCAAGCCTTTAGCGGCTTTATTCTAACATATTCTACCATATAACGAGACTGGCTGGCAGCTGTGAAATGATTAAATGTGCTGCGGCTCTGCTTCAAGGCTACATTCGGGAGGGCTCCGGGCATTCCCCTCCGGAGCTGCCTACGTCGTGTTTGAACAAACTCTTATTAGCCTTGCGGCCTTGCGGCCTTGTCCTTTCACGTTCAGACAACAATGTTAACAGTTGAGCAGTGTAAGAAGAAATGTGCTGCAAAGCAATTTGAACAGAAAGCAATGAGCAATCGTTAGAAAACAAAATGGCGATCCTTGTTACATCAAAATGGCTGTTCATTGGTCAAACTCGGAAACCTGTATTTCTATCGTTTCATACATGAGACGGTTGGCCTTTGGCCACCAAAATGCATTTTCCGTCCATCGTGAGAGGTGTCCATTTTTCCTAGACCGACAAACTCTCCTTTTGGCAGTATGCCAAACGTCTCATTCATTCATGGTATCCTCCTCTGATGACGATAAGTCTGAAGTACTTATGTCTGAATTTTGCATGCTATTATAAGCATCATCATCATCATTAATATCTATAGCCATTAATTCTTTCACTGTTTCCTTTGTGTCTCTGTCATCCCAGCCATAAGTTTATTTTCTTTTTGTTATCATATGCATACATCCCTTAGTTCATCCCTTAGTTATCTCAGTGCAAACTATTGGTAGGCAGTGTATGCAACAACAGCACGTTATGAATATTCCAAACACTACTACTAATATCGCAATCAACTTCCATCCCCAAGAACGCAGTATTCCCCAAAACCAGGACTCTATTCCCCAGCCCCCTTCTTCATTAGGGATTTCGGAGCTTAGGACATGCATTTTCTTTATTGCTTCAAAAATCGTAGGGGAGTAGTCATCTACGAATACGCAGCACGCTGATCCCACAATCTTGCAAATTCCCCCACGATCAACCAGGATTACATCGAGAGCCATTCTATTTTGCAGCGTCATTAACCTAATTCCTTTTTCTTCCAACGTCATGTTAAATAGTATATCTGTCGTTGTGTTTATGGTATCTTTTAGTATTCTGGACAGCTGCCTTATATTATAGGAGTTCACTATCTGGGACAAGAATGGAATGAATGATTTTGATACGTCCTTTGCTATCAGAACACCTTCGCTACTCCTTTGGGTTCTAGATCCGGATAGCCTGGCCATGCCTGCTGTTTCTAAGAGGAACACTCCCGGGAACAGTAGACCTAGGTAACATGTACCTCCCCAGTTTCTGGGCAACCAAGGATATGCTTTTTCTTCACATATAAAATAGACTGGATCTCCCAGATATACTGGTTCTATTTCCCATTTTAGTACCGCTGTATTCATGCATCCAGTAAATGTTCCTACTGAATAGGAGCCTTTCTTTTTAGACAAAAAGGGACAGTTCTCGGGTTGTAATTCACTGTGTAAGAAGGGGGAATTGCATCTTTGTTCCCGTCTGTTCTTACACGAAACGTCATCACAGATGTTTTAACTGGTGGGGACAATCTATCTTGTCTATTTTGCCGTGTTATTTTCGCATACTTTTTGGCGTAGGTTCTGGGATCATCACTTGTGCTTTATGGAATATGGAACAACCCACAGGCCTCATAATTATTTCCTCAAACTCATTCATGTTTGTTCTATCTAATTGACCCGTACTACTCTTATTCCACTTCCCATAAAACATTGCACTTAAAGATGCACTGCATGCAGAACTTAATGGTAATGGTTGTACATACCAGCCTATTCCTTTCCCTGCATGCCAAGGTAAATGGGCGCATACCCAACAATTATTTTTCTTTAGAATTGCATGCATCATGTTCATGATGAGTAATAGCGTATTGTTCCCATACCCTTCTCTGTGTCTCTCTTCCATTGGGGACAAGGTATAAGTAATCACCTGAACCAGGCTTTCAGTAGTGGGTATATTAACTATTGGTAAAAACATTCCCAATGGGTATATAGACTCCACATACCGTAATACAAAGGCTGTCGTTATTGGTGCTACCACACTCATGAAGCACATGATTATTGTCAGAGCCAGCATACAATTTTTTTTACCATGCGTTTTCCCTAAATTTACAGTGTTTATAACTAACTCATTCTCAGCAGTGGTGCAGGAGGAGACTGAAACCGGTCCCGACATTTTTCTCACCGTCCTTCTTCTTCCTGACAAAGTTCTTTGTGGATATCTCTCTTCGTCGCACTTGTCCGGATGTCAATAAGTTCAAAGGAATTGTCATCAGTTTAGTCTGCCAGCCCTTTGCAGTCTGGTTTGCTTATTCGTTCTAGGCAAGATCACTGATCCTCTCTCATACTGCTCAGAGGACTTCCGAACAGTTCTCTATTGCCTTTGTACCATGTGCGCCCAGCTTGTCCGCTCTGGTTCAGGACACATGTACTTTTTATGATCGCACCGAGGAGCCGCAAGTCTTGAATTGCCCGACTTGCACAATTCTCACGCTTCTCTCCTTTACACCTCTAGTTCCTTCTCCGTCCATGAGCGGAACCAGAGGTTAGCATAAACACCAAAGAAATGTGGATCACTCTGTCTTTCGAGGCCGCAAATCATATCGCCTCACTCCTGGTATTGTGTGATCCGTGAACAGTGCCGGTGCACTTCCAGATCCAGGCTCAGAGTCAGCCTGCGGCGCAATGGCAGATGCTGGTGTGCGCCGCGACAGTGATGCGGATTTGGTCTTTGGGTCTGGCGCAATGGCAAGTGCTGGTGGGCGCCAAAAGGGTACACGTTTAGTATCTGTCGTTATTTGCAATGCAGATTTCGTGTTGGCCAACAGTGATGTAGGTTCTGCTGGGAAACGTTGGGGCACTCTTTGCCCTTCCCCCTTTTTGGCAATCTTTTCAGGCTTTGTTTCGAGTTTCACTTCCCGCTCGGACAGATTTAGCGGCGGTGGACTGGCAGCAGTTTCTTTCGTTTCTGGGACCACTGTCTCTTTCCGGTCGTCCGGATTGGGCAAGTCTTTCAGTGAAGATGGGATCTTTTTGGCATGGGTGGCATGGATCCACAACTTCCTCCCATCCACCCGTATTGCCGTCTGCGTTGCCAGAAGCACTTGATAGGGGCCGCGCCACCTGGGTGCTAACGACGATTTTCTCTCAAAGTTCTTAAGCAGCACCCAGTCTCCTGGCTCCAGCGCGTACCCCGGACCAGTATATCTTACGGGTAGAGCCTCCTGCACCTGCTGATGAATCAAACGCAATTTCTGCATTAAAAGGCCACAATAAGTGCTAAGTACAGGATGTTCCACTTCACTCAGTCGCTTTGGCTGAGGTGCGCACCAAACATTCGCCGGCCTCCCCATCACAATCTCATATGGGGAGAGCCCAGTTCTAGCCTGTACAGACGTACGCATGCACATTAGCACTATCGGTAATGCATCCACCCAACTCAACTTGCTCCCTGCACATATTTTGCTAATTTTTTGACTTGAGGATTCCGTTTTGCCTCTCAAGAAGACCGGCCGAACTCGGATGCCTCGAACTATGAAATCTCTTATCAATCTGAAGACCTGCACATATCTGTAATACCACTGCGCCCACAAAATGTGGACCGTTATCTGACCATATGACACGGGGCAAGCAAAAACAGGAAAAGTATTCTTTAAGCATTACTTTTGCCGTACTCATTGCTGTGCAGTCTTTTAAGGGATACGCCTCCACCCACTTGCTGAATGCACAGATCACCACTAAGACATATTTCAAGTTTTGGCACCTCTCCATCTCTATGAAATCAAAATGGATTACCTCAAAAGGCATAGAGGGCAGGCCAAAACTGCCTATTGGAGTCACTGTTCCCTTTCCTACATTGTGTTGTAAACACGTAATGCAGTTCTGCACCAACCTCTCTGCATTTTTCTTTATGTTTACATTCTGCCATACCGTAGATAGGTGCTGTATTTTTTTTTTTTTTTGCACAGATGTGGGTAGGGCTGTGAGCCATTGTGACCATTGCAGTTACATAAGAATTTGGCAACATCCAGTTTTTAGTTCCCTTGTCCACCCAACAACCCTCTAAATCTAATTCAGCAGAGCCCTCTGCCCACCCTTGTATCTCATCGGCCGTGGCTTCGGCCTGCATCTCTTTGACAGTGGCAATTCCATCTTCTATCATACAGGGTACTTCCTCAGTGTGGACTGTCATCATTTTATTATTCAAATCAGTGACAGTTTGTTTCGCAATTCTGTCTGCAAATGCGTTTCCCTCTCCCACTTCGCATGTTATCTTTTTATGTGCCTCGCATTTCACTATTGCTAGGCGCTTTGGAAACATGAGTGCAGACAGCAATCGTACAATCAAAGGGCCATGTTGAATTCTGGCCCCATGCGATGTCAAGAAACGCCTCTCAGCCCAGAGTCGACCAAAGTTATGAACCACCCCAAAAGCATACTGACTATCAGTATAGATATTCACGTTCAAATTTTCAGAGATTTCACAGGCTCCGGTCAATGCTATTATTTCTGCGGCTTGTGCCGAGTTGTAGGGAATTCTTTTGCTTTCTACCATGCTCTCTAGGGTAGTGATAGCGTAAGCGGCAGTTGACGTGCCATCAGGTAGTTTAAAACAAGAGCTGTCGCAAAATAACTCTCCATCTGGGTCCTTTTGTGGGATCTCACTTAAATCAACTCTCCCCCTCGTTTCTTCCTCAGTGACCATTAAGCAATCATGGGGTGGTGATTCGTTGTCACCAATTTCTTTTATGGGCAGTGGCATTAATTCTGCAGGATTCAAAGCGCTACACCTCATAATTTGGATATGGGGCGCGAATAAGATAATTTCATATCTTGTCAGTCTAGCAGAGGTGAGGTGTTGCGTCTGTGTCCTATTTAATAGGACATCTATGGCATGTGGCACCATCAGAATTAAAGTATGCCCCAATACCATCCCTTCCGTTTGTTTCACCGATGCAGCAGCCGCCGCGACAGATCGCAAACATCATGGTAGTGCGCCGCTACAGGGTCCAGCGCAGAAGAAAAATAGCCACACGGCCTATTTCTTCCACCTTGTTCCTGTGTCAAAACAGCTAATGCACATCCTTCATTCTCGCATACAAATGATCTAAAAACTTTTTCATAATTCGGCGTGCCCAGAACTGGAGCAGAACATAACGCAGTTTTCAATTGATCAAACGCTCTCTGACATTCTTCATTCCACTGCAAAGGCATCACCGCATCTTTCTTAGTTATTGGCACCATTGGCTTCACAATTAACGCAAAATTACCGACCCACTGCCGGCAATAAGAAGCCATGCCTATTATGGCTCTGACTCCTTTCTGTGTCTTTGGAATAGGCATACAAGAAATACTTTATATGCGTTCTGGCGTTAGCCTTCTCCCTTCTTTCAAAAGTAGGTAGCCCAAATAAGCTACCTCCTTTCGATCATATTGAAATTTCTTCAAACTAGGTTTATGGCCATGTGCTGCTAGGTGTGACAGTAGTAATACAGTGCTCTTTTTACAAATCTCTTCTGTATCAGCAGCGATCAACAGATCATCTATGTATTGCAATAGTACACACCCCACTGGTAATTCTAGCATGTCTAGCTGCTCTTTTAACTCTCTACTGTAAATACTCGAACTTTCCGTATATCCTTGTGGAATGCGCGTGAATGTAAATGATCGTCCCCCTAATGTGAACGCGAACAAATATCTACTGTCCTTGTCCACCGGAATGCTAAAGAAAGCGTTTTTTAGATCAATTACGCTAAAGTATTCTGCTGAGGCAGGTATCATTGTCAATATTGTAGTGACGTCTGGGACCAAAGGAAATTGTGGATCTACTACTTTGTTTAGCGCACGCAAATCAATTATGAAACAATATGGTACTTCATTGCCTCCTTTCTTAAACACTGGAAGAATCGGGCTGTTACATGTACCGCCTGTAATTTCTTCAATTACCCCTAATTTCACCAAATCTGAAACAATACTTTTTAATCCTTTCTCTCCGTTTGCCGAAATTTTATACTGGGGAATTCTTGGCATTGTAACTCCTTCCTTCAAAATGATCCTCACTGGCTCTTTCTTCAAGCATCCTACATCGTTGTCATGCATCACCCATATACAGGTTGGCACTTTTCTTAACTCTCCTGGCAAGGTTTCAGACATGAATTCTGACACAGGAGCATCTTGTGGCTAAATCGTCAGAAACACCCCGTCTGACGTACAATGTATAATCGCACCTAGCTTTTTCAACAGGTTCAATCCCAACAAGTTCTCCCCACAATTTTCTGTTAGGAGAAAGGGACAATGTTCAGTGAATGGTCCTATAGTAACTGGAGCTGGTTGGGGCACTGGGTTTATGACTGGTGTACCTGTGAACCCTGCAGAAACATTCTTTTGCCCTGACAGTGGTATATCCGGAACCAAGTGATGGTCTATTGAAAACTTTTGTGCTCCTGTATCTACAAGGAAGCGGTGCTCCTTATTCCCGACTCCCATTTCTAAGTAGGGTCCTCTCTGATTCACGGGAATAGACACTGGTTCCGACCCTTGCCCTGGGCTATCCTATTGGGGAAATAACACATCATCCAATGTGTAGTCACTACTATTACTGTAATACGTATTTGGCTGCGTATTGAAAATGTTCCCATTCTTTCCTCTATTTCCCCCACTCTGATTCCCATACTGTTGGTTTTGCTGACCCTGACTCTGGTTAGGAGCACTTTGTTTTTTGGCTTGGTTTTGATTACCTTCATTATTGTGGTGCTGCTGCATACTATTCCTATTTAGTCCATTCGCTCCTTGGTGCCCTCTGTGCTGTCTTCTCTGACCACGTCCATTTCTGATCTGTAAATGCGGATATTGCCTCGCCAGTGTCCTTCCTCGTTACAGTATGCACACTGATTTGGTCCCAATGGCCCCCCATGCATATTCAAATTACTCCTCCCTTGTGCGTTCCCTCTTCCTCTATTATGTCCTGCTACTTGCTGCAGTAACACCCTTGTTTTCAGTATGCATTCTTTCAAGTCTTCCCCCACCTGTTTTAATAACAATAATTCATCCACCATCGCCTTTCGCCCCGACAATGGTAACTGTTGCCGTCAATTGTGTGGCCCTAGCACTTCCTTCCTATCTCTCCCGATATCTTTACCCCTGTACCCAGGTGCAGTAAATATTTCAGCATAATCATTATCCAATTCATTTTTAAGCTCAAAAAGTCCATGCACATGTTCCCTCACTTCTTCATCTCTTTGTCTACAGCGTGCTAATGCATTTAAGTCTAACAATCGCTGCGGTGGTAATTTCCCAATTAACTGCTTCCATCTCTCCACCAAATATTCACCCATGCATTCCAACACTACCTGTCTTTCGTTGCTTCTTCGGAAGTCATACATCGAAGCCAATGCTGCTGTCCCATCATCCCCGTCTATATACATTTCTGCCTGTTGCTGCAATTCCACTTTCCTTTCTTTGCTGATCGCACTGCGAGTTACCCTCGTGCATCCACTTTGTTCAGTCCCGCCTCTATGGAAACAACGCAAGTCACCACACATGATAGATACGCCAGACACGAGGTTGTATTCCCAAAGCTAGGGTTTATTGCAAAGCAAGTAGTCTCAGTTGGCCAACTCGGTCTCACGGCCCGCAACGTGTATCTCTAGACCTCGAGGGACGCAAGAGAGCGAATTACGTACATCAGTTACATATATACAAAATGCATATCATACAATCAGCTGTGACATGTTTAACAGCCCCCTTTATTGGGTTTCTTTGAACTCGGTTTGATGATGGACACTTCTGACGAATATGACACCTTCAAATATCTATTCTAGTAACAATATCCAACCTTGCAAGTACAGAGACATCTTTTCTTTGTTAAACAGAACACAGTGCTTCTGTTCTTGTAAGTGAGCTACATACGGGGGAAGAGTCGCATTCCAGACCTTGCTAACTATGAGGTGCTATTCGTGTCCTGGGAGCCGACACGCTCTACAGGGCTCGGAAAAGGGGGGCCGTAAGAAGAGCATAATTCAAGCCTTTAGCTGCTTTATTCTAACATATTCTACCATATAACGAGACTGGCTGGCAGCTGTGAAATGATTAAATGCCCTGCGGATCTGCTTCAAGGCTACATTTGGGAGGGCTCCGGGCATTGCTCTACGGAGCTGCCTATGTTGTGTTTCAACAAACTCTTATTAGCCTTGCGGCCTTGCGGCCTTGTCCTTTCACGTTCAGACAACAATGTTAACAGTCGAGCAGTGTAAGCAGAAATGTGCTGCGAAGCAATTTGAACAGAAAGCAATGAGCAATCGTTAGAAAACAAAATGGCAATCCTTGTTACATCAAAATGGCCGTTCATTGGTCAAACTCGGAAACCTGTATTTCTATCGTTTCGTACATGAGACGGTTGGCCTTCGACCACCAAAATGCGTTTGCCCTCCATCGTGAGAGGTGTACATTTTTCCTAGACCGACAATACATGCAAACAAACTTCCTGAACAGCATGTCATGGAGATAGGAAAGATAGACACTTTACAGGAAAGCATTAATTGTGGCACAAAGAAATCAGGGGCCACTTTATGTGCTATTGTCAAACATTTCTACGCTATACATAAGCATTTAGGCACACGGATTATATAAAATGACCAAGGACAACTAGATGGAATATTTTATGATGATCGTAACAGAGACAACAGCAAAAAAAAAAACATGATATAACTGCGACTTGCAAAAAACAAAATACATAGTCCGAAATGGATGCTTATACTACTCAAAATGCTTTTCGGACGTTTTTGTCTGCATTGTGAATTTGAGGTGTTTAAGAACAGACTAAATCAGTGACTCCCCCCGTAAAGTGTGCCTGAAATGAACCTTTAATGAGTCTACCAATTATTGGATAGAATTCCAGAAAAACAAATTATTTGTTATTCCTATTCTTTTTGATTTAGGGCCACTGCTCCAAGTATTATACTGGTGGAGCCCCATGTTTTTTTAAAGATGCCTGAACAAGAAATCCAGCAAATCCAGAAGCAAAGAGCCACATGGAGCCGACCACAGCCCAGGAGCTTCCATTTAAATATATGTATATATATATTCAGTAAGATAAAAATTTTAAAGGGACGTCATGGTTAAGTTGCGCTACTAAAAACCTGTGAAATTCAGTAAAAGATCTTTGTTAACGGGACGTTGATGTTATGGTTCCAAGTAAAACCGAAAAACCCTTGAAATTCGCCAGTTATGGTAAGCTAAGCAACTATAACTCGTGCCACGACCCTGCACTGCTAAGACTAACACCCAGGACATCAAAGATGACATCACAAATGTCATTGATTTACTTGGAACCATAACGTCCCGTTAACAAACTTTTTTTACTGAATTTCACAGGTTTTTAGTTGCGCAACTTAACCATAACATCCGTTTAACAATTTCTTTTTATGAATATACACTTTCATTGTGTGAATTTGGGAGATGTTTACTAGGATTCCCTTACTTTATAATCATGTAACATAGAACATACTGAACCCCCCCGCTAATGATTTTTGAAGGCCACGGACTGTGTGTATGTCCGCGGACGGGCGCGGATGACATCAACACTACCCAAACACTCAGGGGGTATCTGAAATAGTTCTATCATACCATATAAAAACTGCACAATTTTAAAAAGCAGCACATAAACACATTATAAGTAATAATAAATAAGCAGTGGAACCTACACGTCTAACACATCAACCATCCATTTAAATACCATATGTAATGAAATGGATTATACCATAACAAAAAAGATATGCCTCCAACATAATTACCTCACAGAGACTGCAGAGCTAGAAGCGACAGTAGACAAACACAACACAAGGAATACAAATTACCAGAAACTAGTAATTAACCTTCATTTTTCTTATATATTTGTATACGTTTTGTATAAGGTACAGAACAATCAATGTATTTGTGTTTTTCACACAGAAATGTGCAGTACTTTGGAGTGGCTCGAGGAGAATTTTCCACGTGACGAAATGTCGGAAGATAGCGATAATAATGGTACACACTTCTCTGCATAAGCAAATTAATAGTCAGTACTTTATATGTACTTAACATATATATATTTATTTTTAACAGACCATGCACAAATTGAAGAAAGTCCACCAAAAGACACAATGCACAAGACCTTGCAATGCATAGAACAGAAAGTGGACATGCTGAAAGATAATGTCAATGGTTTAAAGCAATTTGTGGAGGACCACCTCAAAGGAAAAATTAGATACCAATGTACTACCTGTACCTGTACCCCCTCTGCATGTCCCAGTGAACTATCCCCAAACCCTCACCAACAACATAAACGTTTTGACGAAACTTCCATCCCTTCATGCCCTCACAACCATCCTCTGGAAACCCCTAATTGCCCTATATTTGTTTCAGTTTCTTCTTCCCCCTCTCTTTCTTAATTGCTGTATATGTGTATAATAAAAAAAATGTATGACCTGTCTGGCCTGTCTGTAATTAACAAAATATGGATGTCGTAAGGACAGTACACCTCTCGAAAACATTCACAACCAAGATATAATTGTTCTTAGAACACACCAGCTGTCCGGGATGTCCATAAATGTATAAAAAGGAAGTGTCCTAGGACACAATACCTCTCTGTACCGTCCGCAACCAAGATTGAACTGTTCTTAGAACACAGCAGCTGTCCTGGATGTCCAAAAATGGACAAAATGGGGGTGTCCTAAGGACACTGTAGCTGCCCGTACAGTTCGCAACCAAGATGCAACTGTTTGTTGAACATACGCGGTGTCCGGGATGCCCGTAGTGAAACAAAATGGAGGTGTCCAAAGGACACTGTACCTGGCCGTACACTTTGCACACCATCTACGCACATGTGCACCACCGTAAGTCCTGCGAACATCGCGCCTGTCCGTACCTGTCTGTCTCACTTGTGTCGCACTTTTAATTAGTTTCAGGACCTGAACACTGTCCATAGAACACCCGCACGCATGTGCACGACCGTTCCTGTGCTTTTGGTGCCCTGCGGACACCCAATCCCTTCGCGGACATTTTCACGACATCATCATGTGACCGCACCCACACTGAGCGTGTGTCCTAATTTGCGCACTTTGTCCGCTTCCCCAACATTTTAAAAGAATTTAATAAGAATTTATGGAGACAATCCAAATTATTTTACAGTAAAAAAATCACCATTTCACATGCCCCAGACAATGGCCCTAGCTTTCCACATATTTTTTGGAACTTTTTGATTGCTTTTGACTGATCGATATGGTCACGAGGCGCACCCATCCACCCCTATAAAAGGCCACACCCCAGAGCTCATCTTCATTGTACTTCTGGCTATTGTAGATTGACTTTTGCTGCCTTTCGTGCTCTAGCGAAGATTACCCCACCAACCCTAAGGGCATCCATGGCTGCTGTTGCTACATCAGCCTCAGAACCACCCCCAAACCCTCCACCACCACCTCCCCAAGGGCCTGCAGAGGGGAATACGCGTGACGATCTAGAGAACGAGGATGAAGAGGATGAAGAGAATGAGGTAGAGGAACTCCCTACTACCAGCACTCGCCGGGAGTCGTGGATGTGGCGGTTGTTTACCGTTCATGGTAACGTACCGAAAGCACGTGCGAACAAGGTCACCTGTAACCAGTGCAATTTGGTGCTGAGTCATGGGAGACATGGTTCGTACAGCTTTGGTACGACATCCATGAAGCGACACCTAACTTCGTTCCACGGTGCGGACATTTGCAAGGTTGTACCATGTAAAGAACGTAGTAGGTTGAGTTCCTCCGCAGCATCCTCTGTGTCCGATCCGCTCACCACAAGAGACACTCCTGTGGGACAGCGCATCCCCCCAGCTGCTTCACAGATAAAACTTTGGGGTGCAAGCCTAGCAAAACCAATGCACTTTTCTCTGGGAGTAAGTGGTGGCTCTGAAAAGAGCCTTTTGGAGGTGTTTTGTGTCTTTGAAAAACTTAGATTTGTCAACATGTAATGCAAAATAGATGACTATACTTCCAAAAAAGGTTGCAATGCATTTTGTACATTTCTCAGAAAAATCTGATTGCCAGCATATGTAAGATGGACTCCATCTCTGCGAAAAATGAATGTGCTACAAAACATAATATTTTCATTGTGGAAAGAGGACATGCCAACATCTCGTAGAAAGGCACAAACAGCCTTATTGACATTGTGCCTCGCTTTCTCCATTTGTGGACCAAATGAAGAAGAACGCAGCCACATTTGTCTTTGCGCAATACAAGAAAAAATTACTTGGCAATTTGGAAACATGTCAATGACCTTCTCAAGTCCTTCCTTCATTGCAAATTGCAAAGAAATTCCAGACACATGTCCTAAACTGTTCCCTCCACAATTAATTATAATTATGTCAGGATGACGCTCTGTCTGTAAAGTAGCACAGAGAAGTACAAAGTCCAGCCACTTCCTTCCACGCACTCCATGCCAGCACACTTCCACATGAGGGAATCCAAGATCAGCAGATATACCACAACGTTCTGCATGCACCATCAACCAATGAATCCATGAGTCTCCCAAAATCCAGATAATCTGTTTTTTGAGCACACACAGCCATAGCTGTCTGTTCTCCTCTCAGGAAAAAGACGTCCTCACTATCTCTCCGTACACAACACGCCCACTAAACTTTACTGACCAATCCCTAGCTCCACTCATTCTCATTTGCATGCCTCTCCACCCCAGAATCCCCATATGTAATACGCGCAGTCCGCAGACTACCGTCATGTCCACGGACATGTAGAAGATCTGAGCGTGGTGAATGTACATTTAAATAGTGTTCGCTATTTCCCCTTTAAGGTGAGCTCTGAAAAGAGACGTTTTTCTTTTTTTTTTTTGTTGCAGATGCCTGACAGACACCTGTTATTTTGTATTTTATGGGGGGAGTTTTCTTCTCAGTTTACTCCAAAAATGTTCACATAACCTTTTTTCCAAAGTAACCCTTACATTCCAAAATAACATGGCATTTCCCAAAAAAGATAAAGAAACACCATCTGCTTCAAAATAAGCCATATTACTCGAAACAATGTTCTCGTGGCTACACAAAAACATACCAGCTCTTAGCATGAAAACACGCATTCCTTGATTGATTGCACACCTAACAATGCTTTGATCAGGACAAAAAACAGAACTGTTGTCCCATTTTGCTCTACGAAGGAATCCAGAAAAAATTACTTTCGCATTTGGAAGGATGTTGATAACTGCTTGAACCAACTTTTCCAAATCTCCCAACAAAGTAGGGGAACTCATGTAGCCCGAATGGAGAGCACCATAGTGCAAAACTACCACATGGGGACTGTTCATTTTACGCATATCTCTGCAAACTTGGAGAATTGCCTCTACTTTACAGTCAGTCGCAGCGCTCCACACCACCTCCATTCCTCTAACATCGAAATTGTTTGCCACATGCCTACATTGAGAATAGTGCTGTAAACCATGGACAAACATATCTCCGAGCACCAACACCCTGACTGTCTTCACCTCTGCCATCTTCACTACACACACTCTCTTTCTACACAAATCAACAACGTCAACATCTGATTGGCTGATCCCTACAGTCCCCTTTCCATGCTGGATTTGCTATAAAACCCTGTATGTGGCACACCCTACCCGCGGACAGGCGCGGTATCCACACGGCACGTAACTCTTAGCCAGCCCTTCTACCCTTTCCACATCACTCGAAAATCCATTTCCTCATTGGACACAGCTAAGCAGTCACACAGCCATCCACCAATCAAATCCAAGATCTCTACATCTAACTCCATCAACAGAGTTCCGCACTTCAAATGTACTGTTGATCACTCTGAATACAAGTCTCATATCATTGGAAATCACCTAATACAAAAACTACTGTACAAGTCTCGAAGATTTCTACTTACAGCTCCATGCATATCCACATGCATGATTACAAAGTACAGGTATGCATATTTTATTCGGAGTACATGTACAACTCTTATGATTCCATATAAAGTAATGCCACTAGATCTGCATAGCCAATACATACATGCCAACGCTCCCGCTTTAAGCGCGAGACTCCCGATTTTTCATTGAAAAATCACACTACTTTTTACTATCTCCCGCATAACCTATACATACATGCCAACCCTCCAGATTTACACGCAAAACTCGATTTTTCATAAAAAAATGTCACAATTTTTTACTGTCTTCCACCTAAATTAATCCTAATCCCAATGCGATTGTATGAGAACAATAAACGTTCCCGATTGCTGTGGTGAAATCTCCCTCTCAGGTGCTCCCGATTGTTCGCATGTCTAGTTATAATATGAAATTATTCTAATTTTTCCTATCTACTATAATGAACTATCACTTCCAAACCTCTCTGCTATCTACAACACAGCTGCAAAAAAACAAGGGAATTTCATGAACTTAAAATTCTACTCATTTGCGAAGCAGCTCGAACTAACATACTGCAAATAACATATAAAGGCTCCACATAGTCAAATGAAATGCATGCATACACTATGTTCAGATATCAAACGAGAATACTACCATGAAAACATAAAGACCAACGTGCACATTAACATGAGTGTAATAAACACACAAAATTACTAACTTCTCCTTTTTACAATTGCAGTGAAGACCACTCTCCTGAAAATCAACAGCATCTAAACTACAACCAACATATCCGAAGAAACCTGCTCATTCCACAAAAAAAGTAAGTACAATACTACCTTTATATTCTTACTGTTCCTCAAAATGACTGTGTGGTTCATTCATGTAATTTGCGCACCAAATAAAACATCGATTTCTGAACCATTCTGCCCACAAATCCCCATTTATTAAACAGAGATTAACAGGCAGAATGGCACACAAATCCCCGTTTTTTTGGAACACAAATACCATACTCAAGCCTTAGAATGTTAGTACTACAAAACAAATAACTGTTTTAATTTTATACCATTACGTTTAGTATTAATGCTTCTCCTCACCACAAGCTCACTTTCTACTCTCATCTGAACCACAGTGTAGTAACATACAAACAGGAAAATACCCTTCCCAACTCATTATACCTGCCCAATGCACATTCACACACCATCACAAACATCTTCCCCATCAAACTCATACAAGCATGCACACAGCACACATACATTGTAAAACAGACCAACCCATACCTTCTTTTTTTTTAAACAGACCCCAAAGAATGCCTACCAAAAAGACAGTCTGTAGAAAGCAACGTAGAAATAGAGCAAATGAAAATAAAAGTGTCCAAAATAAGCATCCATCTCTACCAGAGTTTGTACAAAACATTCAAAGAAAACAGCTAATGCAGTCATTTAGCGAAACAAAAGAAGCTTCAACTACAGAAACGTTGCCTACTCTACCACTACTGCTAACAATGCTCCTATAAATCCTCATATACTAGCAAGTAACCATACTAAAAAAAGTATTTTAGCAAAAATGTTCCGCCACAGAGTCCTTCAGAATTTAATAAGAACAGGAGCGAAATCATCCACAACCCTTAAAACCTACTGTAGAAAATTAATCCTAGAAGCCCTCGTAGACAGTGCAATCCTTCTCAAAGGAAGTAATTTATTTTAGTTTTAAACAGGATGAAACCACTAACAAGACTAAGTACTAAACTACAAAAAAACTTCTCAATAAATGTAATGTCAACAAAAATAACTTCTTAAATATCTATGGAGGTGAATGGAGTCACACCACGACCACAGAACCATATTTTTATGAAGAAGCATACAAACAAAACCAAACAAACACAATTGCCATCCATATCAGTGGACGAGGATATGAAAAAATTAATAATACCATCATGGAACAAGAAACACTGCTTACAAAAATATCCCCAGAAAACTCAGAATTACCTCTCCATTCAACTGAACCAGAACGTCCAGTATACAAATGGCCGTGCACATCAATGTGTAACATTCCCAACAAATCTTTCAAATCTTTACGCCAGTTCCTCAATCAGTATGTGAAAGGTAAAGACAAAATCAAAATGAAAGTGCTGCAAAATATGGATACCTGTCCAGTGCGCAAATACATAGGACTACAAGGACATTCATTAGCCTGCATTTCAGGACCTATTTGCAAAAGCACCTTCCATGATATCAAAATGATATCAACATATCATTCAAATGTAAGAAATCTAGTATATAAACTGTACTATGCTAAAAGTCCTGCTTTAGAGCTAGCCAATTTAAATAACACTCTTCTGCATGGTACACCCAAATACCTACAAGAAGAAATCAACCGTATCCAGAGAAAATATTTTGGAAGTGAAAGCCACTTACAAAATGCCATAGCTTTAGAACAGACTAGCAACAATTCTGCACGTGGCAACCTTCTATTACACACATACAAAAAAGAAATACTAAAATTTAAAAGTACATCCGCTGAAGTACCAAACCATGTGTGTGTGTGTTGCCGCAGAACTTTTTACAAAAGTAACGCAAAAACTATAGATGTAACATACAAAATAGAAGACAATGAAGATTCCAAATGGTTTGAATTAGCTCTCTACCTTTTAGCAGAAAACAAATACGAAATAAGTGAACCCTTAATATTTTGCAGTTACTGCACTACAAAACTTGACAACAACCAAACTCCTTCACGTGCTATCACAAATAACTTGGAATTATTCCCACTACCAAGACCCCTGCAACAACTCAATTTGTATGAGAGCATCATAATTCAAACAATACACTCATTTCAAGCAATAATACGGCTTCAAGCAAAAACAGCAACATTTACTCCCTCTGAATTGGTGAAAGGCATTTGTGGCAAAGTAATTTATTTACCATTAGATCTGACAGAAAATGTGCAGACTCTAGTAGTGCAACGTCCAATAGAACAATCTTTAATTGTCTTATTAAATGGTGTACCAACAAAAGACAAATAAATTTGGCAACAGCTCGTGGACTTACATAAAGTTAGACAAGCCTTGCAATATCTGAAAGACAATAATGAATACTACAAAGAAATAAATATTGAAGAAAGCTTAAGGGAAACAACTGAAATAATTCAAGAGTCATCAGAAACTGGTCAATTTGAACTTCTGCATCCTGCTGCAGTATCCAATATTTTGTACCATTATACAATTCATCCATTGCACTCTAATGACAGCATAGATGATGCACTAGAAACTTACCAAATGCAACAAACCAAAGGTTCACCAATGAGTTTATGGGAAAAAAAGTATAGAAGCACATGCATGTCCTCTACTATTTCCTACTAGCAAAGGAGGAAGATACGATGATAGACCCACTCATATAACAGCATCAGAATACCACTCATTACGAATGTATTCTGAAGATCCCAGATTTAGACAAAATGCGGAATACATATTCCACCTACTGTTTGAAAGTGAACTAGCAACCCTATGTTACGGAGTTGCACACATATTGAAATCGGGAACCCACTTTCAAAATATGTCAGCTACGCAATTAATACAAAAAGTACAAGAAAAAGATGAGGTTTTACAATGAAGCATAACAAATCTGTTTGCAAACATGCGCGGTATGAAAGAATACTGGTTTCCGACGTCACGGAGATGTACGTTGTATGATCGTTGTATGATCTTGGACCACCCACTTGGTTTGTTACATTAAGTTGTGCAGAATATGCATGGGAAGATTTACATGATTTGATTTCCTACGCATATCAAACAAAAACAAAACCAACATAGATATACTAACACCTGGAGAACTTTGCTCTCTAGATCCTGTTCATGTTTCAAGATATTTCCACCATTGTTTCATTGCTATGCTACACATTATTTGTAATAAAACTGTTCCTCCCCTCGGAGAAGTGCAACACTTCTTTTGGAGAAAAGAATACCACATATCCACAGGCTTTTATGGATTAATGGTGCACCTAAATTTGGTCAGGACAGTGATACCACTGTTTTGCAGTTCATCCAAAAATATGTCACTTGTGAAATCCCTTCACAAACGAGACATAGAGACCTTCATGCACAAATTGTACAATTTCAAAGACACAAATGTGGCAAATATTGTCATCGCAAATACAAAAACAAAGGGAAATACTACACCAAATGCTGCTTTGGTTTCCCTAGACAAGTTAAAGAAACAGGTGAAGTGAACAACTTCATGTCTTCAGTTAGACATACTGTTAAAGGTAAATCACCTAAGAACACGTATTACATAAAAAGAACAGGAGAATCAAAATATATCAATGATTACGATGCAATCATTGACCTCTTATGGAATGCAAACATAGATGTGTAGTATATTGCAGACAATTCCACTGCAGTTGCACGATATGTTACGGCCTACTTAACAAAAGCAGACAAAACAGAGCTTCAAGACCTCTGCAATGACCTATCATCAGACAAAACACTATCTCAGAAATTGTACAGCCTAGGCATAAAAATGCTCTCTCATAGAGAATGTGGTGCCTATGAAGCAGCAGATCCTTTAACCGGTACTGCTTTGTATGAAAAATCTGAAAATATAGTATGGCTAAGTCTTGGTTCTGCTAAATCTAGAAAAATAATTCTCAAATCATATGAGGACATAGAAACAATAGCCAAAAATTATCCCAACAGCCAAGACATTTTGAAAAACAGTTTTCTAGACACATACTACCTGAACAGGAGTACCGCTTTGGAAACCATGTGTCTATACCACAAAGCCCAAATCTTTGCATACAAAAATAAGATAAAACCCGATGAAAACAAAGGTAGATATAGAGTGACAGATTGTGAAGGCAGCTTAGTGAAACTTACCAAACAAATCTTAATTAATCGTGTCAAATTGTCATTCAAAACTCCTCAACAGAAAGAACTATATTACATGTCCCTGCTACAATGTTTTAAACCATGGAGAAAAGAAGAAGAAATACTAGAGAACTATGACTGCTATGAAGACGCTTTCAAAGCAAATGAAAGCACTATCACCGATGTGAACTTTACGCAGTATAAAACAATGTTGCACAATGAACAGCAACACGAAGAAGAACTGCAGGCCCAACTAGATAAGGACACTTCCGACAGTAGTCAACCTGCTGTAACAGGAAGCCAAGAACCACTGGGACAGCCACTAATAGCAAATGAGGCAGAATTAGCTATGACAGAAGTAGAAAACACCATGTGTCACTATGAAAAAGATACAGAAGACTTAACTGTACAACAATCAAAACTTGAGAAAGACCAGAGCACCATTTTTGAAGAAGTAACAAAGGAAATTGCACATGGTGTACAACACGAAAATAAAGAATGTACCTGCCAAAATTAAAAACCTATACTGCTGTACATCAGTGGTGAAGCTGGTTCAGGTGAAACATTCTTAATCAAAATCATCAGCAAGTTCCTTCAACAATTGACAAACAACAAACTGTCAGCTGTTGTAACTGCCCCCACAGGTTTAGCCTCCTACAACATAGGTGGTGTCACTTCACACCGATTACTACTCCTTCCAGAAGAACACCAAAACAAATGAGACTATTACAAACTTTCTACAGAAGCTGCAATGGAACTACGCAGAGTATTAAAACAAATTAAAATGCTACTAATAGATGAAATGAGCATGGTCTCCAACCTAATGTTGGCTTTGATTCACCTCAGATTGCAAGAAGTACTTAAAACAAACTACGAAGAACTCTTTGGAGGAAAACACATTATTGTTTTCAGAGATCTTCTGCAATTGACACCAGTGAAAGGTGAACCCATTTTTAAAACCTTAGGACACAAACTCTGCCGTAAAACTGTTGGCAGCATAGGAAATGTCAACCTTTGGCGACATTTCCAAGCCAGGGAATTAACAGAAAACATGCGTCAATCTGCAGACCTCACTTACGCCAACATTTTAAAAAGTATTAGAGTTGGTGTACTATCTCAAGAAGCACAAGCAATATTGAAAGCCCGGCACATCCATGTACTTTATGGAGATAACGCATGTTCTACTGATGTTATGGAACAATTGTCAATTGTATGGCCTTAATGCCAACTCTTGCAAGCTGTTCCAAATTCAATGAAACAGTGTTAAAAAAAGAAATGCAACTATTAATTGAAATTTGCTCCACAGACAAACTGGACGTACATGGTATGACACTACCCATGTGTCAGCAAGCCATAACAAGACTAAATACCTTAGAAAAGTCAATCTCCAGCACAGCTGGGTTGAAAAAAATATTAAAATTATCCTTAAATTGTAGAGTAATGCTTAAACGTAACTTTGACATGGAGCAAGGACTAGTTAATGGAGCGCTGAGTACAGTTGTTGGCTTTCAAACATACCCACGTGACAACAACATTCAGTTTGTCAATATTCTCTTTGACAAACCTTCAGAAGTAAAAAGGATAGGGCGTTCAACAGCTCGATTCCTTCTCTTCAAAGACATGTATGTACGTAGAGAACAATTTTCTCTAACTCTTGCATATGCAGTTACCATTCATAAATCCCAAGGTCTTACCATAGACAAAGCATTGATAGATATTGGGAACACAGTCTTTAAAGAAGGCATGAGCTACGTAGCACTATCATGCTTAAGTACACTTGACGGTCTATTTCTAATCAACTTTGACACAAGTAAAGTAAACGCTGATATTCCTTGCATTTTAGAATACAATAGACTACGTTCACTGTACACCCCCTCATCTGAAATCATATCCTGTTCCACAAAAAGGAAACAATTGTAAAAGAAAACTAATTCAAACAGAAATGCAACAGGATCTGACTGCAAATCCTTCAAAGAGAGTAAAAGAAGCTAATACTTCATCAATTACCACAACCAAAGAAGAACCTATTAGTGAAAGTAACTTAGGTACTTCTTCAAAGAAGCAACACAAACTCCGAAAAATGACTCGGACACAGAACTATCTGGTCCATTCATATTTTCAAATGTAACTAGTGTAAGTTGCTACGCAAATGTAGCAATGAATATTCTATTTCAATTGCCACCAATTGTTAACAACATTTACTTACACAGTACAGACCCATTGTGTTTGCAAATGCTAGTCCTTCATAGAAACGCAACAAATAATCCTGACAACACGCATAGTCTTCACGGAAAAAGACAAGAATTGGACTACTGTGCTGGAATGGTGAGGTTCACTATAAACTCACAAAAAGATCCACAAGAAATTCTAATGTACTTACTACAAGTACTGGAAAACAAAAACATACCTATAAATGAAATCTTCCAGATTTCATACATGTGGAAACATACATGCACTCTCTGCAACAATGTGACACAGGAACAAATCCCTAATGAGCGCTTTGTGTATGTATCCATACCTAATTGTGAATCCATTCCATTTCAGCAACTTGTACAAAATGCAAACCATGGCAGATGATGTACTATGTGCAATTCAGATAATCGCTCCACCTTACTAATACAAACACATAGTAACTACGTAATACTAATGCTTCTACGCTACAATACAGATGGTACCAAAAACTGGATTCACACACGGTCAAGTATCACTTGGTAAAAAAACCTTCACAACAATTGGTATAATCTACCACACAGGAGCCACAACCAATGCAGGTCACTACACTGCATATATTAAAAAGAAATGTGGATGGTTCAAATGTAATGATAGTAGCATTACTCTAAAGCAGATATTACCAGCAAATCTTACAAAAGCTTATTTAATCTTCTTAAAGCCAACATTTTATAAATAATCTCTACTTCAACATTAACAAAAATGCAATTAAAAGACTACAAACAGTTAGAATACGCGAACAGGTATCCAACCGGCCCGAGATTGTATAACAACCACACAGATAAATGAAAAGCACTACATTGTAACAAAAAATAGACAGTTATAATATGCCAACAGGTATCTAACTGCTTCAAAAATCTGCAACAAGCCAACAGATAGAACATTAACCAGAAACAACAAGTGAACACCCAAAGGAAACAAACAAATACTTTGTAGCATAACAAAAAAAGTTTTTTTTTAATCCGACAAGGATTTTTTTCCCCACAGACCCAATGATTTGAAAAACAAACACAGAAACTGAGTAAAATGCACAGTACACTGGTTTGTAAACTAAATATGAGGGTGGAAAAAAAGCTAAAATGTCTATTATGCAATGTAATACGTCTTTATAAAATACATACACTAACTTGCTCTTTTCTTTTATCACAGAAATTGAAAAAGAATATTTCCTCCAGGTACTAAAGTCATGTAAAAAATATATTGAATCTCAAAAAATGAAACAGTAAGTATAATTTCAAACATTTTATACTTATTTGAATCTGTACGTGTGATCTATGGCTGTAATATGGTGTGGTGTTTGTGGCCAGGGCCTAGAGTCTTGTGTGTATAGCCTACGTAAATGTATGTACATACAATAGTCATATAAGTTAGCCCCCACTTGACTAAATCCATTCAGACCTTACACCAACATTCATTATTGGGTCTATAATCTTTCTGAAAACATTTGTCCACGTTTGTCAAATAGCAACAAAATTATAAGCCATCTAAAATGTTGAGACCCCCCTCTAATTTAGCCCCGCTTGAGAAAATCCCACCAAACTTTACAAAGACATTTATATCTAGATTTCAAATAATTTTGTAAACTTTTGTGCAGATTCGTCAAATGGCACCACATTTAGAAGCCTTTACACTATTTTGGCACACCCCTCTAATTTTGCAACCTCTTGACAGAATCCCACCAAACTTTGCGAAAACATTTATAGCAGATATAGAATTGTTTTGCGAAGATTAGTGCAGATTCGTCAAAAGGTACCACATTAATAAGCCTTTACATTATTTTGGGACCCCCTTCTAATTTAGCCCCCTCTTCACAGAATCCCACCAAACTTTGCAAAACCTTTCAGAACCAGGTCTAGAATAGAATTCGAAGATTTCATGCAGTAGAGTGGTGCCAAAGTTATAACCCATCCAAGAATTGCTTTCCACCAACCCTGCAAGTGTCCTTGAACTTCACAGGACTGTTGGCAAACATCTGGACCGTTGGTGGACCGTTGGTGGACTTTTACGGTGAAAAACACCATTTTTTGGCTTTGTATGGCCATATCATATCCCATCCTGATCACCCCTCACCTCCCCAGAGATTGTCTGATAAGCTTGACAAGTGCAATGTTGTTTTTTTTAATATGTTTTTACTGCAATGTCCACGGACACCGGCCGATGTCCGCAAATCCAACATGTTGGGCGTTTCCAAAAATATGACGCACTTCCCGCTTTTTACAATCCAATCAGTGGGTGCGTACGATGTGCGCGGACATCACGTCACCCTCAGAACCAATCGGAGGCCTGTCCGTGGACCGAACAGGGAAATGGGTCTGCAGACCAAACCCAGATGTCACTAATTTTTTGGGACCTACTTTTTGGTAGTTTTAATAAAAACTAGTGGATGGATTTCCACCAAATTTATAAAAGCACAGTTTCAGGACCAAATTGCTGCTCCTGCCGCAAATTTGGTGAAAATTAGTCCAGTGGTTTGGGTTTTAGGAGTGAGCACATTTTTTTTCCATTCAGTCTATGGAGAAAATAAATTGAGCCCCCCCCTATAACTTTGCCCCCCGTTGACGAAACCTCACCAAACTTACCAGAAAAATTCAGAGCGGCCAATATACTCTTTTTGCAAAGTTTGCTGAGGATTTGTCCAGGGGGACCGATGTTATAAGCCACCCAAAAAGTGTTCTTCCTATGAGTTGATCAACTTAACCATAACTACACGGGCTCTATCACAGGCCGTGTAATATATATATATATATATATATATATATATATATATATATATATATATATATATATATATATATATATATATATATATATATATATTTATTGTAGGGGTAGCAAGGGAGACCACAGGGGTAGCAAGGGGGACCTCAGGTGTCGCAGGTGTGACTCCTGACAACCCCCAAATGATGTTCTTGCCTTGCGTAAGAAGCAATTCAATAACAGGAGTATTCCCTTGTTCTGTTTCTTGCCAGTATCAACTGTAATTTTAACAGGCTTGGCAGTGTGGATATATCCCAATTCCTTGACATACATTACCACAAGGAAGCTCGCCTGACAACTCTTCTTCCCGGGCAACCTGAAGGGTTGCTAAAACAGCCGCAGCATTATTATCGGGAACATAAAAGAACACCCCATCTTGTGTGCAATAGATTGAAAATACATTGAAGCTTACACAGTAAACCTCTCCCTAACGAATTGACAGGTGCTAAGGGATGAAGAAGTAAGGCATGTGAATCAATTGTAGGAACTAGTGTAATTGTAAGTGGTTCAGAAACTGGGTGCATGACCAGAACATTGAAGATCTCTACTGCTTGCATTGTGTCAACAGACAGCAGAGCATCTGCAAAAGTGGCTGCTCTAAAAGCTGATTTACTAGCACCTGTGTCCACCAAACAAGTTATAGATTTCCCTTCCACATTGCATTGCACATACAGACTCTCCTGATCTATTGGTACCATTGGGTATTTCCTCTACCGTCATTAGTCAGAATGGGTCTTAATCAATCTGAGGGATCAAAGTGGGCCCAGGAATGTAGCAAGATGCATTAGGTAAGGGAAGGTAGGGGAAACCTTCACATTTGTGTTCGGAATGGCGAAAAACCTGTAGAGGTTCTCTGGACAGAGTTCTGTTCATTGATGTTAGGGAATAAGGGTTGCTCTGGTTGGAAGGGGCACTCATTCTTCCATTGGTCACTCTCACTATAGTAATTACACGTGAAGGGGTCTATCTGACCCCAGTAGACACTGATACCCAAACTGTCCTTGTGTGTCTTACTGTCCGTGATATCTCTGATGCCCGTGTTGTCCTTGCAGTGCTGCTTGTCTCAAATGTCGTATTCTTCACCCTCTTGCTCGAACCCTACCCCAAAGCCTACCCTCAAAGCCCCCCTTTGGCCAGTGCCCTGCACCTGTCCCTGTAGAGTCTGCAATTGTAACATCATGAGCTTATTCTCAGTATTATCTTTACACTCGTCACCACGTAATGATTTGCAACCGCTGCTATCTCCAAGGGTTTATTCCGCTGACTGATGCACACAGTCTTTTTATGCTTGGATTCAGGAAATAGGCCAGAGACATATTAGTTTGCTACGTCTTCCTGAGAAGTCTCATCCAGTTTAGTTATTCCTGAATGCTGAGTGAACACTGTTTTAAGTTGCTGTAAGTAAGTCAGACTGCGCAAAGGTAGTTCTCTATATTTGCCATGTCTGACTTTCTGGGGCAGATCTCTGGGATTGCCACTATTTTCCTATCTCTAGCTTGCCCAAGAGTGTTACCCATACTGGAATCCACTGCCGGCCAATTAGCTTTCTCTGTGAGACACTGCTTTACCCTGGGTGGCATAAGTATTCTCATGAGCTGATTCATATCTGAGGATGCCAGTTTATAGCACTGTAGGACAGTGAGCATCTCCTCAAGGATCCATTGCAGGTCATCCCTAAGGTTAGGACTCTCCTAAGCCAAGCGTTGCAAATCACCAGGTCTCCACGGAACATGAACAGTAAGCAGACGATGAGCCCCCCCCCACTCCCCGCCCCACGTTGCGACCGTCCTGGCATCTGTAAGAGGGGTGCCTGAAGGATCGTAGCATCTCTCCCATACTGCGTTCCGCCCCTCACAACAGATGAAGTGTAAGAGGGAGGTGTGCTAGGCAAGTGTGAGTCCCCCGCAAAACCCAGAGCTCCAGGCCCAGACTGCACCTGTGCAGGCTGCACTCAAATGTGTTACTGGGCTCTATGAGGTGGCTGGCCTGAACCTTGCGGACATGCACACTGTAAATTCGGTCTTTCTGCAGTTGTGATAGTGCACACACTAGAAAATAACTCTACATTGTCCTCTGCAGTATTGTCATCATTGTCATCCTGCCCCCTGTCAATCTTATCATCTACCAGCTGGGGGCTAAGTAGCACAGGCAACCCTGCTGCCCCTTTAGTCCACAGTAACTTAATATGCCCCCGCAATTTGTCACTTGTGCCCTTCATTCCCCATATTTTATGTTTGTTCCTCCTAGATATTGCTTCCTACAGCCACGTGGTGCATGCCCCCCACACCCTCTAACTGTCAAGGCATCACCTTACCCTTCTGTTTCTCTAATGCCCACCAGTTTTCCAAATAAAAGGTATTTTCTAGAGGGATCTGAGTATACCTGTTACCCCGTGTCAGCAGATGCCTCAATTTGAGAAACCGGAACGCCCCACTGTTGAAAGTGGTGTACATGAAATGAGCAGGAGTTTCCCTGGGAGGGGTCTCCGCTTCATTTGATTGTTCTCTGCCCATCATTGTCCATCCTTATATTAGCAAGTGCCCTATACACCATTGCCCCATGCCAGTCATCTCAGTACCATGCACTCTTTGACTCCACTCCTTCCGGTCCTGAGAAGGGAAGGGGCTTTACAGTGACTCCTGTGGAGCTGTCCTGTAAGGGGCTATGGGACACTCACTCCATGCACACCCTCCGTTCAACATTTATGCTGGGGGCAATTCATTTTCCTATTTTCCGTTGTTTGCCTACTTTTTATTTCCTATCTACAAAAGATTACAAAAACACAGGAAGAGGCATCTCAAGTATCTCAACCATACCATATTCAAATATAAAACCAGAGCTAGACCACTTTAAAAACAGATTTAGATACACCAAAAAGCCCACTCGCTCTTTACCAGACCAGCTTAACTGAATCATCACTGCCAAATTATTTATTGTTTATTTATTGGGGCGCTTATACAACCAGTAAATTACGTTTCAATGCGCCCACAGGGCAACAGGGAGGGAACATGGGATAGAACACAATGAATACACTGGAAGATAGAGACAAACCTACTAGGCCTTGTGAGCATTCAGAGCGTGCAAGTGCAGAGAGAAGAGGGGAAGACAGAGTTGAAGGGGTAAGGGTAGTGAGGGACTGGGACTGAGAAGAGTGTTGGTTGGGCAAGGTTAATGATGGACTGTGAGTAGGAGGGGATTTTCTGGGGCAAGCATAGTGATGGTCTGGAATGAAGAGTTCAGTTGTATTGGAAAGGAATATGAGGGCCTGGGATGAGAATGGGGGTTGCACGAGTAAGGATAGTGAGGGTCTGGGACTTGGAGGATAGTAACAAGTGTTAGGGTAGTTAAAGACAGAGAGGAGATGGGGAGTTGCAGAAATAAGGCTAGTGAGGGACTGGGGTGAATAGTGGGAGGTAATAGTAAGGCTATTGATGTGTCTTGAATAGGAGGAGGAGTCCTAGGGGAAGAATAGTGACAATTGGGATGAGGAGACAATGACAGGTTAAGCATAGTGAGGGATTATACCAAGGGTTGGGGATGTCTGTTAAGGGTAGTGAGGGGCAGTGGTAAGGAGGGTTAAAAGCGGGGAGAAACTGAAGTGTGATACTTGGGCAAGGAGGATGGGGTAGCTGAGTAAGTGTAGTGAGGGACAGCTATAATTAGTGGTGTTGAAGGATTAAGGGTAGAGAGGACTAAGATGAGTATGGGAGTTGTGGGGGATATGATATGATATTTTATTTATATCGCGCTCATACACAGGTGTTTGAGATTCAGAGCGCGCCCAAGCAAAGGGAGGGGAACAAGGGAGAAACAAAAGCAATGATCTTACTAGGCCCAGTGACATTAAGAACGTGCAAGTGCATGGAAAAGGGGGAAAGTGCGTGGAAGGGGGAGAAGTGGAAAGTGCAGAATAGAGGCGAGACCAGAATAAATATAAGTGCAATAAATAAATAAAGGCAGTGAAAAGTGGTAGTGCAGCCAGCAAGTGGCAAGTGCATGATTAGTCAGATAGAGTATATCTGATAAGTGCAGGAGAATAAATGGAGGACTGTGTGAGTCGTGTACAAATCCCAGGGCAAGCAGCAGCCAAGAGGCAGTGTAGGAGGGAGGTAGGGTGAGCAGGTACCTGCGCCTGAAGGACAAAGGGTGGCCAGGTGCACGGTGTCGAGAGAGAAAAGCAGATCAGCAGGGGAGCAGAGGGGCAAAGGCAGAAGTGAAGAAGAAGGTCTTAAGGTGGTTCCGGAACTGGAGATGGTTCTCAAGTTTCAGGGTGTCCAGGAGACTGTTCCAAAGGGAGGCCCCAGCCGAAGACAGAGATCTGCCCCAGTTCGTTTCATAGAGAAACTGACACTGAGGGAGTTGGAAGTAGAGGAGCGAAGGGCTTGAGAGGGGAGGTATTTACGGAGGGATAGTTGAAGGTATTTTGCACTCAGGCCCCAGAAAGCCTAATGGGAAAGGATAGTGAACATATTGTACAGGGGAGGGAGCTGCATGGGTAAGAGTAGTGAGGAAATGGGATGGGGAGTGGAGTTGCAGAAGGGAAGGTAGTGAGGGACGGTGATTTGGAGGGGAGCTACAGGGCACAATGGTCTTTAGGGACTGGGGAGGGAGTTGCAGAGGTACAGATAGTGAGGGACTAGGATGAGGTGTTGAGTTGCTGGGCTAAGAGTAGTGAAGGACAGGGAGAGGAGGGGATTTGTAGGGGTAAGGGTAATGAGGCCATGAGACAAAGAGGGGAGTTGCAAAGGTAGGCATAGTGAGAGACTGGGACAAGGATGGGAGTTGGAGGGGTTAAGTATAAACAGGGACTGTGATGGACAGGGGAGTTTCAGGGGTAAGGGTAGTGAGGGACTGGCACAAGGAGAGGAGGTGAAGGGTTAAGGGTAATTAGGGACTGGGAAAGTAGGAGCATTGAAGGGATAAAGGCAGTGAAGGACTGGGTTGAGGAAGGAGTCGAAGGGTTAAGGGTAGTGAGGTATTGGGACAGGGAAGGGAGTTGAGGGTACGATTAATGATGGAATGGAGTAGGAGGGCAGTTGGTGGATCAAGGGTAGTAAGGAACTTGGATGAGGAGCGCTATTGTATGCAAATGGTTAATGAGGGCATTGATGGGAATGGGAGTTACAGGAGCAAGGGTAGTGAGGGTCTGTGACAGAGAGGGGTGGTGCCTGGTAGGGGTACTGAGGGATTGGAACAAGGAGGGAAGATACAGGTTTAATGGTGGTAAGAGACAGGGATGAGTTGGTGAGTTGCAGGAAAAGCGCTTGTGAGGACTGGAATGAATAATCAGAGGACATGGTGCTGAGGGTCTTCAAATAGGAGGTGTATTCCCGGGGAAAGACTAATAAAGTCTGTATTATGGAGGAGGGGGGTGGAGGGTTACTAATAGTGAGGAAATGCAAAAAGGATCAGGGATGGCTATAAGGGTAATACGGGAACGTGTTAAGTAGGGTTGAAAGCAGGGGGGAAGTGTAGTGAGAGACTTGGACAAGTAGGAGGAGGTGGCTGAGTAAGTGTAGTGATGGACAGGTATGATAAGTGGTGTTGCAGGGGTATGGGTAGAGACAGAGTGGGATGAGGATGGGATTTGCAGGGGAAAGCTACATTATAGTTTATAAGGAGCAGAATTTCGAGTGTAAGTGTCTTGAGGGTTAAGGGTAGTGAGGCACTTGGGTGAGATGGGGAATTTCAGTTGTGATGGCAGTGAGGGACCAGGATGAGGAGGAGAAATGCAGAGGTAATTGCAGTGATGGATTGAGATGAGGAGAGAAGATACAAGATTAAGGGTAGTGTGTGATAGGACAATGAGGGAGTTGCTGGAGGCAGAAAAGTATAGGATTGGGATGAGGAAAAAAGTTGCACTGGTAAGGGTAGTGAGGGATTGGTACGAGAGGAGAGTGGCAGGGGTAAGTGTAATGGTAGTAATGGACTGGAATAAGGAGGGGAGTTGCAGGGATAAAGGTTGTGAGGGACTTGGACATGGAGTGGTGTTGCAGGGAAAAGTGTAGTGAGGGGCTGGGTTGAGGATGGTGTGGCAGGGTAACTGTAATGGTAGTGAGGGACAAGGAGGGGAGCTGCAGCGGTAAGGATAGTGAGGGACTGGTACAATTAGGAGAGATGATGATGTAAGGGTAAGGAATGTGACAAGGAGGGCAAATGTCAGGGTATGGGTGTTGACAAACTCTGACAAGAACTTGTGATGCAGGGGTAATTGTAGGGAAAGACTATGATGAGAAAATGTGATGCCAGGGTATCGATGGTGAAAGTCTCTGAAGAGGAGGGGTGATACTGGAATAAGGGTAGTGAGGAACCTTGATGAGGTCAGGAAATTAAGCGACATGGGTAATAGCAATTGGGATAACAAGGGGTATGGTGGGGTAAACATAGTGATGGTGAGGGAAGAGTAGGGGACTAGTAGTGGTTATAGTAGTGAAGGACTGAGATTAGGAGGGGAGTTGTCAGAGTAACAGTAATGAGGGACTGGGATAAGGAGAGGAGCTGGAGGTGTGAGTGTAGTGAGAGACATATGCGAGGACTGGAGAAAAATGGGTAAGAGTAGTGAGGTACTGGAATGATGAGAAGAGTTGCATGTGTAAGGGTAGTGAGGGACTAATAATAGGAAGAGAGTTTCAGTTGTAGGAGTAGTGAGAGACTTGGACCAGGAAGGCAGTTGCATGGACAATGGTAGGACATGTGATGAGAGGTGGGGTTGACAGTGTAGGGGTAGTTAAGGACTGTAATGAGGAGGGAGAGATCAGTGTAGTGAAGGATTGTGTCAAGGAGTGATGATGCCAGTGTACGTTTAAGTAGTGGTGATTAGGAGTGGGTTGGTAGGGTAAGGGAACTGAGGGAAATTGACTAAGAAGGGTTGATGTTGGGGTATGTGTGGTGAGGGACTGTGAATAGTAGGGGTGCCAGGGTAAGAGTAAAAATGTGCTGTCATGAAAAAGACAAGGATGGCGTCAAGGTAATGAGAGACTGTGATGAGGATGGGGAGATGTAAGAGAACATTTAAGAAGGGACTGTGGGGAGCAGGGGTAATGCTGGGGTATGGGTGGTGACAGACTGTAACAAGGAGGGTGGATGACAGATTAAGGGAGGTGGGAGACTGTGATGTGGAGGGACGATGTCTGGGTAAGTCCAGTGACAGACTATGACAAGGAGACATGTTGCTGAGGCTTGGGTAGTGAGGGACTGTGATAAGGAGAGTGAGGGGGGTAGGGTAGTGAAATAGTGGGACAGGGAGCGACTGTGATGAGAATAGGGATGGCAGGCTAAGAGTTGGAAAGTTGTGGTGGTAACAGTATTGAAGGACTGAGTTTAGGACGGGAGTTGTAGGAGCAACAGTAATGAGTGACTGGGATAAGGAGAGGAGTTCCAGATGTGAGGGCCATTTATGAGGAAAGGAAAAACATGGTTAAGGGTAGTGATGGACTGCAATGAGGAGGATAGTTCCAGGTGTAAGGGTAGTGAGGGACTAGTAGGAGGAATAGAGTTTCAGTTGTAAGAGTAGTGAGGGACTGGGGCAAGAAGGCCAGTTGCATGGATATAGGTAGGGTAGGGAATGTGCTGAGGAGTTTGGTTACCAGTGTAAGGGCAGTTAAGAACTCTAATGAGGAGGAGGATGTCAGGGTCAAGGTATTATAATTATATTTGTTATTTTATAACACACTTAATACTGGAGCTCAGTTTCTAAACACGAGACCAGGATTCAAAGCTGGCTGCTATGCATTATCTTGCTTCCAAGACAAATGCGTTGCCCCTGAGCTATCCTCCTGGCCATTGAAGGACTGTGTCAAGGAGTGATGATGCCAGTGTCATGTATTCCCTGCGTCCCGGTTTCAGTGGTCTCTTTGGCAATGCTCAAAACATTGCTACTTCCAATACAGCAGCCATCATCGGCCATCACGCCCATTCCAAGATGGCGCCCACAGGCCTCTACATTCCGCTTCCACTTCTGGTAGCGGTTCTTTGGCAACGCCTTCATTAGGGCAGGAGCTACAATGCTCATTGTGTCGTAACATCAGGTAATCCTGGTCTCTGATGCTCGTTCCTGGTTTTTCTGCTCTACAGTTTCCTCTCATCCTTCTTCCTTGACTTCCACCTTGTGGCCGCTGCATCCTTTTCCTCTTGCCTTCTACCCATCTGCCGCTGCATCCTATGCCCTTTGCCTTCAGCCCTATTGCTGCTGCATCTTACTTCCTTTGCCTCTCACTTCTGAGTCCTACCTCCTTCCTGTTCTCCCTGGCCTTGCCTATGCTCCAGGCTCACTACACCAGCTCAGTATTCTCTGGGAAGTCTGTCTACAGTTTGTGTCGTGACCATCATCCGCTATGTCACTGTGGAGAAGGGTTTTCTCCCCCGAGAGGATTTCCCTCCAGGAGGCTTCCCAGAGGGTCACTCCCCTTCCAGTTCTGCTCAGAAAAGGGGTGCCAAAGCTCTCTGTGGAGGTCATCCTTAATTCAGCAAAGCTAAGAGCAAATGTAAACTTCACGTATGCCCAATTGATGATAGCCAGGGTAAGTGTGAGTGGTGCTGATTAGGAGTGAGTTGGCAGCATAAGGGAAGTGAGGGACAATGACTAAAGAGGGTTGACATTGGGGTAAGTGTAGTGAGGAACTGTGAAGAGGAGTGGGCCAGGGTAAGAGTAGCTAGTGACTGTCATGAAAAGGGCAATTGTGAAGTCAAGGTAATGAGGGACTGTGATGAGGAAGGAGACAGGTTGCTGGCAGTTGGGTAGTGAGGGACTCTGGTAAGGAGAGGGAAAGGGTAGTGAAATACTGGGACAAGGAGAGACTGATGAGAATGAGAATGGAAGGATAAAAGTAGTTAGTGACTTTAATGATGTGAGAGACGGCAGGGTTTTGGGTAGTGAGGCACTGTGTGGAGGAAGGGGGATGCTGGTTTAAAGGTAATGAAGGACCGTGGTGTGGAGGGGTTTGATGGGATACGTATAGTCAAGGTCTGTCACAAGGAGGGGGTAGATATGTAAGGGTAGTGAGGCAGAGTCATGCGGGGGATAGCATAGTAAGGGCAGTGCGGGACTTGGACAAGGAGGGTAGTGTAAGGAGTATGGGTAGTGAGGTACTGGGATGAGGAGAAGGGTTGCAGAGGTAAGAGTAGTGAGGGTCTGACACATGGATGGGAGTCACCAGGGTAATGATAATGACCATGATTAAAGGCAGGATGCTGGGGTATGTCTAGTGAGGGGCTGTGATGTGGAGAGGGATTCCCAGTTAAGTCTGGTTAGAGACTTTGTCGATGAGCATGACTGCTGGGTAAGGACAGTGATAATCTTTGACAAGGACGGTGAACCGGGCAAGGTTAATAAGGTACTGTGATGAGGATAGTGTTTGTAGTGTAGTCATGCGCTATTATGAGGAGGGGGAATGCTGGGGTACGTGTAATAAGGGACTGTGATGAGGAGGAATGCAACAGAGTAAGCATAGTGAGGGACTACTATGATGGGGGACGTTGACAGAGTAAGAGTAATAATTGACATTGATGAGGTTTGGAGATGCAGGGGTAAAATAGTGAGGGACTGGATTGAGGTATTGAGTTGCACAGGCAAGTTAGTGAGAGACTGTGGCAGGGAGAGGAAATGGAGTAAATGTAGTGATGGTCTGTGATGAGGAATGGGCATGCTGTGGCAAGGATAGAGAGGGAAAGTGATGGGCAGGGGGTTTCTCGAGTAAGGTTAGCGACTCAGATAAGGAGGTGTAGCATGGGTAGGTTTAGTGAGGGACAGTGATAAGGAGGGTACATGATGTGGTTCGGGTGCAGAGGGACTGGGATTAGGAGAGTATATGTTCCATCTAGGGTACTGAGAAACTGGTATTAGGATGGGCAATAGTAGTGAGGGACTGTGATGAGGCATGGCGTTTCAGGGGTTAGTCTAGTGTGGGGCGGTTTTGACGACAGGAGATGCAGGGGTAATGGTAGTAGGAGATTGGGACAAGGAAGTGAGAGACATAATGAGGGAAAAGGGATATGTAGGAAAGTTGCAGGGGGTACGAGTATTTCGTGACCAGGGTGAGGAAGGGGAGTAATAGGGGTAATAGTAGTGCTGTACTGGGAGAAGGATGTGATTTGCATGAGTAATTGAAGGGACTGTGCTAAGGAGTGCAGATGCCCGTGCAAGTGTAGTGGGGGACTGTAAAGATGGGTGGGGTGCAGGGGCCAGGATAGTGAAGGCCTGTGATAATAAGGGGGATGTCAGAGACTACGGTTTCTCTTGGGACACTTTCAATACTGCCAGTACATTAGCAGCAATTTGACTCATGTGTTGCCAATTAGTAAAGTGCCTAGTTATGTGTAGAAGCTAAAATACAAAGGTCTGATAATCCAAGCTCCCCTCAGTGCTCCATCCCATTCTTGCCCCCTTAAAATGAGTTCTGGTATCCCCAATGTTCTAGAATATCCTAGAATAGATCAGTGCCCCAGCAGGCCGTGACAAAATAGTGAAGAAATGGCAGCAACGGGCATACGTGGGGTGATGCTTGAAAGCTCACTCACAACTCGCTCTGCCCCAATCTGATCGCAAAGCTCGACTCACTGGTCTTGCTTGTCCATGTCAGGACACTTCCAGGAAATGGTGGATAATAGCCGTTAGTCCACTTTAAGCACAAATAGTCCTCACAGAGTTCCAAACAGCCACAAACAGCATCACCCTTTGCTGACGGCAGGGTTCCACATTACTCTGTGCAAGCAGCAGAATTAGTGCCACTTATAGAGGTGCTGGAAATGAGTAAGGGGAAGGTGGTCACTATTTATTCTGACTCTGCGTATGTAACCTCCACGGTGCATTCAGGGTTATCAAGGTTGCAGAGGAGAGGGTGTAGAAGATCCGATGGAACCCCTATGCAGTAAGGCACATACTAATCATACTAACTCCATAGTACTTGGAAATGATGCTGCAGACAGGACGACTAAGGAGGTTGCATATTCTCCATTTACATATTCCCAGAAAATGGAAACCTGTCCCAGCAGGTACAGTTGCCAGCTTCATATACTGCAGTCCCGGTGCTTCAAATCATAGAAATTCAAGGAAAGGCACCTAAAGAAGAACAGGAGCTTTGGACAAAGAGAGGATGTGCCCTCTCACCCACAGATTTGCTGTGCAGACAGGTGACGGGGAAGGCAGTAATGCCTATACAACTACTTCTTGTGGCTCTAGAGCAACTGCATTACCCGTCACACACTTCTCAATGACAAATTGCAACAGATCTCCAGGAAGAATTGTTTATACCAAACCTTCAGGAACAGGTAAGAAGATGTGTACGTTCATCTACAGCTTCTAGGGAATTCAATACTGGAAACACATGAGGTCAATAAGGGGAGTTTTGCTGAGACCCTCTCGGCTATTGATTTTGTTGACATGCTTGTGAGATGTAATAATTACTGGTACCTCATAGTAATTGTTTGTCTATTCTCCCAGTGGCTTCAAGTTGGTCCCTGCATACACCCTGATGCTAAGTCTTCAGCAATATTTCTGGTGAGTGAAGTATTTCAATGGTGGGGAATTTGTGAGGTCTTGAAATCCGACAATGCAACGCACTTGTTTAATGCCTTGTTCTCAGAAATTAGTTTTCTCTTAGGAATTAAGCACAGGTTGTGTTCAGTCTACCACCTGGAGGCCAACAGGATCATGCAAAGTTTAAACAGGGTTCTTAAGGTCTGGTTAGCCAAGATGTGCACTATTTAAATAAAACATGGATTTACTGCCTGCCGTTGGTGTTGTTTTATTTGAGGAATTAGCCAGGGAAAGACCCCAACATAAGCCCTCACGAGGTTGTGATGGGTGTAGATTACACATGCTGCTCTCACCTGCACGCACTGTATCAGATGCACATAAGACCTCAGGGGTCCTAGGTGAAGAGTTTAGGGAGTCCCTCAGGGCTTTATCCAAAAGTGCAAAGATTATATCTTCACAGGTTGTGTGGTATCACCAACAATCTACACGAGGAAACAGCAAGAAAACCAACGATCAGCACAAGCAACCACTACTCCTGGGAGACTGGATTTACATCTGGACCTTCAGGTACCGCTGGAATTAGTGGCATTTCCATAGGTCACAACGTGTGATTTACCCAACTCTGACTGCTATGAAGGTGGAGGGCAACAAGAGCTGGATACACATCAGCGATATACTAAGGGATACCAGTACTTCTCAAACGCACAGGGGCAGAAGAAGGCTCAAGTTAAGTATGCCCAATGGATTCATAGATCATTCCAGTGGAAAAGGGGGGTGTGGACAGAGATTCAGGAACTGAATTCCTTTGTTTAAAAAAAAGACGTTCACATTTATAATGTATATTGGGATGAGTTCTTATGTGTTTTGTGTTCCTTTTTTCGTCAAGTTCAAAATGGCAAAAGTGTGAATGTAAATGGTTCAAATGTACCTAGTTTCACAGAATCTAATGATATATTGCTACGGTCAAGAAGAAATGGTGATGTTGATTTGTTGAATAAGGATGATGAAATAGACCCAATAGTAGATGCACATAATTTTTTAGCGGATAATGGGCCTCATCAGGGGTTGGGCCGAGCAGCACAAATGTGGCAGAAACGCTATTACTGCTGCATTACCACTTTGCCCAATCCGGAGTTTGGCTGGAAAGTTAGAGCTTTAGCTTCAGCTTTTTTCTGGAGGTAAAACTTGCCACGTTCTTCCCGTTTGTGGCGCTGTTGCTGTGGCACTAATATTGCTGGTAGTAATCGCACCATTACTGCCCTATAGAGTCCTATGGACTCTTCAAAAAATGTGGAGTAACAGCCTTTCCGCAACTGGGGACCCAGCGCTAATAGAGCCGGACTAAGTTGAGGTAACACTATTTGCGTTGGCAGTTTCCTGGCGGACTTAACACCAGGATACCTCTAAGGTTGTGATGAGGCCCAATGTATGGTGCACCCACATGAGGGGGGTTGGGAGAGAGAGATCTGTAGGATTTTGCTACATCTGCTCTCTCATACCCCATGCTTCGGGTGTTCCTAGGGTGCTTATCGCAAATGAGATAGAGTTAGCAGACACACTGTGCCTAGTGTATTTAGCTTTGTGCAGGGTCTGATGGCAGTTTAAAGGGCAATAAGTCACAGCACCCTTTTGACCTGTTGACGAAGAATGTTCAACCACAGATCGTAAGGGGCAGAAGAATGTTCTGTGTACACAAAGAGTCCGATTGAGAATAAAAGGGGCTATTATCACCAATAACCGATGGGAGCAAGTGGGGGAGAGTTGAAGAGCTCGCTGGATGAGGGGATTTTCAGAAGAATGGGTAGCACATGTAAATCAAGATTTTGGAAATATGTGAGAAAGATTGTCTGCAATATCTGATGTGGCTCAAGGAGCCAGAAAAACCTGTTAAGATACAGACACTTACCCATTTTTCTCTGTGTTTTAATGACAATGGCACAGTATCCTTTTGGCACAGATGTAAACTGCATCCACACACTTTGCATCGCTGGCCTGGCTGGAGCGATAGCTGCTCTTTTGGAAGAAATGTGTACATGCAGATTGTACAGCTACTGGCAGTTGCCTCCATCCTGGCTAGGTGTGCACAGTTTCACCACTTTGTTTAGCGGAGGAGTATGCCCATGTTGGGGCCAATGTAAGAGAGGATTTTAATGTTTTTCCCAGAGAAGGTGGTTTTGAAGAACAGGGATATGATGTGTTAGTTAAAATGTTAACTAAAGGGAGACATGTGGGGGTGTTCAGGAAAGGTTGCAATGATGAAGAGGGGTTCATGTTGCATGCTCCATATTTGTGACTGGGGATGTGCAAATGTTAGTGTGAGGTTACTATTTTATATATGTATCCAGTGTAATTAAATATGAATGGGATATCGTACTTCAGTGTTACTTTGTGTTCAAGTTGATACATATTAGATTTGCACCTGCGAAGAAAGATAAAATGCAAAAACTGCCAAATTACATCTAAAAAACAATCTGCTATGATGTGCATAGATGCTGAGGTTTCATAATGCACATGAAAGGAAGGGGACTGGTCACAGAGAACCCACTGTGAAGAATAAATTACAGTTATACAACATGCATGCACATTAATATGCATACACAGGGAATTATAAATCTACATGTAATGGGCTTATTTTATAAATGGATTAAACACAGCAGCGAGAGTTTCACAAGATTCATTTTAAGTGACTAGGAGAAACAGAGTTTGCAGAGTTTCATATGCCAGAGAAAGGGTAAATGAGTAACTATGACCTTAGCAGATGATCAGCACAGCTAACAAACCGGCCAGGGTCTTCATGGCCTCGTGTTATCGTGAAGGCAGACGTCATCTTTTTTAAGTGCATGGGGGCTCGCAGAGGGATCAGACATTTGCTTTTGACTAACAATAAATGTGACGTGAAGCTCGCCTGAGGCCAGGGTTGACCGATACTCGCTGTGTTTCAATTGTTTTCAGGATGTGCCATGTGTGCTGAATTGGTAGTCATTAGACATGAATTTTCCAATGAAGCCAGTAAGCAGGGCTGGATGAGATGGATATCGACAGTTCGAAGGGAAACTTGTTATTCTGCTCTCTCTCGTGTCGTTTGAAGTGTCTGTATAAACCATGTTCAAATTACATTTAGGATTAATAGGTCTCAGACAAGCTTGGACATTTAATGAATTATCTTTGTATGTGAATGTATAACTGTATGACGATGTCAAGATCTACCACAGACAAATCCTAAAACGAGGTGTGTTCTACACATGAGCTGAAGATGGTAGTTAAGATATCAATGAGCAATGAGAACAGAAGAATTGGAAAAAGATGGTATTTTTTGATCACTTTTAACCAATCATGTGTGGGTGTGGTTTGTTATAAAATAAACTGGAGTGTTTTAACTGTTGCAAAATGTTATATAATGTGTTAACGTGGGTGCTTCAGGGAGATTTGGGATAGTTTGACTGCATAGGGTCATCTAGCCCCTCCCATCCGTTTCTACAATAAAATTGCTTCATGTGCAAAACGTGATCTCGCTTCTCAGCTGGTTGGCCCGATTTGGATTAAGGTGGTTATTTGCCTACTCCTACAATCTGTAACCAGTATAAACCACAGCTAAGAGGTTATCAAAAGACTTTAGGAGAACTACAAGTGTGGAAGGCCTCGAACCAGTAATACTCACAGCAAGAGGCTATCAGAAAACCATACTAAGACACCACTGGGAAAAGCTCAAAACTAGCATTACCATCAGGCAAGAAATTGTGAGAAAACCTCAATAAAGCAATCTATACATAAACCCTCTTATCAAAGATATATTTGTGGGAAAGCTCATATCTCATGTTGCCAACAGCCAAGAGAGTGTGGAGAAGCTTGTAACCCAAACTGCTATCAGTCAAGAGATTGTCTAGAAGATATTGAGAGATCCTTTAAGATGAATTCTTCTATAATTTGTTCTCAGTTTAAGGAAAACTTGAACACAAGACATCAAGAGTTAAGAGACTATACAAGTCACTTATTGTTCCATCTTCCTTCCAAGAGAGATTGGTGTGGAGAATCGGAGTCAATATTGCCATCAAGTTTGAAAGTACAGAAAATGGATTGCTATTGGTGAATCGCACTGTGCCTCTTTAATGTTCGTTGTACAGAATTGTTGAGAAGACAAATCAATTTTGCCAAATTTGTATCCGTTAGTGATTTTATTATCAAAGAGTCAGCCAACAAGTGTTTCAACCTAAGTCGCCTCAAGGCCATAGTTTCCAATGTTTAGAGTAATAACCAATATTAGGCGTTATAGTTGTGTGGATTAATTCCTTGAAAAGTCTCTGATAGTTCTTATTGGAACAGGAAAAATTCCCCAAATATAATCTGTGTCTCGCTTGCTCGCTGGATAAAAAGCATCCTTCAGTTGTTCTCTAGTGATTGTTAGGTGTGCTGGGTTAAATCCCAACAGTGCGTTCTTTGTCATCCAAGTTGCCTTAAATGCATTCTTGATTCCTGGTCCATGGGTTGTATCCCGGGTGCTGCGCAAATTTGGCAACATTGATTTGTCTTTGCAATAATTCTGTACAACGAACATTAAGGAGGCACAGCGCGATTTGCCAAAACCAATCCATTTTCTGTATTATTTATCTATGGTCTTTAAGGGCAGACGTGGTGGAAATGGTGACGCAGATTGCCGCTGCAGTGATTATCAATAGTGATCAAAGCGTACTGTCATGCGTTTGGACCCATACACACCTTTACGTTTCAAAGTTTGCAAGTAGTTGTAGGAGTTTTCTTCCTGACATGCGAGTACACCAGGAAAGGGCTTATTGTGGTTAGTCCTGGCGGGTGAGTGGACCAGGAATGAAGATAGTGATTTGATAAAATATCTTTGTGATAAATGATTTGTTGAAAGAACCTTTGTTGAATTATGAGAACCCATTTACTTTATTTTGACAAGCAGTAGCATCACAAATACAAGTCGAGTTTTGCTAGCCTGACAAAAAGTTCTTCATTTCAAGAAGAAGTATTGAGAAAGATTCAAGTGCTATCTTGACAAGAAGTAGTTCCTTTGAAGAAGGTGTTACATGGTAACTGGTAAGATGTTCAGTGAATAATTATTCTGGGGGCCGCTCTTCAAAGTAGTCACTTCTATTGGATTGCAATCATGCTGGGGTAAAGGCTGCAGATACTAAACAATGGCTGATATTCACTATAGTCAGTTCAGGAAAGGTATAAATGTAGATAAGTTAGGTAAGGTTCAGCACCTAATTAAATTAAACTCAGTTCAAAATATGTATACAAAAAGATGTATTAATAAAGAATATTGAATTTCTTTTTAAAACATTTTTAAAACACTTAATGCATAAATCCAGTGACATTTCAGTAGTTACTTATTCAAGAGACAACACTTTGTCTAAGAAATCAATAACTGCACATGTGGAGTTATTGCTTGCAAGCAACATAGACCACCACTCCTCCATGTTTCCAATCTGAGGGGCAAATTTACTTAGAAATGTATTTCTGTGGCTATTCAAGCCTATGCATTCTGTAACCAAATGTCTAGATGATTCGACTGAAGTAACACAAAATCGGCATAATTTTTTCTAGGTTTCTTTTGTCATGCTTCAAAAACAACATCCGCTTTGTCTTGTATAGATTGAGCGGTACTCTCAGAAACTTGTTTTCATGATAACCTGAGGTAAATTTTGTAAAATAGATTGGTGTTTGGTTGATGCCTCGTACAACGGGACCATTGTTGAGTGAAGAAACTAGTTTTGCACGTTTTACGGTGGTTGTAATCCAGTCCCAACACCTTAACTTTTTCTTTGCCACTTGTGGAATAGTCAGCAGTGTACCATTGTTACTTCTGCTTGAGTCAACATTTTGTCATATTTGTCAGTCTGGTCTTTCCACCGCCCATTATGAGTGTTCTCAGACGATAAGGCTAAAATGTGGCACGGAAGAGATGTAGGAGTTATCTGCATTTTTTTAAAGCAGCCACCGATTTCCAAATTACAGTTGAATGTAAGGATTCGAAACATAATTCATAACGTATTGCTGTCATTTACGCATTACAGGGAAGTCTGAGAATCTTTCACCGGAAAAGGCTGTCTACGTAGTCCCAAAAAGATTGGCTTATATCAAAGCCAGCTTCACTTCCAAAAGTAATAGTTGGCATGACTTTCTGCATGTAAAACATCAGCACTGGTTTTAGAGTGAATTTTCCATATGCTGTGTTTAACTTTGCTCTCTGAAATGATAAATTACACATTCGGATTTTCAACTCTTGGGACCATTCCCATTCACGTACATATTTATTAAATGGTATTCCCCAGCATCAAATGCAGTTTGTGTTCTCAAGATGTTCACTGGCTATGAACCATTTAAAGTTCTTGCCTCTTTTCCACAGCTTGGATCCAAAGGCTACAATTTTTGATTTTTTTGTATTTATTAGAAGATCATTTGAAAGCAAATACTCTTGAAGGCTGAATAAGAGTCTTTGTAGCCCAATTTGGGTTGAATCTATCTGTACCAAGTCATCAGCATAAATGGCACAACTGATTTGGTGCCTATTAACCAATAGAGGAAATTACTTAGATTCTTTAAGTGCTGATGAAAGATCTGAAATAAACAATTTGAAGATTAGAGCTGCCAATGGACAGCCTTGCTTTACACCTCTTCTTGTTGGTATTTTGTCAGTGGGGTCGCCTTGAGCCTTGAGTCGTACTCTAATTGATGTGCTGGAATACAGGGCCATCAATGGGGGCAAGAGATCCAATGCACATGACCACATCACCAGTTCTTTCCACATAATTCCTCTGTTGATGCTATCATAGGCTTATCAATGGTCCAAAAAGGTGAGGAACAGCTTTTTTCCTCCTTTTAAGGCTTCGTATTTCAGAAGATTATGAAAAATTAAATTTAGCTCAGTGCCTACTCCTTTTGTCAACCCTGTTTGATGACAATCTATGTTCCCAGCACCAGCGGCCCAAGATGCAAGTTTCTTTTGCAACAATGAAGCAAAAATGTTCCCAATGATGTCTAATAAGGCAATCGGGCGATAGTTGGAAGGATCGTCCCGATTGCCTTTCTTAAATATGGGTACTTCCACTGCAGTTAACCATGAAACAGGAATTTCCTTTATTATTGCAATCTTTTGAAATAATGTACAATGAATGGTGCCCACAGATTTTTATTTTATTTTAACATGATGTTTGTGAGGCCATTCGGACCTGCAGCTCGTGAGTTTTTTAATTTCACAATTACCGCTGTTATAGCTTCTAATGTCTCACAAACATTCCAAGAAGCAGAAGTCTCCATCTCAGGGCCAGCAATCAATATAGCCGGACTTTTAAACATGTGTGTGAAGTGTGTTACCCAGACAGATGTGTTTACACCGTTGGTCATCATAACATTTTGATTTAGTGACCCCACATGTATGATTGCATAGGTGTCTCTACTGTGGTGTTTAGATGTTAATCTGAGGATTTTCTCGGCTCTTTCTTGATCACGATTAGAGGAAAACGATTTCCTCCAGTTCAGGTATTTTGGGCATATTTTTAATCACCTCAAATAGATTGGTTGGTGTTTGTATTTAAAGAGCTTTAGGTCTTTATGCAGGCTCTTTTGTTCTTTGCATACTTTCAAACTAAATGGATATTTGTTTCTTTGATGGTCAATGTTAAATCCACTTTAACTAGCTTTGAATTGTGAAAGCAGCGGAACATAGTTTACTTGACTACTTTTGGAGTCAGTCTTTGACGAAATATGAAACAATAGAACTGCAATTGCATGCTTATTCATGTAAAGTCTGGTCGAACCTTTGTTGATTAGAACATTGTTAATATAGCACGTAGTTCACTTATGAGTATTCATTTACCATGTTAATTTAATGGCATCATGGTCACTATTAGGTTGTTTTACTATTTCCAACTGGTCAATTCGATATATGAAGTTTTTTGATGACCAGATATAGTCTAAGGTTTTATGACTTTGATTCCTATGCCAAGTGTAGTAGGCTGTGATATCTCCCTTAGTGTGGCCATTTAACATAGTACAGTTTCTAATTTCTAGTTCTTCTCTCAGACATTCTCCTCGTTGTAAGCTATGGTTATGAAGAATGTCATTAAGGCTTGTCAGTTGCCTATTCTTATCGAACCAAGAATAGTTTAAATCACCACATATGATTCTTGTCAGGTCACTAAAATCAGCCATGCATCTATCTATTTCTATTAGAATCTGACCAAATGTGTCTAAGTCCTTTGAGTTTCTCTGTAGCAATGTTCCTTGGATGAATATGTTTGGATTGATGGTTTTTGTAATTTCCCAGTCATTATTATTCTTAACCATCGTCACCAACCCTGAAAAAGGACGACCTGCATTATTTTTTCCAGCTGCATTTAACAATACTGATTAAACCTCTCAGGTTGGTGTTTCTCGCAGCCAGATTTCTTGAAAACTGATTACAAAAAACTCCTCTGTCATGAAGAAAGGATCTTGAGAGATTATGGAACACCTTCCCCTTTGCATCACCGTTTTTAGCTAATCTATCTCTGCTTGCCATGTGGGATGTTTTTACCCATGCATCCAAGCCCTACCATAAAACTGTGCCTCACTGGCATTGAAAACATCATGATGGCCAGAACTCCCCAGAGAGTACACAGGGAAAACATGAAGAATAGGCTGTCACCCATTTTTGCCTATGTTGTGAGCACAGGAGGGCACTGCCTAAAACCACCATTGGGCTACACACACAGTAGCCTGAAACCATTGGGAATGGCAATGCTGATTGCCAAAAGCAACCCAGAATTGTGGGGAATTCATTTTCCTAATGTCAAAAATGGATGCAATACTGGTGCTCACCACTATCAGAAAGCCGGTGTTTTAAAACCACCAGACTTTTGTGTAAAACTGAACAAATGAACCCAAACCAGGCCAAGGAAAGACTTGCTAAGAGGTGGATACGATGTAAAACTATATTCTGAAGTGACTTGAAGGAAGTAATTAATGTATATATAAGAAATAGCTGGGGATGTCAGCAGCTTAAGTGAATTTGGGTTTAAAGCCACTAAAATCGAAATGTTTAGAATAAATGAGTGACCTACTTGTGAGTGTCACATAGGTTGCAATTGTTTAAATGTCATAGTTTTGAACTTAGAATCAGCATTCTAGCTGCATGTGCAAAAATTGTAAGTTGGATTTGAATATAGAAAACTGGGAACTAAAGTGACATTTAGCTGAATTCTGCCTGACAACTACCCCTGACAGGAGTTGAACTGGCTCAACAACTCTTCCCAGGACTGGCTGCATCCTGCTGCCCCCACCAAAAGGAGGTGACACCTCTCTGATTGAATTAGGGGAGTGGTACCTGCAGACTGCAGGAAGTTGAACAAAGCCCTGTCCTGGACTCAGGCAAATGTTATATTGGGGGGGTCGTAAAATGGCTTCCTCTTGGGAGAAACTGGGAGGGGCAGTGCCTGTGAGAGCAAGCTAAGCTTGGGGGAAGTGGATAAACCAGAAATTCCACCATGTGCTTTGGAAAACCACACCCCTTTGGGGCCAGATCATGATTTTAAAAAGATGGATAATTTACAGTGCGGACTTGTCAAAATTATATAAATAACATCATCATTCTTGGGATTTTTCTGTGCACATTTTAAGAGGTGTTAGGACCCTGTGGTATGTTCTTGGGGATAGTAGCGGAAAAAAGGTTGTTACTCCAAATGTATGCATGTTAAAAATCTGACACTTTATCATCTGAAACCCATATCCCTGGTGCACATGTGTGTAAAATCTGGAAAGGTTTAGAGGTCGTTATCTGGATGAAAAGGGGAGAATTCTGTCATAAGTGGACACAACATCATACAAAGACAGGGATCGGATGGTTTGGTGCTACAGAAAATATGTTAACTGGACCTATAATATTAGAAAAATGGTACATAGATAAATATGTATTTGGGTCAGAAATAGATTTGTGTGCAGTTTGACAAGGGGAGGTTCCTCTGACCATAAAACCTACAGCATCACTCTGACACTCCATTTCTTTCACCCAATCAAGGGAGAGAGGAAAGCTTGGCCAATGATAAGTGAGAGGGGCAGGCTTAACTAGGCCCAGGCACACACCCATTATCAAAACACATAAAAGGAACATTGAAACCCAGGTAGAGACATTCACTTTCCATTTTCTTGCGGGACGCTTTGCAGGGAGACTTCAGACCTCACATCCAGAGATACAGACTTCAAATCCATCAATCTCCAGAGACCAGAAATTAACTCCAGAATTTGTAGCAGAGAGGCCAGAATACACAAGCTGAATCCTCTTCAGCAGGCCTCAAAACCAACCAAACTATTCAACAGCCGGGCGAGCTGTTTGAATTCTTTGCCAAGAACATTTGCAAGAACCTGTAGCAGTATCCAGAAAGCAGTGCCGTATACGGAACCAGAGAGAACCAGAGACCAGATCTCTGTGAAGAACTGCTAGCAGAAGTCCAGCCAATCCTGACCCGATTAGTGACGAAGCCGCATTCCTGTCTAAATTATAGAGTGAGTACCCAGTCAGGACTGTGCCAAAACCAATCTCTTAGTTTAAAATAATCTAATCCAAACTGTTTTAGCCTATTAGAACTGCCTCCTAGAATCGTGTCATTCTGTCATCTTTAAAACTGAAAACTGAAAACTGTCATCTGTCATTCTGAGCTTTAAAATTTCAAAACCGAAAAACTACCTTTACTAAATTGGCCGTATCTCCGGAACCGTTTGTGCTAGGAGCAAGTTTTAACTGTCATCTTAAAGCTAAGATTCTAAGCTTTCCAAAGAGCCTATAACTCCTTATAGTGCCTCCACGATTGCGCTCAACACACACATCTAAATTTGCCGCGATTTGACATTTTGCTTAATTTCAGCCATGTGTAAAAAGATTTGTCCTTGCTTTCCTTGCTGAAATTCGTGTGCAACCTGACAATCATTCATAGAGCATTGCTAAAGTGATCCTGAATTAATTTAAGTAGCTGTCACCCACCCTGAACCTCTATAGGGAATTAAAAGCCTTTTTAGCATATTTTTCACTTAATTGCAACCACATAAAAGGATTTTGCCTGTGTTTAAAACTCCTACCTGTTTTCCTCTAAGATTGCTAGGGGGGAACTGAATTATATTTCATTGCATTCCTGAGAACTGTGTGCTTTCCTCCCATCTCTTTACCTTGCATAGGGGGTGGGAGGGTGAATTGTCAAAGAAAAGTGATTACATTGTCTTTTGTTCAAATCATATCAAGTTTATTTTCTGTACTGCATTTTCATTCATCATTGCATTGTCTTTGAAGCCATAAAAGCATTCTCAGCTACTTCATCCTCTCTATATCACTTCTAAGCCATCAAAAAGAGTGTACCACTGTAACATTATCCATTGTTGATCACTATCATCCTCACAAGTGTGCTATCAAATATTAATTAACTATAAAAGTGTGATAGATATATATTGTTTAATTTCAAATAAACCTTTTAAATTTGCAAAACAAACCTACTTCTTGGCTCAGCGGGGTCAGGGGGATTCTGAGAGAGGGGTGTTACATAAGGGTTGTCATCCAGAGTAAACGACATAAAAATACATCAATAAGGGCTTTCATCAGCATCCCAGACTAGGCATTGACTTAGCTGTAGTGTTGAATTGAAGTCGCTTACAGCCAATTTCTAGAAACAATCGACTTATTAGAAGGGTCAGAGGGTTGTCGAGTTTCATTGCTATCAAAATTCCTACTGTCTAGGTGTTCTCATAAAAGACTTTTCCGTTGTTTATTGGACGTTTGAGATTTCATTCGATCTTGCGGACTCCCTGGAGGACTGTCAATGGATTCTATTATGGAAGATAACTCGAATCCGAAGAAAATAAATTTGTCTTTAGCCTCCAAAGGTGTTTTTTTCAATAAACTGGGTTTTTACATGCAAATAGACCCAATCGGAACGTTTCTCAGAGGCATATTACAATAGCTATGGCTTCAGATGTAATTGTTCGCAACATAGGAATGCAGTGTAAAAGTGTCATTGTGTTAGAGCTGTTCATATTTACCACGTTTTTGCTGAGAACGTTCTCCAGTTGTATTTTTCAATAAGCAATGGCATGTGAGGTTCGATGGATACGACTTGAGTATTGCAAACGTTCTCCTTGTCTTTGCATTTGTGCAAGGGTATGTTTTGGATTCAAATTTAAAGATGAGCCTTTTGATTGAATTTCTTTTGGTTTTATTGCAAGTTTTCGCATTTTTTCAGGAGTATGCTAAGCAGTAAAAATCTTTTTTTGTTGAATTTTCCGATTTTAGAATCCTTCATTTGTTGTCTGAACAGAGTCTGTTTAGGTACTTGTGTTCTCTACGAACTTGAAGATGAGTGGATACTGTTTTACTTGAGTCATTTGTGGCCATGTTATTCCAGATATAATTTCATCATGATTAATTGTGTATGTAGATAAATCACACAAGTTGTTTGAAGATGGGGAAAGTGATTTAGACTTCTCCTCAAATTCTACTCTTGATGTTTTATTGGGTTGCGACATGCCTGTCAAGGATTTTCGAGACATGGTTTTAACTTTTAAAGGACTATTCACCTTGCCATTCAATGCTGGCACTGTAGGACATTCAAACACTCCCACTTGAGGAAGGATTGACAAATTCCTAATAAATTGTTTAGAGGTGTTTGATTTGGACTTCAGCTCAGCTCAGCACGCACCTTTTCCCTCTTCGATTTCAAGGGGCCTTTCACTTGACATGACTTTTGGTTCTTCTCTTTAGTTGTGGAGAGTTGTTTCGGAGATCTTGAAAACATTTAAAAGGTCGGTTTGTTGCCACTGTTGGCGAAGTAAGATTTTTGTGATTTTCCATTTTCAAGAGCATGGGAAGAAGTGACAACCACTGGAGCAGAAGCAACACTAGGATTTATGTTTCCTAATGTGATCTGATTTAACCTACCATATTTGTTGGTAGTTTTGTGGACCATTCAACCAATGTTGAGTCTTTCGTGCTATTTGAATGGCCGTCCATCTGGTAATTCTCTTTGATGGAAGGACAGTTCAATCTTGATGTGTGTGGGCATGTGCCAGGTTGTAATGACATCACTGGGAGAGCAGTGATGATTTCAAGAGGACCCGCTGCTGTGGACAGGGTGCATTTATGAGTGCATCCATCTCGATGATTTGTTTTTACTTCCACAGTTGTTTTATTGAAGTTGTACCTCATCCATTTAGTGCACTTCAAAACTGCTTCTATGAGATCAGATTTTTCAGCCAACTCGTTCCTCGATATGTCACTTAGACGATTTTGACATTTAGCTGAAGATTCAGCTTTGCAATCCAGTCGATGATGAATTTGCGATGTAAAATTTTCCAAGATAGATAGTTTGGAATTTAACGCAGCTAGAAGTGAGCCTTGATCTTTCAGTGTATCATTTAGTGACTCGGGCAATTTCACAAAAGGAATTAGCGCTATTGATGTAGCAGCTAACACATTATTATGAATTTGAATGCCTGTAGCAATGGATAGATTGATATTGTTTGGCACTTCAGGGTCCACGTCAGCTTGTTGAGGAGATGAAGATATAAGTTGAGACTCTAAATGGACCTCAGATATAGGTCAAGCTTGTTGTGCAATGTCCAAAGATGAGGGTGTCGGCTGTTTGATGTTTTCAAACGCTGGCATTTTACTGACTAAGCAGGCTTGTGACGTGATTTGTTTGTGAATCAAGGGACTTTCTTGCGGGGTACTAGTAAGATCATTGAACAGAGTATCTACCTACAAGCTTCACTTCTGCTTCAACCTTTTTTACAACAAAAAAGTTGCATTGTGTTTTACAGGAATATTTCCATTTACGTTGAAACAACTTTCATTAAGCCGATCTCTTAACGTCAGAAAGTCCGTTTTTAACCATTCAGCTAAACGTGCTTCCCGTGCTGCTGGATCTTGACAAAATTGAGAGTTATTTTTATTGTTTTGAGGTACAGATTGAATCAGCCTCATCAAGGAAGCAGATGGATGCAGTTTGGCATTCTCAGTCACACCACCCAGCGTTTTCCCAGTCGGTCGAGCACAATTACCAGAACGCTGAGGTGCAGCCACTAATTGTAAGCAGCTATGTGTTGCGTTTCATTCGCTTAAGGCTAACATGGTAATGCGTGTCAGGGGAACACTTAGAGATTTCTCAGACGTGTCTCGCAATGGCACTTGCGGCCCATTAAGATGATCGGGTGGAAACAGTTCTTGATCAAAGGTTTGCAAGAAAAAGGAAAGGCTGGAGGTATACCACTGATTGAGTTTTCACTCAGCTCGGTGGTGAACGTCTTTCTTTCTTGCACTTTATTTACTTTATCAGTCTGGTCGCTCAGTTGGTTTGGAATGTGTAGTTCCAATAGCTCAAAATCGGTTATTAAGGGGACTGAATTTGCAAAGTTTCTTTTACTGCATCGGCCGCATGCAGAGGATTCCAGAGTGTTCCAAAGCAGTGGTTCAAGGCAAAAGTTCAAAGGCACACTTCCACCGTAGCACGTTGCTGCAGCTCCTCTCACCAGAAAAACACACAGGCACTGGAGCAGACTGGACTCTCCTTGGACTCAAGTGTGGCGCTACATGCTGGGAGTCATCTTATAAGGAGGTCCTTTCTGCTTAAAGCTACAGCGTTCCAAAGCAGTGTTCTAAGGCAAATGTCCACAGGCACACTTCCACCGTTGCTCATAGCACATTGCTGCAACTCCTCTCACCAGAAAAATACACGGGGACTGCAGCAGACTGGACTCTCCTCGGACTCACGTATTTCGTAGCGATGAGAGGCCTGTCCTAAGTCATCCTAGGTTAATATTTTAACCTTCCTAAACCAACATCATACAAATGGTGGCACATGCTAATGTTTCTCCTGTCACCTGGCTTTGTCAAGGCTGATGAAACGGAATTAATTAATTTCGAAACAGTTAAAATTACATGGATAGGCAAAATGTTCTTTCTTTGCTCTCACTGTCATCCAAGACATGGTTTCTTCACAGTCTTAGAGTTTGTCAATCATTTAGTTGTTCTAGTTCCATCCCAAGGTATATATTTAACCATGTGTGGTCACAACCTCATCATATTTGTTTCACAATAGTTTGCTCTTGATAACCTTCTTGTACCATTACAAAGTACATTTACAGTGGGCCATTGCCCCTTCTACATAGAAACCTGTAGAGGTGAATATTGAGGGGCGAAAAGGGAGAAGAGAAAGAAGTAGGGTATTAGGGAGGTTATATAGTAGACGTCTATGTATTCATAGTCATTTCTCATAAATAGTGCTCACTATAGTGTTCCTGCAATCATGTTGCTGATAAATTGTAGTTACAACATGTGTCTCTCAAGGTAATTCACATCTGTCTAGGAGGCTGTATAACATTATAGATTTCAGTGCCAGTGAACGGAGGATAGCACAAGGGAAACATGCTGGCCTTGGAAGCAAGACCACACAGAGCAACAGAGGTTCAAATCCCAGATCCATGCTTAGAAAGAGTGATATAAAGAGCGTTATAAAAGAGCGTTATAAAAAATATATAATAAATGAGTCTGTTTTTCTTTTAATTAACTAGATATGCCAATAGACGTCATGGTCTCAGGGCCTTAGATGTGTATCTAAGGGAGATGATCATGATTTAATACCTCTGCATCATTGCATGCATGTATTAGTAAAGGCAGGTTATCTCCAGGGTAAACTGCTTATCTAGGCCTAGAGGGTTGCAAGTCCCATTGTAGCACATTTAGGTATTGTGATTCCATGGGTGGTGATAATTACCTTTAGAGCATACAAATGTTCAACAAATAAATAGATAAATAAAATCTAATGCATGGTGTAGTTAAATATAAAGTCAAAGAGATTGCGCTGTTCTCTGTTTCTAATATTATTATCTGTAATAAAAACCTGAGGTTTATACTGTAGTAGAGTATATGAATGCTGTTTGTTGTATTCTTACTGTTATTCATGGTATAAGAAGTTGAGCGAAATTAACGGTACCTTATATTTCCAAATTCAAACGTTTATTATTGGTATGAAGCGTTTCATTGAAGCCTCAGTAGTCCAATCGGGATCCAAAAAATCGAAGTTAAATGCTTTTCTGTGTTTATATAGTAGACGTCTTTATATTTATTAGGCCTGATAAGTACAAAGAAAAAAGGAAAGGTTTGCTATTTAGTGGGGATTAGCCAAGAAGAAGAGGGATGCTATCTAAGCCCTAATTTCTATTCACTTACCTGGTTAAGCAGAAATTCAAGCATTCTCAGGATGGCAGCGCTTCGTGTGCGTTTGAGAGCACCGTCATCATGGAAATGTTTTATAAAGGCGTTGTTTGATGACACCACATGTTATTTCACGTTGTGACGTCATCGTCAGCTTTTTGCTGGAGGTAAAACCTGCCACGTTCTGCGCGTTTGCAGCGCTGTTACTATGGCGCTAATACTGCTGGTGGTAATAGCGCCATTACTGCCCTATAGAGCCCTATGGACTCTTCAAAAAATGGGGAGTAACAGCCTTACCACAACTGGGCCTCAAGCGCTAATAGAGCCAGACTGAGTTGAGGTAACAGTATATGTGTTAGCAGTATCCCGGTGGATTTACCGCCAGGATACCTCCAAGGTTGTGAAAAGGCCCAATGTATGGTACACCCACATGAGGGGGGTTGGGAGAGAGAGATCTGTAGGATTTTGCTACATCTGCTCTCTCATACCCCATGCTTCGGGTGTCCCATGGGTGCTTTTCCCAAATGAGATAGAGTGAGCAGACACACTATGTCTAGTACACCTAGCTTTGTGCAGGGTCTCAGGGCAGTTTAAAGGGCAATGAGTCACAGCATCCATTTTTTTAAGAATGTTCAGCCACAGATCGTAAGGAGCAGAAGAATTTCCTGTTTGCACAAAGAGTCCAATTGAGACTAACAGGGGCTATTATCACCAATAAACGATGGGAGCAAGTGTGGGAAGAGTTGAAGAGCTGGTGGGATGAAGGGATTTTCAGAAGAATGGGAAGCAAATTGTACACGTATAGGAAGTTGCATCCAGCCTGGCGAGTAATGTGCAATTTCAGCACTTTGTACATGCCTGTTCTTGTCATTCCCAATTAACATTTGATCCTCACCCGCCCAATGCCCAAAGCCACATCAGTGTCCCCTTCTTTCCCTGGGCCTTGCTTCCCCTTCACCATCACACATGGAATTATCAATAACTCTATCTGGCCACAGAAAGAAGGGACTATTACGATGGACCAACCGGTCCAATTACATTTCAGAGATATCATCAAAAGCTTTAATGGACGTTCCTGAACAATACCAGCTGTTTAGTCACCCTGAGAACTTCTTCTCATTCCTCGGGCACCTGGCGTCCAAGCCACAGCAAATGCCAAGTGGCTACAGGTGACCCGGTATGAATATTTACTGTTTGTCTATTAGTCCAAATCAGCTTTCAGTTTCATCAAAGAAGAACTGTGGGCAATGAGGCTTTTAACTTTGCAAAATAGATATATATCCTTGACTTTCTAACAGCCATGGAGGGAGGGGTCTGCCAGAAGCTAGGTAGGATTTGCTGCACATGCATTCCTCCCAATGATTCAGAGAATTGGTGCCTGACTCAGACTATTGCTGCCTTGCATAAGCTCAGAGTGATTTTGGAGGATGAGGCAGGAATCACAAATGACTCTTGTTTGGACTCCCTTTTTATTGAGAGCCATCTTGGATGAGTCTGGCTGTGAGAAGTCCAGTACCTATTTTTGTCTTGTTATCTTTTGTTCCTGTCAAATGCTCTTACAATGTTGTTTTGCCCAGGTACCGAAAGCAGCTGCCGTGATGACTGTGACCCTGTCCAAAGCTAGAACCACTACCAGTTTATCTCACATGGATACTCAGAATGAAGCTGTTTTGGGTCTCCCTCCAAGTTGTGATGAGTTTGTGGAGCAGCGGGTAGGTTGAGAAAATGGTGGAGGGGTGTGGTTTGTTCATTGGAGGAGTATGCCCATGTTGGGACCAATGTAAGAGATGATTTTAGGGTTTTTCCCCGAGAAGGTGGTTTTTGAAGAACAGGAATATGATTTGTTAGTTAAAAGGTTAACTAAAGGGAGACATGTTGGGGTGGTCAGAAAAGGTTGCAATGAAGAAGAGCGGTTCATGTTGCATGCTCCATATTTGTGACTGTGGTTGCGCAAAAGTTAGCATGAGGTTGCTATTTTATATATCTATCCAGTGTATTTAAATGTGAATGGGATATCTTACTTTCGTGTTACATTGTGTTCAAGTTGATACATATTAGATGTGCACCTGAGTAAAAAGATAAAATGCAAAAACTGCCACATTAAATCTAAACACAATCCAGATATGGTGTGCTATGATGTGCCTAGAAGATGGATGGGGTTCATAATGCAAATGCAAGTAAGGAGACTGGTCACAGAGGACGCCCTGTGAAGAAAAAATTACAGTTATATAACACGCCTGCACACTGATATACATACACAGGGAATTATTAATCTACATTTAATGGACTTTTTTTTATAAATGGATTAAACTCAGCAGTGAGGGTTTCACGAGATTAATTTCAGTGACTTGGAGAAACTGGTTTTGCAGAGTTTCGTAGGCCAGAGGAAGGGTAAATCAGTAACTATGACCTTAGCAGATGGTCAGCTCAGCTCACAAACCGGCCAGGGTTTTTATGGCCTCGTAGTATCATGAAGGCAGATGTCATCTTTTTTAAGTGCATGGGGTCTCGCAGAGGGATCAGAACATTTGCTTTTGACTAACAATAAATGTGGAGTGAAGGTTGCAAGAGACCAGGGTTGACCGATACTCCCTGTGCTTCAATTGTTTTCACGATGTGCCATGCATGATGAATTGGATTTGAATTTTCCAATGAAGCCAGTAAGCAGGGGTGGATGAGATGGCTATAGACAGTTCAAAAGGAAACATTTTATTCTGCTCTATCTCATGTCGTTTGAAGTGTCTGCACAAACCATGTGAAAATTACATTTTGGATTAAAAAGGTCTCAGGCAAGCTGGGACTTGTAATGAATTATATTTGTATGTGATGTCAAGACCTACCATAGATGAATCCTAAAAAGAAGTGTGTTTTACACATGAGCTGAAGATGGCAGTTAATATATCAATGAGCATTGAGAACAGAAGAATTGGAGAACGATGGGATTTTTTGTATGGTGTTTTAACTGTTGCAAAAAGGTATATAATTTGCTAGCTTGTGTGCTTCAGGGAGATTTTGGTTAGTTTGACTGCATAGGGTCCTCTAGCCACCACCCACCACTTGCTTCTTAGCTATCGGGCGCACTTTGGGTTAAGGTGCTTATGGGCCTATTCCCACAATCTCTGATCAGTACAAACCACAGCCAAGAAGTTATCAAAAGACTTTAGGAGAACTACTAGTGAGGAAAGCCTCTAACGAGTACTACCCACAGCCAAGAGGCTACGAGAAAACCATACTAAGTCACCACTGGGAAAAGCTCATAACTAGCATTACCATCAGGCAAGAGGTTGTTGGAAAACCTCAATAAAGAAATCAATACATAACCCCCCTTACCAAAGATATATTTGTGGGAAAGATCATATCTAATGTTGCCAAGAGACTGTGGGGAAGCTTGTAACCCAAACTGCTATCAGTCAAGATGTTGTCTAGAAGATATTGAGAGATCCTTTAAGAATAATTCTTCTATAATTTGTTCTCAGTTTAAAGAAAACTTGAACACAAGACATCAAGAGTCAGGAGACTATAAAAAGCAATTAGTGTTCAATCTTCCTTGCAAGAGTGTTTGGTGTGGAGAATCAGAGTCAATATTGCCATCAAGTTTGAAAGTACAGAAAATGGATTGGTATTGGCGAATTGTGCTGTGCCTCCTTAATATTCGTTGTACAGAATTGTTGAGAAGACAAATTAATTTTGCCAAATTTGCATCCATTACTGATTTTATTCTCAATGAGTCAGCTAGGCCGTCCTCAAGGCCTTAGTTTCCAATGTTTAGAGTAATAACTAGAATTAGGCGTTATAGTTGTATGGAGTAATTTCTTGAAAAAGTCTCTGATAGTTCTTATTGATAAAGGAAAAATTCCCCAAATATAATCTCAGTGGCTCGGGCGCTCATTGGATAAATTCCTTCCTTCATTTGGTCTCTAGCGATTGTTAGGTGTGCTGGGTTAAATCCCAATAGTGAGTTCTTTATCATCAAAGTTGCCTTAAATGCATTCTTGATTCCTGGTCCATGGGTTGTATCCCAGTGGCTGCGCAAATTTGGCAAAATTGATTTGTCTTCGCAACAATTCTGTACAACGAACATTAAGGGGACACAGCGCGATTCACCAAAACCAATCAATTTTCTGTATTGTTTATCTATGGTCTTTATGGACAGACCTTGTGGAAATGGTGATGCAGCTTGCCACTGTTGTTATTATTAATAGTGGTCAAAGCACACTGTCAAGGGTTTGGACCCATACACACCTTCACGTTTCGAAGTTTGAAAGTAGTTGTAGGAGTTTTCTTCCTGACATGCAAGTATATCAGGAAAAGGTTTATTGTGGTTAGTCCTGGCAGGTGAGTGGACGAGGAATGAAGATAGTGGTTTGATAAAATATCGTTGCGATAAAGTATTTGTTGAAGGAAACTTTGTTGAATTAAGAGAATCCATTTCTTTTATTTTGACAAGCAGTAGCATCACTAATACAAGTTGAGTATTGCTAGCATGACAAAAAGTGTTTCATTGCAAGAAAAATTATTGAGAAAGATTGAAGTGATATCTTGACAAGAAGTAGTTCCTTTGAAGAAGGTGTTACATTGTTACTAGTGAGAGGTTTAGTGAATAATTGGTCTGGGCGCTGCTCTTCAAAGTATTCTCTTCTATTGGATTGGAATTATGTTGGGGTAATGGCTGCAGATACTAAACTATGACTGATATTCACTATTGTCAGTCCAGGAAAGGTATAAATGGATATTAGTTAGATACGGTTCTGCACCAAATTAAATTAAACTCAATTCAAAACATGTATACAAAAAGATGTATTAATAAAGAATATTGTATTTATTTTTTAAATTAAAAAAAAAATTGTTATTGTAAAATTTAGTTTATTACACATTTTTGTTACATTACTTTCAATCCACTTCATTGCTAAATCTAATTAAAATGCATAAGTCCAGTGACATTTCAGTAGTTACTTATTAAAGAGACAAAACTTTGTCTAATAAATCAATAACTGCACATGTTAACTTGGAGTTATTGCCTGCAAGCAACATAAACCACCACTTCTCCATGTTTCCATTCTGAGGGGCAAATGTACTTAGAAATGCATTTCTGTAGCTATTCAAGCCTAAGCATTCTGTAACCAAATGTCTATATGATTCGACTGAAGTAGCACAAAATCGGCACACCTTGTTCTAGGTTTCTTTGTCATGTTTCAAAAACAACATCTCCTTTGTTTTATATAGATTGAGTCGTAATCTCAGAAACTTGTCTCTATGACAATGTGAGGGAAATTTTGTAAGATAGTTCGCCGTTTGGTTGATGCCTCATAAAACGGGACCATTGTTGAGTGAAGAAACTAGTTAAGCATGTGTTTCGGTGGTTTGAGTCCAGTCCCACCACCTTAACTTTTTCTTTGCCACTTGTGGAATAGTCAGCAGTGTATCCATTGTTACTTCTGCTTTAGTCAAAATTTCATCAATTTTGTCAGTCCAATCTTTCAACAGCCCATTATGAGTGTTCTCAGACAATAAGGCTAAAATGCGGCACAGACGAGATGTAGGAGTTATCTCAATTTTTCTTAAAGCAGCCACCGATTTCTAAATGACAGTTGAATGTAATGATTCCAAACATAATTCATAATAGATTGCTATCATTGACATGTTACAGGGAAGTCTGAGAATGTTTCGCCAGAAAAGGCCCTCTAGGTAGTCCCAAAAAGATTGGCCTTTATTAAAGCCAGAACAATGCTCACAGAACTTTTGAGTGATATCACTTTCTTACCCCGTGACCCCTTTATTGCAAATTGCAATGTCGCATTGGTGTGTCAAAGAAAACATAGACCATGAGCTCCCCTACTCCGTTTGTCAAAGTGGAAAGAAAGGATTCATGTTTTCACACGGGACCGCACAAGCGAACGGGCATGACTCATTGCCCTTCAATCACAACATGGCGTTATTAACAAATCAAAAGTAAACACAAGACTAATAGCAACATGTAGAAGAATATTGTTTAAACCACTCTCACTAACAATGTGTTGCCACATTTAGACGTAACAAACTTCAATTCACAATTACTATTTCTTTCCCAGCTGGATCCGTTTTCCATACTGACCACATGAGCAAACGGGCATGCGATATTGCCCTTTGCCTACAACGTGGCATTATGAATAGATCAAAAATGGGTTAAACCATATTCACTTATACCGTCTGTCCTTACCTAGATGTAATGATTTAACAATTCACAACTTTTATTTTAATGTATCTAATCACTTATTTATACCATGGAAAATTATGCAAAGAGACTCACGTAACTAATGTGTTTTTAACAAACGTGGGGAACAAAAACCCAGGACACATGCATGACAATTTGTCTTCACTATCCCCGTTACCCCCATTCTTTCTTTTTCCTTTCTCCTGTTTCAGACAGGATTTAACCCAGTACCATTCAACAATTCTCTAGCTACTTAAGCCTAAAAATAATGGCACCAATTTTGCAATTGACTAACGTTCTGATGAAAACATTTTCTCATTTTTCACCTAACTTACCTCCCTCATCCCCTACCCTGAATCTCTGTCTTTTTATTTAAACAGTTTTTAAACACTTTTTATTTGTATTTTGGTTTCATGCACTTTTTGAATTATATGGGTCTCAAATCTGATGTTTATGTGTTTACATTACACTATATTGCGTACTTTGATTGTTTTACACATACACTTTTTTACTTTTTACTTTTTGGTGGAATTTGTATTTTACTCTTATTCTCAACTGCAATGTGATGTTCTTCTGTTATGTTTCATTTTACCTTTGATGACATGAATGTATATTCTTTCAATATGATATTGTTTGTGTATCACCCAATTGAATGTGCACATGTTTTCTGTTCAATATATGTTCGGACTTATAGATATGCCCTGATTTGAGAAAGGCATTTATAATACTGAAACACGTGTTATCACAAAGGGCCATCAATAAAACCAATTGATCAGACACCGAATAATATGTTGCAATCATTTATCACTTTATGGCGCCGTAATAAGGTGTGATCAAAGCACTTTCTTTATATTGAAGCCAGCTTCACTTCCAAAAGTAATAGTTGGCACGACTTTCTGTGTGTAAAACATCAGCACTGGTTTTAGTGTGAATTTTCCATATGCTGTGTTTAACTTTGCGCTCTGAAGTGATAAATTATGCATTCAGGTTTTCAAGTCTTGGGACCATTCCCATTCATGTTCAGATTTATTAAATGGTATTCCCAATCATCAAATGCAGTTTGTGGTCTCAAGAGGTTCATTGGCTATGAACCATTTAAAGTTCTTGCCTCTTTTCCCCAGCTTGGATCCAAAGGCTACAATTTTTTATTTTTTTGTATTTATTAGAAGATCATTTGAAAGCAAATACTCTTGAAGGTTGAATAAGAGTCGTTGTAGCCCAACTTGTGCTGAATCTATCAGTACCAAGTCATCTGCATAAAAGGCCCAACTGATTTGGTGCCCATTGACCCAGAGAGGAAATTACTGAGATTCTTTAAGTGCTGATGAAAGATCTGAAATAAACAATTTGAAGATCAGAGCTGCCAATGGAAAGCCTTGCTTTACACCTTCTTGTTGGTATTTTGTCAGTGAGGTTACCTTGAGCGTTGAGTCATACTCTAATTGAAGTTTTGGAATGCAGGGCCATCAATGGGTGCATGAGAACCAATGCACATAACCACATCACCAGATTTTTCCACATAATATCTCTGTTGATGCTAGCAAAGGCTTGTCGAAGGTCCACAAAGGTGAGGAACAGCTTTTTTCCTCCTTTTAATGCTTCCAATTTCAGAAGATTCAGCAAAGATAAATTTAGCTCAGTGCCTACTCTTTTTGTGAACCCTGTTTGATGACAATTTATGATCCCATCACCAGCGGCCCAAGATGCAAGTTTCTTTTGCAGGAATGAAGCGAAAATGTTCCCAATGATGTCTAATAAGGCAATCAGGCGGTAGTTGGAAGGATCGTCCCGATTGCCTTTCTTAAATGTGGGTTCTACCACTGCAGTTAACCATGAAACAGGAGTTTCCTTTATTATTGCAATCTTTTGAAATAATGTTACAATGAATGGCGCCCACAGATTTCTATTTTATTTTAACATGATGTTTGTGAGGCTATTCGAACCTGCAGCTCTTGTGTTTTTTAATTTCACAATTGCCGCTGTTATATCTTCTAATGTCTCACAAACCTTCCAAGAAGCAGAAGTCTTCATCTCGGGACCAGCAATCAATATAGCCGGACTTTTAAACACGTTGGTAAAGTGAGTAACCCAGACAGATGAGTTTACACCGCTGGTCATCATAGCATTTTTATTTAGTGACCCATCATTTATGATTGCCCAGGTGTTTCTACTGTGGTGTTTAGATATTAATCTGAGGATTTTCTCAGCTCTTATTTGATCACAAATCGAGGAAAACTATTTCAACCAGTTGCGATATTTTTGACATCTCTTTTTTAATCGCCTCAAATAGATTGGTTGGTGTTTTTTTTAAAGAGCTTTAGGTCTTTATGCAGGCTCTTTTTTCTTTGCATACTTTCAAAATAAATGGATATTTGTTTCTTTGACGGTCAATTTTAAATCCACTTTTACTAGTTTTGAATTGTGAAAGCAGCAGAGCATAGTTTACTTGACTGCTTTTGGAGTCAGTCTTTGATGAAATATGCAACACTAAAACTGCAATTGCATGCTTATTTATGTAAAGTCTGTTCGCACCTTGGTTGATTAGAACATTATTACTATAGCACATAGTAAGACTTATGAGTATTCATTTACCATGTTAATTTAATGGCATCATGGTCACTATTAGGTTGTTGTACTATTTTCAACTGGTCAATTTGACATATGAATTTTTTTGATGACCAGATATAGTCTAAGATTTTATGACTTTGATTCCTGTGCCAAGTATAGGAGGCTGGAATATCTCCCCTAGTGTGACCATTTAACATAGTACAGTTTTTTATTTCTAGTTCTGCTTTCAGCCATTCTCCTTGTTGTAGCCTATGGTTATGATGAATGTCATTTAGGCTTCTTAGTTGCCTATTTTTATTGAACCAAGAATAGTTTAAATCACCACATATGTTAATTGTCGGGTCACTAAAATCAGCCATGCATCTATCTATTAACATGATGATAGATCCAATGAACTTTGCTGTCAAAATCTTTGCTGGTTTCCAGTAGGTGTTTGCTATAAGAATCTAAGCAATTGTGTCTGAGTCCTTTCTAGTTTCTCTGTAGCAATGTTCCTTGGACAAATAGGTTTGGATTGATGGTTTTTGTAATTTCCCAGTCATTATTTTCCTTAACCATTGTCACCAACCCTGAAAAACGACGACCTGCATTATTTTTTCCAGCTGCATTTAGCAATACTGAGTAACCATCATGGGTCGGTGTTTCTCGCAGCCAGATTTCTTGCAAACAGATTACAAAAAACTCCTCTGTCATGAAGAAAGGGCCTTAGAATAAATGCTTGAACCCTTGGGTATTCCAAGAGATCATTGAGCACTTTTCCCCTTGTATCACTATTTTTAGCTAATGTATCTCTGCTTGCCGATTTGTAGAAACAGTTGACTTTTTAGAAGGGTCAGAGCGTTGTTGAGCTTCATTGCTATGGAAATTCCAACCTGCTAGGTGGTCTCATTCGATCTCATTCGATCTTGCCGACTCCCTGGATGACTGTCAATGGAGTCTATTATGGAAGATAACTCAAATCGAAGAAAAGAAGTTTGTCTTTAGCCTCCAAGAGTGTTTTTTCAATAAACTGGGATTTTGCATGCAATTACACCCAATCAGAACTTTTCTCAGAGGCATATTCTACAATAGCTATGGCTTCAGATGTAATTGTTCGCAACGTAGGAATACGAATGTAAAAGTGTCATCGTGTTAGACCTGTTCAAATTTACTACTATTAAGGATTTCAATCGGGCGACACACCTGGGTCTTAGCCTAGGATGTAGTGCACAATTGGAATGATTTCTCTTTATTTTCTACTAATTCAATTTGAGATGGCGCACAACCCGTCTCACACCCCATTTTACAACCACCCCGGGTCACAATGGAACATGAACCAGGTCGGTTGGTGGGAATGCAATATTTATTTATTTTAAAATTAAAAGAAATCACACACATTTTTATTATTGGTCAGCAATCACCAATGGGGTGATAATTACAATGTAAACCACTGAAATACACTTGGGTAACCTTCTACAAGCACATGTCCAAAGCACAAAGGAATGTGAGCGCTCTTTGAATTAGGATAGATAGCACCCAAGTTAAGGTTTCCCCCCTGTAATTTTCCCTCAACCCACAATTAATCGAATTCTGATAGAAACAGAAAATAGAAAGAAGCAGCAGGTAATCAGGGATATGAGGCAGCAAACTGAATCAAAATCCGACCTTCCTTCACAAAACAAGAGGCAAAAAACCTTTTGCAATGGCCTAAAATGACACTCGGAAATTGACAAATAAATGATTAATGTGCAGTTAAATCTATGAGGCAAATATGATTTCACACAATAGCAGTAATGTATAAACCCTAGCAATCACAAGGGAAAGTATCAGCAAAGGCATACAGTTCAAAAACAAGTTGAAGGTAATAACACGATGCAGCCGGAATCACACGTTCGAAAGTTGAATTCTTTCCTCATTTCTGAAAAATGGATGAAATACTCGGATTTGGAATGCAGTTTTTGGGCTGGGGGATAGATTCACATCACAGGGACAATATAGAGGTAATAGGATGGCTATAGCTAAAGAACTGGATGAGATTTGCAAGATAAAAGGAGGTTCAGTTTTGGTAAAATGAAGCCGTGAAAGAGAGGAAATTGGTTTGGAAAGAAAGACAAGTTTTACTTCAACTAGATTATCAAGACTAGATAGTTAAAGAAAGACATGGTACGATCCACTGTTGATTCACAACATCAACCTTGTCACCCCTGCGTTCAACTTCATGTGGGAATTAGTTTCAATTATTTCAAATATCGCTAAGGAGTTCCAAGATGGGATGAATGAAAGAATTGCGCTAACACTAGAAAAACAAAGGTGGACAGAGAATTCTAACAGTTTTAAACAAGTTACCACAGTATGGATAGGGGTACTCGGAGTGTGGAACAAAGACAAAGTATCAAGATGGTTATTCTATGTGTTTCTATAGGATGGAGAGATACTCACAGTCCACGCTTGAGCTTGGGATTTTGGAACAGTCAACCAGGTTCTGGTCACCGCACGACGGGTGCCAGATAGCGGCGGACTCCCCTGGCAGAACCACACCTAGGACTATCTTGTCACTGGATGGCAAAGGTACAGCTGGATGCAAGAAGAAGTACAGCGGGCATGCAGCTAGCAGGCAAAAACCTGGTCTGGTCACAGGATGCACCCCAGAAAGGGTACCACAGCTTTTCCATTTTTTTTAGTGGGTTTTTTAGTTTAAGGACTTGCTGGGATAGAGTCAGCTATGCTTTGGCCTTGAGTAGAATCTGGCAAGATGAATGTAGAATATCAGGAACGCAGGTGCTGGAAATTCAGGAGAGCCTGTGTCTGTGAGCTCCCACCCTTTATATAAAAGCTGGTGACACCATAGAATTATATGGTAGGGCAGACTTAGGGTGGGTATGCCCCTAACAACTGGATTGGACAGGGGTGATCGTTGCCATCCTCCTATCAGCTGATTGAACTTTTTGAGACATGACATCAGCTTTAAATGTGGGTTTACTATGTCCAGAACCTCCCACTTTTAATTTTTCCACAACCCAGTTTTGACATAAATGGCCCATTTTTACATTTGCGTCATCTTAAAAAATTGCATAGGCAGATTACATATTTTACGCAGAGCGTGCCAGTCCAACTCTCCAGTTTGTAAGACTTTGTTTCGTCCACTTAACAATTTTTCGTTGTTTTCAGTAAGAAATATTCAGCCTAAAATTCCATAACTTTATACATGTGTATAGATTATTATTGGGCATGTCAGTATTGAATTTCAGAGTGGAATCATGTACACTTTCCTTAGAATATGCAATTCTGTGCCATTTCTGTTCCCAATATGGCAGTGAAGGCTACGTCTTGAATTAAAAACCACACAATTACATTTAAACTGTTAACTTTTTACGTTCCTGCGAAGTCCTGTTGTAAAGATAAAGGTTTTGTCCTTCACTTGGCCCATTTTTTTTTCAAGGTACGCCACAAATGTCATTTTAGTCCAGGGTGGCCATGGGGGTTTCCCAGTTTGATTGAATTTTTATTGCCACTTCCTGACTTCACAGGTTGGTGTCCCAGAATCTATTGTCTCAGCCTGGAGCACAGACAAATGTCTGATTAGTATGTGATATGCGGCCTTCTGGTTCTATTCAAAGTTTTCCAAGCTAGTGATTATCACTTATGTGTCCCAAAAGTTTAGGGTGGCACCTTTTTGGGGAAGGCCTCAGTTTAGCCAGCAGAAAGACCTGTTCTGGAGCTTGCATAATCCAGCCAATGCATTTTTCTGGGGGGAAAATTGAGTTGTATTGAAAATTATTGTTATAACAGTATCAGAAAACATGTCAACCACATTAGTATACTATAACGGAGGTCACAACATTTCACCCCCCCCGTCCCTCTTCCCTCCCTCCTACCCCTGCCCACCCAGCGAAAGTAGTTTGAACAAGGGTCGAACACAGTTTGGTTCAATGCACTCCAAACTCAGGGTAGCTCTCACGTGTGGGCTCAAAACGTGGGGCCCCACTCTCTGACACCTAGTGCTCCAACCCTCTGACATTTCCTCTCTATAGAGTGTACCTCTCTGGGGTCAGTGGTCGCGTTCGATGCCCTACCGTGGATGTTCCAGAGTCCTCAGGGAGATCTCCAGTACTTATCAAAGAAGGGGAGCCATACCCCTCGATACTTGTCTTGGATTCATCTATTAGATGGGTCAGGAACTCCATGTCATATATTGCTCGCCGTTTAGTAACCCATTCTTTTTCCCCAGGCCTTTGGGATGCTTTCCAATTTTGGGCTCAACAACACCTGGCAGCGACCAACATGACCTGTAGCATGTGGCCATGTGCCACATTCGGGCCTCTCTCCATCTCAATCCCAAACAACAATAACCATGGCGATAGGGTTCTCTCAATGCCATCCACCCCCTTTATCCAGGATAGGACCTCGCTCCAATACATTTGCACCACCCGACATTTGTACCACATGTATACATAATCCCCCCTCTCAGTACGGCACTTCCAACAATGTGGGTTGAATCCCTTCCTCATCCGTGCTATTCTCTGAGGAGGGTAGTGCCGTCTATGAATCAGTTTCAAGGCCTGGTGCGGTATTGGAGCGAGGCCGTCAAATGATCAGCCTATCCGCACATGGTGGTCCATCTCTTGTCTATGATGGGTTCGCCTAGGTTTTTTCCCCATTGCACCTGGGCGGTGGGGGGGTCTCGCGGGGTTGTTAGTAACAAAAGACTATAGAGCCTGGATATCACTCCTCTGGTTCCCTTGTACGTGATCAGGAGCTGAGAGTGTCCCCCCATCTGTTTTCAGTAAGGACCCCCTTTAGTTGCAGATATCGAAAGAGAGAGGTTGTCCAAACCGAAGGCCTCTTTCAGTTGCCTAGGGATATGAATACACCACCCACCCAGAGCTGCCCTGCACTGCTTAGATGCTTAGACCTGCTTCATACCATTGTTGGAAGGCTAGTGGTTCGTCAATTCCATCCCTGAGCAGAGGAGCCCAGATACAGCGCAGGGGTGAGGGCCATGTCATGAGCCATCTAAAGTAATCCCCCTCTTTCCATATAGACCATAATATACCCAGGACCGGATGACGCAGCACCCTCCCCAAGATGCATGCCTTGGGAATAAACAACCACTCATCAAGCGTAACTGGAGAGAGAAGCTCATTGTCCATTGCAACCCACTATTTCCTTGCGCCCATTGCAAAGTGGTCTACCAGGATTAGTAGTTGGGATGCCCTGTAATACGTGTCTAGATCTGGGAAACTTACACCACCCTCTTCTTTAGGCCTCGTCAATACATCATAAGAGATCCTGTGGCACTTTCCCACCCAGAGCTAGCGCAGGAGGGCCCGCCTGACCTCCAGAAGGAAGGATTTGAGTATTTGTGTTGGTAGCATCTGGAATAGATATAGAAATTTGGGGAGAATCACCATTTTGATTGAGTTGAGGCGTACCATCCATGACAGACCAGATCTCGCCCATCGTTCTATATCCTGCTTAATTGTGGACCACAGGGGTGGGAAGTTAGCGGTGAAAAAATCACCCAGATTTTGGGGCACTCGAACCCCCAAGAAACAGAACCCATTTGCCTGTGTACAAATGGGAGACCCTCTACATACTGCCTTTCTGCCTCTGGGAGGTGCCCTGCCATAAATGCTACCGACTTCCCTAGGTTAACCTTGTAACCCGAGAGGGCCCCATACTGTTCCAAGCTATTCAGTACCCTAGGCACAGATTGGGATGGGTTGGCGAGGTAAAGCAATACATCATCAGCAAACAGACTGATCTTACAGTTAATTTCCCCTACCCTTATTCCCTTAATGCCCTTGTTTCCCCAAACCGCAATCGCCCAAGGCTCCATCACTAACGCGTATATAAGGGGGGAAAGAGGGCACCCATGCCTCGTACCTCTCTCCAATGGGAATGTACCTGACACACCACTGTTGACTACTACCCTCACTGAGGGGTCAGAGTAGAGAGCCAAGATCCACCCCAACCATTTTGGTCCCATCTCCAGGGTTGTTAACACATCGCTCATGAATGACCAACTCAACCTATCGAAAGCTTTCTCCACGTCCAAGGATAGGAGAAGAGCCCCCTCCATCCTGACTTCCCTTGAGCTTAATATGTGTATAGTTTTACGCATGCTGTCAACCCCCTGCTTGTTCAACACAAATCCTGCCTGGTCTGGGTGAAGCAATCGAGGGAAACACCTTTCCAAGCGGGTCGCCAAGATCCTGGTGAAGATCTTTGCGTCCATGTTTAGAAGTGAGATGGGCCTATATGAACCACATTCTGCCAGGTTCTTCCCAGGTTTGGGTACCACCACGATCAGAGCCTGTAGAAATATCGGTGGGATAGTCTCCGGGCTCCTAATTTGATTGAATAGCTTGGTTAGTGGTTGTATCAAGACCGATTGATATTGTTTGAAAATGTCGGCTGTATAACCATCTCCACCCGGGGTCTTGCCCACCTTTAACATTTTGATGGCCCCCTTGACCTCTTCTCCTGATATTTCCCCTTCCAGGTCTTCCCATTCTGATTCCGTAAGTTTGGGAAGAGGATAGTCCTCAAGATATTTTCTGATATCCTCTGGAGATTCACCCTCTTGTTTGGCATATAGTTTCCTATAAAAGCCTGTGAAAGACTCTGTTATGTTTTCAGTCTTTGTGTGCATTTTGCCGGTTCTATCCCAGATACCCTCCACCCACCATTCCGCTCTATTCCCTCTTATCCTGTGCGCCAATAAGGCCCCGACCCTGTCTCCTTTTTTGTAGTATCTCTGCTTCGTATACCGCATCTTTTTGACCACTTCTCCAATTAGAACTGTATGCAGAGCCTGTCTCTTTCCCCTCATTTCACCCAGGAGCACCTTGCGGTCCCCGTCCACCTTGGTGAGTCGTGCCCTCATGGCCCGTAGGTCATCGCGGAGTTTGGTTTCTATCAACATGCTCTCTCGCTTCCTCCTCAAACCCTCTTCAATAAGGAGGCCTCGGAAGGTGGACTTTGCAGCCTCCAATACTGTAACCATTGCCGTTTCTCCTGTGTCATTTATCTCAAAGTAAGCTTCTATTTCTTTCCGTAGGAACTCTTTAAACACCTGGTCTCTCAAGAGGGTGTCGTTACAACGCCACCTGTAAGACTTTGCTGTCTCCTGCTATCGCCAGTCCACCATGAGAAGCTTGTGGTCCGACCAAGTGACGGTCTCCACCGTCAGGATCCCTATCTCCCCTCCTCCCTCCTCTGATAACAGTATTAAGTCAATTCTAAAATAGGTTTGCTGAGGGGGAGAAAAGAACGTATAGCCCCCGGGACCCTACCAAGACTTTCGCCATACATACACCCAAATGTATTCCTGTAGAATGCCCTTCATGGTGAGGTTATCCTTCGTAGGTTCCCTTGGCTCCACCCCTTTTGCAAACCACCATTCTAGTCGGGGTCTGCGATGAGGTTGAAATCCCCACCCAGGACCATAGCCCCTCCCGCCCATTCATCGATGGCCATGAACACCTGGCGATTAAATTTGATCTGGCCCACATTAGGCACGTAGAGAGTGGCCAGTGTAACTCGTGCGCCTTGAGATAGCCCTTTGACACCAAGAAATCTACCGCCGAAGCCCCTCTTTGTCTCTACCTCTGTAAGATGCATCAACTTTCCCAGGAGAATACCCACTCCTTCCTTCTTGGAGGATTTATGTGAGGCCCAAAAGTTCCTGCCCGTCTCCTTCCCTTTTATCATCGATTCGGCCCCCCTCCTGTAGTATGTTTCCTGTAAAAAGAGGACCATCAGTTTTTATTTGTTGAACATATTGCTTGTGAGAGAGCGTTTGTTCTGTGAATTTAGGCCCTTGAAATTGAGCGTACCAATCCGACCTTCAACCATGGTCGTTGCTAACCCTGCCCTTTAAGATTGCAGCGTATCTCCCTCACTCCACAACTTCAAACAGCCTGTAGAACCATAGCTTGGTGTTCCAGTCCCCCTTCCCCCTTTTCCCTCCCTCAACCCCTCCCTGCACTAACCTGTCACTCCCTGGGCCCCTCCCCTCCCCCACCCTTCCCTCCCTCCCCACCCCCAATCCACTTCATTGAGACATTCACCCCTTCCCCCTGCAACGCTGGGCTTGGCCAGTGAATCATCAGGGGCTTGTTGCACAGCCCAGGTCATCCACCTAAAGGGAAGACCCATTTCTTCTACAATAAAACCAACTTGTTAACATCATAACTCTATAAGGACATCTATCCTCGGACCACCAACATTCTTTTAACGGGTACCCTCACCTCCCTCGTGGCATCATTTCCCTATGATCTCTACTAGGTTTGTTGTTCCGGGGAGTCCCCAGCAATCGGGCTGGCCTCGCAGCCCTGGAGAGCTCAACCCAATTGGTCTCATGTCAAGTAACTTAGTCATCACAGTTTTGTGTCTAAAGATAAAGAAAGAGAACTAAGTGACCTCAGAGGGGCAAAAGGCCTGCGTACATCTCAACCCCCCAGGTAGGCCCCATGAGGAATGTGGAAAGGTTTCCAAACCAGGAAACATGCTCAAGAAAGTCTTGTTACTCCTATAGGGGTCTTCCTTCATCTGTCGGAGGATGCTTGGTTTTCCTGAATTTCCGGGTCCCTTTCACCTTGTGTTTACCATCAGGAATATCCAGGCCACTGTGGACCCGATCAGGGGCCTTTTCCCCCTCGGCTCGATCCCTGGAGCTCCCAGGCCGATGGCCAACGAGATCATCCGTGGCCCTCTGGATATCCTCCTCAGTCACGAGGTGGTGCTTCTCCACTTGCCAATCGAAGGCCAGGTAGTACCGGACCACTTTGTCTTGCAACCATCTGGTAAGGGCACCACATTTCTTTCTCATCTGTAGGGTGTGGGCCGAAAGGTCCTGGAAGATGGACATGCTAGAGTTCCCGTACTGTATTTCTCTGAGGTTCCTTGCCCGTTCCAGTATCCTGACCTTGTCTCAGAAGTAGTGCAGCCTCGCTAGGATCGAGTGGGGACCTCTCGCACCCCCACCGGCCCGGTGTACCCTGTCGATCACCACCGATTCTTCTGAGTCCGTACCCAGGACGATCCCGATGATGTCCTGGAACTTGTCCTCCAGACCCATCTGGGTTTCGCCCTCTGTCTCCGCCAGGTCAAAAACCCAGAGGTTGTTTCTCCTCTCCCTATTTTCCATATCGTCCACCTTGAAGCAGAGCTCCTCTTCGCGACGTTGCATTTTTGCAAACCTTGCCTCCATCTGCATCTCCAGGAGGTCAGTGGATGCCTGATTGTTCTCCACTCCCTCGACCCGGTCCTTCAAAGTGGCTACCTTAGCTGTGAGGTCGGCCAGTTTTGCCCCCATGTCAGTTCTCATCCCCGTTATTTTGTCGAGGATCATCTGAATGTTGCTTTGCATGGCATTCATATCTGGTTTGGTGTATGGGCAGCCCGAGGTCTGTCTCCATTTCTCTAGTTGTATATTGAAATTTGGCCAGTGTGAGTTTCCAGCTCATGAGCTTCCGTGTTTAGAGCATTTTCAGTTCTCCTTGCGTGCTCAGTGCAGTGGTCGAAGTGAGCGGGAGCAGTCGGGAACTTTTATTTTAATAAGAAATTGTTCCGGAATGGTTTAATTTTAAAATAAAAGTGTAGGAAGAAGTTAAAACATTCACTTTCAGTGCACTGCACTGAATGTTCCCTTAAACAGCAGGTGCAAGTGTTTGGGGGGGGGGTGTTTTGTGTGTGGACGGGGTCGTGGCAATGGGATTTGTGGGGAGTGGGTGCAGGCCAGCAGGGAATATAGTTCCGCTACTTCTTTTCGTACACTTCGACCACTGGTTTAGTGTGGTTCCAAAGGGGCCGGGATCCAAAGTCCCTCACTTCCCCTAGCACCACGGAGCACCGGGCCTGCTACCTCCACCTGCCTCAGTGGGTGCCTCTGTATCTCCTGAGTAGCACATCAATGCACCTCTGAACCGGTGTCCTTGACGGGCCCACTGCGCATAGGTCTGCTGCGCAATCCCAAAGATGAACCCCGGTGGGGGCGCCATCAAGAGGAACTCATCCGGATCCCCATGTGCATCCTGCAAATGGTGTAGCTGTCCCAGAAGAGGGTGTCCAAATCACCCCTCAAGGGTTAAATGTAAGAGCCTCAGGGGTTCTTTGTACAAGGTTTGTGATGGTCAATGTGCGCTGTGGATGGGGACCCCAAAAAGTGCCAGAATGCATCTTTTGTTGATGGAGGGGCAACCCAAAGTGACCCTAAGACACCCCGCGCCCAGAGTGTGTTGTTGCCCTATTAGCAAGTGCATTGGGATGAAGAGGCCGACACCCACTGCTCGCAGTAAGGAAGGGGGAGCGGACGTGGCACAGTCAGTCTCACCTCAGGTCCAGAGATCCTTGCCAGGCCGCTCTAAGTCTTGAAGGGCTGTGGTCCCCCACTCCGTAGCCTCAGGCATGTCTGTGTATTGTAGCCTGGGCTAGGGGACCACACAGTGCGGGATCCGGGGTCTTCTCTCTGTTGGTGGGGTCCGCCCTGTGAGACGTCCTTGAGGCGGTCTCGTCTTCTGCCACTGCTTGGGGTGCATCTTGCTCAAGGGTGGGGTGCATGTCACAGCCCCTGACTGTGCACGGATCACCAGCAGGGGTGGCGAGGCAAGCCCGTCTCCCCAGTCAGTCCGCTCTCCTTGGTGGGGGCTCTGGCAGCTCAAATGCCAGATTGGCGTACGTCCCTCTTAAACCTCCAAGCGCCTCTCTCTCCCAGCAGGAATTTCGGCAGTCAGCTGCGCTCGGGCCCTGGACTCTGCATTGTGCGGGACGCTGGGTGGGGGAGGGGCAGGCCTGCAGTCTCGGCCACATAACTCGGGACAGAGGGCACCCCCGGACCCTAGAGTTTCACCCTCGGACAGATAGTTGGTTCATTCACATATGCATCAGCTTTTGGTGCAGAATGGCTCCCAATCTCCACAAGTTCTCTGCAGATTTTCCCGGGGCTGGTGTTGGAGCTACAGGATCAGGCAGCCATATTGCCTGCTTTCCTTGGTGGCCTCCCAGCCAATGCATTTTAATTCCTTTATTTTCTTTTATTTTGTTCTGAATCAAAAACAAGCCTGTTGAGTAAAACATCCCATATATGTTCACCAGCAAAAACCCCTTTACATTGCTAGGCAGGGACAAGTTTTTATTCAACATTGTACTTTTAAAACAGGCATTGTCTTTTGCTTTGCAAAAGCCCATTTTGACACATGGTGAAAGCTGCTAGGATTTATTCAGTTTCTTTTATCCAGCACTTTGTTTAGGCCACAGGTTCACTGAAATTGACATATGCCCATAGAACTAGGATCTCTTTAAAGCCTTGATGATCTTTGACATTTTGTAAACCAAAATTTAAGCGTTTCCCCTACGGCTGAAAGTGAAGTTTCTTTTGATTTTCCCAAGTTTGGCTTGACACAATCTTGTCATGCAGGGATCATGCTCTCTTCTGCTGAAGCACAATGTGGATATGGAAAGGCATGGCAGGGCCTTATTGATAAAAAACAATGTGATGTGGAATAGATGAAAATAGCATCAGGGCAGCATCCTTTTATATGTAAAATATTCCCTTTTCAATGGGAACTTTTAGCAAACAGCAGAGCAGCACTGTTTTTTTCAATTCGCTTCTTTTGGTGCACACAAAAACACACACTGTCACTTTTCTTGGTGTGCTCCCTGTTGCAACTCACCCAATAGGTGTTTGGCAAGATGGTGCAGCCATCATTTTTTGTTGCTGCAAAACGCAGTTTTGATGCAATGATGCTCCAAGGAGCCAGTGCAGCTATTTTGCTGTTGACTGCAGAAGCATAGCTTGGTTATGGATGGGAATTCTGCAGAGTGGGTCAATGTAGCCCACACCACTTCCTTTTCGCTGAGAACGTTCTCCAGTTGTATTTTTCAATAAGCAATGGCATGTGAGGTTCGATGGATACGACTTGAGTATTGCAAACATTCTCCTTGTCTTTGCATTTGATTTGCGCAAGGGTATGTTTTGGATTCAAATTTAAAGATGATCCTTTTGATTGAATTTCATTTTCTTTTTATTGCAAGTTTTCACCTTTTTTCCAGAGAATGCTGAGCAGTAAAAAGAAATTGATGAATTTTCCGATTTTTGAATTCTTCTTGTGTTGTCTGAACAGAGTCTGCTTTAGGTACTTGTGTTCTCTTCGACACTTGAAGATGAGTGGATACTGTTATTACTTGAGTCATTTTTGGCCATGTTATTCTCAGATATAATTTCGTCGTCATCAATTGAGTATGTAGATAAATCACACAAGTCGATTGAAGATGGGGAAAGTGATTTAGACTTCTCCTCAAATTATACTCTTGATCTTTTATTAGGGTGCGATGTGCTTGTCGAGGATTTTGGAGACGTGGTGATGACTTTTAAAGGACTGTTCGGCTTGCCATGCTGCGCTGACACTGAATGACAATCAAACACTCCCACTTGAGGAAGGATTGACAAATTCCTAATACATTGTTTAGAGGTGTTTGATCTGGATTCAGCTCAGCTCAGCATGCACCTTTTCCTTTTTCGATTTCAAGGGGCCTTTCACTTGACATTACATTCTGTTCTTCTCGTTAGTTGTGGAGAGTTGTTTCGGAGAGCTTGAATAAATGTCAAAGGTCGGTTTGTTGCCACTGTTAGTGAATTAAGATTTTTGTGATTTGCCATTTTCAAGAGCATGGGAAGAAGTGGCAACCACTGGGGCAGAAGCAACACTAGGATTTATGTTTCCTAATGTGATATTATTTAAACCTACCAGATTTGTCAGTGGTAGTTTTGTGGACAATTCAACCAATGTTGAGTCGTTCATGCTATTTGAACGGCCATCCATCCGGTCATTCTCTTTGATGGAGGGACAGGTCAATCTTGATGTGTGTGGGCATGTGCCAGGTTGTAATGACATCACTGGGACAGCAGTGATGATTTCAAGAGGACCCGCTGCTGTGGGCAGAGTGCATTTATGACTGCATTGATCTTGATGATTTGTTTTTACTTCCACAGTTGGTTTATTGAAGTTGTGCTTCATCAATTAGTGCACTCCAAAACTGCTTCTATGAGATCAGATTTTTCAGCCAACTCGTTCCTCGATATGTCACTTAGACGATTTTGCCATTTAGCTGTAGTTTCGCCTTTGCCATCCAGTTGATGATTAATTTGCGATGTAAAATTTTCCAAGATAAATAGTTTGGAATTTAAAGCAGCCAGAAGCGAGACTTGATCTTTCAGTGTATCATTTAGTGACTTATACAATTCCACAAAAAGAATTAGCCCTATTGATGTAGCAGCTAACACATTATTATGAATTTGAATGCCTGTAGCAATGGATAGTTTGATATTGTTTGGCACTTCAGGGTCCACGTCAGCTTGTTGAGGAGATGAAGATATAAGTTGAGACTTTCAATGGACCTCAGATATAGGTCAAGCTTGTTGTGCAATGTCCAAAAATGAGGGTGTCAGCTGTTTGATGTTTTCAAATGCTGGCATTTTACTGACTAAGCAGTCTTGTCACACGATTTGTTTGTGAATCAAGGCTTTTCTTGTGGGGTACTAGTAAGATCATTAAACAGAGTATCTACCTGCAAGCTTTGCCTCCGTTTCATCCTTTTTTCCGATGAAAAAGATTATTTGTGTTTAACAGGAGTATTTCCATTCACGTTGAAACAACTTTAATTAAGCCGATCTCTTAACATCAGAAAGTCAGTTTTCAACCATTCAGCTAAATGTGCTTCCTGTGCTGCTGGATCTTGACAAAATTGAGAGTTATTTTTGTTTTGAGTTACAGATTGAATCGGCCTCATCAAGGAAGCAGCATGTTGATTCAGTGTCACTGATGGAGGCAGTTCGGCATTCTCAGTCACGCCACCGGACAGGGTTTTCCAAGTCGGTCTAGCACAATTACCAGAACGCTGAGGTGCGGCCACTGATGGTAAGCAGCTATGTGTTGTGTTTCGTTCGCTTGAGGCTAACATGATAATATGCGTCAGGGGAACACTTCGAGATTTCTCAGACATGTTGCACACTAGCGCTTGCTGCCCATTAAGATGATCGGTCACCAAAAGTTCTTGATTAAAGGTTTGCAAGTTCGAAGAAAAAGGAAAGGCTGTAGGTATACTGTAATGATTAACATGGTTCTTGTTGCTAAGATTGCATGTGTTCTTGTTGCTATGTCTTGTTATGTAATCTTCCGTCTGTCTCATGAGCTCCGCTATGTGTGGTGGAACGGATACGGGTTCGAGAGTCAGGGGCGGACCGTTGCCGAGAACCAGTGAAGTTCATATGGAGGCTCCGGGCGGGCCTGTTTTAATAAAGATTTGGCACTCACCAATTGCCTTTGTGCCCTCGGTTCAAATGGCGATGAGGATGGGATGTTACCGAGCGGGCCTGCCGTGGAGTGAGCGATCATGCTGGGCTGCTTTCGGTAGTGCTGGCTTTTTGTTCAGCCGCCCGTGCCTGCGTGTCCAGCCTCAGGTGAGAGGGCAGAGGGAGATCTCGTTGTGGAGTGCGGCCGGCACAGGACTGCCTTTCTCCTTTTCCCAAGCTGATTGGGCTTTCCCTCCACAGCGCACGTTTCCTGGGGGGGTGGAGTCAACCACAGAACAGCGTAACGCTACGCGTTTTCTGTGAAGTTGGGAGAAAACAGGTGAGGCGCAGAGGACTGTAAAAGTGCGCAATGAGCTTTTAATTGAAGGAGCAGAGACGAGCTGCTCTGAAGGGTGTGGACAGATGAAAGCAACACAGGGGGGAAATTGAGACGCCTCCAAATCATATCTTTCCCAAGATGTGGGGAATGGCTTGACAAAGGACACTGGGATTGCAAGTACTTTACTTGAGCAAAAAAATATATTTCAAGAGGTTTAAGAAAAGTGATTTCATATTGTTCCTAAGCAATTTGCAGCGACAGAGCTAACTAAAAGTGAATCTATTGGGCACACATAGGAAAATGTCTATCGACTATGGCAGCAACAAGCATGCCCCCCCCTCCTTTTCTACCAGAGCCGGGCACACCGGTCATTAGGGGGGATCGATGGAAGAAGTTGTTCAACACTTATTTGGTTGCCATAGGGGGGGAGAAGTTTGCGTCAGCAAGAAAGGAGGCAATTTTATTGCATAACCTGGGAGCAGAAGGCCGCAGTGTATTTGATGGGTTGCCAGAACCACCCCAAGAGGGTCAAGGAGATACAGATCAATACAGCGTGGCATAGAGAAAGTTACTATGTAATTTTGAACGAAAAAGAAATATCACATTTGAAAGGCACAAGTTCTTTCAAAAGACTCAAGAACTTCAAGAGCCGGTGGAGAGGTTCATCGCTGCACTTAGAACCTGGAGTCACACTTGTGACTTTGGGCCTCTCACAGATTTCCTCATATGGGATCAGCTGGTACGCTGCACAAACAGCGCCAAGGTGCAAGAAAGACTACTCTCTAAGGATCTTCAGTTGGAACAAGCATTAGAAAGGGCCAGAAGCATGGAGCAAACTTGCAGATACATGACATGAGGGCTGACAGACAAGTAAGTGAAGTTGCAGCAATCAAGTGCAACAGGAGATCTGTGGTGGGCAGAGACGTCAAATGCTTCAAGTGTGGGAGCAATCGCCACATATCCACAAACTTATTTTGTCCTGTGAGGAATGTCAACTGTCTAAAGTGTAAAAAAGGGGCACTTTGCAAGGGTCTGCCAAGAGTCCGGTCAGGTAGAGAATGTAGAGGTTGGTGGAAGATGCCCAGAACAAGAGGGGAGTTTGGTCGTTCCTCATGGTTTTCAAGGGAAGCACGTGCTTGAAGTGGGGGATATGCTCAACAGGTGAAGAGGACCGATTATGTGTTCCTGGTTAATGGAAGGGTTGTCACCATGAAGGTAGATAGCTGCTCTCCGTGGACAATAATGCCAAAGAGGAACTCCGAAAGCTGTGTACATGGGAAAGTAGAGAATCTGAAGGAGCATGAGATTGAACCCTATGCCTATGGAAATGTTAAGATTGAGGTTTTGGGAAGATTTTGTGCTACAATAAAATACAAAGGCAGAAGCTGTGAAGCAGACGTCTTTGTCACCATGGAAGGATCGTCCCTCCTGGGATGGGTAAAACAACGAAAGTTAGGAATAAGAATTCAGGCTAATGCTGAGTTTCCTATCACCATCGCCGAAGTGGGGGATGGATGGGAACAGGAATTTCCAAATATGTTCTCAGAGGACTTAGGAATGTTGAAAGGATGTGAGCATGAAATAAAGCTTAAAAGCAAAGCTGTCCCCAAGGTACACAAGGTGAGGTCAGTCCCTCAACACCTTAAAGACAAGGTAAAATTGGAGATTGTAAGTTTGTTACAAAAAGGTATAATTGAAAGGGTTGATGGTTCAGAATGGTTGTCTCCAGTAGTGATTGTTACTAAGGCAAGTGGGGAGATAAGACTTTGCATAGATTTAAGGGACTTAAACAGAAACATCTTGGTTGATAGACAGCCACTCCCTATTATTGGTGAAAAATTGGCAACTCTGAACAATGCAAATGTATTCTCTGTCATTGACTTGTCACAGGCTTACCACCAGGTACCGCTTTCAGAGAACTGTCAACATTTGACTGCATTTGTAACCACTCTTGGAACCTTTAAGTATTGCAGGATGCCATTTGGATTGCCGTCAGAAGCGGCTGTTTTACAGAGGGTGATGGAGACGGTCATGGAGGGGGTGCCAAATATTGTTGTCTTCCAGGATGATATTTTAATTTTTGCCAACTCAAATGTAAAGCATGATGAAATCCTTAAGGTAGTGCTAAGCAGGCTTCAAGAGGCTGGTCTGACAGTGAGAAGGAGCAAATGTAAGATAGCGGTAAAATGTGTGGAGTATCTGGGCCATGTGATTTTGTGTGAGGGTGTGAGACCAAGGGATGGTATGGTGGATGTGGTCAGAGTAGCGTCACCGCCATTAGACAAAGATCAGAAAAGGTTGTTTCTCAGCCTGGCTGAATATTACCATAAGTTTGTATAGGACTTTGCAGTCATTGCCACACCTCTGAGGATGTTATTAAAGAAAGGGGTGACATTTCAGTGGACTGCAGAGTGTGAGGAGGCGTTTGGCAAAATAAAAGAAGGAATAGCTAAAGCACCCTCAATTGGTAAATCTGGCCCAAGTGATAAATGTGTTTGGTGGTGGATGCTAGTGTGTTGAGCCAGGTGCCATGTTGATGCAGTACAATAATAATAACACTGAGAGGGTGATTGCCTTCACTTCTCGTACACTGAGGGGAGAGGAGGAAAATTACTCAGTCATTGAACGAGAGGCTCTGGCCATGTTTTGGGTTATCAATTACTTTAAGTACTTTCTGTAGCGTAGGAGGTTTATTGTAAGATCAGACCATTAACCATTGGTTCAACTGTTTGATAGTGGCAGGTGGGCGTCAGTCTTGCCCAGAATAAGCAGGTGGGGTTTGGGTCTTCTGACCTACAATTTTGATGTAAGTTACCTACCAGGGAAGAAAAATGTGGTAGCGGATTGCCTTTCTAGGTTGCCAGTGGAGAGGGGACAGGATGCAAAGACAGAGAAGAATGAGGAATGTGTGGTGGCTTAGTTGGTGAGTGGTTTGGGACATGAGAAATGGCAACAAGGGGAACTTATGGATGAGCAGTTAAAGTTGGTCAAACAATGGACTGTGGATGGCTGGCCTAACAAAGAGATTCTGGATAAAAAATATGAAGTATGGTGGGAGGTCAGGGAAGAATTGAGTATTATTGGAGACAGGTTGAGGAGAGGAGGTTACCTGATACCTCTGGAGGCACTTAGAGCTACTCTTGTGGAATTCGTGCATCAGGGTCATCCAGGTGATGGAGACATGAAGAGAAATTTAAGACAAAGCTACTGGTGGCCAGGGATGTATAAGATGGTGGAGAGTGTGTGAAGAACTGCATGTCATGTCAGGTTAGTGATAAAAGTAGAGTGATGAGGGAGACTTCCATGATTCCTAATACCATTCCTGAACAACCCTGGAAAAATTAGCGGTGGACATAATGGGACCCATTGCAGGTTTAGGTGATGGATTTAAGTATTTGTTTGTGCTGGTGGACTATCATTCCAAGTGGATTGAATTGGAGGCAGTTAGAGAGGTGACAGCCAAAGAGTTGGTTTTATTCTTAGAACGGATTTTCCTGAGAGAGGGGTGTCCGCCTGAGATAGTGTCTGATAATGGGGTCCAGTTTGTGTCAGTTTTCATGAAGACATTTTTGGAAAGCTACGGCATTGCACATACAAGGACAGCGCTGTACCACCCGAGAGCCAATGGGCTTGTTGAGAGAGTCAATAGGTACTTGAAGGGTGCTATTCAGCTGGCTATACAGACACGGCAGTCATGGAGGGAGGTACTTAATCATGTGATGTGGAGGTATGTGACCACCCCACACTTGGTTACTGGTGTTTCCCTGTTTGTGTCGCTCAAAGGAAGAGAACCAGCGACCAAGCTTTGCCCAGGGTGGTTAGGTCTGGCAAAATCGGTTGTGGTGGACAGGAAGGAGATAATGAAATTGGTCAGGCAGGGACAAGAGAGGAACAATGAGCAGTTTGACAGAAGAGAAAGAGTTAAGGTTTGAAAGAAGAGAATCTGTATTCATTAAGAATCCTAGATCCACTAACAAATGCATTGAAAGGAGGTTTATATGCCCTCAAAAAATTTCTATGGTGAGGGAAGGTGTGGTGATTCTTGAGGGCGGTGAGGTATGGTCCAAAGGCAGATTAGCTAAGGCCACAGATGTACAAGGAGTGCGAGTTGGGGATGGTGGAATGAGACAGGATTGGAACAAGAAACAGAGTTGGGTGTACCATCTGGTGTGAGTGTTGGTGCTGAAGTTCAAAGGAGAATTACAAAGGAACCTGGTTGGTTGAGTGTTTATGTGCACTGTGTACAGTGAACAAGGCATTTGTTAAGAACATTAGGCATAGGGTATATTATTCTTGTTTTTATGCATTTGGCATTATGCTGTTTGTGTTTTATCACTTTGCATTTTGTTTGCTTATATTGTTTGTGTTTGGTTGTTTTTCTTTTTATGGGGGAGATATATGTAATGATTAACATGGTTCTCGTTGCTATGATTGCATGTGTTCTTGTTACTATGTTTTGTTATGTAATCTTGCGTCTGTCTCGTGAGCTCCACTATGTGTGGTGGAGCGGATGCGAGCTCGCGAGTCAGGGGCGGACGGTTGCCGAGAGCCAGTGAAGTTCACATGGAGGCTCCGGGCGGGCCTGTTTTAATAAAGATTTGGCACTCACCAATTGCCTTCGTGCCCTCGGTTCAAATGGCGATGAGGATGGGATGTTACCGAGCGGGCCTGCCGTGGAGGGAGTGATCATGCTGGGCTGCTCTCAGTAGTGCTGGCTTTTTGTTCAGTCGCCCGTGCCTGCGTGTCCAGCCTCAGGTGAGAGGGCAGAGGGAGATCTCGTTGTGGAGTGCGGCCGGCACAGGACTGCCTTTCTCCTTTTCCCAAGCTGATTGGGCTTTCCCTCCACAGCGCATGTTTCCTGGGGGGGTGGAGTCAACCACAGAACAGTGTAATGCTACGCATTTTCTGTGAAGTTGGGAGAAAACAGGTGAGGCGCAGGGGACTGTAAAAGTGCGCAATGAGCTTTTAATTGAAGGAGCAGAGACGAGCTGCTCTGAAGGGTGTGGACAGATGAAAGCAACACAGGGGGGAAATTGAGACGCCTCCAAATCATATCTTTCCCAAGATGTGGGGAATGGCTTGACAAAGGACACTGGGATTGCAAGTACTTTACTTGAGCAAAAAAATATATTTCAAGAGGTTTAAGAAAAGTGATTTCATATTGTTCCTAAGCAATTTGCAGCGACAGAGCTAACTAAAAGTGAATCTATTGGGCACACATAGGAAAAGGTCTATCGACTATGGCAGCAGCAAGCATGCCCCCCCTCCTTTTCTACCAGAGCCGGGCACACCGGTCATTAGGGGGGATCGATGGAAGAAGTTGTTCAACACTTATTTGGTTGCCATAGGGGGGGGAGAAGTTTGCGTCAGCAAGAAAGGAGGCAATTTTATTGCATAACCTGGGAGCAGAAGGCCGCAGTGTATTTGATGGGTTGCCAGAACCACCCCAAGAGGGTCAAGGAGATACAGATCAATACAGCGTGGCATAGAGAAAGTTACTATGTAATTTTGAACGAAAAAGAAATATCACATTTGAAAGGCACAAGTTCTTTCAAAACACTCAAGAACTTCAAGAGCCGGTGGAGAGGTTCATCGCTGCACTTAGAACCTTGAGTCACACTTGTGACTTTGGGCCTCTCACAGATTTCCTCATATGGAATCAGCTGGTACGCTGCACAAACAGCGCCAAGGTGCAAGAAAGACTACTCTCTAAGGATCTTCAGTTGGAACAAGCATTAGAAAGGGCCAGAAGCATGGAGCAAACTTGCAAATACATGACATGAGGGCTGACAGACAAGTAAGTGAAGTTGCAGCAATCAAGTGCAACAGGAGATCTGTGGTGGGCAGAGAAGTCAAATGCTTCAAGTGTGGGAGCAATCGCCACATATCCACAAACTTATTTTGTCCTGTGAGGAATGTCAACTGTCTAAAGTGTAAAAAAAGGGGCACTTTGCAAGGGTCTGCCGAGAGTCCGGTCAGGTAGAGATTGTAGAGGTTGGTGGAAGATGCCCAGAACAAGAGGGGAGTTTGGTCGTTCCTCATGGTTTTCAAGGGAAGCACGTGCTTGAAGTGGGGGATATGCTCAACAGGTGAAGAGGACCAAAGTATGTGTTCCTGGTTAATGGAAGGGTTGTCACCATGAAGGTAGATAGCTGCTCTCCGTGGACAATAATGCCAAAGAGGAACTTCGAAAGCTGTGTACATGGGAAAGTAGAGAATCTGAAGGAGCATGAGATTGAACCCTATGCCTATGGAAATGTTAAGATTGAGGTTTTGGGAAGATTTCGGGCTACAATAAAATACAAAGGCAGAAGCTGTGAAGCAGACATCTTTGTCACCATGGAAGGATCGTCCCTTCTGGGATGGGGAGAACAACAAAAGTTAGGAATAAGAATTCAGGCTAATGCTGAGTTTCCTATCACCATCGCCGAAGTGGCGGATGGATGGGAACAGGAATTTCCAAATGTGTTCTCAGAGGACTTAGGAATGTTGAAAGGATGTGAGCATGAAATAAAGCTTAAAAGCAAAGCTGTCCCCAAGGTACACAAGGTGAGGTCAGTCCCTCAACACCTTAAGGACAAGGTAAAATTGGAGATTGTAAGTTTGTTACAAAAAGGTATAATTGAAAGGGTTGATGGTTCAGAATGGTTGTCTCCAGTAGTGATTGTTACTAAGGCAAGTGGGGAGATAAGACTTTGCATAGATCTAAGGGACTTAAACAGAAACATCTTGGTTGATAGACAGCCACTCCCTATTATTGGTGAAAAATTGGTAACTCTGAACAATGCAAATGTATTCTCTGTCATTGACTTGTCACAGGCTTACCACCAGGTACCGCTTTCAGAGAACTGTCAACATTTGACTGCATTTGTAACCACTCTTGGAACCTTTAAGTATTGCAGGATGCCATTTGGATTGCCGTCAGAAGCGGCTGTTTTACAGAGGGTGATGGAGACGGTCATGGAGGGGGTGCCAAATATTGTTGTCTTCCAGGATGATATTTTAATTTTTGCCAACTCAAATGTAAAGCATGATGAAATCCTTAAGGTAGTGCTAAGCAGGCTTGAAGAGGCTGGTCTGACAGTGAGAAGGAGCAAATGTAAGATAGCGGTAAAATGTGTGGAGTATCTGGGCCATGTGATTTTGTGTGAGGGTGTGAGACCAAGGGATGGTATGGTGGATGCGGTCAGAGAAGCTTCACCGCCAGTAGACAAAGATCAGACAAGGTTGTTTCTCAGCCTGGCTGAATATTACCATAAGTTTGTAAAGGACTTTGCAGTCATTGCCACACCTCTGAGGATGTTATTAAAAAAAGGGGTGAAATTTCAGTGGACTGCAGAGTGTGAGGAGGCGTTTGGCAAAATGAAAGAAGGAATAGCTAAAGCACCCTCAATTGGTAAATCTGGCCCAAGTGATAAAAAATGTTTTGGTGGTGGATGCTAGTGTGTTGGGCCACCAGGTGCCACGTTGCTGCAGTATAATAAGAATAACACTGAGAGGGTGATTGCCTTCACTTCTCATACACTGAGGGGAGAGGAGGAAAATTACTCAGCCATTGAATGAGAGGCTCTGGCCATGTTTTGAGCAATCAATTACTTTAGGTACTTTCTGTAGTGTAGGAGGTTTATTGTAAGATCAGACCATTAACCATTGGTTCAACTGTTTGAAAGTGGCAGGTGGGCGTCAGTCTTGCCCAGAATACGCAGGTGGGGTTTGGGTCTTCTGACCTACAATTTTGATGTAAGTTACCTACCAGGGAAGAAAAACGTGGTAGCGGATTGCCTTTCTAGGTTGCCAGTGGAGAGGGGACAGGATGCAAAGACAGAGAAGAATGAGGAATGTGTGGTGGCTTAGTTGGTGAGTGGTGTGGGACGTGAGGAATGGCAACAAGGGGAACTTATGGATGAGCTGTTAAAGTTGGTCAAACAATGGACTGTGGATGGCTGGCCTAACAAAGAGATTCTGGATAAAAAATATGAAGTATGGTGGGAGGTCAGGGAAGAATTGAGTATTATTGGAGACAGGTTGAGGAGAGGAGGTTACCTGATACCTCTGGAGGCACTTAGAGCTACTCTTGTGGAATTCGTGCATCAGGGTCATCCAGGTGATGGAGATATGAAGAGAAATTTAAGACAAAGCTACTGGTGGCGAGAGATGTATAAGATGGTGGAGAGTTGTGTGAAGAACTGCATGTCATGTCAGGTTAGTGATAAAAGTAGAGTGATGAGGGAGACTTCCATGATTCCTAATACCGTTCCTGAACAGCCCTGGAAAAATTAGCGGTGGACATAATGGGACCCATTGCAGGTTTAGGTGATGGATTTAAGTATTTGTTCATGCTGGTGGACTATCATTCCAAGTGGATTGAATTGGAGGCAGAGAGGTGACAGCCAAGGAGTTGGTTTTATTCTTAGAACGGATTTTCCTAAGAGAGGGGTGTCCGCCTGAGATAGTGTCTGATAATGGGGTCCAGTTTGTGTCGGTTTTCATGAAGACATTTTTGGAAAGCTACGGCATTGCATATACGAGGACAGCGCTGTACCACCCGAGAGCCAATGGGCTTGTTGAGAGAGACAATAGGAACTTGAAGGGTGCTATTCAGCTGGCTATACGGACACGGCAGTCATGGAGAGAGGTACTTAATCATGTGACGTGGAGCTATGTGACCACCCCACACTTGGTTACTGGTGTTTCCCTGTTTGTGTCTCTCAAAGGAAGAGAACCAGCGACCAAGCTTTGCCCAGGGTGGTTAGGTCTGGCAAAATTGGTTGTGGTGGACAGGAAGGAGATAATGAAATTGGTCAGGCAGGAACAAGAGAGGAACAATGAGCAGTTTGACAGAAGAGAAAGAGTTAAGGTTTGCAAGAAGAGAATCTGTATTCATTAAGAATCCTAGATCCACTAACAAATGCATTGAAAGTAGGTTTATATGCCCTCAAAAAATTGCTGTGGTGAGGGAAGGGGTGGTGATTCTCGAGGGCGGTGAGGTGTGGTCCAAAGGCAGATTAGCTAAGGCACATATGTACAAGGAGTGCAAGTTGGGGATGGTGGAATGAGACAGGAGTTGGAACAAGAAACAGAGTTGGGTGTACCATCTGGTGTGAATGTTGGTGCTGAAGTTCAAAGGAGAATTACGAAGGAACCTGGTTGGTTGAGTGTTTATGTGCACTGTGTACAGTGAACAAGGCATTTGTTAAGAACATTAGGCATAGCGTATATTATTCTTGTTTTTATGCATTTGGCATTATGCTGTTTGTGTTTTATCACTTTGCATTTTGTTTGCTTATATTGTTTGTGCTTGGTTGTTTTTCTTTTTAGGGGGGAGATATATGTAATGATTAACATGGTTCTTGTTGCTATGATTGCATGTGTTCTTGTTACTATGTTTTGTTATGTAAGCTTGCGTCTGTCTCGTGAGCTACGCTATGTGTGGTGGAGCGGATGCGGGCTCGCGAGTCAGGGGCGGACGGTTGCCGAGAGCCAGTGAAGTTCATATGGAGGCTCCAGGCGTGCCTGTTTTAATAAAGATTTGGCACTCACCAAGTGCCTTTGTGTCCTCACTTCATATACCACCGACCGAGTTTTCACTCAGCTAGGCAGTGTATGTATTTCTTTCTTGCATTTTTTTTGCTTTATCAGTCTGGTCGTTCAGTTGGTTTGGAATGTGTCGTTCCAATAGCTCAATATAGGTTATTTGAAAGGGGGATTGAAACATTGTGGAATCTACCTCCACCGACTGAATTCGCATAGTTTACCTTACTGCATCAACTGTGCGCAGAGGTTTCCACAGTGTTCCAAAGCAGTATTTCAAGGCAAAAGTTCAAAGGCACACTTCCACCGTAGCACGTTGCTGCAGCTCCTCTCACCAGAAAAACACACAGGGACCGGAGCAGACTGGACTGTCCTCGGACTGACGTGCGGTGCTAGTCAGCTTATAATGAGGTCCTTTCTGCTTAAAGCTACAGTGTTACAAAGCAGTGTTCCAAGGCAAAAGTTCAAAGGCATACTTTCACCGTCACACGTTACTGTAGCTCCTCTCACCAGAAAAACACACAGGTACTGGAGCAAACTGGACTCTCCTCGCACTCAGGGATGGTGCTACGCACTGGGAGTCAGCTTATAAGGAGGTCCTTTCTGCTTAAAGCTCCAGTGTTCCAAAGCAGTGTTCCAAGACAAATGTTCAAAGGCACACTTCCACCGTTGCACGTAGCACATTGCTGCAGCTCCTCTCACCAGAAAAACACACAGGGACTGGAGCAGACTGGACTCTCCTCAGACTCACATGTGGCACTACGCGGCGGGAGTCAGCTTATAAGGAGGTCCTTTCTGCTAAAGCTACAGTGTTCCAAAGCAGTGTTCCAAGGCAAAAGTTCAAAGGCATACTTCCACCGTCACACGTAGCATGTTGCTGCAGCTCCTCTCACCAGAAAAACACACAGGGACTGCAGCAGACTGGACTCTCCACGGACTCACGTATTTCGTAGGTACAAGAGGCCTGTCCTAAGTCGTCCTAGGTTAATGTTTTAACCTTCCTAAACCAACATCATACAAATGGTGGCACATGCTAATGTTCCTCCTGTCACGTGGCTTTGTCAAGGCTGATCAAACAGAATTAATTCAATGTGAAACAGTAGAAATTACATGGATAGGCAAAATGTTCTTTCTCTGCTCTCATTGTCATCCAATACATTGTTTGTTCACAGTCTTAGAGTTTGTCAATCATTTAGTTGTTCTAGTTCCATCCCAAGGTATGCATTTAACCATGTGTGCTCACAACCTCATCATATTTGTTACACAATAGTTTGCTCTTTACAATCTTCATGTATCATTACAAAGTACATTTACAGTGGGCCATTGCCCCTTCTACATAGAAACCTGCTGAGGTGATCATTGAGGGGAGAAAAGGGAGAAGAGAAAGAAGTAGGGTATTAGGGAGGTTATATGGTAGACGTCTATATATTTATAATCATTGGTCATACATATGGGCTCACTATAGTGTTCCCATAATCATGTTGCTGATAAATTGTAGTTACAACATGCGTATCTCAAGGTAACTCACATCTGTCTATGAGGCTGTATAACATTATAGGTTTCAGTGCCAGTGAAAGGAGGATAGCACAAGGGAAACATGCTGGTCTTGGAAGCAAGACCACGCAGAGCAAAAGAGGTTATAATCCCAGATCCATGCTTAGAAACCAAACTCTGGTATTAAGAGCGTTATAAAAAAATATATATAATAAATACGTCTGTTTTTCTTTTAATTAATTATGCCAATAGAGGTCATGGTCTCAGGGCTTTACACATGTATCTAAGGGAGATGATCATGATTTAATACCTCTGCATCATTGCACGCATGTATTAGTAAAGGCAGGTTATCTCCAGGGTAAACTGCTTATCTAGGCCTAGTGGCTTGCAAGTCCCATTGTAGCACATTTAGGTATTGTGATTCCATGGGTGGTGATAATTACCGTAAGAGCGTACAAATGTTCAACAAATAACATAGATACATAAAATCTAATGCATGGTGTAGTTAAATATAAAGTCACAGAGATTGCGCTGTTCTCTGTTTCTAATATTGTTATGTGTAATAGAAACCTGATGTTGGTACTGTAGCAGAGTATATGAAGGCTGTGGTTGTATTCTTACTGTTATTCATGGTATAAGAAGTTCAGAGAAATGAACGGTACATTATATTTGCGAATTCAAACGTTTTATTATTGGTATGAAGCGTTTCATTGAAGACTCAGTAGTAGTCCAATCAGGATCCAAAAATCCAAGCTAAATGCTTTTATGTGTTTATATGGTAGACGTCTTTATATATCAGGCCTGGTAAGAACAAAGAAAAAAGCAAACGTTTGCTATCTAGTGGGGATTAGCCAAGAAGAAGAGGATGCTTCCTAAGCCCTAATTTCTATTCACTTACCTGGTTAGGCAGAAATGCAAGCATTCTCGGGATGGTGGTGCTTCGTGTGTGTCTGAGAGCACCGTCATCACGAAAATGCGTTATAAAGGCGTTGTTTGATGACTCCACACGTTATTTCGCGTTCATCGTTGTGATTCCCGAATGCTTTTCGCAGCAAAATGCATTATTCTAGCCTACGAGTTGAAAGGAAAAGTATGTTGCACATGTATGTCGCAAAAGAGGAGCATCATCCAGAGGAAAATGTTCACCAGAAAGACCGCAGTGATCACTAGATCCTGGGTCTGCAAGAAAAAACTCAAGTTAGACCTAATATCACTCTTAGGTCATGGCATTAGGCTGCATTATATTATTCACAAAGTTTGTGAAGATGGTTTAATTAGCCCTCCGTAATTGAATCATAATTGTTTGCTACTCTGTGTTCAAGAGAAAGAGTCCATTGTAACTGAGTCAATGCTTCAAACGTATGTTGCAAAAGAGTTGCATCATCCAAGGTCCAATGTTAGCCAGAAAGACCACAGGAATCTTTAGATCTCGGATCTGCAGGAATAAAAACTCACGTTATACCTAATATCACTATTAGATCGTGGCATTAGGCTGCATTACATTATATTAATCGCAAAGCTTGTGGTGGGGAAACAAATTAACCATGTGTGAGTGAGATCAGTGCACTGTTAAACATAGTTATTTTTCATTTATTTATTGTTCTTTTGTAAGACGCTATACATCAAGTGAATTTTGTTTCAAAGCGCCTTCAGGCCAACAGGGATGGAACATGGGAATGAACTGCAAGTATAACAATGAAAGATAGAGGTGGACCTACTAGGTCTTGTGAGCATTCAGCACGTGCAAGTGCAGAGAGAAAGAAGGGATGAGGGAGTGGGGGGTAAGTGCTAGGAATACCACAGAGGGATGTGTTAGGCAGTGGGTGCCAAGGCAAGTGCTGGGAGCGTGCATAGAATGAAGGCGATTGGGTGTGGGAGGCCAAGACCCAGGTGGACACATAAGGGCCCTGGTCACCAATGTTGTTGTATAATACTGGTAATGATACACAGGAGACTGCTGGGTTGCTAATGAGGATTCTTTATTTAACTCTGAACATCAGCTTCTTATCTTCATAACGACTCTGCTTCATAAGAAAGGGCAACAGGCCCTGCAACTCTGCTTCACATGTGTGAGCCTTTAGTCTCTATGTACATGTCTAAGGGCAGTCCAATGGAGGAGCGCACGGGAGCTGATGTTTCTCCGTGGCTTCTCTCCGGCTCTCTGTGCCGCGCGCGGAAGTCTTGCGATATCTCTACATACCTCCCTTTGATAAGGCAAGACAGGTTACTGCAGTACATAGTCATTGTATCTCACCGGTCTTCTGTGTTCCCTTCTTGGCCAGTCATCCCTCTCGCCATTGGCGTCCTGATTATGAACATCTTCTTGCTCCACTGTGGGTGCATCTGCTTCAATTTCTTCCTCTTCGCCTTCTCTTCTGTCTGTCTCAGGCTCTCGTTCTCCTTCCGCCTCTCTGTCCGGTATTTCATAGGTTTTGGGTCTTTCATGGGGGGTTTTCTCTCTCTTGCCTCTTTTCGAACATGGCTACTCTCTCCAACCTGAGCCAGTCATTTGATCTTTAGTCGGTAAATGTATTTTGATCCAATCTCCTTCTTTTACTTCCCACCCTTGTTTGGTCCTTTTTCCTCTGTCGCTCCACCTTTTCATGCGTGCTTTGCTGTTCTCTATTCTCCACACCACTTACCACATGTCTACTTCCTCGTCTTCTCTTACTCTGGCCAGCCATGGTGGAACTTGTGTGGAGGCTGCTCTCCTCCCTCTCAATATGCAAAATGACGAGTCTTGGGTGATACCGTTGGGAGTCAGTCTGTGAGCTGCGATGGCCTCTTTGGTTGTCTTAAGGGGATCCATTCCCGAGGCGGTCACTAATTGGATGGCTCCTTTGATAAATCTGTTGGCCCTCTCCACGAGCCCATTGGCTTGGGGTTGATATAATGCTGCTTTCTCTTGGTAAATGTTGTGTTTCTTGAGAAACAGTTCCATGTCTCTAGATATTAACTGTACCTAATTGTCTGTCACTAACTCGCTGGAAGGCCCTTCCCTTGGAAATATGGCAGTAAGGACTTCTATCAGGGTGCCCGTCGTAATGTTGGGAACAAATTCTGCTTCGACCCACTTCGATAGGTAATCCACTCGCACAATGCCATAACGATGTTTGGCGCCATTGCTTCTAGTGGTCCGATAAAGTCAAGGTCTACTTTTGACCATACAGCTTCGGGGATTTCTGTGGGAATCATTGGTGCTTGTCTGATCTTCAATCGTTTGCCACTGCTGAGACACTCATGACATCTCTCGATCATTGTACGAATCTCCTGATCCATGGAGGGCCACCAGTAGGATTCTCTCACTCTGCGTCGCGTCATGGTGTTTCCTAAATGGCCTGCATGGACTCTGCACAGTATGGTTTTCCTCATACCTGTGGGTGGGATCATGATTATGCCGTCAGTCTCTGAGATTTCATCTGCCACTTTCCAATATGGTCTCATTCCTTCTGGCACTGCCCTTTCATCAGGCCATCCCATTTTGATCCATTCTCTGATTCTTATCATAATGGGGTCTTTCCCGTCTTCTTCCATCCAATGTCTCTCACTCAGCTCTAGGTAGTCTGGGGCTCTGAGATCTGTAATCGATGCTACAATGCATTCTTCTTGCAAGAAGGTGGTGGCATTGTCTTTTCCTTCTGGCAACCTTGACATGCAGTCTGCCTGCAAATTCTTCCACCCCGAGATGTATTGTACCTCGAAAGTGTATTCTTGCAGTTTGGCTTCCATGCGTGTTGACCTGGGTGTGAACACTTTGGTGCCTCCTGGGCTGAGCATATGAATGAGGGCCTTGTGGTCGGTGACTACCTTGAACTTTGTGCCCCATACATACGTCCTGATGTGTTCCACAGCACATGCACATGCCAGCATCTCTTTCTCAACTGTGGAATAATTTTGTTCAGCTGGTGATAGGGCCTTGGAGGCAAATGCAACCACATGTTCCGTGTCGCCCTTTTTTCTGGGTGAGGGCGGCCCCAAGTCCATACGTGCTGGCGTCCGTTGTAATGACAGTACACCAGTCTTGGTTGAACGGTTGCAGGCACCGTGCTTCTCCTATGTGTTGTTTAATGTTTTCCACCGCTTTCTTCTGGGCTTCTTGCCACGTGTACTCTGAACCTTTTTTGAGGAGCACACGAAGCGGCGCTGAGGTTTCTGAGAATTTGGGGATGAATTTGGCATAATATTCAGCCAGACCTAGGAATGACCTCACTTTGTCTTTGTTGGTGGGTTCGGGAGCTTTGATTATTGTTTCCAGCAGGTTTTGCTTGGGGCTTATGCCTTGTGCTGATATCTTGCACCCCAAATATTCGACTTCTTGTGCCTTGAGTACACATTTTTCGTACCTTAGCTTCACTCCTGCTTCTTGGAGCTTGGTATGGACTGTCGTCTACGTGGCATCATGTGTCTGTTCATCTGCAGCGTGTACCAGGATATCATCCTGGAAATATGACATGTTCTTAACATTCTGTAGTAGCACCCCCATCATGCGTTGAAACGCTGAGGCTGCAGCTGATAGGCCAAACAGCATCTTCGTAAACTGATAGGTGCCAAACTGGGTGATGAATGCGGTCAATGGCTTGGATTCCTTATGTAACTGTATTTGATGGTACGCGTTCCTCATGTCCAACTTTGAGAACACTCTGGCCTCCTTCAATATGAGGATTAACTCATTGATGCTCGGCAGGGGGTAGCTGTCCGCGATTACTTCCAGGTTTAAACTGCGGAGATCAATGCATACCCTTAACTCTTGTGAATTTTGTTTTTTTTATAAGCACAACCGGGCTCAGCCACTCTGATGCTTCAACTTCCTCGATAGTGCCTTCTTTCATCAATTTATCCAGTTGGCTTTTTAGCGTGTCTCTTGCAGTCGCAGGTACTGGCCTTACTTTGTGTTTGACAGGGGCTGCGTTGGCTTTGAGTATTATTTTGTGAACAAAATCTTTGATGTGTCCCGGCCCTTCTGAAAATAGTTTTGGGTAATCTTCTCTAGCTACTGGCGCTCCTCTGGAACTGACTGACAGTACTTGGTCTTCTGTGCTGGGGTCTAGCTTAATCTTCAGTTTCGCTTGACCATCCCACACTAATACTGCTGGGCCTTCTTGACTGAAGTAAACTTTAGTGGTGGTCTCCCTCCCTTTGAATTCTACCTTTCCTTTGATGTATCCCAGTAGGTCAATGGATGTGCCTCCGAACACTGTGGGCTTGTGCCGAGTGCTGAATACTTTGACTGTCTCTGTGCCCATCATCTCCTTGTACGTGCGCAGGGGTATTATGGTTAAATCAGAGCCCGAGTCAGCCATGACTCTCGTTTCCAGTCCATTTATTTTGATGGCACAGTGGGGCTTTTCTCTCCTGGCCCTTGGGCTGTTCACCATTATAACAGTAGGCCTCCCCTCTTCGTCAGAGGACGATTCCCTTTCCATGTTGTGTTCAGCGTTGACACTGATGACTTTTTGTTACTATCGTCACACTATTGAGAAATGTCCAATATTTTTGCACACTGAGCATTCTTTGTCCCTTGCTGGGCACTCTTTGTCAAAGGCCAAGTGTTTCATGCTGGTGCACCTGTGACATTTTAGCGGTTCTTTCTTTGCCCATTTCCCTTTTTCGTGTTGAAGATTGGCTTCTTCTTTGGGCAGAAAGCTATTGCTTGTACTTCGGCCTGGCTGTGCCCACTTGCGTATTCTTTCCTCCTACCTGCAGTCTCTTCCACTGCCTTCGCTATTTCAACGGCTTTCTCCAACTGCAGTTCTTTCTCTAGAATGAACTTGCTTGCACCTTTCTGCTGTTGGTATGAGCCACCAGCATGTCGCAGATCAATCCTTCTGCATTGTTTCCGAAGTTGCACAGCGCCGCCAATTCGCGCAATTTGGTCACATAATCGTCTATTGGTTCTGACACCTCCTGTTTGCGGCTGTAAAACTGTATCCTGTGTAGGACGGTATTCTCCTTGCTGGTGAACCTTCTGACTATTCTTCTGATGGCTTCCTTAAATACGTCATCATTGTCGCCGGCCACTGGCTCCCGGCTGAGACTTTCGAACACTCTTTGGCCTTCGACCCACGGGCATTCAGTAACATTGCTCTGCGTCTCACTGCCGTGTAGCCTGCACCACCCAAAGCCTCTAAATACGTGGTGAATAATGGCTGCCATTGTGGCCATGGGATGGCAGGCCTACCTGGGGTTTGCAGGAATGGCGGTGGTGGTGTTGCTCCTTGCATGGCGCTGCGTGGGTGTCAGTGGTGAGCCAGGCTCTCTGTTTGCTTGAAATTATGTCCCCTGAGGACATCCTTGCTTCAGGCTGGAGTGTTTTTCTACCCAACCCTGGGTCGAGAGTGTGTGTCTGCCCGGATCCAAGGGAGTAAGGTCGGGTGGTGTGTTCCCTGCTGCCGGCGCTGCTCTGTTAAGTCTGGCTTCGAGGTAGGAGGGAGAAAGTGAGGAGGATGAATGTACATTTCAAACCGTAAGGCGGTATACATTACACCTGCGTTGCACGGACATGCTGGGTAAAATGTACAATTTCTGTCAAAGTGAGGGGGAGGAACGTACATTCTCGAACTGTAAGGCAGTATACTTTTCACCTGTATTGCACGGACCTGCTTGGTAAAGTGTACAATTTCTGTCAAAGTGAGGGGGATGAACGTACATTCTCGAACTGTATGGTGGTATACTTTTCGCCTGCGTCACGCAGACGTGCTGGGTAAAGTGTACAATTTCTGTCAATGTGAGGAGAGGACAGACCCCACTAGGTTCATTGGTCCCTCAATACGTGCTGAGGGAGAAGTTTACTCAGTACGACTGAACGGGGCTCCAGCAGGAGTAGTCCAGGTTGGTGAAGAGACTAATGCGATATTTTGTCTAATAAATAAAAAGGATTACAAGAGAAAATAAGAAGAATCTATAAAAAAAAAACACAAGCAAGGGAAAGTGAGGGGAGTGGTCACAGACCCATTCCCAAGCTCCCCCACTGTGTTTTCTCAGAGGCAGGCACGGGTGTAGATGTTTTGGTGGTTTGACTTCTACTGTGTAGAGTGTACATACCCCCTTCAGGGGAAAGGTTGGTGTGCAAATGTTCACGGAGGACGGGGGTGGGTGAGATACAGAGCAAACCAACTGTATAGGACGGGAGAGGCCAGGACTCCGCCATAACCTCTATTAAAAATATTTAATTATTTATTTACCAGAGGTCAATTGACTCAATCCCATGTGACCCAATGTACGATATTCACTTATTTATGTACCAAATGTGAACTGACTGGTTTACCAGTGATCCAATTGTTAATATTTCATTATTTGTTTACCAGAGGTGAATTGACTTGCTGCCCGGTGACCCAATCTATGATATTCAACTATTTATACACCAAATGTGAACTGACTCTCACTGATGACCGTTGATGTTATGTAATGATTTTACACAAGGGTTTAATTGCTCTATTTCTGTCTTATAAAGAAGACGTCATGCTGTTCAAATGAGATAAGTCTGTGACTGTTTATTTAACCAGGGAGCACACTATTCAAAGTTAGCCACCAGGGCTAACTAGCCCATAGAAGAGGGCCTTCACTCCCACAGAGCCTACTGTTTACTCTGAGGGCTGACAATGGTCATCATAGGAGAGCCCACCCATCACCCCCTGGGTTGTCATTTCGCACATGTGTGCGGTAAGTTCTAAGTATCCCATGCTCAGGAATCCTACAGGCTTCTGCCCACCCCTCTTTTCATGATACCTTAGGGAGAAAGACCCTACACTTTTTGGAGGCACTGCTGAGATCCCAGGGGGCCATTCATATTCACCCACAATAGAGGCAGGAAAACTGTTTCATACATTTAGTTGCTAACTATACACAGAGGAAAAGATGGCACATGAGTATGTGTTACACTGGATAAAAGCAGAAGGGCTCAGTCCAGAGGCCTTTTTCATAGTAGGCAAGGTCCCTTTACACAATACCACAGATGAAGTGTTAGCCATGACTGGTACCTTGGAACCTATAACGGGTAAAGTGAAAAGTGTGGGACGTATACCTGGTCAAGATACCAAATGTTATATGCTATGTTATGGTGGAGTTTCTCTTACAGGTAAAACCTTGCCCACAGAGATCCAAGGCGGGCAACCTGCCCTGTCTGGAGCTTAGACGCTTGGCCCGGAATACCTCCGTGCCCTGAGACCACTACTCCCACTGGTCATTGCCACTGTGGTGGCTGAAGCAGTTAAAGTAAAAATGGGGCGACAATTCCCGTCACCGTTACTTAGTGAACATGGGGCCTACATCCGCCTAAGACTCTTTTCAGGGGAAAAAAAGGTACCTAAAGGAGAAGAGGGTTACAAACTGTGGGCAGACCTTACTCAGCTCGTGCTACACGATTGGAAACTGTCTGACCAAGAAAAGAGGGGACGAGTAATAGAAGCATAGATTGGACCTGCACTACAGATGGTATAGTCCCTTCGAACACTGAGTCGGATCCGATTTCTCTCCAAGTGATGAGCGTACTGGAAGGAGCGTTTGGCACTCCTGAACCAGGGGAGGACTTAATGATGAGGTTTCCCACTACCTCTCGCAAACCAGGACAGAAATTGTCTGACAACCTAGTGAGGATTGAACAAATTTGATGCCTGGCATACCATAGAGGAGGAGTAGAGACTTTCCAACTGAACAGGTGCCATTTGAAACTGATACTCAGATGGGGCCAAAGAAGTCGCCATACCCATTCTGCATTTGAGACAGCGTGAGAAACTGGACACACCTCCATTTTATGAAGAACTTCTAAGGTCAATAAGGACACTGGAAGAAGAAGCGGGTGATATCAATGTCCAGTGCCACCCTGTCCAAGGCAAGAGCCCAGCACCCAATCATGCCACTTCCCAGCAGAAACAGATTGAGGAGCTGCAACTATTGGTAAAGAAAATACATGCCCAGCTGCTAATCACTGACCATCTGAATTCCAATCAGCAGTGAGGCAGAGAAGTGTTTCCTCCTTCAAATGACCAAGAACAGATGTTTCGACGAGCTCAGGAGCCTCGAGAATATGTTACCCAATCATCTGCACCCCCTTGCCACCACGGAGATTTTGCTATCGATGTGGGGATGACGGACACTCAACTCGTCTGTGCGATCAAGACCATGTCTATGCCTGAGTAGCTGCTTGATTTGAGGTCTTGAAACCAACTCCAGCCCGAGCAATATCGGGAAATGCCCAGGAGGTTGCACCTAGAACCTCGACCTCAGGAGTACGCTCCACTGCAAGAAACTCCCACATCTCCACAGGAACACTAAACTCTGAAGTGCCAACTACCAAGTATCCAAGTAAGGCTCAGGAGGGTCCCACAGCTGACCACCTACGTTTAGTCTGGGAGCTTTGCAACCCCAAGAAGACACTACGAGCAACCTGCAACCAACTCCGAACTCAAGCCAGTCTTCATCGAGGTACTCCTGCTGGCCTCATAGGGCCCACCATGACCATCCTGTTGACCTGGAAGGGAGAAGGACCACCGCATTGTTGGACAGTGGTTCCCAAGTCACCCTTGTCTATGAGCCCTACTATCACCAACATATGGCACCTTCTACCCTATGAGCCCTTGCAGGGGTTAAACCTGATGGGACTAGGAGATGCAGCCTGCCGAAATCTGTGAGAAGATCCACTTAAGTAAGGAAGTAGCCGAAGTGAGCACCACCTTGACCACTGTGGCCCTAGTGTGCACCACGAGGAACCCAAGCCCAAAAGTACCCCTAGTGATGGGCACTGTTATATGTGAGCATGTGTATATCTTTGCTGTATGAGTAGAGGTTGTGTAGAATAAGTGAGGGAGATGAGTTATTTATGAGCTTGTGTACATAGTTGCCTAGGTTATGATGATGTGGAGGGAGTTCCAAATGGAATCCTGGCTACTGATGCTGGGTGATGTAAATGGGACTCCTTGTGGAATGTTAGGTGGTGTTATGCTATGTCATTAGGAATGTTTGTACTTGAATAGGATTCTTTCCCAGCCAGCCTTGATGAAGGAAGTTCTGGGGGTCTGTTAGCAGTTGTACTTAAAAAAACATATTCATGCTGAATCCTGAAGCTGTGAAGGCTCATTCTTACAGTGGCGGCGAGAATGGGATTCGTACCCACGCGTGCAAAGCACAACTGCTAACAGACTCCCCACCACTTCCTTCATCAAGGCTGGCTGGGAATATCTGATCATTTGGCATACATGGGGAGAGCGTTGAAGAATTTGTCACAGCATTGAGACATTGACCCAAGCATTGAGACATTTGGCCCAATCGTGCAAATTCAAGGAAGCCTTTGATGAACACATTAGAAACCAGCTCATAATACACTGCAATAGTAACAAAATCAGTAAAGAATTGTGGTTGAAGGATGAGCAATCACTTGAGGAGGTACAAGACATTGCAAAGAGAGTAGAACATTCACTGTCCTGCATGGCGTAAATTGTGGAAAAGACTTGTGATGAGAACAATGTTGAAATTTGAAACATAACCGATACCAAACAGAAAAGAAGAGGAAAAGAGAGACCTTCTGTGAAAGATAGAGTGGACGACAAATTGAACAAATGGACAGGAGAAAAAAGGGATGAGAGGCTATGTTTTAGATGCGCAAGTAACATGCATTTTTCTGCATTTATGGTGTGTCCAGGGAGAAAAACAGGGTGTGCAAAGTGTAAGAGGCGTGGGCATTTTTCTAATTGCTGTAAAAACTATTAAAACAATTTTAGGAGGGTTTTAGTGATTAATGATGAGTACTACCATGAAGCATCTGAGGATGAAGAAAGCTGTAAGGGTGAAAACCTTGCAGTGAATGTTGTCTAATATATAAATAGCGATGAGTGTGAGCATCCATACGCTGATGTGAGTGTGAATGGGAAAAGTGCCTGATGATGGCAGACTGAGGTTCCAAAATATCATTTATGTCAAGAGCTATATTTAAGAGAGGGATGAAAGGTGACGTACACAATCTATTTATACCTTATATCAACCCGGGTGGGTACAATCAGGACAAAATCAATTTGTTGGGCTATTTTGAAGCTGAATTTGAGATCAAAGGCAAAAAGGCACAAGGAAAGATATACATTACCAAGAAGGGAATTACATTATTGGGTTGGTGTGATCAGAAAAAGTCAATGGTAAGGTTAGTATATATATATTACATGGCCACTGTAGTGGCCATGTAGTTATGGTTAAGTTGCTGTTTCCATAGGAAGAGCACTTTTTGGGTGGCCTATAACTTCGCTCTCCCTGGACGGATCCTCACCAAACTTTGCAAAAAAAGTAGTTGGGTCACTCTGAATCTTTTTGCAAAGTTTGGTGAGGATTCGTCCAGGGGGGGAAAAGTTATAGGGGGGGTCCCAAAACTTTTTTTTCCCCATAGACTGAATGGGAAAAAACTTTGCGCACGGCTACAGCCCGAACCGCTGGACGGATTTACACCAAATTTGCGGCAGGATCAGCGGCCTGGTCCCAAAAGCGTGCTTTTGTAAATTTGGTGTAAATCTGTCCAGTAGTTTTTTTTTTAAATGACCAAAATGTAAGGCAAAACAATTAGTGATATCTGCGTTCGCTTCGCGGACGGAATTCCCTGTTCGCTCCGCGGATAGCACCCCGATTGGCCCATGGGCTTGCGTCATGTCCACGGACATGCGACGTGTTCGCTGATTGGACGGCGAGGGGCGTGGAGCGCGTCAGATTTTCTGTGGCGGCCGCCATCTTGTATTCGCAGTCGGCCGCGTACAGCGCAGTGAAACGTGGATAAAAAATTGTATTTAGTGCCGTGTGTTGGTGTGTAAGAGTGTTTGGGGAGGGTTGGGGAGTATGAGATAGGTTCAATGCTTTGTTTTTTTATGTGCTAGACCTTTTTGTTGCGTTCGATTTGTCCGCGGAGAACACGGCTGTTCTGACATTTTGTAAATAAACTAAATGGTGGGGTGTTTAACGGAGTATGTGTCATTTTTGTTCGCAAGGAAGGTAAAAATGAGCAATGAACACTCGCGGTGTACTTAATTGTTCGTAAATACACAAACTGGGGGTGTCCTCAGGACGCTGTCCGTATTGTAATCTGTCTAGTTGAATGTGTTCTAAGAACACTCGCAGTGTCCCGAAATGGTTGCAATTACACAAAATGGGGGTGTTCTGAGAATGTTGTTTGTATTGTTCGTTGTCAGGGTGAAAGTGTTTTAAGAGCACTCCTTTTGTTCGCTAATAGTACAATTTCCTAGGGGCGTCAACCGACTTTTTGTCCACTAAAGAAACGATAAATCCGGCTGGTGTGGGTCGACATTATGTGATAATCCTATGACTGGCGCTATTGACCTGGCTGACTTGCTTTTGCGACACTAAATCATATCTCCCGCCCTTAAGCCTGATATTATCAAAGCATTCATATTCCCCGCCTTTCTCCGTGACGTTACAGGGTGCGTAATGAAACGCGCCCAGTCGTCTCCAGTACTACACGACGTTACACAGAACCCGGAAGACAACACACATTATGTCACAACACAGCGCGCCACAATTCAGAATATGAAACTGTGATTTAAAAGCAAAGAGCAAGATTGTAAATGTTGTAAAGTACATTTATTTGACATCAAATGTTTAGAGAATATTCAGCAATTTGCATTTGTCTTTGTTGTCGATCCGCAAAAGTTCATGTTGAGACACGCGATGTTCCTTTGCGGTACAGAGAGTGTTAGATCAGGTTACAACTCAGTGCGCCACAATTCGGAATATGAAACTGTGGTTTAAAAGTAAACAGCACGATTGTACATTTGGTAAAGTACATTTATTTCACATGAAATGTTTAGTGAATATTCAGCGATTTGCTATTGTCTCTGCTGTCGATCAGCAAAAGTTTATTTGGAGCCACGCGTTGTTCCTTTGCGGTAGATAGGCTGTTGGTTTATGATAAAAGCAGTAAATGGTCTCTCTGATAATCGGAAGGTTGCTCCAACAACGAGCCATTAGACCACCGTATTGGTTGGTATGTTGTTTGTAGCCGCTAGTACTGCGTAAGGGCATATTGGTCCTTGGAGATTGTCCCATAAAATGGTGAGGGTCATGAAGTTGCATATTTGGACTTGCACCTGGCAGTTGAAGACCCCATCCGCTGGAGTCTGTAAATCGTGACATAGACAAAATGGGGCCACGTACCTGTTTTAAAAAACATAAATTAGTCTCACCAGCCGATCTTCATTAAAAATCATCATTTTATTTATTAGAGCGTGAAACTATTTGCTATCGAAGATAGTGCAACAGAGTATGTTAATAATAAAATAATAATATTTTCCCATTCATATAGCGCTAAGAACTGTGAGGTATGTAAGCGGTGCTTATTATTAACCACAGTGTGTGGTGCTCATTTATCGACTACGGAAGGATGAAAGGCTGAGTTTCGCCTTGCCGGACTTCGAACTTGCGTTAGCAAGCTGTGCACGGATGTCAAAGCGAGTGCTGTACTCGCTGTGCCACTTTACAGGCTACAATGAAGTGGCACAGCGAGTAGAGCGCTTGACCGCCTATAGACCGGTTAAATTATTTATATTAACCCACTCTGTGTCATCTGCCTTTTTCAGAGCCCTCTAAACGACAGGGGATCAATTCGGCGGTGATAGTGCGCGGTAGAAAACATTATGCCTCTTTCAACGAACAAGTTCAACTTCAGCGGTCTTTAATGCTACGCTATTGTAATTATATTTGGTATAAAGTAATCTAAAGGGTTACTTACAGTGCAATTGCAATTTCCATTGTCTACGAGTGGTGCAGTCCCAAAATACGACTCCGCGTGTGCCAACGATCTTTCGCATAGTGATATAATATGTAAAAGTGGTTTCGTTTCAGAAATTTCATCTTTATCTTCTCTTACGTTTTAGCAACACTCCTTCAAGAGAAGTCTTTCATCACAATCTCTGTCTGTCAAGGTCAAAACACAATACAACATTATAGTCTGCTTCGTGAGCCTCTCCGGGGCCCGAGAAAAAAATGGAAGCAGCTGACCTTCACTGTGAACAAGCATAAATTCTTACTTTGCAACATTCTGTGTAAAGCCATCTGTAGAAGTTGGTTTTTGCACGGCATGTTTGTATATTGTTTGCGTGATATTAAAAAAAGTTTGTTTAAAGGACGTTATGGTTCTAAGTACAGCCGAAAGACCCCTGAAAATAGCAAGTTATGGTAAGCTATGAAAAATAACTCGCGCCAACACCATGCACTGCTAAGACTAACACCCAGGACATCAAAGATGACATCGCAAATGTCATTGATGAAATCACTGATGACATCACATGTGTATGTACTTTTCATGGAATTTGTGTACTAGGGATTTTTATTATAATGTTCCGAAAAAAGTGTCAAGGATATTGCAATAAATATCATACCGTTATTAGTGCTTTGAACGATGCATTTATATCAATAAATAGCATTGTATTATGGGATTCTATGAAGTATACTGAGCTACTAATGGAGAAAGATAGCATTGTGTGCAGAGTACAAGATAAAAGTATAATATTTGTAATGTTAATATGTAGAATAATGAAATTATAATTGTCCTGAAATGTTCGAAAATTCACAAATGGGGGTGTTCTGAGGACGTTATTCGTATTGTGTGATTGCTTAGCTGTATGCAATGAGGGAATGGTACAGAGAGTAAAGTGGGCGCCGTCCGCGAACACCGCGGCTGTTCGTGGACAGGGCGTGGTAAATCCGGGTTTTTCCAGGAAATCCAACATGGAAAGAAGACTGTACGGATCAGCCAATCAGATGTCGAGGTTGTGGATTTGTGTTGAAAGAGACTGTGTGTGGTGAAGATGGCAGAAGTGGAGAAAGTCAGGGTGTTGGTGCTCGGAGATATGTTTGTGCATGGTTTACAGCAGTACGCTGAATGCAGGCATGTTGCAAAGAACTTTGATGTGAAAGGAGTGGAGGTTGTGTGGAGCACTGTGCCTGATTGCAATGTACAGGGAATTGTACAAGTTTGTGCGGATATGGTCACGATGAACAGTCCGCATGTGGTAGTTTTGCACTCTGGTGCTTTCCATTTGGGCAACGTCAGTGCCCCTACTTTGTTGGCTGATTTGGAACGCTTGGTTCAAGCCGTAGTGAAGATCCTTCCAAATGCGAAAGTAATTTTTTCTGGATTACTACCTAGGGCAATATGGGACAATAGTTCAGTTTTTTGTCCTCAGCAAAACATTGCTAGGTTGTGTCATCAACCGAGGCATGTGTGCCTTCATGCTTAGAGCTGGTATGTTCTTCTGTAACAATAAGAATATTGATGCCAGTAATGCTGTTAATTTTAAAGAAGATGGCATTTGTTTATCTTTTACCGGAAATGCCTTTCTATTTTGGAATGTAAGGGTTGCTTTGGAGAAGGTTATGTGAAGATTTTAGGAGTAAAGTAAGAAAAAAAACAAGAAAAAAAATATAAAATAACAGGTGTCTGTCAAGCATCTGTAAAAAAAAAAACGGCTCTTTTCAGAGCCAACTTCAAAGGGGAAATGGGGCACACTATTTAAATTTAAAATTAGTGATATCTGTGTTCGGTTTGTGGATACACTTCCCTGTTCGCTCCGCAGAAAGTGTCCTGATTGGCCAATCGTCTTGCGTGATGTTCGCGGACATGAAAAGTGTTCGCTGATTGGACGGCGTGGAGCGTGAAGCGCGTCAGATTTTTCAGTAGCGCCCGCCATATTGGATTCGCCGACGTCCCCGGACAGCGCGATGAAACTTTGTTCAAAATGTGTATTTTGTAGAGTGTGTTGGTGTATAGGAGTGTTTGGGGAGGGTGGGAGTGTGTGAGATAGGATGAAAGTTGTGTTTTTTATGTGTAAGACGTTCTTTTTGTGTTCGATTTGTTTGCGGACATCACGGGTGTTCTGAAATTTTCTAAATAAACTGACTAGGGGGTGTTCTAAGGAGTCAATATGTGTCCGTTTTGTTCGCAAGCAAAGTGAAACTGTTCTAAGAACACTCGGGTTGGAGACCATGCTCACTTCATCTATTAGTAGCATTTTCATTTGTTTCAACACTCTGCGTAATTCCATTGCAGCTTCTGCAGAAAGTTTGTAATAGTCTAATTTGTTCCGGTGTTCTACTGGTAATAGTAGTAATCGGTGTATTGTAACACCACCTATGTTGTAGGCAGCTAAACCTGTGGGGGCAGTGACAACAGCTGACAGTTTGTTGTTTGTCAATTGTTGAAGGAACTTACTAAAGATTTTGATTAGGAATGTTTTGCCAGAACCAGCTTCACCACTGACGTACAGTAGTATAGGTTTATAATTATGGCAGGAATATTCTTTATTTTCATGTTTTACACCATGTGCAATTTGTTTTGTTACTTCTTGAAAAATGCTACTTTGCTCATTGTTTAGTTTTGATTGTAGTATAGTTAAGTCTTCCTTATCTTCATCCTGACATATAGTGTTTTCTACTTCTATCATAGCTAATTCTGCCTCATTTGTTATTAGTGGTTCTCCCAGTGGTTCTTGGCTTCCTGTTACAGAAGGTTGACTACTGTCAGGAGTATCCTTATCTAGTTGGGCTTGGAGTTCTTCTTCATATTGCTGTTCATTGTGCAACATTGTTTTGTACTGTGTAAAGTTTACATCAGTTATAGTGCTTTCATTTGTTTTGAAAGCGTCCTCATATGAGTCATAGTTATCTAGTAATTGTTCTTCTTTTCTCCATGGTTTGAAGAGTTGTAGCAGGGACATGTAATATACTTCTTTATGTTGAGGAGTCGTCAATGACAATTTGATATGATTAATTAAATTTGGTTTAGTGAGTTTAACTAAGCTGCCTTCACAGTCTGTCACTCTATATTTACCTTTTTTTTCATCGGGTTTCATATTATTTTTGTATGTGTAGTTTTGGGCTATTTGGTATAGACACATGTTTTCCAAAGTATTACTTCTGTTTGGGTAGTATGTGTCCAATAAATTGTTTTTTAAAATGTCTTGGCTGTTGGGATCATGTTTGGCTATTGTTTCTATATCTTCATATGATTTTAGAACTATTTTTCTAGATTTAGCTGGACCAAGACTTAGCCATACTATATTTTCAGATTTACCATACAATGAAGTACCAGTTAAACGATCAGCTGCTTCATAAGATCCACATTCTCTATGGGAGAGCATTTTTATGCCCAAGCTGTATCATTTCTGAGATACTGTTTTATCTGATGACAGGTCATTCCAGAGGTCTTGGAGCTCTGTCTTTTCTGCTTTAGCTAAGTATGCTGTGACATATCGTGCAACTGCAGTAAAATTGTCTGCAATGTACTGCACATCTATGTTTGCATTCCATAAGTGGGCAATGATTGCATTATAATCATTGATATATTTTTCTTCTTCTTTTCTTTTTATGTAATATGTAATTTTAGGTGACTTTCCTTTAACAGTATGTCTAACTGAAGACATGAGGTTGTTTACTTGACCTGTATTTGTAACTGGTCTAGGGAAACCAAATCGGCATTTGGTGTAGTATTTGCCTTTGTTTTTGTATTTGCGACGACAATATTTTCCACATTTGTGTCTTTGAAATTGTAAAATTTGTGCACAAAGATCACTATTTGTGGCTTCTGATGGAATTTGACAAGTGACATATTTTTCAATAAACTGTAAAACAGTGGCATCACTGTCTTGACCAAATTTAGGAGCATCTTTAATCCATAAAAGCATGTGGATATGTGGTGCTCCTCTGGCTTGGTATTCTTTTCTCCAAAAGAAGTGTTGCACTTCTCCAAGGGGAGGAACAGTTTTATTACAAATAAAATGTAGCATAGCAATGAAGCAATGGTGAAAATATCTTGAAACATTAACAGGATCCAAAGAACAAAGTTCTCCAGGTGTTAGAATATCTATGTTTGTTTTGTTTTTATTTGATATGCGTAGGAAATCATGTAAATCTTCCCATGCATATTCTGCACAACTTAATGTAACAAACCAAGTGGGTGGGCCAAGGTTTCTGATCATACAACGTACATCTCCATGATGTCAAAACCAGTACTCTTTAGTACCACGCATATTTGTTAATAGATTTGTATTATTTGATTGTAAAACCTCATCCTTTTGTTACACTTTCTCTAATAATTGTGTAGCTGTCATATTTTGAAAGTGTGATCCTGATTTTAATATGTGTGCAACTCCGTAACATAAAGTTGCTAGTTCACTTTCAAAGAGTAGGTGGAATATGTATTCCACATTTTGTCTAAATCTGGGATCTTCAGAAAACATCCGTAATGAGCGGTATTCTGAAGCTGATATTTGAATAGGTCTATCATCATACCTTCCTCCTTTGTCAGTTGGAAAGAGTAGAGGAAAAGCACGTGCTTCTATACTTTTTTCCCATATACTGATTGCCGATCCTTTTGTTTGACGCATTTGGTAAGTTTCCAGTACATCTTGTACGGTGTCATTACAGTGCAAAGGATGAATTGTATACTGGTCTAAAGTATTTGATATTGTAGCAGGATCTAGTAGCTCAAATTGACCAGCTTCTTGTGTTTCTAGAATTATTTCAGTTGTATCTTTCAAGTTTTCTTCAATATTAATTTCTTTGTAATATTCATTATTCTCTTTAAGATATTGGAAGGCTTGTCTAACTTTATATAAATCTACCAGTTGTTGCCATATTTTTTTGTCTTTTGTAGGTACTCCATTTACTAATATAATTAAAGATTGCTGCATTGGACGTTGCACTCCTAGAGTATGCACATTTTCTTTTAGATTTAATGGTAAATAAACTACTTTTCCACGAATGCCTTTTACCAATTCAGAGGGAGGTAATTTTGCTGTTTTTGGTTGAAGGCGTATTATTGCTTGAAATGGGTGTACTGTTTGAATTATGATGCTCTCATATAAATTAAATTGTTGTAGAGGTTTTGGTACTGGGTATAATTCCAAATTATTTGTGATAGAACGTGAAGGAGTTTGGTTGTTGTCAAGTTTTGTAGTGCAATAACTGCAAAGTATTAAGGGCTCAGTTATTTCATATTTGTTTTCTGCTAGAAGGTAGAGAGCTAATTCAAACCATTTAGAATCTTCATTGTCTTCTATTTTGTATGATAGGTCCACAGTTTTTGTGTTACTTTTATAAAAAATTCTACGGCAACATACACATACATGGTTTGGTACTTCAGCTGATGTACTTTTAAATTTTAGTATTTCTTTTTTGTATGTGTTTAGCAAAAGGTTGCCATGTGTAGAATTGTTGCTTAATTGGTTTAAAGCTATTTCATTCTGTAAATGGCTTTCACTTCCAAAATATTTTTTCTGGATATAGTGAATTTCTTCAAGTAGGTCTTTTGCTGTACCATGTAGAAGGATGTTATTTAACTTTGCTAGTGCTAAAGCAGGACAGTTTATAGACTAGATTTCTTATAGTTGAATGATGTGTTGATATCCTTTTGATATCATGGAAAGTGGTTTTACAAGTAGGTCCTGTAATGCAGGCCAATGAATGTCCGTAGTCCTGTGTACTTGCGCACTGGACAGGTATCTATATTTTGCAGTAATTTAATTTTGATTTTGTCTTTGCTTTTTACATATTTATTGAGGAATTGGTGTAAAGATTTGAAACATTGTTTGGGAATGTTACACATTGACGTGCATGGCCATTTGTACACTAGACGTTCTGATTCAGTTGAATGGAGGGGTAATTCTAAGTTTTCAGGGCATATTTTTGTAAGGAGTACTTCTTGTTTCATTATGGTATTATTCACTTTTTCATAACCTCGACCACTGCTATTTATGGCAATTGTATTTGTTTGCTTTTGTTTGTACACTTCTTCATGAAAATATGGTTCTGTGCTCGTAGTGTGATTCCATTCACCTCTGCAGATACGAAGTTCTTTCTGTTGACATTTCGCTTATTGAGAAGTCTTTTTTGTAATTTAGTTATTAGCTTTGTTAGTGGTTTCATTTTGTTTAACAGTAAAATAAATAAATTTCTTTTGAGAAGAATTGCACTGTCCATCAATGCTTCTAAGATTAATTTCCTACAATAGGTTTTAAGCTTTGAACCTGATTTCTCTCCTGTTTTTATAAGATTTTGAAGGACTTTGTGACGGTATATTTTGGCTAAAATACTTTTCTTGGTATGCTTACTTTGCACTATATTAAAACTTGAAGACGTAATTTTATCTGTACTGATAGGTGATTTTCTGTTAATTGTTTTTTGGTTTGTTTTACATTTTGATAGAGGAAGCGAAATTGTTGTACTTGAAACTTCTTGTGTTTCACTAAATGATTGTATTAGCTGTTTTGTTTCAACTTTTTTTTACAAATTCTGCTAGAGATGGATGCTTATGTTGGACACCTTTATTTTCATTTGCTCTAATTTTGCGTTGCTGTCTACGGAGTTGTCTTTTGGTAGGCATTCTTTAGGGTCTGTTGAAAAAAATAAAGAAGATATGGGTTGGGGTGTTCTGGAATGTATGTGTGCTGTGCGCATGAGTGTTTGAGTAAGATGATAAAGATGTATGTAATGGTGTGTGATTGTGCATTGGGAACTAAAACTAGTAGGGGTAGGTATTCTTGAAATTTATGTGTCACTAAACTGGGGTTCAGATGACAAAAAAAAGTAAGCTAGTGGTGTGGAAAAGTACAAATAGTAAATGTAATGTATACAATTAAAACAGTTGTTTGTTCTATAATATGAAAATTGTAGTGGTTCAGTTGGCTAATTTGTGTGTTCAAAAATAGAAATTTGTGGGCCATTCTGGTTGTAAAAAATGGTACAAAATCTCTATTTTAAGAAACCAAAATAGCTGGTATTAATGTTATAGTATATTTGATTAATAATATAAATAATATGGTGATATTTTACTTACTTTTTTTTTTAAATTAACAGGTAACTTCTTAGTTTTTCTTTCTTCTTCGAATTCGGCTGCTTCTTATCAGGAAACTGGTCTTCACTGCAACTGTGAAAGCTTCAAATTAGTAACTCTGTTTGTATATAGCACTGTTTTTAATTTAGATATTGATTTTTTTAATTGAAATCCTCAGTGCCTTCTGTAAAACCATTAAAATAATTTATTTACATAAAATACATTGCATCAGTTCAGTGCATATGATATGTTCTTAATGAACAAATTGTATTGAATGACTAACTGTAGCAAAAATAAAATATCTTTACTATGTCTTGTGAAATGTATAATATATTAGTGAATACCACTATTTCTGTAAGTAAACTGTTCTAGGTAATAGCGCCTCAATGTCATGTCTAATTTAAAGTAATTAAGTAAATAAATTAATAAAAACATAAAATATGAAATTGTATAAGTATTTTTATAAAGGTTTAAACATAGATTGTGTTTGCATGCATTTTTGTTTGAATATATGTAGTCTATATATTTCATTTAAAAAATGTTAGTTTAATATGATTTGAGTGTGTGTGTTTAAAGAAAGTAAAAAGTATAAAGGTGTATAAGTGGTAGTTGATTTTAGGAAATTGAAAAAAGTACAGTAAATTCATTTAACAGATTTTACAAGGTAAAAGTCTGTTTGAAAATGTGTTCATCTACCATAGCTCTCAACTCACAGGCTTTTGGCGGGTGTCACACGCCTTGTAAAGGGCAGACTCACCCGCCAAGCCTCCTGCACGCCCATTCATTCCAATGGGTGTCTCACCCGCTAAAAACAAAATCGGGTGATTTCATCTGCCTGTAAAACAAAAATGGTTGAGAGCTATGTCATGTACTATACAGAAAATATGCATACCTGAAGTTTGTGTTCATGCATATGGATATGCATGGAGCTGCAAGTAGAAATCTTGAAGACTTGTACAGTATTTGTGGTAGATGCTGCTTGCCAATGATATGACACTTGTACTCAGAGAGATTCAGAGTACATTTGCAGTGCTGATCTATGATGATGCAGTTAGATGTAGAGGTCTTGAATGTGATTGGTGCATGGTCATGTGATTTTTGAGGTACATCCAATGAGGGAATGGCAGAGAGAGTGTAGTGGAAATGGTAGAAGGGCTGTTCATGTTACGATATGTCTGCGGACATGGCGGTAGTTCCAGGACATCGGGAGTTACATCCGGGGATTTTTGGGTTCAGAAGTCATGCAAATGAGAATAAGCACTGAAAGGGATTGGTCAGGAAAGTTTGGTGGGTGTGTTGTGCCAGGAGAGATTTTCTGAGATACTCTTTTTGCTGAGAGAACAAAAGATAGCTATGGCTGTGTGTTTCAGAAAACAGATTGTTTGGATTTTAGGAGATTTGTGGATACATTGGTTGAAGGTGCATGCAGAAAGCGGTGGAGTAGCTGTAGATCTTGGATTCCCACATGTGGAAGTACACTGGCATGGAGTACGTGGAATGAAGTGGTTGGACTTGCTACCTCTCTGTGCTACTTTGGAGACAGAGCAACATCCAGACATAATTGTAATTCATTGTGGAGGGAACAGTTTAGGGCATGTGACTGGAATTTTTTTGCAATTTGCTATGAAAGAAGGACTGAGGAAGGTTATGGACATATTTCCTAATTCGCAAGTAATATTTTCACGGATTGCGCAGAGACAAATGTGGCTTCGTTCTTCTTCATTTGGTCCACAAATGGAAAAAGCAAGGCGCAATGTTAATAAGGCTGTTTGTGGCTTTTTAAGAGATTTTGGCATGTCTTCTTTTCACAATGAAAATATTATGTTTTGTAGTACATACATTTTTCGCAGAGATGGAGTCCATCTTACTTATGCTGGCAATCAGATTTTTCTGAGAAATGTACAAAATGCATTGCGACCTTTTTTGGAATTACAACAACGATTTTGAAGTAGATGTTAAGCATTTACAATTTTTGACTTACAAACACCACCTAAAGGCTCTTTTCAGAGCCACCACTTCTTTCCAGAGAAAATTACAATGTTTGTGATGGAGTAGTAACCCATTTTTTTTTTAATGTTCGCAAACTGTTCGCGGACTTCTAAAAAATACAAAGAGCCCTGCTTCATTTATTTTCACTTCTATTTTTTAACTGGGAAAGGCGTCTTTGAAAAGAGCCTTATTTTTTTTTTATTTTTGTAATTTTGTTTTTTTTTGGTTTTTCAGACACGACACACTAGGAGAGGAGGGTAAAGGAGGGTAAAGGGGGGGGACCAACCACAGGGATAAGAAAGGGCGAGCTGAGAGAGGAAGATGTAGAGTGGGTTTTATTTGGGTAGTGAGCAGGTCTTCTCGTGCTCTGAGACGATAGTCTCAAAAGCACTCCGAAGTCGCTCCCCCCTGCAGAGTACTGTGTCACAGTACATACATACAACTGTGACCCTCGAAAGGTAAGGGTCATCAGCATTCCGTATGGCCTGTGAGGCAGCTTGAGAAAGACGCTGTCCCACAGAGGTGGTCCTTGTGGTGACAGGATCAGAAACAGAGGATGAAGTAGAGGAAATCAACCTGCTACGTTCTTCGCAAGGTACAACCCTGCGAATAGCCCCAGAGTGAAATGACCTCAGGTGTCGCTTCATAGTAGTGGTCCCAAAGCTGTAATTACTGTGCTTCCCGCGACTGAGTATCATTTTGCACTCATTGCAGGTAACATGGTTCGCACGAGCCTTAGGACCATTCCCATGAATGGTAAATAACCGCCACACCCAAGACTCACGCCTAGTGCGGGTAGTAGGGATTTCCTCTACCTCATTCTCATCATCCTCTTCTTCCTCCTCCGCATCCTCAGTCCTGTTCCCCTCTTCAGGCCCTTGGGGAGGTGGTGGTGGTGGAGAGGGTGGTGGTGGTGCTGAAGCAGGTGCAGCACCAACTGGCAGTTCAGCAGCCAAGGATGCCATGTCGATGATGGTGTAGTCTGCAGGTGGCAGCAAAAATCACTGTGTTCTGAAGAATAGCCAGAAACACAATGGGAATACGCTCTTGGGCGTGGTCTTTTATAGGGGTGCTTGTGCGCGGTCCGCGGACATGCGCACTGTGCGTGGACAGATCGAACACAAAAAAAGGATCGGAAAGTTTCAAAAGGTATATAGAAACTCAAGATTGCTATGTGGGACTTGTGGCATGGTGAGATTTTATTGAAAAATATTATGGATTAACTGAAAATGTACTTTTAAATTGTTCGGGGACACGAACAGTGTCCGCATTTCAGGACACACGATGAGCGTGGGCGCGGTCATATGATCTGTTTGCGAACTTAGCAGTGCACGGTGGTGGCGCGAGTTATGGTTGCTTAGCTTACCATAACTGGCGAATTTCAAGGGTTTTTCGGTTTTACTTGGAACCATAACGTCCCTTTAACAAAGTTTTTTCACTGAATTTCATAGGTTTTTAGTAGTGCAACTTAACCATAACGTCCCTTTAACAAGTTTTTTTCACTGAATTTCATAGGTTTTTAGTAGCGCAACTTAACCATAACGTCCCTTTAACAAAGTTTTTTTCACTGAATATATATACATATATATGAAAAAACAAAATTGCCAGAATAGTGCACTGCCTATCTTGTAGCTGGTGCTAGGAAATGAAACTATGGCTAGGTTCCTTAATATATAAATGAAACACATGTGTATGGAGGGTTGTAACACTACAAATACCCCCCACAAAACATGTTGCAAAACTTCCCAGCACTCAAGACCAAAAACAGCTTCTTTCAAAAACAACCAACAGTGCAAATTCGATTTGCAATATAGGGTAGGTATAAGTCAAAAACCTCCCCATGGCATACAGGTTAAACAAAACTCACCCCCCAGGGTGGGAAATCGCCACGCGTTCCGCCTGGATATACCAAGCTTCCTCAGACTGATCAAACTCCACATTTGTGAAAACACATTGAATTTAAAACAAAAGGAAAGCGGCTCGAGCGAGCAGCTCCTCCCCCTACTCATCATATCCGATCACGTGATTGTGAAATACTGCATTGTAAAACATATTGAGCGGGCCACCTTGATGGTGTTACTATTTAGTCAATGTGTTCACTATGAACACTGTGCACTGGTCATGATTTAAATGCCAGCATGATATGAGGGATGTAGGGAAATTAGTTATTGGCTCAATGCCGCATTTCCTTAATTTAAAAAACTTCATAATCAAAATCCACAATCATGTGTTTAATTGTGCAAGCGTGCCTTTCTATCACATGGATAGATCTCATCTCCTTGATGAGAATCTATCCATTACGTCCCTGGGTTTTTAGTGTTGTGCTACAAGCTAAATACGGTGCAGCAGCAAACCACTTATATAACCATAGTTCTCCATTGTGTATGACGGACATAGTGCCCTCTAGTGGCGAAATAATGGGACATGATCAAGACCCACAAATGACATTACCACATTACAACCATGCTTCTCTATGAAGTGTCCTGTTAAAGGCTGGTCACATTTCCATTCGTAATGGCTCTATAATGGTGAAGGATTCTTAGCTTGGGCATTCCTATAGTTGAACCAATATAATGAAGACCACAGGTACAGGTAATACCATATACTGTACATTTTGTCATACATGTCATTTTGTGTTTGTGTCTCCATCTCAAACCATTAGAGCTGACAAACAGGGTCTTAGATACAACGCTGCACATTTTGCAATTCGCATATTTACGAAAACCTACCAGGTCTTGTTCCATAAAGTGGCCTGACTTTGTGGCTTCCATAACTACCATACTTGGTGATAGTATACTCTTTAAGGTGGGGGACTTCATCTAACACCTTTGTAAGATCAGGATCTGTCAGGAGCACATTCCAATATTTCTTCATAAAGAGTTTAACATTATTGGCTTGATGGTTATACCCTGTTATGAATCTTATCTTTTTTCTTACTGATATGCGCCCTAAACAGTTCTGATCTTTTGTTCTGATCTTTTGGTTCCGATCTTTTGGTGACTTCTGCTTTATTGAAGCAGTCTGTGACAACACTCTTGTTATAACCTTGTGTGATGAATCTCTTGCCAATCTGCTTGGCTTCTTCCTGATAGTCTAGGTCTTTACTACATGCTCTTTTAGCTCTCAGAAACTCTCCATAGGGAATCGAGTTTTTTAATGGAATGGGGTGATGGCTCATAGCATGCAGAGTAGAAATAGAGATTGTTTCTTTACTAAACAGCTTCGATATTAAACTATTGTTATCCACACTGAACAGCACATCCAGAAATACCAGTTCTTTTCTACTGTGTACACATGTTAATTCCAAATTTAGATTGTTAACATTGAGAATGTGGACACAGTTGTGTAGCTGTGTCTCGGTGCCGTCCCATATGATGAACAAGTGATCTATGAAATGGAACCAGACAACTATGTGTTTAGTAAATTCGTCCATCTCCTCTCTCCAAGCTATCTGTGTCTCCCACCAGCCCATATAGAGATTGGCATATGTTGGGGCCATACAAAACCCCATTGCCGTTCCCTGGGTTTGTTTGTAAATGGTGATTCCATGTAAGAAGTAATTGTACTCCAAACAAAACTGAAGCATTTCCAATAACATTTTGTTGTGCTGTCGATGACTAATGGATCTAGATTCTAAATAAAATGTACACGCTTCAATCCCCGCTCTTTGTATAATAGAGGTAACTAACGAGCCAACATCAAGGGAGACCAAGATGTATTGTGGTTCCCAATTCACGTTATCTACTTTAGTAAGCAGATCAGAGGTGTCTCGTATATGTGAGCTGTGGCTGATGACAAACGGTTGTAGAAAGTGATCCAAAAATGTGGAGGTATTTTCAAGAAGACTCCCTATAGAGGAGACTATCGGGCAACCAGGTGGATCAGTCAGACTTTTATGGATCTTGGGGTTGAAGTAAGTGGAGTGACTGGAAAAGGATTTTTCAGAAACCAATATTCTTCATCATTGATCAATTCCATGTCACACCATTTCACCACGCCATATATTAAGAAAAAATCTTCAAAGTTTCAGACCATAGTCATTTCTGAGATGGATGATCTGTCTTGCTATGGATCATTATAGATGCATTATAAACTGATTAGCAGAGTTCATACACTTTTCATGAATTAAAACCATGTTTACTACCTTAACTCAATGTCATACAAACTTGGGAGAAAAAAAGCTTTGTTTTTGGAAAATGTATTTTTTTTTAGTATTTCTTTTGCAAATACTGTGAATGACAATTGATATGTGTCTTTCCACTGAACTTTGAAGATTTTTCTTAATATACATTATTTGAAAATGTTCCTAGATATTGTTGGAATGTGCTTTGTATGCCCCTGAAGAAGAGACTCGTCTCGAAATGCGTTGGGCCTCAAATAAATCATTTATGTTTTGCAAAAAATTGATATTTTGTCAGTTCATCTGATATGTGAATAATTATGAAAAATTCATTGAATGAAATCTATGATGTGAAATTACTCTGATTTAACTACTTTAAAACATCATTTAATAACTTGGACCCAAAATATTAATTTGGGCCAGTGATAGTGTGCAGGGGACGGGAGTTCCCACATAGGAACTTTTTTTGTTTCTTCATATTCCACAACCCATATGCGAGGGTTGACCATTATCTCCTCTGCACCTTAAGTTTACACTAACTTAATTACATCAAAACACTGCCATTTTACTTTTTTGGAATTGAACATTTGAGTGCAGGTTGATTATTTATCTTTGTTCTCTTCTTGATATACTCAGGGCAGTTTTCAGAACATTATTTTGCAGAATTTGGAGTTTATTGACAACTTGCTTGCTTGCGCCTAAGTAAAGGGCGTTAGAATAATCCAACTTTGATAGGGTGAGGGCTCTGGTGAGGATAAGACAGCTTCCTTTAGAAAGAAAGGGTTTGCAGGCCTGTATTAGCCTACAAGTGTATGCTGTGGCTGAAGCAGTAGCATTAACTTGTTTACGAAGATTAAATGCTGAATCAAGGTAAAAGTCTAACGTTTTTACCTCTTTAGCTACTTTAATATTGTTCCCATCAATATTAAAGGAGGAGTATTTGTTGTTACTGAGTTTGTTCAGATTGGGTTTGGAGCCAAGGATCAAGATCTCTGTTTTATCATCATTCAGGTAGAGGCCGTCTTTGGCCATCCATGCCTGAATTATTGAGTACATTTTGTTCACTAATGCTACATCAGAGTCACAGTTTCCGGAAAGGGGTAAGAGGATCTGGGTGTCATCTGCATAATTTGTATAGGTGACACCCAGATGGTCCAGATCATCAAACAAATGCTTCGTGTACATTGTGGGTGACACACAGGATCCTTGGGGAATTCTACATGTTATTAGGATCGGGTAAGCTGCCGCCATGGGTGAGAAGACTCTCATGGTCCTATTGTTAAGAAAGGATTGGGTCCATGCTATTGCGTCCTGGGATAAGTGGGCAGCTGAGGCGAGGTGGTTACATAATAGTTTATGGTCCACCAAGTCAAAAGCGGCCGACAAATTCAGGAGCAACAGAAGTGCAGTTTTCCCATTGTCTTTGAATTCATCAATCTGGGTCTTTAGTTCAATCAACACCGTTTCAGTGCCATATTGAGGCGTAAAGCCAGATTGGCGAGTCCCCAGGAGATGATTAGTCTCAAGGTATTCCTGGATTTTAAGGTAAGTGACCCTATCAAGTATTTTCAGTAAGAACGGGACAGTGGTAATTGGCCTATAATTAGTGGGGATGGAGGGGTCCAGGGATTGTTTTTTAAGAGGATAGGACCAATGACTCCTTTAGGTTGCTGGGGATGGTGTTGGTTGCAAATGAAGCATTGATTAGTTTAGTGATAAATGGGGCCAGGTCTCTGGCGGCAACTTGGATAATCTGGGCTGGGAAAATGTCTCCTTGGAACCTTGAAGGTTTGAGGAATGCAATAATGTTCTGTACCTCGGAGATGGAGACTTTGGAAAATTTGAAGCATTGAGATGGTTTAGTAAAGAGCCCTAGAGTTCTATTTGAGGTGCCTGTGTTAGCTACATTCAGTCTTTTGTCAGTGAATTTGTTATTTGTTAGAGCATTCTGGATGTTTGTACACCATCGTTTATCCTTCGTGCAAGTGTCAGGCTGGGGGATAGGTGCCTCCAATTATCTGAAGATAACAAAGAGTTCCTTAGAACTTGAAATAGCTTTGTTGCTCCTATTCTATAAGTCTCGCGCTTGGTAAGTAGGATCTCTTCTTTGTCTTTCGCTGAGATAGTCAACAGGTTAGTTTTATTCGCTTTAGAGGGGAAGTGTTTCCAGATGAGTTCCAGTTTTCTTTTTTCGGCTCGCATGGCTTTTAGTTGGGGTGTAAACCATGAGTTCAGGTGAGTTATAGGTTTACCTTTATGCATTTTAAGCAGGGAAATGAAGTCTAATGTTTTGGTCATCATAGAATTGTAGATATCTACTAGTGTGTCAGGATCTGTGACTTCCTTTAAAGAGTTGAGTATGGGGATTACATGTGGAAGGATAGCATCTGCAGTAATATTTCTTTTGTTCCGTGTGAGGAGAGGTGGCACTGTTAAGTTAGTCTTAGTTGTGCAGATATTGGCAGAGAGAGTAAAGGACAGTAGGTAGTGGTCATCCAAGCTTGTGGAGTGATTGACACAATTGTGGTTTCACAATTGAGATCAGCTACCCAATCTAAGGTTCTGTCTTTATTATGCGTAGGTTGAGTGACTCTTTGAATCAGGCCATATTCGGTAAGGGTGCTAGATATTGCCGAACCTTGTTGGTCATTAGGATCATTCAGGCCCAAGTTGAAGTCTCTTACCAATAGTATTTGAGAGGAGGCTTTAGTATTGTCAGATAATAGTGTCGTGATATCTTCCTCAAAGGTGCTAGTAGGCCCTGGAGGTCTATAAACTAAGTAGACAGTTAATGTGCGGGAGTTGGATATAGGAATTCTAGCAGTGAGTAATTCACAAGATTTGATAGTCAGCGTAGAGGCTATTCTCATGTCTAGATTAGGTTTGGCAATGATAGCGATGCCACCGCCCCCAGAATCTATTGTATCGGCTCTTAAGATATTGTAGTTATCTGGTACTGCCAGTAAGAGTGATGGGCATGCTGCTGCATGTAACCAGGACTCTGTTATAGTTAAGAAGTCAAGGTTTATAGTCATTATTAGGTCGGCTATGTCTGTGGCCTGTGCTACCATCGATCTAGCGTTGACTAGTGTTCCTTTGATAGTTGAGATATTAGGCTTCGTAGAAGTGAGGCTAGATTTACTTTGAGTCAGACTGTTATTATTGTAGTCTGTGAGTATTAAAGAAGAGATCAATATGGGAACCCCATTGAAGAAATTTGATACGGGTAGGAAGAATATCATCACCGTGGACACCAGTGATGTAAGAATAGGAGCTGTGTTGTCCCAAATCAATGAATGTGGAGAGGAGGAAATAAGTTCACATGCTTCCAAAGGGTTGAAGGGTGCAGAGTTGAGAAACTCTGTGTTGGGACAGGAAGCTCTGGGTTATTTTTGGGCTCTGGAAAAATGTAAAAATGTTGTGTGGGGCACAGATTTTGTAATTAAGACGGACCACAAACCTTTAAAATCTATTCTTGAAAGTAAAGGGCTCGATAAAGTATCAAGGTGTGTGGCAGTTTGGTTTATGTGTTTACAATGTCACAGATTCAAAATGGTTGTAATTCCGGGAAAAGAGAATTTGTTGGCTGACTGTTTATCTCACCTGAGCAGCAGAAAAGAGGAAAGTCATGAAAAGGACTACAATTAACTGTTTTTAGTGACGCAAGATGGTGCGATAACCAAGGTAGAGTGGGTAAGTACTGTCAATAATGATGAAGTATCATCAAGGGTAAGGTCATACATTGAGGACGGGTGGCCCAGGAAAGGAGGCATTTCACAGAAAGAGAGAGCTTTCTGGGAAGTTCGCAGCGAATTGAATATAACAGATGGAATTATTTATCGATGTGGGTGTGCAGTTGTCCCTGAAGTGATTAGGCCAGGGATTATTGAGGTTGCCCATCAAGGGAATATTGGTATTAGCAAGACCAAGTCCATGTTGATAAATGTGATTATTGGTGGCCATGGTTTGACAGGGAGGTAGAAAGGAAACTCAAAGATTGTGTGGGTTGTGTCAAAAGTTATAAAGGTTTGATGGCAAGGAACAACCCATGATATTAAATGATATGCCACAGAAGGTCTGGGACAAGTTGGCAATAGATATTTTGGGACCAGTTAAAATGGGTTTTGGTTGAGGTAAATATCTGGTGGTTCTTGTGGATTTATTGATTTATTGTCATGGTGATGTGAATACAAAGTGGTAAGAGAAATAAACAGAGAAAGTGTTGATTAATTTTTGAGAGAGGGTTTGCTAGGGAGGGTTTTCCCAGTAGAATTCTCACTGATTATGCCTTACCTTTTATAGGTGTAAAATTTAAGGACTATATAAAACATGTGGTTAAAAACACAAGAAATCTGCCTTATAGCATCCTGAAGGTATTGGGGCCGTCAAAAGGATGAACAGATGCATTATGGAATAGATTAGGACGGCGGGAGCGTGCGGATTGGATAAAAAGGATGCTGTCCAGGAAACGGTGTGTGCTTTAAGGATGGCTCCACATTCCACCACGGGAGTGTCGCCTTTCGAGCTCATGAGAGGGCGGAAAGTTTATTACGAGAAAAATCCCCCATGGTTGGGAAGAGGGGGTGAATCGGACTGTGTGGAGTAGGAAATGAATAGGAATATGAGAAAGAAAAAGGAGATATACATGATGAGAGAGAACAAAAGGAGAGGAAACAAGGAACTCCGAGTGGAGTGTGGGGATCTGGTGAGGATCAGGAAAGGTTTTGTAAAAAAGAATGGAGATGCGTTATATTCAGATTGTGTGCGCGTGGTTACTTTGATGAAGTGTGCTGTGAGAGTATGTGGAGGACAAGTGCGGAATAAGGATAGGGTGGTTGTTGTGTAGAATAAGTGGGGGGTGATGTGTTATATATGAGCATGTGTACATTTTTGCTATATGAGCAGAGTTTGTGCAGACTAAGTGAGGGAGATGTGTTATATATGAACATGTGTACATAGTTGCCTAGGTTATGATGATGTGGAGGGAGTTCCAAGAGGAATCCTGGCTACTGATGCTGGGTGATGTAACTGAGACTCCATGTGGATTGTTAGCTGGTCTTATGCTGTGTCATTAGGAATGTTTGCACTTGAATAGTATTCTTTGATCAGTAATTCCCACCCAGCCTTGATGAAGGAAGTGATGGATGTCTGTTAGCAGTTGTACTTAAATAAACATATTTGTGCTGAATCCTGAAGCTGTGAGGGCTTGTTCTTACAGGCACCAACTCTGCTCCATTTGGTACCCTAGGCAAGATGTGTATGTTAATGGCTGGTCCACAGTTTGCATCATCTCTGAAGATGCACCCAGTTTGCCAACAGGCATATCTAAGGAAAAGCCTGTAGAAGACTGATCAAACTGATGAGCCAGTGGTAGATGTGACCACTCCCAACCACGGTCAAGCTAACATATTGCCTGGCCAGACATCGATGGTGCCCGGCAATGTGTGCATCCAAGGACAAAATCGTTACCAGAGATTAGTGATGGAGGCCCCTGAGGGTGAAGATCTGCCAGGAGGTCTGATGGTCCAATGCACCTTGATCAGTGTCACTGGCCAAGGGCTGAAGAACATTTGAGTACCCATCACTAATATTACAGACAAGACCGTTGTAACGCTCACCTGGTTCCCACGGGGGCGCTGGTCTAGTCTGGATTGCTGTGGCCTCTTCTAGCGTGATGCGCAGGACCCGGAACACCGATTGGACAGGACCTCCAAATCGTGCTTGCCTGGCCCGTAGGAATATCCTTCTGCAGATGAGAAAGGGGATTAACAGTCTGCAGAATAGTGTGCTAGCTCCTCCCTTTCCCCCTTCGTTCCTCTCTAACTTCCTCCAAACCCCGGTTTAAGCTCACCTTATGGTTTGGAAGGATGAACTCTCCATCCTGCTTCTGGTGCAGGGGCGCGCGTTCGTCCAGTTACTTCACTGGTTTTCAGAATGGCGCTGGCAAAATCCACTTGACTTTCCTGAGCGATGCGCCGTAAGTATGAAAGTTCAAAGTTCAAGTGAGGCCCCCTTTATGTTGTCTTTCTAACCTGTGATCTGTCCTTTATTTCAGGTGCAGAATGAAGGCGATGCGTCGAGGGGTTAAACTGCCGAGGTGAGTAGTGATGAGGGCGATCCCTCTAAATGTCCTTATCATTCCCTAGAAATGTCTCTTGTCCTTTCCCCTTAGGGGCCAGGGTACGGTACCTGCCAACGGGGCGGCGCCGACCCGAAATGTGGAAGAAAAGCCGGTAAGTATTATGGCTGTTAATCAGGTTTTCCTTCTGTGTTCCTTCTGCTCACCTTTTGTTTCTTCCTCTCTCCCCTAGGTGCAGAGATGTGGCGTCCGATGCTGAAAGCCGCGATGGAGCCGGGAGATGTCTCGAGGACAGGTGAGTGAAGCGTGGCGCTGCAGCGAACAACGGGATGCTTTTAAATGGAAGTCTTTCTTCACGGATGCTGGCGAGAAGATTCCGGATGCAGGTAAGAAGTTTGAAATAGTCCTTGGTTTTCACCTTTCTCTTCTCTTCCTTCCTTGCAGGTCTTCCAGGTTCGAGGCGGGCGTGGCTGGAGTCCAGGAGCAGGAGCAGACACGGTGAGCGTTAAGCTGCAGGAAGCAGAACAACGCGAAGCAGGAGCTGCTGTCTGGGCGTGGCTTAAATAGCCTCCAAAGAAGTCCCAGGTATGTATCCTTCCCCAACTAGGTATGTATCCTTCCCTGGCCAAGCCCGAGTGAAAAAATAGTCCCTATGAAAAAATAGTCCCTTTCAGGTCTCAGGGAGGCCTGAAGCGTGCAGCATGGTCTGCATCAGGTAAGTGCACAAAACACCTCCCTTTATGAGCCTGGCGCCTCTGGCGCCAGGACTGATGTCCAACATGAGCCTGGCGCCAAAGGCGCCAGGACTGAGTCCAAAGAGCCCCTATAAGGGGCCGCTGGGCTTTTACCCGAGGGCATGATGCCTGCTTCCGGGGGTGCTGGGCCTGGCCTGGTGCTCCGGGGGGTAGGCATCATGACAGCCGTGCACCTACCCGGTGGGCTGAGAATAGCGCAGTTTCACCTGGCTGACTCAGGCAGCTGGCACCCAAAGTGTATATCATCGCTTGGATGTGAGAAAGATACATTTTGGGGAGTCACCACTGTCAGAACGTGAACAGCATCATCTACGAGACCAGCTATCCCTGTGAGCAGATGTGTTTTCACTCAGTGACTGGGACTTGGGTGAAGCAAAAAGGATGTAAAGCATCACATTGTCTGAACAATGTCACCCCCTTTCAAGAGAGGTCAAGAAGGCTGGCCTCCACTGTAGTGGAAGATGTTCAACGTCATCTGGAAGAATTGCTGCAGGCAGGTATAATCCAGAGTCAAGAAGCCCTTATCCTTCACCCATCGTTGTGGCACGAAAGAAGAACAATGATGTGCGGTTGTGCATTGACTACCAACGGCTAAAAGACAGAACAGTGCCGGACCAGTACACCCCGACACCCCCCAGTGAATGAGGCTCTTCTCTGTCTGGTTGGAAACAAGTGCTTCTCCGTGTTAGACCTATGGAGTGGGTACTATCAGATCCCCATGTTACCCGAAGACAAGGAAAAGACAGCCTTCATCTGCCCCTTGGGATGTTACCAGTTTACCAGAATACCCCAAGGAATATCGGGAGCATTAGCCACGTTCCAACATCTGATGGAGAAGACTGTGGGGGACATGAACTTACTTGAGGTACTAGTTTACTTGGATGATATAATCGTGTTTGGAAGGACCCTAGAAGAACACCATTAGAGATTGTTGAAAGTTTTGCATCATCTCCAGCAGCAGGGACTAAATGTATCTTTAGAAAAGAGCCAGTTATGCTGGACCAGTGTAACGTATATTGGCCATGTGGTGTTAGCTGAAGGAGTGCAGGTTGATCTTGCGAAGATGAAAGCACTGGAGTCTTGGCCCCGTCCACAAAATCTGCGCGAGATGGGAAGTGTCCTGGGTTTCTGCAATTATTACTGCAGGTTTGCATTCGGATTCGCAACAATTGCCAGACTACTCACTGACTTGACCAAGGGCTATCCCACGCCATAGAAGGCAGCAAACAGAAATGAAACTCAGTTCAAGTCCCGATACCATCCCAAAGAGGACTTTGGTCTGTGATGGAGTGCGGAGTATGAACACGCCTTTGCTCATCTAAAAATTACTCTTACTGAAGCACCTGTAATGGGGTACGCAGTCCCCCAAATGCCATATAGTCTACATGTGGATGCTAGTTCTAACGGGCTAGGCACTGTACTCTACCAAGAACAGCAGGGAACGATCAGACCTGTGGCATTCGCCAGCCGTCGACTGAGCTCCTCTTAAATACCCCACCCACAAGATGGAGTTCTTGGCACTGAAGTGGGCAGTGACTGAAAAACTGCCTGACTACCTATACGGAGCAACCTTCACCTTGAGGACAGACAACAATCCACTCACATACATCCTCAGGTCCGCTAAAGTGGATGATACTGGACATAAATGGTTAGCAGCTTTGTCCGTGTATAACTTCCAGTTGGAGTATCGCCCTGGAGTCAATAATAGAGATGCTGACGCACTGTCCCACAGACCACACTCCGAGAACAGTTCGGAATCATTCCCTATTGAAATTTCTCCTGTGGCCACTATGAAAGCCTTATTGTGCAAAGGAACTGGTCAGCCATGAGAACCATCGCGTTTCATTGACTGCATAGGGGGAACCGGCCAGGGGGGCCCCGTGAGCTATTCTGAAATAACCATTCTAATGGCTCCTGAACTGCCGCACATGAACCAGGCGGACCTGAGACAAAAACAATTACAGAACTACATGAAGTGCTGCAGAGAAAAGAGAATGGTGTGAAAGGGCCACCAGACCACAGAAATATGCCCAATTACCAGATATATCGGAATGAGTGGAGAACACTAGTGATGAAGGGAGGAGTGCTGTATAAGCAGAGTCAAATTCAAGGGTGTCAGATACACCGGCTGTTACTACCACAGTCATTATGTCCTCTGGCATTGCGCACCCTTCATGACCAACATGCACACCTGGGGAGTGAGGGAACCTTACAGTTGGTATGAAGTCGATTTTACTGGTCACGCCTGGGCCCAGAAGTAGAAGAATATTGCCACACACGTGCCCGCTGCATCGGCCAAAAAACTCTCAGCCAATCTGCTGCAACACTCCAACATTTACAGAGCTCTGGACCCATGGACTTAGTTTGCGTTGACTTCCTGGCCCTTGAAATAGACAATAGCGGGATTCCGAATATTTTGGTAGTAACAGACCATTTTACTCGATATGCTCAATCATATCCCACCAGAGATCAGAAAGTGCCACCATAGCCAAGGTTCTCTGGGACAAATTCTTTGTGCATTATGGATGGCCTGCTCGCCTTCATTCCGATGAAGGGCGAGATTTCGAATCCAAGCTCATTAAAGAACTCATGCAGATGATTGGGGTAAAGAAAACCAGGACATCCACCTATCACCCCCAAGGGGATGTCCAAGCTGAACGCTTCAATCACACCTTGCTGGGTATGCTGGGGACATTTGGTGCCAAAGAGAATCTCAAGTGAAGCCATCATGTGTCCACTCTGGTGCACGCCTACAACTGTACCAGGAATGGCAGCACTGGGTTCACACCCTACCAGCTGATGTTAGGGAGAGATGCTTGCCTACACATAGACTTGAGTTTTGGGGTATCCTCTGATGGAACAGGTGTAGAGAACGATTGCAAGTATGTGAGAGACCTTCAAGACCAGTTGGCACAGGTTTGCTAGCTAGCACAAGCCACAGCTCAACAGAGTGTGTAACAAAACAAGAGGAGATATGATGAAAAAGTCCAGTTCCACAAGTTGCAACCCGGTGATCGTGTGCTCATCCAGAGTTTAGGGAGAAGAGGTCGAAACCAGCTGGGAGGCTGCGGGGAATCTCAGCCATACCTTGTGGGGAAACAGTTGACAGGGTTGCCTGTGTACAGACTGAGAAGGGAAGGCACCCCAAGGAATGTGAGGACCCTACACTGGAATCACCTCCTTCCCATAGGGGATGGTGTGGAAATGACCCAATGGTTGACGAAGTTCCTCTTTTACCCAGTAAGAGGATCACCCAATCTCATAAGCCAGAGTCACCCCATGGGGAAGTACTATGCTCCGCAGGACCAGGTTCTGTACCATCTGCAGCCTCTAGCTCAAACGAGAAAGAAAATCACAAGGCTGAAGAGCAGCCAGCCTCACATTCAGGCCTGTTAACCAGAAGAGGAAGGAGACAGAGACTCCGAAAGTTTAGACATAGCCTACTAGAGTGAAAAGGAGGATCCAACTCCGGGCCCCTCCGGACTGTCGTAGAACAGGAGAGAGGTATTGACTTTTGGAGACACTGACATTTTTTTCACACCACAAGAAGGGAACATATCAAGACCCACCGCTGTGACGTTGGACAGGCCTCCAGCAGCAATAGACCAGCTGGAAGCAGCGTCTGAAACTGATTTATGAAGCTTCTGGGGAGCTCTGCGAGCTCAACGAGAGGTCAGGCCAGTCCAAATGTTGAGCTATGATGTTCCTGGAACCAAAACTGAGACTATCAGGAGGGTATTTACTGTTCAAGCTACTACATGTACAGATTCAAATGTTTGTAAACCTATTTGTTATGATCAGCAATGGTGGACTGTACTATTGTTATTGGATGGCAAATATCAGTTTGTGTTGTCTGCACCTCTAAGGCGTATAAACCATTAGGGACAAGGGTTTCGAAGGAGCAAGGGGTGAGTGTAAACCAGCATTTCATGTGGGTTTGTGTGTAAATGGGCCCTGGTTTCATGTTTTGCTTTCCATAGCGGACCCAGCTTGAGAAGTCCCAGGGGACTTGGTATGCTACGCCAACAGGGGGAGCGAGTATGTGGCTGAAATGTTTTCACCTCTATTCCTGTCAGGAGGCCCCCGCAGTTCGACAACTGGTGTGTAGGGAGGAGTCTGATAAAGGGTGCCCTGGTGTGGCGCGTAGAGGAGAATCTCCCGGGGAACCAGAGAGGGTGCTAGGCTCTCTATTTGATTGACGGGACATCCTCTGAGGCTGTCCTTGCTTCGGGCTGGCCTGTTTCTCTCCCTGACCCTGGGTCGTGAGTGTGTGTCCGCCCAGAGCCGAGGGAGTTAGGTCGGACGATCTGTTCCCTGGTGCCGGCGCTGCTCTGTTAAGTCAGAGCTGGGGCGCTCTCATGCTAAGCCACGTGCACTGGCTTTGAGGTTGGTGGGAGGATGTGAGGGGGAGGAACGTACATTCTTGAACTGTATGGCAGTAAAATTTTCGCCTGCGTCGCGCAGATGTGCTGGGTAAAGTGTACAATTTCTGTCAATGTGAGAAGAGGACTGACCCAACTGGGTTCATTGGTACCTCAATACGTGCTGAGGGAGAAGTTTACTCAGTCCGGAGAAGAGACCGATAGGATCTGTTGCCTAATAAATCAAAAGGATTACAAAAGAAAATAAGAAGAAACTACAAAAAAAAAACAAGCAAGGGAAAGTGAGGGGAGCGGTCACAGGCCCATTCCCAAGCTCCCCCACAGTGTTTCCTCAGAGGCGGGCACGCGTCTAAAGTTTTGGTGGTTTGACCACTACTGTGCAGTGTGTTCCTTACCCCTTCCAGGTAAAGGTTGGTGGGCAAATGTTCATGCAGGATGGGGGTGAGATACAAAGCAAACCAAGTGTATACGACAGGAGAAGCCACGACTCTGCCATAACCTGTATTTAGAATATTTAATTATTTATTTACCAGAGGTGAATTGACTCACTCCCAGGTGACCCAATGAATGATATTGAACTATTTGTACCAAAGGTGAACTAACTACCTTACTAGTGATCCAATTGTTAATATTTAATTATTGATTTACCAGAGGTGAATTGACTTGCTCCCAGGTGACCCAATTTATGATATTCACTTATGTATGTACCAATTGTGAACTGACTGGCGTACCAGTGATCCAACTGCTAATATTTAATTATTTATTTACCAGAGGTGAATTGACTCACTCCCAGGTGACCCAATGTATGATATTGACTTATGATTGTAGCAAATGTGAACTGCCTGGCTTAACAGTGATCCAGTTGTTAATATGTAATTATTTATTTACCAGAGGTGGATTGACTCACTCCCAGGTGACCCAATTTATTATATTCACTTATTTATGTAGCAAATGTGAACTGACTGACTTACCAGTGATCCAATTGTTAATATTTAATTATTTATTTACCAGAGATAAATTGATTTGCACCCAGATAACCAATCTATGATATGCAGCTATTTATATAACAAATGTAAACTGACTTTCTCACTGATGACCGTTGATGTTATGTAATGATTTTATACCAAGGATTTAATTGCTCCATTTCAGTCTTATAAAGAAGGCTGTCATGCTGTTCAAATGAGATAAGTCTTTGACTGTTTGTTTAACCAGGGTGCACACTACTCAAAGTTAGCCACCAGGGCTAACTAGCCCATAGAAGAGGGCCGTCACTCCCATAGAGCCTACTGTTCCTTCTGAGGGCCGACAGTGGTCATCATAGGAGAGCCCACTCATCATCCCCTGGGTTGTCATTTCGCATATGTGTCCTGTAAGGTGTAAGTATCCCATGCTCAGGACTCCTACAGGTTGCTGCCCACCCCTCCTTTCAAGATACCTTAGGGAGAAACACCATAAATAAGCAACTGGGGGTTTAGCAGAGAAGGGAGGGATGGAAAGAGGAGTCGAAAAGGAAGGTCATTAGGAGCTTCTAGAATTTGAGGAGATCTGGCTCAAGACGAAGAGGTAGGGGGAGGCTGTTCCATAGGAGGGAGCCTGCTGAGGAAAGAGATCGGCCACCAGCTGGCTGTTTAGCAAAGCGATTGACACACGGATACTTTGTGCCGGAGGAACGTAAAGATCTGGAGGGAGAGTATTTGGTGAGAGCCAGTTGTAGATAGCATGGTCACCAGCCCCGGACATACTTATGAATGATGCAGAGGGATATGAAGTTGATCCTTGCAGCAACCGGGAGCCAGTGGAGAGATTTTAGGGCTGGAGAGAAGCAGTCCCTGGACGTTAGGCCAAGGATAAGTCTTGCATCCCTATTTTGGATTAGCTGGAGGGGCCTTACAGCAGAAAAGGGTAGATTAAGAAACAATCTATTGCATCAGTATAGCCTAGAGAGAACCAGAGCTCTAGAGACTATGAGCTCCTGGGGAAAAGGGTGGAAAGGAAGGATTCCTTTGAGGAGAGGGAGTTGGAAGTAGGCCTTCTTGGCAACATCCTGAATGTGAGGGAGGAAGGAAAGAGTGGAGTCTAAGATAACTCCAAGGTTTATGGCTTCAGATGAAGGAGAAGAGGTAGAGCCCATAGAAGGTGCCCAAAGTGAGGGGAAGAAAGAGGGAGCTGGAGTCCCAGTGGTGAAGGATCTCAGTCTTGCTGGCATTGAGGCAGAGATCATTGGAGGTACACCATGACTGTGGTGGTAGATAGGCAGTCAGGAATGAGAGGTTCAGAGGGAAGTTTGGAGAAGAGTCATCTGCATAACGCTGGAAGTTAGGGGAGAAGGTGTAAATGAGGTGTGCAAAGGGAGCATGATAGGTGTTTAAGGGCCAGGGACAAAGGTTGGAGCCTTCGGGGACACCGCAGGTGGAGATAGAGGTGGGGGAGAAGAAAAGGCCCGGAATAACCTGGGATGGACGGTCATTGAGGAAGGAGGTCAGCCAGTCCAGTGCACGCTAGGAGATATCTAGGGTATCATATGGCTGTTTAATGAGGATGAGTGGTTGACCGCGTCAAATGCAGAGGAGAGATCAAGTAGAATGAGAACAGCTGGAGAGTTGGACTGAAGAGATGCAAATAGTTCCTTACGGGTGTTCAGAAGAACAGTTTCCATGCCTCTGGATGCTCAGAATCCAGATTGATGGTCGTGTAGGCAACCAACAAGTTGAGTGTGCTGGGTCGGTTGGGTGGACAATACGGGTCTGCAAAAGGTTTTTTTCAGGAGGTGGCGCACAAGGGAGTACTTGAGGGAAGAGGGGAAAGATCCAGTAGCAAAAGAGTGGCTGCAGAAATCAGCAAGTGCAGGGACAAGAGAGCCAATATTGTCCTTATTGGTTCTGGAGGAAAAGGAGGTGACCAATTTGGAGGAGACCTCCATGGAGTGGACAACTCTGGTGACCTCCTCAGGTGGGATCTATGTGATCACTGCACTGCCCGGAACTGCAACGCCCAAAAGTGCTGACACCAGTTACGGCACGGCACAGTGATCTATCAGTGTGCCCTCTTCACCCGGCCTGCATTACCGCTCACAATCCCCCCACTCACCTTTAGGGTGGCACACTTCTGCGTGTGCCGCCAGCACTCTGTGATCCCTGTGGTGTCAGCCACTCCCACTAACGTGGGTTTGAGCTGATGCCGCAGGATGATTTTCTTGTTCTTGTTTGGAATAGGAGAGGACGGCTACCTCACTATGCTAGATAAAGAAAAACGGTTATCTATAGTTGTTGGTGATTATGTAGTCACCTCCGTGATAGGGAGGTAAGAGCCCTCTGGTTTAAGGGTGGTGGCTATTTGCCAGACTGTATTTTATATTCAGGAGTGTTCTATGCATTTCTGTTCTGATCTTCAATTATTCTATATTGTATAGTTCATAATTATAGCATATCTGAAGTATCCAGGTACAAAGAGAGAAAGTTATCCCAGTCAAAGCAAGATGATTACAGAGACCACCAAAGTGGGCAGCTACAGTATGTCAACAACAGATTGCAGCCATAGGAGTAGGCTGGAGACAAAAGGCTGTTCTTATTGTTATAAATTATACATGGACCAATTGGGCAGTTTAGCCATGTATTGCCATAGATAATATAATAGTATCCATTCTTCATTCAGAACTTGCATATTAGTTATTATTAAGCTTAGTAGCCTTGATGAAATACATTAGAGATATATACAGTGTCTATGTAGTTACAGTACTTTAGTCCATTAATAATCTTATCCTAGATTGTACAAGTCACATATCATATTCCAGGTCCCTTGGCTTTCAAAGGAAATGGTGCATCTCATTGTCTGTGTTGAGTACTTCTGTGATGGTTCTCAAATTGCAGACTGTCTTGACCTTCTTTTTGGCGCAGAACGTTGTCCTGTCTCCCAGTCTTGGGCCCGTTTTGATGTGGCTAATTTCAAAGAATGTTACATTGTCCTTTCTTTCTAAAGAATGTTTGTTGTGCCAATGTTCTGCCAGTGCAGTGTTATGTTCAGGAATGGTTAGGCTGTACAAGTCCTCCCTGATTCTGGTTCTTAATTCCCGTATGGTGCACCCAACATACAGTTTGTCACAAATGCATACAATAATATAGATCACAAATGTAGTCCTGCAATTGATACATTCATTAATAGTGAGGACTTTCCCATGCCTGGTGGTGTGTGAGTGTACATTGTTCAATGCACATGTACACATACTACAATTGGAGCATTGTAGAATCCTTTATTTGTAGTGCCTGTTGTAATGCTGCTCTGACCTCCCACTCTCTTCTTAGCCATGAAGCTCGGGCTAATTTTCATACCTAAAGTTGGAGCCCTGGTGTATACAATATTGGGCTGTTCAGTAATGTAGTCTTTTAAATCTGAGTCCAACACTAGTATGTGCCAGTTTTCTTGAAATATTTTCCTTATTACATTGTTGTTGTTGGAGTACTGTTTTATAAATCTGACAGTATCCATTTTTGGTTCATTTGTCCTGTTCCTGGGTGTCAGTAACGCCATCCTATTCATGGCTGTGATTCTTTTTCTAGCCTTTTTTAACACATTGGGCCTCATTACAGGCCCGGCGGTAACCCTGCCGGTGCTACCGGCTGGTTGCCACCGGACCTGTAAAAAATTACCAGTGCCTGACTTCCCCGCTATTCCAAGTCGAGAGGCCGGGAAGTCATGCGCCAGTAAATTTTTTAATCGCCATTCCCATAGAGTCCTATCGGACTCTATGGGAGTGGACACATGGATGCACCGGCACCGTTAACAATGGTGCCGGTGCTTACGTGACAGCTTTGCTCACCATGACCGCTGCACCCTGGCAGGGTCAGACCTGTCGGGCACAGCAGCTCCAGCAGGCAAACCTGTAGTTTGCCGGCCTGAAAATAAGGTTGCCGGTGAGCTTACAAGCACCCTTAATTCCGGATCGGCAAACTTGGAATTAGGCCCATTGATTAGAGTATCCTCTGTCTAGGAATCTGTTTTCATTAGGTTGACATTCCTCATGGTATGATGTTTCTGTGCAACAGTTTCTTCTGGCTCTGGTGAATTCACCAATAGGTTTATAATTTCAAGATTTTCTCTAGTTATTGACAAACCCAAGATTGGACCACTGGAACTAAAGACTCCGTTCATTACAACATATAGTATTGAAGCTAAGAAAATTAAACGCATACTATCAGAGAATTGGAACATCCTATTTACAGATCCAAGCCTTCAAAAGCACCTAGATATTTCACCAAGCATTTGTTTTCGGAGGGCACCAACAATTAGGAATTTGATTAGTCCAAGTTTTCTGAGTCCAATTCCTAATACCAAAAAAAGTTTTTCAAACCTCAATTAGGGGTACGCATAAATGTGGAATGTGGACACTGTAAGTTATGCCCACTTATGCACCAAGGAAAGAAAGAAATTAATCTACCGAATGGAAAAAAAACAAATTAATCAATTGATCAATTGCAACTCGACTTTTGTGATATATGGAATTGAATGTATTTGCAAAAAATGTTATATTGGGAGCACAATAAGAAAAATGAAGGTGAGGATCTTTGAACATATCAGAGCCATAAAAGACAAGGACCTTAGATCTCCCATATCTGTACATAAATTAATGAGAATCCATATTTTGAAGTTTCATCACTAAAGATTATTGGTTTGGAGAAGATTTCCTCCCCCCGAAGGGGGGACAACAAAGAAGAATTACTACGAAAACAAGAGAGTAAATGGATTTGCATCATGGACGTATGCGCATCTGGATTAAATTGTGATTCAGAAATGTATAACTGGTTATAAACAGTGTCTATTTGTTTATTAATATGCAGAAAATTATGCATGTTAAGATTGTATTGTTTAACACCAACCATCATATCTTTTGCTTTAATGTTCCACTTTTTGACATTCTTGATCCATTTATTTATGAATATGCAGAAAATTATGCATGTTAAGATTGTATTGTTTAACACCAACCATCAAATCTTTAGCTTTCATTCCAGGTTTTACATACTATCCACTTTTTGACATTCTTGATCCAAACTTTTTCTATTATCTTTTTGAAATGCATTTTCATCATATGATCAGTTTAATTTATGTTAAAAATCAATAGACTTTGGGACTTATTGCCATCTTAACTAATTTTTGTTTCCTAACTAATATTAAGAGTCTAATGAGTCCCTCCGCAGAATTTATAATATCTCTTATATATCACCTCTCATGTTTCACTTAACTCAATGGCCAAAAATGACCTTTAATGGAGAATTAAACACAAAAAACAATTGTTTTCTCTATAAACCAGCAAACAGGAGCAACTAGTAGTGTAAATCATTCAACAGATTGCACTGGATGGAGTTTTAAATAGTATTTGCAAACTAGTTTGTGTTGCATTAGGCACCAAATTATTTAGGCTTCATTTGCGAAAATCATTGGTTTGCTGCATAATGGCCGCCGGGAGCATCAGAAACATGCCAGCGTGATGACGTCTTCGCGCCACGCAAATTTAAACGTTACGCGCGGCGTGATGATGTCATCACGCTAAATGCACGCTATAAATAGCGCATTTCGCCTTTACAACATTGCGAAAGCAGGACATAGGAGAAGCTTATCAGGCAAACCCATTCCATTATTTTGAAGAGAAGTTACTTGCTGATAAAGGTAAGGTCAAAATTGCCAATATTTAAAAATAACCTCTACCCTTAGAAATCTTAATTAATCAACTCTTCTCCAAACCAATGAGGGGGCTTTCCCCTAGCTCCAACAACTAATTAGATAAAATTTCCTCTTCCATCTTTTGATTTTTTCTCTTTCTTGCAGTCAGAAGAAACTGATTATCCATTCAAGCTTTGTTTATCAGAAGTGGCTATAACAAAATAAACTTTACTGGATAAGAATACTGGTTCAAGATAAACAATTGATAACAGTCACCCAAATAGGGTGAGTCAGTAAACTTTAAAAATGATACGGTAATCTGCATATAAACCATGGTAATCTGCATATAAACCATAAGAATTAAGTATTGTGTTCTTACCTACCTTAACAAAAATACAAGAGAAATTTAACATTATATATGTTTTCTTCTTTTTCTTTTTCCCTACCCCCCTTTTTTTCTGCAGACCAATACTATCTCTTTTTCTCCTGATGAACCATTGCAACTGACAATGGGGAAACACGTGTTGAGAAAAGAAACTTGCTAAAATGTTCACAAGTTATGAGAAAGGCAACTTGTAAATGGCAAATTGGTTACAGATTGAGAAACTTGAATAAATAAGAACAATTTGACTTTGGAAAAATGTGTTCAAGGTAATAATTTGATCAGTGTGAAAATAACACAAAGTCAATAAATTTAATTTGACTCACCAAACAGCAATCTTTTATTTAATTACTTAAGGAGTTGGCGCATTGGAGTGACATTTCCGCATATCGATAATTTAATGCAATTAGCTTGTGCAGTAGCCACACACATTTATGGGAAACATTCATGCTGACAACTTGGCACCTTTTTTCCTGATGCAACAGGAAATACTTACTAAAACTATTAATAACGAATTGAGCTGTCGCCAAGGTTGAGCTTAGTTTGGCTACAATTTAAATTTTCTTATAATTAATAGTACTTTAAGGTGTCCGGTTTCAGTGTGTAGTGCTGCATTAGCTACAGTTTTTTTTTGGTATGTTTTTGTTTGTATTGTGCCCTCTTCAATGTAAATGCATAAATCTAGATATTTGATCTTTTCTTTACTCTTATCTAAGGTGAAGCCTAGTCCAAAGGAGTCCTGATTTAGGTATTCACAGTATTCATCAAATTGTTCAGCACTTCCATTCCATACAATTAAAACATCATCAATATATCTTAACCACTTGATCACATTCTTAGATAGTACTGGATGGGTTGTGGCATGTTTGTATTCAAATTTGCCAACAAACAAATTTGCCATAGATGGAGTAAGCATGTTCCCATCGATATTCTCTTTGTCTGCTTATATACTTTTTCTTTAAATAGGAATATGTTCCTTTTCAACATAAAGGCTAGAAGTTCTTTCAGCATCTCTATATACAAGGAATATGATGCAGATACATTCTGAAAGGAATAGTCAATATTGTTGAGTGCCAGCATGTGGTCAATGGATGTGTATAATGCCGTTACGTCCATGATTCCCAGCATATAATTGTCCTTCCAGTCTATTTTCCTCAAATTCTCAAGTATGTGCATTGTGTGAGAGTCTAGTTTGTACACTTCTCGTCTTCAGATGGTTTCTATAATTTTGACATGTTTTCAGTAATCCATTCATTCCCACTTACTATTGGTCCCACCTTTGTAGTTGTACATAGTTTTAATGAATTTTTGGGAGGAAATATATGGTGGGTATTTTAGGTTTGTCTGCACTATAAAAGGATTTATTGGCATCATTGAACATCTGTTTACGGTGCTGTTTGGTTATTAGATCATTCATATCTTTGGTTATATTAGTCACATATAATTGTTTGGTCTCCTTGTAACATCCAGGGGTGCTCAAGTGCTCATATGCCATCTTTATGTAATCTGTCTTGTTTAGTAGAATAATGTTGCCCCCCTTGCCAGCATCTTTCATGATGATATCCTGGTATGATGCAATGTTTCTCTAGACGTGTTGTTCTTTAGGGTTTACATTACTAGAACTGCAATATTTTTCTCAGGATGCATTGTCCATTTTCTGTTTTATGTCCTTGGCTACAGCCTTGTAATATGTGTCAATACAGTTATCATGTGCTATTTCCGGGGTGAATTTTGATTTGGATTTAAGATTGCTCTCAAGTAGTGTATTAGTATGAATACCTAAATAATTGATGAGTTCCTCTCTACAGAGTTCTACATTTTCTTCAATTGATAGTAGCATTTGTACGTCCATTATATTTTTAATACTCAGTGGACTGATTATATGTTCATATTTGTCTTCCTCTGTGTTGGGATCCTTTTTCCGAAATAATTTCGTCCATTTTAGTTTGCGTATAAATTTAAAAGTGTCAACTTGAAGGTTTTTGTAGTCAGCTTGACAGTGTGGTGCAAAGGATAATCTTTTATTTAGCCTCCACTTCATGAAGCGACCTTTCAGATAAGTTGAGGACCAGGTTTATCTTCTTTCTGATTGGCCTTTCCAGTGTTCTGACCGTGTCCTCATTCCTATTCTGTTCAATCTGTCTCCTGTTTCTTCCTCTTCGTCTCCCCTGCTGCCCCTTGTGTGGGCCTCATGGTTGAGGTACCTGGGACTGTAGGTACCTGAACTCTTGCTTGCTTCAGGTTTATTAGTTTGTTCCCACTGTGATGCCATTTGATTTCTTGTATATATAAATGTTTAGTTGTTGTTAGTTTGTCCATTTGATTAGTTGTCAATTTTCCCCCTCACAATATGCATCAGAACTGTTAGGTGACACAGCAGGTGTATTAGTTTGTGAGGATGTTTTGTTCTTGTCATCACATTTCTGTTGAAATGTGTACAACCTATCCTGTCATTGGTATCTGTCCTCTCTGTATGTTTTACGAGCCTTCCTTAACTTTACTTCGTCTTGATATGTTAACCGGACAATTACATTAGTTTGAATTTGTGTTTGTGACAGAAGGATATTGTGGATTATCAAACAAGAATTGCTGAAGAGCCATTAGTTGTTTCCCAGAGAAAGACACAGTAGTTGACAAAAACGTTTCTATCACTTGAACAGACTTTTGTTGAATCAGAACTGTAATCCAAGGGGTCCTGAATTGATCCAGGGGAAGGGAATACAATCCTGGTTTCAAGAGTTTCTTTCTAGTACTTTTAAGTTTAAATAACAGAATTGTTTTGCTGAACCAAAGTTAGCCATATTAGCCTTGTATAATTTATTGTGTGTATTAGAGTGAGGGCCAGGGATTTTTGTTTAGGCACTAGGTGATTTTTATTTAGTTTTATTTTGCCAGCCAGGGACCTCTCTATTAAGTTAGGGAAAGTTAGGTGTTTTTCCAAACCCTTTTATTTCAAATAAATAGCAAACCTTGAGAAAATGTTATCTTTGTGTCCGTCCTGCATTTCTGACCCCTCACAGTTGGTGATAGACAGATGATCTCAGGGTTTTGATCTGTAGAACTTGTTTTCCGTCTGCCATAAACCAGCTCGTGAAAGTGGTTCCCTGATCAGTCAGGATTTCTTTAGGAAAGCCTACCCAGGACATGAAAGGAAGAACATATTTGAGAATCTGTTGTGTAGTGTTAGATTGCTTTGGGAAAAACTCTAGATATCTTGTGGTCTCTATGATTATAGAAGGCAATGTTGCAAACACAGAAGCCACCATAGATGCAATTCTCCACTGCCAGGCCCATGGTCTCCTGGATCTCCTCCTCAGACTCAGCAGCTTCAAGGAACTGGAGGATCTCCATGGCACCCAGACTAGTCAGTGGTGGTCCCTCCACCATGTCCCTCAGTATGCCTTCCGCATCAGATTCAGCAGCATCATGGGAAGACGAGTCAGCAGGCCTGCTGATGATGGCCTACAACAGTTGGGGATTCTCACCAGGTACAGCACCCCAGGCTGCACTCGTGGATGGTGTGCCTCCTCCTCTTCCTCCTCCTTCTCCTCATCTGCTCCATCCTCACCTGCACAAAGTCAGACAAAAATAATCAGAGGCCTACCTACCCAGCAAAACATGCATATGGGAATTCAAATACATAAAGACACAAAAGGTCGAGCTACACATGCAACTGGGCAGCCTGTGATGTGGAATGCTCAAGCGACTAACATTGAATGTTCTGTGCAATCATGTTGGGGCTCATTAGGTCCTGCATCAAGTCAAGTTTTGGAGAAATAGGTCACCATACATACAGACAGACATGCATGAGAGTGGAAGATGTAACAGTAGATAGGTGGAGTTGCATGCTTCATTGCTGAGCCCATTGTCCACTTTATCTATGCATACATGCAACATGTGGAAGTATCACGTGTTCTACCACTGACAAACATGCATACATGATTTTGTGTTGCCAGCATCTCCATAACATCCTTTTCCATATTACCCAAGGGCAGAATAGTAGTTACCCATGTTCACATGCATCTTTACCATGTGTGGGGAGACTACAACATTGACATGACCAGTGTGCACTTGCATGACCACCAAATAATTGATGGTCCAGAAATGCAGAATGAACATTACTTATCAAATATCTTTTATCCAACCACTGCAACTTCGGTCAAGAACACACACTCGTGCAACTTGTCACTGACATTGTAGCTCATCCATATCCACTGCCCACCAGGACCAGTGAATACATTACTGTGATATCATACATTGCTGAGAGTGATTCATGTGAGCCAAAATTTGCATTCACAATGCACTATCCACAAGCTTGACACTATGAGTGTGTCCAATGTGAGTGGTCACAAGTGTTAGGCGGGCAACTTTGTAAAGTTTTCTCAATAAATGCTGTTTTATTATAACATAAGGTTGGATGAATGCCTCACCATCCCTACACTAACAAGGATTTCCCTGACTAAAATAAACTAAAGGAAAGACTCTAACAAAAGATATCTGTCCCTCACACTTATGCATACAGAAAATAAACAAGGCAATGTATAGCAATTATCAACAAACAATAATGATTGCATTTGCAATATCACCACAGTCTCTCTTTGTAACTTTGGTGAATTCCCCTTCCCCAAGTTTAAACGTGATTCTGTTTCACTGTTCAAGAAATGAAAACTAGGAAGTCCTGATTTCCAATAGTGTTTAACCACAGTTTATTTCTTTATGTAGTTACACTTTGTCAACAAAATGTCCAACTCCACTTGGTATAACTTAAATTTGTCAACAGAACGTTCCAACTCAATTTGATGTTACTTCAACTTGTTAACAGAAAGTTTCAACTCAGAAAACAGAAGGTTTCTTTCCATCCTTGAACAATTCTTCATTGTATCCGTGACAACAATAATTGTCTTGGTCAGGATGATTTTTGCCACAAATAGTTTTAGTATCACCTTCAGCATAAATGATATTCATCGGTACCTGTGTTAAGCACTTCTTCAATTACTACCTGGTTTACCTCACACCAGGCCCATTTATTCACCAGTTTGCAGCTCAGTTTGCATGTCTGCTAGATAGTTCCTCTACCCCATGCATGCAACTCCTCCTTTCGGGTGTCTCTGCCTTTTCCCCGCCTTTCTGCTCTCTTCCACGATCTCCCACTCCTCTTTTTTCATGTTTTCCCCTTTGTCTCCTGATATAGCTTCCATAGCCCTAGTATATTCTGCCTGCTGTTCAGCTTAGAGCCCTTGTACTTCTTTAATAGGTATGAGAACGTACTCTCTATAATCTTTCTGTCAAAATTAAACTCCCTGGCCATGCATGGAAACACTGACTTGCAGTCTCCTGGGCCCAGTGAAAGTTGTATTTTAGTAATTTTTCACCATACTCTGTCCGTTTTTGACACAAATGACATGTTCTCACTTTTTCCCCTTCTTGTGTGTGTCCCCCTACTGTATTTACCCATGCACACATTCCCACTCCAAGAGAAAGGATAAGAAATACACTCTGGCCCTCTTCAAAGGCCAAATCAGGCACTAGACTCATCACACTGGCCTTCTCCACATTCCCAAAACACTCACTAGTTTTTGTATCTGACAGCCCTCTCCACGGGCTCACAGCATTTTGTGTTAAAACAAAAAGATGCAGTGCCTCCACCTTGCCACCTGCACAAAACCGCCGGTAGACTGCCAAGAATGCTATCTTACAATAAGGTACATGCTGATACCGACTCCGCCACTATGAGTAATGTATCATGGAAACTAACTACCACACGTATGTCCCTTTCTAGATCTTCGAGAAATACAACAAAGTAAACATCTCAATTCTCATCCCTATGAAGCAACTATACAATCGTTTATACTATGCGCAATTCCCATCTAATGGTGTTCCCCACACACTATGCACCACCTCTGCGTAATACAGGTGTGCACACACCCGCACCTAACCCTTGTTGGTTGGCATGCACTATTTACTTACTACTAACTCCGTCGATCATCCTCCTTCCTTGAGGATGCATCCTAGACAACATAAAAAATGTATCCCTCCCCTACCGTGGGTATGCCACCATGATACTGCACATTTTTGCATGGTTACAGTCATGTCCTGGAGACCCTTGAGTCCCCTTAGCACTGAGCCTCGAGTACCAAGTTCCTCCTCCTGCTAAGTGCGGGCAGTGCTTGAGACCTGGCAGACCTTTGTGAACTCGGCATCTGTGGAGACTCCTCATTGATGCATGTTGATCAGTTCTGCGATCGACGGGCCCACGCCCCCTAGGGAGGGCAGCTTGCATACCCTCAGCTAACCGGGAGGACAGAGGTTCTCGCTGGGGACTCCAAAAACGTATGCGGGGTTCTCTGATCATAGGAAAAAAAAAAATTGTAACCAAAAAGGAGCACACACCGGGCAAGAAGTAACGCTGCTTATTACAGCTGGGTAAGCACAATTCAAAGAGGACAGTGGGCAGGCACTGATTGATGAGGGCTGACAAGTGGGCCCAATACGAACATTCGTTTTATAGGGTGAATACAATAGTCTAAGCATTTTGACACTGTAACAGTTAACATTTACATATTTTCTATCCTTCCCAGGACAGTCATTGGTTGTGTTATTTCATATACTTATTGCTGTGTGTATTTTAAGGGAATGTGATTGGTGCAGCCAAGCAGCAATATCCCAAGGCATCCCTCCCATGTGGCGCCACACCAATTCTCACCCCTCCCTGGAACAATTTGTAATTGGTAATATAACATGTGTGCTAACCGCTGGGGCTTTATTATTCTGCCATTGGTCAGCACCTGTTGCGACTGAGACACGAGACATGATGTTTTTAGTGGGAATGAAGACAGTCACATGGTACCTTCTGATTATTGACCTTTGCAGTGTTTATAGTTAATACTCTGAAGGCTGGCCACCTCCCAGGGACACAAAACGTACCACTTGATTGATTTCTCCAGGAACACCACTCCGCTCAGATTCTGTTCACATAATCACCTGCCAATCAGCATTCAAAGTCCTGTGGATCATTGGCTAAGGTCCACCTCCCCTCCTTCCCAGAGTGCCCACTGGATTGGTTTGCTGCCCTGTGTTCATATCCCCCAGTGAAGTTGTAGCTGGCTCAGTCTGTCTGTGATGTGTTGCGTGAGCTCTGATCCCCCACCCTCCTGACTCATGGAAGGATGATCATGTGCTTGGAGTAGGATTTCCCAGCCAGTGGGAATTTCCCCTGGTGAATACAGTCTATTTAGTATAGGCTGTTTTTATTGAGTACTAATTATATGTGTGCCCTTTGACCTGTTAATATACGTAAATTCCCCATATTATCTCTTCTTATGCTATGTCTGTATTGTGATTGTCCTGAGTTTTCCCCGCCCATTTTGGGTGCCCAGGTTGTATGTTCACCCACTACAGGGTGCTGATTCAGCACCTTCAGTACACCATGATGAAAGCTAGCTTTCATGTGAACGTACTGACGAACAGGAAGGCAGAACTAGGCAAGGTGTCAGTTAACTCCCTGGGAAATAGAGTTGTGTGGTCTGATGCCAATTTAAAAAGTGCCAATGAGTACATTGTTCAGATAGCCTGCTCGCCAGAAGAAATTCTAAACTGCTGTAAAGGTGATTTGGGGGAATTAAGTGCACTAATTAAGCCTTGCCTTGATATGTCATGGAAGATGACTGTGCAAGGCAAGGATAACCATAGATTTTCTGATTATTGTATCCATATTGAAAGCGTTTGTTACGCAAGAGGGTGAAGGCCATTAAAAGAAATAAGAGCCTGAATTTCCAAGAACAAAAAATCAAGATTGGGGTCATGTCTTCCAAACACAAGAACTGGTTGGGTGGCCATAAAGCCAGTATTGAATCAGCAAATTGGAAAATGGTCTATGGACTGAATCGTACAAATGACTCTCGAGAATTCTGGCACTTATATCGTACTTATTTGGCCCCAATGGCTCCTAAAGAAATCTGCGCTATAGCAGAAGAAGCCTGGAAGGCACATGTAAACAGACTCTATTGGGACCATAGTATTGCGAAATGTAAACCCTCCTTTGGCCTAGTCCAGATTAAAACCACCTAGGGCCCCAGGGCAGGATGGGCTAGCTAATGTTGCATTGAAGTCCAACTCTCAATTTTGGGCCAGCGCATTGCATGAAATTTACATCAAAATATGCAAAACAGGAGTGCTTCCTTGACGTTGACCACACTCAATATTGATTCCGATACACAAGCGTGGCTCTTGCACAGACCCTAATAACTATAGATTACTAGCCAGCAAAGTTTTTGCTATCATTCTGTTGCAATTTTTGAATAAATGGGCTAGCGATAAACATCTGCTAAAACCACAACAGCTAGGATTTAGGTAGGATTATGCCACCATACAGGCCATGTGGGCCCTACGCTTGCTGGCCGCTGATGTATTGGGTGGGACAGATGGTGAACTTTTCATATGTTTTGTCGATTATTGAACAAAATTTGATTGTGTTGACCATCACATCTTGTGGTCAAAACAAGAAAGAATGGGTATTGACAAGCACTTGTTGTACTTTGTCAAGGCCCTATATACAGATACAATGATTATGGTTTGCTTTTCGCAAGACAGAGATATTTCCTCCCCCATGTCTACTTATAGGGGTCTTAAACAGGGGTGTGTACTTTCACACCTGTTATTTAATCTCTATGTGGCTGACATGGAGGAGAAACTAAGTATGGCACTGATCCTTTCGCCACATATTGGAGAAGTGGCCTTGCCATGGATTACTTATGCGGATGACACCGTTTTACTTCACTGCACTCCTTTAGGTCTACAAAGTGCCATTGACAACATTGTCCAGTATGCAGATGAGAACCGCTTGAATATTATTATTGCAAAGACCAAGGTGATGCACATACCGAGTAAATGTCGACATAAAACTAGGTTTAGTTGGCATATTAATGATACAAAATTGGAAGCGGTTAGAGCCAATGTCTGCATTGGGTTACCGTTTTACAACGCTCCTACCTCCTCTTAATACTATGCCTATGTTAAAGCTAAGCTATGCAATGATGGCTGGTATTGCGATGATTCATTAAGAGGGTTGGTGGAGAGTCAGTAGAGGGGCTTTTGGAAGTGTATACCGAATCAATTGTACCATGTGTATTATATAGTTTAGAAACTGTGCCTGAAAATCATGTGGGTTGGTTAGACAAATTGGAAGGAAAAATACTTAGGTCACTACTAAGCTCACCCAAGAGTGTTCCTGTGGCCACTTTGAGAATGGAACTTGTCTCGGGAGGATAGCTCAGGGGCAACGTGCTTGCCTTGGAAGCAAGATGACACGAAGCAACACAGGTCCGATCCTCGGGTCCGTGCTTAGAAACCTCTGGGTATTAATCGCGTTATAAATAACCTATCATATCATATTATATCACTACCTCCTCATATACTATTAGGGAATCAACTTGTAATAAATTATTATTAAAAATGAATCAAGCTAGTGTAACTATGGATATCTCTGATATATTTTCTATGTCCAAAGGACATATATTACATGGCCACAGTAGTGGCCATGTAGTTATGGTTAAGTTGCTGTTTCCATAGGAAGAGCACTTTTTGAGTGGCTTATAACTTCGCTCCCCCTGGACAAATCCTCGCCAAACTTTGCAAAAAAGTATATGGCCCACTCTGAATATTTTTGCAAAGTTTGGTGAGGTTTGTTCCAGTGGGGGCAAAGTTATAGGGGGGTCCCAAAACTTCTTTTTTTCCCATAGACATAATGGGAAACATTTTGCTCACGCCTACAGCCCAAACCGCGGAACGGATTTAAACCAAATTTGCGGCGGGAGCGGCAGCTTGGTCCCGAAAGCGTGCTTTTCTTTATTTGGTGTAAATCCGTCCAGTAGTTTTTTTAAAAATGACAAAAATGTAAATGAAAGAAATTAGTGATATCTGTGTTCGCTTTGCGGACACACTTCCCTCTTCGCTCCGTGGACAGGACGGGGATTGGGCAAGCGGCTTGCGTGATGTCCGCGGACATCTGACGTGCTTTCATATTGGCTGCGGTGAAGCGTGCAGTGCGTCGTATTGTGAGGGACGCCCGCCATCTTTGTTTATCATTTGCATCAGAGTGCTGCATAGTAAGCTCTGTGTCTTCCTCCCGTTCCCCCCACCCCCGCTCATGCCCCGTGTCACCCTCCTGTTACCCCCACCCCCACCTAAAGCCCTGTGCCTCCCTCCCGCTCCCCCCGCTCATGCCCCGTGTCTCCCTCCTGTTCCCCCCACCCCCTTCTCAAGCCCCTTGTCTCTCTCCCGTTCCCCCCACCCCCTGCTCATAGCCCGTGTCTCTCTCCCATTCACCCCACCCCCCTTCATGCCCCATGTCTCTCTCCAGTTCCCCTCACTCCCCACTCATGGCCTGTGTCTCTCTCCCATTCCCCCCACCCCCCGCTCATGCCCCGTGTCTCTCTCCCGTTACATCCACCCCACGCCCATGGCCCGTGCCTCCCTCCCGTTCCCCCCCACCCTCTGCTCATGGCCTGTGTCTCCCCTGCTCCCCCCACCCCCCGCTCATGCCTCATGTCTCCCTCCTGTTCCTCCCCACCCCCCGCTCATGCCCCGTGTCTCCCTCCTGTACCCCCCACCCCCGTTCATGCCCCGTGTCTCCCCTGTTCCCACCCACCCCCCGCTCATGCCCCGTGTCTCCATCCTTTTCCCCCCACCCTCGCTCATGCCCTGTATCCCCTTCCCGTTCCCCCCACCCCCGCTCATGCCCCGTGTTTCCCTACTTTTCCCCCCCACCCCCGCTCATGCCCCGTGTCTCCCCTGTTCCCCCCACCCCTCTGCTCATGCCCCGTGTCTCTCTCCCGTTCCCCCCACCCCCTGCTCATGGCCCGTGTCTCTCTCCCGTTCCCCCCACCCCCCGCTCATGCCCTGTGTCTCTCTCCTGTTCCCCCCACCGCCGCGCATGGCCGTGTCACCCTCCTGTTCCCCCCCACCCCCCACTCATGGCCTGTGTCTCTCCTGTCCCCCCAAACCCCTGCTCATGCCTCGTGTCTCCCTCCCGTTTCCCCCCACCCCCCACTCATGCCCCGTGTTTCCCCTGTTCCCCCAACCCCCCGCTCATGCCCCGTGTCTCCCCTGTTCCACCCCACCCCCTGCTCATGCCCCGTGTCACCCTCCTATTCCCCCCACCCCCACCTAAAGCCCTGTGCCTCCCTCCCGCTCCCCCCGCTCATGCCCCGTGTCTCCCTCCTGTTCCCCCCACCCCCTTCTCAAGCCCCTTCTCTCTCTCCCGTTCCCCCCACCCCCTGCTCATAGCCCGTGTCTCTCTCCCATTCCCCCCACCCCCCTTCATGCCCCGTGTCTCTCTCCAGTTCCCCTCACTCCCCACTCATGGCCTGTGTCTCTCTCCCATTCCCCCCACCCCCCGCTCATGCCCCGTGTCTCTCTCCCGTTCCATCCACCCCACGCTTATGGCCCGTGCCTCCCTCCCGTTCCCCCCACCCTCTGCCTGTGTCTCCCCTGCTCCCCCCACCCCGCTCATGCCTCATGTCTCCCTCCTGTTCCTCCCCACCCCCGCTCATGCCCCGTGTCTCCCCTGTTCCCCCCCACCCCCCGCTCATGCCCCGTGTCTCCCTCCTTTCCCCCCCCACCCTCGCTCATGCCCTGTGTCCCCTTCCCGTTCCCCCCACCCCCGCTCATGCCCTGTGTTTCCCTACTTTTCCCCCCTACCCCCGCTCATGCCCCGTGTCTCCCCTGTTCCCCCCACCCCTCTGCTCATGCCCCGTGTCTCTCTCCCGTTCCCCCCACCCCCCGCTCATGGCCCGTGTCTCTCTCCCGTTCCCCCACCCCCCGCTCATGCCCTGTGTCTCTCTCCTGTTCCCCCCACCCCCCGCGCATGGCCCGTGTCACCCTCCTGTTCCCCCCCACCCCCCACTCATGGCCTGTGTCTCTCCTGTCCCCCCAAACCCCTGCTCATGCCTCGTGTCTCCCTCCCGTTCCCCCCCACCCCCCACTCATGCCCCGTGTTTCCCCTGTTCCCCCAACCCCCCGCTCATGCCCCGTGTCTCCCCTGTTCCACCCCAACCCCCGCTCATGCCCCGTGTCCCCCTCCTTTTCCACCCCACCCGCCGCTCATGCCCTGTGTCTCCCCTGTTCCCCCCCACCCCCTGCTCATGCCCCTTGTCTCCCTTGTGTTACCCCCCACCCCCCGCTCATTCCCTGTGTCTCCCTCGTGTTCCCCCCACCCCCCACTCATGCCCCGTGTCTACCTCGTGTACCCCCCACCTCCCGCTCATGCCCCGTGTCTACCTTGTGTACCCCCCACCCCCCGCTCATGCCCCGTGTCTCTCCTGTTGCCCCCCACCCCCGCTCATGCCCCGTGTCTCCCTCCTGTTCCCACACCCCCCGCTCATGCCCCGTGTTTCCCTTGTGTTACCCCTCCACCCCCCGCTCATGCCCCGTGTCTTCCTCCTGTACCCCCCACCCCCCCGCTCATGCCCCGTGTCTCCCTCTTGTTGCCCCCACCCCACGCTCATGCCCTGTGTCTCCCTCCTGTTCCCCCCACCCCCCGCTCATGCCCCGTGTCTCTCTCTTTTTCCCCCCACCCCCCACTCATGCCCCGTGTCTCCCTCCTGTACCCTCCATCACCTGCTCATGCCCTGTGTCTGCCCTGTTGCCCCACCCCCTGCTCATGCCCCATGTCTCCCTCGTGTTACCCCCACCCCCCGCTCATGCTCTGTGTCTCCCTTGTGTTACCCCCCACCCCCCGCTCATGCCCCATGTCTCCCTCGTGTTCCCCCCACCCCCCGCTCATGCCCCGTGTCAACCTCGTGTACCCCCCCACCTCCCGCTCATGCCCCATGTCTACCTTGTGTACCCCCCACCCTCCACTCATGCCCAGTGTCTCTCCTGTTGCCCCCCACCCCCCACTCATGCCCCTTGTCTCCCTCCTGTACCCCCCACCCCCTGCTCATGCGCCGTGTCTGCCCTGTTCCCCCCACCCTCCGCTCATGCCCTGTGTCTCCCTCGTGTTACCCCCACCCCCCGCTCATGCCCCATGTCTCCCTTGTGTTACCCCCCACCCCCCGCTCATGGCCTGTGTCTCCCTCCTGTTCCCCCACCCCCTGCTCATGCCCCGTGTCCCCCTCGTGTTACCCCCACCCCCCACTCATGCCCCGTGTCTCTCTCCTGTACCCCTCACCCTGCTCATGCCCCGTGTCTCCCTCGTGTTACCCCCCACCCCCCACTCATGCCCCGTGTCTCCCTCCTGTACCCCCACCCCCTCTCATGCCTCATGTCTCCCTCGTGTTGCCCCCCCACCCCCCGCTCATGCCCTGTGTCTCCCTCCTGTTCCCCCCACCCCCGCTCATGCTCCGTGTCTCTTTCTTGTTCCTCCCACCCCCCACTCATGCCCCCTGTCTCCCTCCTGTTCCTCCCACCCCCCAACCATGCCCCTTGTCTCCCTCGTGTTACCCCCCACCCCGCGCTCATGCCCTGTGTCTCCCTCGTGTTCCCCCCACACCCCGCTCATGCCCTGTGTCTCCCTCTTGTTCCCCCACCCCCTGCTCATGCCCCATGTCTCCCTCGTGTTACCCCCACCCCCTGCCCCGTGTTTCTCTCCTATACCCCCCACCCCTGCTCATGCCCCGTGTCTACCTCATGTTCCCCCACCCCTGCTCTAGCCCCGTGTTTCTCTCGTGTTCCCCCCACCCGCCACTCATGCCCGTGTCTCCCTCCTGTACCCCACACCCCCTGCTCATGCCCCGTGTCTGCCCTGTTCCCCCCACCCTCCGCTCACGCCCTGTGTCTCCCTCGTGTTACCCCCCACCCCCGCTCATGCCCCGTGTCTCCCTTGTGTTACCCTCCACCCCCCGCTCATGGCCCGTGTCTCCCTCCTGTTCCCCCACCCCCCGCTCATGCCCCGTGTCTCCCTCGTGTTACCCCCACCCCCCGCTCATGCCCCGTGTCTCCCTCGTGTTACCCCCCACCCCCCGCTCATGCTCCGTGTCTCCCTTGTGTTACCCCCCACCCCCCGCTCATGCCCCATGTCTCCCTTGTGTTCCTCCCACTCCCCGCTCATGCCCCGTGTCAACCTTGTGTACCCCCCCACCTCCCGCTCATGCCCTGTGTTTCTCTCGTGTTCCCCCCGCCCGCCACTCATGCCCGTGTCTCCCTCCTGTACTCCCCACCCCCTGCTCATGCCCCGTGTCTGCCCTGTTCCCCCACCCTCCGCTCATACCCTGTGTCTCCCTCGTGTTACCCCCACCCCCCGCTCATGCCCCGTGTCTCCCTTGTGTTACCCCCCACCCCCCGCTCATGGCCCGTGTCTCCCTCCTGTTCCCCCACCCCCTGCTCATGCCCTGTGTCTCCCTCGTGTTACCCCCAGCCCCCGCTCATGCCCCATGTCTCTCTCCTGTACCCCTCACCCCGCTCATGCCCCGTGTCTCCCTCGTGTTACCCCCCACCCCCGCTCATGCCCCGTGTCTCCCTCCTGTACCCCCCACCCCCGCTCATGCCCCATGTCTCCCTCGTGTTGCTCCCCACCCCCGCTCATGCCCTGTGTCTCCCTCCTGTTCCCCCCACCCCCGCTCATGCTCCGTGTCTCTCTCTTGTTCCCCCCACCCCCCGCTCATGCCCCGTGTCTGCCTCCTGTACCCCCACACCCCGCTCATGCCCCGTGTCTCGACCATGCCCCGTGTCTCCCTCGTGTTACCCCCCACCCCGCGCTCATGCCCCGTGTCTTCCTCGTGTTCCCCCACACCCCGCTCATGCTCTGTGTCTCCCTCTTGTTCCCCCACCCCCTGCTCATACCCCATGTCTCCCTCGTGTTACCCCCCACCCCCTACCCCGTGTCTCCCTCCTGTACCCCCCACCCCCCGCTCATGCCCCATGTCTACCTCGTGATCCCCCACCCCCGCTCATTCCCCGTGTTTCTCTCGTGTTCCCCCCACCCGCCACTCATGCCCGTTTCTCCCTCCTGTACCCCCCACCCCCTGCTCATACCCCGTGTCTGCCCTGTTCCCCCCACCCTCCGCTCATGCCCTGTGTCTCCCTTGTGTTACCCCCACCCCCCGCTCATGCCCCGTGTCTCTCTCCTGTACCCCTCACCCCGCTCATGCCCCGTGTCTCCCTCGTGTGCCCCACACCCCCGCTCATGCTCCGTGTCTCTCTCTTGTTCCCCCCACCCCCGCTCATGCCCCGTGTCTCCCTCCTGTTCCCCCACCCCCCGCTCATGCCCCGTGTCTCCCTCGTGTTACCCCCCACCCCCCGCTCATGCCCCGTGTCTCCCTCCTGTACCCCCCACCCCCGCTCATGCCCCATGTCTCCCTCGTGTTGCCCCCCACCCCCCGCTCATGCCCTGTGTCTCCCTCCTGTTCCCCCCACCCCCCGCTCATGCTCTGTGTCTCTCTCTTGTTCCCCCCACCCCCTGCTCATGCCCCGTGTCTGCCTCCTGTACCCCCACTCCCCACTCATGCCCTGTGTCTCCCTCCTGTTCCTCCCACCACCCGACCATGCCCCGTGTCTCCCTTGTGTTACCCCTCACCCCGCGCTCATGCCCCGTGTCTCCCTCGTGTTCCCCCCACACCCCGCTCATGCCCTGTGTCTCCCTCTTGTTCCCCCACCCCCCGCTCATGCCCCATGTCTCCCTCATGTTACCCCCCACCCCCTGCCCCGTGTCTCCCTCCTGTACCCCCCACCCCCCGCTCATGCCCCGTGTCTACCTCGTGTTGCCACCCGCTCATGCCCCATGTCTGTCTCCTTTTGTCCCCACACCCACTCATGCCCTGTGTCTTTCCCCTGTTCCCCCACCCCCCGCTCATGACCTGTGTCTCCCTCCTGTTCCCTCCACCCCCGGTCATGCCCTGTGTCTCTCTGCTGTTGCCCCCCACCCCCCGGTCATGCCCCGTGTCTCTTCCCTGTTCCCCCACCCCCCGCTCATGCCCCGTGTCTCCCCTGTTCCTCCACAGCCCCCGCTCATGCCCCATGTCTCTCTCCTGGTCCCCCCCACCCCCCGCCAATGCCCTGTTGTGTTCTCTTTATACACCCGCCTTCCCTTTCCATGGTGTCCATCTTGGTAAAAGAGTTTCCTTCCTACACCGGGATGCCGCACTAATGAAAACCTATGAAATTCAATGAAAAAACTTTGTTAAAGGGACGTTATGGTTAAGTTGCGCTACTAAAAACCTATGAAATTCAGTGAAAAAACTTTGTTAAAGGGACGTTATGGTTCCAAGTAAAACCGAAAAACCCTTGAAATTCGCAAGTTATGGTAAGCTAAGCAACCATAACTCGCGCCACCATCGTGCACTGCTAAGCCTAACACCCAGAACATCAAAGATGACATCACAAATGTCATTGATGACATCAATGATGACATCACATGTCTGGCTCCCCCTTTTTTCTTTACTGACATATCTAGGCCACATGTTTTTCTTCAGTAACTGTTAGGAACTAACTATTGTAAACGTACTATATTTGTAGACTTATTCTTCAAGTATGTTATTACAATAATTCCCTTATGGTCCAGTTATATCATATGAAGCATATACATAGGGGAAGACACAACCTTGAAAGACAGCAATCCTTTTTGTACATTAAAATAATCAGTAGAGTTATCAGCACTTTCTGATAGTTCTGATGTTTTTTTTCTTACTGTACTTTCCCTGTATATGCTCCTATTTTTATATGTTGTACTCACACTATTTACCTTCGGGTCCAAGCACATCATGTGATATACATACATAGGGTAATTAACAGCTTAGTATAGAGCAATCATTTCTCTGCATAAAGGTAATCAGTTAGGTTATGAACACTTTCTTCTACTACTGCTGTTTTTTTTTGTTACTTATATTTCCTTGTATATATTCATATTTGTATGTGGTGTTGTCTCTAATGTGTTTTGTCTATAATAATGCAATTATGTAGTAAGTGGGTTTTATTACCTACTTATCACATGTTTCACAGTACACAAAACTCTAATAAGAAAACAGTTATCATTTCACAATTCAACATGCCAAGCTTATGAATATTGCACCTCCATCATGTATGCTGCACATAATGCCTATGTTTCTACATGAGTACCTTAGTATACTGTATTGAACTTAATAATAGAATGCTATTTATATCAATGCATAGCTAAATGCACTAATTAGCACTGGATATTTATTCCAAAAATCTGTGACACTTTTTTTATTAACATTACACTAAGAATCCCTTGTACAGACTTTTCATGAAAGGTAAATGTACATGTGATGTCATCAGTGATGTCATCAATGACATTTGTGATGTCATCTTTGATGTCCTGGGTTTTAGGCTTAGCAGTGAACGATGGTGGCGCGAGTTATGGTTGCTTAGCTTACCATAACTTGCGAATTTCAAGGGTTTTTTGGTTTTACTTGGAACCATAACGTCCCTTTAACAAAGTTTTTTCACTGAATGTCATAGGTTTTTAGTAGCACAACTTAACCATAACGTCCCTTTAACAAAGTTTTTTCATTGAATATATATATATTACTGAGTGGGTAATAAAGCACATCTTCAACTGGCTGATTCTGTAAAAAGACTATGTGGATAATAGTGGTCTGCCCCTGATAGAGGTAGCAGATATTGTTTTTTATATAGATAAACTAAAGTTCAACTCACAGGAAGGAGATTCAGTGAGATCTATTGGCATAATAAAGAATAAACAGCGTTATGAGGAGCATGTTAAACAAAGATTTAAATATAAGCTGTGCAGTTACCTGAGGGCCTCATCACGAGTTGGGTGCTAACCTCGGCGGTATTACCTCCGGGGCTATTAGCCCTACTGCCAGCCCCCCGGTGCTATTAGCGCCGAATCACAGGTTTGGCAGAAGGGTAAGTCCCCATTCCCCATTGGGCCCATTCAGAAATTTCCCATTCCCCATTGGACCCAATGGGGAATGTTCGGTGCTATTACCGCCAGCGGAATTAGCGCCAACGGTAATAGCACCAAAAATCAGCAAAATCACCGTGAATTTGTCCCAGCTCAGAGCTGGTGGAAAATCTGCCAAGCCTGTGATTTGGCAGACCCTTAAATGCAGCGGTAAAAGCATTACCGCTGCATTTAAGGGTTACCACCAAACTCGTGATGAGGCCATAAGGCAGTGGCATTCAAACTGTGGGGTGCGACCCTCCAACGGTCCGCGGGTGCATCCCTGGGGGGTCCTGAGAGCTCAGCATGAAATATTTTAAAAAAATATATATTCTTTTTTTTATTTATTGGAAGTAATGGGCAGGGGTGGCTCACATGGTCGGGCTGAAGCATGAAACTGTCTCAAGCAACAATGAAAAAGTGACCCGCAGTTGTAAATGGATATTCATTCCTTTAGTCACAGACTGGGCCTCATTACAACTATGGCGGTACGGTAACAACGGTGCCGGTAAGCTACTGGCATCGTTGCTACCGTACCGCCATAGTAAGAGTTGTGCTCGCGGGTGCCTGACAGCTCGTCGGATGCACCGGCACCGTTATTAATGGTGCCGGTGCATCCAAGCTCCCCATTCCCATTGAGCCCTATGGGGCTTAAATGGGAATGGGGATCTACCGGTACCGGCACTCGCGAAAGGGCAATTATCAGGTCCGCCTAACTCGGCATGACCCGGTAATTGCCCATTCGTGGGTGCCAGACCCGGATGCAACTCCCGCGGCAGTCATGCCGGTTTTACCGGCACAGCTACCGCCAGGGTTGTAATGTGGCCCACTGTTTCAATAGTACCCAAGGGGGTGCTTTGTGTTAAAATGTAAGTAAATTGTGATATATTCAGCAACAATGGTCAAAATTACTAACTGCATAGTTAAGCAACTCATCAAACTGGTCCACATTGGCCAAAATGGTGGCCCATTTTGACAGGCCCACACTAGCATTCTACATTTTTGGTACAGGCATTGCCCTCTAGGCCGGCTCATCCATAATGGCGAGGGGGCACCCACCCAGTGGCCCCTCACCCATTATGGAGGAGCTAAGGAGCCAGCCCAGTGAAACAGTGAGCACTCCCTCAACTGCTTTTTCCAGCTGATGGAGTGCTCCTGGGCTGACTGAACTGTCAAAGGGAAACAATGTTTCCCTTTGACAGTTCAGTTTAGTTCCCCAGCCGCACATGCTCACTGAGCCATGAAAGTGCTGGGGCGTTTTGCTTCGCCAGCATTGCATAGCTCATTGGAAATGCTGGCTGGTGTACTGCATGTCTGTATGTCCGAGGGGGAGCTCCTGCGCCTCCTCGCCCATACAGACAGAGCAGCCTGGAGCAGGGCGTTTCAGCACCCACACGCAGGCCAATTCAGAAGGAACATTTATGTTCATTGTTTTTATTTAAACATGTGTATGGATGCGTGAATTCTTATGTTATGAGTGAGTGCATGGTGATGGATGCTTGTGTGAATGATAGAGTGATTGCAGTATGAATGTGCAGCGCCTTGCATACATACATAATCATGTTGATTGTGTTAGGCCCAGTAGGGCCCAGGGGGCAGTGATGGTAACTTTTTACTGGACATCTATCATAGATGTCCAGTAAAAAATGTCATGCCTGCCCCCTGGCCCCCAGCACCCATTGCAAACTGTTTTGCTATTTACCCATTTTTTTGTTAAAAGTATGCCCTACAATGCAACATTTTAACCCATTATTTAAAAATAATTCACAGGGGGAACCGGCCCCGAACCCCACTTTATTGGTTCGGGCTCCCTCACTATGCTTGGTCGCTATGGCATTTTTGGGGGAAATAGTTATGCCCCTCCACTTAAAAAAATCACCAGCCGCCACTGGCCCTCAGACTGTGTTGGGAATGGGATAGGGGGAACCCAGGGACTATGGTGGGAGCACAATGGGCGGGAACCATGGGATGGTGGTGGGAGCAGAGTGGGGCGAGACCAGGGACTGGGTAGGAGTGGGATGAGGGAGCCCAGCGACTGTGATGGGAGCAGGTGACGGCGCGCAATATATACTGTCCATTTGGCATTTCTGGGAGGTCCCAACCTGCCCAAATTTTGCTCAGGGGGGCCCCGGCCAAAAAGGTTTGAAGACCACTGCCCGAAGGCATGCTCCTAAACAGTAAGACACTTTGTCGTGTATCTGTGATTCAATATTTTGCCGGTTTTGGTACATACTGGCTCCTGGCAGAACATACCACGAGAAAATAGATTGTGTCATTTGTGTGCCAAATCCATAGAAACTATAGGCACATTTTGATGGCATGTGAGAAGGTAAAGTATCTTTACATCAAGGGCCATGAACGATTTTGCACATGGCAAGGTAGTATTGTAACAGATCAGTTTTACAGGGTAATTCATAGAATTTTGCAGAAAAGTGTCGCAAGCGGCTGGCGCAGAGTGTCCGCGTGCGATTGACTGCGCCAGGCACGTGCGCTAAAACCGATTTCCGCGCACAGCGTATTCATGGATTTCAGGCTTCCAAACCAGCCGTGGCGCAGAGAATCGCAGCGACCCTGCAGCAGCGCCAGTAACGCCCCCAAGAACGCCCTCGCGCAAGGAAAAGCCATCCAAATCGCTAAATCATCGCAAAGGGCTGCGCTAACCCTGGACCAGTTCACCGGGCTGGCAAACAGCAAACGCCAAGCGGGGAACGCGTATTGCAGGGGTGCGCGGGAAGTTCCACACGCGACTGGCCCCGTGCAAGCAGGGTACGTGAATTTCAGGGGTGCGCGGGAAGTTGCACAAGCGATTTCAGCAGGGTACGTGTATTTCAGGGGTGCGCGGCAAGTTCCACACGCGATTTCTGCAGGGTACGTGCATTTCAGGGGTGCGCGGGAAGTTCCACATGCGAATGGGCCAGTGCGAGCAGGGTACGTGTATTCCATGGGTGCGCGGGAAGTTCCACACGCGATTTCATCAGGGTACGTGTATTTCAGGGGTGCGCGGGAAGTTCCACACGCGATTGGCCCAGTGCGAGCAGGGTACGTGTATTTCAGGGTTGCGCGGGAAGTTCCACACGCGATAGTCCCAGTGCGAGTAGGGTACGTGTATTTCAGGGGTGCGCGGGAACTTCCACACGCGATTGGCCCAGTGCGAGCAGGGTACGTGTATTTCAGGGGTGCGTGGGAAGTTCCACACGCGATAGTCCCAGTGCGAGCAGGGTACGTGTATTTCAGGGGTGCGCGGGAAGTTCCACACGCGATTGTCCCAGTGCGAGCAGGGTACGTGTATTTCAGGGGTGCGCGGGAAGTTGCACACGCGATACCAGCAGGGAATGTGTATTTCAGGGGTTCTGGGGAGTACTACACGTGAATTGGCCGTGTGGGTCCTCAAAGGTGTACGCTCCACAACCTCCACGGCCCCTGCAGGCAGCCCACACCACGGGGGACTACCCTGCACCCCTGCTCATGTCCCGCAGGCAGCCCATCCACCATGGGCATGCCCCCCAGCCAACCCACATGTCACCTTGCACTACTGATCAACAATGCATGTCTCCCACCACCCCCACCCCCCAGCAGTGCAGGGGCAGCCTCCACCAGGCCCCCACTCATGTCTCCCACCACCCCCACCCCCCAGCCACCAGGGGCAGCCCCCACCAGGCCCCCACCCATGTCTCCCACCACCCCCACCCCCCAGCAGTGCAGGGGCAGCCTCCACCAGGCCCCCACTCATGTCTCCCACCACCCCCACCCCCCAGCAGTGCAGGGGCAGCCTCCACCAGGCCCCCACTCATGTCTCCCACCACCCCCACCCCCCAGCATCCAGGGTCACCCTCCACCAGGCCCCCACTCATGTCTCCCACCACCCCCACCCCCCAGCAGTGCAGGGTCACCCTCCACCAGGCACCCACTCATGTCTCCCACCACCCCCACCCCCCAGCCACCAGGGGCAGCCTCCACCAGGCCCCCACCCATGTCTCCCACCACCCCCACCCCCCAGCCACCAGGGGCAGCCTCCACAAGCCCCCCACTCATGTCTCCCACCATCCCCACCCCCCCGCCACCATGGGCAGACTCCACCAGGCCCCCACTCATGTCTCCCACCACCCCCACACCCCAGCAGTGCAGGGGCAGCCTCCAGCAGGCCCCCACTCATGTTCCCCTGCACCCCCTACCCCCTGCCACCATGGGCATCCTCCACCAGGCCCCCACTCATGTCTCCCACCACCCCCACCCCCCAGCCACCAGGGGCAGCCCCCACCAGGCCCCCACCCATGTCTCCCACCACCCCCACCCCCCAGCAGTGCAGGGGCAGCCTCCACCAGGCCCCCACTCATGTCTCCCACCACCCCCACCCCCCTGCCACCATGGGCAGCCTCCACCAGGCCCCCACCCATGTCTCCCACCACCCCCACCCCCCAGCAGTGCAGGGGCAGCCTCCACCAGGCCCCCACTCATGTCTCCCACCACCCCCACCCCCCAGCCACCAGGGGCAGCCCCCACCAGGCCCCCACCCATGTCTCCCACCACCCCCACCCCCCAGCAGTGCAGGGGCAGCCTCCACCAGGCCCCCACTCATGTCTCCCACCACCCCCACCCCCCAACAGTGCAGGGGCAGCCTCCACCAGGCCCCCACTCATGTCTCCCACCACCCCCACCCCCCAGCATCCAGGGTCACCCTCCACCAGGCCCCCACTCATGTCTCCCACCACCCCCACCCCCCTGCCACCATGGGCAGACAACACCAGGCCCACACTCATGTCTCCCACCACCCCCACCCCCCAGCCACCAGGGGCAGCCTCCACCAGGCCCCCACTCATGTCTCCCACCACCCCACCCCCCTGCCACCATGGGCAGACTCCACCAGGCCCCCACTCATGTCTCCCACCACCCCCACCCCCCAGCAGTGCAGGGGCAGCCTCCACCAGGCCCCCACTCATGTCTCCCACCACCCCCACCCCCCAGCATCCAGGGTCACCCTCCACCAGGCCCCCACTCATGTCTCCCACCACCCCCACCCCCCAGCAGTGCAGGGGCAGCCTCCACCAGGCCCCCACTCATGTCTCCCACCACCCCCAGCCCCCAGCATCCAGGGTCACCCTCCACCAGGCACCCACTCATGTCTCCCACCACCCCCACCCCCCAGCCACCAGGGGCAGCCTCCACCAGGCCCCCACCCATGTCTCCCACCACCCCCACCCCCCAGCCACCAGGGGCAGCCTCCACCAGGCCCCCACTCATGTCTCCCACCACCCCCACCCCCCTGCCACCATGGGCAGACTCCACCAGGCCCCCACTCATGTCTCCCACCACCCCCACACCCCAGCAGTGCAGGGGCAGCCTCCAGCAGGCCCCCACTCATGTCCCCCTGCACCCCCACCCCCTGCCACCATGGGCATCCTCCACCAGGCCCCCACTCATGTCTCCCACCACCCCCACCCCCCAGCAGTGCAGGGGCAGCCTCCACCAGGCCCCCACCCATGTCTCCCACCACCCCCACCCCCCAGCAGTGCAGGGGCAGCCTCCACCAGGCCCCCACTCATGTCTCCCACCACCCCCACCCCCCAGCATCCAGGGTCACCCTCCACCAGGCACCCACTCATGTCTCCCACCACCCCCACCCCCCAGCCACCAGGGGCAGCCTCCACCAGGCACCCACTCATGTCTCCCACCACCCCCACCCCCCAGCATCCAGGGTCACCCTCCACCAGGCACCCACTCATGTCTCCCACCACCCCCACTCCCCAGCCACCAGGGGCAGCCTCCACCAGGCCCCCACCCATGTCTCCCACCACCCCCACCCCCCAGCCACCAGGGGCAGCCTCCACCAGGCCCCCACTCATGTCTCCCACCACCCCCACCCCCCAGCATCCAGGGTCACCCTCCACCAGGCACCCACTCATGTCTCCCACCACCCCCACCCCCCAGCCACCAGGGGCAGCCTCCACCAGGCCCCCACCCATGTCTCCCACCACCCCCACCCCCCAGCCACCAGGGGCAGCCTCCACCAGGCCCCCACTCATGTCTCCCACCACCCCTACCCCCCTGCCACCATGGGCAGACTCCACCAGGCCCCCACTCATGTCTCCCACCACCCCCACCCCCCAGCAGTGCAGGGGCAGCCTCCACCAGGCCCGCACTCATGTCTCCCACCACCCCCACCCCCCAGCATCCAGGGTCACCCTCCTCCAGGCCCCCACTCATGTCTCCCACCACCCCCACCCCCCAGCAGTGCAGGGGCAGCCTCCACCAGGCCCCCACTCATGTCTCCCACCACCCCCACCCCCCAGCATCCAGGGTCACCCTCCACCAGGCACCCACTCATGTCTCCCACCACCCCTACCCCCCAGCCACCAGGGGCAGCCTCCACCAGGCCCCCACCCATGTCTCCCACCACCCCCACCCCCCAGCCACCAGGGGCAGCCTCCACCAGGCCCCCACTCATGTCTCCCACCACCCCCACCCCCTGCCACCATGGGCAGACTCCACCAGGCCCCCACTCATGTCTCCCACCACCCCCACACCCCAGCAGTGCAGGGGCAGCCTCCAGCAGGCCCCCACTCATGTCCCCCTGCACCCCCACCCCCCTGCCACCATGGGCATCCTCCACCAGGCCCCCACTCATGTCTCCCACCACCCCCACCCCCCAGCAGTGCAGGGGCAGCCTCCACCAGGCCCCCACCCATGTCTCCCACCACCCCCACCCCCCAGCAGTGCAGGGGCAGCCTCCACCAGGCCCCCACTCATGTCTCCCACCACCCCCACCCCCCAGCAGTGCAGGGGCAGCCTCCACCAAGCCCCCACTCATGTCTCCCACCACCCCCACCCCCCAGCATCCAGGGTCACCCTCCACCAGGCCCCCACTCATGTCTCCCACCACCCCCACCCCCCAGCAGTGCAGGGGCAGCCTCCACCAGGCCCCCACTCATGTCTCCCACCACCCCCACCCCCCAGCAGTGCAGGGGCAGCCTCCACCAGGCCCCCACCCATGTCTCCCACCACCCCCACCCCCCAGCCACCAGGGTCACCCTCCACCAGGCACCCACTCATGTCTCCCACCACCCCCACCCCCCAGCCACCAGGGGCAGCCTCCACCAGGCACCCACTCATGTCTCCCACCACCCCCACCCCCAGCATCCAGGGTCACCCTCCACCAGGCACCCACTCATGTCTCCCACCACCCCCACCCCCCAGCCACCAGGGGCAGCCTCCACCAGGCCCCCACCCATGTCTCCCACCACCCCCACCCCCCAGCCACCAGGGGCAGCCTCCACCAGGCCCCCACTCATGTCTCCCACCACCCCCACCCCCCAGCATCCAGGGTCACCCTCCACCAGGCACCCACTCATGTCTCCCACCACCCCCACCCCCCAGCCACCAGGGGCAGCCTCCACCAGGCCCCCACCCATGTCTCCCACCACCCCCACCCCCCTGCCACCATGGGCAGACTCCACCAGGCCCCCACTCATGTCTCCCACCACCCCCACCCCCCAGCAGTGCAGGGGCAGCCTCCACCAGGCCCCCACTCATGTCTCCCACCACCCCCACCCCCCTGCCACAATGGGCAGACTCCACCAGGCCCCCACTCATGTCTCCCACCACCCCCACACCCCAGCAGTGCAGGGGCAGCCTCCAGCAGGCCCCCACTCATGTCCCCCTGCACCCCCACCCCCTGCCACCATGGGCATCCTCCACCAGGCCCCCACTCATGTCTCCCACCACCCCCACCCCCCAGCAGTGCAGGGGCAGCCTCCACCAGGCCCCCACCCATGTCTCCCACCACCCCCACCCCCCTGCCACCATGGGCAGACTCCACCAGGCCCCCACTCATGTCTCCCACCACCCCCACCCCCCAGCAGTGCAGGGGCAGCCTCCACCAGGCCCCCACTCATGTCTCCCACCACCCCCACCCCCCAGCATCCAGGGTCACCCTCCACCAGGCCCCCACTCATGTCTCCCACCACCCCCACCCCCCAGCCACCAGGGGCAGCCTCCACCAGGCCCCCACTCATGTCTCCCATCACCCCCACCCCCCTGCCACCATGGGCAGCCCCCACCAGGTCCTCACAATCCCCAATCATGTGCGTAATGGTCAGCAACCACAGCCAAAAAGCCCTACCAAGTAACTCATTCACCCACATGGAAATGGAAATCACATGTTACACCCCCAATGTTCATTAAGCTAATTAACCCATGTCCGTCACACACAATGGTTGCAATTGAATGGGAAAACACACAACATGACATGCATGAAACCAATGAGATGATACCACACAGTGAAGTATGCTAACAAAAAAATAAAGAATGCTAAAGAAAGAAAACAAACTACAATGTGAATGAGAAAAAAAAAGCTGCATGTCCGTATAAAAACACAAAACTGCAAATCAGAATCCAAAAAAATTATGTCCAAAGTCAAATGTAAAAAAATCTCCATGCAAAAAAGAACTATGTACAAAACTAACAAGGGTCCATGAGCCCAACTGAACAAAGGAAACCTACTAAAAAACCTACCTAAAAATCAACTATATACAAAAAGTGGAGCAGTGTCCGTCGACTCCAAATCTTAATAAGAAAGAAAGGAAACCTAAAACTAAAGAACTATATACAAAGGCGGCGGGCAAGTCCAGCGGCTCACTCCGTGGTGTCCCGGGCCAGGGCATCATCGAACTCCTGTTCGATGTCCCGGAGGCGGTCCAGTTCCATGGCCCCGAGGGTCCGCAGGGACGACGCTGTGTCCTCCTCCAACCCCCTGCGGATTGCCTTGAGGCACTCGGCCCGCCTCAGGGCCCTCCGCATGGAGTTCTCCGCCCTGACCATTGTGAGACGCGCCTCTTCCGCCCGCCGCCGCTCCGCACCTATGGCGTGGCCCAACCGCTGCCACACGGAAGACACTCTCTGTCCTGGGTCCCCCTGCCCTCCGGCCGATGCCTGCCCCTCCGATGTCGAAAGCCCCGAGCCTTCATGTCTCCCACCATGTTGCTGCTGCTCTGCCTCTGCCCGTGCATTGCCTCCTGCTGCCTGCACATCCTCCGCCGGCTGGGGTGCACTTGTTGATGTGGCCACCCCTGCTGGACCTCCGACTCCCGACTGTGGCAGGGATGCCTCCTCCACCAGCCTGGCCGCACCGTCAGAGGCAGCTCCACAGGGCACCCAGGTGACTGATGGGTGGGAAGATGGCACAGAGGACGACTGGCGCGTAGGGGGTCCAGTTGAGGAGGGGGTCAGAGCAAGCCCCATCAGACGGAGGAATCCGGCCTGGGTGACCTGTCCCAGCAGGCTGACGTGGTCAATGAGCCATTCGAGATGACGTGCAGTCTCTCCATGAAAAGACTGCAGGTCACCTCGCATGGCCCGTTGACGCAATGCCACACCAGCCAGGACAGGCTCAACCCGGACCTGGATGGCCACGTCCGCAGGCAGAGGAAGGCCAGTTGACGTCAGCTCATCTCCTGCCTGAAAACGGGTCTGGACGTAGGCATCCCTGCTGGTGCAAGATGATGCAGGGACAGGATCGGGGACAGGATTGCACACAGGCACCTCCGCGGCTGCCTGTGCTGCCTCCTGTCCCTGGACTGCACCACTAGCACCAGTGGGATCCCCACCTCCAGACCCCGTCTCTGGTGCTTGCACGGCCCCCTCCTCCACCAAACCCCCCACCAACCTGTTTGACTCCGTGCCATCTTCCCCTGTTGGGCCCTGTGGGGTCCCAGCTGCCCCTTCTGCTGCCGAGGAGTCCAACTGCAACCTCCGCCTCTTGGACCTCCTCCCGGCAGCTGCGGCCTGGGACGCGGCACCGGACTCCTCACTCCCCGACGATATGACAACACGGGAGGGGAGCCGGGCCTTGCGTCTCCGGCTGGCGGTCGGATCCCCGCCGTTGTGCTCCACAGCACCTTCTCCGCCCTCTTCATCAGTTGACGCTGCAGACAGGGAGAAACAAAACACAGGCATCAGGGCACTGTACAATGGACACATACACGCATGACAGTTGCACATGAGTGGCATTGGCAAACCTCAGACATGTCATCACAATCCCCAACACACGTCATTGCAACTCGCACACATGAGCCATACCACAGCCATATCGCAACTGCCACCACCATCCCTACACATACAATAGCATCAGCAGCCAAAGGCGAGCCAGACATCACATGGAACACAGGAAGTGCACCACACATGTACACACACCACCACACTTGCATGCATGTCTACACCTCTGCCAAGTGTCGCACTGTTCAGACGGGCATCCATGTCACATCTGCCAATCAGGCTTCCACATACCGCTGTCACATGCATCCATGTTGCATCACTGTTGCACCCTTGACAAATACACACACATGCACATGTACACAGTGCTCATACATGCAGCCGAAAACAACATACATGCCTGACATCACGGACATGTCTACTTACATACACATTCATCCAAACATGTGTGCACGCACAACTGCATTTGCCATGCAAGCCCACACACACAAGCACCATCCATGTCTCACACATTACAGCCCTCGCATGTGTCAGACCCACGGCCCTGTACACCCCCACCCATACTCGACCCCATACAAACAGATGTGCAACCGGCACAATGCCGAATAATCACCACACGCACTGCTCACAATCAGGATGCATGTACACTCACCGCTCGACTCCAGACGGGTCTGCTTCTCTAGGACCTGGACGTGGAGCGCTGGGGATATGCGTTCCAGGACCCCCATCTGTTCTTCCGACAAGTGGCCCCGGCGCCCCTTGGCATCCGCTGCCTTCAAGAGGCGCCGGGCCTTGTTCAGGGTCCTGGACCTGAAGTCCTCCCAGCGCTTCCTGACATGTTGTAAGTCCCGGACTGCCACCCCCTCCGCATTGATGGCAGTCACGATGTCAGTCCAGATCCGAGTCCGTCCTTCCTTGTCGGCGCGGGAACTTCCGAAGAGGGCATCATACTGCCCCAGGACTTGCTTCACCAGGACACCAACTTCGGTGGCACTGAAGCTGGTGCCCCTCTGCCTCTCTGGCCGGGGGTTGTCAGTGGTCACAGATGGTGTTTGCCCCGACATGACAACCCCAGAGGCAGGAGTGGGTGGGCAACTGGGTCCTGGGGCTGGGCTGTGGAGCGATGGAATTCCAGTCGGGAGTCTTCGGTTCCAGCAGGGGTGGTCACAGCAACAGCACCCCTGGCTGATGTGCAGGCAGCAAATGGCAGTGCACGTGGGCAGCAGGCAGTCAGGCAGCAGCAGATGGCAGGTGGGAGCGTGCTCGGGGCTCTGGGGGGCAGTAGTTCGGCCTTCTGGGCAGGAGCGTGGTCTTCCGTGTGCTTACGCGTGGCCAGCTTGGTACGGAGTGATTTGGCACGTGAAAATCATGCACGTCAGCGTGAAAACCGAGGAAAGGCCCTTAGCGCGTAAGCGCGTCAGCACGCATACGCAAATCTATTGGACCAAAGGCCCTCAGCGCGTAAGCGCGTCTGTGACGTGACCCGCACGGGTGTTTCCCACACAGCACGTGATGACAGAGCACACGTGGAAAGACTGCACGTCAGAGTGTCATCGCGTGTAATTGGACAGCACGTCAGAGTGTCATCGCGTGTAATTGGACAGCACGTCAGAGTCTCATCGCGTGTAATTGGACAGCACGGCAGAGTCTCATCGCGTGTAATTGGACAGCACGTCAGGGTGTCATCGCGTGTAATTGGACAAAAGTGCGCGTACACGCGATTGGCCTATGTACGTGTATATCAGGTGTGCGCGGACACTTACACACGCAAGTACGTCAGCGCACCTGTATCCCGGTGTGCGCGGGAATTTCCACACGCTATTGGACTGGGTACTGGATTTCAGGGGTGCGCGGGTCACACGCTCGCCTACAACACGTGCAACGCATTAATTTGCGCGCTAAAAAAATAACAAGCTCAGACCCAGGATGAACATACCGTTCCTAGCAGCAGTGGGCGTGGCCTACCAAAGGAGGAGGAGGAGGATAGTCAGGGCCAGAATATTCACACCCAGAACCAGCCTTTTCGGGATGCCTGATGACCAGGTGCATGGGAGGTACAGGTTTCCACCACACATCATACTGGACCTGGTGAGTGAGTGGGAGGATGACCTCACATCACCCACCCTGTGCTCCCAAGCACTCAGCCCCCTGGAGAAGGTCCTCAATGTACTGCACTTCTTAGCCACTGGGTCATTTCAGCGGACAAGTGCCATTGTGGGTGGTGTATCACAGGCCACCCAGTCACGCTGCCTACACCAGGTCTTGAACATCATCACTGCACGCCCATCAGTCCGCAGGCACATATACCTGCCCAGAACCCCTGCAGAAAGGCATGCTGCCGCCCTGGATTTCTACGCTGTGGCACGATTCCCCAAAGTGCTAGGTGCCATCGACTGCACCCATGTGGCTCTACGTCCCCCCAGGGCATCTGAGCACATCTATAGGAACCGCAAGCACTGGCATTCCATCAACGTGCAGGTAGTATGTAATGCCAAGGGAATCATCACCTCAGTATATGCCAACTATCCCGGGTCAACCCACGACAGCTTCATTTACCGAATGTCCACCCTAAGCCGGGACCTAGAAGCTGGGCGGCATGGCGATACATGGCTGCTTGGTGAGTATGAATGCCACTGCACATGCATGCATGTCAGATACTGAGCAAGGTCACAACCCCACCAATGATACCAATCACCACCTCCACAGGGGACAGTGCCTACCCTCTCAGCCCCCACATGATGACGCCAATTCGGAACCCCACCACGCCACCCCAGGTAAGATATAACGCAGCCACCATTACAACCCGGGGCATAGTGGAGCGCACATTCGGAGTGCTGAAGTCACGCTTTCGCTCCCTTGACCGTTCTGGCGGGCAGCTGTTGTACGCTCCCCCAGTAGTGTGCAGGATCATAGTGGCAGCATGTGTCCTGCACAACGTTGCAACACGCCGGGGCCTGGCCGTGGACATGGTGGTGCCCCCCCCATCCCCAACCACATGCACAGCCGCTGCGCATGGGAGGGGAAAGGGCACGGGGGGAGGCAGCCCGTACACAGCTAGTGGCTAATTACTTCACATAGAAATCACACCCCTGTGGAGTGCACACTGCCCTGGCACATTCCATCTGACAATCAATGATGACTCAACCTGACACTGATCCTGAATGTCTGGAGAAAGAACCGTGAAAACCATATCAGCCTGAGATTGTTCACCTGGAAGTGTCACAATGTGTGCATCCCTACCCACACAGACACCACCAATGCAGTTTTGTGAAGTTACACATTCAAGCAGCTAAAATGAATACCCACTTGCAAAATGCAACAAGAGGACAGTGCCATGTCAGCCAACCCAACCCCAGCACCGCCACACCACACACCGTGCCATGTCATGCTATTTGCAGGTAAACAAAGTAATCCCCACAACATGACACTAGTGTCACAATGTACAGTGTCCCTATTAGAAACTTGCAACACCTGAAATGCTCACAGTAATGCCGGACCAACAACAAACTTGAGCACGTACTACCATTAACATGACATCACTAATGTTAAATATTAGTAGTCTCACCACCTGGAAATGCCTGCACTCCCACCACTACCAACTGTGCAGTGTTGGCGCCATGTAGAGTTGTAGGTGCACTGCTGCCAACATGGACCACATCTCCAGACTAGAGGTCCTTGTGTAGACATGAGGAAGGGACCTGCAAATTGGGAGGTAGACACAGAAGATGAGTTACACATCAATGCAACATGCAGTGTACAACACAACAGCAATATGCACTAGGAATGTATACACAGTATTGACTACAGACTGCCCACACAGCTCATGGGAGTCCAACGTCACTGTGTAATTCACTGTCACTTGGGCACACCCTTTGCAAGCCCATGGAAACGGGAAGCAGGAGGGGTGTGTGTGACTCAAACCCAAGCATCTGAACCAAATACATTACAAGCCTGCATTTGCCCAGCCACAATGCAGCGTATGCCCACAGGAACCACGGAAGCCAACAAATCGTCCCAAAAAAATTGGGAATAAAATAAATAAAAATAAAAATAAAAATAAAAATAAAAAAAAAATAAAAAATGGCCATTGAAGGGCCCGGGGGGTTGGGGAGGCCACCCAGGAGGTCCGAGGACAGGATGCACACCAGAACCCACCTGCGTGGATCCTGGGAAAAAAAAACACCTCCATGGGCTCATGGCCCACACGGCTACCCTATTGTGGGAGTATCACTGCTGTCGCTATTATCACCCTGTGCAGCTGCATCCGGAGGTGGTTGCACTATGGGAGGCAGCCCACGCAAGGCCCTAGTCTGCTCCTCCATGGCTGCAAGCATGCGGGTGTGGTAGGTCTGGTTCTGGAGGATGAGTGTGCGGAGGTCCCCATGCAACAACTCACGGGATGCCCGGACCTCCGCCCTCGTTGCTTGCATCTCAGCTGAGAGCATACGGGTGAGACGCTCCAGCTGCTGTTCTGTCCTTTGGTGTGTTGAAGCCTCAAGCTCAACAAGAGTCGTCCTGAGGTGAAGGAGCTCCTGCCTCAGGGCTTCCCTGTGGCCCTGGGACTCAATGGAGATGGCCTCCTGCAGAGTCGCCAGTGCCGCCCGCCTGTCCCTGTTGGACCCCAACATGTCCTCCCTGTGTGACTGGCAGATGGAGTCGGTTGCCTGCTCTAGTCGCTCCATCAGCCTTTCAGGGGGGACAATGGAAGTGGCCACCCTATCCATGGCCTGAGCCATCATCTCGGATGATGCTGCCTGTTGGGTTGCCATACCGTAAATGGATTGCTCCCATGCGGTATTGCCAGGTGGCGTACGGCCACCATGTCGGCGGGCACCACACCTGTCTGGGGCAAGGCGAACTGCGCCTTGCTGTGCCGGCACTGCCTGAGGCTGCAGGACTGCATTCCCCCTCTGATCTGCTGGCCCAGGAACAGGATCAGATGTCGCGGAGTGTGACCCTGCATCCGTAACCACCAAAGGCGTAGCTGCCAACACTGACATCCCCATTGAGGGTTCTGACCCTGGTGCAGGTGGGTGAGACAGAACAGAATCCCTCCCTGGAACACTCACCTGCGACGGCACGTAGGTCTCATCCGAATCAACACCTGAGTACAGCTCGGGGGAGGTGCAGCCAGAGACACCCCTTGAGAGCAGGACCTGCAGCACTTGTGGGTTCTCACCCACCACCACACCACGTCCCTCACTGGTGGTTGGTCGGCCCTCGGACCCCTCCTGGGTCTGCACCATCTCCACAACCCCAGCAGTATCAGGTGCGTCTTCCCCTGCAAAGACATAAAAACAAAGAAATGGAAACAGGCATTAGCACCATGGCACACAATGAGGGCTGAGAAGCAAGAGAACCAGTACTTGTTTGACACATGTCCCACATGACTAAAACCCTCCCATGCATGCACCCTCACTGCGTATGAAGGGCAGGCAAATGGCACACACTGATGACACCAAGATGGAAGATGAACACATTTTCTGCATGCTGCCTGGCAGTGGCATCACACATTGGCCTGTGATTGGCAGGTGAAACACACATGCCATCACACAGATGGCATGTACCATTGCTATTGAGTGAAGATGGAGAGGAGGGCAGCACCTATTCATTCAGTCCAGTTCCCGCATGTAATAGCTTTTCTAATTCAAACAGGTCAGATTCTTCACCTGGAGCTGCCAGTCCGAAATGGTGCAATTGCACAGGGACATGTTTGAACAAATGATATCCAGGTAACAAAGTCACTCCACTTTACCATAGCCATGTCAGACATGTGACTAGAGGACTGCGACATGCCTAGTAAAAGTGGTGGAATGCAAACAATCTGACTAAATGAACAGTGAAAAATCAAGCAACAATGTTGTGGCAAGGTGACACTTCAAGGGCAACTGGCGTGCAGTTGGGCTAGATGTCTACTGTTGGCAGAAGGGATACTGCTATGGCCAAATGCAGCTGCGCAGGACGTATTGCATGAAGCACATGGCTGACCCATACGACTCCGGCGCACACACTCTCACCTGTCACACAAACAGAAGCCCTCACACACACCATGCACATGGATAACACACACATGCATGTGCACTCACCGGACAATGCCTCGTAATCAGCCAAATCTCCCACGCCTTGGATCTGTTCCTCCGTGACGTAGGTCCCAGCGACTGACTCATGTGGAGTGAGTTCCATGTCTACTACTGGAGACCCACCGCCAGTCACTAGAGTTGCGGCATGACTTGAGGCCAGCTTACTCTTTGCCCTGCGCTTTAGGTGATTCCAGCGCTTATAGCAATCATTGGCTGTGCGCCTCACGATTCCAAGGGCACTTACGATGTCCGCAATGGTCTGCCAGTGTGCCTGGCGTTGTGCAGGTGTGGTCTTGGATCCTGCAACAATGACCATCTCGTTGTCATGTGCGGACACATACTCGACAAGTGCATTCAGTTCGTCATCCGTGAAGCTGGGCTTCCTGGATGGGCCGGACTATGTAGCCGTGTCTGGGCATCAGCCTGTGCCGGACGAGCACTCTTCCTCTTCCGCTTGGAAGGTGGTGGTGATCCTGAGTGTCCTGCGCCGCTCTGGACACTAGGGGCAGGAGCCCTGGTGGACTCTGTATCAGGAGTGTGGGATTGCACACTCAGCATGGGAGTTGGTGCAGGCATTGACTCTAGTGTGATGGTGTCAGGGGGAATGTCAGCAGCATGGACTAGGACCGACACTGTCCGGGCTGGGTGTGTGAGGGCTGGGGTGGATGGAGCCGCAGCTGCCCCTGCAGCCTCTCCGCCCTGCCTACTTGGTGCAGCAGATGACCTTGCTGCCCCAGATGCACGTGGCATGGTGACATCAACGTGCACCAGCGCACATGTCATAGGCCTGCTGACCTGGAAGTCAGCCATGGAGTCAGCCAGGTCTGGTGCCACAATGGGCTGGTCCAACAAGGGCTGAGCATTGATGGTGTCAGCCACATCAGCCTCAACGGGAGGGGGGGGGGATTATGGGTGCCCTTGTCTGGTCCACACATGGGGGGACAGGCTCACCCTGCAAGTAACGACCACGTCCCCTACCGGATCCACCACGGCCACCACTTGTGGCTCTTCCACCTTTGCCTTCCTTACGGAATCCTCGCCTCCCAGCCATGGCACTGATGTTAATGTGCGTATGGGAGTGGGTGTAAAATATTGTCCTTGGCAATTGGGGGTCAAAGGGGTTGGATACCAGATGGTAATTGTACCCTAGTGCTCTTGCAAGGCTGATTGTAACCCCGGGGGAAAGATGACGGGTCACGCTACGCACAGGAGCCCCAAAAAAGGGAGATGACGTGCACGCAACCCCTCCTAGACCACGTGTGCAGAAAGAAAAACCTGCACTACGCTGTGGCACCCAGTAACACAAGAATGAACGTATGTGTGTCACACGCAGCCTAGAATGACCTCTGAAGGGGTAGGCTACACACGGGGCAAGCACAGATGTTAGATACGTGCGTGACTCACCGTCTGCCAGGTAAAAGAGCGTGAAAAAGGAGCGCGTTTGGTTGGCAACACCCCCGCCAAAAGAAGATTTGTACGCTGTCTGAGGAGACAGGACAACAGTAGTAGGGAACACTGTTTGAGGGAACAGGCCCAGGTAAACCAGTAAAAGAGAAAAAAGAGAAAAAGCTGTCAGAGGTAACAGGGAATACGAACTTGAAACGCTGTGAAGTAAATCGCGTGTGAAACGACAAGAAGTACAGAATTCACCCACTCGCTCTCCACGAAAAGCACGTACAAGGAAATGGTGTTCTACGCGTACCTTTTATACAGGCCCAAACGTCCAGCGTCACTTACGCGGCGTGTACGCGCTAGGGCCATTTCCACCAATTACACGCTTTGTCACTTCTGCGTGTAGGGCCATTTCCACCAATCACAGGCGATGACACACTGACGTGCAGTCTTCCCACGTGTGCTCTGTCATGATGTGCTGTGTGGGAAACACCCGTGCGTGTCACGTCACAGACGCGCTTACGCGCTGAGGGCCTTTGGTCCAATAGAATCGCGTATGCGTGCTGACGCGCTTACGCGCTAAGGGCCTTTCCTCGGTTTTCATGCTGACGTGCATGATTTTCACGTGCCAATCACTCCGTACCAAGCTGGCCAGGCGTAAGCACACGGAAGACCACGCTCCTGCCCAGAAGGCCGAACTACTGCCCCCCAGAGCCCCGAGCACGCTCCCACCTGCCATCTGCTGCTGCCTGACTGCCTGCTGCCCACGTGCACTGCCATTTGCTGCCTGCACATCAGCCAGGGGTGCTGTTGCTGTGACCACCCCTGCTGGAACCGAAGACTCCCGACTGGAATTCCATCGCTCCACAGCCCAGCCCCAGGACCCAGTTGCCCACCCACTCCTGCCTCTTGAAGGCAGCGGATGCCAAGGGGCGCCGGGGCCACTTGTCGGAAGAACAGATGGGGGTCCTGGAACGCATATCCCCAGCGCTCCACGTCCAGGTCCTAGAGAAGCAGACCCGTCTGGAGTCGAGCGGTGAGTGTACATGCATCCTGATTGTGAGCAGTGCGTGTGGTGATTATTCGGCATTGTGCCGGTTGCACATCTGTTTGTATTGGGTCGAGTATGGGTGGGGGTGTACAGGGCCGTGGGTCTGACACATGCGAGGGCTGTAATGTGTGAGACATGGATGGTGCTTGTGTGTGTGGGCTTGCATGGCAAATGCAGTTGTGCGTTCACACATGTTTGGATGAATGTGTATGTAAGTAGACATGTCCGTGATGTCAGGCATGTATGTTGTTTTCGGCTGCATGTATGAGCACTGTGTACATGTGCATGTGTGTGTATTTGTCAAGGGTGCAACAGTGATGCAACATGGATGCATGTGACAGCGGTATGTGGAAGCCTGATTGGCAGATGTGACATGGATGCCCGTCTGAACAGTGCGACACTTGGCAGAGGTGTAGACATGCATGCAAGTGTGGTGGTGTGTGTACATGTGTGGTGCACTTCCTGTGTTGCATGTGATGTCTGGCTCCCCTTTGGCTGCTGATGCTGTTGTATGTGTATGGATGGTGGTGGCAGTTACGATATGGCTGTGGTATGGCTCATGTGTGCGAGTTGCAATGACATGTGTGTTGGGGATTGTGATGACATGTCTGAGGTTTGCCAATGCCACTGATGTGCAACTGTCATGCGTGTATGTGTCCATTGTACTGTGCCCTGATGCCTGTGTTTTGTTTCTCCCTGTCTGCAGCGTCAACTGATGAAGAGGGCGGAGAAGGTGCTGTGGAGCACAGCGGCGGGGATCCGACCGCCAGCCGGAGACGCAAGGCCCGGCTCCCCTCCCGTGTTGTCATCCCGTCGGGGAGTGAGGAGTCCGGTGCCGCGTCCCAGGCTGCAGCTGCCGGGGGGAGGTCCAAGAGGCGGAGGTTGCAGTTGGACTCCTCGGCAGCAGAAGGGGCAGCTGGGACCCCACAGGGCCCAACAGGGGAAGATGGCACGGAGTCATCCAGGTTTGTGGGGGGTTTGGTGGAGGAGGAGGCCTCGCAAGCACCAGAGACGGGGTCTGGAGGTGGGGATCCCACTGGTGCTAGTGGTGCAGTGCAGGACCAGGGACAGGAGGCAGCACAGGCGGCCGCGGAGGTGCCTGTGTGCAATCCTGTCCCCGATCCTGTCCCTGCATCATCTTGCACCAGCAGGGATGCCTACGTCCAGACCCGTTTTCAGGCAGGGGATGAGCTGATGTCAACTGGCCTTCCTCTACCTGCGGACGTGGCCATCCAGGTCCGGGTTGAGCCTGTCCTGGCTGGTGTGGCGTTGCGTCAACGGGCCATGCGAGGTGACCTGCAGTCTTTTCATGGAGAGACTGCACGTCATCTCGAATGGCTCGTTGACCACGTCAGCCTGCTGGGACAGGTCACCCAGGCCGGATTCCGCTGTCTGATGGGGCTTGCTTCGACCCCCTCCTCAACTGGACCCCCTACGCGCCAGTCGTCCTCTGTGCCATCTTCCCACCCATCAGTCACCTGGGTGCCCTGTGGAGCTGCCTCTGACGGTGCGGCCAGGCTGGTGGAGGAGGCATCCCTGCCACAGTCAGGAGTCGGAGGTCCAGCAGGGGTGGCCACATCAACAAGTGCACCCCAGCCGGCGGAGGATGTGCAGGCAGCAGGATACAGTGCACGGACAGAGGCAGAGCAGCAGCAGCAGCAACATGGTGGGAGACATGAAGGCTCGGGGCTTTCGACATCGGAGGGGCAGGCATCGGCCGGAGGGCAGGGGGACCCAGGACAGAGAATGTCTTCCGTGTGGCAGCGGTTGGGCCAGGCCATAGGTGCGGAGCGGCGGCGGGCGGAAGAGGCGCGGCTCACAATGGTCAGGGTGGAGAACTCCATGCGGAGGGCCCTGAGGCGGGCCGAGTGCCTCGAGGCAATCCGCAGGGGGGTGGAGGAGGACACGGCGTCGTCCCTGCGGACCCTTGGGGCCATGGAACTGGACCGCCTCCGGGACATCGAACAGGAGTTCGATGATGCCCTGGCCCGGGACACCACGGAGTGAGCCGCTGGACTTGCCCGCCGCCTTTGTATATAGTTCTTTAGTTTTAGGTTTCCTTTCTTTCTTATTATGATTTGGAGTCGACGGACACTGCTCCACTTTTTGTATATAGTTGATTTTTAGGTAGGTTTTTTAGTAGGTTTCCTTTGTTCAGTTGGGCTCATGGACCCTTGTTAGTTTTGTACATAGTTCTTTTTTGCATGGAGATTTTTTTACATTTGACTTTGGACATAATTTTTTTGGATTCTGATTTGCAGTTTTGTGTTTTTATACGGACATGCAGCTTTTTTTTTCCTCATTCACATTGTAGTTTGTTTTCTTTCTTTAGCATTCTTTATTTTTTTGTTAGCATACTTCACTGTGTGGTATCATCTCATTGGTTTCATGCATGTCATGTTGTGTGTTTTCCCATTCAATTGCAACCATTGTGTGTGACGGACATGGGTTCATTAGCTTAATGAACATTGGGGGTGTAACATGTGATTTCCATTTCCATGTGGGTGAATAGGTTACTTGGTAGGGCTTTTTGGCTGTGGAGGCTGACCATTACGCACATGATTGGGGATTGTGAGGACCTGGTGGGGGGTGCCCATGGTGGCAGGGGGGTGGGGGTGGTGGGAGACATGAGTGGGGGCCTGGTGGAGGCTGCCCCTGGTGGCTGGGGGGTGGGGGTGGTGGGAGACATGAGTGGGGGCCTGGTGGAGGGTGACCCTGGATGCTGGGGGGTGGGGGTGGTGGGAGACATGAGTGGGGGCCTGGTGGAGGCTGCCCCTGCACTGCTGGGGGGTGGGGGTGGTGGGAGACATGAGTGGGGGCCTGGTGGAGTCTGCCCATGGTGGCAGGGGGGTGGGGGTGGTGGGAGACATGAGTGGGGGCCTGGTGGAGGCTGCCCCTGGTGGCTGGGGGGTGGGGGTGGTGGGAGACATGAGTGGGTGCCTGGTGGAGGGTGACCCTGGATGCCGGGGGGTGGGGGTGGTGGGAGACATGAGTGGGGGCCTGGTGGAGTCTGCCCATGGTGGCAGGGGGGTGGGGGTGGTGGGAGACATGAGTGGGGGCCTGGTGGAGGCTGCCCTTGGTGGCTGGGGGGTGGTGGTGGTGGGAGACATGAGTGGGTGCCTGGTGGAGGGTGACCCTGGATGCTGGGGGGTGGGGGTGGTGGGAGACATGAGTGGGGGCCTGGTGGAGGCTGCCCCTGCACTGCTGGGGGGTGGGGGTGGTGGGAGACATGAGTGGGGGCCTGGTGGGGGCTGCCCCTGCACTGCTGGGGGGTGGGGGTGGTGGGAGACATGAGTGGGTGCCTGGTGGAGGCTGCCCATGGTGGCAGGGGGGTGGGGGTGGTGGGAGACATGAGTGGGGGCCTGGTGGAGGGTGACCCTGGATGCTGGGGGGTGGGGGTGGTGGGAGACATGAGTGGGGGCCTGGTGGAGGGTGACCCTGGATGCTGGTGGGTGGGGGTGGTGGGAGACATGAGTGGGGGCCTGGTGGAGGGTGACCCTGGATGCTGGGGGATGGGGGGGCAGGGGGACATGAGTGGGGGCCTGGTGGAGGCTGCCCCTGCACTGCTGGGGGGTGGGGGTGGTGGGAGACATGAGTGGGGGCCTGGTGGGGGCTGCCCCTGCACTGCTGGGGGGTGGGGGTGGTGGGAGACATGAGTGGATGCCTGGTGGAGGCTGCCCATGGTGGCAGGGGGGTGGGGGTGGTGGGAGACATGAGTGGGGGCCTGGTGGAGGGTGACCCTGGATGCTGGGGGGTGGGGGTGGTGGTAGACATGAGTGGGGGCCTGGTGGAGGCTGCCCCTGCACTGCTGGGGTGTGGGGGTGGTGGGAGACATGAGTGGGGGCCTGGTGGAGGGTGACCCTGGATGCTGGGGTGTGGGGGTGGTGGGAGACATGAGTGGGGGCCTGGTGGAGGGTGACCCTGGATGCTGGGGGGTGGGGGTGCAGGGGGACATGAGTGGGGGCCTGGTGGAGGCTGCCCCTGCACTGCTGGGGGGTGGGGGTGGTGGGAGACATGAGTGGGGGCCTGGTGGGGGCTGCCCCTGCACTGCTGGGGGGTGGGGGTGGTGGGAGACATGAGTTGGTGCCTGGTGGAGGCTGCCCATGGTGGCAGGGGGGTGGGGGTGGTGGGAGACATGAGTGGGGGCCTGGTGGAGGGTGACCCTGGATGCTGGGGGGTGGGGGTGTTGGTAGACATGAGTGGGGGCCTGGTGGAGGCTGCCCCTGCACTGCTGGGGGGTGGGGGTGGTGGGAGACATGAGTGGGGGCCTGGTGGAGGGTGACCCTGGATGCTGGGGGGTGGGGTGGTGGTAGACATGAGTGGGGGCCTGGTGGAGGCTGCCCCTGCACTGCTGGGGGGTGGGGGTGGTGGGAGACATGAGTGGGGGCCTGGTGGAGGGTGACCCTGGATGCTGGGAGGTGGGGGTGGTGGGAGACATGAGTGGGGGCCTGGTGGAGGGTGACCCTGGATGCTGGGGGGTGGGGGTGGTGGGAGACATGAGTGGGGGCCTGGTGGAGGGTGACCCTGGATGCTGGGGGGTGGGGGTGGTGGGAGACATGAGTGGGGGCCTGGTGGAGGATGCCCATGGTGGCAGGGGGGTGGGGGTGGTGGTAGACATGCATTGTTGATCAGTAGTGCAAGGTGACATGTGGGTTGGCTGGGGGGCATGCCCATGGTGGATGGGCTGCCTGCGGGACATGAGCATGGGTGCAGGGTAGTCCCCCGTGGTGTGGGCTGCCTGCAGGGTCCGTGGAGGTTGTGGAGCGTACACCTGGGAGGGCCCACACGGCCAATTCACGTGTGGTACTCCCCAGAACCCCTGAAATACACGTACCCTGCTGAAATCGCGTGTGGAACTTCCCGCGCACCCCTGAAATACACATACCTTGCTCGCACTGGGCCAATCGCGTGTGCAACTTCCCGCGCACCCCTGAAATACACATACCTTGCTCGCACTGGGCCAATCGCGTGTGGAACTTCCCGCGCACCCCTGAAATACACGTACCCTGCTGTAATCGCGTGTGGAACTTCCCGCGCACCCCTGAAATACACGTACCCTGCTCGCACTGGGCCAATCGCGTGTGGAACTTCCCGGGCATCCCTGAAATACACATACCTTGCTGAAATCGCGTGTGGAAATTCCCGCGCACCCCTGAAATACACGTACCCTGCTCGCACTGGGCCAATCGCGTGTGGAACTTCCCGCGCACCCCTGAAATACACGTACCCTGCTCGCACTGGGCCAATCGCGTGTGGAACTTCCCGCGCACCCCTGAAATACACGTACCCTGCTGAAATCACGTGTGGAACTTCCCGCGCACCCCTGAAATACACGTAACCTGCTGAAATCGCGTGTGGAACTTCCCGCGCACCCCTGAAATACACGTAATCTGCTGAAATCGCGTGTGGAAATTCCCGCGCACCCCTGAAATACACGTACCATGCTCGCACTGGGCCAATCGCGTGTGGAACTTCCCGCGCACCCCTGAAATACACATACCTTGCTGAAATCGCGTGTGGAAATTCCCGCGCACCCCTGAAATACACGTACCCTGCTCGCACTGGGCCAATCGCTTGTGGAACTTCCCGCGCACCCCTGAAATACACGTAACCTGCTGAAATCGCGTGTGGAAATTCCCGCGCACCCCTGAAATACACGTACCCTGCTCGCACTGGGCCAATCGCGTGTGGAACTTCCCGCGCACCCCTGAAATACACATACCTTGCTGAAATCGCGTGTGGAAATTCCCGCGCACCCCTGAAATACACGTACCCTGCTCGCACTGGGCCAATCGCGTGTGGAACTTCCCGCGCACCCCTGAAATACACGTACCCTGCTCGCACTGGGCCAATTGCGTGTGGAACTTCCCGCGCACCCCTGAAATACACGTACCCTGCTCGCACTGGGCCAATCGCGTGTGGAACTTCCCGCGCACCCCTGAAATACACGTACCCTGCTGAAATCGCGTGTGGAACTTCCCGCGCACCCCTGAAATACACGTAACCTGCTGAAATCGCGTGTGGAAATTCCCGCGCACCCCTGAAATACACGTACCCTGCTCGCACTGGGCCAATCGCGTGTGGAACTTCCCGCGCACCCCTGAAATACACGTACCCTGCTCGCACTGGGCCAATCGCGTGTGGAACTTCCCGCGCACCCCTGAAATACACGTACCCTGCTGAAATCGCGTGTGGAACTTCCCGCGCACCCCTGAAATACACGTAACCTGCTGAAATCGCGTGTGGAAATTCCCGCGCACCCCTGAAATACACGTACCCTGCTCGCACTGGGCCAATCGCGTGTGGAACTTCCCGCGCACCCCTGAAATACACATACCTTGCTGAAATCGCGTGTGGAACTTCCCGCGCACCCCTGAAATACACGTACCCTGCTCGCACTGGGCCAATCGCGTGTGGAACTTCCCGCGCACCCCTGAAATACACGTACCTTGCTGAAATCGCGTGTGGAAATTCCCGCGCACCCCTGAAATACACGTACCCTGATGAAATCGCGTGTGGAACTTCCCGCGCACCTCTGAAATACACGTACCCTGCTGAAATCGCGTGTGGAAATTCCCGCGCACCCCGGTATACACGCACAAGTATTTTTTGTCAGCGGGTGTCCGTGTTTGTGGGTACCCCTTTGCACGTCATTTGTCCTGGAGGGCCACAGTATAGGATATTCATCATGGCAGTATATAGGTGCTATTTGTTGGCGCACCTTTTGGCGCACATTTCTTACAGCCGCAGAGACGCTACCGCCTGCTTTCTTGTGGCGGTCGTGTTTGTACCTGTGCGCTGGTTTGAGCGTGCGCTTTTTTGCCCTATTCTATTCCATGAATACGTGTTGTAGGCGAGCGTGTGGGCGTTCCGCGCACTTGTGCCCTGTACTTCCCCCGTGACGCCCACGTTTTGGCAAGTTGTTCCCTATTCCGAGTGTTACGCCCGTGTTCCGCCTACTTTTGTTGCGTGCGCCGCGCTATGTGCGAATTTCGCTGTGGCCTGTGCGATTTTCGCTGTGACCTGGCGCACGCTGTTAGATGGCCTGTGCGCCAACGTGCGCCGCGCTCTTTTTTATCGCACATCCGCTGGTTTTCTCGCGCACGGACTTCCATGAATCGATGTGCGCTGCTTTTCGTGCGATTTTCGCACTTGCACTGCGATTTTCGCTATTCCACTGCGATTCGCACGTTTTTGCCCACTTGCGCCGCGCTAATTATTCCATGAATCGGCCTGTTAGTCTATGATTGTGGCGGCAGAGTCGCTTGTGATTACTGCAGCTGCAAGGCATGTCTGGGGGCGGCATGCTATTAATGCATACTCCCAAAACGCAAATAAGTGATAGAGCCAATTCCATAGAATAAGTATGGAGGTAGATTCCTGACACTGATGGGGCAATGTATATTCATTTGAAAGGTAGTTTTAGATATATCTGAATAATATAAGCTGTATATACACCTACCTGTGAATGATAACTTTAATTTGTAGCATATGAACGGTTGGATTGGGATTTTAACAGCGTTGCTTTCATGTGTAAATGTCAATTGTGGTTTTAACTGTTTTGTACTTAGTAAGATTGTTTGTATGCAAAAAGCTTAATTGTATTAGCCATACGTATTAAATAAAAATGTTTTTTTAAAACAACTCTTCAAGGAAGACAATATTTACATCAGTGCTCGGTAACACTCTTTTCACAATAATGCTCCTCTCCCTATGGAGCCCTTGCTCCCAGACGGACAGCCTTTGTGACACTCTTGTTTCCCCGCTACACAAGTATCCAATGACTGATAAACAAAGGGTCTTTTAATTGTGTTCCTTTGACTTTAATAGTGTGAGATCGTACCAATTTAAACCACAGGTTGTATAACGTATGAGCCAAAATCACCACTGTCTATGAATTTTTCAATGGCCCTTTTCCGTAGTTGGCAATCTCTGTTATTTTGTAAATGCCTTGGTTCAGTTCTCTCATGGCTTGGGCAATGCGTGTCTATGTTCTCTTTCAACCGTGTTGCCCTTTCACTTGGTGTTTCCATAGACTCGCATTCACATCATTACAGTCTATTGGCTTTTGTATAACACAGTTTTGTTGCTTTTTAGTACTTTGGCAATCAAAAGTTCCATTTAAGTGTATCTTGCTCGCGAGTGCTGCTTCTGCTTTGGTCTAATGGCGCGTGTTTCAAAAGTAATTTTCCAGACACTTTCAGTCACACGTGAGTGTCTTTCACTCATCGTACACTTCCCTTGCATATGCGAGCGGGGAAGGAGCGTTCCACGGTCACCCACAGGCTGTGAACTCACTGGGTAAAACATGCTCTACTCTTCCTCTAGTCGCTTGCAATATTCTTCTTTCAGCTTCTCTGGATGCGCCAAACATCTTCATCTAGTTCGCCACCACCCGCACCACTTGGTAATGGATCCCTCGTGGCTCCTGAGGTTCACTGGTGCATGCCAGCTACCAGAAACCTCGAGGCCCTCGGGTGCACGCCAGCCACCTGAACCGGCCTCTGGGAAGGGAAAACCTCCTGCATCCTCTCTTCCTACTGCACAGCCTCTGCAGACCTGATTGCCAAAGGGCATGCTTCCCTCTCAAACACTTCCTGCTGCACAGTCTTTGCAATCCAGGATTTGAGAGGCACAGACCCTCTCAGGACCGGAGGTTGCTCTCTGCCATGCAATGGTCCTGGCATCTTCTCTCTCCTCCAGGAGTTTGGACAGCCTGCATACACCACACTGCTTCTTCTTCCTCCTTCTGCTTGTTCTTTCTCTTTTTCCACAACTACAGATACTTCTCTACACCAGAGGGGGCCTTTTAATCCTCTCTGTCTCCTCTAGGTGTGGGCGATCGGCATTAATTAACTGATCACTCCTATAACACTGCATCTCTTCAGTATTCTTCCTTGTCCCAGTACTTAGAGGATTCTGGGACTTAAAGCCCCAATGACAAAATTAGGGTTTCTTAATTCTGTTGTTTTACAGCAAGCCATTAGAAGAGTAGGATTTCAGGGAAAGTTGGACCAAAGGTTTTCCCATTCCTTCTGACCTGCTTCCCTCCTCAAGTGATCCTCCTGCAGAACACCCCCCCAAGGGTCGGGATCAGAAAGCGTCTGCCTTTCCCTGGCCACAATTTTCCTGGCCACATAAGAAGTGTCACAGTCCAGGTTTTCAGGGGGAATTATTGCTGATTCATCACATACCCTTCCCTAAAGTTGCAGTTTTTTTCAGCCTCTATTGGGAATCGAGAAAAGGAAATCAATATTGCCTTGTTCCTTTCCTTTCCGATGCTCAACAGAGAAACAGTGGGGTTGTAGATTTAGAAACCAGCACATGACTGTAGCATTGGTATCTTTTCTTAAACTCAACCATTTAAGGGGAACCTGATCAGTAATTAACCTAAATTTCCTTCTCATTAAATAGTATTTCAAGTGTGCTATGGCTCCTTTGATGGCAAGGGCTTCTAATTCTAGAGTAGCATAGTTATTTTTCTCTAGCAAACAGTTTTCTATTAATATATAGGATAGGGTGTTCTATAGAATCATGATTTTGAGATAATACTGCACCAGTTTTTGTAGATTGCATTTTTGAGTCTGTCAGTAAGAGCACTGGAAATAGAAGAAAAATGTGGGATAAATCTGCGATAATAACCCACAAGACCTAAGAAAGCTTGTAGTTCCTTTTTAGTCTTTGCAGATGGAGTTTCCATAACTGTCTTCACTTTATCCATCTAAGGTTGGATCAACCCATTCCCTACAAAGAACCCCAAGTATTTACAGCCGATCTGGCTAGATGACATTTCTTTGGGTTTGAGGTGAATCCCGCTTTTCTTAATGCTCGAGTGACTTGATACAAATGGGACATATGCTTAGGCCATGTTTTACTATGGATAATAATGTCATCAATGTAAGCCCTGCTAAAGGATGACAAAGGTCTTAAACCATGATCCATTAGTCTCTGGAAAGTAGCAGGGGCCCCATACAACCCAAACGTCAGCACTCTAAACTGGAACAATCGAAAGGGGGTGGAAAAAATGGTCTTGGGGTCATCCCTGGATTGACTGGCACCTGCCAACACACTTTAGTTAGGTCAATGGTGAAAAGGTATACAGCATCGCCTAATCTGTCAATCACATCATCTATCCTCGGCATTGGTGAAGTCAATACAGAGCCTACACGAATTGTCAGGTTTGAGAACTAGGACAATAGGGAAGACGAGGGGATTTGCGATTGTTCAATAATGTCTGCTTTCAACATAGCCTATACCACCTCTTGAATAATGTGATTTCTACTCTCAGGAATTCTATAGGTTTTTTGATGAACTACTTGTCCAGGGAGAGTAAGTATGTAATTATACACTCACTTCATTCTTCCTGGCTCAGTTTTAAACACATCAGGGAACTGATGCAGGAGGTCTAATTGATCTTGTTTCTGATTCTGAGATAATTCTGAAGAAATTAATTGATTGGCTTTCTTATCTTCAGAAAACAGACGTATTACCATGACTGATGTATTTCTCTCTGGAACTTCCTCCAATTCTTTATTTTTAAGTAAGTTGACATGATAAATATGGGTCGTGAATTTCCCATCAGGCTGGGAAATTTTAATAACACGGTTGCATTTGTTGGATAACTTCATATGGCCCATGCCACCTAGAAACCATTTTATTGTCAGATGACGGAAGGAGAACCGACACCTTTTGGCCTACGGAGAAAAATCACATTACAGCGTTTTTATCATAGTATTCTTTCTGGTGTTTTTGGTCTCGGGTCATATAAGTTTGTACTATATTCCTAACTGCAGTCATATGTTCCTTTAATCTTTCAGCAGTTTGTCATAAGATAATAGTAGCCCTTTCACTTTCCTCACAGGTTTCATGTAGCATGTCCAATACATCCCTTGGTTCCCTTTCATATAAGAGCTCAAAGGGAGAAATTCAGTAGATGATTGAGGAGTTTTCTGAAGAGCAAACATGACCTATGGTATCATGATATCACAATGTTTCCCATCCCTCTCAACCAATTTCCTTAAGATGTGTTTCAGAGTTCAGCTAAATCTTTCAACCATACCATCAGTATGGCGATGATAAATTGAGGTTTGCAAAGTTTTAATCTGCAGGATATCCTTTATCTCAGCCACAAGTTTACTCATATAAGTAGACCCCTATTCAGTTAGGATCTATTTTGGAAATCCCATTTGAATTAAAAATGGAAAGAGATGTTTGGAAGTATTATTTCATAAAGGGAAGGCTTTGGGGTAATGGGTAGCATAGTCTAAAATGACTAATATGTACTTATTGCCCAACCTAGATGTTTCTAAGGGACCTACTATATCCATCCCAATTCTAGAAAAGGGGACATCTATAATATGTAAAGGTTGTAAAGGAGCAGGAGGGGGTATCTTGATACTAGCTTTCTAACACAGAACACATGTGTTTATAAAGTTTTTTTTATGTCAGCATACATTCTGGCCGAATAGAACGGGTTTACAATCTGAGATTATGTTTTGGCTGTTCCTAAATGTCCTCCAGATAAATGTGCATGTGCCATTTCTAGCACAACATTTTTATGATTTTTAGGAACCACAATCTGAGTCCTAGAATTACCAGAAGAATCAACCTCAACCCTATAGACTAGTCCCGTCTTTAGAAAAGAAAATGGACTGCTGTTCTTCCTTCTCCCTTCTTCCTGACTTATTAACTGATTAAAGGTTTCAGCCAGTAATGGATCATTACGCTGTGCAAAAGCTAGGTCAATGATAATTTCCTCCTCCCTTTCTAAGTTAAACGGAACTACACGGTCAAGGTCTGCTTCTCCAAAACCTTGAGTTCCTCTTTCATTTTGATCACAATTCTTAGCCTCTTCTTGTTTCCGGATCATAGCCCTCTCTAATACACCTTGGGCTATCTGTTCCACAGCTTTGATTTGATATATTTGTGTTTGTATTTTGTTGAATTTAAAAAGCGTCTTTCGCCAAAGGGGCTGAACAATAAAAAGAGTCAAAAAACAGTACAGTCAATTTGAGTAAAGGTCACATCATCAGAGAGAGAAGCAAATAAATGTAAAGAGACAAAAGAAGGTAGAGTTTAAGATTAGTTTGTGAAATGCAAAGAGATGAGTAGGAGTGAAGTGAAAGGGGAAGAGCGTTCCAATATTTAGGAGCCAAGAGAGAAAAAGAGCGGAAACAAACCAAGGCACCGGGAGGCTTAAGAACAGTTAAACTAAATAGATTCTGAGATCTTAAGGGGCGTGGAGGGACATACATCGAGAGTAGGGATGAGAGGTAGAGCAGGGCTAGGTCAGGAATGCCTTTGAAAACGATCGAGAGAAAGTGATACAAAAGACGGGATTCAAAAGGTAAGTAATAAAATTGAGAGCAAGGAGGATGTAATAGGGGGCTGAGGGAGTAGAGAAAAAAGGAGACAAACCGAGGAGTTATAGATAGAACGAAAAGGAAAAAGGTCACAGGCAGGGAGACCAAGCACTAAAGATGAACAGTAGTCTATATTGGAAAAGAAAGGAAAGATAGGAGCGAGCACAGCTAATGTTAAACAGAGCATGACGGCAGGAATGAGTAATAGAGGAAATGTGAAGAGCAAAGGAGTAGGAAGGATCAAAGATAATTCCCAGATTGCGTGCTGAAAGTGAAAAGTAAAGAAGGGATGAGTGAAGGACAGAGAAGGGGGTAGTGGAAGAGATAGTAGAAGGGGAAAGAACAAAACCTCCGTTTTTGAGGGATTGAGATGTAGAAAATGGGACGGCATCCAGTTCTGAACAGCTAAAAGACAGTTTGAAATGGTGGAGTGCAGGGCAGAATCAAAGGAGGAGAAAAAGAGAAAGATCTGGGTTTCATCAGCATGAAGATGAAAGGAAAGGTTAAAAGAGGAGATAAGGGCAGAGAGAGGAGCGGTGTAGAGAGAGAAGAGAAGAGGACAGAGTACCAAGCCTTTGGGGACACCATAGAGAAGAGGGAGTGAGAGAGAAGAGTATGCAGCCCAAGTAACAGAATAGGTCTGTTGTGAAAGATAGGAGCAAAACCATTTGAGGGCAGACCGAGAGATACCCAAAGTAGAAAGAGAGCCGATAAGAAGAGAGTAGTCCACAGTGTCAAATGCCGCAGACAGATGAAGAAGAATAAGAATAGAAGGAAGCTTGCAGTAACGAGCTGTGAAGACAATTACAAACATGAAGAAGGGCAGTTTCAGTGGAGTGAGACAGACGGAAACCAGACTGCAAGGGAGGAATAAGAGAATTAAGACTCAGATAATGGGTTACCTGGGTATAGGGCGGCCCATTCAATCATTTTAGAGAGAAAGTGTAAAAGGGATGTAGGGGGGATATTAACTGGGAAAAACAAATCAAGAGAAGGTTTTTTTCAGGATAGGGAGAATAAGGGCATGTTTGAAAGCTGCAGGAAAGCAAGAATGTACAAGGGAGGAGTTATTAAGTAAGATAGGGAATAAGATGTGGATAAACTTGGGGAATGAGAGAAGGATGGAGAGGATCAGAAGGCAAGGCAGTAGGATGATCAAGAGTTAAGAGAGCAGAGGTGTCAAGGTCAGTAAGAGGAGCGAATGATGAAAAGAAGTGAAGGAATGGAGCCGGCGAAAGTAGAAGAGAGAAGGAGAGGGTTTAAAGCTAGACAAGAATTAGCTACTTTAGATGTAAAGTAGTTTGCGAAGTCAGAGGAAGAAAAGAATGAGAAAGCAGAAGGATATGTGGCTTTTGGAGAGAGGGTATTGTGTAGAAGCTGATGGAGACGACAAGGGTGGTGACATAGGGAAAGTGTACGTTCGGAGAAGTAGGATTTCTTAGCAATGAGTAATGCAGAATAAAAAGAAGAGCGCAGCATTGAAAGCGTAGCAAGATGGGAAGGAGCATGAGAGTTTTTGCAAAGAAGTGCTTGCTTGCTGCAGTGAATGGAAATAAGACTTGGAGTGAGCCAAGGCTGTGAAATTTTACAAGTCAGGGAAAAAGGATGCAGGGGGAAAGTTGAGTCAAGAACAGATTGTACAGAAGAGTGTGGAGTATTGGCAGCTAAATCAAGAGAAAGGGAGGAAAAAAGAATTGGAGGACGGGGAAAGATGAAGAATCAAAACAAGAGAGGTTACTATGCATAAAGATATTCAAAGGGGGGACAGGAGGAACAGAATGAGAAATGGAAAAGGAGAGAAGTAAATGATTAGAAGCATAAGAGGGGGAAAAGGAGACAGGAGGCAGGGGGAAAAGAAGAGAAGAATAAGTCAAGCTCGAGCCAGATTGATGAGAAGAAGAAGGAAGGAAGTGCACGTGATACAAGTCGGCAAGAGAGAGCAGCTGAGCGAGTGAAGAGTTGGTGGTGGGAAGATTACAATCCCCATGGAGAAAGAAAGGGGACGAAGACGGTCGAAGATGGGGTAGAATGAGATCAAGATGTTTGAGAAGACCAGTAGGTGGGCCAAAGGGATGATAGACAGCAAGGTAAGAGGCAGGGAACGGATTACAAAAAGAGGAAAAGTGGTATTCAAAGGAAGGAAAAGTTGGGAGATTTGAACGAGGAGATAGAAAAGTCCAGGAGGAATTGAAGAGGATTCCAGTGCCCTCCCACACCTCCCACACCTAGGTGGGTGGGGGCTATGGGAAAAAGAAATAGATGCAATGTGAAGAAAATCAGGAGATACACAGTTATCAGGGGCGATCCATGTTTCAGAAAATGGAAATTAGAATCAAGAAAGAGGTCAAGATTAGAATGTCATTTACTAAAGATAGAGTGAATTTTTAAGAGATTAAAGTGAAATTGTGGAAGTGCGTCAGAGGAAATGAGAAGTTAGATGCATTATGTAGACTAGCAGAAGTTAGCACCGGAGGAGTTCGATAGGTTATCCTAAACGGGATAGGACGAGACATCGAAGCAGAAAGAAGAATAGGAAAGAGAAAAGTAGACAAATAAATGACTAGTCGGCACATGCTCTGCCACAATCAGAAATAAATAATGGAAATCGAAGCCTTTCAAGAGGGGTTGAGTACAGTGGGGTGCCCAGTGCTACAGATGTCCAATTCTTTCCATTATTCTGCATCAATACTTTAACATCTCTTCTATAGTCTGGATCAATGACTCCTGCCAATACGTCTAGGCAATAGCACCAGGCTAGACCGGATTGAGATGTAAGGTGAATATAGATACCCTTGCGGGAATAAGAATGAAGTCTTTGGGGACTAAACCCCTCTGTCCCGGTTGAATTAACTCTCCTATACTGCTACATAGATTGAGCCCAATCAACTGTTTAGTAGCTATAGTGGGAATGGAGGCTGTCTTACTAAGTCTCTCAAATTTCAGGGTTCTCCCATTTCTATCAATTGATTCCTATCTCTATCCTGACACCATATGTGAGGGGTCAGAAATGTGAGGTGGACAACTTTGTAAAGTTTTCTCAATGAATTACATTTTATTATAAGATAAGGTTGGATGAATGCCTCACTATCCATACCCTGACAAGGATTTCCCTGCCTAAAATACACTAAAGGCAATTCTCTAACAAAGGCTATCTGCCCCTCACATGTATACATACAGGAAATAAACAAGGAAATGTATAGCAATCTCAACAAACAATAATGATTGGATTAGTAATTTCAACACAGTGGGCCTCATTACACGGAAGGCGGTAATCCAGGGTGCTATTAGCACCCTGGACCATGCCGGTAAATTACCGGCACCGCCTTGGCGGAAAGGGGATTTACCGCCCCATTCCAAGGTTGGAGGGGCGGTAAATCCCCCTTCCGCCATTGCCCTTCCCCATTCCCATTTCTGCCCCATAGGGCTCTATGGGAATGGGGAAGGCGCTAATTACGGCACCGCAATTTTGCGGTGCCGTAATTAGCTCTGAGGTCCCTTAGCGGGTTGGTTTTTAACGCCTGCAAGAAGCAGGCGTTAATTCCTCCAACCCGCAAAGGGACCTCGTAGTACGGCGGTAAGGGTTAACGGTCACCGTTGCCATTAACGGTGACCGTTAACCCTTACCGCCGTCCGTGTAATGAGGCCCAGTTTCTTTTTGTAACTTTGGTGAATGCAACTTCCCCAAGTTTAAACATGATTCTGTTTCACAGTGCAAGAACAGAAAATAAGGAAATCCTGATTTGCAATAATGTTCAAACACAGTTTGATTCTGCTTCAATTCGGCAATACCAATTTCCATCTTAGTTTGATGTAGTTCCACTTTGTCAAGAAATGATCCAACTCCACTTGTTATAACTCCAACTTGTTAACAGAAAGTTTAAACTCAGAAAACAGAAGGTGTCTTTCCTTCCTTGAACAATTATTCAGTATATCAATTGCAACAATAATTATCTTGGTCAGGATGATTTTTACCACAAATAGTTTTAGTATCACCTCCAACATGAATTATATTCATCAGTACCCCTGTTAAGCACTTCTTCAATTTCCACCTGGTTTACTTTCTCCCCAGACCCACTTCTTTACCAGTTTGCAGTTCTGGTATACTCCCCTGTCCAAACAGCAGTTCACAACCACAAGTGCTTTGGGGTTAAATATGATTTGATATTTGTTTCAACACAACTTCTAATTGTTCAACCAATTGCAACTTCACCACGTCCAACAACTCTTCCTGAAAAACAAGATTTATATCAGTGCTCAATAACACTCTTTTCACAATAGTGCTCCTCTCCCTCTGGATCCTTTTATCCCAGAAGGGTAGGCTTTGTGACACTCTTTTTTCCCCCACTACACAAGTAACCAATGACTGATAAGCAAAGGGTCTTTTAATTCACTTCCTTTGACTTGGGTAATGTGAGTTCATAACAATTTCCACCACAGGTTGTATAACATATAAGCACACTAGAGCGACAGTGGACACCCAGATTGACACTCAGCAGCAGGGTGCGAGGCAAGATACGGGAACCGGACTACTTACTTAAGAAGCTTGTCAGAGTTCCACTCTTTCATTCTTATGACCTGTTTTTCACGCCCTTTGATGCAGTGACAATTAAGATTCAACTGCCTCATGAGTTTGATCTATTCCTATGCATTCCAAGGATTAGCTACAGCTTCACTAAGAGTCTGCAGCTGATACACATGCATTGCCAAAACTAAATAATGGGCGACACATTTTACTGTGTGAGAAGAGACTGAGGACTTAAATTTCCATTACCTCGGAACCATTAATATACGTGATTCCATGTTAGAGATTGTTTGTAGTTCCAGAGTTCCACATGTACTCTACACAGATACCACTAGCCAGACCAATTTGGTCTTCATCATCTTTATTCACCCCTGAAAAAGTTCCCTGAATGACTTGATATTTCAACTTGGAGGAACGAAACATGTTGTGTAGCACGCCACCACCAGACTATGGGCCTCATTACACGGATGGCGGTAAGGGTTTACCGATACCGGTATTTTACCGGTACCGGTAAATCCTTACCGCCTTACTACGAGGTCCCTCTGTGGGTTGGGGAATTTAACGCCTGCTTTTTGCAGGCATTAAAAAAACAACCTGCAAAGGGACTAGGGAGCTAATTACGGTACCGCAATTTGCGGTACCGTAATTAGCGCCTTCCCCATTCCCATAGAGCCCTATGGGGCAAAAATGGGAATGGGGAAGAGCAATGGTGGAAGGGGGAATTACCACCCCACCAACCTTGGAATAGGGTGGTAATTCCCCTTTCCACCAAGGCGGTGCCGGTATTTTACCGGCATGAACCATGGCGCTAATAGTGCCATGGTTCACCGCCATCCGTGTAATGAGGCCCTATGTGTTGAGACATGATGCATCAAGAGAACATCAAATATATGAATTAAAGGAATTGAACCTTTTTATATCTGTCTGAGTAAAAATTCAGTTATACTGGTTTGTGGATAACAACTGTGGTCTTGAATTCTAAAACTTGTGTTCTCAAGAAGTTAATGTTTGTTTTATATGTTTGTTAATTGTTGTAAGGTCGTATTTTACTGCAAACACACTTTAAAGTCACTGATGAGGTGTTGGGCACTGGTCACCTTTCTCAGCACAAGCCACTTTTTGATGGTTTTATTCGAAAATGTGTTCAACTTGTTTTTGTGAAATAAACACAGACTGTTTTTCAACAGATTGATTGATGCTAACATTGTTTGGTTGAATACTCCGTAAACGTTGTTACCCCAAATACATGGAATCTAGTACAGGTTGTTGTTTAGTCTTACAAACTCTAGAGACTCATACCATAATACATTAGAGATAGGGAGCTATTTATGTGTTGTTATGTATAACATATGAGCCAAAATCACCACTGTATATGAATCTTTCAATTGCCCATTTCCCTGGTTGGCAATCTCTGATATTTTGCAACTGCCTTGTTGTAGCTCTCTCTTGGCATGGGCAATGCTTGTATATGTTCTTTTTCAACATTTTGGTCCTTTCCCTTTGTTGATATTTCTATAGACTCACAATCACACCACTACAGCCTATTGGATTTGGTATAACACAGTTTTTCTGCTTTTGAGGACGTGCATACAAGAGCGGGTTAGGAGCGCTCCATGGTCGCACACAGGCTGTGAACTCACCTGGTAAGACATGCTCTTATCGTCCTCCTACCACTTGCAGGATTATTCTCATTTTAGCCTCTCTTGTTGAGGCAAACCTCTACATCTAGTTTGCCACTGCCCATGACACTTGGTAATAGAGCCCTCATGGCTCCTGGGGTTCACTGGTGCACACCAGCCACCAGAAACCTTGAGGCACTCAGGTGCACACTAGCCACCTGAACCAGCCTCCGGAAAGGGAAAACGTCCTTTGTTTTTGCTTCCCACTGCACAGCTTCTGCATACCTGATCGTCAGAGCCAAGCTTTCCACTCAAACTCTTCCTGCTGCACAATCTCTGCAATCCAGGCTTTGAGAGGCACAGATCCTCTCAGGGCTCACAGTTGCTGTCTGTGATACAATGGTCTGCATCCTGCTGCGGCTTGTTCCTTCTCTCCTTCCCCAACTTGAACTACTTGTCTGCACCTGAGGGTCCTTTTAAGCCTCTCAGTCTACCTCAGTTGTCGGCAAACTGCATTGATGAACTGACCATTCCTATAACACTACATCTCTTTGGTCATCTTCCTCATCCCAGTGCTTAGAGGATTCTGGGACTTGAAGTCCCTAATGTCAAAATGAGGGTTCCTCAATTCTGTTGATTTACAGCAAGCCATCAGAAGAGTAGGACTTCAGAGAAACTTGAACAAGGGGTTTTACCATTCCTCCTGACCTGCTTCCCTCCACATGAGGTTCTGCCGCAGAACACCATCCCCAGTGTCGGGATCATAAAGCGGCTGCCTTTCCCTATGAGAAGGGTCCCAAGCCAGGTTTTCTGGGGGAATCATTGCTGATTTATCACACCAATGACATGTGTCTTGCAGACCATTGGCACATACAGGTGTATTTGCCTCATAAAAAATTACTGTACACAGTAATGTGTGCTGTCAGATCAATGTAAACCGGAAACATAGATCAAGCATCCACCTTCTGTGATGCACAACATGTAATGGAAGTGACCATGGATGCATTACGTTAGTAATCCTGGGTAGGAGAGAAGGACCCTGACCAACTGTACTGCAACATTTAATTGCATATCATGTTGTGAGGAAAGCATATATATCATGCCCACATGGCACTCACCTGATGTGGTAGCATAGTTCTCCATCCATGCCTCCCACACAACCACCTGCTCACTTGCCATAAGGCCACTGGTGGCCATTTCAAATGCAGTTAGCTCCACAACATGTGGTGATCCACCTACAATAGCCTGGGCAGAGGCTACATTTCTGCCAAGCTTCTCCTTGATTCGCCTAGTCAGGTCAGCCATCCTCTTGTGGACCTCTTCCGCAGTGCATCTCTCCACCCCGCAGGCATTTATATGATCTATGGCCTCCTGTCACATCCTGCACCGCTGGGTCAAAGGGTCCGTGTACTGCCAGCCCAAGGGTACAGGTCAGCATGTTGCTCATCGACATAATCTGTGAGGGTTTGCAACTCCTCATAGGTGAAGCCCTTCTTCCTTGGTGGCATCTTCTCCCTGACCTGTGGCTGTTCATTGGGTGCTGCCCTCTTGGCCCTACTAGGTGTTGGTAGTTCTGGGGCACCTGTAGACTCGCCACCATATTGTGCAGGTGGTCCCTTCTTCTACCCATGCCCCCGACCTTGTCCTCTGCATGCCCCACTCTCACTCATGGTGCAAAGTGAGGCGTGTTTAAAGCAAAGTACCCTCAAATATTGCTGCATCTACGCACGACAGACATTTTGCTAGGTACCCCCAAATATTGCTGCATACAGGGAATTTCGCTAGGTACCCCCAAATATCGCTGCATTCCACGCACGCCAGGAAAAGGATGTACAGGCTGGTGGCACGTGTGAGCACGCTATTTACAGCATTACTCACATATGCACATGCACATGCTGCTTGTGGTGCAGAATGTACGTGCATAGTGCCATTCCTCTGATTTTGTCACTGCTGTCTCATGGATCTAGTAAAAACACCTGTAGCTTGCTGTTCTTCCTGCCTTGTGCCATTTTTGCCTCCTCCTGCCATATTTTGCCTCAAAACATCAACATCTCCTGCTGCCTGGTAGTGTGTCACTGGCTACTGACCACTTGCCCTGCCTTGGAGTGCTTGGTATTTATCCATAGCCTGTTCTTCTGTGGGTCTCATAGTAGGCTCTGTAACCACCTCATCTGCCATATACGGACTTCCAAACCTCCATATCACCATCACAACTGCACAGCACATGTACAGTCAGGGCCCAGTATCACACCACCAGCCTCAGGTACACCATGTCTGCTACATCAACCAGCCCCCCAAGGTGACGAGGTTGTCAACTTTTTTCCTGCTGAAGTTTGCATCCTGTGTGAACAGGTACTGGCCCATTATGATTCCCTCTTCAATCCGTAGAAGCAGCTTGGGACGTGTACACTTCAGAGGATCTGGAAGGGCATCACGGCTGCCATCAACATGGAGGAGGTGATGGCCCGTACTGTGGACAATACCAAGAAGCGCTGGGAAAACCTGAGGTTCTGGATCCAGATGAAGGTGAGGGGGGCTGTGAGGGGTCAGATATGTGAAGCCGACAACTTTGTAAAGAATTTTCAACTTTTGCCATTCTATTGATTAAAACCAGTTGAATGAACACCTCACTATCCCTACCCTAACAAGGATTTCCCTGCCTTAAGTAAACTAAAGGGAACACTCTAAGTAAAGGATATCTCACACTTGTAGAGCAATTAAAGCAGAAGAACAAGTTACTTACCAACTGTAACATTCTTTCGATTGGATGTTCCTCCCACGTAGTCCTAATCTTAGATATATCCTTACCTTCAGCTTGCTGCTTCGGAAAAAATGTTTCTTCTCTCCACCATAGGGCTCTCCGCTCAAGGTCGCAGCGTCGATGTCCCTCGGCAGCATCCGTCGAGGACCGACATCATCCATTGTATAAGAACCTCGAGCGCGCCCGTTGGCTTCAGTTCTGCTTTTTCGTATATTGTAGTCCGTGGATTGTAATTAATGGCGTGCCTCTCTTGACCAAAGCCTTAAAAGAATTTAGAGTGTAATTCATGTAAACTGTACTGTGGGGTTGGATGGAGGGTCGATGAGGAATATGTGGGAGGAACATCCAATCAAAAGAACGTTACAGTTGGTAAGTAACTTTTTCTTTGAATGGATTGTGTCCTCCCACGTATTGCTCATCTTAGATAGACTCCCAAAGCAGTTTTGTCTTGGAGGTGGGAGTACAGAATTTTTCTAATTGTGTACAGACTTCATTGAGAAGAAGTCGAGTCCAGGGCATAATGTTTTATAAAGGTATGCATGGATGACCATGTGGCTGCTGCACAAATATCTTGTACAGGGACACATAAATGTTATATATTTGTGTGCGTACCTTACTATGGCTTGTGTACTATGCAAGCCATCTTTTCTAAACATAGAAATATGTAACGTATGCCCCACCATTCTTCTAGATGCTGTGAGATCCTGCCTCCCACCGGGGTCTTGTGGGTCAAAACATCAGAGTGGTTTTGCGGCAGCTGCTTCAGCGGCTGAAGGGACAGATGCTGTTGCTGGGGCAGGTCTAGCACCTTTTCCTTGCCCCCGAGGAAACGTTCTTTGACCTCTCTGACTGGCCTGTACTCTTCCTCTTCCAATTGAGGAATATTAACAAAAAGGACAACCCCTCAAGGAAGATGAACCTGTGTAGGGGCGTTGCTGAGGTTGTCTTATAGCGGCACTGAGAGATTTAGCCAGCGCTTTGGAGGTCTGCAGCTTCTCCAAACTTTCATCTGCCTTGCTGCCAAACAACCTCGAGCCGTCAAAAGGCATATTAAGAAGTCTGGATTGCACATGCGGCGCAAAACCAGACTTTATTAGCCACGCAAATCTATGTAGCACCGTGCTAGTTGCCATGGACCTACTGATACTGTCAGCTGTGTCCAAACCCGATTGAAGGCATTCTCCCGAAGCCTCTTTTCAATCCCTTATTATGGCCAGAAAGCCATCATGTTCTTCACCTCCTGGGATGTGTTCAGCTGCCTCTGACATGCAGTCCCACAGGGTATATTTGAACCTTGCCAGGGTACAGGTTACATTAGTAGACTTCAAAGCCATACTCCCTGATGTAAAAATCTTCCTAGACCATGCATTCACCTTTTTATTGTCCCTATCTGGAGGGATTGTGGGGTATGCAGCATTCCTTTTGGAAGTGGCTGTGTCATGGGTTTTGACCCATGTTGAATCAATAGACTGGGTAGATGTGGGGATGAGCTGTCACTGCCCATTATTCTATCCCAGAACAAACTAAATCAATAGACTGGGTGGATGTGGGGATGAACTATCGCCGCCCACATTCACGCCAGAATAGGAGAACTGCGCAGTTGGCACGAGACCACTCCAAAGATACAACCTTCTTGTGGGGAATTCATTTTCTTAATCCCAAAAATGGTTGCATTACCAGTACTCACCACTATCAGAAAGCTGGCGTTTTAAAACCACCAGACTTTTGTGTAAAACTGAACAAATGAAACAAAACCAGACCAAGGAAAGACTGGCTAAGAGGTGGATACAATGTAAAACTATATTCTGAAATGACTTGAAGGAAGTAATTATTTAATGTATATGTAAAAATTGTCAGTTTGATTTGAATGTAGACAACTGGGAACAAAAAGTGATATTTAGCTGAAACCTGGCTTAATGAAACTGAATTCTGCCTGACAACTACCCCCGACAGGAGTTGATACTGGATCAACAGCTGTGTTCCCAGGCCTGGCTGCCACATCTGGCTGCATCCTGAGGTCACATGGCCCCGTTGATTAGATTAGGGGTGGAGCAGCTGGGGACTACAGGGAGTTGAACAAAGGCCTGTCCTGGACTCAGGCAAATGTTATATTGGGGGCGTCATAAAAGTGGCTTCCTCTTAGGGGAAACTGGGAGGGACAGTGCCTCTGCTAGCAGCTGAGCTTGGGGGAAGTGGATAAACCAGTTATTTCACCCTGTGATGTGGGAAACCACACCCCTTTTTGACCAGGGCATAGTTTTAAAAAGATAGGTAACTCAAAGTGCGGACTTGTCAGAATTATATAAGTAATATCATTATTTTTGTGATTTTTCTGTGAACATTTTGAGATGCGTTAGGACCCTGTGGTGTATTCTGGGGGGTTGCTAGCGGAAAATAGGGTCTCACTCCAAATGTCTGCATGTTAAAAATCTGACACTTCTTCAATTAATGTCCATACTCCTTGCGCACATGTGTGTAAATTTGGGTAAATGTCCGATATTGCAAAACCAGTTAAAAGCGCAAAATGTCGTCATTTTTTAATGCAAGCCCCCAGGAAGATCAGAGGCGGACAAGCATGGACCATAAGGAATATATAATGTGCACATGTAATTTCAACAAATTGTATATCTGGGAAGGATGTATTTGAATCAAATATAGATTTGTGGGCAAACTGACCAGGGGAGGATCCTCTGACCCATAAAACCTACAGCATCACTCTGACTCACATATCCTTCCCCCAATCATGGGAGAGGGGAGAATTGGGCCAATGACAAGTAGAGAGGGGCAGGCTTAGCTAGGCCCAGGCACACACCCATTTTCAAAACACATAAAAAGAGACTGCTGGGACAGGTAGAGACATTCAAATCCAGTTGCTGCGGAGCGTTTTGCCGGACCACACAACATCCAGAAGATACCAGTTCCAGACTGACTCCAGCTACATACTCCAGAACCTAGAACTTATACTTTAGAACCTAAATCAGAGGCCTAAAACCACAAGCTGAGTTCTCTGCAGCAGGCCGCAAATCATTGTAAGCTACTCACAGCCGGGTGAGCTGCTTGAATCCCTTGCCAAAAACTTTTGCCAGGACCAGTGCAGAGGTCCAGGAGCCGTGCAGAGACCGCTGTATCTGGACAGACCAGACCAGAGATCCAGAGTGACCCAGACCGCTGTGAGCAGAACCAGAGAGCTGACCCAGATCACTGTGAAGTGCCGAGACCGGAACCGGAGTCCAGTCCAAAACCTGACCAGATCCGTGGCGAGGCCTATTTCAAATTTATATTGTGAGTACCTAGCAGAACTGGGCAGAACCAATCTCTTATTTAAAATAATTTAATCCAAACTATTTTAACCTAAGTAGAACAGCCTCCTAGAAATCGTGTCATCTGTCATTTGTAAAGCTGCACAACTGTCACCTGTCAATTCTGAAGCTGCAAGCTGTCACCTGTCATTTTGAGTTTACTTTAAATTCGAAAAACTACCTTTATTTAATCGTCCGTATCTCTGGAACCGTTTGGGATAGGAACGAAATTCTCAGCTTTCCAACGAACCTTATAGTTATGCCGTATCACGATTCACGCACTCGCGAATTTTACCGCGATTTGCGATTTGGTTAAAAATCCAGCCACGTGTAACCATCAGCAGTCATTTCTTTCCTTGCTAAATATTCGTTTGCCTCTTAATCACCATCTCTGAATCATTGCTAAAGTGAGCCTGAACTCATCCCAAGTATCTCTCACTCACCCTGAACCTCCTAAAGGGAATTAAAAGCATTTTCAGCATATTTCTTACTTCAGTGCCACCACATTCAAAGCACTTTGGCCTGTGTTTTAAAACTCATACCGGTTCTCTCTAAGCTTACTGGGGGGGAACTGAATTTCATATTGTATTTGATTGCATTCCTGAGAACTGTTTGCTCCTCTTTCCATCTACTTCCATGTCTTACATTGCATAGGGGAGGGGGGTGAATTGCCAGAGAAAAAGTGATTATATTATCTTTTGCTAAAATCATCTCAAGTATTTCTGTACTGCATTTTATTCCTCATTGCTTTTCCCTTGAAATCATAAAAGTATTTTTGCTACTTGATCCATCCTATACTAACTCCTCATTGATTATAAAGAAGTGTGCTAGTGTCAGATTACCCATTGTTGATTAACATTATATTTATAAGGGCGATATCGATTATTAATTTATTATAAAAGCGTGGTATCTATATTTTGTCTTATTTCTCAAATAAACCTTTTAAACTTGCAAAACAGAACTACTTCTTGGCTCAGTGGGGTCAGGGGGATTCTAAGAGAGGGGTGTTATATAGGGGTAGTCATCCAGAACTCATGAACTTTTCCATTCAGTATCCCAGTCTAGGCATTTACTTAGCTGTAGTGTTGAATTGAATCTTCTTACAGCTGCTTGTACTACCAGACTTTCTGGAGATGGGTGTTTGCTCAGGTATTCTGGATCAGAATTGCAGGGTCTATATTTAGATACAAACTTTTTATTAACTGCCGGAATGGCTTCAGGGTGTTCCAATGCAGAATTAACCCTTCTTTGCAAGGCAATGTGAAATGGAAGAATGGGGTCTTGTTGAGGTGTTCCTGATAGAATATCAGTCATATCATCATCCTGATAGACTGGTGACTTTCTACCCCATCCCATAAATTCAGTAACTCTATTCATACGTTTTCGTAGCCCGCATCAGCATGCTCTGATGGGTCTGGTTTATCAAATTGGTACTCTGGAGAGGTGTCAAGACCACTTGCTGTTTGCAGGCATTCTTGTAAATCCTGAATTTTTGATTGAGGATCAATTAATTCCTCTGGAACAGGTCTTGTGTCAATTTTAACACCAGCAGAGGTGGTTTCTTCATCTGCTGATGATTCTCCCTCGTAGATAGATGACATGGTCCTATAAAAATCATGTCTACTCTCAGGTTGAAAAACCTTTTCGGGTAATGTAGGTTTTTCCCTTGTTAAAGGCTTGGGCTTCGACGAAAGCATTGATGGCGTCAATGCTGTTACAACAACATTCGATGTTGTCGAGGGAACCTTCGATGACCTCAAGGTAATCGTCGAGGGAATTGTAGAAACCTTCGAGACTGTCGAAGGAGTCTTCGAAGTTGTCGATCGTGTACTCGACACAACCTCTTTCAAATGAGTCATCGATGCCTTTTACTCGAGAGCCTTCAAAGTCTTCTATGGTGTCGATGTCTACTTCGATTGCGTATGATGTTCTGACGCCATTCTGTTTCCCTCTACCTCCAATTTATGCACCAAGAGATCATTTTCATGAGGTGATCGGGAAGAGTCCCTGGATGACACCCTCGACAACTTTTTGTCGGATTTTCTTGTTTTGGACCTTCCTCTGTCACGTTTTTCGTGAGTAGGGGCATGCTCTTCTTTAGACTTTTTTGTGGGGGTCTGAGCCGCGTTCTCAAAAATCTTTAACATGGAAACTTGAAAGGCTTCCCTTTTACTCGGGGAATCATGCTTCGAAGGGCATGCTATCACCTCCTCCGAAGACCTCGAGGAAGAAGAGGGAGATCGATGTTGTCTTTTCTTTGTCTTTTTGGATGACGAAGAAGACTTTCCGGATCTACTCCTCGATCTATATTTTTTATGATGTTTTTTTGAAGACTCAGCCGAGTCTTTCCCCTTCGAAGTATACTTCGACGAACCCTCCCCCATCGCCAGTTTACCTCTGCGTTCTTTTAAGGCCTTATGGGTCATTGACTGGCATGAAACACAGTCTTCAATTCGGTGGTCGGAACGGAGGCACCAGAGACAATTCTTGTGAGGATCAGTCAAAGACATTTTCTTAAAACCCGTCTTCGGTGTGGAAGGGTTCGATGAAGATAACATTGTTTCTTTTGCGAAAGACTGAAGTGCCGTTTGTAACGATCTGAAGTGAAGCTAATGGAAACACGGAACAGAAGCCAACGGGCGCGCTCGAGGTTCTTATACAATGGATGACATCGGTGCTCGATGGATGCCGCCGAGGGACATCGACGCCGAAACCTCGAGCGGAGCGCATTCTGGTGGAGAGAAGAAATATTTTTTCGGAAGCAGCAAGCTGAAGATAAGGCTATATCTAAGATGAGGAATACGTGGGAGGACACAATCCATTCAAACTTTATTATATAGCAACTCAATTCAACAAATTCATGCAAAATATAACCTGTTTTACAGTATGATCAACGTCTCTTGTCATTGACTGAGCGAACTTCCCTTCCCCAGATCCAAACAAGGGTTTTCTTCACAGTTCAAAGGAAAAACAAGGAAATCTGATTAAGCACAAAGTTCCATTGCTTCAATGAAATAGCTTGACAAAGTCATATTCTCACACTCCTCCTGAAATAAGAACTGTTCCAAAGTATTGTGAAAAGGTCATAAGCTCTCAGACCTCCTGGAATAAAAACTCTCCCAAAGTATCTGGACAAAAGTCATAAGCCCTCTCTCCTCCTGAAATAAAAAAGCTTTCACATTTTTGGTAACATCAAATAGTTTGATCAGGGTGGTCTTCTTCAATATTAACTGCAGAGAGAATTGTAACTTTTTTTAATCAGCTTTCACAATTCTTCCCCAAATGTCTCAACTCAACATGTTGTTTTCTAATAATACCAATTCATGTAAAGTACATGGGTACACAAAGTGAAGGTGACTGAATTTTATATGTTGGGTTTATGAAATTACTAACCCATCCTTAGCTATGACAGATCATAATCAGAATTTGTACCTAATTTTTTATCTTCCAGTGGCACTCCTATTTTTTGTTTTTGAGTTTCTAATAGTATCACTCTTCAGTACTTGCACCTTTTACTAACTTGCTTACTCTTTCACCAGGTTTCTTCTAGGCAATCACTTCTTGCCCTGTGGGAATATTCGCCTCCCCGTCTACTTCTTCAACATCAACATGGTAGCTTTCAGAGTTTAGGATAACGACACATTCAATTGTCTTCTTTAGTACGAAAATGTTAGCAGCTTTGCAGGGACTAGAATATTCACATTGATCCATATTAGGAACTCTCCACAAATGATGCTCATCTCCCTTGGCAAAGCTTCCTCCAGAAGGGCAGCCTGTCTGCCACCTTTCCTTCCCTTGTGCACCAATACCAAAATAATATTCAGGATAAGGTCTTTTCCTGCTTCTGCCTTGGCTGTGGCACTGAGTTTGCATCAACCACAATTATAGGTGTCCCTTGAGTCGCAGTCTTGACAACCCTGGGGCTTCTTAACATTCCCCTCTTGTGTTTGGAAACTTCTGTCAGACTGATATTGACCGTTCTTTATTTTCTCTTGGCTTGAGTATTGGTGGTATGCCTGCAATTCTAATAAGGCCTCTCCACCAGATTGTTGGTGTTTGCCCAAACTCACTCACTCAATTCTAGGGGTATTTTGATTTGATGCCAGCTACCTTTGTAAATTTTCAACAGTTCAGTATTTGAAACGCTTATCTGTTTGCTGTTCACTCGCTCGCAAGTGATCCTGCCTGTGCTAAACACGTGGCCTGCACTGGAACATCCCCGAGCCACTTGTCCATCTCAGACTCACTGGGTAAGTAGCTTTCAGGTGCACTGCTTTGTGTTTGCAGGGAAAACACAAGGTTTTAACTCTCTGCTTCGTAAGAAGTCAGAAAGAAAATAGGAAAATACCAAAGAGAACAAGTAGGGCAAACACGGAAAATATATTCAGTCATACATTTTATTAATTGATATAAACAGAAAGAAAAAAATGGTTAAAATGAATAATGTTATTCATTGTTCTGAGTAAAGAAATTTTATACAGTGATACTTGTGAGCAATACCAAACAGAATTTGCCCATAAAATGTTCAGAGAAATTTAGTCACAAAAAGCAAAAACCGATCTCTTAAATGGTTAACATTTATAAAATAGAATGATTCAAGAATAAATACAAAAAAGGGAAAAGAAAAAAAGCAAAAATTTTCACATTGAAGCAAACAAAGTACACAGTTAGATTAAGATGTCTTGCATTGTTGAATCAAACTTTTTGTTGAGCAAAGGTAACTATCCTTTGCGCATACTCATGATCAGGGTCTGATCATGCTGGGTGACGCTGCCTACGTGCCAGTTTTTAACCTGTAAGTAATTGTTATGAACACAGATCATCAGTAAATTACTGTTTAGAACTTTAGAGCTGTGTTAACGGCACGTTTCGGCTTTAGAGCCATTAGTCTTGGCCTTGATTGAAGAGCCTTCGTCAGGGCGAATAGATCTATAAGGGATCTGATGCTCCCTTGTCCCTGGCCGGTCCCGGGAACACTCAGTGTTTCCGATGCATCTACGTTTCGCCAATGACTTAATTGCTCACTGTGATTCCACGCATGACTAACGGGACAAAGGATTGCAGGAAAAAACAAAAAACTGTGTTTGCAGGGCTGCAGGACCTGTGGCTTCTCCCAACCAGGTGCACCCTATCTATTCAGTTGCCACCGTTTCTGCCCCGATGGTTTGGAGACCCTCTGGCTCTTGAGAGTCTCTGGTGAAGTCAAGCCACCTGAGACCTCTCAACTGCTCGCACCACATCGGCTTCACTCTGCGCAATATCTGCACAACGTAGTTTTGCTGGGCAAGCATTTCTTCTCTATGCTTCCCACTGTGCAACCTCTGCAGTTTGGAAATCTAGAGGCAGATACCCTCTCAGGACCTGTCCTGGTCCCGGCGTCTTCTTGCTCCTCTACTTCTTCCTCCCACTGCACACAACACTCATGCTGTCTGCTGCAATTCTGCTTCCTCATTACCTGCACCTGACGGGACCTTTAAAGCCTCTCAGACTCCCTCAGGTGTAGGTCATTTTTACTAATTAGCTGACCACGCCTGCATCTTCGTTCCTCTGCATACCTCTTCCTCATCCCAGTACAGAGTGATTCTGGGACTTGGAGTCCCTAATGAAAAGGTTTGTTTTTCTATCTTTTTCCAATTTACAATAAGCCACCAAGAGACCAAGGTCTGGGGGATGTTAAACAGGTGAATGCCCCCTTCCTCCTGACCTGTTTCCTCCTTTATGTATTCCTCCCACAGAACACGACACCTAGGGTATGGATCAAGAAGTGTCTGCCTGTCCCTGGCCACATGAGGAAGGTCCCAGGTTGAAGTTTTGGGGGGAATCACCACTGATCATCCCATACCCTTCCCCTAATGTAGCTGGGGTTTTTAGCCTCTATTGGGATTCGGGAAAGGAAATCAACATTGCCTTGTTCTTTTCCTTTCCGATGGTTGACAGAAAAACTGAAAGCCAGGACATAACTCTAGTGTTGGTATCATTTCTTGACCTTAACCACTTCAGGGGAGCATGATCAGTAATTAACCTGAGCTTTCTACCTGTGAGATAATATTTCTGGTATGTTATGGATCACTTAATGGCAAGGGCTTCTAATTCCAGTGTTGCATAGTTCTTTTTTCTAGCAAACACTTTTGTGTTGATATAGAGAATAGGGTGTTCTCGATCACCATGTCATTGAGATAATACCGCCCCAAGACCAGTATGTGACCAGTATGTGAGGCATCAGTTTGTAAAGTAAATGGTCTAATAAAGTTTGCCATCTTTAGAACCGGGTCTTGATATTATATGCATTTCATCTGTCCAAAACTATTTTGATCTTCTGGACCACACCTCATTTTCTGTGGTTCTGCATTTTTAGAATTGTATGTAAGGGGAGCAGAAATGGAAGAAAGGTTTTGTATAACACTGCAATAGTAACTCATAATGCTTAGGAAAGCGTGTAATTTCTTCTTCGTTTTTGGGGAAAGTGTTTCCATTACTGCTTTAGCTTTATCAGACTGAGGATGAACAAGTCTGCTCCCAAAAACGAAACCCACATACTTTACAGCAGACCTGTCCAGTTGACATTTTTCGGGGATTGGCCATAAGGTCAGCTTTTCTTAATGCTAAACTGGTATGAATGCGATATATGTTCAGGCCAAGTTTAACTATACATGATGATGTTGTCAATATATTCCCCAGAGAATGACAAAAGGGGTCTTAAAACCTGATCCATAAGTCTCTGAAATGTAGCAGGGGCACCATGCAGCCCAAAAGGTAAGCAGGGGCACCAGGCAGCCTACACAACAGGGGACCACCCAACTCCCCTGGCCATGCCCCGCATGCAGCCCATCCACCCTGACCATGTCCCACAGGCAGCCCACACCACAGGGGACCACCCAACACCCCTGACTATGCCCCGCAGGCAGCCCATCCACCCTGACCATGACCTGCAGGCAGCCCACACCACAGGGGACCACCCAACACCCCTGGCCATGCCCCACAGGCAGCTCACACCACAAGGGACCACCCAACACCCCTGACCATGCCCAGCAGGCAGCCCATATTGCACCATGCACTTGTGAACCCCAACACATGTCCCCCCCACCAGTGACAGGCACCTGCCAGCAGGCCCCAACACATGTCCCCCCACCCAACGTGCTGTCAGAATAGAAGCCCATGTCAGAAATGCCAAACCAAATCCCACCCCACACCGCAGCACCCCAGTCCAAACACACACAAAGACATGAAAAATGAAAAGTGGTCCACTCCACAGAAATAAAAACAAAAGTTGAAAAAAAAAACATTACTCCATGGGATGAAAAAAAAAAAAGAATGTATGTACATGTCTGGAACTATCACAATTTAAGTCACAAGGGTCCATGATCCCAAAAATAAAGGAAACCTATCAAAAATCTAATCAAAAACAGAACTATATACAAAAAGGAGGAGCAAAGTCTGTGGACTTCAAATCATAAATTAAATGAAAGGAAACCTATGCCTAAATAACTAAGTACAAAGGCAGTGGGATAGTACGACGGCTCACTTCTTGATGTTCCGGGCCAGGGCATCATTGAACTCCATGTCGATGTCCCGAAGGTGGGCCTGTTCCCTGGCCTTGAGGGCTCGCAGGGATGTTGCCATGGACTCCTCCAAGTCCCTGTGAGTTGTCACGAGGCTCTCAGCCCACCTCAACAACCCGTGCATGGAGTTCTCCGCCATGACCATCGTGAGCCGTGCCCTCTCTGCCGCCGCCGCTCTGCATCAATTTTCTGGCACAAGTGCTGCCACACGGAAGACACTTGCAGTCCTGGGTCCTCCTGCCCGTCGGCTGTTGCCTGCCCCTGGGATGTTGTTGGCCCAGAGTGATGACGCCTCCCATGCAGAGCCTGCTGCTGCCTCAATGCCAAATTCCTCTGCCACCACGACGGCCTCCAGCCTGATGGAATCCCCCGGCGCTGTCGTGTACGTGCCCTACTTGATGATGCCTGAACATCCTCCATTTGCTGGGGTCCAGTTGGTGGTGTGACCACCCCTGCAGGACCCCCGACTCCCGACTGTGGCATGGATGTGCTCTCCACCAGCCTGGCCACAGGCTCTGGGGCAGCTCCACAGGGGGCCCAGGTATATATGGGCAGGAAGACGGCACGGAGGATGACTGGCATATAGGGGGTGCAGTTGAGGAGGGGGTTGCAAGACAGTTGAGGAGGGGGTTGCAAGAGCATCCAGCACACAGATGAATCCTGCGCCAGTGACCTGTCCTAGCAAGTCGAGGTGCCAAGCAGGTATTCGAAATGACGTGCACTGTGCTGCCTAGAACCATGCACCTCATCCCAAATACCATGCGTACGCAACGCCACAGCGACAATGACAGGCTGCACTTGGTCACAGATTGCCACGTCCACAGGTAGAGGATGGCCAGTTGTTATAGACGAATCCCCTACCTGCGTGTGGGCCTGTACAGAGGCATCCCTGCTGGTGCTGGATGATGCAGTCACAGGATCAGGGACAGGATTACACACAGGCACCTCCGCTGCAACCTGTGCTGCCTTGTGCCCATGCCCTGGACTGCACCACTCGCACCAGTGGAACCACCCCCTCCAGGCCACATGCGTTGAGCTGATACGGCCTCCTCCTCAACCACATCCCCCACCAACCTGGATGACTATGTGCTGTCTTCCTCAGTACACCCCTGTGAGGGCTCAGCTGCCCCTTCTGCTGCCGATGAGTCCACCTCCAACATTGGCATCTTGGACCTCCCCTCTGCAGCTGCGACTATGGATGCAGCACCAGACTCCTCATTCCCGGAAGATATAATAACCTGGGAGGGGAGTTGGGCCTTGACTCTCCGGCTGGCGGTGGCATCCCTGCCGCTGGGCTCCACAGCACCGTCTCTGCCCTCTTCATCAGTCGATGCTGCAGACAGGGAGAGACAGAACACAGGCATCAGGTCACCGTACAATGGTCTGCTACACACATGACAGTTGCACATGAGTGTCAGTGTCAGACATCACAGATGGCATCACACTCCCCAACACTCATGTCATTTGAAACCACACACATACACAAATAAACTGGGATCGCAGCAGGTATCAGCATCCATACACACGTAACTGCATGATCATCCAAAGGTTGGCATGATGTCACAAGCAACATGGGGAGTGACAATCAGATGCACACACGCCACTAGACAAACATGCATTTGTACATCTCTACCACCTGTCAGAGTGCAATCATCAGCAACTATGTCACATCTGCAAATCAGGTACCCAGATGTCCTGTTCACATGCATCCATGGCGTCTTACTGTCACACACATGCCAAACAGACACATGCACATGTACACCGTGCACGTACATGAAGGTGGGACCAGCATCCATGTGTCACACCCCATCCATGGCATAGTACATACACAGAAATGAAAACATGTGTGCATCTCCACATGCAGTTTGGCATCATGCATTGGAACACATACACCATTGATGTGCATCACACATGACTGGACTCACATGCAGCACGGGCCTGTCCATGCACACACACATCCTTACATGGGCCATGTCAAGCATATGCCCAAGTTGAATACTCCTGCCACACCTCAACATGCACCGTGTGGAATGGGATAGGCCAGACACTCACCGCTCGACTCCAGAAGGGTCTGCCTCTATAGGACCTGGTGGTGAAGCACTGGGTTGATGGATTCCAGGACCTTCATCTGGTCAATGGTAAGTTGGAGGGTCCTGGATCTGCAGTCCTCAGCGCGTCTGGATGTGTTTCCAGTCGCGGGTTGCCACCCCCTCCTCGTTGATGGCAACTACGGTGTCCGACCAGGTCCTCTTCTGTCCTTCCTTGTCGGCGCACGGTCATCTGAAGAGGGCATCATAATGCCCCAGGGTTTGCTCCACCAGGATGCCAACTTCTGTGGCTGAGAAGCTGACAGCCCTCTGCCTCTCTGGCTGGGGGTTGCCAGTGGTCTCAGATGGTGTTTTCCACGACATGGCAACCCCTGAGGTAAGTGTGGGTGGGCAACTGGGTCCTGGGGCTGGGCTGTGGAGCGATGGAACAACAGTCAGGAGTCTTCTGTTCCAGGAGGGGTGGTAGAAGCAACTGGACCCCTGCAGATGGCTGATGTGCAGGCACCAAATAGAAGGCCAGGTGGGCAGCAGGCAGGCAGGCAGCAGCAGATGCTTGTGGGAGGCTGTTCGGGGCTCTGGGGGCAGGTAAATGGCCTTCTGGGCAGGAGCGTGGTCTTCCGTGTGTTGTCCCGTGGCCAGCTCAATGCAGAGTGATTAAGCACGTGAAAAACAGCATGTCAGCGTGTAATTCGAGGAAAGGGCCTTAGCGCGTAAGCGCGTAAGTGACGTGACGCACAATTGCATTTCCCTCAGCACGGGTTAAAGGTGAGCGTGGGCCAGCAGTTTGCTGTACGTGCTTTTTGTGGAGACCGACGTGTGTGTTGCTACTTCTTGTTGTTTTACGCGCCATCACTTCACAGCGGATCGAGGAAGTACCTCTTCTTTTGGCAGGGGTCTTGCCTACGTGTGTATTTCTTTCCCACGCTAGTCAGACAGTGAGTCACGCACGCTATTTTTCCCACTGCAGTTCCCCCTGTGTATCCCATACCCATTTTCGAGGTCATAGTAGCCTGTGTGTCCCACGTGTATGCATTTTTTTCTGTCCCTGGGTGCCACCGCGTACTGCAGGAGGTTAATTCCACACAAGTGGGCTACCAGGGGTTGCATGCACGGTTTTATTGCAGATTTGGGGGGCCTGAGCATTGTGTGGCCTGTCATTTTCTCACAAGGGTCACATACAGCCTTGCAGGAGCACAGGGGTGCTATTTACATCACATACCCAGCACCTTTCACCCCAATTACCCAGGACAATTTTCGTGTACACCCCCAATTGGCACTAGTACATCCGTGCCATGGTTGGGAGGCCACGAAAGGTGAGGGGCACCTCAGTTGGGCATCTTCCATGTGGTGGGCGTGGTCAGGGAGGTGGCCGGAGTGACCATGGAGTAGGGGGAGTCCGGGGTGGCCAGGGTGGCTGCAGAGGGGGATGAGGCAGGGGTGTGCCACTTCAGCAGGATGTTCTGCCATGTGTTGGTGCAGTCATGCCATCACCCCCTGTGACTCCGGGAGATGCAGCTCTTGCATCTGACACTGGCACCCATGTGACCTGGCAGTCAGTTTCATCTACTGCCACGGGCCCAAAGGAGTAGCTGCAGGTGCAGCTGTGGCGACCACCATCCAGGCTCAGGGTCGGCCAATGCATGATGCGTTGGCACCTGAGGACTCCCAGGCTGAATTCCAGGTGGTCAGGAGGCACAAACAATGTGCGCGCAGGGATGCTCTGACCGAGGCACATGTTCCTGGGGCAGTGTTGTCATCTGCTGCCTCAAGCAGCTGGGTGTTGGCAACTGCATGGGCAGATGCAGTCAACACCACCCTGGCTGTGAGTCTGCCAGCCAGGACAGTCTTGGTCACAGACCTTGGCACAGCGGCTGTTGCTGCACTGGGTCCTGTCAAGAGCACCCCTCAGCCACTGACACAAGCCAGGGCTTCCGTCCTAGTTCCACCTGCCACTCTCTTGGTCCACTCCACCAGCACCACTGCCCCTACTGATCAGGGCGGCATTTGCCAGTCAGGCTCCGCACCACTGCCCAAGAGGAGGAAGGTTTCTCCTGCGCAAGAGGTTGGGAACCCAGACACGGTTCCTCGCCTCCAGCACATTGAGGAAGAAGCATTCCAGCAAGCAGGAACTGGATTTCCTTGTGGGCTACGTGTCGGAACACAAACGCAATATGCTAGTGGGCCCAAATTGCCATACTACGCCTTCCCAGCGTTGGGCACACTGGCAGCATGTTGCGGATGGTGTTAGCGCATTCGGATATGAGGTGCGCACAGCTCAGGACTGCAAAATGCGTTGGGATGACCTCCGACGCTGTGCTAAGCAAAGGCATGCCTCCAATTATGCCATGACTCAGGTGACTGGCAGTGGGCCACCACCTGAGGAGGAAGAACTCACTCCGCATAAGGTGATCGTTGTGGAGTTCATCCCGCAGAATTGATTGAAGGAGTTGGAGAGATGCAGGATTATGATGCCCCGCCCGGTGAGTGTCGTTGCGTGTGTATCCAGCCCATGTGTGGTTTGCTTGTGTGATGTGTTGTGCTTGACTGCCACTACATGCTACGTGTACATGGTTCTCATGTGCAAGTCATGCAATGCTTCACTAATGTGTGCATGTTGTGATGCATGCTGGACATGTGAAGCAGACGGGGACTGTCTTCATCACCACACATGCACCCTACTCACATGCTAGTCACCCAGCTTCCCCTCCGGTCCATGTTCCAGCTCACTGACCTGTCTGCATGTAGCCTGAGGTGTCTTTCCACTCAGCACTCGGACTATGTCATCACATGACTGAGGTGCATGTGTGTTCAGCCTGCATGAGGGTACTCCACGCGGGCATGCTTCCTTGCCCCTCTGGACCCCTGCATCTCAATTTAACCATGGCAGTGGTGGGTAACATGTTGGACTACTGCAATGGCCTGTTCCACGCTCCTGTGTACTTGCACACTTCCCCCTGCGAACCTGCCAGACACATACTGTTGGGTACATCGTTTGTCCTTGATGCAGGGTGTCTCACTCGGACTGTGCAGATGGCAGATGCCCCCCGGGGACATGATTGACCATTCATGCTCTATGTGCATTCCATGCATGCCCCTATGTCATGATCTCTGCTTCCAAAAGGTCAGGGTTTTCCCAACTCCCTTGGAAGCAGATCCATAACCCAGGTTCCGAGTGCCAACCAGTCCCAATTGGGACCTTATGGACCCAGTCCTGGCGCCAGTGGCACCAGGCTCATAAATATGCCCAGTCCCAGCGCTGGAAGCGCCGGGCTCATAATGCATGGGTGGACTTACCTGCAGCAGACCATGCTGCTTACTTGCCTGCCAGTTGAGCCTCTGATCCTCTTCTGTTTGGAACTACTTTTCCTGTTGGGTGGGGCAGGAGCCACTCCCTAGATTCAGAACACTGGAACTCTTCTGGAAAGCAGGAACTCTTTTCTTACCTAGGCGTGGCTGTGGAAGGAGACACCTAAGCACTACAGGAGGCTATTTAAACAACACCCGATGGATGAATCTTGCTTTGCGTTATTCTGCATCCTCTGCAGCAGAACGCTCATCGTGTCTTCTGCATCTGATCCTGGGCCTAAGGAAAAAGGCTTACCATCCTGAATCCAGTCTTCAGCAACACCTATAAAGACAAGAAAGAACAGGTTAGCATTACGGTCTTCAGTGACAGCTCTTCACTTACCTGGTCCATCGGCTGTCACCAACGCCTCGCGCTGCATTCCGGCATCTGAAAGACAAAGGCTTACCTACTTTTCGTGCGCTCCCGAGGTCTTCACACTGCATTCCGGCATCTGAAAGACAAAAGCTTACCAACTCTTTGCACGCTCCGGAGGCCTTCGGCGCTGCATCCCGCATCTGAAAGACAAAACAAGGTGCGTTTAAAGACATTGGGGAACTTTAATACTCACGTGCCATTACTCCTTTCCACATCTAACCCAGTGGGTATTCCGGCACCCTGCAGCCGCTCCGAACTTGTACCTGCAAAATAAAAAGACAGTTAGAGCGCATCGTGAAGCAGACAACAAGCGCTTACTTACGTGCTTCCAGGCGCTTCTATTCATCACACGGGCTCCATCTTCAACTCACTTCAGCCCGTCATCCGCCATCGCCGGAACCCTGCAAAACAAGAAACATCATTACTAAAGACTTTAAAGACATTAGAATTACTCGAAACTTACCGTTCGTGCAGTAAACGACGGACAGCAGTCCTCTGAAGTCAAGAGGTCTGCTCCCCTTATCCAGTGAAGAAACTGGTTACAGCACCCTGCCCCGAGGCAGATGGAGAGCACGGCGTTCACTTACCTAAGGTGAGAGCGTTAACCTTTGGGGTTCTACAGGAGAAGAGAAAGGGAAGAAGAGAGAGACATTCAATAACCCAGTTCCTTAATCCCATATTTTCTATCTGCAGACATCTTACCCTTCAAGTCAGACATACAGTGCACAGAGGTCCAGCCCAAAGAGCCAGCCGTGTGTTACACATCACCTTTGCAGATACGGTATACGCCCAGTCAAGACCGGCGCCTCTACGGGAATCAGGTGAGCGTTACACCCTATGTGTCTTTGGCAGAATGATCATTGTAGTACGTGTCCAGGATTACATACGTATCATGACATTTGGTCATCCATTCCATGCTCACTCTGGCTCAGTCCTACATCACACACATGTTTAGGGTGTCATTGTCTGTGTGGGGCACAGACCTCCCCCTGTTGCAGGCCCCCTGGCTCTGTTCAACTGGTATAGTGCCTTCTGCATGAATGGGTGTACTACTGAGGGTTCATCATGTGTCCTGCTTACTGTCCCATTCTCATTTGCTGTGGTGTCAGTTGACTGAGATGATGCAATTGACGCTAGCCAGAACTGTCTACCAATACATAGTTCTCTGGTCAACCTTTCATTGCCATGCAATGCCTCCCTGAATTTTCACTGGGGGTGGGGGGGTAACTGTAGCCATTCAACCCAGTGGATGCACATTGCACATGATGGCTGAACTTGCCCTTACACTGCCGTCATATATAGTGATTGACATCAAAACGTACCTGTTGATGTAGATTGTTGGTAACGTACACATGTTCTGCACTGCACCCACCCAGTTCTGAGCCATGTTACACCATTCTACATGCCTAATCACTGCTGCAATGTCAAAGTGACCTGGCATGTATGTTCAGATTTTCATCCCTTCACTGTTATGAAATGGACTAGCACAGGTGCATCCTGTGACACATGTACTCTGTATTGGAACACCCTAGCAGGTGTTTAGCAAAGTTGATTGGTCAATCTGCAGGCTATATTAACTGGTATAGGCCGCAGATTGAATATAGCCCGCCAATCCGGTTGTAATTACTGTAGAGCTGCCTGCACGTGTGTATGTGTACACTTTCACATACATCAAAGCAAGCAGCATTGAAGATGCTTGCTTTGCTGTATAGGATGCTGTTCATATACACCATACTGGTGTATATGAGCACAAGTGTATTTGAACACTTTCACATATACATATGCAAGCACCTTCAACGTTGTGTAGTGCAACATTGCAGCTACTTACTTAGGTGTGTGTGAAAGTGTTTATTTACACATGTGTTCTCAGCAGCATTTTTGTTGAAAAACTAATATGTTGTTATTTTACATAAATGCTGCTGAGATTTCAGCATTGTGCCCGTTATGTTCAACAGGCACAATCCTGAAGGTGCACCGTCATGCAGTACATGTACATCCAGGCCTACTTAGCAAATCTGGTGGAGCCTGGGCGTGGTGATTTGACACACTGAAGAATGATTTTTGGCACATTCAATGCACGAAGTGCTGAATCAGGCCCTGGAGGGTGTTCTGGAGGCTTCATGTACCGGCAGCTCGTACTGTACTGGCCGTTATGGTGCCTCATACCTCGTTGTAGGCCCTCTCTTTGCTTGGGATATTCACTATGTCTTCAGGGCCCATGACGCCCAGTATGGGCCGAGCTGCAGATTGATGAAGCGATATTGGTGATGATGATTTAGTGATGCATGTGTACATGCATATTACGTGTATCATGGGGTGTTTTGATTCACTTGCAGCTGTGGCCATTTGTTCAAACATGCTTATGCTACGTGACATCTCTTTGTTGCCATCTGTCATTTCTGCCTGTGATTTGTGCCTGCCAGAGGTGGTGTGTGATGGAGGTGATATACTACATTCAGTACATGTGTAGGCTTCGCAATTTACACACATCCATTTCTGCTTTCGGGATGCCATTGCATATCAATGCCACTGGATGCATGCCGGAATTTGAGTTGTATGTGACATATCTGCTTCATGTGTTGGCTGTCGATGTGATGTCTACGTTGTGTGCGTTATGTGCTGCTGACATGTGTACTCATGTTTGTTTTGTTCACGTTACAGGTAATGATGCAATGGAGCCAGGGCATGGTGATGTCATTCCAGACACAGGGTTGCTTTTACATCAGCAACCCGGCACAAGTGGGGGTCATGCGGTGGTAGATCACGAGAACCCACTTGTGTTCCAGACCATCATGTCCAGGGCTGGCAATCAGTCAAGCTCTGATGATCACTCTGATCACAATGTTGAGTTGGATGTGCATCATGACCATTTGTCACCGGTGAGTGATCCTGATGTGGATGATCTTCTGTCCGCGACACCTGCACTGAGGGGCCAGACAGTGTTGGAACGTCCGCCTGTGGTGGTTGGACGCACAGTCACACTCCACACCAGTTGCTGATGTGCCTGGGGCATCATGTCAATGGAGGGATGTAGTCCTGCAGCCGCAGGGGGTGCCTATCCAGCAAGGACCACGGCTCCTTGGGTCCTGCAGGAGTAATGTCCATCAACACGGTGGCCGTGAGTCACCGGGGAATACTGAGTGGGAGCAATCCATGTATGCAGGTGGAGCTCCAGCAGCAGGCAGCGCAGTCCACGTGCCGCTCACTCAGGCTGGGCATGGCAGCCTCAAAAAGGGCACGCTGGGCTGAAATGGTGTCTCTGCACGAAGCACTTGCTGCTCAGGCAGAGGCACACAGGGAGGCCCTGAGGGATGAACACAAATTCTTCACATCTACTCTGGGTGTGCTCAACATGACCCAGAGGCAGCGGTCAGAAGTGAGGTTGGAGCAGCTTGAGAACACCATCTCGGCTGAGCTACGTGCATGCCGGGAGGTGCTCCAGATGTCATGTGAGGCCATGCAGGCAGAACTCTGTGTTACACTTGCTACCATGCATGAGGAAGCACACGTATCAAGTGAGGTGCTGCATGCTGACCTACATGCCATTGCCACACAGGACCAGGCTTACCAGACCCAGATGCTTGCTACCATGGAGGGGCAAGCTGCGGATAGGCATGGTCAGGCAACAGTGCCAGGTCCACCTTATGATTTCCATCGAGAGGGTGAGTAGGACGACGACGACTTATCTTCCACACAGGTCGGGCCGTGCGTGCTTTGAGCCCATGGAGGTTTTTTTTTATCTCAACATCATTGCATGTGGGTGTTGAGGTTCACCCTGTACCTCCCCCCTCCTGGGTGCCCCCCCGGGTTGTATGGGGTCATTTTAATGTATTTTTTATAATATTGATTGGCTATTGTGCATTCATGTGACAGTGTAGTGCTTTGTAGCTTTTGAAAGCATCCGCTGTGTGTTCCAGCTGGGCCCATACAAGCTTGTCTCAAGTATGTGTTTGTGGCTTGGGGTCCTGACACATATGTCACTCCTGCTTCCCCTTTCCATGGGCTTGCAAGGATGGTTCGGTGTGACAGCAAATTACACAAGGGCATTGAACTTTCATCATATCTGTGGCCAGTCTGCTGTACTACTTGTGTATACACCCCTAGTGGGGATTCTGGATGTTTTCTCCACAGAATGTCTGCAATCAATGTTGGTGAATTCATTTTTCAACTGTGCATTTATTGAAGTTGATTGTGATATTTGTTTCATTTCTTGCCTGTATACGTGCTTGATGCACTTCATGCTGTAGACGGTAGCCTGCACCCTCTAGCTGTCAAAGCCACACTGATGGTGGGAGGGGGCCGGTTGGTGACAATGTCAAGTTGGTACATGTTAGGTTCAGCCCCTGGGAATTGTGGCAAAAGTGGAAGCATTAGGAATGTCATCCAAGAACCACAACTCACGGTCCATTCCTCACCTGAGATGGCCGCCTAGACTACTTCTATGCTCCCTTCCGTTTGGACAGCATGTTGTATCTGTCTTCCCTCTTAGACTTCGCTGCTGCGTGACAGCGCAGTTTTCCTACTGCACTACAGCTCTTTTACTCGTTTTTCACACGCTGGTACATTTGGTCCCTGTTTTTCGTCCTTCAAATGTCCTTGTTGCAGATCTGTCTGCCTGTTTCTCGGGAAGTTATTTCCGCGTACTCGTACGCTGCATCGGTTTGCCTCGGTACACATCTGTACCACAGCATCTCTCTCTCTCGCTTTCTCTCTCGCTCCACCTATCTTTCATCTATTCCATCCATACCTTTATGTTGACTTCGGCCTTTCACCAAAGCTATTCAACTTTTCTGGATCTTAACTTGCTATCAGCTGTTCCCGGCAATCTCGCATTCACTCTGCCTTTCCAGAGTTGTGCTGTCTCTGCCTATCTCTGTTCACACTATCAAAGATTGATTGGGTTTCAGCTCAACCATCCAGTTGTGCCAGCCTCATTGATTATTTGTCATGATACCTGCCCCCGGAGCACCAGGACCGGCCCAGCACCCCCGGAAGCAGGCATCATGCCCTCGGGAGGAGTCTCAGCAGCCCCAAGTAGGGGCCCTGTGGACTCAGTCCTGGCGCCTTTGGCGCCAGGCTCATATTGGACAACAGTCCTGGCGCCGAAGGCGCCAGGCTCATAAAAGATGACTTTGTGTTTAAAGGTGCTTGGTGTAAACTTACCTGATCCAGACCATGCTGCAACAGCCGGGCCATCTTGAGGCCAGAACTACTTTTCCTGTGGGACTCTTTTACCACCGGGTGTGGTCGGGGAAGGATACATACCTGATTGGAGGAAGGACACATTCCAGGAACTTCTTCCAAGGCTATTTAAACCACACCCGATCAGCCACAGGTGCTTCGCGTTGTTCTGCATCTAGCAGCTGGACGCTCACCGTTTCTGCTCCTGCATCTTGACTTCTTCCACGCCTGCCAGCATCCTGATCACCTGCAGAGGAATAGAACAAGAGAACAGAAGAAGGAAAAGACCTTACCTGTTAAATCTGCAACCTGGAGACATTTCGCCAACGATCCTGAAAAGGAAGACATTTATTTTAAAAACTCATCGCATTGACTGCTGCAGCGCTGCATTTACTCACCTTTACAGGGCGCCTCCATCAGCAGCGACCATCCAGATCCACAGTCGCTCCCCAGCACCTAGGGAGAAAAAGACAAGAACAAAGGTGAGAGAAAGAAGGGAGAAGGGAAGCTAAGACTCCATGTTAAGACTTACCTGTTGGGTCATTCCCTTTTCATTTCGGGTCCGCGCCGCATCCAGGCAGTTCCAGACCCCGGCCCCTAAGGGGAAAAAGACATCAGCGTTAATGGGCAAATGAAAAGACATTATCAAAACGCTCATTAAAGACTTACCTGATTTCCACAAGGATTTCACCTTTCATCTCGGGTCGGTGCCTGTTCCCCGGCAATCCGTACCCCGGCCCCTATGGGGAAAAAGACATTAGCGTTAGAACCTTAACGCATGGACACAAGGGGAACCATTAATCAAAAAACTTACCTGGAAGCCAAGCAAGTTTGCTTCTCACCAATCCGAAAATCCAGTGAAGCAACTGGATATCTACGCGCCCCTGCATCAGAGGCAGGATGGAGAGCTCGCCCTTCCAGACCCTAAGGTGAGCTGTTGCGCTGAATCACAGAGGGGTGTCAAGGAGAGTGAGAGGGGAAAGAGGGAGACCGATTACTTACCCTGCACACCCTTAATCCCCTATTTTCGCCTACAGAAGGGTACTTCAGCGAGCCAGGCAAGCAAGAGTTGGGGGGCCTGGTCCAGTCCATATTCCGAGTCCTGCGCACCACCCTGGAAGAGGCCACCGCAGCGCAAACCAGGCCGGCGCCTCCGTGGGAGTCAGGTGAGCGTTACAGAACGCGAAGCCTTCCTACAAAATCCCACCCAGGCGCTATGGACATGTCTGAGACTGATCAGTTGGCCCAATTACTGGGGGAATTACGGGCCGAAGTACATGCCTCTCGGCAGGAGACTAATGCCCTCAGAAGGGAACTAATAGTATCAAAAGAAAGGACTGATGACCTGGCCAGACAGCTTTTGCAGAGTCAAGCTGGACAGACTCCTCTACCCGGTTCCGGAGGGAACCCCGCTCCTGTGGTTTCCAGTAATCCTGTGCAGATAAATCTACCTGGAAACATGCCGCTGGCCCCACCCGAACGCTTTGCTGGGGACCCTAAACGATTCGCCGTATTCATGAATCAGTGTCGTTTGCACTTCCTGTGCAAACCTGGGGCCTTCCCTAATGATCAGACCAAGGTAGCCTTTGTTTTGTCATATCTCAGCGGCTGCGCTGCCGACTGGTCAGTTCCACTGGTTACTCGAGATGACCCAATTCTCCGTGATTTTCAGGGATTTCAAGCAAGCATGGAAAGGTTATTTGCTCGACACTTACAGGGGCAGGCCCTGGATGACGAACTTCTCTCCCTGCGACAGGGCAATCAGGACCTCCTATCCTATATTGCAACCTTTAATAGACTGATTGTGGAATCGGGATGGCCTGAGGATAAAAGGGTCACGTTATTTTATCGAGGTCTACGTGGAGAACTTAAAGATGTCTTGGCCCAAGTTGTAAATCCGCCTCAAGAGTGCACAGAGTATATAGACTTAGTGGTCCAATTGGATCACAGACTTCAAAACAGGAAAGCAGATCGGTCCAGGTTAGAAAACCGGGTGTTGGTCAAGACCCACGCTAACCCCAAGGGTGTTGATGTCTCTGAGCCTATGCAAATTGGAGGGGTTAAAGGACCTTTAACTCAAAAGGAACGTGAAAGGAGGCGACAGTTAAAATTATGTCTTTATTGTGGGAACTCAGAACTCTTCCTACGAGACTGCCCGGCAAAACCGCCCAGAAAGGCGGTGGGAGCCGCTGATAAAAACCTCGAAGACTCTGTTTCGGGAAACGCCTCTGCCCGACAAGCGTAGGGGTCCGCTTGCCGAGCTTGAAAACTAACTCTCAGACCTCGCATTTCATCGTGCCAATGGTCCTCGTAGATCCGGAACAGCCTAAGCGCATGCATGCAATTAAGGCATACATCGATAGTGGGGCTATTGGAAACTATGTGGATCGAGAATTGGTCTCTAGGATAAACCTCCCACTCCGTCCTAAAACCAGCAAAGATGTCATCACCACAGTCGATGGAACTGAAATTGCCTCTGGACCGGTAACTCACTCCACTACTGAGGTGACTCTTATTGGTCCTGACGGCCATCGGGAGGCAGTTGTGTTTGATGTAATCAAGGCTCCACAGTTTCAGGTTATTCTTGGAATCCCTTGGTTAGAGACACATAATCCTCGAATTGATTGGCGAGCTAAGAGAATAACTTTCCCGGAGTGTGCACAAACCTGTTACCCAGAAAACCCGAAGATTCATTTAGCATCTATAACCTCTGCCTCCATGCAATTACCTCCGGAATACCAGGACTTTCAGGATGTCTTCCAAAAGGAACAGGCAAATACTTTACCTCCTCACCGATCGTACGATTGCCAAATCGATCTGGTGCCAGGTGCACAGCCCCCTTGTAGCAGGATTTATGCCCTTACCGAACCTGAGAACCTGCATTTGAGACAATATTTGGATCAATACCTAGCCAATGGTTTTATTCGCCCGTCAAAGTCCCCGGCATCCTTGTCTTTGTTCTTCGTGCCGAAAAAAGAAGGCGACCTTAGAACTTGCATCGACTACCGCGCATTAAACCAGATAACGGTCAAAAACCGTTACCCTTTGCCTCTGATCCCTGAACTCCTTGACCAAGTGAAGGACGCCTGCATATACTTCAAGTTAGATCTCCGGGGGGCTTACCATCTGGTACGAGTAAAGGAAGGTGAGGAATGGAAAACCGCCTTCCGCACAAAATACGGACTATTCGAATACCAGGTGATGCCTTTCGGGTTGTGCAACGCGCCTGCAGCTTTCCAGTTCTTCATGAACGATGTCCTCCGGGAACTCATCGATGTTTGTGTTGTCGTATATATCGATGACATTCTGGTGTACTCCTCTTCGGAATCTGATCACAAAAAGCATGTCCGGGCCGTCCTTGAGAAATTACGCCAGCATAAACTGTTTGCTAAGCTGGAAAAGTGTGTTTTCCATACCACCGAGGTTGAGTTTCTCGGATTCATCCTGACGCCAAAAGGGGTCCAAATGGACTCAAGAAAGGTGGAGGCCATCCTTAAATGGCCATCTCCTAGTTCGGTGAAAGGGGTCCAAAGCATGCTTGGTTTTGCCAATTTTTATCGCAGATTTATCCCGGAATTTTCGCGTGTGGTACAACCCATCACAACACTCTTACGGAAAAATAAACGTTTCGAATGGACCAAGGAAGCGGAACAGGCCTTCCAGGAATTAAAAGCAAAATTCACCTCTGCACCTATTTTGAAGCACCCGCGTCCCGATCTCCCATACATAGTGGAAACTGATGCATCCAGTTTAGCCATGGGAGCTGTACTGTCTCAGAGAGACCCTGAAACCAACCAACTACATCCTGTAGCATTCTGGTCCAGAAAGTTCTCACCGCCTGAGGTAAATTATGCAATTACCGATAAGGAATTATTGGCCATTAAGTCCGCCTTTAAGGCTTGGCGGCATTATCTTCTTGGCGCCAGGCACACAATCACTGTGATCACTGATCACCGGAACTTACAATACTTGAAGACTGCCAAAGCACAATCGTCACGTCAGCTCCGATGGGCGTTGTTCTTTGCTGAGTTTGATTTCGTAATCACTTACCGTCCCGGCAGTAAGAATGGCAAAGCGGATGCTCTATCTCGAATTGGAATGGGAGAATTGGACACTACTTCAGAACCTGTACCAATCATTCCCGAGCAAAGAATTTTGGGATTAACCTCACTACAAACCTTCGAGGACATTCAAGCACGTGTAAAAGAACTCATGGACGCTACCGCAGTACAGGATTGGATCCAAAAAGGGTCTTACTTTTCGGTCAACAATGGCCTACCTTACTTCCAAGGACGTTTATTTCTACCAGAAAAAGAATTGCAAGACCTCGTTATTTCCCGTCACCATGATGCCCTGATGGAAGGACACCCTGGCATTGCCAAGACGGAGGAAAAAATTAAACGACAATTTTGGTGGCCTTCCTGGCGCAAGGATATTAAGTCTTTTGTGATGTCCTGTGGAGTTTGTGCCCAAAACAAAGGCCAAAAGACAAAACCCGCCGGCCTTCTTCAGCCTTTAGACATTCCACCAGCGCCTTGGCACACTTTATCACTAGATTTTATCACGGACCTGCCCCCTTGTAACGGATACAATACCATTCTGGTTGTGGTGGACCTATTTTCAAAAATGGCTCATTTTATCCCGTTGAGAGGGTTACCTTCAGCTGCGGTCCTTGCCAAAGAATTCCTCGAAAATGTTATCCGTTTGCATGGATTCCCGTCCATATTAGTCTCCGACCGGGGAAGCCAGTTTATTTCCCATTTTTGGAAAAAGTGTTGTCAACTAGCACAAATCGACGTGAGACTCTCAACCAGCCACCACCCACAGACCGATGGTCAAACGGAGAGAACGAACCAGACCCTTGAACAATACCTACGGTGTATGTTGCACCAATCAGAGGGTAACTGGAAGGATTTGTTATGGGTGGCTGAATATGCGTACAATAACTCGGTGCACTCTGGAACTGGGCAAAGCCCCTTTTACACACTATATGGACACCACCCTCGTACTTCAGACCTGGACTCTCCTTCGAGTCTTGAAATGCCTGCAGTAGACTACTTGCATTCTGCTATAACTCAAGCCTTCAAGAATGCAACTGCTCATTTGCAACACGCAAAAGAGAAATACAAGAAAAATGCTGATCTGCATCGAAAAGAGGCGCCTTCATACCAAATTGGAGATCAGGTATGGTTGGCCACAAAACATTTATCGCTAAAGGGACCTCGAACTTTTAATCCAAGATACCTAGGCCCTTATTCGATCAAAGCTATCATTAATCCAGTGGCAGTCAAGCTCGAGTTACCAGCTAACATGCGGATTCATCCTGTTTTTCATGTGTCACTTTTGAAACCAGTGCAACCAGGAAACAGATTAATAAAGCCACCAGAACCAATTCAGGTAGATGGGGAGCCTGAATTCGAGATAAAGAACATTTTGGACTCCAAAATCTCTAAGTCAAAACTTTTCTATCTAATAGACTGGAAAGGGTATGGGCCTCAGGAAAGGTCTTGGGAACCCAGCAACCACGTTCATGCACCTCGGCTGGTGAAAAGGTTTCATCGGAATTTCCCAAATAAACCTAAGCCTCCAGAAAGAACAACCTTGGGAGGGGCCTTGGGGGGGAGTGCTGTCATGATACCTGCCCCCGGAGCACCAGGACCGGCCCAGCACCCCCGGAAGCAGGCATCATGCCCTCGGGAGGAATCTCAGCAGCCCCAAGTAGGGGCCCTGTGGACTCAGTCCTGGCGCCTTTGGCGCCAGGCTCATATTGGACAACAGTCCTGGCGCCGAAGGCACCAGGCTCATAAAAGATGACTTTGTGTTTAAAGGTGCTTGGTGTAAACTTACCTGATCCAGACCATGCTGCAACAGCCGGGCCATCTTGAGGCCAGAACTACTTTTCCTGTGGGACTCTTTTACCACCGGGTGTGGTCGGGGAAGGATACATACCTGATTGGAGGAAGGACACATTCCAGGAACTTCTTCCAAGGCTATTTAAACCACACCCGATCAGCCACACGTGCTTCGCGTTGTTCTGCATCTAGCAGCTGGACGCTCACCGTGTCTGCTCCTGCATCTTGGAAGGCGCCAGGCTCATAAAAGATGACTTTGTGTTTAAAGGTGCTTGGTGTAAACTTACCTGATCCAGACCATGCTGCAACAGCCGGGCCATCTTGAGGCCAGAACTACTTTTCCTGTGGGACTCTTTTACCACCGGGTGTGGTCGGGGAAGGATACATACCTGATTGGAGGAAGGACACATTCCAGGAACTTCTTCCAAGGCTATTTAAACCACACCCGATCAGCCACACGTGCTTCGCGTTGTTCTGCATCTAGCAGCTGGACGCTCACCGTTTCTGCTCCTGCATCTTGACTTCTTCCACGCCTGCCAGCATCCTGATCACCTGCAGAGGAATAGAACAAGAGAACAGAAGAAGGAAAAGACCTTACCTGTTAAATCTGCAACCTGGAGACATTTCGCCAACGATCCTGAAAAGGAAGACATTTATTTTAAAAACTCATCGCATTGACTGCTGCAGCGCTGCATTTACTCACCTTTACAGGGCGCCTCCTTCAGCAGCGACCATCCAGATCCACAGTCGCTCCCCAGCACCTAGGGAGAAAAAGACAAGAACAAAGGTGAGAGAAAGAAGGGAGAAGGGAAGCTAAGACTCCATGTTAAGACTTACCTGTTGGGTCATTCCCTTTTCATTTCGGGTCCGCGCCGCATCCAGGCAGTTCCAGACCCCGGCCCCTAAGGGGAAAAAGACATCAGCGTTAATGGGCAAATGAAAAGACATTATCAAAACGCTCATTAAAGACTTACCTGATTTCCACAAGGATTTCACCTTTCATCTCGGGTCGGTGCCTGTTCCCCGGCAATCCGTACCCCGGCCCCTATGGGGAAAAAGACATTAGCGTTAGAACCTTAACGCATGGACACAAGGGGAACCATTAATCAAAAAACTTACCTGGAAGCCAAGCAAGTTTGCTTCTCACCAATCCGAAAATCCAGTGAAGCAACTGGATATCTACGCGCCCCTGCATCAGAGGCAGGATGGAGAGCTCGCCCTTCCAGACCCTAAGGTGAGCTGTTGCGCTGAATCACAGAGGGGTGTCAAGGAGAGTGAGAGGGGAAAGAGGGAGACCGATTACTTACCCTGCACACCCTTAATCCCCTATTTTCGCCTACAGAAGGGTACTTCAGCGAGCCAGGCAAGCAAGAGTTGGGGGGCCTGGTCCAGTCCATCTTCCGAGTCCTGCGCACCACCCTGGAAGAGGCCACCGCAGCGCAAACCAGGCCGGCGCCTCCGTGGGAGTCAGGTGAGCGTTACAGAACGCGAAGCCTTCCTACAAAATCCCACCCAGGCGCTATGGACATGTCTGAGACTGATCAGTTGGCCCAATTACTGGGGGAATTACGGGCCGAAGTACATGCCTCTCGGCAGGAGACTAATGCCCTCAGAAGGGAACTAATAGTATCAAAAGAAAGAACTGATGACCTGGCCAGACAGCTTTTGCAGAGTCAAGCTGGACAGACTCCTCTACCCGGTTCCGGAGGGAACCCCGCTCCTGTGGTTTCCAGTAATCCTGTGCAGATAAATCTACCTGGAAACATGCCGCTGGCCCCACCCGAACGCTTTGCTGGGGACCCTAAACGATTCGCCGTATTCATGAATCAGTGTCGTTTGCACTTCCTGTGCAAACCTGGGGCCTTCCCTAATGATCAGACCAAGGTAGCCTTTGTTTTGTCATATCTCAGCGGCTGCGCTGCCGACTGGTCAGTTCCACTGGTTACTCGAGATGACCCAATTCTCCGTGATTTTCAGGGATTTCAAGCAAGCATGGAAAGGTTATTTGCTCGACACTTACAGGGGCAGGCCCTGGATGACGAACTTCTCTCCCTGCGACAGGGCAATCAGGACCTCCTATCCTATATTGCAACCTTTAATAGACTGATTGTGGAATCGGGATGGCCTGAGGATAAAAGGGTCACGTTATTTTATCGAGGTCTACGTGGAGAACTTAAAGATGTCTTGGCCCAAGTTGTAAATCCGCCTCAAGAGTGCACAGAGTATATAGACTTAGTGGTCCAATTGGATCACAGACTTCAAAACAGGAAAGCAGATCGGTCCAGGTTAGAAAACCGGGTGTTGGTCAAGACCCACGCTAACCCCAAGGGTGTTGATGTCTCTGAGCCTATGCAAATTGGAGGGGTTAAAGGACCTTTAACTCAAAAGGAACGTGAAAGGAGGCGACAGTTAAAATTATGTCTTTATTGTGGGAACTCAGAACTCTTCCTACGAGACTGCCCGGCAAAACCGCCCAGAAAGGCGGTGGGAGCCGCTGATAAAAACCTCGAAGACTCTGTTTCGGGAAACGCCTCTGCCCGACAAGCGTAGGGGTCCGCTTGCCGAGCTTGAAAACTAACTCTCAGACCTCGCATTTCATCGTGCCAATGGTCCTCGTAGATCCGGAACAGCCTAAGCGCATGCATGCAATTAAGGCATACATCGATAGTGGGGCTATTGGAAACTATGTGGATCGAGAATTGGTCTCTAGGATAAACCTCCCACTCCGTCCTAAAACCAGCAAAGATGTCATCACCACAGTCGATGGAACTGAAATTGCCTCTGGACCGGTAACTCACTCCACTACTGAGGTGACTCTTATTGGTCCTGACGGCCATCGGGAGGCAGTTGTGTTTGATGTAATCAAGGCTCCACAGTTTCAGGTTATTCTTGGAATCCCTTGGTTAGAGACACATAATCCTCGAATTGATTGGCGAGCTAAGAGAATAACTTTCCCGGAGTGTGCACAAACCTGTTACCCAGAAAACCCGAAGATTCATTTAGCATCTATAACCTCTGCCTCCATGCAATTACCTCCGGAATACCAGGACTTTCAGGACGTCTTCCAAAAGGAACAGGCAAATACTTTACCTCCTCACCGATCGTACGATTGCCAAATCGATCTGGTGCCAGGTGCACAGCCCCCTTGTAGCAGGATTTATGCCCTTACCGAACCTGAGAACCTGCATTTGAGACAATATTTGGATCAATACCTAGCCAATGGTTTTATTCGCCCGTCAAAGTCCCCGGCATCCTCGTCTTTGTTCTTCGTGCCGAAAAAAGAAGGCGACCTTAGAACTTGCATCGACTACCGCGCATTAAACCAGATAACGGTCAAAAACCGTTACCCTTTGCCTCTGATCCCTGAACTCCTTGACCAAGTGAAGGACGCCTGCATATACTTCAAGTTAGATCTCCGGGGGGCTTACCATCTGGTACGAGTAAAGGAAGGTGAGGAATGGAAAACCGCCTTCCGCACAAAATACGGACTATTCGAATACCAGGTGATGCCTTTCGGGTTGTGCAACGCACCTGCAGCTTTCCAGTTCTTCATGAACGATGTCCTCCGGGAACTCATCGATGTTTGTGTTGTCGTATATATCGATTACATTCTGGTGTACTCCTCTTCGGAATCTGATCACAAAAAGCATGTCCGGGCCGTCCTTGAGAAATTACGCCAGCATAAACTGTTTGCTAAGCTGGAAAAGTGTGTTTTCCATACCACCGAGGTTGAGTTTCTCGGATTCATCCTGACGCCAAAAGGGGTCCAAATGGACTCAAGAAAGGTGGAGGCCATCCTTAAATGGCCATCTCCTAGTTCGGTGAAAGGGGTCCAAAGCATGCTTGGTTTTGCCAATTTTTATCGCAGATTTATCCCGGAATTTTCGCGTGTGGTACAACCCATCACAACACTCTTACGGAAAAATAAACGTTTCGAATGGACCAAGGAAGCGGAACAGGCCTTCCAGGAATTAAAAGCAAAATTCACCTCTGCACCTATTTTGAAGCACCCGCGTCCCGATCTCCCATACATAGTGGAAACTGATGCATCCAGTTTAGCCATGGGAGCTGTACTGTCTCAGAGAGACCCTGAAACCAACCAACTACATCCTGTAGCATTCTGGTCCAGAAAGTTCTCACCGCCTGAGGTAAATTATGCAATTACCGATAAGGAATTATTGGCCATTAAGTCCGCCTTTAAGGCTTGGCGGCATTATCTTCTTGGCGCCAGGCACACAATCACTGTGATCACTGATCACCGGAACTTACAATACTTGAAGACTGCCAAAGCACAATCGTCACGTCAGCTCCGATGGGCGTTGTTCTTTGCTGAGTTTGATTTCGTAATCACTTACCGTCCCGGCAGTAAGAATGGCAAAGCGGATGCTCTATCTCGAATTGGAATGGGAGAATTGGACACTACTTCAGAACCTGTACCAATCATTCCCGAGCAAAGAATTTTGGGATTAACCTCACTACAAACCTTCGAGGACATTCAAGCACGTGTAAAAGAACTCATGTACGCTACCGCAGTACAGGATTGGATCCAAAAAGGGTCTTACTTTTCGGTCAACAATGGCCTACCTTACTTCCAAGGACGTTTATTTCTACCAGAAAAAGAATTGCAAGACCTCGTTATTTCCCGTCACCATGATGCCCTGATGGAAGGACACCCTGGCATTGCCAAGACGGAGGAAAAAATTAAACGACAATTTTGGTGGCCTTCCTGGCGCAAGGATATTAAGTCTTTTGTGATGTCCTGTGGAGTTTGTGCCCAAAACAAAGGCCAAAAGACAAAACCCGCCGGCCTTCTTCAGCCTTTAGACATTCCACCAGCGCCTTGGCACACTTTATCACTAGATTTTATCACGGACCTGCCCCCTTGTAACGGATACAATACCATTCTGGTTGTGGTGGACCTATTTTCAAAAATGGCTCATTTTATCCCGTTGAGAGGGTTACCTTCAGCTGCGGTCCTTGCCAAAGAATTCCTCGAAAATGTTATCCGTTTGCATGGATTCCCGTCCATATTAGTCTCCGACCGGGGAAGCCAGTTTATTTCCCATTTTTGGAAAAAGTGTTGTCAACTAGCACAAATCGACGTGAGACTCTCAACCAGCCACCACCCACAGACCGATGGTCAAACGGAGAGAACGAACCAGACCCTTGAACAATACCTACGGTGTATGTTGCACCAATCAGAGGGTAACTGGAAGGATTTGTTATGGGTGGCTGAATATGCGTACAATAACTCGGTGCACTCTGGAACTGGGCAAAGCCCCTTTTACACACTATATGGACACCACCCTCGTACTTCAGACCTGGACTCTCCTTCGAGTCTTGAAATGCCTGCAGTAGACTACTTGCATTCTGCTATAACTCAAGCCTTCAAGAATGCAACTGCTCATTTGCAACACGCAAAAGAGAAATACAAGAAAAATGCTGATCTGCATCGAAAAGAGGCGCCTTCATACCAAATTGGAGATCAGGTATGGTTGGCCACAAAACATTTATCGCTAAAGGGACCTCGAACTTTTAATCCAAGATACCTAGGCCCTTATTCGATCAAAGCTATCATTAATCCAGTGGCAGTCAAGCTCGAGTTACCAGCTAACATGCGGATTCATCCTGTTTTTCATGTGTCACTTTTGAAACCAGTGCAACCAGGAAACAGATTAATAAAGCCACCAGAACCAATTCAGGTAGATGGGGAGCCTGAATTCGAGATAAAGAACATTTTGGACTCCAAAATCTCTAAGTCAAAACTTTTCTATCTAATAGACTGGAAAGGGTATGGGCCTCAGGAAAGGTCTTGGGAACCCAGCAACCACGTTCATGCACCTCGGCTGGTGAAAAGGTTTCATCGGAATTTCCCAAATAAACCTAAGCCTCCAGAAAGAACAACCTTGGGAGGGGCCTTGGGGGGGAGTGCTGTCATGATACCTGCCCCCGGAGCACCAGGACCGGCCCAGCACCCCCGGAAGCAGGCATCATGCCCTCGGGAGGAGTCTCAGCAGCCCCAAGTAGGGGCCCTGTGGACTCAGTCCTGGCGCCTTTGGCGCCAGGCTCATATTGGACAACAGTCCTGGCGCCGAAGGCACCAGGCTCATAAAAGATGACTTTGTGTTTAAAGGTGCTTGGTGTAAACTTACCTGATCCAGACCATGCTGCAACAGCCGGGCCATCTTGAGGCCAGAACTACTTTTCCTGTGGGACTCTTTTACCACCGGGTGTGGTCAGGGAAGGATACATACCTGATTGGAGGAAGGACACATTCCAGGAACTTCTTCCAAGGCTATTTAAACCACACCCGATCAGCCACACGTGCTTCGCGTTGTTCTGCATCTAGCAGCTGGACGCTCACCGTGTCTGCTCCTGCATCTTGACTTCTTCCACGCCTGCCAGCATCCTGATCACCTGCAGAGGAATAGAACAAGAGAACAGAAGAAGGAAAAGACCTTACCTGTTAAATCTGCAACCTGGAGACATTTCGCCAACGATCCTGAAAAGGAAGACATTTATTTTAAAAACTCATCGCATTGACTGCTGCAGCGCTGCATTTACTCACCTTTACAGGGCGCCTCCATCAGCAGCGACCATCCAGATCCACAGTCGCTCCCCAGCACCTAGGGAGAAAAAGACAAGAACAAAGGTGAGAGAAAGAAGGGAGAAGGGAAGCTAAGACTCCATGTTAAGACTTACCTGTTGGGTCATTCCCTTTTCATTTCGGGTCCGCGCCGCATCCAGGCAGTTCCAGACCCCGGCCCCTAAGGGGAAAAAGACATCAGCGTTAATGGGCAAATGAAAAGACATTATCAAAACGCTCATTAAAGATTTACCTGATTTCCACAAGGATTTCACCTTTCATCTCGGGTCGGTGCCTGTTCCCCGGCAATCCGTACCCCGGCCCCTATGGGGAAAAAGACATTAGCGTTAGAACATTAACGCATGGACACAAGGGGAACCATTAATCAAAAAACTTACCTGGAAGCCAAGCAAGTTTGCTTCTCACCAATCCGAAAATCCAGTGAAGCAACTGGATATCTACGCGCCCCTGCATCAGAGGCAGGATGGAGAGCTCGCCCTTCCAGACCCTAAGGTGAGCTGTTGCGCTGAATCACAGAGGGGTGTCAAGGAGAGTGAGAGGGGAAAGAGGGAGACCGATTACTTACCCTGCACACCCTTAATCCCCTATTTTCGCCTACAGAAGGGTACTTCAGCGAGCCAGGCAAGCAAGAGTTGGGGGGCCTGGTCCAGTCCATCTTCCGAGTCCTGCGCAGCACCCTGGAAGAGGCCACCGCAGCGCAAACCAGGCCGGCGCCTCCGTGGGAGTCAGGTGAGCGTTACATTATTGTCTACTGAAATTCCTACCCATCCTGTTGAACCATTCTAAAACGGTGCAACCTTGGAAGTTACTCTATCATTCAGCTTGGACATGTACTTGGCCATATTCTACAACTTCAAGTCATCTACTGGAGACTCTTCCAGGGTTTTTTGGTGCCTTGAGGCTTTTTCCCTGGTTTGGGGGTTTGGCTCCTTGGAGTTCTCTGTGATTTGGTATTTTTACCGGTCAAGGTGGCCTCTGAGGAGGCTAGACCCTATTTACACGAAAGGAAGAACAAGAAAACCAAGGGGAAGGGGGATCCTGAAGCCAGGTAGACTAGAAGGAAGAAGCCAATGGACCCCAGCGATAGTTCTTCTGAAGGTCAAGGTGATACGGAAATGAGGGAGTGGCTTTCATTGTCTGACAGTACGCTTGTGCTACAGTGATTGGTCACTGTCTGACATTGTCAATGTGGGGTACTATGTACATGATGTGTTCTGCTGGTCAATGGATGTTCCTGTTTTGGGATTACTTTTCAGGTCTCGGGATTGCTGTGGTTTGACACACTGGGGTGTCCACATGGGCAATGTGCACCACCACACATACAACGACCCATCCATGCCCACACGTGCACACAGATTGCCTTCTCTGCCATGCTGTGTCCCTGCAGTGCGTGATCACTTACAATTTTCAGTTTGTGTACATGCGTCAGTGGTTAATTTTAGTTGCTTGTCCTTTTTTATATGATGCTCAAGGTGTATCCCCAACACAATGGCCGCTCACTGTGCTGTGTGCTGAGCGGAGCGTTGCAGGAGACACACACAGCACACAGTTTTGGGATTTGCGGATTTGGATTGTCCAATGTGCATGCCAATAGGCATTCTGTCTTTTGTTGATAGTATGGCTGGTGGCATGCATTTGTGCATGACTTTGTATGTGTGGGAAGTTGTTGGTCAGTCATTTCATCTGATTCCATGTCAGGTGTGATTGTCTCAGGCCTGTTTCCATTTATCACGTGGTACTTCGTTACTAATGTGTCATGTGTTGTGCACTTGGTTTGCTCTTTTGCTGTTGCATGCCATGTCATGGTGTGACCGATGAGGGTAATGGAGCTTGGGAGGGTTTGGGTGACATACCAGTGATTTTCATGGCCTGTTTTGCAGAGGGGTGGTGTGCACCTGGCATGTGTTACTTTTGGTCACACCAGATTGGTTATGTTTACGTAGCTAGGGATGCACACAATGTAGCACTTCCGTGGAAACATTCTCAGGGTGGAAAGGTTGTGACAGTTGACTGGCTCTTTGTCATCATCGATTGTCACCTGGTATGTGCCAGGCCTGTGTGCACTCCACAGGAGTGGGAGATTAGGTGAAAAATGTGGCCACAAGCTGGGTCCGGGCTGCCTCGCCATGTGCCCTTTCAACTCCCATGAGCAGCGCCTGTACATGTGGTTGGGGAAGTGGGGGCACCACCATGTCCACCGGTATGCCCCGCCATGTTGCAACATTGTGCAGGACACATGCACCCACAATGATCCTGCACACTACTGGGGATGCATATAGTAGCTGCCCGCCAGAACGGTCAAGGGAGCGGAAGAGTGACTTGAGCACTCCGAATGTGCGCTCCACTATGGCCCTGGTTGCAATATGGGCTGCGTTGTATCTTAGCTGGGTTGGTGTGGTGGGGTTCCGTATTGACATCATCATGTGGGTGATCAGAGGCTAGGCACTGTCGCCTGGGGAGGTGATGATGGTTTTCATTAGTTGGGTTTGTGTATTTGTCTGTGTGTGACATGCATGCATGTGCACAGCCATTTCTACTCACCAATTAGCCATGTGTGGCCATGCTTCCCAGCTTCCAGGTCCCGGCTCAGGGCAGACATTCTCTATATGAAACTGTCATGGGTAGACCCAGGATAGTTTGCATAGACAGAGGTGATGATTCCATGGGCATCGCATGCAACCTGTACGTTGATGGAATGGTTGCGGTAGATGTTCTCAGTGGCCCTAGGTGGACGTAGGGCCACATGGGTGAAATCTATGGCACCGAACACTTTGGGGAAGTGTGTCACCCTGTAAAAGTCCTGGACCACGGCCTGCCTTTCTGCAGTTGTTCTGGGCATGTATATGTGCCTGCGGACTGAGGGGCGCGCAGTCATGATTGCCAACACCTGTTGTAGGCAGCGTGACTGTGTGGGCTGTGAGACACCCCCAACTATGGCAGCTGTCTGCTGAAATGACCCAGTGGCCAAAAAATGCAGGACATTGAGCACCTTTTCCAGTGCTTGGCAGCGCAAGATGGGTGATGTGAGTTCATCCTCCTACTCAGTGACCAGGTCTAGGATGATATGAGGTGGAAACCTATAACTGCCATAGACCTCGTCATCAGGCATCCTAAAAAGGCTGGTCCTGGGCAAAGAAATGCAGGGCCTGGCTATTCTCCTCCTCCTGCAGTTTCCCACGATCACTGCTGTGAGAAATGGGACATTCATCATAGCTGTATATGCGTATTTGTTGTTTGCGTGCACTTTCAAACTGCGCAGGGCTGCTTCCGCCTGCCTTCGTGTGGTGGACGTGTTTACGCCTGTTCGTGTCTTTTGGTGTGCGCGGGTTTCCCCTATTCTATTCCATTAATACGTGTTGTTTGCATGCGTGTTGGCGTTCCATGTATTCGCCAGCAGTACCTCCCCAGTTACGCCCTCATTTTCACGCGTTGTTCCCCATTCCGCGTGTTCAGCCCCCTTTTTGGTGTGTGCTCTGCACATTGTGCAAACTTTCATGAATCACTTGCGTGCGATTCGCATGGATCGCTGGATTTTTCTCGCTTGCGTCACCGATTTCAGCGCACAATTATTCCATGAATTGGCCCCTTAATCTATGGGATTTCTTTAACCTCAGCCATAAATTTGCCAATTAAAGTGGACCCCTGATCAGTCAGCATCTCCTTTGGTAAACCGTTCTGGTAGAAAAAAGGAAGTAAATGTTTCAAAATGTGTTGTGAGGTATTATTCCATAAGGGAAAGGCTTCAGGATAACGAGTTTCATAGTCTAAGGTAACCAATATATATATATGTTGCCTAACCTTGATGTTTCTAAAGTACTCACTATATCCATTCTAATTCTTGAAAGGGGAACATCCATAATGGGCAATGGTTGTAAAGGAGCAGGAGAGGGCATTCTATTTTACATTTACTGACAAAAGGCACAGGCATCTATACAACTTTGTCAGCATAAGTTCCAGGGCAATAATCTATTTATGATTTGGGCTTGTGTTTTTGCTATTCCTAAATGTCGTCAAGTTAAATGAGGATGTGACATCTCCAGCACAATGTTCTTCTGACTCCTAGAAATGACCACCTGAGTTCTAGGAGTACCAGAAGGATCTATATCCCCTCTAAACAGCAACCCGGTTTTAAGGGAAGAAAATTGAGCATTCCTTTTCCTCCCTTCTTCCTCACCGGCTATTTTATTAAAGGTTTCTGCCATTAAGGGATTGTTGCATTGGGCAAAATCTAAATCAGGAATCATTTTGTTCGGGAGGAACCCCAGGTATGCCAGAAGGACACGGGAAGTCAGCAGACTTGGAGGGCCCAACTCCCTCCCTCCAGGATACAAGTTCAAACGGTGGTTTATTACAGGCAAAACCAACAGGGATCAGCACAGGAACAGAGTAGGGGTCGATTATTTTCGTTGAATCTGCCTTAATTCTTCTGACAAGGGTGAAGGTTATGCCTTCTGGTCCGTACACTTTCCTATTTACATCTAAGGCTCTGACATCTGCTACTCTCCTTCATGACACTAGGCACAAAAGCATTGCCAGTTTCCCTGACAATTGCTTCAGTGAAAGGTATCTGTTCCCTGGCCAGGTGGCTAATAATTTCAGCAGTATCGAAACATCCCATAAGCCATATTTTGGCTTTGGTGGCTTCCTAAATCTTATTCCCTTGAGTAGTCACACTACCGCTATGTTCTCCCCTATGGGCAATCCCTCCATGGGTATGTGCTCCGCTGATATTGCGGATCTGTATACGCCAATCATTCTATATGCTTTCCTATCTTGCAGTAGCTCCACTAGGAAGTTTAATATTTCATTTAAAGGGGCTGAAACGGGATGAAGACTTCTCCCTTTGTACCACTGTGACCATCTACTCCAAGCTGCGTCGTAGCTCCTTCTAGTTGAAGGTGCTCACGACTCGGCGATGAGGCTAGCAACTTGTGGCGAAATACCTGGGAGATTCCAGCATCTCCTGCTATCATGCACACCATCAGGGGAAGAGTCCTTCTCACTCTCAGAGGATGATACGACCCAACTAGGTCCGTGAGAAGGCTGTCTCCTGGGGGCAATATTCTTGCTTAATCGGTCACTAGTTCCATCAACATTGGAAACCGTACTTGCGATTTCCAAATCGGGGCTATCACTATAATTGTCGCTCTCTCTCTGTGAACTTTCGTTAGCACCCTGTTCGTAATAATGAATGGCGGGAAGGCATGGTGCGTCTCCCCTCTCCAATGTTGGAGAAATGCATCTACGCCTGCCGCCAGGGGATATAGTCTCCAGCTGAATTACCTGCTCTTCTGCACGTTCAGTCTGGACGCAAACAGATCTGTGTGTGCTGGTCCCCAGAGCTCCTCTATCTGTCGAAATATGTTCTTGTCTAGCATCCAGTCGCTAGAGTCTGCCAGATATCTGTAATTCCAGTCTGCCACTACATTGAGGGAACCTGGAAGATATTCTGCAACTACTGAAGTTCCTGACTCTAGGCAGAAGTGCCAGAAATCCTTGGCTAGTTCCGCTAATAATTTGGACTTAGTCCCTCCTAGATGATTGATGTATCTGACTGCTGATATGTTGTCCATCTTCAGCAGGATACAAATTCACTCTGTCTTTCGTAAATGCCCTGATCGCAAACGACCCAGCTAGCAGTTCTAGACAGTTGATGTGCAACTTGTATTCCTCCGTACTCCACTTGCCCCTGTCCCTATCTCCCCTCACCGAGCTCCCCAACTTGCCCTGCTGGAGTCTGATTCTATCACCAGATCGGGCCGATCGCCGAATATGGCCTTCCCATTCCAGGCGTCCATATTCTGCAGCCACCATTCTAATTCTCTCTTCGACTCTACATCTAGCTGCACTAGTTGATGGTATCGTAAGCCTTGTTGTAAGAGTTTTATCTTTAGCTGCTGGAGGGCTTCATAATGCAGGGATCCTGGGAATATCGCTTGGATCGATGCTGCTATCAGACCCACTACTCTTGTTATTGTTCATAGGGGGATAACGCTTTTGCTGAGGCAATTTCTTATTTCTCTCTTTATGTCTCTTATCTTTCTGTCCGGCAACTCTAGTGTGGCTGACTTGGTGTCTACGACAAACCCTAGGAATTATATTTATCTTGCTGGAATCACTTCTGATTTCTCCCGATTCACTAGGAACCATAGCGACATTGGGAGGTCTGTCACCCAGCTTGTCTGATACTGGAGTGTTTCTCTGCTGCTTGCCATCAGCAGAATGTCGTCCAGATATATTATCATTCTTAACCCTTTTCTCCCTGATAGCTGTGGCTATCAGCCTCATGAGTTATGTGAATGCCCATGGTGCGGACACTAGTCCAAATGGCATTGTCACAAATTGCCAAAATTCCCCTCCCCAGTCGAACGCTAGTAAGGGGCGGTATTATTCTTGGACTGGTATCGTGAGATATGCGTCCTTCAAATCCACTGTCGTGAGCCAATCTCCCTCTCTGAGGATATCTCTGATTTCTTCCATCTTGAAATGGTGGTAGACTACCCAGCCGTTCATCTCCCGCAGATTTATTAAGGGTCTCACTTTGTCCTTCCTGTGTACCAGGAACTTGTTGCTTACAAATATCGGGGTTGTAGAGCCCTTTTTCTTATTGCTAAGCTTTGGAGCTCTGCGTGTAAGGTCTCCCTTTCTATCTGTGCACTCTGCACAGATAGAAAGGGCAAAGGGGTCAGGTTGTGTGGGTATCTGTATGAATTCTAGCTGCAGTCCCCTGACTGTTTGCAAAAACCAGGCATTGCTGGAAAGCGCGCGCCAGTTCTCCCAAAATGTCAGTGTTCTCCCCCCTGCTGGCAAATATGTGTGCTTTCTCACCTGCGGGAAAGCTCTGTCCTCTTCCCCGTCCTTTGCCTCGCCTTCCTTTCAGGGAGCGTCCTCTTGGGGGAAAGAAGGCATCCTGCTGCCTGCTTTCACAATATTGGGCCCTGTTGTTATGAGGCCTTCTTGTGGCTTGGTAGCAACCGGTCGCTCGTCCTCAGTACCGAACGGTCCTGGCAAAAACTCTTCCGGAAAATATTTTCTTTATTGACACTTGGCCCTTCTCTAAGGAGGTGTAGGTTCCTATGAACCTCCCCATTTCCTTCCCGAAAGTCTCCCCAAATATCAGTCCTTGGGCTGCTTTGCCCTCTTCGTAAGATACTAGATCGCCTAACTTAGGGTCTATTTTAAGGAGCAGTCCTCTTCTGCACTCAGTTGCCTAGGAGGCATACTGCCCTTTGCGCCCAGTTATCGAGGATCTCAGGGTCCACTTCTTCCTTTGTATCTCTTACTCGCTCGGCTAAATCCATGATCTTTGCAAGCGGTCCTGCTAGATCAAGCCCCTTTTCCTGGCAACTTCTCCCGGATCTGTCTATCCCTTTTCTGGGATCTCTGGAAGTTTTTGAAACAAAGGCCAGCATCTTCGGACGAGCTCTGGTGCTTGATATGATATGGCATTTATAACGCGCCTATACACAAGTGTCTAAAGGCGCGACGCGGCAATGGAGGGGGAACAGAGGGAAGACAATGATCCTACTAGGCCAGGTGTCATTCAGATCACACAAGTGCATGAGAGGGGGCAAGGGGGAATTGTGCGGGAAGGGGGAGGGGACAGTGCAGTACAAGGGATAATAGAATAATAGAATAAATAACAATAAGTAAAAGTACTGCCAGCTGGTGGCAAGTGCAAGGATGAGTGCAGACATTGGGTTTCAAATGCTGGTAGTCAGACTGAAGGGATACAGAAGAAGTCCCCAAGTGAGGAGGTTGCCCATAGGCAGTGCATGTGTGTGACTGACAGGGGAAGGGATCTCAGCCCGTGATCAGAGGGTGGCCAGGTAACCAGTGAGTGCAGTTTCAGTTTCAGCCAGAAAATCAGCAGGGGAGAGGAGGAGAAAAAGCAGAAGCAAAGAGAAAGGTGTTGAGGTGCTTCCGGAACCGGAATTTTTTATCCTCAAGTTTCAGGGAGGCAGGGAGGCTGTTCCAGAGGGAGGCCCCAGCCAAAGAAAGAGATCTTCCACCAACTGGTTGCTTGGAGAAGCAACTGATCCTGAGGGAGTTGAAGGCAGATGAGCAAAGAGCTCAAGAAGGAAGATATTTAGGAAGAAAGAGTTGAAGGTATTGAGAGCCCAGACCCCAGAAGGCCTTGTGGACGATGCAGAGGGTTTTGAAATGAATCCTCGCAGCCACTGGGAGCCAGGGCAGAGATTTCAGTCCTGGAGAGATACGATCCCTGGGCTTGAGGCCAAGGACAAGTCTTGCAGTCCTGTTCTGGATGAGTTGCAGAGGGCAGAGAGTAGAAGCAGGCAGATTTAGAAAGAGGCTGTTGCAATATTCTATCCTAGAGAGAACCAGAGCTCAGTGAGCTTCTGGGGGAAGGAGAGGAAAGGAAGAATAGCTCTGAGGAGGTACAGCTGGTAGTGTGACTTCTTAGAGATGTCAGAGATGTGAGGAGAGAAGGAGAGTGTGGAGTCAAAGATGACCCTGAGGTTTTTATCTACACAGGTGGGAGCAGGAAGAGGGCCAAGAGAGTTTGGTCAGAGAGTGACAGGAAAGGAGGGAGCGGGTGTGCCGATGGGGCGAATCCCAGACTTACTGGCATTAAGGCAGAGATCATTGGCTGCACACCACTCCTGGATGGTGGACAGGAAGTGAGAGATGAGAGAGGGGGAAGAGGTGGCTGAAAGTAGACAGAAAATTAGCTGGGTGTCATCCGCATAGCACTGTAAGTTGGGGCAGAGCCGGTACCTTCCCAGTAGGTCAAGTTTGGGGCATTCTTCCTGCATCCTTTGTCTTGCCTCTTTCTCTAAGGCTTTATGTAATCTGTGGGTCATGTATTTTGTGACCCTTGGAGAAGGCAGCATTCCGATGATTTAGGGTTTTGGATGTCCTCTGGCTCGAACATGACCGAGATTCCCTCTTCGTCCTCTGTGTTGTTAAGTTTCCTCAATTTATTCTTCGGCAGGCGATGCACCTCTTCCTCATCCCCTTCATTATTCTCATATTTTGAGGGATGCGGAGACCCTGTGGCCTCCTCTTAGGAGTCTTGCTCATCTTTGCCCATATTATCTTGCCCTGGGTAGGGGGTCATCGGTTCTGCACTGTCTGGATGATTCGGGGGGTCAGAAGAGTTCTTTCTCTTCCAGGTCTTCTTACACCCCTGTGGGTCTTCTGATGTGACCCTTGTGGACGTGCTTTCTTTAGGTATGGTGCTTGTCTCCTTCTGGCTTGAATATGTTTCAATGGTCTCTAGTCTCTCCTGCAGGTGGCTCACCCCTTGAGCCACTGACTCTTTCAGTGAGTCTCCCAGCACTTCCTTGAAGCTCTAGGCCAGATCCTCAGAATAGGCTGCCTCTTGCTCCTCTTTGCTCCACTCAAATTCTGTCATTTTGTCAGTGCTGTAATGTGCCTTGCACTATATTTCCAGGTGTACTGGCACACCCACTAACTCACTTGTGATGTACTTTGAGGCTGCACCTTATGTCCTGCTGGGCAGGATGCTGTATAATGCCTTTTGTGTCCACCCTTAACCAGCCTGAGACTGGCTGTGTAAGTAGAGTGCTATTTTCCTGTATGTACGAGTTTTGGTGTTCACTGCTCGCTCTGCGGGTGTAAGGCACACTCTGTATGAGTCTAGTCGTCTCTCCGGAGTGAATATCCTTTCTCCAGTGAGAAGCGCATACATGGAACGTTGTAGGATGCTTTTTCTGTGTGGAGGTCCCTACTCTCTAAGGGTGGGGGCTCCCTACTGTCCAATGAGCTGTTAACTCTTATTTTGCTCTTTTGCAGCGTGTCCTCCCTTTCGTGTGCATTGGCCCCGACCCCCAAAGGTGGGGGCTGTCTTACGGAGTTCGCACTGGCTGCTCGGATTCAGCTCCTCTTCCCTGATGTAAACGTGTGTGAAGGAGGTTGGCAAGCCCCAGTTGTGCCGATAATGCGGCACGGGCCGCCGACTCCAAAATTACCACTAACCTTAAAATTCACTAATCTACGTGGCACGCTCCCCACTATTTCAATTCCTGGCACTGATGTTTGTTGCCTATTGCGCGCGCTATTAAAATACATATTCTAACTTTCTAAAACACAGTATTTAGCTGGATATAAGCCTATGCTACACAGCTAAGAATGAAAGCCACTTATCTGTATGGAGAGTAGGAAAGAAGAGGGAGAGAACAGGAAAAGGAAGGACTAGGATCACGTGACCAGGACATTTGGACTACAGTGGGCTTGGGCCATAAGAGAAATATTGTTTTTTGGTTGGTTGAAAAAGTAAAAAAAAAATGTTTTTCCCATATGGGAAGTTACAAAAACTGTGTTTATTGTTGAAACTGCTGGAGACAGGAATAAATGGAAGATGAAGCATAATGCTCGCCTCCGTCTTGAAGTAAAATAGGAAAAAAGATTTTGGTACCTGTAACACATGGGCAAATAAAAATGGAATGCAATTGGAAATCTGTTATCATAATATACTAGGGAAAGAGGGATCGACTAGGAAAAATGGTTTTAAAAAAGGTTAAGCTAAATTTCCAGGGGAACAAAAATGCAAATGACACTCGTTTTCACTAAGGCTGCAAATGACAGACACTCTTAAAGCAATGGGGAACTCACAATAGGAAAATCAGTTCTAATTCTTTGGGGTAACACTTTTAGAACTATAACAACTCACAAGACACTGAGAAGAGATTGTTAGTTTCAAATTTAAATCAGTTAAAATGACAGAGGCGCATAACAGGTAGACTCTGGGCAAGGAGATTATTCACAATAAGAAATCGGTATAGGTTCAAAATGACAGATGCTAATAGAAATTTGTTTTGTAAAACACCATTTAAGCACACAGACACATTTGTTTTCAGGTGACAGTGAATTGAATTCTTTGGGGGAACACTTTTAGAAATATAACAACTCACAAGACACTGAGAAGAGATAGTTAGTTTCAAATTCTAACCATCTCAATCCCGTGAAATAATGTGGAAATTAATTGATTTACTGAAAAAATATATACTAGGGATCTACACAAGCAACTGGAAATTCTTCAAGGGAATGACAGAAATGGATGGGCAAACAAAGGATTTTCAATGGGGACAATTACTACAATGCACAGACAAGTGAAATATCTTTCAATAAGAAAATAACTGAATTACACAAACAAGGAAGTGGGGTTTTCCATGGGGGAAACTCTATGGCAATGCTGAAGAAGACAGAAGAAGATAGAAGTAATTTCAGCAGCCGACCCGCCGTGAGAGATGGCAGGAAACTTCTCTCCAGATCCCCCGCCCAGCATCCTGACCGAGGAGCTTCATCAGCCTCCCACAGCCCTCACACATTAATAAGGTGAGACAGCGACTTGTCCAGCTACATTGTTCATATTTCACTGATCCAGCTCAATAATTTCACCTTAATGCACCCGAGTGCAGCGAGCACTGAACAATTGAACTATGCCCTTTATTGAAGCCTTTTTCTACCTGGCTTTATTAACTCGCCATTGCATCCAACGTGCGTAATGGCCACAACCCCCTTTGCCGTTCTTTCAAGAGGCGGTTCCTGATTTCCACTGCTCACACTACCTGCATCTGACTACCTCTGCCCACCATTTCCACCAGTAGGAGGAAGCTGTGGAATAAGGGTCTGTCTGTGTCTCACCGTGGCGGGACGTCAGCCGTCGCCCAGACTCGCTGATCACTCGCCTTTCTCTCCACTACTGTGAGTCCTCTTGCTGCCCAGAACCCTCTTGTGGTGCCTACCCCCATCTGGAACACCCCCTATTAAAAGCATAGCACTCTCAGCCCAAGCTTCCAGTTCCCCACCACTCCTGTATTTCTCCGACACTATACAACATATTTACTAAGCCCCTTTTTGATGATCTGGACCTTCTTGGTATCACCTACACTAACTATGCAGATGATACCCAGATCCTCCTCCCACGTTCCGGGGATTACAACAAGGATTTGGCCTTGTTGTAATCCCCGGAATCTCGTCATCCAGGCATGGATGGCAACCCACGGTCTATGCCTGAATGATGACAAAACAGAGCTAATCATTCTAGTCACACATTCCAATCTAAAAAACTAGGCCAGAAATACCATGCCTTCGAGATCGATGGTAATATTATCAACGTGGTCAAGGAAGTGAAGACACTTGGCTTCTACCTAGATGCCACCCTCTCCTTCAACAAACTGGTGAACTCTCTGGCCTCAGCCACAGCTTACACATGTAAGCTTATCAGAGCTGGTAAACACTTCATTTCCGATGAGAATTGCATAATCCTAGCTAGAGCCCTCATCCTATCCAGACTCGATTATTATAATGCTCTATATATTGGAGCTAACAAATTCATCCCACAAAGAACACAAATTCTAGAAAACAATGCCCTGAGAGCAGCTCTTGGCATCTCTAAACGAACCCATATCTCTAAGACAAGACGGAATAACAACTGGCTGTCGACCCAAGACAAAATCTTACTGAAAGTGGCCTCCCTCTTGCACAAACACTGAACAATGTGGCTCCTACCTATCTCTCTGATAGAATTACAGAAAGAAGATCATCCAGACCCTCAAGAAGTACATATGCCAATACCCTTATCATTCCGAGATTCAAATTGACCAAAGCTGGAGGTGCTAGCTTCGCCGTCCGGGCGGCCCAAGAATCGAGTTCATTGCGCCAAACTACACGAGCTGAGAAATCCTACCTTAAATTCAGAGCAAACTACATCAATCACTTAAAGCAATCGACCAACTAGCCAGTACGCCCTGCCATCCCCCTGCCATTATTACAGATTCAGATTGTACACTGTAAATTGCTCAGCACTGCATTGCCCAATGATCTACTACCGGTAATCTTTTTATGAATATCATATCCTGTATATAACTTAGTGTATATTAGTTTTTATATAACCTACTGCATTACTGCATTATCATGTCTATAGTATTGTTCACCTTGCAAATTGTAACTTGTAACTTTGTGACCCTTGTAAGCTTCACATATCCTGTATTGCTGCGCCCTTTTACCCCCGACGTCTCGTGCGCATTATAAATGAATAAAACAAACAAACAAACAAACAAATAAATAATCTATGGACCAGCTATATTTACATTGTACTATCTACCCCCATGACCCACCCATCTCTCCTTGGAGCCCCTGCTCTCAGCGACGTAGGCGATCTTCCGTCCAACTTCTTTTCAAACCCCGAATCAGCCTCCACTACAGCGATGCAGTTCACTTGATGTGTCCGCCCCACCCAAGTATTCCCAGTTGCATATACGCCTGCCTCCGGTATACGAACACTGTTATGCTTACATTGTCTCTGGTACTGTGATTTGCTTGCCCATGCACTGCCTTAATGCCAGTTCTACTTACATACTCATCTGTTTACTTCGCATTTGTTATGCTCTGACCCACTCACATGCCCACTTGCTGTCTGTTCACTTCCTACTAGCTCTGCAGCAAACTAAACTACTGTTTACTTATACTTTAACTAGCCTCAAGTGTGTACTCCTGTGCCATCCACCCATATATTTTTGCATCAGCCACTCTACATGCTAATTTAATTGGGAGCCATAGTATTTTGGCAATACCTGAGACCCCATGGTCACTAGCCACTGTATTTTGCCAATACCTGAGACCCCTTGGTCACTAGCCATTGTATTTTGCCAATACCTGAGGCCCCTTGGTCGCTAGCCATTTTATTTTGCTAATACCTGAGACCCCTTGGTTGCTAGGCACTATATTTTGCCTATACCTGAGACCCCTTGTTCGCTAGCCATTCTATTTTGACAATATCTGAGACCCCTTGGTCGCTAGCCATTGTATTTTGCCAATATCTGAGACCCCTTGGTCACTAGCCACTGTATTTTGCCAATACCTGAGACCTAGCCACTGTATTTTGCTAATATCTGAGACAGCTTGGTCACTAGACACTGTATTTTGCCAATACCTGAGACCCCTTGGTCGCTAGCCATTGTTTTTTGCCAATATCTGAGACCCCTTCATTGCTAGCCATTGTATTTTGCCTTTACCTGAGAGCCTTGGTCGCTAGCCATGGTATTTACTGCCACCTGACACCTCCTGTTTCCAAACACTGTGCAGCACACCCTCCTACCTACCTGCAAATGTTTCCCACTATGCACGTGCTCCCCGTTTCCCACTCTGGGCGTCCCTCACTCCCCACTGCACGTTCCCTCACATGCATACCTCTCACCTAACTGACTCTCCTCTTGCACCCCCCACCCTCCCTCCCAGCTAACATAAGCCGGTCAAGTGGCACAGCGAGTAGAGCGCTCGCTTTGACATCCGTGCAGAGCCTGCTAACGCAGGTTCGAATCCTGGCGGGGCCAAACTCAGCCTTTCATCCTTTCCGAGGTCGATAAATGAGCACCACACACTGTGGGTAATAATAAGCAGCGCTCAGATACCTGAGGGTTCGTAGCGCTATATAAAAGCCAAATTATTATTATTTTTTATTATTATTTTTTATTATTATCTCCAGTATTCCTTATCCCACATCCACAAACACCCCTTCCGCCTATCTTATCTCCAGACTGACCAGACTAAGGTCACACACTGTATCCACCCCTATTCTCATCCAGCCCACTGCCACGTCTAAAGAAACCTTAGGCTATGCTCATATACCCCCCACTCCATTATGATCAAACCCCCCACCTCTCTCACGAAATCATTTCCAAATGCCCCTCAGCCACCGACTACTCCCTTCACCCACCCCTCCGCCACACCGCTCTCCTCACCCCACGTAAAAAGCACCCCCTCTCCTAAACTCAAATGCGTTCTGATAAATGCACGATCTCTCTGAGCCCATTCACTAGAAATCAACTATCTTATCTCCACGCACAACCTAGATGTACTCGCTATCACGCAAACATGGCTCCACAGAGCATCTGCCCCGCCATCTTCTTAGCCCTCCGTCCCGGATTCTCTATACTCCGATCATACAGACTACTCTCCAAAGAAGGGGGTATAGCCCTCATCACCAAAAACTCCCTTTTCATTAGACAATGCCACCACCCCTGGAAGGGGAACACTGACCTTCTCTCAGCCAAACTAGCCTTATCAGCCAACTGCACCATCGATATACACCTCACATACAGGCCCCCAGGATCAGCACCTGACTTCCAAGGGCACCTCCTTTATATACTTAGCAACAACCTTAAAAGCTCTATCAAAACTATCTTGCTTGGCGACCTCAATTTAGGTCTGGGTGACACCAAAGACAAAGCAGCTGCCGCTTTTGCAAAGGAACTAAAAGACCTTTGGGGGTCATTACGCGATTCGAGGTAAGGGAAAAACGATGCTGGTAAAGGATTACCGGCATTGCTTACCGCTCCGCACGATTATGACATGCCAACCCATTATTAGCGGCACCGTAATTAACAGTGTGGCTAATAGCGGCATGGGTGCGGGCGTGCGACCCTTCATGCCGGCAATACCGGCATGGCGTAAATAGGAGGACATCACAAGTCAGGCGGACATGCAAATAACGGCCTACTGAACCACGAAAAGTACCTTACCGGCATGGAGCAAATACCGGCATCGTGGACCACCCGTAAACGGCCATGTCCAACTGCCACAGGTGCACACAATCAGCACAGGTGGAGGCAACATAGACTGGGCCAGCACAAAAGGAGCACACCCCACCCCTTCCCACACCCAGTCACACACCAAAATGATTCCCATACTACTTTTTTTTTTTTAAAGTATTTTATTGGTTTTGAAACAGGAATTAATGAATACAAACTTTACGAACTATAAGAAAAAATAAAGAGTACAACAACAAAAACTACAGTCTTCGTGTGATGATATATTTAGAGTCCGAGATGGCTTGTGATTAACAGAATACTGATTATTCGGGAAGTGAGGGGAAAACAGTTTCGGGGGCATCGACTCTGTGGTGGTGCAAAAGGACTATACTACAAAGCGTTATGGGTTCTCAGGGAGGCTTATGATCTGCGTTGAAGCGCATGTCTCTCAGGAGGGCCTTCCAGGAGTCCAAGGTGCCGCTTGTGGCGTCCCCACTGGTTATGGTTCCTTCTTGCCAGGCTCTGGTTTCGGCAGGCGTCTTCCAGGCCATTGCTATGGTTCTTTTTACTAATATGCAATATGCAAGAAAGGTCCATCAACTTCACAATATGTTTGAGCTTACTTGGTCTGGGGTAGGTCCCAAGTAGACATTCTCCGGGTGTCCAGTCGTATCTTTCCATTCCAGCGTCCTTGCATAACTGTTTGGCTTTGGACCAGAGTGACATCGCCCTCGTACAAGTCCAGAACATGTGGATCATATCCGCCTTGTCGTTCCCGCACCATGGGCATGCCGGTGAGACCCTCTTGTTGAATGAAGCAACCCTTTGGGGAGTCATGTAAGTTCGGTGAAGGACTTCAGCTGTATTTGGCCAAATCTGGAGTTTCTTGACACCTTCTTGGGGTGTATTAGTGCTCTCTCCCATTCCTTGGCGGTGAGTGGTGTTTCAAGGTCTGCTTCCCATCTTGCCTTCAGTGTCATTCCTTTGGGATTAGGTTTATCGATGAGCTTGTTGTAAAGCCTGGAGATTGGTCTCCATCCATCCGAGAGGTCATGCAGTTCCTGCAGCAGCGGATCTGGGGTGAGTTCCTCTGGCCAGCTGTTCCACTGCTTCTTGGCTGCCTGTTTGAGCCTGTGGTACCAGAGAAATTGGCCCCTGGAGAGTCCTTCAATGTCCTGTAGCGACTCGAAGTCCCTGAATCCCTCTTCTCCGAACAAGTCCCCCCACGTGTATATGCCAGCTTCTTCCCATCTCCTAGCTACAGAGAGGTCTGCCCTCGTTTTGCACACATCCACCACTATAGGGTTGTCAGGAGAGTACGGGTGCTTCACCTTCCTTATGTAGCAGGTTCTGGCCCATATCTTCCTGCCGAGCTCAACGATTAAGGGGATGTCCAAGGGTTGCCGGAGAGGGTACCAGAGAGTTTCTTTAGGGATTAGGTTGGTGTGGTATTGTTTCAGCAGCCCTAATTCGGCCGTTGGTTCATCCGATAACCATTTCGTGATGTGGCTGAGCTGAGCGGCCAGGTAGTAGAGCTGTAGGTCTGGGAGTTTTATTCCTCCCTCTTTGTGTGGCAGAGTTAACGTGGCCAGTGACAGTCTGTGCCTATGGGGGCCCCACAAAAAGTCCCTGATGATAGCCTCTAGTTTCCTGAAGAAGTGCAGCGGAACATAGTGGGAAATGTTCACGAAGAAGTATAGGAATCTGGGGAGAATTATCATTTTGGTGATCGCCGCTCTTCCCACCATCGCTAGTGGGAGCTTGGACCAGAACTTTATAGATCTTCGGAGGTTGGTGACTGCGACTTCAGTGTTGTGCTCATGTGTGAGCTGCGGAGTGTGGCTCACATTAATTCCTAGGTACCGGAACTTGTCTAGTTGCCACTTTATCCCTATGGGTGGGAGGTCGTTTGCTGGGGTGTCTCGCAATCTGGCTAGGGGAAATGCAGAGGATTTGTGTCTGCTGAACTGTATTCCAGAGTATTTCGCAAAGTTATCAAGTACCTCCAGTGCAGTTGGTGCATTGACCTCGGGATTCCTTAGGTAGAGAAGGACGTCATCTGCATATAGCGATATTATGTTGTAGACGTTGCCCACCTTAATGCCAGCATCGAAGAATTGTTGTCGGAAGTATATGGCGAGCGGTTCTAGACCCAGTATGTATAGCATGGGCGAGAGTGGGCATCCCTGCCTCGTGCCCCTCTGTATTTCCCAGGATTCCGATAGTGTTCTGCCTGTCTTGGCCCTGGCCGTCGGGGAGTTGTAGAGTACCTGGATCCATCTAATGAATCCTTTACCAAAACCAAAATTCCTCAAGACCTCCACAAGCCACTCCCAATAGATGGAGTTGAAGGCCTTGATGGCGTTGAGTGACAGTATCGCTAGGTCTTCATCGGACTCGTAGGTTTCGGCCATGATGTGCTGTAGCCTCCTCAGATTAGCTGTGGTGTTACGTCCGGGAACAAATCCATTCTGGTCTTCATGGATTATGGACCCCATCACTCTAGCAAGTCTGCTGGCCAATATCGAGGTGAGGATCTTGCTGTCATAGTTTAGCATAGCCAGAGGTCGATAGGAGTCACAATCAGTGGGTGGTTTGTGCGGCTTAAGCATGGGGATGATTATAGTCTCTTTCATAGTATTGGGCAAGATCCCGTTCGCATAGGCCTCCTGGTAGACTTCGTGTAGGATGGGAGTGAGAATAGATTCATATGTTTTGTAAAATTCCGGCGGGAGGCCGTCACTGCCAGGGGCCTTGTTGGTGGCGAGTGACCTGATAGCCTCCCTAACATCTTCGGGAGAGATCTCCAGCTCCAGTTCGTCTCTCTGCTCGCTGGATATTCGGGGTAGGCCTATCTCTTCCAGGGTTTCTATTAATGACTCGGTGGGTATCCGGGCTTCATGGGCATACAGTTTTGAGTAGAATTTAGCGAATGCCTCGTTGATCCCCATTTGCGTCTTGTGGGATACTCCTTCATCATCCCTTATCTCCGTGGGCAGGTGTTTGGGGTGTTCACGCCTACACAGTCAGGCCAGAAGTCTGCCCGGTTTGTCTGACTCTTTGTGGGATCTAGTGGTGTATGTTGCAAAGTCAAATTTCTCCAGTCTATCCCAGGATTTCTGACAGTTTTCACGGGATACTTTCAGTTTCCCTTCGACCTCTGGAGAAATGTCTGAGGTGGCTTCCATGCGGGTGATCTCTGCTTCATGTGTCTCCAGGGTCGCCTTTAACTGTCTGCGGATGCCGCCAGCTCTGGATATGATTTCTCCCCTGGTAACCACCTTCATGGCTTCCCAAAGTGTGCTCCAGGTGGACACCGATCCCTTGTTGATTTCGACATAATCCTCCAATCTGTCAGCAAGATCTTCTCTGAACTCCGGGTCATCTAGTGTAGCAGTGGGCATCCTCCACAAGCGAATCGGGGGTCTAGGACCCCTTAGCTGCCATTGCATGCTCAGCGGGAAGTGGTCAGAGATAGATCTCTCCAAGTACTCGGAAGCTATTGCCAGCGGGACCTGTTCCCTGTCTATGAACAAGTAATCGATTCTTGTGTGGACTCTGTGGGGGGCTGAGTAGTGTGAGTAGATCCTGACAGCTGGATGTTGTGCCCTCCAGATGTCCACCAGGTTAAGTTGGTTGATTGTTTCCGTCAGGGTGCGAGTTCCGGGGTTGCTTGATTGGGGGGGAGGAAGGGATCTGTCCATGGCTGTGTCCATGACGCAATTGAAGTCTCCACCCCATATGAAGGTACGGCCACGATGGTGTGCCAACATGGCATTTAATACGCTGAGGTATGACGGGATTCCCTGCTGTGGGAAGTATGTGTTGGCCAGGCAAATCGGCGTCTGTTCAATGGTGCCCCACATTATCACGAATCTTCCTGCCTTGTCGGATTCACACCCCTGTAGCTGGAAGGGCAAGTTCGGGTTCACCCATATTAGTACGCCTCTCGCATATTTGGAGTATGGGGACCCACACAAAGTCCCTTCCCATCGGTCTGCTAGTCTGGACATTGCGTCCTCTGTGAGATGGGTCTCTTGTAACATCGCAATCAAGATTTTTTTTCTTCTGAGGTAGGATTGAATGCGATTCCTTCTGAGGTACAAGCCCATTCCCCTCACTTTCCGCGTCATCACGGTAAGATGTGACGCCATTGGTTCAGTGTTCTGGATTTGGGATGAGATACAATCCCTGTGGCCTGGTGTGGTGTCAGGCCGTGGATAGCGGGCTACATGGTGGCGGCATCTGGTTCGCAATCACTTGGTTTATCACCTGTGTCCATCTTGTGTCTTACTGACATTAGTGAACCGAAGACTGTGAAACTAACGAAACTAGTAACATGACTCAAACTGGTGCACCCAGCGACTATAACACTGTTGCGGTGCTCAGGTGCACTCGACCCGTCTGAACCCATCCGGGGATCGGGCGCGAGTCGGGTCGGGCGAAGAACTGGCCCGATTTTGTTTCTCGCTGGGGGTGGGGCTGGTGCGAGGCGGCAGGGCCGAGCGAGGGCCGTTTCCTATGGCAAACTGTTGACTGGATTACCTTCTGGGGTCCGGCAATGTGCATTTCATGCACCCTTTATGGCCGCTTGCGGGCGCCGTGAAAAGGTCTATGGGGTTTAGTCTTCCCTCCGTGGAGTGTCCTTGCCTTCAGCAAGGTTATTATCTTCTAGCCACATGCTGGCTGCCTCCGGGTTGTCGAGGAATACCACTCGGCCGTTGTAGATGACTCTTAGGCGGGACGGGTAGAGCAACCTGTATTTGAAGTTCAGTTGGCAAAGCCTAGCCTTGATCGGGACGAATGAATTCCTATCCCTCTGCACCTTCTGAGTGTAGTCTGGGTATATGGAGATCATGGAGTCTCCTCGTTCGATAGGACCTGTTTCCCTGGAGTGTCTCAATATGATTTCCCTGTCTTGAAAATTTAATATTTTGGCTATTATTGGTCGTGGGTGTGAGCAGGGGGGCGGCCGTTTCTGGAGGGACCTGTGGGCCCTTTTGACCGCGAACCCCTGTGACAGCTTGCCCGCTCCAATCTCCTGTATCAGCAGGGTTTCGACGTAGGATGTGGTATTCGAGCCTTCGTTCCCCTCTGGGATTCCCAGGATCCTGATATTTCCCCGCCTGGCCCGACCTTCGGCCTCTTCAGCCCTTTCCTCGAGGATTGCGACCTTCCTTTTCAGGTTCGAGCCTTTGGACTGTAGGGCTGCGGAGGTCCCGGACGTTTCCTCTGCCGTGTTCTCTAAGGTCGTCAACCTCTTCGCCAAGTTGCGAGCATCCTGTCTGATGAGTTGTATATCTATCTTAAACTCATCGATCTTGGAGTCGATATGGGTTTTCAATGAGGCAATAGCGTTGAGGATTTGGGAGTGGTTGTCACTGGCCTCCGCCTCAGTCGGCCGAGTGTTTTCGGTGGGGCTAGTCTTGGCTTGGGTGGGGGTCTTAGCCCTAGTTGAAACAAAGGAATCCATGGTGGCAGCTTTAGTTTTGTTTTCGGCGGCCATTTTGGGGGAGCAGGAGCAGGTGCGCTAAAGTTCCAGATCTGTGCAACCGCCGGAGTAAAAAAGTTTGGGGCCACTTATGTGTCCAGAAGGGAGGTTCTCGAGTAGAGCGTACCCAGAGTGTTCGATGAGTGTAATTGGGAGAAATCTGGGGCGCTGGCCGCCAGTGACGTGAGTACTCCGGGCCTCCACAAGCTTATCCAGGCTCTCGCTATCGCTGCCCCCACCGCGTTTGCACTCCGGTCACAGGCGTATAGGCGTTGGGGCGCGTGGGGCACAGCAGTGGAGATGCTCCAGCCTAGGAGGTGGGCACAGGCGGCGACAAGGGAAGGCGGAACCGGGGGTCCCGCTAGCGGGTGTCTTACGGTTGCATGCACCTTGTTCGCCAGGCTCCTGCGTCCCGTGTTCACTCCGCAGTCTCGACCAGGATCTGGGGTGGCTCCTGGGGTCCAGAGGCTGGCAGCATCGGCGCGTTCTTCTGTGTGCTCCTCCGTCCGGGCGCTTGCTGTCAGGTTGTGGTGCGGGGGTCCGCAAGCTCGGGGACCCTTGCGTGTTCCCTCGTCAGCGCGTAATGCCAGCCGGAGCCGATCTCTGCGGTGGAGGGGGAGCAGGGCGAGAGCTCGGGGTTCCGGCGCCTGCCTCGGTCGGGTGTTGCCAGTTGACGCCTCCTCTCCGATCCCGACTGGTGCACAGGCCCGGGAGCGCAGAAGTGTGTGTGCTCCACACGGGGACCCAGCCAAGCTGTTCAGGCCGCCATCTTGGAGCCGGGCCCGGCGGGGGAGGGAGCGTATTCCGGGCCCACCACTGCTGTCCAGGGGATCCGATAATCAACCCTTCGAGAGATTCTTGGAGGGAACCGCTTCCCCAACAACTGCGTTCTTTTCAGCGGACAACTGCGTTCTTTTCAGCGGGTTGTTGCTTCTCGTATGCCGGAGAAAAAGGATCAGGAAATGGCGTCTCGGCCGGAGCTCAGCGGATCAGCCGCTGCACGCCATCAGCTCCAGGCCACGCCCCCTGATTCCCATACTACTAGCATTGCTGGGGCTGGAGGACATGATTGCAGTGGAACTCCAGCAACAACAACAACATCAACAACAGGCAGCACAGAGGAGACGTAGGAGGAGAATGAGGGTTAGGCAGGCCCAGCATGCCCCACCAGTGCAGCCAGTGGTACCACGCAGGCAGCCCCCAACCCCTCGATTCAGAGCCAGTCCATTCAACCTAAGCCCTGAGCAGATCCACACCCTGTACCGTCTGGACCGGGACACCATCACCACCATTGTGGACATGATACATGACGACATTGTCAGCCTGATTGAAATGCGCACCGCCATCCCACCCCTACTGAAGGTAGTGTCTGTGCTCCACTTCCTGGCCACAGGCACCTACCAGCACACAGTGGGGCACATGGATGGCATATCACAACCATTATTCTGACGTACGCTGAACCAAGTGCTTGATGCCCTCCTGAAGCACACAGGCGACCACATTTTCCTACCACGGACAGCCCAGGAGATCTCCAACACCAAAGTTGGTTTCCATTCTCTGGTCGGCATCCCTGGTTGCATTGACGCCATCGACTGCACCCATGTGGAACTGCTGGTGCCACATGCCATGGAGGTAGTGTACCGCAACCGTAAGTTATACCACTCCATCAACGTGCAAATGGTATGTGACTCAAACAAGATCATCACACATTGTTGATTCCCTGGATCAACCCATGATTCAATGGTCCTGCGGAACTCCACGATACCACGCTACATGGAGCGACATGCAGGGCAGAGATCCTGGCTTCTTGGTGAGTTGCATTATAGGATCATAGAAATGCGATGGGGGTAGGTGATTGGGGGAGAGATGCATACCTCACCTGGCTGAGATGTGGGTGGAGAGATGCATACCTCACCTGGCTGAGATGGGGGGAGAGATGCATACCTCACCTGGCTGAGATGGGGGGAGAGATGCATACCTCACCTGGCTGAGATGGGGGGGAGAGAGATGCATACCTCACCTGGCTGAGATGGTGGGCGAGATGCATACCTCCCCTGGCTGAGATGGGGGGGGAGATGCATGCTTCACCTGGCTGAGAGTGTCTGAGAGAATGGACCATGCTCATACCCCAAAGCAGGCCAGACTGGACTTGACACCTGACCCCAAAATGCAAGACGTAAGCTGCCCTACCATGAAAATGATGCAGTGTTACAACCATTCCATTGCCATCAACATGTGCATTGTACATAATCAGAGCGTATCCCCCGCAACGCAATGCAGCTACAAGCAATTAGTATGGCCAATGCACAGCACCAAATACCATCAAGAGAAAGGACAGTCCTCCATTACTGCGTACAAAGGAGTAACATGAGGGCCAAATACATGAAAACACCACTACACTAACACAGAGGTCCACCAAAACTGCATGTCACCATTTGTCGTGCATAGTGAGATCATCATGAGGCTGCCATCAACCGTGACAGGATGAAAGCATACAAATGACTGCACATCAGCCAGATCATGGGAACAACCAGCGTGGACTAACACAGTGCTTGAGCACTCACAAGGAATAGGACCCCCCTGCGCCCACTAGACGATGGCACGCACTCCTGTCCGTAAGAGGAATACACACATAGCAATAACATTGTGTGTCTCTATTCATGCATGGATATGTGGTTGCAAACAGGAAATAAATGCATGCTGTGGTGTCATTGATACAGGTCCCATTTGATGTGATGACTTACACATATACATTGTTGCCCACATGCAGGTGATGCAGACTATCCCTTGAAGAGGTGGCTCCTTACCCCAGTCCGGGACCCGCAGAACAGGCACGAGGAGGACTACAATTGTGCGCATACACGTACCCGTGTGGTGATTGAGCAGACATTTGGCCTCTTGAAGGCACGGTTTTGCTCCCTCAGCAGGTCTGGTGGGGCACTCCTGTACGGCCATGAGAAGGTGGCCAAGATCGTCATGGCATATGTCATGATACACAATATGTGCATCAGACGGAATGTGCCTCTGCCCCCTGACGCTGAACTGCAACCACCTGACGATGAGGATGAGGAGGATGGAGATGGGGCTGCACTTCCGGGAGGCAGCGATGCACAGGAGGGACGTGCCATGCGTCAATCTCTGATTAACCAATGTTTCTAGCACACATGGATGGGGAGTGTGACATGGAGGCGGCACTCAGGGCACTGGGTGTGTCAGGGACATGGACACTGTAGACTGTTCACCAATAAAGCACACGTACACAATAAGCAATGTCCGCACATGTGAATTATAATTTCCCAACAGGTGTATTAAAGAAATATAACAAAGTGCACAAGCCCTCCACCCCACACACCCTCTACCCCCTCAACTCCCCCACACACCCTTTCCCCCCTCCCCCCTCAACTCCCCCACACACCCTCTCCCCCCTCCCCCCTCAACTCCCCCACACACCCTCTCCCCCCTCCCCCCTCAACTCCACCACACACCCTCTCCCCCCTTCCCCCTCAACTTCCCCACACATGGTGTGCACTCGCATGCACCATAAGTCAACATGAGTTCAGGATGCCTGCCAGAACCTACACTCCTTCTCCTCTTCGGCCTTAGGTGGACCCTTGGCCGACCTGCGCAGGTTCCGCCTAGACCTACGCAGGGGGCTGGACCTCGTGGAGCTGGCATTTGACGATGTGGCAGGTCGTTCGGCCACCTGTGCCGGACCCATGGCCTACATTGCTGCCACCATTTGGGAGGTGACCTGCCTCATTGCTAACAATTCGCTACAAATGTCTTTGGAGCTTTTCTCAATAGCAGATTTGATGGAAGAAGCGCATTCCCTCATCTCATCCCTTGCATGGCCACATTCTGTGATGTGCTGGGTTAACAGCCCTGCCAGCTCCTCCTGCTGCTGTTAAATTGCCCTCATCCCCTCTTGGCTGTTTGGGACACTGATGGAGCTATGAGGTGCCACTGCCATCGTTGGTTCCTCATGCAGGCTTTGTGGGGGGCTGAAACTGGCGGCCCATGACTCCCCAGGAGACAGCTCATGGCTGTTGATGTTGTCAATGCTGGATGGTGAGAGTTGTGGCGAATGTGGTGGTCCTGTAGCGGCAGTTGTTCCTTGTGTGAGACTTTCTGCCTCATCATCGGACACAGCTGCTGTGGCAGCTGTCTCCCCAACAATATTGCTGGCACCCGAAACAGTGCCTTCAGTCACTGGCTCCTGTGTGTTGGTGGCTGGTGTGGGTGCTGTGGTGTTGGCCGTAATGTACATTGGTGCTGTAGGTACTGGGGTTGTCTTGCCCTTGCGCAATACTGCAGGTTCCCCCCTTCCCCTAGATGTTGAGGGGCAGTTTGGTCCCTCCACGCCCCTGGCCTTTTTGTGGGGTGTTGCAGCATCCTCCCTGGTGTCCTGGCCATCGGTGTCTGATTTCGTGCCTGTGGGGGAGCAAGAGAGGGAGGGCATTAGTGATGGGTCAACGTGCATGAGGCATGCATTGGGGTTGCTGTTTTTCTATGGAATGGCAGGTGATTGCCATTGGGGTAGTGACATACGGCTTGCTTGGCTTTTGTGTGGGTAATGATGGGATGCGTCTGGGAAGAAACATATATGGAGTGCATCATGCATGTGGACTTGATGGTGCTGTGCACTGCCTGTAGGCAGTCTTGAAAAAATGTGTCTGGTGGTCCCTGCCTTCCATCATTGCACTGTCAGTTCAGGGGGACATCATTGTGTTGTACTTTAGAGTGTTTATTTTGTGACAACTACCTGCATCAGCCGATGACGGGGCTCCTCGCTCCATGTCCCCCACTCCTTCTATGGCCTCCATCCCAATTGTGCTTGCGCAGATCTCCTCCCAGGGTTGCAACTTGATGGGGGAGTCCGCCCCACCACCTGTAGCCATCCCCTGGTTCCGGTTGACCACAAGGATGTTGCACCCACGTCCCAGCGCTTCCGGACGTCTTTCAGTGTGCGCAGGGTGGTGCCAACGGCACTCACTTTCTGTGCCACCTCCTCCCATATCGCCTTCTTGCGCAGCAATGCGGGTCGGGACATGTTGGTTGAGAATGTTCTTGCAGTGACTCGGCGAGCATTTTCAGCTCCTCCGGTGAGAAACGGTCTGCACTTTTTTAAAGTGATTTTGGCATTCATATATGCCGCAGGTAATGGTACAGGTGTGGTAGAGGTGTGGTCGGGATTTGGGTCCTGGTTACAGAGGATGGCAATGGATTGTGTTTTTGAAGATGGCCGCCGTGCTCTTTCCCGTTCCTGTGCGATGACGCTACTTCCGGTTCTGCTTATTAGCGGTCTCCGCTAATAGCGGTCACCACTAATGCAGAAGGCTTTCATGGCGGTGGAGCTATCTACGCTTCGCACAATGCCAGTAAGGGCGATTTTTCAACCTTTGCCGGCAGGGCGGTAAGGTCGTTACTGGCATGGCGCAAAGCTCGTGCCCGCAAAGTCGTAATAGGCCGCTTTTAGCAGTCTATTGCCAGCACGGACACGTTATTTGCTCCATGCCAGTAATGACTGGTACTTTCCTCCAAACTCGTAATGAGGCCCCTTGACTTCACACAAAAAGTTATCGACCACACTCTGCAAAGGCCGCACCCTCAACTGGCGCATAAATGCCTGAACTTCTCAGCCCCGCCGTACCTCTCAGAAACCATTGTCAGAGATACATCATCTCGTCCCAAGAGAAGCAACCATGCCAACAAACTACGCATCCCACACATTCTCAGAGCTAAAGCAGGGAGTATTGGCTTTACACACATTGCACCCAAACTCTGGAAGTCCCTTCCTACAACACTCAGAATCGATACCTCCCTCACAGCATTCCGCAAAACACTCAAAACCACTCTGTTCATCTAACCATGCCCCCTAGACAACCTGTAACTAAGTCTGTACCATGTAAGGCTGTACCATCACATGTAATATGTATGTATTCTGCAACTAAGTACAATGTCTGTAACAGTTCCACAATGCCTCCGTACTGTTGTACACTTTATAAATACTAAATAATAAATAAATAAATAAATAAATAAGGGCTTATTCAATCTATTGCTTGTGATGTATATAGTTACAGGAGAGGGCTTGATGGAACTCAAGGGAGCACCAGGGCATCACGGCAGGGACAATCAAGGGGTCAGTCAAGGCCTCTCTCTCTGTTCTCCAAAAAGGTCCCACTTCAGCTCTTGGCTTCACTCCAAGATTTAGGTACAACTCGGCAAGAATGGTTCCAGATTTGGTCAGCTGCACAACTCAGATTTGGTAATGAGAATCCTGATTTGAGGCGGAGTGACCTATTTATAAGACAAGTGACATCAATGATTTGTCATAGTTCTTGCAGAATTGATAGGGCAGTGGTTCCTTCCCATCTGTGGGCCAATAGGTCCAGAGAATATGGCCGTGTTTTGGGAAGCCGAGGGGGGATACACCATCAATCATCTAATTGGTACAGGGGGGTGGATCTACTTTTTGCACATGGAAATCTCACTGCATGACAAATGCCCTTTCTCATTACATTATAACACATATGCCAGCATTTTTTGATACTACATTTTATTGTGAATCAAATAACCCTACTTGGAAGTTTGTAGGTTATTCCATAGCAGAGCTATGGGTTTCCCTCATTTACTCTCAAACTATATTCATGAAAAATGTGGCACTCGGTGGGCGGAATATTGTTAACCTCGTTTTTGGCTCAACAGAAGCAGTTCTCTGACAGGTTTTCAGAAATCTGAACATGAATCGTGTACGATTAATATTTCCCAAGTTATCCCATATATAGCATATCTCCCATTCTGTGCAGTGGGTGTGAAACTGCTCCTCAATTCTGGCCCCCCACCTTTGGAAGGGATCTGGTTTTTGCTCTGATGTCAAGAGACGTTCCTGTGTTTAGATTAGCCGGAGGCTTCAAGGGCTAATGGTCAACCATATTACGTCCTAAGTGGTCATAAAACTGGGGAGCAGAAACATTTTCTTATCTCGCTCCCCACACAAAGGAACTCTCCCAGCCTTAGGTTTGTATTTTTAACAGAATGGGCTCTTACTTGAAGAAGAGCACTCTCATAAGCTAAGGGAACGCGGGAAGGTTGGACAAGTATTGCTGGCGGTGTGTTTCGTTGGGTAGGCAGAGTGAAATTTCTGAAAATGTTGTTTTTTTCACCAAATTTCAGACTTTGCAGGGATTGTGGGTAATAAATTCTAAGGCGATTCGTGCAAGTCAGACCTCTGTGGATTCCCATCGGTGTCCTCTTTTCAGAAATGCATGGGGTTCCCTGTTTTCCTTGGTGGCTTCAACACCCTATGCCCAAATCTGTAGGTTGTCCACATGAGCAAAATCCTGCAAAATCTGCTCTGCCGAAAAGCTCTGAGTTACCACGGGTTTAGCCTTTTCCCTTCGCGTCCAGGTAGGTGGACCCACACATGTGAGGTACCGTTTTTGTCAGGACACCTGTGGAAATGCGGGAAGGTAAGACATGTGTTGTTGGTGGCGTGTATCGGTGAGTGGGAAGAGTGAAATGTCTGAAAATTTCAGACTTTGCCGGGGATTGTGGGTAATACATTCTGGGGCGATTCGCACAAGTCAGACCTCTGTGGATTCCCACGTGTGTTCTCTTTTTGGAAATGCATGGGGTTCTCTGTTTTTCTTGGTGACTTCGACACACTAGGCCCAAATCTGAAGGTTGGCAACATGAGACAAATCCTGCAAAATCTGCTCTGCCGAAAGACTCTGAGTTACCAGAGGTTTAGCCTTTTCCCTTTGCAACCAGGTAGGTACACCCACACATGTGATGTGCCGTTTTTGTCAGGACACCTGTTGGAAGTGGGAAGGTAGGACATGGGCTCTTGGCGGCATGTTTCTGTGCGTATGCAGAGCGAAATGTCCAAAGTTTTGTTTGTTTTTCCAAATTTCGGGCTTTGCCGGTGATTGTGGGTAAGAAATTCTGGGGCGTTTCGTGTAAGACACACCTCTGTGGATTCCCACATATGTCTTCTTTTCGGAAATGCATGTGGTTCCCTGTTTTCCTTGGTGACTGCGATACCCTAGGCCCAAATCTGTAGGTTGTCCACAAGAACAAAATTCCTCAAAATCTGTGCTGCCGAAAGACTTGGGGTTACTAGTGGTTTAGACTTTTCCCTTTCCGCCCAGGTAGTTGCACCCACACATGTGAGGTACCGTTTTTGTCGGGACACCTGTGGAAATGCGGGAAGGTAGGACATGTGTTGGTGGGTGGGCAGAGTGAAATGTCTGAAAATTGTGATTTTCCCGACATATTTCGGACTATGCCGGGGATTGTGGGTAATAACTTCTGGGGCGATTCACACAAGTCAGACCTCAGTGGATTCCCACGTGTGTCCTCTTTTTGGAAATGCATAGGGTCCCCAGTTTTCCTTGTGATTTCGACACCCAAGGCCCAAATCTGTAGGTTGTCCAAATGAGCAAAATTCCTCAAAATCTGCGCTGCTGAAAGACTCTGGGTTACCAGTGGTTTAGCCTTTTCCATTTGCATCCAGGTAGGTACACCCACACATGTGTGGTGCCGTTTTCGTCAGGACACCTGTGGGAACTTGGATGGTAGGACATGTGCTGTGGCGGCATGTTTTGGCGTGGGGGCAGAGTGAAATGTCCCAAAGTTTTGTTTGTTTCACCAAATTTCGGACTTTGCAGGGGATTGTGGGGAAGACATTCTGGGGCGATTTGTGCAAGACACACCTCTGTGGATTCCCACATATGTCTTCTTTTCGGAAATGCATGGGGTTCCCTGTTTTCCTTGGTGGCTGCAACACCCTAGGCCAAAATCTGTAGGTTGTCCACAAGAGCAAAATTCCTCAAAATCTGCTCTGCCGAAAGACTTGGGGTTACCAGTGGTTTAGCCTTTTCCCTTTGTGCCCAGGTAGATGCACCCACACATGTGAGGTGCCATTTTCGTTGGGACACCTGTGGGAACGCGGGAAGGTAAGACAGGTTTTTTTGGCGGCATATTTCGGTGGGAGGGCCAAGTGAATTGTCCGAAAATGGTGTTTTTTTTGCCAAATTTTGGTCTTTGACAGGGATTGTGGGTAATAGATTCTGGGGCGACTTGCACAAGTTACAACTCTGTGGATTCCCATGAATGTCTTCTTTGTGGAAATGCATGGGATTCCCCGTTTTCTTGATGGATGCGACACCCCAGAGCCAAATCTGTAGGTTGTCCACAAGAGCAAAATTCCTCAAAATCTGCTCTGCCAAAAGACTTGTGTTACCAGTGGTTTAGCCTTTTCCCTTTGCGCCCAGGTAGGAGCACCCACACATGCGAGGGGCCAAATCTGTGGGTTATCCACAAGAGCAAAATTCCTCAAAATCTCCACTGCTGAAAGATGTAGGGTTACCAGTGTTTTAGCTTTTTCCCTTTGTGCCAGGTAGGTGCACCCCCACATTTGAGGTACCGTTTTCATCAGGACACCTGTGGGAACGTGGGATGGTGTGACATTTGTTGTGTTTGTGTGGTTTCCATAACATTTTGACACATTTGTTGCTGCACTTTGTCACACAACCCTTTCATTTCCCAAATGTGACCTACATTTAGTTGCTGCTTTCGGCACTATACACTTTTGTAAACTGCAAAAGTCACCTAACCTCTAAACGGTCTTCCTGAGCTCTTTCAAAAAATGTATGCTTGCCCTTCCTCACCACATTTCTTTTCATTATTTACACATGCTAATACATCTGTTTAGGCCATAAGCATAAAAATCTGGTGTACCGTGGCTCAGTTTTTGCTTGTGGTATTGCTTGTTTTGTGAAACAATATAAAAATGTGTAATGTCCTAACTGGAAGAGTCGGGGCAATGTAGCAGAGCATTGTTTTTCTCAATATTCACAGAAACCATTGCCTTACCGGGCCAACCATGCCCACCACATACCTTTGTTCTGTCATTTTCTAGATGTTTCCCCTAACTATGGAATTTTTCCCTACATAGTTGTTACCTGACCTGCGCAGATCACCCCTTCCTAAACTTGGAATGTTGTCTACTTTTCAGAAATGTATGCCTTTCTGTCTTCCCATTCAGCTTTCCTACCCTTCTCTTCCATTCTGTCCACGAGATTCCTATTGGAAAAAAAGGCCAAAATCACCTACCTCTCACAAAATGGCTGGTAACTATATCAAAATATGTTTTTGGTTTCCATTAAACATGTTCTTGAAAGCCTGGAAAATGGGGGAGTCAGCACAGCAAACCATTTGTTCCTAGCACATACAAGGAAAAGGACAAAACCACAGACTTCTTTATACAGCATTTTATTGGCATTTTCAGAAAACCCACATTTTTCTCACTTTTTGGGTATTTTCTCTCGCCCCCGCCCCTACAGAATACTATGTTATGACTGCCTACATGTGGGAAAAAAGGGGCCAAATGTGGCTGAGCTATCTCACGTAACAAGAAGTTTACAAGGGATTGAATGGTGACATACCAAAATCACCAAAAAAGGCCTTGGCACTGGGGGAGGGGGCACCCATGGCAGTTAAGGGGTTAACTGCAAAAGGAATTGTAACTTTTCTTCAACCAGCTGTCCTAATTATTCCCCAAATGTCACAACTCAACATGTTGTGGTCTAATAGTACCACTCTTCAGCAGTTGCACCTTCTACTACCTGGCTTACTATTTCACCCAATTTCTTCTGGGCAATCACTTCTTGACCTACGGGTATGATCTCCTGCCCGTCTACTTCTTCAACATCAAAACAAAACAGAACAGCGCTTCAATTGTAACAATCGTAATTGTGCTTCAATTGTAACTTTCAGATTTAGAATAAAAACACCTTCAATTGTCTTCTTTAGTATCAAAATGTTAGCAGCTTTCAGAGAATAGAACATTTACATAACAGAACCTCTCCACAAACTATGCTAATCGACCTCTCTGGAAAGCTTCCTTTAGAAGGGCGGCCTGATTGCCACCTTCATTTCCCTTCTGTGTCAATATCAAAATAACATTCTTGATAAAGTATTTTCCTACTTCTGCCTTTGCTGTAGCAATATGAGTTTACATCAACCACAATTATATGTGTCCCAGAAACGGACTTGCAATATTGACAACCCTGGAGCTTCTTAACATTCCCATCTTGTGTATGGCAACTTCTGTTAGACTGATATTGCCTGTTAATTTCTCTTGGCTGGAGTATTGGTGGTATGATGAGATTTGAATAAGGGCTTCACACCAGATTGTTGGTGTTTGCAAAGACTCACATACTAAATTCTAGGGGTCTTTTGATTTGATAGCAGCCAACTTTCTGAGTTTGTAACAGTTCGGTATTTGCAATGCTTATTAGCTTGGTTTGGTATGTTTACAACCGTTCGGTATTCGTTGACGCTTATCTGTTTGCTTTTCACTCGCTCACGAGTGGTCCTACATCTCCTGCACTGGAGCACCGCGGAGTCACTTGCCCGTCTTAGACTCACCAGTTAAGTAGCTAACAGATGCTGCGCTTCATGTTCCCAGGGCTGCAGGACCTGTGGCTTCTCCCGACCAGGTGCACCCTCTCTCTTTGGTGGCTGCCACTTCTGCCACGCTGGTTTGAAGCTGCACTGACTGCCTAAACTCCTTGGTGCAGTCCAGCCACCTGAGACCTCTCTAATGCTTGCACAACATCTGCTTCCCGCTGTGCAACCTCTGCACAACGTAGTTTTGCCGACCAAGCATTTCTTTGCTACGCGTCCTGCTGATTGATCTCTTCTCTTTGGAACTCTAAAGGCATAGACCCTCTTAGGACCTGTCCTGGTCCCAGAGTCTTCTTGCTCCTCTAGTTCTTCCTCCCACTGCATACACGGCCTGTACTGTCTGCTACAATTCTGCCTCCTCATTACCTGCATGTGAGGGGGCTTTATAAGCCTCTCAGTCTCCCTCAGGTGTAGGTAAGTTTTACTAATTAGCTGAACACTCCTGCATCTTTGTTCCTCTGCATGAAAAGGTTTGTTTTTCTAACTTATTCTACTTTACAATAAGCCATCAAGTGATCAGGGTTTCAGGGGAAGTTAAACAGGGGAATTTCCAATTCTCCTGACCTGTTTCCTCCCTTGTGTGATCCTCTTGCAGAACACCACCCACAATGTTGGGATCAGGAAGTGTCTGCCTTTCCTTGGGCACATGAGGAAGGTCCTCGGTCGGGGCTTAGGGGGGAAGGAAATCACTACTGATTCATCACATAGCACTTGAGGAAAGCGCTTCCGTGGAGGTGTACTTTGCAGGCCAACATCGAGTGACATCACTTAACCTCCGGATCCTGGAGACGATAAATCCAGAACTTCGTGTCCAGGTCCTTGACCTAGAGGCCCATATACAAGCTGCTTACAGGTTCTCACAGGGTGAACAGTACCAATGATTTTGACGGTTCTGGATGAGTATGAATGAATTGGGCAAGTTAGTGCTTTTCACAGCATGTGATTTGAACAATTTGTAACTGGCATGCAGCCTCATACAGATACTAGGTGTATGTCATGGCACACATCTGTGAAGCAGACAAGTGTAGGAGTGAGATCTGGCACCTTTGGGTGACAAAGAATACTTGTGTGCATGAAATGCAAGGCCCAGACAGAGACATAGCCCAGATACCACATCTGTTCTAAGGGGTTTTCAAATAGGGAATGATGATTACATCACATCCATTCAGCAGGTGAGACTGACACATGCTGGATGGCTGTTCGTGGCAATTTAGTGCATTTGACAATCTGGATCAACATCGGGACCAGTCAGGCCACTGAATGAGGGAGCATACATAGTATGTCATCATAACATTTCTTCCTGTTGGACCGACAGCATTGCTGCTTGATCATCAGCAGTGAGTGTATGTAAGTGTTGCATGCTTTTATGTGGGACTGTGAGAGCTGCATGTAGGAATATGTGGTTGGATGGAGATGTGACTATGCTGCTACGGACACATGTGGCCGAGTGCCCTCCCTATGCCCCTTCCAGAAGGATATATTTGGTTCACTGCTTCAATGCTATTGGGGTTTGAGTGAATTGTTGGCATGTGCATGTGGCCACACGTCAATGTTCTATGTTCACATGTGCATGTCTCATCATTATAACTTGCCATTTTTCTTTCACTTGTGAGAGTGAATTCATTCAGATGTCCAAGCATGGGTCAGTGTGTATGAGGCAGCTGCTTGTTGATTTATGATGACTGCATGCTAATGATCATCATCATATAGCTTTAGCAGTTTAGTCATTTGCCAAACACATAGTTACAATGATAAAAGGAACAATTCAATACATGGGAAAAAATGAAAACTCAATACACTTTGCAAAATGTGAAGATGAGCATTATTTGGATTCGAATATTTTTCAATCTGGGGTCAGGCTATACACATATGTTGCGGCAGGTGCATTCATTTATCTACTAGCAACATTGCATTGTGCAAAAGGCAATAAAGTGCATATTTAATTGTGTGAATTTGGTAATGGTTTTGCAATCTAAAATTCAATGTAGTTGTGTAATTTAATCCTAGTTCATTGATAAAAAATGGCAGTTTAATTCCCATCACCTTCAACTTCTAATACTTTAACTCCTTTTCGCCAAACCTGTTAACTATGACATTCTGCAAGAGTGGTAAAATATTTGAATCTAATGCCAAAATGTGTGCAATTTTAGCAACAGTGCATTCATTACTTTACTAGCAGCATCATTGTGTGCAAAAATAAATAAAGTGCATATTTAGCTGTAAAACAATGGTTACCATTTCATAATCAAAGATCAAAATGCAGTAATATTGATTGGGATCCTGATTCATTGTAAAGATTTTAAATTTAAGTCCCAAAAATTCCAACTTTTAATACTTTAGCTCTTATTTGCCAGGCCTGAAGGATGTAACTTGCTACAATAAATGTTACATGTATGTCGTCACAACACCTGAACAGCAAAATGGCTTCACTCGTGCAACGTATTACATGTGTGTTACACATTGTCTTCAGATATTTATTCCAAGCCCCACGAAAGTGCAGGCAGAAGAACAGAAAATCAACTATGGATTCTCTTGCTAGTTAACATGCCATACATGTGTCATCTCCAGTTCTATCCCACAATCTAGTGCGGCACGCAAGGTTCAATTGGCCTAGCCTAAATTACATATAAAGGGTGCGTGAAAGCAAAGGACTAACCAAATCTAAGTACTTTTCAAATCCCAACACCGACTTGCTGGCCAAATAAATAACTCCTGTAGACAACCCATGGCACACATTAACAAATTAAATCTCAGCACCTTCCAGTGAGATTCTCTTTGCGTTTTCCACATCACTCATAATGATCCCCACGGGGTTATTCCATAGTTCTTCCAGATTCAATTTCAGCAACAGTCTTTTCACATGTTGGGCCCAGGGCAATGATCTACCTCCTTCAGTCTCCAGCATGTATTGTAATGCTCAATGATACATAATAGTTTCCGGAGCCAGCCATAGTCTACACCAATAGGCTACAGACCTGAAGGCGGCATCACTATTGATTGTTCTAAGACCCAACTCTAAATAGACAGGGTTTCCGGGTCGTGCTGTTGACAGCCCAAGCAGATGTTTGAGGAAGCGCCTTTCAGTCAAGCCCAACTTGCAAACATTGGAATATCGCCATATCTCTGCCCCGTACAAGGCGGCTGATTTGGCCTGATCTGTGTACGTAGTAAGGGCTGGTGAGATTACACCCCGCCCATGAGCTAGAAAGTACTTCCATATTGCCCCCGCCCATATTTTTCCAGTATTGCACTGGATGTAATATCTATGCGGTCCATTTACCTTGGTCATTGAATCTAACCCCCAAATAGTCATAAAATTTTACAGCAATTCCATTGATGTTTAATTTGACTTGTATCTGCTTTTTAAACTTTGGTCAGAAAACAAACAATTTTGTTTTCCCTGAGTTTATTTCAAAATGGAGCTCTGCACACTTCTCAACAGATGCTTCAAGTGTAGTTGCAAGCCCACTTGTGGATTTTGATAAGAGTAATGTGTCATCTACAAATAAAGGAATTGATTCTTGGCCGATTTTCTGCTGGTCCAAACACTTTGATCTAACATACTGAATTACTTTGTAAATATACAGCACAAACAACATGGGGACAAGGACGCACCCCTGACTCACCCCTCTAATCACCATCAATGGTTCTGTTAATTCTCCCACCAATCCCCATCCCACTGAGGCTCTGTTTTCAGAATAATATTTTACTATGATTTCCAATACATTGGCTGGTACACCGCTTTTGGCCATGATGGACCACAGCAAACCCCATGACACACAGTCAAAAATGGTACTGAGATCAACAAACACAGAAAACAGGCTCATGTTTCTCAGGACCGTGTATTTCTGTGTGACCAGATGTAAATGGAATGCCTGGTACATAGTGCTTGTTTTGGGCCTAAACCCTGCTTTGAGATGATCAATCAACCCTTCCTGTACCACCCATGCCTGTAAATGCTTGTAAATAACTCTAGTAAACACCGTCCCCACTCCACCCAATAGTGAAATCGGCATGAAATGTGATGTGGTTGGACTGTCGGAAGTGGTTGACTCTGATCCTGCACAATATGGTTCTCAGTGCGGCTTGACAGTGGTGCGTAGTACGTGCTAGGTCCTTTCCTCTACCAGGAAGTTTTCGGAGCCTCGAGTGGCTGGAGCTTCTCGGCGGACAACCGGCGGCCGCGACTTCCTGGAAAAGCGGACTGTTGACTGTTGTTGGAGGCACGCCGTCGCGGCTTGGACAAACTCAAGGAGGAAGTTGGGGAGAGTTTTGTGACCGGCCGGCGATCGGATTGATCGGATTGATTCAGAGCGGACGTTTCCGCTTTTGTGCTCCACGTGGTAGTTGGGGCAGGAGCACTGCAGTACCAACTGTACATTGGTAAGCCCCTCAAAATGTGATTTACAATGTGATAAAAACCCCGAGGGGGCCTGGAGCCTGGGCCTGGGCTTGGGCTTGGGTCTGGGCCGTTAGTGTGTGTGGTGAAGCAGTGTGATGCAGTGTGTGTACTGGTGTGCCGGTTACTAGTAGGCACACAGCAGGGAGACTGTGGAGACCGAGTCTTTAGATTTAACCTAAATGTATTGACTCGGTAACACAGACCAGACTATAAGGGAGGCTAAATACACGCTAAACATACATGCAGAGATTACCAGAGTGCAGTCGAGCCACTGTTCTGTTTCCTGGGCAATTTGAAGGCCCTATTTAAAACAAATGGCTTATTGGTGATTTGTGCTAACACTTTGAATTGCAAATACAATTGGAATGATAAAATAGTGCGAATTTATTGTCATAATTCAATTTGCTCCAATCGTGGGCAAAAAAGTGAGAAGTAGGGAGATTGTTGGGAGACTGTTGGAGATTTTACTCCTTTGATCCCTTCATCCTTTTTCCTTACTTACTCAGTCTTATAATTCTGAGAAATGTCGTCTCGTTACAATTTGAGGAGTGGACCTCTTGTTGATGATTTAAGAGCTCCCGAATGAGAGGGCTTCTATACTGAAAAGTCCTTACAGGTGGAGGTAAATACCTTAGTTCAACAAACTCCCACTGCTGCGACAAGGGATAACAACATAGTGGAGGTACAAGTTCATCAAGAAACTCAAGTTGACAGGACACCAGCAGGAGCAATTTTAAGGGACATAGTAAGAAATACTCCACCCATACAATCAAATGACTTTACCCTGACATCAACAAATATAAAAGGCACTATTGACCATTATTTCCAGAAACGTCATCAAAATAGCTCAAGTGCCCTTTTTCAAATTCCTTAAAACAGAACTCTAATCCACAGACGGAGAATGGTCAATTGGAATTAACAAACTCAATAATGGATCTCTCAAGGACCCCTAATCATCGATTGAGCATAACTCAAAATGTATCATTCCAAGGAGAGAGATTGAACTCACCTAGAAGAGATCCAGCTGTGTTCGAAGAATCAATAATAGATCATCAAGTCCATATACCAAGTGTGGCCCTTGGAAGCAAGAACCAAGATCCCAAAGAAGGGGACTCAACTTTACCAGCTTTGAATTATGTTCTAAACTCATTGGTGAAAGTTTTTGACCTCCTTAAAAGAGACGTGCAAACGCACACAGGGATTTTAATGGAAATGACCAAGGACATTGAACAACTTGAATTTTCAGTGGTAGGCCCAAATAATGTAATAAATTGTTCAGTACTGCCTACACTGGTAAAAATGGAAGATGGTTTTACAAGGCAAAGTGAAGACTTAACCAAAATTAAGCAGCAACTGACTTCTTTGCTGATGGAAAACAGGGAGATTAAGGATTTGTTACTAAAAATCAATACAAGATATATAACAGATCAAGAATCTGGAATTAAAAAAAGACGATTCACCGCCCGAACTGAGTGCCTTTGTTGATGACACTCCCCTATCCGAGTCCGTAATGGAAGAATTCTGTCGTTTGGCACAGGTGGCCGATTTAACATTGGAACAGCTTACTGGAAACCAAGATGAAATAATTGAGATTTCCACAGAAGAAGCAACGGAAAATGTAAACACATAACAAACTTACAAGAGATGAAAAAGGGAAGGGTGGAAAAATCAAAAATTAAATCATACGTCCTCAAAATCTAGGGGCAGACAAGAAAAGAAAACAAAAAATATGAAAAATACAAAACAAAAAAATCAAATATAAACAGTTTTGGAAAGGGGATCCCGGACTCGGAGAAAAATTTTGAAAACCAAATTGCATTCGAAAAGAGCGGCAGGAACTTGGAAAATGATTCCTTACATCAGAAAGAGCAGAGAATATCAAGATTTAAAAGGCCCAAAAAACAACAAATGAAAAAAACTCAAATTGACCGAGTCCCAGAAGAAGTGGAAGAGACACAAACGTTAAAAAAATCTATGAGTACTCAGACAGAAGAAAAAATAGTGAGCTTGGACAAAAATCAACAGCGACATGGCTCAGTAAGATCAAAGATCACAGGGAAGCTGCTAAAAATGGCACCCATATTTTTGTCCAAACAGAAAACAGTTTCAAAAGTACCTATGCAGAACCAGATGGGCTTAAGGATTGCTCCAATATTTAATATGACTAAAGTAAAGATTGGAAATCCAGCAGAATCTTCGAAACCGGTTATCGGTCACCCAGAGGGAATAAATTGTGACCCGACATCTAAATCGGAGAAGAATAATCTTGATTAATTGCTCCAGTAGTAATCTCATCTCCTGAAGCTATAGTTGAGAGACCAATAACCACTCAAGAAGATCAAAATCCCTCTGCAATCCCGAGACTTTGGTTTACTAATGAGGAAACTAGTCAGTCTGGCAAACCATTGAATAGGGGAGCGATATTGTCACTAGCCAAAAAACTTCCTGAATTATTTTTATTTTCAACAAAAGACATTGAAAATGTTTGTTTTCCTAAACCGGACTGCACAAGTTTAGCCGAAGTTGGATTTGTTACGAAACTGGGGGCGATGGCCTTCCTAAATTTGGCAGAGAAATTGTGTTGTTTGGGTCTGGAAGTGCATGACAAATTAAGCAACCCAGGGGAACGGCTTTGCAATGCAAGCCGGCCAGAAAGCAAAGAAAGAAGATAATACCAAAGAAGGGTCACAATAGTTACCCTGGCCAATGCTACCAGAAATAATTATGCAAGTCTGTCAGAAGTTGGGAGTAGTGCAAGCTTCTCTTTAGTAGTAAAAATTTAAGAATCACCAGTTGGAACTCACAAGGGTCCAGCTCCTTCAAAAACAAAAAAATGAGAGCCTTGTTATTCCGGGAGAGTAACTTGATCCTAATACAAGAAACCTGGTTAGTAAATACTCCAGAACTCGGGGGGTTCAACTTGATAACACAGCCAGCATATAGTAAAGCTAAGGGCAGACCGATGGGGGGTTTATTGATCGCCTGTAGAAGGGTTTTATTTAAAGAAATAATAACTATACCCTGTAAAGAAAAAGGAATTCTTGTGGTGAGAGCAGTCACTCCCCTAGAAAATTATCTATCAAAAGAGATAATAATCATTTACCTATAATGGAACCCGGCCAGCGAAAAAATACAGGAGTTTTTAGAATCGATCTCGGTAGTCCTCAGTGATATTAGTATAATATACCCTGGGGCCTACATAATAGTTGCAGCAGATCTAAACTCGCAGTGTATTAAAATTAAACACAAATGCCCTACAGGAAAAGCAAAAGAAATAACATCTAATGGTAGAAAGTGGTTGAACTTCTTTGATGAATGGGACTTAAAATTCCTAAATGGATCTGTAGAAGGTGATGTACCACCTGCCACAACGTGGCAGAGGGGGTCCATAGAGTCAACATTGGATTACGTCCTTTTATCGACAAATTGGTTTGGGAAATGTATACACTTCTCAGTGGAAGATGGTGGAACAAGCGACCATAAACGACTAGCCACACAGATAAGTTGGCATTGTAGGGACACAATAGAGGTTTGGGACCATCGGGTAGCTGCTAATGTTCAGAAAAATTGGTTGTTGAAATATAAGAGAGAAGGGGAACATTTAAATGATGGCCTAGATAGATTCTATAATTGGGAGAATCCGGAAATCCTACATCAAAATTGTAATCCGCTGTTTTTTCACGGGTTTATATGGTTGATTGATCCACCATCGAATACTCAGAGGGGTTTTCAACAAACCCATAAACATCACTTCGATGAAGCAGTCTGGGCAAAAAAACGTGAGACCCAGAGGCAATTAAGACTTGTAAAAAAATCGGCAAAAAGTACACTAGAACTTGCCATAGAAACAAAAAAAATCAAGAACTACTTAAGGAGTTGGTCCAGACACCATAGAGAAGAGCTGTGGCAGAATGATGGAGAAGAAATGTTGTGTGCATTGCAAAATAATTCCTCATGGAATTTTTAGTCACTAATTAATGCATTTGAAATAGACCAAGATATTGTTCAAACGAACAACGTGTCAGAAGCAAGCTGGCTGACCCATTTTGGTGAGAAATACAAAAATCCACCGGGAGCCCCAAAATATAAGGGGGACAATGGAAACTGGGGTCTGAGTTTTGAAAAAGAGGATGTCTTGAACTTGATAACAAATTCCTCTGCGTCAAGATCTGCAGGCCCTAATGGTTTAACTTACCAAGTCTTTAAAGGAAATGGGATCTTGTGGGGAGAAATTCTGTACACACTGTACAGGGGAGTGACAGATAAAAGAGCAATTCCTCCGTCTTGGAAGTCAGCGATCATAGTCCCTATTTTTAAAAAGGGAGATCGCAAAAATCCTATAAATTATAGGCCAATTACGCTGCTTGATGTGGAGAGCAAGTTGTTCACTAGCCTAATACTAAGAGAACTGGAAACTTGGGCAAGGAATAATAACATAATCCCCAAACAACAAACAGGGTTTAGAAGAGGTCACTCTACCTCCTTGAACGGTATTATACTCGCCTCTCTAACAAACTATAAAGATTTTAAAAACGCAGGAAGACTCTATGGGGCGTTTGTTGGTTTGTTGAGCACCTTTGATATGGTGAATCGAGATAAACTTTGGCGCAAGATGGAATAAAAAGGAGCCCCGAAAAATCTGATAAATATTCTAGTAAATCTCCATGAAGGAAACACAGCCAGAGTAAGACTCAATTCAGCTGGACATCTGTCAGAGTTTATAAGTATAAATAGGGGAGTCAGACAAGGTTGTATGGTGGCACCATTTCTTTTTAAGTTTTATTTGGGAGATTTTGGGCAGGCCATAGAGTCTTCAGCATTGGCAAGTCCAAAGGTGGGTTCACTAGCCATAAAATGGCTTATGTATGCAGACGACATAGTCCTGCTTGACAGGACTCCTGTCGGTCTGCAAAGACTGCTAATGGCACTTGACCTGTATATCAAAGCAAATGACCTGGTGGTAAATCCAGAAAAATCAAGGGTTGTCATTTTTGGACGGAAGGGCCTTAAAGATGTCAAATACTGTTGGTCAATTGGTGGTTATTCGATCCCTGTTGTAAAAGAAGTTATATACTTGGGTTTTACCTTGCATGCAGCCCCTACAGTTGTGACACAGTATGGGGAATTATTGGCTAAAGGCCCACAACTAATAGCTCAAATGAAGAAGATTTCTAGTTTGTATGGTACATTTTCCATCATGCCAGTGATAAAGTTTTACGTTGCGAAAGTAATTCCCATATTACTATATGGAATTGAGGCCAAGCCTCTTTTATGGTCTATAGACTGGCAAAATCTAGAAAGCTACATCTGGAAACAGGTATTAGGCCTACCCAAAGGACTACACACGGCTACACTCAGATATGAACTGGGTTTAAAATCTCTTAAATCTGCAGTTGAGTGGAAACTCCTCTCCCTATATAGATTTATCCTGGTGCCAATGACCAACACATTGTTTGAAAATCTTTTGGCTAATATGAAATGAGACACCTCACTAACCCTGAGAGAACTTAGACACATAGCAGAAGACCTGCTGATTTATTGTGAACTAGATAAATCCATACTGATTTCAAACCCTTTGAAGGTTAAGAAAGCCTTGAATTTGAGAGATTGGATCTCCACAGTGGATGTGGTGAGGTCGTCTTTCATCCCTACATCTTTTTTTAAGTATGGGAAAAAACAGGGTTTTGTTCCGAGGTATCTGACAAAGTTCCCAGATAAAAAAGGAAGTCAGAACTTTATGAGAGTACGCCTGAATTTGATCAAATCGGGTGCAGTAATGGTTAAACTGGGCCGAACAGAAGAAATTCGGAGTTTGTGTATGGAATGTTAGGACCCAAGTAAACAAACCCTTAAGCATTTGGTAAAATTCTGCAAAGGTACTTGGGACACAAGGGTTGAATATCTGGGAAACCTAGTTGGATCACTTGATCGGTTGCCTTCTAGTGCTTTCTGGGAAAGAATGATAGCGAGTCATGAAATCAAATTGACTGTTAATGTATTAAGAGTATTGCAATTCACAGGTTTTATTCCCCAAAAATACTGGTAATCTAGTTACTTCGAAGGATTGGTAATGTCTTTTTCTATGATTATTTCATTTTGGACAAGTCACTGATCTATCTTAATTCATTATTTATTTTAAAAAAGTATGTTAGAATTGTAGGTACGAGTAGAATAGGTCTTAATGATATTTGAGTCAAATTTTCTATATTGTATTGAATTTTGCATTCTGTATTTTGTATTTTGTGTTTATATATTTCATATGTTTAATTTTAAACGAAGAATGTGTAAAAAACCTAAAATGTGGTTACATCACAAAAAAAAAATTTAAAAAAATAGTGAAATCGGCCTGAAATGTCTGGGGTACTCTCTTCCGGCTTTTTTATAGATAGGAATTATAGTTGCATTTTGACAGGAAGCATTCAATAAAGGCCATAACACTGGTGGCCAAATGGTTGGTTAATCCTTGGCCAGATATATAGGTATTAAGTCTGGCCCTAGGCCCTTTCCCCTTCTTTGACATCAAAATGGCATTTGCAACTTCTTGTAAGTCAAATTGGAGTATATCTAGACTATTCACTCTCTCTGGGACTTGTAAAGTGGTCCCTGTGATAGCCGATATAATTTATCCCCCGTAAAGATCTTGGAAATGTTTCCTCCAAGTACTTGGAAATGTTTCCTCCAAGTACTTGGAATAATATTGATGGCCATTTCATTGCTGCTACCTTCTTTATTTTCACTAACCATCTTCCAGAACAAGCAAGTATCCCCCGAATCTGATGCTTCCTGTAATCTAACCCATTCATGCTGGACATGCTCTTCTTTTTTGGTTGTGATTGTCTATAGCATGCTCTTAGGCACCTTTGTTCGGTCCTATCAACACCCAGACCTCCCTTTAAGCATATCAGTATATCTAATTTGGCTTTCTTACAGTCCTCATCAAACCAGATGTTGTTTTTGATTGCTCTTTTATTTGTGGTCTTACAAGTTCTGGTGACAAATGGCTGTATGGTCTGAATTTGATTGTCATATACAGTATAAATATTGGTATCTCCCAGTTCCATTTTTGAAAGCCGCTCTAGATCAGGCAGAATCGACTTATTGATAATTGGTCCCAGATATTCCAAATTAAGATCTAGCCATTTAATCCTTTGCATGGATTGTCCTTGAATTTGAATGGCATTACTATGATTGCGTTGATTGTCAATCATTTGTTTAACTAAATCAATCGATATTAAAAACAGGAGTTTATGATAATTTGCCTCTTGTTCCAGAACCACAAAATCCTTTATATGATTCCACATTTTCAATGATAGAAAAATGTACTCTATATGCATAGTGTTATTAGTCCCTTGACATGTGGGTTTTTCCAGCAGATCTTTTTCAAGTGGCCCATTGCAGGCCCTTAACCCCATACCAAATAGAGTGGCTGCACAGCCAAGAGCCTGTGGATGGACCCTACTCCAATCACAACCAACCGAGGTTTTGTTGAGGCACTGTGCCTTCATTTCTCTGTTTTAATATGTATACACACTCCCTTCCAACATGGCCACCTTTGTTTCCTCATGTGCTGTATGAAGTGGTGCCATTGACATAGTGAAGGGACTCCATGTAGGTGTTTGTATTTATCATTGCCTAACTCTCTCTCCCCCTTACGTGATCAAGCGCTCAGTCTAGCGCGAAACGCATTGTTTTCAGGCTGCCCTGCCTAGGCGTGCAGCTGTCTGTCTTTTATGTGCTGCTTTGTGTCATGCATTTGTGTGCTGCACAATGCATTTGGTTTTTTGAACATTTTGGACTAACATTAAACACATCAGTTAACTTATCACTGTGTCTGCGGTGTTTTTCTCCGACCCTCCACCGAACCCGGCACTTGTTTCTATGTGCCTGCGGGAGTGCGTTTCGCCCTTTCCTCCTTTTTTTCCATATATATATATATACTTCCACTCCCCGAAGACCCCCATCAAGGTGATCCTCTCTCAATAGTCCACCCCCCAGGAATGACTGAACTTTATTAAACCAAAATAGGTACCGTAACAGAGTGGTCCGGCACCACGTGGGTGCTCACTCAAAGGTCTCTGTTTAGTACCTCCAGAGGGTGTAAAATATTAATGAACAGTGAAATCGAGGTGGTCCTGCAGGGGCTTGAATTGAATCCTGTGCACATTGATGCGTCTTTGATTGCCTGTGAACTGAAATTGGTCTGAGCCCAGAAGAGGGGGACTAATTGTCTAAAAAGGGATCTGAGCCCGGAAGAGGGGGATCCGGGGTGAACAGTAAAACTCACCTGTGAAGATATTGTTGTGACAAATGTGAACCTGACTGAGGGATGCCAGTGAATTAAAGTTGGTCTGAACCCGACTGAGGGAGGCTAATTGTGAAAAAAGGATATGAGCCCAGCTGAGGGGGATCCAGGGCTAAGAGAAAATCACCCGACTTGAATATTTGGAAGGGAACTTTTCTTTGTTGTTTCTGGTACATCAGACCCTTTGAAGCAAGAGACTTTGAATGAAAGAGACTTGGGCACAGAAGGCCATGATGTTGGTAAAAGGAACTGTGACCTTGTACAGAAGAAGCCCAAGAGTGTACTCTGCTCAAGTGACCCACCTTATCCCAGACTAAAAACGCAAGGAAGGGAGGCCAACGGCCTAACCATCCTGATTTATCATTTTGTGAACACTTCTTTCTTTTTGTGAACATTATCCCACACTATTTTGTAGCATAGTGGTAAGGATTGGCAATATGTTTTTTTTTTATCATAGGCCCTTTTGATTTTACTAGAATCCACCAGGGCTGTATTATTATTATTATTATTTGATGATTGTAGCTTGCTCCCATCTTAGATTTAGGTTTATATAGGCATTTTTCACCCCCTGATAAAGTTCAATAAACACCCTTGAACTGTGATCACTTGTGCCTGTCTTACTTTGATACCATGCCTTCCTTACAGTCCGCACAGCAGGATCCATGCGTGTTTTCAGTCTGACGATGAGGGCATTTAGGGTCCCTTGTAAGTCTCCTACCCACCTAGTTCAACATATCACCCCCTTCATTAATCTGTGAACAGGTGGTTGGCCCATTAAACTAAGAACCAACTTTAATAGGGATACCTTTGGAATTTTTCTCAGTCCTTGGGTTACTTGTGAAACCATCGCCTGTGGGTTCACAATAATCCATACTTAGCGGTTGCCCCAACAATCATTCCTTAATTGAAGCCAAATCAATAGCAAAGAAATGGAATAGTTCCTTAATTCTTTTTCATGTGACCCACACATTGTTTTCAACATGTGTTAATCCCTTGCCATTTCCAGCGGAGGGATATTTAACTTATTGAAACCATCCATTTGAGTACCTATACTAATAGATGTACTGCCACCCTTCAAATAATTTGGGCCTTGCAGATTTTTTATTACTCCTATGGTGGTTCCTAAGGCTACACCATTCTCCTCCTCATCATGTTAATGCTGCTCATCTCCCAGTACGTGGTACATATTGGATGTTGGAATCATAATTTCAGTTTTGTCATCATCCTCCTCTATGAGTGGTTTTGGAACCCCACTCCCCATCACCTCATGTTGTGGATTCCGGATGTTATCACCATCAACTACATTAATTGGACTACCCAGAGTAAATATGTGCACAGCATTTGTATGTAATTCAGTGATCTGAAACCCTAGATCGCCACCAATATCGTATGGGCATAGCCCACCCTTCAAATGCCTCCACCCAGACAGATACTACACTTTTACCCTTGATCACAGTACAGCGGAATAGATGCAAATGTCCCATGTTATTGGTGAGTCAAATATAGGACAGGAGGCAGGGGGAAGTATTGCTTCCTTGTATAAGCACAATGTGCGCAATCACAAACCTCTGCCACGGCTTACCAGTCAATTCTGTTGCAGTCAATGGAACTCAAGGTCACCAGATCACCGGCCTCCATTAGATGTGCACTCACTCCTCCCAGCCCTCAAACTCCCTTTGGGCTCAAACTCCCACACCCTTAGTCCCCCACAGGCTTCAGCCCTCACTGTGATGTGTCGGAGTTTATGAAGTAAAGTAGGCAGATCTTCAGAAGGCTTTGGTACGGCGGCTCAGACACTACAACAGGCTCCCTTTGGGCTCAAACTTCTGTGCCCTTAGTCCACCAGTGTGATTTATCCCTCGTGGGGATGTGACGGAGTTTATGAAGTAAAGTGAGCAGTGCTTCAGAAGGGGTTCGGTACAGTGGCTCAGCCACTGCTGCAGGCTCCCTTTGGGCTCAAACTCATCCGCCCTTAGTCCCCTGTGGGTTTCAGCCCCTGCAAGGATGTGTCAGAGTTTATGAAGTGAAGCGGGCGGCGCTTCAGAAAGGATTCTGTACTGTGGCTCAGACACTGCTGCAGGCTCCCGGTGGGTTCAAACTCATGGCCCTTAGTTCCCCACTGGCCTAATGATGCAATTGAGGGGAGAACACATGTATTGTCACTTATGATTGATTCCTATGTTGTATCTTCCATTTTGCACAGTTGTGGCTGCTGAAGAAGAGGGGACACCCTGTGCTGTGAAGCTGCATACCAAGGTCAAAGCTCCAGATGCCAATGCAGACCCAAGCAACGGCTAATTACATATACCCCCTCAGAGCATCAAATTTGGACAGCACTGTTTCTAAGGAGGAGCCCCTGGATCCCATAATCATGGTGGACAAATCAGCAGCAGAGGGACAGGGTAGTGGTGACAAAACCACACAGGGGCCCCAAGGCTTGGAGACCTAATTCGTGGTATTAGGGTTGCTGGAGGAGGAGAAGGGAGGGGATGCCATTGCAGGCCTGCCCACAGTGTCAGGTGTGGTTACCATGGGGAATCTGCAAGCTACACACCTGGCCCTGAGGCAGGAGCCGGAGCAGTCCACCATGGAGGGGTCAGCACCTCCTACTTTCCCAGGGCCACTGACTGCAGCACTACCCACCTTCACTGATGCCCCACCCAGACAGACCCCACACTTTGGGTGATTGAGGCCATTCGTGATGCAGTGCTGCCACTGCTGATGGGTAGATTGAGGCAGCATACGTCTCACCATGATGCTGTTCATGAGACCCATGAGCTGCTTTTACAGCATCATGGTCAGATGGACTGCCTCTTGTCACAATGTGCAACAACACTGCTTGGTGGTGGCCTCTCTGGACAAACCACTGCAATGGCCCCCTCCTTCTCCTCATCTGTGTCCCAGTCAACCTCAATGGAGGTCTCCAGGTCAGTCAATACCATGGCCTCCTGTGCCCCTGTCCCGCCATTGGAGAGTCTGGCTGTGCATGTGTCCCTAGTGGAGGTAGAAAGTGGTAGATGAGGTGGTCACATATCCTGCCCAAGAACAAACAGGGCATAGGTTGTAGATGAATCCCAGGCAAGTATTGGCAGTGCAGGTGCAGTACTCTCCCAACACAAACTGTCATTGAATCTGAGGGAGTACCTGCACCAGAGACACATTGCCAGGCAGCAGCATATGTTGGTGCTCAGGAGGCAAATCTTTGAGAGAATAGCTGCCGGGAGGAGGTAACAAGGTGCACAGGTGGTGCAAGTAAGGCAGAAGGCAAGCCGACAAGCTCCATGGCCTTGTGTGTACCCAGATGGAATTCCTCAGGCAGCATGATGAGGAAAGGCACTGGGTACATGAGGCCGAAACTGCCATGGCCAGGGCCGGGTCAGTGGATAGGATGACATGGGCTGCCATTCTGGGGCCGTCTTGCAGGGCCGTAGAGAAGATTGAGTCAAGGATGAGGGGGGTGCTGTAAGCCCTCCAAGAAACAATGGAGGCCTGTCTGCAGGAGGCAGTTCTGAAGGGAGAATTGGCTTGGCGTGGGCATTGTTTGACATTTCAATGGACTAGCCCTCTAACTCTTGTACTTAGTTCCGTAGTAGTAAGTTTCCTTTTATTCTATTTATTTCCATGAGACTTCTTTACCATACATTTTTGTACATAGTGTAGCATTGCTATATACATATTTTATTATTAAATGCAACAGTTTGTTGTCTCTTTGTGCCATGCGCATCATGTCTTGGCTTGCTGTTGTATGTGTTCTTTGGTGGTTGTTTGGCTTTGTGCACCTTTTGTTATTACATGATCTCCAACTGAGTATGTCCTATGCCAATCAGGTGGTTTTAGGGCACACTCAGTGACTCATAGTGGAAATGGCCTATTTTCCGGAGGGACGGTATGCATGCTTCTGGTGTGTGTGATGTTTAGTATGATGCATTCATGGGCAATATATGTATGTGGACTATGATTGATGTAGGAAGGTGACATGTTTAGAGTTGGACGTGTTTCGCGTGTTTAGGCAGCACATCTGTTGCTGCCTAGCTTAAAAAGCCACAGTGGAAAGAAAGCAATGCTCACGCAGAAATTGTCAGGGAAATAAAATGTGGGGCGGGGGGCTGCCCAAGCAGATGTATATTATGTTCCAACCCACAAGACTCCAGGTACCTCTGAAGAGACCCTTACTACAGGAGAAACCGTTTCTGACATGAAGGCTGGAACTCATGATAACAAAGCCCCATATCCACTGGATATCAGACATATCCTATAACCATCCCACAATAAAATGTGATGCTGGAGAGGGTGTCATAATTCCCTGCTCTGCAGACAGGAAGGCATGAGCCCAAAGATTTTAAAGGAGGCAAAGTGTGGCTAGAGCTTGGCCAGGAGATGTGAGATCCTTGTTGCGCCCCCTTCAAAGAACCCACACCACTTCAAAGAGACTTATAAAAATCCCTGGTTACAGGATGAACCCAGGGAGACAGAGGGCTGTGGGGGGAGGAAGCGGCCCTCCCCAAGGTGGAACAAGGCACTCCCAAGTTACATTAAAAGACTGATTTCATTTTTAGGCATTTTCGTAGCAATCACAATAAAAATCAATTTCATTTTATGCTATTCTTTCATGTAAATTCCAGGCGGTTTGAAAGAGACTAATTGCATTTCCCTAGGACTTTGGGGACTGAAATATCTATCTATTTCATGTAGTCGGGGCTAGTATATGTATGAAGTTCTGAGACGTAACTGGTTTTTGATGAAAAGTGGTCATGAGAACAAAGAATTCTAATAAATGCGATGAGACAGATGCTGCTCTCTTCCCTTGAACCAATCATGACTGGGGGCATAGAGACAGGGAGAAACTGTCCAGTCCTGGTGGCAGGGGTAATTATAGGGTACCCCCTAGATTGAAAAGTTAGTTATGTCATTCATGCTTATAAGGGGGACTGTACTAGGACAGACAGAAAAACCGGGAGACAGGAGAAGGAGGAGAAGGAGGACGGAGAGAAGGCTGTGGAACCTTACCATCTTGGAGAGTGCAGTGACCAGACCCCTTGCTCTAGCTGTCCAGAATGTCCTGAGATCCAGCTGGCTTTCCAGAAATCACAAACCAAGGCTTACATTGTAATTAGCAAATAACCACAGCCTTAAAGTGCATAAGCCCTTCCTTTTTGTAGCATTCCATCCAATATTTCCCCCACTGAAAACCCCATTGAAACCCCCAAATCGTCAGTGTAATTCGGTCACCTATTAGTAGCCTGTGTATGTTAGCATATCTCCTTTGGCAAACTTAACAGTTGTCTGTGTAAGTTCTTAGTATTTCTTTCCTTAAGTAAATCAATGAATTCCCTGATTTGAAATTCACAGTTCAAGAGTGTTGAAATTTGAAATCAACCCTCTTGTCGCTGGTGTTTTTATTTAATCATCATAGTCATTAAAAGTGTTGCCTCAATAGACTTCTTCTTGTAAGTGAAAACCGATTTTGTCTGTGTATTGTGTGCATTACTGAACAAAATTCCATTTGCATCTGTCCTATTAAAACCCACACTTTTGTTTCATTGAGTGCAATCCCTTTGCCTGGAAGTCTACCTGTTATGTGCCTTCGTCCTTGTCGTTGAAAACCAATTTCCCTAATATAAGTTAAACCCCTTCACTGAGCTGCTTGTCATAGTAAACCCAGTGTAAACAGATTTTCATTTGCCACTGTACATTTGCCTTTTGCATTTGCTTTCTCCCAAAACCGATTTTCCCACTTCATTTCTATTGTTGCCCTGGTGTGCTAATTAGTATTCTCTAAACTTTCCCTTTCTCCTAAAGTCTAAGCAATACGAATGTCCCTTCATTCTGTCCCCTAGCAGTTGTGAGTAATAATCCTCATTGTCGGCGGAGCAGGAGAAAGCAGCTGACTGTGGCCTGTGTGCGACATTGCAGGTTTGATCAGCTTGGCCCCATAAGTAACATTGTTGTTTTCTTTTTTCTGTGTATTTTGTGCAATTTGTTGCACTCCGAGTATGTTGTGCTCCCTCCCCCACCCCTTGCAGCCACTTCCTTGTTCCCTCTCCCCCCTGCCTCCCAGCCAGCCCCCCCCACATCCTGATTAGCTGCGTGTTGATAGTCCTAGTGACTACACGGCCGCTGCTCTCCTCGCTCGCCCCATTGTTGGTGGAGCAGGAGAAAGCAGCTGACCGTGGCATGTATGTGACATTGCAGGTTTGATCAGCTTTGTCCAATAAGTAAAGTTGTTGTTTTCTTTTTTCTGCGTATTTTTGCAATTTTTTGTGCTCCAAGCGCATCGTGCTCCCTCCCCTGACCCCTTGCAGCCACTTCTTTGTTCCCTCTCCCTCCCGCCTCACAGCCAGCCAGGACAACCCCCAGTCCTGATTGGTTGTCTGCCCGGTCTTAGCTGACCATCCCTGGGCAGCCCTCTTCCGGGAAGCCCCACAACGTGTAACATCTAGGCAAAGGGCAGCTCCCATTTAGGCGGCTCCTGGTTGTGTCTGCAGGTGTCCGCAGAGAAGCCAGTTGCCAGCTATCTACCAGGGGCCACCCGCAAACTACCCTGCCCCCCGTCCACCTAACAGACTCCCTAACTTAGGTTTTGATTAGCTGTTTTTTTTAAATTGCATTGTAAAAGTATTTGGAATTGCATTGTGAAACCTAGGCCTTTTCCCCCTCTATTCAGGACTCTCAAACTTTGGTGTGTTTTTGTCCTGTTTTTAAAACTGTTTTTAAAATTGCATTGTAAAAGTATTTGGAATTGCATTGTGAAACCTAGGCCCTTCCCCTCCTCTGGATTCTCAGACTTAGGGAGCATTGTGTTAGTCTTTAACATCTGAGTGTCTGTCGTCTTTTCCAATTATTCAACTTGTCTCGCCTCTCTGACTTGTCTGCTGTGTTCTTCCCTACTGCTCTCCCTCTCTCTTCCTCTTCTCTCCTCTCCTCTCCCTACCTACTCTATGGTGCTCTCCATCTCTCCTATCTTCTCTAACTGTTTCTCTATTGACTATCCTGCTCTCCTCACTAAATCTGGTAGGAAGAAGTTTAAAAAGGACATCCTGATCTACAAACCAGGACTCCCTATCGCTGACACCTATACCAGTATCTGCTCCAGGCACACTGTTACTGACATCCTCTTTTTCGTTACCTCGCCAGACCTATGGACCCTATGTATGGTCTATGGGCTCTCTTCCTTCTCCTCCTCTCCCATTAATGGTGGCACCCGGTGGGAGGCCTTCCTTGCCTCCTTCCGCTCCTCTAAAGTCATCATTAATGTTTATGTGAATGGTACTGTTTTGGTCCAAGACCCTCAGGCCAACCTTCTCCTCTTCGATAGACGCTCCCCGCGCCTCATCAATTTCCTTTTTTCTCCTGCTGTCTCCTTTCTTCCCTCCACAGCTTCCTCGCCTGCTGTCCCCTCCTTGGCTACCTTGCCCTCTCCTCCCTACACTTCTGCCCCCCCTCGGGCTTCCTCTATACTTCCGCAGGGTGTACCTCAGAGCTGTACCCCTTCCCGGAAGTCTTTCAAGGATGGCAACCTTCTCCATATTGCCACTCTAAAACTCTTGCTCAGCTGTCAAACATTCCTCCGACATCTGCTGCCTTCTAGAGGAACTTGACCTCAATGACCTCGGTCTCACCGAGACATGGTTCACGGCCAACTCTGTCACAAGCTTTGAAACTCTCTTCCCTGATGGCTACAAGATCCTCTTCGCGCCCAGGTCCAACCGTTCCGGAGAGGGTGAAGCCCTGATCTTCCCGAGTGGGTTCCTGCCTCTGTCCTTCCTACACAGGCCTACTCGTCTTTTGAATGCCTTGTCTGCAGGCTCTCTCTCTCTCTCCTAGCCAGTCTCTCACTGTGGCTACTATCTATCGGCCACCTGATCAGATCTCCTCCTTCCTCTCTGAGTGGGCAGACCTCTCCTCTTCCATCCTGGTCTTGACCACTCAACTCCTTCTTCTTGGAGACTTTAACATCCACCTGGATACTTCCTGTCCTTCCTTTGGACTCTTTTGTGACCTTTGCAACTCTCTCTCACTCTCTATTCTCCTCTCTGGCCCGACTCACTCTGCAGGGCACACTCTGGATGTTCTGATCACCCCAGACCTTGCCATTTCTATCCCTCTCACCACTCCTCTCTCCTGCATTGATCACTTTCTCCTTTTCTCCGAGCTCACCCTCTCTACCCCTCAGGCTAAGCCAACTCCATCTCTGCCACCTATCTTCTCGGCCATCCAACCCATGAAGTTGTGGGGTGTTTCAACCCACTAGTCCAGGCAACATTCCTGTGTGCTGCTTGCATCAGGAACATCAGAATGGCCACTGGAGAGCATTTTGCTCGCTAAAAATCATCTAGAAGTGCACAGGGAAAATCTGAAAATTAGGCCGCCATCCACTTTTGCCTATGTCAGTGGTAACACAGGAGTCCACTGCCAAAACCCATCATTTGGCTGCCCACAGAGCAAGGCTGATTGCAAAATAAACACAGAGCTGTGTGAAAATCCATTTTTTCTTGGTTGTCAAATTTGCAAAAATCATGGCTCACAAACCACCCAAAAGATCCAACCTCCTGTTGGGTGTTGAACATCATTCTACTTCAAGAATCCACATAAATATAATGGCAGCAAGAGCATATGTTATCAGAACAAAACCCACTTTTGAAGATGGTTGCTGGGAAGAAATCTGTCAAAAATGGGTGTAATACCGTTACTCTTCTCTGTCAGATGCTGGCGATCTCTAAATCTGACAGGAGAAGCTGTGTCTCAAAAGCTAAATATGCCAAAGAAGAGATTTCCATCAAATGCAATATAGGGTGCCACAGATTGATTTTCATGTTGAAAAAGACTGGACTTGAAGATATGTTTGCTTATTTTAAATTTGTAACTGTAATTTTGCACAAGGGACAATGTTAAAATGGACTATAAGGTAATCTGATTCAGCTAAACTTCCAAGAGGTTTCCCACACTGAGCTTCAAACACATTCCACACCTCCTCCCTAAACAAAGGAATCTTTTCTCCTGTGCTCTGTTGAGTATCTGACAGGCAATTGTGAAAGGAAATGGGAGCGGCACTCTGGGATGTGGCTCTGGAAAAGAGACAATGGAGTCCTTGAACTGAATGGAAATGCTAATGTGGGTGTGACTGACATCAACTACCCTGGCAGGAAGACAAACCATGTGACTCTCTGACTCAGCCAAGCTTCGGAGGCGGGCCAGACTGAAAATGTGGATTTGAAATTGGACTAAATATATGTTTAAGGAAAAGACTTATAAAATATTGTACTGCACTGACAAAAATATGAAACTTGGAGATTATTAAAATGAAAAATTCACTCACAGTTTAAAACTAATCTGGAATCTGTGCGACATTCAGAGACTGAAGCACAACATTTTTAATATTGTAGCTATTGTGATTAGGCTAGGAGCATGAAAAATTACAGGAATATGCCCAGATGGTATGTGCATTTATGTATAAACAATTGTACCGATCCGAAAATGTGTAACCAACCAAAAGCATGAAAAATTGTCATTTATGAACCAAAACTCGCAGGGAGATAAGATTTGGACAAACTGTACCTTAGGCAATCTGTGATGTGTATATGTATTATTAACACATTGTGCATCTTGAAAATATGTTTTTGGGGAAAAATAGATTTTCTGGGTAAAAGCAAATGGGAGGTTCTTCCCTAGATTGTAAATGGCAACATCACTCTGACACATGATGACACCTCATGCCACACTGCTCCTTTCTCAAATCAGGGGACAAGGAAGTCTCTGACCTATCAGATCCTTAGAGGGTTGGGCATAGACAATCAGCCTCCCCACTCACTTTGGAAAATGGATAAATAGGGACTGCTGAGGACAGGCACAAGACACACTTTCACTCATCAACTGATCCACTGGTGAAGCACCCTGCAGTAAGATCCAGACTCCAGAACCAGGCTCCAGATCCTGACTCTAGAACCAGACTCTAGAGCCCTGAAGCAGAGGCCTAATCCAAAAAGCTGAACTCTTTTCAGCAGGCCTTTAAAAATCTTGCAAACCTGATTTAACCCCTAACTTCCACAGGGCCTAACCTAACTGATCGAACAGCCTGGCTGAGCTGTTTGCTGCGCCTGGCCAACAACATTTGCTAGAACCCAAGATCCAGATCAGTCCAGCAGAGCTGTAACCCAGAACCCGTCAGATCCAATCCAAGAGGCCTCGCAGAGACCAGAGTGCTGAGAGCAGAACCAAGCGCCTGAGACCTGTCCGGTGGCGAGCGGAGACCAAGCCAAACCTTTGACCAGATCTTTGACGGGTCCATTCCATTTTAAACCAGAGTTGTGAGTATTTAGCGTAGAACTGTCCATAGTCATCTCTTAGTTTAACGTAATCCATCCAACCCATTCCAACATATCCAGACTGCATTGTAGAATCTCTTTTGTCCATTCTGAATCCTTTCTCATCCATCTAATCCTGTGAGAATTGTTAGTGTAAGCCAACCTGTTTGAAATTCAAAGCGCAATTTCAATAGAAATCTTGACTCCTTTTGAAAAAAATCGACCTTCACTAAAACCTCTGTAACTATTGAACCGTACGTTCTAGGAACGGCATCTAGATGTCATTTTGAAGCTAACATCCGCAGCTTTCAAACTAACCCAAAACGACATTCCTTATAGTTTTTCCGTAATCGTGTTTCCCACACGCAGAAAAGTTGCTGCGAATTTGCATTTAGCTCATTTTCGCCACCTGTAAAAACAGCTATTTCTTGTTTTCAACTTCTGAATTTCGTTTTCCATCTGCTAACCATTCAACAATCATTGCTAGTGTTTCCCTGAACTTATCCAAAGCAACTCTCACATGTGCTGAATCTCATTTAGCGAATTAAAATCATTTTAGCATTTTTCCCATCCAATTCATATTACATTTAAAAGCAATTGACCTGTTTGAAAATCATTCCTGTTCTCTCTAAGCTTGCTGGGGGAATCGGGATTGAAACTGCAATTGTTGATTGTTCTTCCTGATACCTGTGTGCCCTCAATCATCTCTTCATATTGCATAGTGGCGGGAGTGAGTAACAACAGGGGAAGGAGTGATTATATTGTCTTTGGTTGAATTCATATCAAATTTTTTCTGTATTGCATTCTTTCCTATCATTGCATTTCCTTGAATCACACAAAGTTATTCTCTGCTACATTATTCTTTCTATTCCTACTCCTGATTGATTAAAGAGATTGTTGATACTGTCATATTACCCATTGCTGATCATTGTTCATATTCATAAGTGTGATATTGAGATAGTATCCATATTTATAAAAGTGTGATATAGATATTGTTCAATTCTTCAAATAAATCTTTTAATTTGCAAAACAAACCTATTTCTTGGTTCAGTGAGACCGGGGGAATTCAAAGAGAGGGGCGTTATGTAAGGGTACATCACCCAGAATTAAAAGAAGTTTTGACATACAAATATATAAATAAGGGTTTCCATTGGGCTTCCCATACTAGGCATTGACTTAGTTGGAGTGCTGGATTGAAATCGCTTACAGAGTGGGGGCTCGTGCATGGGATTTCTGGATTAGATATACCACTTGTGCAGCTTAATACAGTGTGCTAACTAATAGGATACATAAAAGCACCCCTCAAAAGGGAACGCTCTAAGGAAACGGTCTGTTCTGCAAAGATAAAATAAACTTCTGTAAGTCAGGAAGGAAATTAATATTTCTGAAATGGCGACATTGGTAGACATCAAGATAGCTAGAGAACAACTTTTACATAAGGTATTTGTGAGAGGTGAGTGGACTGAGCAGGATCAGAATGTGTGGTTGCAGGCAATCACACAACAGATCACTGCAGATCACTGCAACAGGGTTAGATATCTGGAGAGATCAGGGTCCCTTACATGTGGCCCCGAGTGAACTATATATGGCCCCTAAGGCCAAGGATGAGCAAAATAAGATTGCCAGGATAGCGGCATATCTATATTTATCCATGGGAGCCATACAGGACAAATATGCTGAAGGCCAAGATCTGGCAAGTAGGCAACTGATGATGTTAGAAAATGCCCAATCTGATGTGGACTCTTCTGAGCAGAGGCTGCAGAGGAGCCAGGAGTCTGAAAATGAAAGCAGGCAGTATATAGTTAAAATAAAAGAGGATATGGGTATCCTGCAACAGGAAAAGGCAGAACAGGATACCAGAATTCTGGCCTTGCAGAAGGAGAACCAAGAAAGTGTGGGCTCTCTACTACAGAGCCAGAAAAAGCTGGAGCAACAACTGGATTTCAACAGGTATGCGCAGAACAGGTAGTCACCCTGCAAAGCCACCTAGATAGAGAGAAGGCAGAGAGCAACAAATTAATTCTGAAAGGCCTGGACACTCAGGCAGAGTTTGATGAGGAGCGCCAGAAAGCTGGTCTGCTTCAAAGACAGAGGGACCACCTGGCGGCACAGAGGCAGGCTCTTGCTCAGGAAAGGGACATTTTAGGGCAGGAAGTCTGTCACTTAAAAGGGAAACTGGAAGAAAATCACCTGACCCTCCAGGGACTGGGTGACCTCCAAAAAGAGCATGATAGATTGTTAGAGCACACCAGGAGGCGTGCTCTGGCAAGAAAGGAGCCGGCCAGTAGGGTCGAGACTCAGGATGTAACCCTCCTGCAGCAAAGTCTGGCCCAGTACTCAAAAACAAACCAGGAGGCACAGAGAGAAAATTAGGCTCTCTGTGAGAAAAATGATAGGCTCCACAGGCAGGTAGCCATGCAAGAGAGACTGATAGAGACTAGTAAGGGCTTGATTGAGGAACAGAAAGCTCATTTTCTTGCATGGCGACAGGGAGCAGAGGCTGATAGAGATGAGGTTCGCTGGGAAAGGGAAACACCTGAGCATAACCTCAGGAACCCTAGGACCAGAGGCCTTCATCTCTCCCAGTCCCTGGACTCTGCCACCCCCATGTACACTGGCGCACATGAGCCCAGGGCCACGGGGATGGCAGATTACTATCCAGTCAGAAGTATGGGGCTCATAGACTAGCACCTCCCAGGAATGGATGGGCAGGCATATGGGTATTGGTACCCAAGTACAGTCAAATTTAGTGGGGAACTCCAGGAGAGTAGGCCCACTAAGGGCATCCTGAAAACCTCTGCCCAGCTAGGACAGTGGGGGGGGGCGATACCCATCAAATCCTGGGAACAAGGAGGAATCAGAAGACTCCTCTGAGTGCCCCAGGACACAGGAGACTAGGTCCCCCCATTCTGCGAGCCATTCCCAGGCACGCAGAATCCGGGAGAACCTAGAAGACCAGACGGGCACCTCTGGGAGCAGTGCCTCTGAGTCAAAGGATGAATGGACCAGGGTTACCCGAACCAAGAAGGCCAATAAGGCAAAAAGGGCCTTGCTTAAGGACCCCTCAAAACAGATCAAGGCAATAAGGAGCGTCATCATGCCTTATCATAAGAACGCTAAGTATTCTGTTTGGGAGCGCTTAGAGCTCTTTGAGCAGATGATGGAAACTTTCCATTTGAAAGACAGCAGTAGCTGCATTCAGTATGTGAAATGGACATTCTCACCAGAATACTCCAGTTTCTTTGCGGGTCTGGGGGACCAAAATCATTCAAGATGGTCCACATATAGGGCAGCCATCTTGAAACATTTTTCTGTTCACAGAAATCCCCAAGAGGCTCACAAGGCAGCCTACAGCTTGCAATGTGGGGAGGATCAGGCCCCACAAGAATTTGTGCAAGAGTTAAAGCGTGCCTTTGCGCAGACTACCAGAAGGATGCGCACGGACAGCAAAGAATTTGTTAATACTTTTTTCCATGCTCTACGAAAATACATCATGACCCCGCTAGTGAGAGATTTTCATGAGAAAAGATCACTAGACTGGGTCATTGAACAGGCTACCCGGATACATGAGGTGCAAAAGCCCATAGAAAACAAGAATGCTCAGAAAAGCCCCAAACCAGCCACCACGCCTGCTGGTGCTAAGGTGGCAGAGGCAAAGGTTGCCCCCATTTTGGATTTGGAGATGGGGGGCCTAAAAACCCGCCTGCACAGCAGAATAATTCCAAGCCCAGAAGGCCCTCTGACCAGTCACAGACACGGAGCCAAGGAGGTAGTCCCACAAATGGGATCCCTCACTCCCCTGACTATATTAGTCCCCGCTACAAGGAGAACAGACCCATCCTGGGTTATGTGTGGGCTCCTCCAGCCCAAGGGGGGGATCCAACCAAGCACCTATCCCAGGGCACTTCCCTCCTCACTTCCCCCAGGAGGGCAGAAAGTGCCCAAATCCTGGGCAGACATTTTTCCCCAGGTATCCACAAAATGTTCAACCCCAGAATAATCCATCCTTCTTTCCCCACTTTCCTGAGCCCAGACAACCTAATCCGGGAGAGGGGAGGCCAAGGATGGAGGGGTAGCCAAATCTTCCCAACCCGGGGTATTACCAGAGAAGGGATAGCTACCCTTCCCGGGATCAGCCCAGGGGACAAATGAGAACCCCGTATCAGCCTAAGCGGGTGTCACAGCTAGCGTGCCTGGTCCAAAACATGGCACAGGATCTGGGTCGCATGCTGAGGGCTCAGCAGAACCCTCAGATGGGCATGCCGGCACAGAATGCCCCAAACTCTGGACCTGGTGCTCCAGAACAATGACGGGGCTGCACCCCGACAACCCACCAGTTCCCAGGGAGGAGGCACAAGGGGAAGGGGGTGTAAAGCCTTGGAGGAAGCTTCCTTCCCCACTTGTAAAAAGCCCCTGGAAACCCAGGAACCGGAAACAAAAATCTCCTGCCCCTGAAAGTCTGCCACCCAAGGAGCATAGGGGGGGTAGGAGAAACAAAGAACCCAAACAGACCCATTTTGAGGAGGAGGTGCAAGTCTTCTAATTTGAAGGAGAGGGATCCTCAGAGGATCCTGGGAAAAGGATCTTCTCCTTCAGAGATGGGGGAACTCCTCCCAAGGAAAAATGGGTCCCAAAGGATTCAAATCCAGAATGGGTAGATGTGGGGACTGAGCTAGCGCCACCCATTATCCAACCCCAGAACCAACAGCATGAAAATCCCCTGGTTCAAACCCATCCTGGTGATTGCCTCCAAAAAGAAGGGGGGGCTGCCCAGAACCAGAACCAGGGGAACTCAAACCTTCTGCCATCTCTAGTTGCACCTTTTTCTTGCGGATTCCCAAGACTCTCCACATAATTCTTCCCAAATCTCTTCTCTCTCAATGTCCAAAACTAGAAAATTAACCCACAAGTTGTCCAAAAATGTGCATTATCTGTGCCCCCTTGCGGAGAAGGGGGGAAGATACTATGCCCCGGTTCAAGTACAGGGGCAGGGTACAATTTTGGCACTGGTGGGCACTGGATCCCAAGCTACCCTTCTGTCCAAAAAGGCCTTTGATTAACTGAATTCAGGAAGGGGGGAGAATTATCAAATTCCCCTCACCTCTCTTCGTGGACAACTTCAGAACTTTGACAGGAAGGAAATTCCCGTTGAGGGGACTACAGATTTGGACATTAAAATTGGGCGACAAAAGGTGAAACACCCGGTCATAGTTGTGACTCCAGAGGGCACCCCTTGTTTACTAGCGAATGACCTCCTGAGAAGGTTGTGACCCCTAATAGATTGCGTAAACAAGGTCCTTTGGACCCAGACTAGCCGACCAATAAAGTTAAAACAGAGTGTCAACCATGTTAGTTTAAATGGCACATGCCACATGGTTGAACAAAAATCTGACCAAGTAGAATTTCACTTTCAGAACAACCAAATTCCAGACGTGACAGTAATAGCAATAGGACAGCAAACTGGTGATGGGGGGTCCTCTCTGTTTCTGAAAATCAACCTTCCTTCCTGTTTAAGGTGGCATTCCAGACTGGAAGGAAACACTCTGAAATTCTTTACCAATCCACAATCAGACATTCCCACTCCTATAGTCCAGAAAGATGAGGAATCAGCTCAGAGCCTGACTGATATTCAGCAAATTGGAGAGCAGTTGTTCATCCCTGTTCAGTTAAATGAAGGGAAGGACTCTGTTCTTGCCTGAGTGTGTGTGAACAACGGTAACAGCTTCATCAGCGAAGCCATGTTCCACCAAGTCCCAAAAGATCCAGCCATTCCCACATTTAGACTGATAGACAAATGGGAAATGGATCTGGAAACACCCAATTCCAAACACCTCCCCTCACCCAGGAGGAGGTGTATGCTCAAAATCTCCATAGGCAACAAGAGCATAGTCAATCATTGTTGGGTCGTGCGAGATGTCCCTGCCGCCTTTTACTTAGGCAGTGACATTCTCAATCGCTTTGCCATTAGTTCGGACCTAATAAACTTCAAAGCTTGGTCACGATTAGCAGATAATCCCATGGGCTTTGATGAGCTAGAGAAAGCATTTAGGTCAGCTGAACTGCTGCCTTATGCAGTTGAAATTCAGATTGGAGAGGAAGTCACCATCCCAGAAAGGACCCGACAATTCTCTCTGGAAGTGAAAGTCAAAAGAGGACAGAAATTGAAAAGCCCTGATGCCTATATTCATCTAAATGCTTCTCTCCAACAGCAAGCGTTGGGGGTAAACCCAACACCACTAGTCAATATAGAACATGACACCATTCCAATAGAGGTGGATAACAGTGACTTAAAGAGTATCACTCTAGCCGCAGGCACCATTATTAGAATGGCGGTTGATGACCAACATTTTTCCATTGATTTAGGCAATGAACTGTTAGGACCAATCCCCAAGGACTGTTTTGACAGCGACAGTGATGACAACACAACACCAGACAGGATCTTTACCCGGCATGGGGGAAACTTCCTGGTGTACACTTCCTGCCCTTATGGTAAGGAAGTTGTGACCTGTCACTACAGAAGGGATGAGGTGATTTTCCGGGTCCATGAGGGCTGCCTTTCCCACCTGAAGCCACCAGTCCAAATCAGCACTTTGACCAGGGACTTCTCCACCCAGCTGAAGGAGGCCGCTGAGATAACGAAACCAGAAGTCTTTCCAGGCTTCAGGTAGATGGTTGAAGAGAGAGTCAACCTAGCTAATGCATGTGAGACTCTGAAGCAGAAGCAAAAGTTGAAACGTGTTTTCTTGGATTTTCAAGATCTCTTTGCGGTGGAGTCATATGACTGTGGTCGCACCGACATCCACACAACAACAATTCCCATGGGCCCTGGCATGACTCCAGTGTTTGTGAAGCAATTTCGCTTGCCTCTCGCATCAATGGAGTCCTTTAATGAAATAATTAAGAACCTTGAGTCCCATGGGATAATCCGTCCAGTCCACAGCACCTTCAATAATCTGGTGCTGGGGATATTGAAGCCAAACGGCCAGTGGAGACTCTGCGCCGACCATAGGAGCGCAACAAACGGGTCCATATTTCCCGATGGCCTCTTCAATACATTGACAAAGGGCTGGCCCAGATCCAGGGGTCGCAGGTATTCACTGCAATAGACCTGACCAATGGATACTGGACTGTACCTGTCAGTAGGGAGGACCAATACAAGCTGGCCTTTACCTTTGGGGGGCAGCAGTACACATGGACCCGGACTCCCTTCGGATACATCAACTCCGGTAATGAGTTCAACATTTTTCTACATAAGGCCATGCCTGACCTGGGTGAGAGGGTTAACCTGGCGTATGTAGATGATGTACTCATCAAAAGCTCAACTGTGGAGGAACACATAGCGGAGATCCGTTATGTTCTGACACAGTTGAGGGCTGCCGGAGGAAAACTTTCCTTTCAAAAGGTACAGTGGTGTAGAACCTGTGTCAATTTCTTGAGATAACTCCTCACGGTCTCTGTCCCCAGGAAAAGAAAGTGGAAGCACTCCAGAAATTAAAAGACCCCACATCTCTTCGGGAACTAAAGAGCCTCCTTGGATTGACTAATTACAGTAGAAAGTTCATTGAGGGCTACACAAAGATCACAAGACCCCTGATTCATCGTTTGAAGGGGGGATCAAGTGGGAGTGGGGTCCAGAACAAGCCAAGGCAGTAGGACAACTCAAAAAAAGCCTCTCACAAGCGCTTTGCCTAGCTTGATCTGTCAGTAACAAGGAGTTCTTCTTCGAGACAGGGTTTTCTAATACATGCTTGACTGCAGTATTATACCAAAAGCATGACAAGGTCAATAAAGTAATCTCCTATGCGAGTAAAACTTTATCCTCTGTGGATGAAACATTCAACGATTGTGAGAAGGCACTCCTGGCAACGGTGTGGGCATTGAAGAATTACCGCCCGCTTATCCAGGAGGATCACATCATAGTGGAGACTCCACACCAGCCTCTGCAATATATCCAAAGTGGCAGAATCCGGGCCGGAAATGTGAGTAATTCCCGAATTACTTCATGGATTCCTTCAATGCAAGGCTTTCCTGTGGAGGTCAGATATGGACAAAACAAGAAGAGTCCCCTCGCGCAAGGTCTGGCTGACTTGCATGATTGTGCCAGAGAAAACTGTCTCGAGGACGAGAGTCTAAAAATCAAGGAACACATGGAGGCATACCTCAATTCCCCAAACAAAGTCTTTGAAGAAGACAAGTGTGAGGGAATGCCCACTGTCTATGTGGATGGATGCTCTTACCATGTTGACAACAACGGGGAAAAAGAACTTGTGGCCGGCATAGGGAATGCATGGGTGAATGAGACCCCAGAACCCTCCACTGGGTACAAGATTGGTCCCCAAAGTAGTCAAGTGGCAGAGTTGATGGCTGTGCATCAAGCCATCCTCACTGCTGTCCAACATCAACTCCACAAATTGGTCATAATCACAGATTCGGATTATGTACGGAATGGGTTCGTGGAGCACCTGGTTAATTGGAAAACCAGAGGCATGTTATGTGCTAATAACAAACCCTTGAAACATGGGAAGTTAATCCAAAATATTGATGATCTGGTCACCTCGAATGGGATGACCATCTACTGGAAAAAGATCAAGGGTCATTCCAAAGTAGAGGGACCAGACAAAACTGGAAATGACTTAGCTGATCAGCTGGCCAAAACCGGGGCCATCCAAGGGGATCTAATAGAGATCGAGTCCCTGTTGGGGGAAATCCAGGTCACTGCTATCACTAGGTCCCAGACAAATGCTCACAATGGTCTCTCAACTGCACAATGGAGTAAGGAGACTCCAGATGCTGATTTGATTACGGCTCAAAAAGGGGATCCAATAATTGGTAAGTTTTATCGACAAATTGAGGACCCTGAGAACTTTCCCCTGATGGATACCGATTACATAGGGAAAGAGGACCTCAGAGTGTTGATGAAATGTCCAAAAATGTTCTGAATCCAAGACGGTTTGTTGGTAAGGAGAACCCAACCTGGCCATGATCAGTCGGTGGTCCCTACCTCATTCCAAAGCCTGATGTTAAGTCACGCCCATGATGTGCCACAGCCGGTCATAGGGGGTTTCATACAACACTTGAAATCTTAAGAGAGGTTGTCTACTGGCCACACATGGGGCAGGGCCTCGACCAATACTTGAAGGGGTGTCTTGTGTGTTCACTATTTCAGCCAAAATCCCTCACACACTGTGTGCCTCTCCAAAAGAGGGGTATTACACTGCCATGGTCAGATTTGCAAGTTGACTTTATCGATCCCGTGATTCGCTCCTCTAGGGGAAACAAGTACAGGTTGACAGTGACATGCTTGTTTACTAAATGGGTGGAATGTCTCCCGGCCCCAAACTGCAAGGCAGAAATAGCAGCTGCCCTGATGATCAACCACATCTTTTTGCGTTTTGGACTACCCCAAAGGATCAAGTCAGACAGAGGTAGCCATTGCACCAGCAAAGTAATGACAAAGATGTGGGAGATACTTGGGGTTAAAAGGAAGCTACATATTGCTTACCGGCCAGCCTCTAGTGGTGCAGTCAAGAGATACAATAGAACAATTGTGAGCATATTAAAAAAGTTTGTGGCATATTCTGGGCCAAGTTGGGATATTCGATTACCTCTTGTCCTAATGGCCATCAGATCTACCCCTTCATTTGCAACTAAAATGTCACCCTTTCAGTTGATGACTGGACGCAGGATGGTGCTTCCCCAGAATCTGCTCTACAGAAGCCAAGAGCAGACATTGATCAATGCCTCCACAACTCATGTGTATGTTGAAAATCTAAGAACACACCTTCAACATGCTTTTGCCTATGCTCAGCGAAATCTAGAAAGATCAGCCGACAGCATGAAGACCCACTATGACTTAACGACTACCAGAAAAGAATACAATGTAGGAGACCGGGTCTACTTATACAATTTCCAAAGGAACCAGGCCAAACAGCGAAAATGTTTGCCTACCTGTAGGGGTCCTTTTGAAATTGTAGACAAAATCTCACCAGTCGCCTACAAAATCTGCATCCCCAAAGGCAGCTTGGCAGAGGGGGAAGATAAGTGGGTCCATATTAACCAACTAAAGTGCTGCCATCCTAGGCACACTCTGCAACAACTGGAGGAGTCTTCTGGAACCCCAGAGGAGGTCACTCCAGATCCTTAAAATAACAACTCTAAACTATTCCATATATAGCCTATAGAATACAATAATAAAAATGTGTCCTGATTTATCAAAATGTATGTGTCCGCCCCACTACATTAATAGTGGTGGGGAAATGTCTACGAATATGTTTTTGCTTTGTCATCCTAGGATTAATAAACCATGGAGATGGAAACCAAGGAGGACTACCCGGGGACTGGGAGCAAAGATCCGAGGGGCCCGGATTATCACTCAATACTCAAATCAGGACTGGCGAGGAGAACCGATCGATCCACCTTTGACGGAGGAAACGAGGATGAACTTTGCCATTTGTGGAATCAGAAGAGATGAAACTGACATCCCAGTCTTGCAAATTCCCATTGATGGAAGATCAACGCCAGATCACAAGAGGGGGGGCATGTGGGATGTTTCAACCCACTAGTCCAGGTCATGCAACATTCATGTGCGCTGCTTGCATCAGGAACATCAGAAAGGCCGCTGGAGAGCATTTTGCTCGCTAAAAATCATTCAGAAGTGCACTGGAAAAATCTGAAAAATAGGCCGCCATCCACTTTTACCTATGCCAGTGGTAACGCAGGAGACCACTGCCAAAACCCATCACTTGGCTGCCCACAGAGCAAGGCTGATTGCAAAAGAAACACAGAGCTGTGTGAAAATCCGTTTTTTCTTGGTTGTCAAATTTGCAAAAATCATGGCTCACAAACCACCCAAAAGATTCAACCTTCTGTTGGGTGTTGAACATCATTCTACTTCAAGAATCCACATAAATATAATGTCAGCAGGAGTATATGTTATCAGAACAAAACCCACTTTTGAAGATGGTTGCTGGGAAGAAATCTGTCAAAAATGGGTGTAATACCGTTACTCTCCTCTGTCAGACGCTGGCGATCTCTAAATCTGACAGGTGAAAATGTGTCTCAAAAGCTAAATATGCCAAAGAAGGGATTTCCATCAAATGCAATATACGGTGCCACACATTGATTTTCATGTTGGAAAAGACTGGAATTGAAGATATGTTTGCTTATTTTAAATTTGTAACTGTAATTTTGCACAAGGGACAATGTTAAAATGGACTATAAGGTAACCTGGTTCAGCTAAACTTCCAAGAGGTTTCCCACACTGAGCTTCAAACATATTCCACGCCTCCTCCCTAAACAAAGGAATCTTTTCTCCTGTGCTCTGCTGAGTATCTGACAGGCAAGTGTGAAAGGAAATGGGAGGGGCACTCTGACATGTGGCTCTGGGAAAGAGACAATGGAGTCCTTGAACTGAATGGAAATGCTAATTCAGGTGTGACTGACATCAACTGCCCTGGCAGGAACACAAGCCATGTGACTCTCTGACTCAGCCAAGCTTCGGAGGCGGGCCAGACTGAAAATGTGGATTTGAAATTGGACTAAATACATGTTTAAGGAAAAGACTTATAAAATATTGTGCCGGACTGACAAAAATATGAAACTTGGAGATTATTAAAATGAAAAATTCACTCACAGTTTAAAACTAATCTGTATGACATTCAGAGACAGAACCACAAAATGTGTAATATTGTAGCTATTGTGATTATGCTAGGAACATGAAAAATTACAGGAATATGCCCAGATTGTATGTGAATGTATGTATAAAAATGTGTACCGATCCGAAAATGTGTAACCAACCAAAAGCTCGAAAAATTGTCATTTATGAACCAAAGCTCGTAGGAAGATAAGATTTGGACAAAACGTACCTTAGGCAATCTGTGATGTGTATATGTATTATTAACAAGTTGTGCATATTGAAAATATTTTTTTGGGGAAAAATCGCTTTTCTGGCTAAAAGCAAAGGGGAGGTTCTTCCCTGGATTGTAAATGGCAGCATCACTCTGACACATGATGACACCTCATGACACACTGCTCCTTTCTCAAATCAGGGGACAGGGAAGTCTATGACCTATCAGATCCTTAGAGAGTTGGGCATAGACAATCAGCCTCCCCACCCACTTTGGAAAATGGATAAATAGGGACTGCTGAGGACAGGCACGAGACACACTTTCACTCATCAACTGATCCAGCAGCCTGGCTAAGCTGTTTGCTGCTTCTGGCCAACAACCTTTGCTAGATCCCAAGATCCAGATCAGTCCAGCAGAGCTGTAACCCAGAACCCGTCAGATCCAGTCCAAGATGCTGCACAGAGACAAGAGTGCTGAGAGCAGAACCAAGTGCCTGCGACCTGTCCGGTGGCGAGCGGAGTCCAGGCCAAACCTTTGAGCAGATCTTTGACGCGTCCATTCCATTTTAAACCAGAGTTGTGAGTATGTAGCGTAGAACTGTCCATAGTCATCTCTTAGTTTAAAGTAATCCATCCAACCCATTCCAACATATCCAGACTGCATTGTAGAATCTCTTTTGTCCATTCTGAATCCTTTCTCGTCCATCTAATCCTGTGAGAATTGTTAGTGTAAGCCAACCTGTTTGTAATTCAAAGTGCAATTTCATTAGAAATCTTGACTCCATTTGAGAAAAATCTACGTTCACTAAAACCTCTGTATCTTTTGAACCGTACGTGTCATTTTGAACTTAACATCCTCAGCTTTCAAACGAACCCAAAACGACATTCCAATTCCTTATAGTTTTTCCGTAATCGTGTTTCCCGCACGCGGAAAAGTTGCTGCGAGTTTGCATTTAGCTCAATTTCACCACCTGTAAAAACAGCTATTTCTTGTTTTCAACTTCTGAGTTTTGTTTTCCATCTGCTAACCATTCAACAATCATTGCTAGTGTCTCCCTGAACTTATCGACAGCATCTCTCACTTGTTCTGAATCTCATTTAGCGAATTAAAATCATTTTAGCATTTTTCCCATCCAATTCATATTAGATTTAAAAGCAATTGACCTGTTTGAAAATCATTCCTCTTCTCTCTAAGCTTGTTGGGGGAATCGGGATTGAAACTGCAATTTTTGATTGTTCTTCCTGATACCTCTGTGCCCTCATTCATCTCTTCATATTGCATATTGGGGGGAGTGAGTAACAACAGGGGAAGGAGTGATTATATTGTCTTTGGTTGAATTCATATGTTTCTTATGTGTTGCATTCTTTCCTATCATTGCATTTCCTTGAATCACACAAAGTTATTCTCTGCTACATTATTCTTCCTATTCCTACTCGTAATTGATTAAAGAGATTGTTGATATTGTCATATTGCCCATTGCTGATCATTGTTCATATTCATAAGTGTGATATTCAGATATTATCCATATTTATAAAAGTGTGATATATATATATAGTTCAATTCTTCAAATACATCTTTTAATTTGCAAAACAAACCTATTTCTTGGTTCAGTGAGACCGGGGGAATTCAAAGAGATGGGTGTTATATAAGGGTACATCATCCAGAATTAAAAGAACTTTTGACATAAAAATATATAAATAAGGGTTTCCATTGGGCATCCCATACTAGGCATTGATTTAGTTGGATTGCTGGATTGAAATCGCGTACAAAGCGCATGTTAGTTGAGGCTTTTTCCACCATTTTCTCATCCCTCCTCACCCTTTGGCTGACTCACACCCTGACACAGCCCTCTCCATGCTCCACTCTGCTATATCTGATACACTTGATTTTCTTGCCCCTGTCATGAGGATCCGCCTGAAGCACAAAGCAAAGTGTAACTCCTGGTATGACTCAGACCTCGTCACCCTCAAGCGAAGTGCAGGGTGACTGAGAGGAAATGGCATGCTTCATGTACATCCTTTGACAAACTGGCCTGCAGCATGCTCCAGAGGCAATACCGGTGCTCTGTCCTCACCAAGAAGAGAGCTCACATTCAAGACTGCGTCTCTGTAGCATCTAACAACTTGGCTGAACTCTTCAAAATCTACTGGCCAATCCAGCTGTAGTCTCTACCTCTCCTGTCCCTTCCAGGCCCTCTGCACGGCACTGGCTTCTCACTTTATCTCTAAAACCCAGGACATCCTGTCCTCTCTTTCCTCCTCTCTCTCCTTCCTCCCTTTACTTCCTGCTCTTCCTTCAGCCCATCTTCGGCCACCTCCCTTCCTTCCTTCTCTGCCTTTTCCCTGTTTTCCCTAGACAATGTTTCTAAATAAGTCTGATCTATGAATGTCTCATCAAAACAGGTTCATCCCTATTGCTCCAAAACCATCAAGGACCACATTGACTCCCTGGCTCCTGATCTGGCCGACTTCTGCAACCACTCCTTCACCACTGGAGACTTCCCTTCCCCCTGAAGCATTCCCTTGTGCACCTTCTTCTTAAGAAACCCTCCGCTGATCCATCCTGCCCGGCTAACTATCGCCCAATCTCCATCACTCCCTTGCTGGGCAAACTCTTGGAAAAGCTGGCTGTCTCCCAGCTCAATCTTCACACTGAATCAATTGGTTGTCTCCATGATCATCAGTCTGGCTTCAGAGCTGCCAGAAGCACGGAAACTGCTCTCCTAAACATCTGTGAAGGCCTGCGCTCCAGCTTGATTCCAACACCCCTTGTGTCCTCATCCTACTTGATCTCTCTTCTGCCTTTGCCATTGTCAACCATGCCATCCTGCTCAACCATTTCCATGATAACGTGGGTATCACCGGTCAAGCCCTGGCGTGGCTGACTTCTTTCCTCTCTGATCGACCCTCCCAGGTTCAACTTGCGTCCTTCCTCTCCTCCATCTCTATCTCTACCTGTGGTATTCCCCAGGGGTCTAACCTCTCTCCCTGGCTGTTCAACATATACCTGGAATTTCTTGCCCACCGCATTGCTGCGTTCTGCCCCAACTTCCAGTGCTATGCGGACGACACTCAGCTCATTTTCAGGCTACCTTCGGCCACCTCTTCTCCCTCTCTTATCTCTAACTTCCTGTCCGCCATCCAGGAGTGGTGTGCCGCCACTGATCTCTGCCTTAATACCAGTAAGACCAACATTTTCCTCATTGGAACACCTGTTCTATCCTTTCCTGTCACTCTCTGGCCGGCCTCCCTTGGCCCTCCTCCTGGTCCCACCTGTGAGGCTAAAAACCTCTGGGTCATCTTCGACTCCACACTCTCCTTCTCTCCCCACATCTCTGACATCTCTAAGAAGTCACACTACCAGCTGCACCTCCTCAGAGGTATTCTTCCTTTACTCTCCTTCCCCCAGAAGCTCACTGTCTCTAGAGCTCTGGTTCTCTCTAGGCTGGACTAATGCAACAGCCACTTCTAAATCTGCCTTCTTCTACTCTCCACCCTCTGCAACTCATCCAGAACAGGACTGCAAGACTTGTCCTTGGCCTCAAGCCCAGGGATCGTATCTCTCCAGGACTGAAATCTCTGCACTGGCTCCCAGTGGCTGCGAGGATTAAGTTAAAAACACTCTGCATTGTCCACGAGGCCTTCTGGGGCCTCAATACCTTCAGCTCTCTCTTCCTAAATATCTTCCTTCTCGAGCTCTTCGCTCATCCACCTCCAACTCCCTCAGGGTCAGTCGCTTCTCCAAGCAACGAGTTGGTGGTAGATCTCTTTCCTCGGCTGGAGCCTCCCTCTGGAACAGCCTCTCTGCCTCCCTGAAACTTGAGGAGAATCATCTGATTCCGGAAGCACCTCAAAACCTTTCTCTTTGCTTCTGCTTTTTCTCCTCCTCTCCCCTGCTGACTTCCTGGCTGATACTGAAACTGCACTGGTTACCTGGCCACCCCCTGATCTCGGGCCCATGTCACCCACCCCCAGTCGCTCTCCTGCACTGCCTTCCTAGCAACCCCCTCACTTAGGGACTGTTTCTGTATCCCTACATTTCCACCACCAGCACTTGACACCTGATGTCTGCACTTACCCTTGAACTTGCCACCAGCTGGCCGTGCGTTACTTATTGTTTATTATCCTTTATCACATGTACTGCACTTTCCTCCTCCCCCTTCCCATGCACTTGCATGATATGAATGACACCTGGCCTAGTAGGATCGTTGTCTGTCTTCCCTCTGTTGCCCCTCCCTTGCCGCATCACACCTTGACACACTTGTGTATAGGCGCATTATAAATGCCATATGCCATATCATATCAAAATCCCATTCTGCCATTTTGCTCCAAAAACGGTTTTTCACTTTCTTTGCTGGCTTCCCATCTGGGGGTGGTGGACTTTACCTCAAATCCGATATTCTCTCTCTAGTCCTACTCCTTTCCACTGCCTTCCATTCAAAGGAATAAAGTTTTATTGATGTTTGCGGGTGAGTGTTGCAGGGGGGAGTGCTCAAACCGTGGCGCTTTCACTTTCAACCTGATGGTATTTTCCTGTTTTGTCATTAAAACAAAGGCAAGTGTAAGAGTCTATTTCAACGTGATTGTATTTTCCTGTTTCTCATTATAACAAAAGTGAGTGTAACAGCCCATTTCCACTTGGATGCTCTAGATAAGATATTGCATTTGTGTTGTCACAATGTTGGTGGCTGTTGTTTGTTGATTATTTTCCTTTCTCATTAAATAATACTTTAATAAATATCTTATTGATATACACCAGCCTGGTTCCTAGTCCATTTTGACACAGGGTGTTTGTGGAGGTTGGGTGCGAGACGGGTTGGAGGCCTACACAAAGGAACCCGTAGTATATTAAAAATAAAAAGCGTGTTATTGTGCGCCACATCCACTGTAGGGGAAGGAGTTCCCTAGCTGGCGTGTGCGTGTAATAAACGTGACAGTGTTCAAGGTGCATAGCTGGAAAGTGTCCTTGCACTTTCAATCATTGTAATTCAAACAACACTATCGTACTGAACAAGGCTTGCAAGCCTGTTCAGCAGTTTCCAGGGTCTGTGAGTGGATGTGGGGATCCATTATTGTTGGGTATGTGACTGCGCCCATTGCACGACATATCATGAGTGTGGACTAGCATACAGTTCTGTGTGTTCAGCAGCCAACAACATTAGTACATCAGTGGGAGTCCAATTGATGCGTTCATTAGTGCGAGGGGTATGGAGGGTACATCCAGTGAGAAGCTGCTGAGAGAGTGTTGTAGCCAAAGTACATGGGTGTGGATGAGGCCTACTAATGTGGGCTGGAGATTCATCATGGACCACTGCAGCAAACTGATTCAAAGGGATTTAATTCAGACATTTGACATTTCATCCAACACCAGGTGTCAGTACTGTGCAATATAAAAGTGGCTGTTGGGGTGATGTGTAATTGGGGGGCATCAATGTGAGTTTGCACTATGTTGGGGCAAGGACAGTGTGGAAGTGGAGTGGACGTAGAGTGTTGCAGATGTTGGGGTGCATATTAGTGGAGGTACTGGGATGAGGACTTGTGGGTGCAGCCTTAATGTGGGATTGGGAGCATAGTTTAGTGGAGGTACTCCGATGAGGACTGGTGGGTTTGGTCTTGATGTCGGACTGGAGGTGCAGATTAGTGGAGGTACTCGGACAAGGACTCGTGGGTGCAGTCTTAAAATGTGATTGGGTTCATAGATTAGTAGAGGTATCATGACGAAGACTTGTAGGTCTGGCCTTAATGTGGGATTGTGAGGTGCAGATTAGTGTAGGTACTGGGAAGAGGGCAGCCATAATTCTGAAGTGGGGGCGCAGTTTAGTGGAGGTACTGGGTTGAGGACTTGTGGGTGCAGCCTTAATGTGGAATTGATGGCACAGATTAGTAGAGGTACTGGGATGAGGATTTGTGGGTGCAGCCTTGATGTGGGATTGCGGGGCACAGATTAATGAAGGTACTGGGACGAGGATGTGTGGATGTCGCCTTAACGTGGGATTGTGGAGTTGCATATTAGTGGAGGTACCGGGATGAAAACTTGTGGGTGCAGCCTTAAAGTGGGATTGGGGGAGTCGCAGATAAGTGGAGGTACTGAGACAAGGATTTGTGGGTGCGGCCTTAATGCGGGATTGTGGGGTGCAGATTAGTGGAGGTATTGGTACAAGGAATTGTCAGGTCTCAGTAGAGGAGTGGAAGTAATGGTGATTGCTGGTTAGTAGTCCTTGATTATTTCTTTCCCATTGGTCCGGCTAATATCACACTTCACATTGTAGCACAGAGTACTTTGACAGCGGTGTGTTCATTTTTCCTTTGGGGTGTGTTGTGGACTTCCCGGGCTCTACACATTTTCTTTGCACTGCAGGTTTCTAAGTGCATATCATTCTGTGAATCAATTCCTGGCGCAGTACATTTGGGGCGCACAATGTTCGCGCTCGCGCTACTACTTTATACTGACTTAGAGCTTTTTCTGTGAATTAGGCCCCTTGTGTTCTAAGGAGGGAAAGAAGTGCAATCACCACTGGGACATGGAAGGATTCGTCACAGTGCAGGCCGGTGGGCTTCCCCACACTGCCACTCTCCATAAGGGCAGAAACTGAACCAGGGTGTGATGATGTCAGTGCCCTTCTTTTATACCCAGATGCGGGAAGGGAGTGGAGCAGCAAAAAAAAGAGGAAAGAAAGTGGAAATAGATATTGGCGGGAAGACAGGCTAACTCATAGATGAGCACTTGGACAAGAAAGAGGGATGTGAGGTAACGGGTGTATATTTTGTACTTTTCCGTTAAAATGCCAAAGTTAGGGCAACCATACTTATCTCTCAGGACAATGTCCATCTGCTGAACCCTTTGCAATCAGTCCGACGTGAAATATAATTTGATTTACAGAAAGAAACAGTCTAATTCAAACAACAGAAATTCGTGAGTGTGCAAATAAGGCTTGGCTGATTTCGATACTAGTTATGATATGTTCTGGTCAGAGAAAATAAAACAGAAATGTGGATACAGATATACCAGGGAGCTCAGCAATCTGGGGGCCACTGGGAAGCTGAAGCATTTGCAATCTGGGCAAATCGTCAATAAAAGGCAATGGCAAAACCTATAGATCTGGTTCTGAAAAGTAGATGGTAATCTTGTTTATCCTGCCTGGGCTTTACAGAAAAGCCACACATACTGGCTTCGCGGTGCGTGTTAACTTAGCAACTACCTTCAATTGTGTTGGCATGGACGTTGTGTACTCCTTAAAATATAGGCATAGAAGTATTTTGAGTTCCAAAAATATTGAATGGCTCCTGTATGTTTAGAACTGGAATTGTATGACATTCTGTCGCAAAAATTAACGGAGGCGCGAATCACACGCGCGCACGCTTCGATAAAGCACTAACTTGGGTTTCAATCTGCATTTCTATTCTGTCAGTTAAACCGGCCTGCGTACTATGCTATTAGCGAGAACGAAAGCAGAAGCAACCCAGCGACTAATGTTTGTTTTTTTAGCACATGCAGAAGCTTATATTTGTCAAATTGCTAAAATAATTGTCTAGAAAAGTGGCTTCCTAATCCGTTTATACATTACGGACTCATATTCTAATATTTGGTTTATTTCACTTATCGAGTTACGATCCCGCGCCGGCCTGGTTTGCATAGCAATTTTCTGCGAGGGCCTTGGACGTGGCTTGAATACATACCAGAGCTCTCGTTCGAAAATGAGGCAATTCCTTCTTCCGCCACTGGGCAGCAGTAACAGCACACCATTCCTTCCGGAAACGCGCGTGCACTTGCCTTTCCAACATTGTACTGCGGCTCTCTTCCAAAGCCACGCAAACTGCGCTCGCAATTCAGGCAATTATAACAGGAGTTTAGGTGCAGACACCGCCAGCCTTTATGGGCATGCGGGTGGGTGCGTTTTAAAGAATGAATTGCGGGAAACATGAAAGTGGGAATATTTTCTTTATTGTATTCTCGGAATTTAAAATTCCGTTTATAATTGTATTTTGATGGGCACATGCGTTTATGCGAGTTGTATATTGCTGTTTAATTTTGATTCTGTTAATTAACGCTGTTAATTAATAGATGTAAATATAATCTTTTGAGATGGTGTTTCTCGCACTGTCCAGGGGTCTGCATTGGTGTTCCGCCTGCTTAGTTAAAACATTAATTGTGAAATCTTTAAATATTTTTTTTTATTCGCACTGTGGAGTTAATGTTGCTGAGTTGTTCAGCATGCATATATCGATGATTCTACACACAAGTTCAGTATTCGTTTTATTTTATTTATGAAACGTTTGCTGTACAGACAACATTTACTCCGGCTATGTATATCTTCCAAAATGCGCACTTTCGCCACGTTGAACGTGTCTGCCCGCCCGAAGGCATTTTTCTCTCATCATGAGAGGACGCAGGTAGGCGACAGAAAGTAAAAGGCGGCTGGGATGAGTGCTTTTCAGTCAGTAGCAGGCGGGCGTCGCTCAGCATCACTTTCCAATCCGCATCTTATAAACCCGGGACAGCCAACATCAAATGAAACATGAAACGGAGAACAACCGTGTTATCAGTCTTTAATGATGCTTTATGTACACAATAGGCGTGCAATATGCATTCAATATGGTGTGATCGTATGTTCTGCCTGGGCGTCAAATAGCAGTTGATAAGTAAACACGATGAAGGTGTGCGAATCGAACATGCTCTTTTTCGGGCATCTCTCGAAGCTTGTTTTCCGTAGCGGGTCTCTGCTGCTGAGAAGGAGATGCATGTGTTTACTGGAAGTGTGGTGGGCACCGAAGCTCTTCTGTCTGCGTTGGCGATCGCCGATCGGGCAGTTCCTGCTCTCCGGACCTTGAAGGTAAGACCTCCTCGGAGCACGAGGGTACTGGGGGCTTCCAAGGTTCTGTGCCCAGCCCACCCAGGTAACAGCGCCCTGGGGGGTTGGGGGGTTGGATGCAATGCGACTGCAGAATGTGACCACAGCGGTTACAGTGCACTGCATATAGCGAGGCCTGGGCATCTTTGCACATGGCAAGAGGCGTCAGTAAAACCCCCGGTTTGTGAGCATCAACTTGAACGCACCAATTATGTGATAAGATAATGGCTGCTTCCCGTCGCGAGATCAGTTTGGCCTCACGTGCAGACATGTTGAAGTGCACCTGGAAAGATACCTGCTCCGGTAATTCCACCACTCCCATAAAGCATAATTACAACCCTAAAACGGACACGAATATTCTGCCCCGAGTGATGACGTGTGCGTCGGGTGGGTGATGGGGCTTTCTGTGGGCCGGTGGGTGCCAGGGGCTGCCTCCTCCAGATAGTCTGTCAGTGTCCACTATACCCAATGGGGCGGGTTCCTTCCGGTTTCGCCGGGTAAGGGGGCGTTTCCTTGATAATGGCCCTGCTTATTAAACCGGACCCGGCCAGGTGTATCGTTCTGGCTCCTCCCGGCCACGCGGGGAAATATCCTCTAGGGAGACACAAAAACCGGAGTGAAAAAACAAGACACAAAACCAGAAAATGTATTTTATAAACAAGTTGTTTTTGTAACGAAAAAGAATGCCGGTATACAATCATTGACATGCTTTGTTTATCCCATTAACGAACTAACGATGCAATATGGCCACAGTCACTGAAAATACAGACGCTGATACAAGAATATAACACATATTGTACAACTGAAATAAAATTGGAAGTACAAAGGTTTGTAATAGACCAAAATACAATTTAAAAAAAGAAAAAGAAAAAGCTAATGTAAAATATCAGAAGCTGTGCAAGCCGCGCAAGAGGGGGGTTTGCACTGCCAGCTTGTCTCCCTCTCTCCCTGCCAGTACGCGAAGGTACAGCACCCGTGTGTAGGCTACTGCGAGTGCGGTGCCGGGCCGGTGCAGCAGAGGTGCCCGCCGAGCGCCCGCACAGCCAATATCTACTGAAGGGCGAATTACGGCGCTATTCTGGCGGCGAATGAAGACTGAACCCGCGCGGTAATTGAATCGGGCCTTTGAAAGGACTGTCAGGCGAGTGACGCGGCGGCTGCGCGCATCCCTGGGGTCTATAGGCTTTGGGGACCCGCAATGTATAGCCTGACCTTACAGCTCATAATAATAATGCCCGCGTGTCGCAGAAATCTATCCCCATTCACGCCTAACAATCCGCGCGGCCCGCCAGCCCCCTGGCAAGGGGAGGGCCCCCATTGTATGAAAACAGCTCATTTAGGCCCTCCTATAAGGAGGATTAGCGCGCAGTATACTCGGCCGATGCATATACCGCCTGCGTGTGCGAGCGGACAGACAGCGGGGATGGGCAATGCACACGAGGGCGGGAACCGGCGCAGGCACCGCGCCCGTCTATATGTGTGGCCGCGGGACTGCAGGTGTGTGTGACTTTTGCAGAGGTTCGTGTGCATCATAAGGCGCACGGCGTTTTCCTGTGCATCCTGGTGCGCACGCGGAACTGGAAAATGAGCATAATGCCCTTACCTTACTCGCGCACACGTGACGCCTTGGGCTGTTTTGCCCGGGGTCTTGCGTGCATCTTATAACAGACGCACAGATGGCGCATTCGCATTGCCCGTGATATGCCCACATATCGGAAAGGCAGCTGGCGGTGCAATAATAGAATATAACGGAGACAAGGGCTCTGCAAAGAGGCCCGTATTCGCTCTACTAGTGTCCGACGCACAGAGGAGGCCGTGTGCTCCACGAAAGACACAAAGTCCTGTGTTCCAAGGTGTGTGGATATACTGCATGTCTAAGAAACCATTCCGTGTATAAAGGGCCAGTGGCAAATGGCGCTTAGCGACCACAATGCGTTCTCCTAACCAACGGCATGTGTGTCTGATTGCCCCCCCCCCAAATATATTTGTTTCCTGCAAGGGGGAGTATTATATCAGAGGGCAGGTAGTTGTGTCAGCCGATGTTAACGTTGTCGAAGCCTCAGGCTGGGCCATAAACAGCCCACGTCACTAAGTGGAATTCGTAGTTACCTTCAGTCACGTGGAAGCGTGGCAACGTGGACCCCTGCCCCCCCCCCCCAGCCCCTTCTCCCCGTGGAAGCGCGTGAGCAGTCACTCACCTGAAAGTATCATCAAGGTCACACAAACGAAAATGGCGCGTGGCCAAGCGGTCCCCTCTCTCCGCCTGACAGAGGGATGGCGGCTGCTGGCTTTAGCACAGTTCAGCTGCCCACCAACAATCGGTGGCTGCTGCATTTCGTTTCCCACTCACACCTCTGCCGGCCCCGCACCACACCAGCCACACTGGCACGGAAAGCGCGTGCTCCTTTTCTCTGGTGCGCAACACCCCACCCGCCCTGCATGGTACGGCTCGCTGGGCCCAGCTTTCTACCACCCGGTGTTGTCACATGTTCGCTCTCAGTTGATTCCACCCTTCACTTTTCTGGGTTTTGCCACAACCTCACCCACCTCACCGCTTCCTCTCTTCGCTTAAGCTCTTTGCTGCGCGTTCCTTCTTCTGTCTGCGCTTCCTCTCTCCCTTTCTCCCTCGTACCTCTCCCCTTCTCTGCGGCATCCTCCGGCCTTTCCCCACTACCTCGCCCCCCGCCCCCTGTCTCTCATTCCACTGATCCGACTCCAGGCCCCTCTTTCCCCAGGTTTATGCAACGCAGCACCTTGCAGGAATGCTCCTGCAAACCCCAGATGTATAGACAATAGCCGTATTAATTAATATCTCAAAGCTAGCGAATCAGGAAGCTGGGGCATCGACCCCCTTCCCCCACCTTTTCCCCCTCCCACCCCTTTTTCGGAACATTTACAGGGGGGTGCATTGTATTGAATAATAAAAGCTATAGGCCGCCAGTGCATTTATCATCCCATTACTGTAACAGAGCCGGACTCGCATACATGAGAGGGGAAATGAATTACCGACGTTAAGCCGTCAATAAAGTCATTTCTGTAAATGGCGTCTCCAAAGGGCCGCGGCATTATGCAGCCAGCTTTATCAGCAGCTGGGAAATTGCGCGCCGGCGCTCGCGCCGTGTAATAGGGCCCGCTCGCCGTGATTAAGCGCCCTGCCAGGGAATAGTGACAGTGCTTTTGACCGGGTTTTATTCGCCATCCTGTGATGAACGCCAAGCTGATCAGGCGGAATGAAGAGTAATTAAAACCGATAAATTATCTTCCGCAGCCCTTCTCGAGGCGTCTCCTGCAGCCGAGATAAGGCAGCCGGCCCCCATTTAGCCGCCTGAAAGGGGCCGAGGCTCACAAAGGCGGCCTGGCTAAATGGGATATTGATAGTGTCCTAATTAGAATTTAATTAAGTACCCACAACTCGCTTTTGGGATAAAGATTTCAATTTTGCTAACTTAAATATAAATAAACCCCCCTCCCCCCATCTCGGCGCAGGCACATGCTGGGATGTTATGAATGCACACCCGCTTATTGCTGGATGGAGTTATTGGTTTTTAATATTGCTGATCAGGCGACAATTATTTCTGGTAGGAAATGTGTGCCTGGGGGTGGCCTTGAGAAGGCGATGTTACATAATGAATACACGGCCACGACAAGCCCATGCAGGCCCCGTTACACGTGCAGGGGTGGGACCCGTGATGGAGAAATTCCCCCTACCAGTAATGCGGCGCCTCGGGCTAAGGTACAGTTCTTTCTCCCTTAAAAGTGGCCATACAAACATTGTTTTCTGTGACGAGACTGCTGTGTTCTAGAATGCCTGGTCATTGCCTGTCATATGACATGATATGCGCTACACCGGCCTCATGGTACATATGGTATTCTACATTAGATTCGGGCACTCTCATCCGTGTTACCTACTGGGTCATACATGTGTATTAAGTGCACACATTACATGCACGGCAGTCCGGCACCAGTGACACAGATTGACTCATGCTAGTATAGAGGGTGCGGAGGCCTGTCTTGCAAACACGTTGTGAACAGGTCGGTCTTGCCTGATGTCTCCTCTCGTCGAGTATTTGGGGATATCAGCCTGCACCCCCATACTCTCCAGCCTGTGGCAGAAGACGGATCTTCCCCGCTAGGCCCTCGTGTTGAGTCCCCCCCCCCCCTTCCAACCACCTCGCACTTTGCTAGCGTGCTAACATCACACCGGGGGTATTGGCCTTATTTCTAGTGTGATGGCAGGCAGCCCACTGCCAAACATAGAGCCCCAAACGAAAAAAAGAGCAAGGGGGCCAACCTAGGGGGTGCTTGTGTATTACCGCACTGGGAAAGCGAGCTGCAGCTACTAAACGCAGGTGCATCCTCGGGACACGTGAGGAAAGTTCCCCGGCAATCACATATACCCACCGAGCCCCCCTGCGCTGTATTCTGTGCAGCAGCAGCAGCAGGGCACGGTGTGTCACGCGCCCCCAGTCGCTCGGTGCGGGCAATGGTTCTCTCGGTGAGATAGATGGCGCTGGGCACGCTAAGAGCCGTATGAAGGCCGGATACTGGCAAGATGCCGTATAAATTAGCTGCTAAAGCGCGCATCCTTCGCCCTCTGTATCTCATGGTTTAGATGGCCTCAGTCACGCCAATACATACGCTTGACCCAGTCACCCTCGTGCAGTCATCTTGCAATACACCAATACACCAGCATCGGAAATAAGACAGTGAATCGTAATACAGAGTGCGTGCATTCACCACAGGACTCGCAAAAGCGTCCCAGCAATATTATATAGTCTTAGATGCAGGGCTACGTGGTGAAAAGTTGCGAGCCCAGTTCTCTTAACCCGCAGCTGCATCATCAGTGCAACGGATAGTTTCGCAACTGCTTATAAACCTTTGCTTACGCATGTATGCTACAAATAAGACCGAAACAGGTACATGCATCTTCTTTTCTAAACGCTCTCGTGAGTACTGTGTTTAGCATGCGCATTACTTGTTCTGGAAGCCGTTCTTTAATCAGTCAAACGGTCCATCTATAAAGATGTATTTGAATTTTTCAATTTGAGTAACTAATCTCTTTCCCGTGAATACCTATGCGCAGGCAGCCTATGCCGTAAGTTTCAGAATTTTTTTTTTGTGTGATTTCCAAAAAGTACCACATAATCACACATAAGCACACACGCACAGCATTTCTGTACTTTTTCCTACCATGATAATAGTAATACGATGGACGGTAGTAAGAAAGCAAACATTTAAATACAAATAATAATAGTCGTTATTTTGACCACACTGTCCTTGAGCGATGCACGCGTCAGTACAGTTATTTATACCTATTTCTATAGTATTGTATGACAGGGGATGGGAATGGGATTCGCCCTTCTCGCCCCCTTGCCAGCCTCTGTACACGCCTGGCACAGGGAGGCGCTATATTTGATTTGACTGTCCGTGAATCTCTTGTTATGGCCTCGTTCCCCGCGCCACCTCGGCCGGGAGACTCGAAGACAGCGCGCTCCCTTCCCCTGACTGACTTCTCTTACACTGCGCTCCGCTTCCTGGCGCACCGTCCTCGCCTTCCCATTGGCCGGCGTCACAGGTGCCTGGCCGCAGCTCTCGCTCCCATTGGCCGAGCGCACGTGCGCCGCACCCTCACGTGCATCCGGTCCCGAGAATGTTTTTAGGGGAGAGGAGAGGGGGAAAAGTGCGTGAGAGGGAGGGGAAAGGGGCACGGCGAAGACAGGGAGCGAGGGAGAGAGTTATTCCAAGGCACCGAGTTGTCAGAGAGATTACAAAAAGGCCGGCAGTGGCTCGGGTACGCAGCCAGCCCTGCCAGGGCACCTCGAGGATGGTGGAGAGGCGGAAAAACACAGAGCGAGAGAGAAACGTGAACACTAAACATCTGTGACTCCTGAGAGCGCGTGGCGACGTTTTAAAAGGCCACTTTCAACATCTGGCGCTTACCAACAGAGCGCATCCTTGCCAGACTACGAATGTTTGCCAGTGAGCCGAGTTCTGCGGTGCGTTGGATGTGAAGCGGCCGTTGGAGAGACGTTGCCCTGACGGGGTGGCGAGCGGGCGCCGCGCGCGCCTAACCGAAGCCTTGGGAGCCGTTGGCTTTGAACATGGACGAGGTTCGAACGCACCAACGGCAGCAGGAGTGCGGCGCGAGCGACTGCGAGAGCGTGTCGTCGGCGACGTCGCCCGGCGGCCGGCGCGCGGCGGCGTCACCGCGCGCGGCGGCCGTCGTGGTGGTGGTGGCCCAGCCGGGCACTGCGCAGCACCATGTGCCGGCCCCGCACCGCACCACCAACTTCTTCATAGACAACATCCTCCGGCCGGACTTCGGCTGCAAGCGAGAGCCCCTGCCCGGCCGACACCACCCGCCGTTGCCCGGCCGCGAGCGAGGCCCCGGCTCCACGGGCCGCGAGAATGTGAACCCTCTGGGCCCGGAGCGGCCGTCAGCGCAGCCCGCGGTCCTCGAGCTCTCGAACTGTCACAGCGACAGCGGCGGAAGCAGCTGCTGCTCCTCGTCCTCGGCGGCCGCCTCCCCCGCCGGCCAGCCCAAGGCTTCCGAGGCCGGCAGTCGGGATAGCCCCTCGCCAGGCTCGGCTATACTGCTCATGGGCGCCGGTGGTGGAGGGGCCGCGGTGAAAAGCGACTCCCTGGTGTGGCCTGCCTGGGTTTACTGCACCCGCTACTCGGACAGACCCTCATCTGGTAAGTGGCCGGGCCGAAGCTGCTGCTGGACCTTCCAGCCCACGGACCCCCTGCCCCCTCCAGACTTTCCATGAACGCCGAGAAGCAGCAAGCACCCGATAGCGCAATCAAGGCAGCATGCCTGCTTCCCCCCAGTGTTCATACATTCAGAAAACAGCCCGTATTTACACACCTCCTTATTTGAATTCATCTGTAAACTTTGTTATATATTATTATGACTGGGTACCCCAAAAGTTCTCGCCTAGCCTTTTGTAAATCAGGCCCGAAATGTTCCCAATAATCATGCACTTGCGGATAGCGACATTTGCTGAAAATCGGCGGTATTAATAACGGCGTGTAATTCCAAACGTAATACATGTTCCCATCCCTTACATTTGTGGCCACTTCTTTGCAAACCAATGGGCAAATATGATTCGCCCCTTTTCTGCCACGCTGACAGTACCCGCATCTCACAGACCTGTGTTTTTGTGCACACGCTGTCACCAGGGGCTTTGGATGCCTTGGAGCCGAGCAGACACACAGGCAAACTGCCATACACAAGACACATTTAAACGTGAGATGGAGGACGCGGGTTCCTCGCTGCAACCCCCGCTGACATTATTCACTCTTGGGCATATTCCAGTGTCTCATTTCCGGCAGCACTGTCTAAATATATTTAGCCGAGTGGGCTGCAGGCCCCTTAGATCTGCATGCAAGAACACGAACTCCTAACTTGCATGCCAGCCCTGCCGATTTTGCCCATGAAATATCGCTCCTTTGCAGTTGAAATGTAAAGAAAGACATTGCAGCTGAAGGCTAGACTTTTAGATACCGATACATGAAATCGTCACTCACTTTGCATTTTTCATTTTTAATGAGACACTCCTTTTCTGAGGCACGTAGATCATATTACCGAGATTCCGGTGTGACATTTCCAATTGGACAACCAAACGAGCTGCCCAAACTTTTAACGGCGGATAACCGTTTTCCTTCGGCCTCTTTTGTTTTCTAACACATAACTATTAAATGCAGGCATGCACTCTATTTGTTGCGGCGTGTCAGTATTTATGCCGCCGCGATTAGCTGCTGAAATCAATCACCCCCGCGTTCACACTGTTACTGCAAAGAAAACACATAGAACTGTCAACGCTGACAGTTGAAAGTCAGTTGTGTTAATTGCATGCTAAAATAAACCTTCACACTCCAAGAAGTGTCACTGAAAGTCAGATGGAGAGAATGCGCGGGTGTGTGCGCAGGGATGCCATGGAAGCGGTTGCACATCTAGCAGCTGTGCTGTGCTTCACATTCATTTTGCAGGATTGCATGGCGAGACTTTTCAGAAAAAGGAAACGGTCCTCCTTTGGGAGCAAGAGTGCGCGATCCGTTTCTGGGGTAGCGGGAAATCCGTGTCCGGGCCTTTGTGTGCATATTCTCGTGGTTCAGCGTGTGCACGCTGGGGAGTCTGATGTGTGGCCTGCACTCTGCGCGCGGAGGCCCTCTGCTCGCACCCCTGAGCACCGCTGCACTCGCGGAGGGAGAGTGACCCCTGCGCTGCTCTCCCTCCCGGCCCAGCAGAGACCACTGCCACTGGCACTCGAGCCACTCGAGCCGCGCAAAAGCCACTTTGATTGACTACACTGATTGATTGTCTGATTGAGCTGTCACTCTCGGCTCTCCACAAAAGTCTCTTTCCAGGCACCTGATGAGCAAGAAAATGATTTTATTAGCATTCTCACGGCACCATTCGGCAGTGCTTCCTGTCCACATGCAGATGTGTTTGCAGGCTAGCTCTGTTTGGGGCGGACAAGCATGCCCACCCTGACTGCAGGCGAAATCATGCCGCCCACTCTCCTGGCATCTATACTTTTAATCACCCTTTGAGTTTTAAAGTGGATGCTATGTTCAGTCTTGATTCAACAAATATCGTACCTAATTTTAGAGTTGCCCGTTTGAAATTAATCGGTTACCGTAAAAGATTTCAAATAATATTGTTACCAGAATGTATAGATACAAACTCGTACACAAATGGGCCGCTACACTCTTTGAAATACAACATTTAAATAAAATGTGCCCATGAAATATAGGCACTGCACACGGGAAGCCCTGTGCTAGGCCGCATGTCTCCCTGACAGCAATGTCAGAAAAGAAAGGCTCTTTATTTTACAGTTATATTTCTCTCCACTCTGTCCGATTCTTCACATTTTATCAAGCTTTCATTTTAGATAGGGCCTAATTCACAGAAGCGTTACATAATGGCAAACCCCCATTGGAAAACGTTCAGTGTATTAGGCCCTGCGTTTTAGTTGTCTCAGCGTACGTTCAATGGAAACTCATAGCGTCCCCTGTACATTAAACAGTATTTCTGTTTAATGTGATTCCACATCGTCAATATAACATAAATCTAAGTCTACTATGAGTTATTTCCGGGCATACATGTATAGTATACGAGCACATTGTGCATGTAGATATTTACTTTAGACTTGTGGTAAAACATTGCCCAGGGAGCAATATTTTTCATCTTCGAGCAAAGGACGCCATTGCTTTAAATGCATATCTATCTATCTATCTATCTATCTATCTATCTATCTATCTATCTATCTATCTATCTATCTATCTATCTATCCACCCATCTAGCCCCTTCACAACAGAGCTTTTAAACAATAGAACAGCTAACTTTGTATTAGTATATCTTCAATAGGGGAGTGATGTCATTTTTTCAATTGCATTTTCATGTACTGTTTGAATAATCCAGTGTTCTTTGGTATTTATTTTGGCATATGCCAAAAATATGGAGTAGTATATAGGTTGCACAATGTCACAGCTTTTTTTCAATAAATATATCGCAAGCAGAAATAATCTCTTTTACATAAATAGCAGCTTCTAAAATGCATGTTCCTGAATATATTAATCTTTGCACATCTTAATATATGCGTGTAATGTGCTGTCACTAAACACAACATTGCCAATAGTCTGAATTTCGCCAAAGTTAGATAATTGCTGAAGATACATCTGCACATACCGAAATAATTAAAAAATCCAAGAAACTTGTTTTAATATACTTAGTACTCCAATTTTCAAAACAGTTCAACATCACTTCTTTCTCAAGTGTTACTGTCAACCAAATTTTGCTTGGTTTTTATTTCTAAGCATGTTTTGTACACATTGTTCCTTATTGAGCATTTTTCGGCTCTTCGCTGTCGAGATGTGCTATGCTGTGATGTTTTTTTTTACGGAGTACCTCTTTCCCTTTAACCGCCTACACACTTGTCTGCATTTATTAATCATTTTTGTAAAGTAAAACAACTCGTTTTCGAACGTTCATCATTCCTGAGTAGGCCTTAAGACATTGGCCACAACGTTAATTTAAAATGACACTCGCTACACCCTATCCTTGGGGATAAATAATTCCAATAAAACATAATACACGTGAAGGATACACCGCCTTCTTCCCCTTTTAGAACATGGCCAGCACATATATACACCATTCTTACTGAACTCGCTAATGTTATTGGGGGATGGGTGAGATGGACGGATTATGAAGGGTGGAATGGGATGGATGCATTTAGGCGCGAGTAACGTTTCTTGCAAAGAAATGGCCAGCCCAATAATTTCAAACGGTTTACATTTGCAATTCTTTTCATTCTTAAGGTCCACGCACCAGGAAACTTAAAAAGAAGAAGAACGAGAAAGAGGATAAGAGGCCCAGGACAGCGTTCACAGCTGAACAGCTGCAGAGACTTAAAGGGGAGTTCCAGGCCAACCGCTACATAACGGAACAGAGGAGACAGACTCTGGCCCAAGAACTTAATCTGAATGAGTCCCAGATTAAAATCTGGTTCCAGAACAAAAGGGCCAAAATCAAGAAAGCAACGGGCCTCAAGAACGGTCTAGCACTCCATCTCATGGCCCAGGGACTGTACAACCATTCCACTACCACGGTGCAGGACAAAGAGGACAGCGAATGACGCCCCTCCACCCAAAGGACACGCTCACAATCTCCCGGAGGACGAGGCAATGACTGAGGTGCTCTTTAAATAGGATCTGTGTCTAAAGATCATACTAAATAGAAACATTTACAGATATCTATATAGCCAAACCTCCTATGATCTTGTATATATTTAATTCCAGGTAAGACACACGTCTAGCGAAATGTTCTCTTTTTGGATGTCGTTGCTCATGTTTAAGTATATGTCTGACCAGGTCGAACTTTTTTTGCGTGGATTTGTCCCCTTTTAAGCCAACTTGTTCGAATCTTCACCGGGCTGCAATACTGAACCGTCGATCCAAGCCAAAGATTTTATTATGTTCAGAAATCCCTAGTCTAAAATAAAGTGTAGACTGTGTTCAGGATTCAGACTGATTGTAAATTATTGTTTTTATATTAAAATGTGTGACATTCATAATGAATAACGCATGTACAAATATATTGTTTATTTTTTAACAGTTTTTTTCACGACTTTGACTATTAGTTGGAGACGGGCGGTCGATGTGGGAAGGCAGTTACGTCGGTTCAGATGATGTCACGGAATACCGTCTGTTTTTTCTTTCAGTTCTGCTATAAAATGTGTGTCTGCTAAATTGAAAGATATTCTGAAGGGTATGTGTGGCTTTTCCCAAAACTTGAAGGGCAGAAGTATGTCTCGTGTTTGCAGGCAGTGTCCTCGGCTCGAGCCCGATGCTGTGTGGGGTGGCCTGGGTTTGCTGGAGGGACGTGTAAAGAGAGAAGGGGGACAAAGACTGAAAGCGAACAGGAGCAGGAGAAGATCGTGCTATGGAGAGGCGAGGACAGGGTATAAGAGGGAGCTACAGGGGGAAAAAACGAAGGGAGAGGCGGGGAAGCGGGAGTGAGACAGCGAAGGGCAGACTAATGTAATGGGCTATTTATAGCGAGAGGTTTCTAAGCGCGGACCGGGGGGATCGAACCTGTCCCGCGTTGCTCCGATCGTCTTGTTTCCAAGGCGAGCGTGTTGCGCCTGAGCTATCCTTCTGAGTAGACCTCCTCCGCTCGGCGATATAGCTGCTAATTTGCTCACGACAACAGCGTGTTATATTGTTTGTCTCATCCCTTGCTCGATGCCTTTAGCCACAGAACAGCTATGACAGAATGGGGACCCTTTTCATTGGTTTTGAGTCGCACTGAGGACGTGCATTTCAGTCTTCTATGGTAATATGCAGTGAGCGCGCGGGTATCGGATTAACAAAAGATGATTTCAGTTTTAAAAACATTTGTGGCAGATATACAAATAACTAGCGTGCGTACTCAAATAAAAAATACGCATGTTGCCACACGAAGACATCGATGCATACGAACTCGGACCTCACAATACGCCGTCTATGTTTCCCCATCGTGGTGGCTGCCTTTTGTATGAATGTAGTATTTCGTAGTTGTGTACTCTGTTTGAATTCATATGGGGGACGGGAGTGCAGAGTGGAGTTGTGTCCGTTATAATACTGCCTCTGGGTTGCGGCTGAGCACACCTGGGGAGGGTGTACACCGGGCGATTTTGTTAAAGCCTCTCCCGAGTCTAGAGGGAGGACATTCCACCCGCCTGCGTTGGTGTAATGCTGGCTGCGCCGCCGTGCAGTCGCACACGCCTTTCATTCGATGCTGCGGATTAGCCGGGAGCTATTTACTATCACGGGAACCGTGTAGACTGGAGGGCCTCCCATGAACTGCCCTCTCCGATCTGGGAGCCAAAGGCCGCGTGTAGCTCCCACTAATGTACACATGGGCCTGATGCGTTTTTCAATGGGAACCACCATTGTAAAATTGTGTGAATCAGGCACCACTAACATCACTAACTGCTGCTATGCCGCGGTAACGATCCACGGGTAACATCTTCCTTCTACCAATGATTCCTGCTCTTTTCTGGCTTTTTGCAGGACGCCGTTTATAATTGTGTAAAGTTAAAAGAAGGGTCATCCGAAAGGGGATGTTTAACTGTTGGTACGCCAAAATACTAGCATGTGATCTCAATAGAAAACAGATTTTCCTCAAAAATGTATTTCAGAAAATAACAACATATGTTTCTGGAAACAAGTCGTATTCCTTGAAAATAACATGCTGCCATTCTGTCGCGCAGAGTCCTCCGCCCCTAAATCTATCTTCCACGTACTAATAATTGTTATAATTGAAAAATGTGGGTAGTTATTTTAAGATTTCCTCTGAAACTGTTTACATGATTTCCCTCGGCTGGTTACGCCATGTAATGTACATTTAAAGGGGCACACACTACAAGATCGACGTTATGAATGTAATAATCACAGGAAAACAAACACTAAAAGAAAAGTAGGCGAGTGGACATGCAGAATCGACCGACACGTTGCGGTCGATTCGGTATTCGTGCACGTTTCAGTTAAGGTGTTGATGTTAACCATTGCTAACATACACGGGACCTGCTTTACCGAAGCGTTTTGCAATGGCGCAATGCCATTGGAAAACGCTTTGTAAATCATGCCCATCGGATGTTCGGGGATGTTGTCTTTCGCAAACTAGACAAAAGAGTGGTGTTGTCAAGCTGCCGTGTTCAAAATCTACCGTGTCTACGCTTTCCAAATGGTGTCAATGCAGATTTAGGGCTGGGACATGGCTGCATGTCATGATATGTTTCCTGCTGTTAACTAAATACACCTCTAGCATATTGCACGGGGTTTAGAAATGTTTCATGTTGCTAAGGATTTATGGAGCTAGTCCAAAATCTATATAATCTCTCGTTCACGCAGGACTTTATTCTTATCGCAGGGGTGCGGGGGAGGGGGGACTCAAGGGAACGGCCTACTAAAATAACTGACTTAAAGCATCACCATGAATGACTACATAAGACAATCTCCCTACGCGACACACATGTAAATGGTACTGATTCACTAGACGTTACTCAATGGGTGCAGCCCGTTGAAAAACGCGTTGTTTATCAGGACATCATGTAGCAGGTGTGAGGCATTCGGGAGGTTGGGTTTCAATTGCGTTTACCCTTTCAGTGCACGACGTGGACGGCAGTGTAAATGATAACGTGCAGCACCCGCATCAACAACCGTGTGTTGCTGCTGATCTCTGCGCTCAGAGGGTGCAGAGAGGCTTGTGTTTGCACTCGAGTGTTACATGGCTACTCATGCACGAAGGCCCACCCCCACGTTTCCATGGTTGTACGTGCTGCATGGAAGAGCCGTAACCGGCCATGATATAGGCGTAATCCCAGCCCAGCGCCATCGTGCCAGGTAACACTGAGAGCCCACCGCACTCTGGATTTCCCCATCAGGCAAGCATAGGGTGACTGGATAAAGGTATCGATTAATGCTTGTCCGGGGCCGGGAGAGTTTAAACACACGGCCAAGTTAGCGTCACCCCCCGTTTCACGCACACAGGTGATGCATTTGTCGCAAATGAGTCTTAGGGAATTCTGTTCTATTGCAGAAAATTCATAGTAATTCAATAACGAGGACTGTGTAGTTCAGATGCCTTTTGTTTTTTACGAAACTTGTGTAAGTTTAATAAATGAGGGTTAAACAATAAAATAAATGGGACAAAAGGGGCTCGGTATTGGTACAGAGGCAGTTAGAAGAACGTTAAAGGGGGGGGCGCCTCGCATTGTGGGGAGAGCACGGATGGGCGACGTGTAGATAGCGAGGCGCTTCAAGTCGTTTGGGAAACGGGGGAACTTCAGCACCTCATTGTACACACACATATCTTTACTAGAATGGTAAGGACGTCGGCGGTTAAATAACCATGTTGCAGGTGAGCCACGACTCTTAATATAAGGAAAGGACACGGCGCGCTTGGGGTTTTGGGGCAGGGAAGACATGTGTAGGGGATACAGCGCAGGGTACTGTTAGGGACATTGACAGGAAGCTTTAAGTAACCAAAGAGGTTTTATGGCTGATTGAACATAATGCATTGCTCACAAAATGTGCATATTAAGTCTGGGAAAATCTGCAAGTCATTACATGGCTGTGGTGCCAGGGGGGTATTACTACGATGCTTGTTGTGATGCAGATTTGCTGCTGAATTTACAATCTGAGGGTATTTCCAACTGCATTCTGTTCCTCGCCTATTTAAGCAAAACGCGACCTGTAATATGTTCTGGCATTTCATCCTGCTGCACGTTCTGTGTTAAATGCTGGCTGTTTAGAATGTTTCCATCAACAAACCGCCGTAGAAATGTTTATGAAATCCGTACTCCTTCAACGACATGATATCCAATTTCATCTCAATGGAAGGGCAGTGAGCACAAAGCCACTGCAGGCAAATTACACAATTATATAGGGCCCGATTCATGGATTTTATTTTGCACGTTCAAAGTGACTTTGCAGTGCTTAAACGTGACTTTGCACGGCCGACACAAACTCTGATTCATGGAACTGTGCAAAGTCCGAGCAGTCCTTTTGTACTGAAAACATGACTTTGCAATGCAGAATACACTTTGGCCAGTTCCATGAATCAGGGTTTGCGTCGGCAGAGAAAATTCACTTTTCAGCAATGTAACGTCACTCTGAACGTGCACACAATTCCATTAGGGGCCCATAGAATGCTAATTACAGAACATACTATATTAATTCAACCGTGTGAGCTGGCCAGCAGCAGGGCGAGAGTGGCGCACAAGCACACCCATATCGCTGTTTGTTATAATCACAGGCACATACACCTCATTTCACCACCTCGCCCGAAGAAAAGGTGTCTCACTCCTTCATTCACACTTCACCAACGTCATTGCTTCCACTACACAAACATCTTCTTCTCAACATCTCCAACACTCGTTCCACCTCCACTCAAAGACCCATTGCCGCCTGCTACAAACTCAGAGAATGGACAGGCGACACAGACTCGTACTTCTGCGCCTCGATACTACACGAATTGACTTCTACTACATAGTCGATGCCACATGACTTGCGTGCCTTGTCAATAAAACAATGGCATCTCTAGCATTTCGCTAGCTTTTCCAGCACAGTATTTCGAACTCCCATGAAGGAAAGGTGAAAAAGTGACTTAAAACGTTGCATACGTAATATGAACATTTAGTAGAAAAATGGGCCTGGTTTACAAAGTTAAATCCCCATTGAAAAACTCTTTGTAAGCAATTCCCGATGTTTGCAGAGCCGATGCCACGTGTATAAACGCTCCAACGACGTACTTAATATATACCCGACGCTGTTTTCGAAGGGCTTGTTCCAGAGGATTGAGGTATAACAGCCATACTTTACATGCCATAGTAACATGCAGCTCTAGGTAACATGTTGAAAACTCACAACTACATTTCAGAGAAGGCACGCGTGTGGCCTGCAAAGGCCTCGTTCTGATTCCAACACTAGTACATAAAGAAGTAGCAGACAACCTTACTCTGCTTGTAGCAAAATAGGCTGTGAACAATCACAACGAAAACCTAAATAACCCCAGAGTCGCCTAATCAAGAACCCAGCAAACAATCAGAACCCCGGTTCTAGCTATTGCGACGCAGCCACTCCGTGTCCCATGCAAGCCACCTGACAGGCCAGCACGCTAGCCGGACTTTGCTGTATACGGACTTCTTCACTGTGCACGCTTTATACAACCCAGGCACGATTCCTACACACGCGGATGTCGTGGGTTTAAAACTCTCTGCTTGTATGCACATCTCTATTTGTGTGTGCCTTTCTATATGCACTTGATATTCGATATATGTGTGTGTAAGTAGGCGCATAGGTCTTAGTGCACGAAAGTGTGTCGGTGTCTGTTGAAGTATGTGCCATTGTTACAGGTGAATCGTGTGCGTATTGGCATCCGTGTGTGTCCTTATGGGTAGTTGTGTGAGTTGTCGATTTAATTTTGTATGTGTGAGAGTGCGCCCGTGCGAGTGTGTTTAACGTGTGTGATGTTTGTGTGCATAGACACATTGTGTGTATATGTGCGTGTGTGTGAGCGACGGTGGATGCATGTATAATGTGTGTATATATCTGTGTGCACGTGACTGCCCGCGTACAAGCCTATGTGTACAACCAGTCACTGTCCTTAGATGGATCAGAATTACACCATTGCTTAAGTATACCCCCATTCCAGTGGTATTTTTCACGCATCAATGCCCGTGATATATCCCATCATGCAAGGTGCCCTTTTTGTATGCGCCCGTGGTTGCACTAGCAGGCTAGCATGTGCCCGCCTGCCCGCCTGCCTCCCTGTAATGTGGCGCAATCCCGCCATTGTGAAGAATACCGAGTCCAGTATTTCCCAGAGTTGGATTACTCTTTCACCAAACAATCCAATGCGTGTTTTGGTTAGGGTGCACACCCTTAAAAGTAATGAAACAGCGATTGAAATGCGTGTTTTGGTTAGGGTGCACACCCTTAAAAGTAATGAAACAACGATTGAAATGCGTGTTTTGGTTTATGTAAAACTAAATTGTAATAGTACTATATTCCAGAAAGTTGCTTGAAGACTCGCTCCTAATAATATAAATTAGTGCAGGAAATATAACCATATCCACCCTCCGTTCTGCAAGTATATTTTGCTTTTATAATTGATTATAGGGGGCGGGTATATATCCATCTTCAAATCAGAACATTTTACAGAATCCCCCAACTAATTAGGAAGAATGTAGTTACGTCGTGACCCGAGCAGCAAGGAGAAATGTCTGAAGCGCTGTTCTACACCGGGCCGTAAGAATAACGATGCACCATGTCATATATTGAGTACATATTGAAGCCAATCTGGGATATCTCAGCTCAATGGAAGAAACCAAGGAAGAGTGAAAGCACATTTGATCATGAAAGATCCCGCAGCACCATCCGACCTCCAACTTAAAAATACATCCTCAATGAAAACGAAAACACAAAAAACGAAAAAATAACAAGACAGTAAAAATGATGCAGGGACAGCACTGGTTCCCTGCGTGTTAAATTGTGACAGGCAACGTGCTGCGGTCGCTGCTCTATAGTTAAGGTGTGTACCTAGTTCCATAGGAAACCCAAAAATTGAATTGCTAATAACCTTTGACTTGCAGGACCGATTTGACTGATATTTTGCAAACAGAAAGTTTGTCCCGAGCACCCCCCTTCAACCAAATTGACATTTTGGGAAAGATGCATTAAAAAGTAAAAAGAAAGGTAGTTTAAAAAAATGCTGTTTTCAACCTACTGCCATTCATGTTCCTTTAGAGACAAAGTCCTAATTTCTGCGCAGTGCATGTAAAAAATCTCTGGACGGAATTTAACCAAATAAGAAACAACTTCTGGGTGTCTGGGCTTATTCCATCAAGTAGTTTAAACAATATTTGATTGGGGAGGGGATGCCTCCGCCTCCCAAAATTATAGCTATATCTCCATGGTGCATTGCAGCAGGGAAGCTTTACAGAAACGAAAAAGCCACATTTTTTAAAAATTTCAGATGCAAGAGATATTTGTGATTATTCATGGAAAAAACGCTTTTTGAGGAGGAAAAATAATGAAATGGCATTAGGGTAGAGGTGAGAAGGGGGACAGAGGACCACATGTGAAATTGGGGAGTTGGGGAGCAGGCTGGGTACCAAGTTCAGAGCTTGAACATTTTCAGATATATGCAATGTAATTTTACTATATTCAAGGGTCTTTTTCATATTCTTGCTCCTCGAACAGTCACCCCGATTATTTGCAGATAATACTTGGGCCCCACAGAACCTCCCAGCCTCAAGAACAGAGGACTCAGCCATGGGGCAAAGTTACTGTTGTTTATTAGCATGTAAACATAACAGGGATCACACCAGCAAAACAAGGTTCATGTAGAGTTCTCTGCTTCTACGCATGTGTCACCCAGTTTTATTTCAGGTTTGACGTCCCAAATCTAGGCTTCCTCCCAGAAACCTATAAAACACATTAGTCGGTTTGGGTAAGGTTACATATAGAACTTTCATAGGTTAGTCCTCTAATTGGCTAACCATACCTAGTGGCTCCTAATAGCACCACCTCTACTGCACCCATCTACAATGTTGCAGGGTCGCCACAAAACCATTGGGACATGCAACAAATTACATCCCCCTGAGAAAGGTAAATTTGGATTGGGCAGAACATGTCCACCCAGCCCTGGGATCCAAGTCAGTTCTCAGTCTGAAAGTACCTCTTCAAGGTAATGAGAAAGAACATGGAGGTGCAAAGCATTCACCAATGTCGCTTTTCTCTGATCACCGAAGCCTGTGAGAGTGCAGTCAGTTAACAAAACGTGGGAAACACTTGTATCTTCTTCTTTCTGGTTCTCTGGGAATAGTCTTCTCTGTCTGGGTCACATGTGTCGAGACCATGAAATCAAGCCCCCTCGTCTATAATTGTGAGGATTTTAGCCAGAATTTCTGCAGATGGCTCACTATCTCGGTAGCTCAGATTTTCCTGCTTCCCCTTCGTCCTTAGCTGGGTACCCTGATTTTGCTTGACTCGAGCTGCAGGGATCGTGTCAGCTTGTCTGTGCAGCAGTGCTTAATTTGTGGGGGTGGTTGCCAGTGCCCAACACCGGCACTCTTTTTTGGGCACCGGAACTCAAGCAGGCCAGCGCACGTGCAATTGCTTTGTTTGTTCTTCCACTTAGCTTTGATTTGATTATAAATCATTGGGATTTGTCATTCTGATCTCGATCTCTCTCGTGCTTGCAGGTTGCAGGCCATGGCTGGCTGAGCCTGGGAGGGACCAGCAATAGCAATAAACAACAAACTGTTACAAACAACAGCCAATGAAAACTACCATTCTTTTGGTACTATGCAGTATTTGATACATTCTGTATAGTAACACAGAATGTGCAGTTTTCATTGGCTGTTCTTCTGAGCCAGTGAAATTACATGGTGACGTGTTGTTGTTGCCACAGGAGGCACCACAGCGCCACCTTCATTTCATGAGTTACTGTGAAGTGAAGGTGTCGAGGCGTGGCGTCGTCGGTCCTGACTTGTGAGAGAGAGAGCCTGCCCTGCTGCACTGCGTGGTGCGGCCTAGTTGTTTCCTGGGGCCCCCTCTGCCTGCTTTTTCATTTGTGCGGGTGCCAGTGTGCGCAACCTGGCCCCCCCACCCTGAGGCCCTTCAGGAGACCAGGTCCCAGCTGGCAAAGCAGGTAAATCACTTGTTGTTGCGTGCGGTGCAGCCTGAACCTGTCACAGTCAAGTGATCAGGCAAGGAAGGCCCAGGTCGGGGCCCGGGCGGCGGCACGGTCCCCTGGTGCTGTCCTGACTGCCCAGGAGTCAGGACCCCGCCATGGGGCCTGTCCGCACCCAGGCTTCTGTCTGTGTGACCTGTGTACAGTGTGCTGCTGACTGCAGTCAGTGCCAGGGCCAGGCCAATTTCTGTGACCAGGGGCTGCCAGCTGCTGCAGACTGAATCTGATGACTCTTCCGCGTGCGCCGGGCCCGTGGATTGTGCTCAAAAGTATGTTTTTTACTTTTTTCTTTGAAAACCTGACCTTCTGTGGGGTCGGTGGCCGGTGCCCCGCCCCACAGAAGGTAGGTTTTAAAAGAAACAACTTATTTTGAGTGGCGGCTGGGGCCCATCACTTAAGAGATGGGCTCCAGCCACCCAAATATACGTTTTTTCTTTTAAAATCTTACTTCCGTGGGGCCGCTGCACCGCACACCTATTTTTGTCATCATCAGGCTCAGCATGGCTGTGGCGGTGGTGGCCCCACGGAAGGTAGTCTAAGTGATTGAGGCAAGGCAAAGCCCAGGACCGGGCGGGGCACGGGGGGCAATGTGGTCCCACTAGTGTCTGTCACAAAAGGAATTAATTGTCGTTTGCAACTTTGGCCACTTTTTTTCATTGGTGCCGAGCCCGACTCGAGACAATTGTATGCCCCAGTCCGACCCTGGATAGCATTCATCTAAGCGAAACATGAACTGTGAATTTTTGCCTGGGTGTTTCCGTTCTTCCTTTTAATGTTATCAGCCTCATTAGATCACAAACGAGCTTCAGTGAGGGGACCTGGAACGGTGCACGTATTGGGCCAAAACCGAACCAGCTGTACTTCGCGAGAAAAGCCCATGCAAAGACGAACTTCTGAAATGCCATTTCAGACTTAAAGATACACACATGGAAACTAGACGGGGATAAACATGGTGCACGTGCCCACTAATCTGTCGTCATAAATAAAGCACTAGTTGAGTATTGGTGTATAATTCTCAACCGTCTTTTGCTGTCATTTTTTTACATAATTCCAGCGCATGTTTTCTAGCCTGATGTGTGGTTTATACACCAGATGTGGCCCCTTAACCTGGGTACAATAAGCTCTGAGTATGTGCTCCGAATGAGAGCACATGCAACCCTCAGATAGGAATCCTCAGATAGGGAGGTGTGTGTCTGTTACACCCCGCAGTTTAGTGAAGTATGTCAAGAACATGTCAGTGGGAAGGAGATATCCAAATATGCATTCTCCTCTGGCTCCTGAATATTGGGTGGCAAAACATACTTAGTTTTTTAATATGTTGTAAGGTGGAAAGAGGCATTAAAGCAGAAGTAGCACAGGCCATTGATTTCACAACATTGTCTTGCAGAAATGACTTTTTCCAAGTTACACAACACCATGCTCATGCTTGAAGGAAGGGTGAAGGGGGATGCATTTATGAGATGTGATGACTGATAAGGGCTTGACAGTAAATTGATTACACAAAACACCTGGATGAGGTGACTGAAGAACGGGCTGAGGGGAGGGTGCTCTTCCTGGAGGTAACCGATTAACAATACTTGGTGTACTTTAACAGATTGTCAGATGGGCCTGAAGGGGTAGAGACAAATACAATGCAACAGTGACTGAAACAGAATGCTTTTTTATTTATTTGCATTTTTAAAGCGCTCACACAGTCTGGGGGCATCGAGGCGCAGTTACAGGAGGAGCATGTCTTAGTTGCGTATTTACTACTAGCCTGTGCCAGCAGTTGCTGGAGCGCCAAGCATGTGACATGGAGCAGCAGCAGTGTGATGAGCTGGTGGTAGGCCGATCTAGGTAGGTCTAGCACTGAACTGGCGTGGCCGGCGCGCCCGCACTTAGGGTGGCGCCGCACCCGTCCTGAGGGCAGTGCCCGGCATTATGGGGCCAATATTTCTTGGGCACTGGCACTTATTTTTTTAGAAATTAAGCACTGCTATGCAGTCTGAATCTTTCTCTCCTTTCTTGTTTGTTTCAGAGGCCTACAGCTTCTTTAGTATTCCTCATGGCTTCTCCATGTTAGTAGCAGTTAAGCATGTGCAAGCTAGATATATGAATTATGTGCATCTTGCAGTTTCGGCTAAAAGATATGAATATAGAGATATGTATGTGCTTTCGTCCTCTGCCGAAGTGGGTCATGAGCATGTGCTTCATGCTTATATGCAATAAACTAGTGCAGGTTTGTGTAGCTTGATGAATTAATTAATATGTACTCCTTGTATAAAACATGGCTACGTTGTGATTCATTGGCTTCTGATTTCCTAGTCAGTCAACCCGATCGATTGATGACAATTCCATGTTGTCCAAATCATCAACTGGGTATGGTCTGAATGGTTGTCTTAAAGAATACCATTTTTCACACCTGCAATTTGCCAATGTTTGTGGTGATGGGCCTAAGAGCGAAGCACATCTATTGTTTTTCTGTCTTCATGTCAAGAGTTGTTTGGGGGCATGAGGGTCAGATTTGGCCCCTTGTCTACAAACCCCCATCTGGTCGATGTTTCTACCACACTACTTACACAACTCTCTCTGTTCATCTGCAGTTCAGGGAGCCACACCTTTTTTACTCCTCCGAGATGTCCATAGTACTTGGCATGGTCATCCAGGCGCCAGGCGATATAACTGCAGTCTCTGTCAGGGGTGCACCAAACCCACTTCTCCAATAGTTATGTGTGTTGTAAGGAAACTCGAACATTGCTCCTGTCGGGAACAGAGGGCATTGCGTCAGTTGTGTTTTTAATGCATTTCATGCTTTCGTCTCCTTATATTCTTTTGTCTCAATGTCAATCAGCACCTTCATCCCTAAAGTCTTCTCAGTTGTTTTTCTACACTGCGCTATGTTCCTGATGGCACAAAGTATTAACTACACTAGTACTAATGCTGGCGCCAGTACCTTCAGTTGGTTCTCCATCGAATAACAAGACAGAATTGATCTTTAGATCTAAGTGCTCTGGTTGGTTGGTATCGCTTCAACTTATTGACCAGGTAGGCCGGTGCTAGCCCATTCAGGCATTTATAAACCAAGCACCCTATTTTAAATTTGATCCAAGCATCCACCGCTAACCAATGCAGTGATCGGCGAAGAACAGAGTGTGGGTGTTTTTGGTTGCACCAACCACCAGTTTTACACCCGCATTTTTAGCCTTTTGGACACGATGGATCTGGTTGGCTGCAACTCCAGTCAGACGTTTGTTGCAATAGTCTAGATTGGAATTGACTAAAGCCCCAACAATCCCACACCACGATCAGTATTTGGTACATAGGGTAGTGCTTGACGCAAAAGGCAGATGTTATAAAAGACTGATTGAGCTTTGGCAGAGACCTGGGCATTACAACCCAGGTCACTCTACCAAATGCAGCCAAGACTCTTTACTTTGGAAGAATATTTAAGGCTGGTACCCAAAAACAGGGGTGGGGGAGGACATTTATTTCCTATAAGGCGGTGCCTGGGACCAAACAAGATCACCTCTGTTTTTTTTGGGTTGAGCTGTTACCAGTTCTTTTCCATCCAGGTGCCAATTTCTTCCAAACACTTACTAACCAGGTCAAGGGCTTCCTCCACATCCTTGAGCCTGATATAAAGCTGGGTGTCGTCAGCATACAAATGAAATCTGAGATTATATTTCTCAAGGATATTCATAAGGGCACAGAGATAGATATTGAAAAAGAGTGGAGAGAGTGTCGATCTCTGTGGTACCCCATAATACTGGAGAAGAGTGTCAGAGAGAAAGGCACCAACTTGGACACGTTGTAGCCAGGCAGTAAGAAAGGATGTGAACCATTGTAGCGCACAGGGATCCACCTTCACCAGATTTTGCATACGATCCAGCAGAATGCCGTGGTCCACCATGTCAAACACGGTGGACAAATCGAGTATTGCAAGCAGGGAGAGTGTACCTACATCCCCAGCCTGCAACATCTCACCCCAGACCGCCATCAATGCCGTATCTGTGCCATGTAAGGGACGAACGCCGGATTGTAAAGGGTGAAGGAGGCCCTGGTCCTCAACGTGGTCCTGCAGTTGTTTTGTAACTACTTTTTCCAAAACCTTGCCAAGCCAGGGAAGCCCCACAATTGGTCTATAGTTATTATAGTCCTCGGGGTCCAGACTGACTTTTTTCTAAGTGGTGAAACAACCAAGAGTTTCAGAGCATCAGGGACGAGCCCTTGGGTAAGTGACAAGTTGACAAACTTAGTCATAAATGGAGTGAGTTCCAATGAAAGTCATTTAGCGACTAGAGCAGGGATTGGAAAAAAGATCATTGGTGGGTTTCAGCTCGGACAGAAGGACAGTGATATCTCTTCCTCTGAAACTTGCTTAAAACTAAACTGAACTGTATCAATTGGCATCATATGTGGGTCGTTAGGTTTTTCATTGGCTAGGCTCAAGGCCTCGAGTTGGGGGAATAAGTCTGAACTTCTATTCAGCCTAATATTGTCTTGAATTTTCACAATTTTATCTCTAAAAAAGTTATCTTGGCCATTGGCATAGAACTCAGAAGAAGCTTTCACTGGCGCATATTTATTAGGGTTAACACAATCAGCAATTGTCTTGAATAGTTCTTGGGGACTATTCAATGCTGTTGTGATTTTGTTTGATAGAAATTTTGATTTAGCAGTGAACACCGCGTTTTTATAGTTAGTCAAGGCTTTGCTTGCCACCAACAAATATACAATGGAATTAGTGCTAGACCATTGATGTTCATAGTATTTGTGTTCTTTTTTCAATTCGAAAGAGATCTCTAGTAAACCATATTTTTGAGGGCTTTTTGGTGGCAATATTTTTTAAGGGAGCGTATTTGGTACAAATGTTGCTCATGATTTGAGTACCTTCTGGAAATAGAGCATCACAGTTGTTTAGCAAAATACGCTTGCCCAATGCTGTGCTCAGTTCTATCCCGGGTATATTATCCAAATCATTTTGCTTTCCCATACATCTAGCACCAGTGCAGCTAATTTCCTACAACTTACTAATATCATACTTACCCCAATAAAGCAACATTTGTGTCCAATTTACAAGGTTTCACCTTAAAACTCTGCCATTTCCCACCTTCTAGCACCATCTTTACTGCTTCTATACACTTTTTGCAACATTTTCCACAGTTTTTGTGTAAATTGATGTTCGCGAACATCTGACGTCAACGCAGACTTTCCAGACAGTGTCATATGACCATGCGTGCGCCGCATGATGACGTGTTTGAGAAAGCAGCCACACTTCGCAATCGGGTCCATGCTTCGCAGACAGTTCTGAACTGCAATTTCTACTGATCTAGGAATTTTCAAGCTCAAAATGTACCCTAGCACAGCTCCTACACATATTTGTAATCATTGTCCATTAACAATTTAGTAGAGAGCACATACTTGGAAGAATATTAGCAAAACTGTTTATCTTAAGAATGGCATCGGCTATTGTCATCCCTCCTCCCCAAGAGCCCCCACCACCAGCCAGAGGGCCTACACAACAAAAAAGAGCAGTACTTCCAAAGACAATGAAGAGGACCAAGAAGATGAGGTAGAGGAAGTGCCTGCATCTAGCACCCAGAGAGAATCATGGGTGTGGCAGTTCTTTACCACTTTTGGGAATGTACCAAACGCTAAAGCTACCAAAGTGAAATTCACTGAGTATTGTACTCAGTCGCAGACTACCTGGACAGTGTTCCTACAGGACCACCTCCATTCACTGCCACACCAAATCCAACCACCGCAATGATCTCAGAAAGGTTGTTCCTTTCTTAGAAAGTACTAGGTTGTCTTCCTCCACCTCATCTTCCTCAACCAATACTGTAACCACACAGCCTACTTCTTTGGGACACAAAATCCCAACAGCTACCTTGCAAACAATCAAAGAGACGTGTGATCCATATCTTTCGAAGACAACGATGCTCTGTCTATACTACAACATACCACTCTGCAGGGGGGATCAATTTCGAAGTGCTTTTGAAGCTGTAATCAAGGAGCATGAGAAACACTGCCCCCTAACTTAGATGTAACACACACGCAACCTCTTCCAATGTCCACCTGCCCCTCCATATTATTGCTTGGTGCCCCTTCCCTCATTTCCCTGCCCACCTTACTTTCTAACCTCACCTGCAAAAAAAACAAACAAAAAATAAAGGTTCCTTTAGGAATCACCTTTCCCAGTTAAAAAAAAAACAAAAAAAAGAATCGTATAGACTCCATTTACTTTACATTTCTCAGTAAAGGACTGGAACAGGGGATAACGGCCCGGCATCCCAAGTTATTGGCCCATGCGAAGCGAGGATTCATCCAGGCAACGGAGGATGCAAAGTTATAAGCCAGCCAAAAGTGCTCTTCCAATGGGTTGAACAACTTAACCACAACTGCAGGGCTGTGGGCCTTATACTTCCAGGCCGTGTAATGAATATACCTGATTCAAATCTACATCTGCATTGCACCTAACTCTTTTTACTTTTTTTACTTTATCAGCAGTGCTTTTTGCCTGCCTAGATATGGCTTCCATAAAAGTACTGGGGTCATGTTAGTATGGGTCAAAGCTTGCGCATGTGCAAACAACAATCTTCGTAGAACAGTGAGTGTAAGAAGTAGAAACAGCAGAAGGCCCAAAACATTATTACAACGGCTTGTATTATGTTTCCCATCTCATTCTCATGCGATGCCCCATGTGTCTGTGTGCTGATGCTAAGAAATGTGTTGTTATGGAGTTAGTGTGTTAATTCAAGCTCTACCTCTGTAATATTGGGCGAGTGCTGCAAAGAACAATCACTCCCACACTATACATATTCTTGGGTTTCCAAGCATAGAAATAATGGATGGGTCTCCACTTGTCAATTGTGGATAGCTGTGGGCTACATTTAATAAGAAAGCATGAAACAATACACTTGGCTGTATCAGTCACTCTTATTATTTTCATATTACATAATTAATAAGTCATTCCTGGAATGAGATATGTCTCTGAAAGATCATATGGAAAAACCGTCTTTTACTTTCTCGATGAATGCTACTTGTAAAGAAAGGACAGTGTACCTAATTTATGTGTATATGTTATTCATTTTTTTTTTTTAGATCTCTCACTCTAGACCTAGTTGTACTCGGCTGTGGTTCTTCTTCCTTGTCTTTGTCTTTTTCTTGCATCAAATTGTCTTCATTTAGATGGGAAGATGTCTCACCCCTCCAGATCGTGATGTCTCCAATACAGTTTCAAACCTTTTTACCGTGCAGTTTCAATGCTCTGTCTGTTGCTTTTTGGACCACAAAAGGACACTCAAATCGTGGTTTGTACCATGGCCACACAAAATTCCTAGGTAAAACAGTGTCCCCACAATGCAACAATGGCTGTTTCAAAGGTTTCTCCGTTTTGTCGCTGCTGTTGTCATCTTCAATGTTCTTCGACCTCTCTCCCGGCGCCTTCAGTTGACAAGAAATAGAAGACGCACTCACCATAACAGAAGCCACATATGCGTACATTTTCCCTCCACAAACACTGAATGTTGCATTTGTGCCAGTCAGAGACCTAGTGGGAGGAACCAGGGGAAGTCGCATGCACCATCCTGTTACCACCTAATGGGGTGTTAAATGGTGGTTGGATCCAGGCTGATTGCGCAATGCAAACAGTGCTAAGGGCAGGCAATGGAGCCATCCTTTTCAAAGCTACCTTTATCTTGGCAATTTTCTCCTCGAGCAAGCCATTCAGGCACTCACACACCACGTTCACTTGCGGGTGATAGGCACAGGAAAATGTGTGCTGTATCCCCAGTAGGGTTACGATATCCTCAATGGTCTCATTCACAACATGAGCTCCATTGTCAGACTGCAGGACATCACACCCTCCCCCCCCCCATTGTGGGAACACCTCTCTAACAAGGAATTGTGCAGCACTGAGGGCATTGGGGTGTGAACCGGGATGAGCTTTGATCCATTGGAATAACCAGCACATAACCACTATCATGTAGATGTAGGCCTGCCACAACTGGATCATATCAATGTAGTCTTTATGGAGATCTTCAAAGGGACTAGTCGGATGTGGTATGGCTCCTCTCACTACACATAATGTATGTCCTGCAGCACATTTTAGTACACGTCACACAGTTTTCCATAAATTCGGCAAAATACTCTGCTATATTAGGACAGAACAATTTTTTCTCCATGTGTGCAGCAAGTACATCTTTACCCATGTGAGTAGGGTAATGCAATTGCGGGAGTGCAATCTGCAATAATGCTATTGGGAGTACTAGTTTTCCTGTGCTTTCTTGTCACCAAAAGGCGTCGGTGGGGGAAATTGGACACCCCCTTCTCACCCACAACTGTTTCTCCTCTGCCAGAGCACTGCCCTGAAATTTCATTATCTGCATAGCTGGCAATGTGTTGTAGCCTTCCTTTAAACTCATGTTGTGCCCACAAATAAGTGTGTTCAAAGGGGTATCAAAGTCTGTTATTTGCTTCCACATCTGATGCTTTGTTGCCACGGGAGACTACATCCTCCTCCCACATGTGGGCTTGACCCTTGACAACTGCTATGGCTGCTGGGATTTGAAGCACCTCTATGAGTCTGCCCAATAGGGTTGCATGGGTATCCGGTCATATTTTCGAATACATATTTTCGAAACACCATTATGTCGAAAACGTTTTGGCAAAAATGTTTTTTTCGAATATATTTTTGTTTATTTTATGTTTTTTGTTAGTTTGGTAAGTAAAAAAAGTGTAAAAAAAAACAAGGGGTTTGGGGGAACCCCCCCATTTTAAACATAAAATGAAAAAAATAAATAAAATAAAAAATTAGTCAAAATTGCATCGACATAATGGCATTCGAAGATATGGCATTCGAAAATATCACTATAAAGTGGTTGCGTGATGTACTAGTGTGCGGTCACCATGTCAGAAGCCCCTCCTCAGCCATTGTGACAGTCCAGAGTGTACTGTAGAGGTCATGTATGCAGAGTCGGAAAACACTGTAATCTCCTGGCCCTTGCACACTTCTAATGCTTTTATAAGTGCTACTTATTCTGCTGCCTGCACTGAAAAATGTGAATGTCACCACTGGAGTTCCTGTATGTCTTTCCCCCGTTGTCTGGTCTTTTGTCGATGACCTGCCAATATAAACCACTTCTCCCCACTCAAGAAGCTTTTCCCCCACCTCGGAATTATTGTCAAACTGTCCCATGGGTGTAGTACAGTTGTGTTCATAGTATCCTTCCTCCACTGGTTCTGCTACAACTGTCGCAGAGTTTACAGTCCTGCACCTTACTATGTTGATTGCTGGATTTGAGATAATCACCTCATATCCAGAGGCCTTTTGTGTAGTCGATGTACTCTTGGACCTTTTAAGAATAGCAAAGAGGGCATTCTCCATGTAAAGTGTGGTACTACACCCCATAGTAATATTTGCTGACTTTTCTACTGCAAATGCGACAGCAGCCAGATCTTGCTCACAAGGGTAATGTCCACTCATCACAGGGTCTAAACATCCACTATAGTATGCAAAGGGCTTGTGACCTAGGGTAGCCTTCTGTGTGAGTACTGCAATCATCACCAGTCAGTTGGTGTGTGAGAACAGGAAAAATGTGTCACAGTAGTCTGGAATCCCTAACACTAGGGCTGTGCATATTGCTTTCTTCAGCTCTTCTAATACATCAGTCCTTTTGTGTGTCCACAACTTGCCATTCCCTTTCTGCACTTCCTTGAGACCGCTTAACAAAGGTCTTGTGTATGTGCTATAGTCAAAACCCACGCTCTGCAATAATTACAGAGGCCTAGAAACTTCTTCATATCCCTCACTGATTTGGCATCAGTGTTCTTCAGATCACCTCCACCCTTTCTGGCGTCACCCTTCATCTGTCCTGGGATATCAATTGTCCTATGTATAGCACTTCCTTTTGGCAATATTGTTATTTAACCTAGTCCACCTTGTATCCCTTTTTTGCTAATACTTTCAGTAAATACACAGTCATTTCTAGACTGTTGTTCTGTCTTGCTGCAAATCAAAATGTCGTCTACATATTGTATGACGATGCTCTCTATCTGTATGTTGCCATTTGATCCATTTGAAGGACCCTATTGAAAATAGACAGTGGGCCTCATTACACGGTAGGCGGAGGACCAAGGTGCTATTAGCACCTTGGTCCATGCTGGTAAAATACCGGCACCGCCTTTGTGGAAAGGGGAATTACCGCCCTATTCCAAGGTTGGTGGGGCGGTAATTTCCCCTTCCCCCATTGCCCTTCCCCATTCCCATTTTTGCCCAGTAGGGCATAATGGGAATGGGGAAGGCGCTAATTACGGTGCCGCAAATTGCGGTACCGTAATTAGCACCCTGGTCCCTTTGCGGGTTGGTTTTTAACGCTTGCTAAACAGCAAGGACCTCGTAGCAGGGACCTCGTAGTAAGGCGGTAAGGGTTTACCGGTACCGGTGCCCTTACCGGTACCGGTAAACCCTTACTGCCGTCCGTGTAATGAGGCCCAGTGATTCGCAATAACCTTGTGGTAATCTTGTATGTTTCCACTTCCGGTTTCTATATAGAAATGATGTAATGTCTTAGGATTCTTCATGAAGTGGTATAGAAAAGAAAGTATTCTTCAAGTCTACCACCATGAAGTGTGTAGCTTCCGTTGGAATGCTGCACAGAATTGGTGCTGGATTTGGAACTAATGGACATTCTACCTCTACTATCTGGTTCAGGGGGAGCACGTCCTGGATAAAACACCAAGACCCACCCATCGCTTTTTTAAAGGGTAACTGATATACTGCGATTCTGAAGGGACCAATATTCCCTGCTTAACCAATGCAGCGATTGTCTCATAAATGCCCTCACCTGGTTCCCTTGATATGGGATACTGTCTTGCCCTTGGTTGAATGGCTCCTGGTTTGAGCTTTATCTTTGCTGCTCCAATCGTTTTTAACAAACCCACGTTATAGGGACTGGAGGTCCATAAAACACTGGGTACCCACCCTAGGTCTTCTTCGAGAAATGATGGAGGTTGTTTCGCAACACCACTATTCAATCTGGTACTTCCTTATAATGTATTCCCACCCAATGTGTAATACTCATATCAAATATCACCACATTGTCTAACCTATCATCTTGGAATCATTTCTCATCTGTCATGTCAGTCAGTCTGTATCCTTCGCCTACTGCAATCACTGTCCTCCACGATTGTCCAATTTCATCTGTCCCATGCAATATTATCGTCTCGTTTATCACTATGGCTGCCTCAATTTCTATTGGGTTTACCTTTCCTTCCTTCTCGTCTAAGGGAATCTCCGATCTAAATAGGAACTTGTTTGGTATTCATAGCAGCCTCGCCTGTATCCCTGGAAGCCTTGTAATCAATACTTCGGCCCTGTAGGGAAACAGTTCAATGTCTAATGGCATCCCCCTTTGTACCGTGTGCCCACAATAAGCTTGCATGAGTTCCCTCATGTAATGAATTCCTGGTGTCGAGCACACTATCCTCTTGTCAGTGAACAAAATGGTCATGTTTAGTCTGCAGATCATGTACCCATTATATTTACTGGTGTCTGTCGGGAATATAATAGTGGCATGGTCATGTCATGCTCTCCTACAGCAAGCGATAATTCATCAGTAAAAGGAACCCAATCTGACGCCGCAGAAAATCCCTGCACATTCATGGCACTGCCTGACATTGTATATCTCCCCTCCATGATACAGTATCTAGTCTCCCCTGTATCCACGAGAAAGGAAAAAAGTCTTGTCATCCATGGTCACCCCTATATGTGATTCCTCAGGTGGATTAGGTGTAACAGATAGGATCGAAAACATCAGGTCTGTCTGTGGGATGTCCTATTGTGGATATAGTGACATTCCCGTAAATGGATTGCCACCTATGACAGTCGCCCATCTAGTCTTCACACAGGGGTCTGCTTCTGCATTGTGGTGTCCGGATGTGTCACTGCTATGGTGTTCTTTTGGATTGGTGCTTGTTGCATTATTTGTGATTGCTGCATGTGTCCCTGTGTTTGTGATGCATGTGTCATGGGCTGATATTGTTGCGTTTGTATGTCCTGGGTATGCATCTGTTGTGGTGCGTATGCCTGTGCTTGCATGTGTTGCGTGTGCATCTGTTGTGGGGCATATGTCTGCGCGGACATGTGGTCTTGAGTGCATTGTCCGTTCTGCTCAGTCTGGTGCATGGGTTGTTGCTGCATTCCCCCATTTTGGTATAACAGTCCTCTATCCCTGCACACTCGGGCTATGTGTTCATGTCGTTTGCAAAACCAGCATGCTATGGGAAACCCATTGGCCTTTGCTGTCCCCCTTGAAACCCTACTGTGTTCTGTGGTATTGGTTGTCCGAACCCTCTTCCCTGAGACATCCCTCCTTGTCCTCTCGACCACTGGTTGATGTCCCCTCATCCTGTGAAAGCTCCCCCTACCATCTGTAGCCTGTTCTGCATGAACTGTGTAACTACTCCTTCTCTGCTTGTTAACACCACCCCTTCTATAGTATATTTCTATTATTCTTTCTGCACTCATTTCGCTTTCTCCAGTTTCCACTCCTCCATCTTTTTTCTCGCATTCTCATGCATTAATTTACAATACTATACTGTGGTTAGCTGGATTTCTGACCACAGTTTAGCCTCCATCCCCACTAGTTTCTTAAGCTGCATTTGCACTTGGACTGGTAGCCCCTGACATAATATATGATAAAATAATTCTACAGTATTGTCCCACAGTGTTCTCGTCTCAAGACGCCATCTCTCTTGAATCTGTTGAATGTATTGAAGTGGGTCTTAATCCTCATGCATTTTCCATGCCATAATCGCGCTTATGTCTGAAGTGTCTGGATATTGCACCCTCAGAGCTTGCCATATGGCAGCTCAACAGTTATTGAACTGTGCATCATTGTGTGCTGTGTTTTGTGCTGTCACTCCAGGATACCCTGCATCTCTGTCCAGGCTTATTTCCTTGGAGTGGCAAGAGTGTTTTCCCTCCTCATCATCCTCTTTCCCCTGTGAGTCTTCATCTGACCCCATGGTTCCGATGCTACTGTCACTGTACCCCTGTCTGTCATTGCTGAAACTAAGTCCCCTTAAAATGTGGTTGTCCCGCTGCTTTCCTTTCGTTTGAGCTATACATTTGCATTCCACTGTCACCTCTCACTGAGTGTTCAGCATTCCTTTCTGCCTATGGGACAGCCGTGCTGCTTCTCTTGCTCCTATAGAGTTCCTGTGAAGGATTCCAATTGGGTGTCACACACAGGACCAGGACCGTTGGTCTCAGCCTAGGATGTAGCACTGAAGGAGAATACCTTTTCTTTATTTTCTACGTATTCGAATTGAGACGATACCCAGCCCGTCTCACACCAACTTTTACAAATACCCCGGGTCACAATGGACCATGAACCAGGCCGGTGGGTGGTATTTACAATGTTTATTTATTTTATTTTCAAAGGAAATTACACAATATTTATATTGGGCAGCAACCACCAATGGGGTGATAATTACAATGAAAACCACTGAAATAAACTTGGGTAACCTTTTACAAGAGCCTATCCAAAGCACACATGAATAGGAGCAATTTTTCCATTTGGGTATATAGCACCAGAGTTAAGGTTTCCCCCTGCAATGTTCCCTCAAACCCCAATTAATCGAATTCTGAGTGGATAGAAAGATGCAGCAGGGAGCCAGGGATATGTTGCAGCAAACAGAATCACAATCCGACCGTACCTCCATATGTATTTTCCCCACGATTCACTTTTTCCTGGCATTTATGTCCCATACATGCTATGGACAGCCACGATATCTTGTTTGAAAGCCACAAAAATTACCTTTAAACTGTAAAACCTTTACATTTCTGCATTGTCCGGTTATAGAATTAACAGTCTTTAAAGTTTATTCATTAAATAGTCTTTGAGCCAAAATGGGCAGCGTTGTCTTCTAAATAAGGGCATAACTTCCTTGGCTGCTCTGGAGTTGGCTTTGAAGCTCCCCAGTAGAAGTTGAGGGGAGCTGATTTTCCAAAAGTCACACGTAGGCATCCCAGAATCTATTTTGTTAACCTGGAGCACAGACAGAAGTCTAACGAGCGTGTGATATTATGCCTCCTGGTCCATTCAGAGTTTCAAATGGCACAATTTGCACGTAGGTGTCCCAGAAATCGCTTGTGGCTTCCTTTGGGGTAGGCAACTCCTGTTGTCAACACCCACATGTCCCTTGAGCCATGGCAGAAAACCTGTTCTGGCTGACTTCCCAGTACAGCCAATACATGTATTTCTTTATTTTATTTTATTTTGTTCTGAATCAAAAGCAAGCCTGTTGAAATAAAACATCCCATATATGTTTCCAAGAGAAACCTTTTTTACATTGCTAGGCAAGGACAGGGCCTTATTCAACATTACACTTTTAAAACAGGTATTTTTCCTATTTGCAAAAGCACATTTTAATACATGGTGAAGTCTGCTGCAATGTTCCTTTCAAAAGGTGTTCTCTTCCATCTGAATTCCCAACATTGCTTTGTAGCCCTAGTCAGTTTCTCTTATACAGCAGTCTTTTAAAGACAAAGGTCCTCTGAAATCAGCATATGCCCATAGAGCTAGGGTTTCTTTTGAAGCATTGAGTTTTGACATTTTGTAGCCCAAAAGTCAAGCGTTTTCCGTGCGGCTTCAGAGTAAAGGTTCTGTTGATTTCCCCAATCTGGTCTGACACAGCCTGTCATTCAGGGATAATGCTCTCTTCTGCTGGAGCAAAATCTGAATATGGAATGGCAGGGCAGGGTCTCACTGATAAAAGCAGTGTGATGTTGAGAAGATGAAAAGAGCGTCAGGGCAGCATCCTTTTCAATGTAAAATATTCTCCTTTCAAAGGGAACTTTTTAACAAGCAGCAGAGCAGCGCTGCTTTTCAATTCGCTTCTTTGATGCACACAAGACACACACTGGCAGCCTTTCTCGGTGTACTCCCTGTTCCAACTTGCCCAATAGGTGCTTGGCACGACAGTGCAGCCATCATTTTGTAGCTGCAAAACGCAGTTTTAATGCGAGGCAATGGTGTTCCAAGGAGCCAGCGCAGCCATTTTGCTGTTAACTGCTGAAGTGCAGTTTGGTTATGGATGGGAATTCTGCTGAGTGGGTCAATGTATCCCACAAATCCCCCCACTCTGACTCTTCTGAGAATTCTTGTCGAGGGAGAGTAGGGCAAAGTGGGGTTCATGAGTAGGGCAAAGTGGGGTTCATCAGGTGGAGTCCTTCCATCAGGGAGTGGTACGCCACGATCCTCCCGTTGTCTCTCGTTGGAATGTGGTGCAACACTCACAGCTTTTCCTTAGGTCTTTCTTTGTGGTGTGGAGCAACACCCCCCAGATTTTTCTTCGATCTTTCCTTTCCAGGTCCCCGGGGAGGTTCTCCTTGGTCTATGAAGGGGCGGAACCAGTATGAATCTAGTGAATAAATAAGAACTGGTTACTACATTTTCCCACTGACTGCCTTCCTGGAAGGTTGACAGCAGTGGGACACACATGCATTGCGATCATTACAGTATTTAGATGATAAAGACAAATAATTACTCACAAGAAACAGATAACTATGGATTTTACTAGAAGGTTTGGTTATCTCTTTCATACTAACAATGATGAAAAATACTCCCTGTTAAATAATTATACCTATAAACCTACCTGTTCTTTTCTGGTTCTTCTTTTTCTCGTTCTTATTCTCCAGATGTCTCCTCTCTTTGACTTTCTCTTGGCTCCTCAATCTGCCACTAAGTATGTCTGGGGTGACAACTCTTTAACTGATTAATAAGGACCCATTGCTCTTCTGCCAACACTTATTTGGGGATGCGGATTCTATAGGTGACAGGTGAAATTATATCTACAATATCAAAAGGACCGCACCAGCTGGGGAGAAAGTTCCACTCCTTGGTCTGGTTCCTTTGGAAATTGTACAAGTAGACCATGTCTCCTACTTAGTATTCCTTTTTGGTTGTTTATAAGTCATACTGAGTCTTCATCCCCTCTGCAGATTTTCCATATTCTGCTCAGCATACGCAAAAGCATGCTGATGGTGTTTTCTTAGATTCTCAACATACTCATGAGTTGTGGAGGCATTTATCAGTGTCTGCTCTTGAGTTCCATAGAGCAGATGCTGAGGTAGCAACTTCCTTCGTCCAGTCATTAGCTCAAATGGAGACATCTTGGTTTCAGAAGATGGTGTAGATCGGATGGCCATCAGGCCATCGGTAATCGGATGTCCCAACTTGGCCCAGAATCTGCCACAAACCTTTTTAGAACGCTTACATTGGTTTTATTGTACCTCTTATCTCCCCCACTAGAGGACAGTGGTATGCAATGTGAAGTTTCCTTTTTACCTCAAGTATCTCCCACATCTTTGTCATCACTGCACTGGTGAAGTTACTACCTCTGTCTGACTCAATCCTTTGGGGTAGGCCAAAACGCGAGAAGATGTGGTTGATCATCAGGGCAGCTTCTGTTTCTGTCTTGCAGTTTGGGGCTGAGAGACTTCCACCCATTTGGTAAACAAGCATGTTACTGTTAACATGTACTTGTTCCCCCTAGAGGGGCAAATCACGGGTGATGAAATCTACTTGTAAATCTGACCAAGGCAGTGTCATCCCCCTCTTCTGGAGGGGAGCTCATTGTGTGAGTAAAGTTGGCTGAAATTGTGCACACATGACACCCCTTCAAATATTGGTCGAGGTCCTGCCCCATGTATGGCCAATATGCAACCTCCCACAAGATTTCCAGAGTAGTGTGAAACCCCTGATGACCGGCTGTGGCCGCATCATGGGCGTCACTAAGCATCAGGCTTCGGAATGAGGTAGGTACCACCCACTGGTCACAGCCAGAGATGGATCTCCTTACCAACAAACCATCCATTTCTGGACACTTCATCAACACTCTGAGGTCCTTTTTCCCAATCTAATCAGTATTGGTCAGAAGAACGTTCTGAGGGTCCTCAATGTGTTGATAAAATTTACCGATAATTGGATCCCCTTTCTGTGCCGTGATTAAATCAGCATCTGGGGTTTCCTTACTCCACTGGGCAGGGGATCCCCCTGTATGGCTCCGGTTTTGGCCAACTAATCAGCTAGGTCATTTCCAGTTTTGTCTATTCGGGAATGACCCTTGATCATCATCCAATAGATGGTTATCCCATTAGAGGTGACCAGATCATCAATATTCTGGATTAGCTTGCCATGTTTTAGTGGTTTGTTATTAGCACACAGCATGCCTCTGGTTTTCAAATTAACCAGGTGCTCCACGAGATGACCAGTTCATGGAGTTGGTGTTGGACGGCAGTGAGGATGGCCTGATGAACTGCCATCAACTGCGCCACCTGACTATTACAGGGACCGATTTTGTACTCAGCGGAGGGCTCCGGGCCATCATTCACCTAGGCATTCCCAACGCCGGCCACCTTTTCCTTTTCCCCGTTGTTGTGAACATGGTAGGAGCACCAGTCCACATAAACTGTGCACATTCTCTGACACTTGTCTTCTTCATAGACTTTGTGCAGGGAATTCAGATACGCCTCCATGTTGTCCTGGGTTTTTAGACTTTCATCCTCGAGACAGTTTTCTCTGGTACAATCATGCAAATCAGCCAGACCTTGCGCGAGGGGACTCTTCTTGTTTTGGCCATATGTGACATCCACAGGAAAGCCTTGCATTGACAGAATCTAGGAAGTAATTCTGGAATTACTCACATTTCCGGCCCAGATTCTGTCACTTTGGAGGTATTGCAAAGACTGGTGTGAAGTCTCCACTATGATGTGTTCCCCCTGGATGAACAGGCGGTAATTCTTCAATGCCCACACCGTTGCAGGAGTGCCTTCTCACAATCGTTGAATTTTTCCTCCACAGAGGATAAAGTCTTGCTTGCATAGGAGATGACTTTATTGACCTTGTCATGCTTTTGAATTAATACTGCTGTCAAGCATGTATTCGAGAACGCTGTCTCTAAGAAGAAGTCCTTGTTTTTGACGGTAAATTAGACAAGGAGCTTGTGAGAGACTTCTTTTGAGTTGTTTTACTGCCTTGACTTGTTCTGGACCCCACTCCCACTTGACCACCCCTTCAACAGATGGATCAGGGATCTGGTGACCTCTGTGTAATCCTCAATTAACTTCCTACTGTAATTAGTCAGTCCAAGGAGGCTCCTTAGCTCACACAGAGTTATGGGGTCATTTAGTTTTAGGAGTGCTTCCACCTTCTTTTCCTGGGGACAGAGACCCTCAGGAGTTATTTCATGTCCCTAAAAGTTGACACGGGCCCTGCACCACTGCCCCGTTTGGAAGGACAGTTTTGCTCTGGCAATCCTCAACTGGGTCAGAACATAACGGATTTCAACTATGTGTTCCTCCACAGTTGAACTTTTTTATCAGGACATCATCCACATAGGTCAGGTTATTCCTTTCAACCAAGTTGGGCATGGCCTTGTGTAGGAAGATGTTGAATTCGTTGCCAGAGTTTATGTATCTGAAGGTAGTCTGGGTCCACGTGTACTGCTGCCCCCTAAGGTAAAGGCCAGCTTGTATTGGTCCTCCCTACTGACAGGCACGGTCCAGTACCCATTTGTCAGGGCAATGGCAGTGTATACCTTTGACTCCTGGATCTGGGCCAGCCCCTGGTCAGTGTATGGGAGAGGCTATCGGGACATGTGGACCCGTTCATTTAGTTCCCTAAGGTCTGCGCAGAGTCTCCATTGGCCATTTGGTTTTAAAATCCCCAGCACTGGATTATTAAAGGTGCTGTGGACTGGACGAATTATCCAACGGGAATCAAGGTTTTTGATGATTTCCGTCAGGGACCCCATGGATGCGAGAGACAAGCGATATTGCTTCACAAACACAGGAGTCATTCTAGGGTCCATGGGAATTGTTGTAGTATGGATGTCGGTGCAACCACAGTCGTACAAGTCCCCAGCAAAGATATCTTGAAAATCTAAGAACACCTGCTTCAACTTTTGCTTTTGCTCCGGAGTCTCACAGGCATCAGCTAGGTTGACCTGCTCTTCAACCATTTGCCTGAAGCCTGGGAAGACTTTGAGTTTTGCTATCTCAGCGGCCTCCTCCAATTTGGTGGCGAGGTCTCTGGTTAGAATATTGACCTGGACAGAGGGTTTCAGGTAGGAGAGGCATTGTGGACCTGCAATATCACCTCATCCTGCCTGATGTCACAAGCCACCTCTTCCTCCCAGTAAGAGCAGGAAGAAAACACCAGGAAATTCCCCCTCTTGCTGGGTGAAGATCCTGTCTGGTGATATGTCATTGTCACTGTTATTGTCAAAGCAGTCATGGGGATTGGTCCTATCATTTAGTTTCCTAGATCCATGGAAAATGTTAGTCATCAGCCACCATTCGAGTAATGGTGCCTGTGCCCAGAGTGATACTCCTGAGGTCGCTTTTATCCATCAATAATGGAACGGTGTTGTGTTCTACATTGACTAATGGTGTTGGGTTTAACCTCAACCCCTGCTGTTGGAGATGGGGTATTGAGGTATCCATGCGTTAGGATTTTGCAGTTTATGTCCTCTTTCAATTTTTAATTCAAGTGGGAATAGTCATCTCTATCCTGGGATGGTGACCTCCTCTCCAATTGTAACTTCAACTGCATACAGCAGCAATTGGGCTGACCAAAATGCTTTTTCAGAATCATCGAAGCCATGGGATGGCCCCCTAGTCAGGACCAGACTTTGTAATTTATCAGGTCCAAATTAATTGCAAACAGATTGAGAATGTCACTGCCTAAATAGAATGCAGCAGGGACATCTCGCACGACCCAACAATTATGTTCTATGCTTTTGTAACCTATAGACATTTTGAGCATACACCTGCTAGGCAGGAGATGTTTAGAATTTCCAGGCCCATTTCCCACTTATCGGTCAATATAAATGTGGGAATGGCTGGATCTTTTGGGAGATTTCTGAACATGGCTTCGCTGATGAAGCTCCTTCCGTTGTTCATGCACACTCGGGCGAGAACAGACTCTTTCCCCTCATTTAACTGAATAGGCAGGAACAACTGTTCTCTAATTTTCTGAATGGTCAGATAAACTTTGAGCTGGTTTCTCATGACTTTTGACTATCGGATTGGGATTTTCAGATTGTGAATCAGTATAGAATTTCAACTTATTTCCTTCTAGTGTGGAATGCCACTTAAAACTGTAAGGAAGGTTGATTTTCAGGAATGGAGAGGATTCCCACCACCAGTTTGTTGTCCTACAGCAATTACTGTAATGTCAGGTATTTAATTATTCTGGAAATGAAACTCAATATGATCAGATTTTTGTTCAACTATGTGGCATGTGCCATTTAAACTAAAATGGTTAACACTCTGTTTTAATTGTATTGGCCTGTTAGTCTGAGTCCAGAGTACCTTGTTCACACAGTCTATTAGGGGAGACTACCTGCAAAGTATGTAATTTCCTAGTAAAAAGGGTGTTCCCTCTGGAGTCATAACTATGACCGGGTGTTTCACCTTATGTCGGCCAATTTTTATTTCCAAATCCACAGTCCCCTCTACAGGAATTTCATTCCTGTCGAAGATCTGGAGTTGTCCAGGAAGAGGGGTGAGAGGGATCGGGTGTCTCTCCCCCCTTCCTGAATTTAGCTGCTCAAAATCCCTTTTTGACAGAAGAGTGGCTTGGGATCCGGTGTCCACCAGTGCTGAAATTGCACATTGCCCTTGCACTTGGACGGGGGCATAACATCTCCCATCCTTCTCAAGTGGGCAAAGGTAATGGGCATTTTGGGTAAGCTGGGTGGTCAATTTCTTTATTTTGGACTCCGACATGGTGGCGTTTTGGACAATTTTCTGTGCCATAGTCTGGGAATCTGTAATAAAAATTTGACATCCTAAAATAGATGGTATTTCGGAATCCCCTTTTTGCTCTAGTTCTGTGCTGCCCCCTTTCACCTGGAGGCAGTCACTAGGACCAGTTTGTGGGGAGGATCCTTTCTTTACTATTTTTTCTCTCAGAATGGCAATTCTGGGGTTCCGGGATCGGTGTCTCTGAATCAGTCCCCACAATCACCCAGTCTTCATGCAGATCTCTTGGGGCCCATTTTTCTTTGGGAGGAATTCCTCTGCCCCCGAAGGAGAAGATTGTTTGTCTAGATTCCTCTAAGGATTCTTCTCCTTCAAATTGGAGGACACTAACATCCTCCCCAAAGTGGGCCTTTCTGATGTCTTTATTTCTCCTACCCACCCTCTGTTCCCTGGGTTGCAGATTTTCCGGGGCAAGAGATTTTAGTTCCGCTTAAGGGGTGTCCAGGGGCTTTTCGAGGGTGAGGAAGGAAGCTTCCTCTAGGGCTTTACACCCCCAATCCCCATGTGCCTCCTCCTCAAGAACCAGTGAATTATCGGGTTCTCTCCCCGTCATTGTTCTGGGGTGCCAGATCCTGGGTTTATGGGGTTCTGAGCTGCTATGTTCATCTGAGGGTTCTGCTGAGCCCTCAACATGCGACCCAGATCCTGTGTGAGGTTCTGGACCTGGCGCTCCAGTTGGGACACCCATTCCAGCTGGTACAGGGGTCTTTGTTGGGAATTTTGGTAACCCTCCACCCTTGGCCTCCCCTCTCCCGGATTGGGTTGTTTGGGCTCCTGAAACCGGGGAAAGAAAGAAGGGTTGTCCTGCAGGTTGGGGTTTTGAGGATACCAGTGTAACGCTCACCTGGTTCCCACGGAGGCGCGGCGTCGAAGGCTCAGAACTCTGAAGATGGACAGGAAGGGCCCCTCTATTCTGGCTTCCCTGGCTCGTTGGATACCCTCCTGTGCGTGAAAAGGGAGTATTACCAACTGTGGAACAATGCTCAAGCCTCCTACTCCCTTCCACCCCTCCACGATACCTCCTCCACGATTCCCCGTGAAGCCTCACCTTAGGGTTTGGAAGGATGAGCTCTCCATCCTGCTTCTGATGCAGGGGCGCGTTGAAACCCAGTTACTTCACTGGATTGAGGATTGATGGGAGTTCAGGTAAGCTTGACTGTTCAGGTAAGGCGCTGTAAAAGTTCTGTTCAAAAGTTCAAGCTTAATAATAATGTTCGTTGTCTAATTGCAGCAAGCGCTAATGCTTATGTCTTTCTCCCCTTAGGGGCCGGGGTTCGGAGTGCCGGAGATATGGCGCCGACCCGAAGTGAAACAGTTCTGGATGAGCGCTCAGGTAATGTCTTTGCATTCGCTCATTCAATGTCTTTGTCTTTTTTCCCCATAGGGGCCGGGGTCCGGAGATGCCAGGAAGCGGCAGGACCCGAAATGCAGTGGGAATAATCCAACAGGTAAGACTTAAAAGGAAACTGAGCTTTCCTATTCCTTTTCTCCCTCTCACCTTTGTTCTTGTCTTTTTTCCTCTAGGCGCCGGGGCGTAGCTGAATCCGGAAGATCGCTGTTGAAGATGGAAGCGCCTTGCCAAGGTGAGTAAAATGCAGCGCAGCAGCGATCGAAACGAAATGCCTTTAAAATGATGTCTTCCTTTTCAGGGCCGTTGGAGAAATGACTCCGGGATGCAGATTTAGCAGGTAAGGGCTTTTCTTCTCCTATTCTCTTCCTTTCTCCCCTTGCAGGTGTCCCAGGGTGCTGGCAGGCGTGGCTGAAGTCAGGATGCAGGAGCTGACACGGTGAGCGTCCAGCTGCTAGGTGCAGAACAACGCGAAGCACGTGTGGCTGTTCGGGTGGGGTTTAAATAGCCTTGGAAGAAGTTCCTGGTATGTATCCTTCCACCAATCAGGTATGTATCCTTCCCCGACCACACCCGGGTGGTGAAGTAGTCCTACAGGTAAAGTAGTCCCATTCAGGCCTCAAGAGGGCCTGGATGAAGCAGCAAGGTCTGCATCAGGTAAGTGTGCACCCAAGCACTTAAACACATATCCTTTTCTATGAGCCTGGCGCCCAAGGCGCCAGGACTGGGGTCCGCTATGAGCCTGGCGCCTAAGGCGCCAGGACTGAGTCCAAAGGGCCCCGACTTGGACCCGCTGAGACTTCCCTGGGGAAAATTATGTCTGCCTCTGGGGTTGCTGGGCCCGGCCTGGCTCCTTAGAGGTAGGCATCATGACAGTACCCCCCCTCAAGGCCCCTCCCAAGGTCTTTTCCTCCGGGGGTTTTGGTTTGTGCGGGAATCTTCGACGGAATTTTTGAATTAATCGTGGTGCGTGAACATAGTTACTGGGTTCCCAAGATCTTTCCTGAGGTCCATATCCTTTCCAATCAACAAGATAGAAGAGTTTCGACTTAACTATCTTGGAATCTAAAATGTCTTTCACTTCGAATTCTAATTCTCCATCAATTTGGACAGGGCCTGGGGGCTCAGACAGTCTGGTTCCAGGTTGTACTGGTTTTAGAAGAGATGCGTGAAAAACGGGATGAATCCGCATGTTGGATGGTAAATCGAGTTTAAAGGCCACTGGGTTGATAATAGCTTTGATGGGGTAAGGCCCAATGAATCTGGGATTAAAAGTTCGCTGACCCTTGAGGGGTAGATGTTTAGTTGCTAGCCATACCTGATCTCCTACTTGGTAAGGAGGAGTTTTACTTCGGTGCAAATCAGCGTTTTCTTTATACTTTTTCTTGGCTTGCTGTAAGTGGGTTGTAGCTTCTTTGAAGGCTTGGGTTATTGTGGAATGTAGGTGATTTACTGCAGGCATCTCCAGGGTCAGAGGTGGATCTAGGTCAGAGGTCCGAGGATGGTGACCATACAGGGTATAAAAAGGAGTCTGTCCGGTTCCAGAATGCACTGAATTGTTGTATGCATATTCTGCAATCCAAAGGATGTCTTTCCAATTTAACTCGGATTGGTGTAACATGCACCGCAGATATTGCTCGAGAGTCTGATTGGTTCTCTCGGTTTGTCCGTCGGTCTGGGGGTGGTGGCTGGTGGATAACCGCACGTCTATTTGTGCTAGTTGGCAACATTTCTTCCAAAAGTGGGAGATAAATTGACTTCCACGGTCTGAGACTAATATGGAAGGGAAACCATGTAACCGCACTATATTTTCCATAAATTCCTTGGCCAAGGTGGAAGCTGACGGCAATCCTTTTAAAGGGATAAAATGGGCCATTTTGGAGAATAGATCCACTATTACGAGAATCGTGTTGTAACCACCACAAGGCGGCAGGTCAGTTATAAAGTCCATTGACAAGGTGTGACAAGGTGCTGGTGGAATGTCCAAAGGTTGAAGTAGGCCGGCTGGCCTTTTCTTTTGACTCTTATTTTGGGCGCAAATTCCGCAAGACAACACAAATGACTTTATGTCTTTTCTCCAAGAAGGCCACCAGAAGTGGCGTTTGATCTTTTCTTCTGTTTTCGCGATACCGGGGTGTCCTTCCATTAATGATTCATGATGACGGGTAATGACAAGTTCCTGCAATTCTTTACTTGGCAGAAATAACCGCTCTTGGAAGTAGGGTAAATCATCCTTAACGGTGTAGTGAGGACCCTTTTGACTCCATTCCAGTAAGTCAGAAGAGTCAAACAGTTGTTTTACTTGAGCTTGGATGTCCTCAATGGTTTGCAATGAAGTCAAGCCCAGAATTCTTTGTTCCGGTATGATTGGCACAGGTTCTAAACTCGAATTGGGTTCTTCCATGCCTATCCGGGATAAGGCATCTGCCTTACCATTCTTGCAGCCAGGGCGATAGGTAATTACAAAATCAAACTCCGCAAAGAATAAAGCCCATCAGAGTTGTCGCGAAGATTGAGCTTTGGCCGTCTTTAAATATTGCAAATTTCTGTGGTCCGTAATTACGGTGATGGTGTGTCTTGCACCGAGAAGATAGTGACGCCAAGCCTTGAAAGCTGATTTAATAGCCAGTAGTTCTTTGTCGGTAATTGCGTAATTGAGTTCAGGTGGAGAGAATTTTCTGGACCAAAAGGCTACAGGGTGTAGTTGGTTAGTTTCTGGGTCTCTTTGCGACAGGACAGCTCCCATGGCCGAACTGGATGCATCGGTTTCCACGATGTAAGGGAGATCTGGGCGCGGGTGCTTCAATACAGGTGCAGAGGTGAATTTGGTTTTCAGGTCCTGAAAGGCTTGTTCAGCCTCAAGAGTCCATTCAAAGCGTTTATTTTTCTTTAGGAGAGCTGTGATGGGTTGAACCGTTCGAGAAAATTCCGGGATGAACCTTCGATAGAAATTGGCAAAGCCAAGCATGCTTTGCACTCCCTTCACAGAGCTAGGAGATGGCCATTTGAGAATGGCGTCCACTTTCCGCGAGTCCATTCGGATTCCTTGTGGTGTCAGGATGAATCCGAGAAACTCCACTTCTGTGGTATGAAAAACGCATTTTTCGAGCTTGGCAAATAATTTGTGCTGGCGCAATTTCTCAAGAACTGCCCTAACATGGTTTCTGTGATCAGATTCTGAGGAGGAATACACCAGGATGTCGTCAATATAAACGATGACACAAACATCGATAAGTTCCCGAAGAACATCATTCATGAAGTACTGAAAGGCGGCAGGTGCGTTTCACAAACCGAAGGGCATTACTTGATATTCAAAGAGCCCAAATTTGGTGCGGAATGCAGTCTTCCACTCGTCGCCCTCTTTTATACGTACCAGGTGGTAAGCTCCTCGGAGATCTAGCTTGGTGTACACACAAGCATCTTTTACTTGGTCGATAAGCTCAGGTATCAGGGGCAAAGGGTAACGATTCTTAATCGTTATCTGATTTAGGGCGCGGTAGTCAATACAGGCCCTAAGGTCTCCTTCCTTTTTCGGTACGAAGAACAAAGCGGAAGAGACTGGTGACTTTGATGGGCGAATGAAGCCATTGGCCAGGTATTGATCCAAATACTGGCGCAAATGCAGGTTCTCAGGTTCAGTAAGAGCATAAATCCTACTATAGGGTAGTTGTGCATTGGGTACCAAGTCGATTTGGCAATCGTAAGATCGATGGGGAGGTAAGGTGTTAGCCTGCTCTTTCTGAAAAACGTCTTGGAATTCTTGGTATTCAGATGGTAGCTGTACAGGGGTGGAAGTTACAGAGGCTAGACCCATAGCTGGATTCCTTGGGTAACAGGTTGGTTCACAATCAGGAAAAGTTATCTTCTTTGCTCGCCAGTCTATTCTCGGATTATGTGTTTCTAACCAAGGGATTCCAAGAAGTACTTGAAATTGTGGGGCCTTGATCACATCAAACACGATTGCTTCCCGATGTCCGTCCTGACCCACCAGAGTGATTTCAACTGTGGAATGCGTTACAGGCCCTGAGGCTATTTCGGTTCCATCAACTGTAGTAATTACATCTTGGGTTACTTTCGGGCGGAGAGGAAGCTTAATCCTGGAAGCCAATTCACGGTCTATGTAATTTCCAATAGCTCCACTGTCAATGTATGCTTTTATAGCATGCAACTGCTGAGGCTGTTTTGGGTTCACAAGCACCATTGGCATGACAAAATGCGAGGTCAAAGAGTTTGTTTTCAAGCTCGGCAAGCGGACCCCTACGCTTGTCGGGCTAGGTCGTTTCCCGAACCAGGTGTCAATAACTCGTTATCAGTGGCTCCAACCACCTTCTTGGGTGGTTTAACTGGACAACTTTGAAGAAAGTGCCCGGAAGTTCCGCAATACAGACAAAGTTGCATTTGTCGCCTTCTCTCTCGTTCCTTCTGCGTTAATGGTCCTTTAACACTGCCAATTTGCATAGGTTCGGAAACGTCAGTACTCTTGGAGTTAACGTGGGTCTTGATAGGTACTCTGGTTTCATACTTGAGCCGATCTGCTTTTCTATTTTGAAGTCTGTGATCAAGTTGAACCACTAAGTCTATGTAGTCTGCGCAGGCCTGGGGTGGATCTACTATCTGAGCTATAACATCTTTAAGCTCTCCGCGCAGGCCTCGATGAAACAATGTGATCCTTTTATTTTCAGGCCATCCGGTTTCCACAACTAGTCTATTAAAGGTGGCGATATAGGACAAAAGATCCTGATTACCTTGTCGTAAGGATAGCAGTTCTTTGTCAAGGGCCTGTCCCTGCGAGTGTCGAGCGAACAATCTTTCCATGCTGGCCTGGAAGCCCTGGAAATCCCGGAGAATGGGATCATCCTGAATTACCAATGGAATAGACCAATCGGCAGCACAGCCACTGAGGTAAGATAGTACAAAGGCTACTTTGGTCCGGTCGTTGGGGAAGGCCCCGGGCCTGCATAAAAAGTGTAACCGGCATTGGTTCATAAAAATGGCATATTTCTTGGGATCCCCCGCAAAACGTTCCGGCGGGGCCAAAGGCATGTGTCCAGGTAGATTGATTTGTACCGGGTTATTCGAACCCATTGTTGTAGAAATATCCCCGGAAACAGGTAAAGGAGTGTGCTCTGCCTGGCCCTGCAATAACCTTTTGGCCAGATCATCAGTTCTTTCCTTGGATAGGATTAATTCCCTTCTGAGAGCATTAGTCTCCTGGCGGGCTGAGTGCACTTCTGCCCGTAATTCCCCTACAAGATGGGCCAGCTGATCTGTCTCAGAAGTCTCCATAGCGCCCAGGTGGGAAATTGTGGTAAGGCTTCGCGTTCTGTAACGCTCACCTGGTTCCCAAGGAGGCGCGGCGTCGAAGGCGCAGAACTCTGAAGATGGACAGGAAGGGCCCCTCTATTCTGGCTTCCCGGGCTCGTTGGATACCCTCCTGTGCGTGAAAAGGGAGTATTACCAACTGTGGAACAATGCTCAAGCCTCCTACTCCCTTCCAACCCTCCACGATACCTCCTCCACGATTCCCCGTGAAGCCTCACCTTAGGGTTTGGAAGGATGAGCTCTCCATCCTGCTTCTGATGCAGGGGCGCGTTGAAACCCAGTTACTTCACTGGATTGAGGATTGATGGGAGTTCAGGTAAGCTTGACTCTTCAGGTAAGGCGCTGTAAAAGTTCTGTTCAAAAGTTCAAGCTTAATAATAATGTTCGTTGTCTAATTGCAGCAAGCGCTAATGCTTATGTCTTTCTCCCCTTAGGGGCCGGGGTTCGGAGTGCCGGAGATATGGCGCCGACCAGAAGTGAAACAGTTCTGGATGAGCGCTCAGGTAATGTCTTTGCATTCGCTCATTCAATGTCTTTGTCTTTTTTCCCCATAGGGGCCGGGGTCCGGAGATGCCAGGAAGCGGCAGGACCCGAAATGCAGTGGGAATAATCCAACAGGTAAGACTTAAAAGGAAACTGAGCTTTCCTTATTCCTTTTCTCCCTCTCACCTTTGTTCTTGTCTTTTTTCCTCTAGGCGCAGGGGCGTAGCTGAATCCGGAAGATCGCTGCTGAAGATGGAAGCGCCTTGCCAAGGTGAGTAAAATGCAGCGCTGCAGCGATCGAAACGAAATGCCTTTAAAATTATGTCTTCCTTTTCAGGGCCGTTGGAGAAATGACTCCGGGATGCAGATTTAGCAGGTAAGGGCTTTTCTTCTCCTATTCTCTTCCTTTCTCCCCTTGCAGGTGTCCCAGGGTGCTGGCAGGCGTGGCTGAAGTCAGGATGCAGGAGCTGACACGGTGAGCGTCCAGCTGCTAGGTGCAGAACAACGCGAAGCACGTGTGGCTGTTCGGGTGGGGTTTAAATAGCCTTGGAAGAAGTTCCTGGTATGTATCCTTCCACCAATCAGGTATGTATCCTTCCCCGACCACACCCGGGTGGTGAAGTAGTCCTACAGGTAAAGTAGTCCCATTCAGGCCTCAAGAGGGCCTGGATGAAGCAGCAAGGTCTGCATCAGGTAAGTGTGCACCCAAGCACTTAAACACATATCCTCTTCTATGAGCCTGGCGCCTAAGGCGCCAGGACTGGGGTCCGCTATGAGCCTGGCGCCTAAGGCGCCAGGACTGAGTCCAAAGGTCCCCGACTTGGGCCCGCTGAGACTTCCCTGGGGAAAATGATGTCTGCCTCTGGGGTTGCTGGGCCCGGCCTGGCTCCTTAGAGGTAGGCATCATGACAACCAGGGGAAGAAACTTAACACAGGATTCGGGCGATTACTGCCCTCCTAAGGGAAGTTAGGAGGGAAGATTCCTGGGGGAGTACTTACCTGGTGGAACACCGCCTTGGGCTGGGGGAGTCCATACATACCCCAAAATAGGTTGGTTGCCCTTGTATCTGGGACTTACATAATCAGGGGAGTTAGGGGTCCCATTGGAGGGATTACCTCCCTGACTGCCCCTGTTGCTAATTGGCCAGAAGGCCTTCTTGGCCTTTGGTTTTGCTGGTTATGGGTAGGTACATTTTTAGGCCCCCCATTTCTAGGTCCAAAATGGGGGAAACCTTCACCTCCGCCACCTTAGCAGCAGCAGGGATGTTGGCTTGTTTGGGTTTTTTTATCTGTTTTTTATTTTCTGCAGTTTTTTGGACATCATAAATGCGGGTAGCCTGCTCTATTACCCAGTCTAGGGATCTTTTATCATGAAAATCCCTCACCAGCTGGGTCATGATTTATTTTGGGAGCGCATGAAAGTAGGTAGTTATAAACTCTCTGCTTTCTGTACGCACCCTCCTAGTGGTTTGTGCAAAGGCGCATGTTAGCTCCTGCAAAACTTCTTGTGGGGCCTGATCTTCTCGCATTGCAGATTATAGGCCGCTTTGCAAGCCTCTTGGGGGTTTCTGTGGGTGGAAAAGTGTTTCAAGATTGCCGCCCTGTAGGTGGACCATCTTGAATATTTTTGGTCTTCCAGTCCAGCAACAGAGCTGGAGTACTATGGAGAGAACGTCCATTTAGCATACTCTATGCAGTTCTAGCTGTCTTTAAGGTGAAAAGTGTCCATCATTTGTTCATAGAGTTCCAAATGCTCCCAAGCAGAATACTTTGCGTTTTTGTGGTACAGGGTTATGAAATTCCTAAAGGCCTTGATCTGCCTAATGGGGTCTTTCGCCATAACTCTCTTTAGTTTATTTGCCTTTTTTGGCCGTGTCACCTGAGTCCACTCACCCTCAGACTCAGAGTCACTACTGCTTGAGGACCCCACATGATCTTCTAGGCGCTTGCTGATTCTGTGAGCATAGGAGGGGCTCGCAGAATCGTGGGGCCTAGTTTCTTCTCCCCTGTGGCACACAGGAGAGTAGTCTTCTGACTCCTCCCTGCTTACAGGGTTGGCGGAGGACCCCCCCACTGCCCTGACTGGGTAGAGGTCTCAGAATGCCCTTTTTCTGCCTCATTTCATTCTGGTTTTCTACAAATTGAACGAGCTGGTCCCTTTGGAGTTAGTATTTCCGCAGATCTAATTCCCTGTCTTTCTCCTCATAGGAGACTTCCTTGTCCGAGACATCAGCCCTAATATTTTTGTATCTATACAGGGATGCCCATCCATCCATTTCTGGGGGGTGCTGACCTGTGAGATCCATCATGCTAGGCCTATTTAATTCTGGTGGCCTCATGGTTTCTGGCTCATGTGAATCAGTAAACATAAAGTCAGTAGTGCACAAAGTATTAAATGGGTTTGAGTCCCTTAGTACAGAGGTCATCATACTATGATCAGGGGTTGCCCTGTCCCTCTCTACCTGTTCGGGGTCCCTCCAGTTTGGGTTAAATCTAGCACCCTCTTTCTCCAACCTCGCTAGTTTCTCCTTCCCAGCCCCTACCTCTTGATAACAGGCAAAGATATGAGCCTTTTGCTCAGCTATTAGGGATTTACTGGCCTCTATGACCCACTCTTGAGATGCCATCTGCTGGTGGAGCCCCTCTTTCTCCTCACAGAGGGCCTCATTGTCTCTTTGCGCTGCCTGTATGGTTTGGGAACAATGAGACAATTTCCGTTGAAGGAGGTAAACCTCCTTTTTCTGCACACTTAGAGCCTCTAGGGCCTACTTTAACTCGAGTTCCATTTGTCTCCTATGTCCCATTAATTTATCACATTCTTCTTTTATGCCAGTCTGCACCTGAAGGTCTGACTCCCTTCTCTCCAGGTTGGGGTTTAAATTACACATTTCCCGATATAGGTTCTCTTTCTCCTGATACAGAGCACCCCTTTGTTCAGCCAGGTCATCCCTTTGTTGTATTATGGTGCCTAATTTCTGGCGCATTTCATCAAATTCTTATTGAGAGTGGAGTTCTCTCATAATTCATTTCTTATTTTCCTCTTCCACTTTTACAATCTGCTTCTGTAACACGATTATTTGTTCTGAGCTAACTTTATTATATTTTAGTTGTTGATTTAGTTCTGTTGACTCTCTTCCAGAGAGTCAGCCTTTTCCTGACACTACATTCTTAAGGCATTTAATTGGGCCTCATTGTCTGAATTATTCTGTCGTTGTAGGGCCAAGTCCTCTTTTAGCCGTTTGATGTAATTTCCAGATTCTGCCTCAGAATCTTGTCTTTTTTGCAATTTTTGTTCTGCTAATTTTAGTTCAGTCTGGATTTTAATTACGAGTTCAGATTGATTTTGTGCAAGAGTTGTATTTTCTTCATGCTTTTCCTGCATCACTCCATTATGGAGATACACGTAGGCCGTGATTCTGACAATTTTAATCTGCTCCTCTTTAATGTTCGGAGTCATATACAACTCGCTCAAAGCTTGATGTAATAGGCCACCGTCCTGCCACATGTTCATGCCCTTGGCGGTGACCTGTTGCATCATTTCTTCTAGCCAGACTTTTTCACCTTGCTCTGGCCATTCCCCCCTGACAAATAATTTGTTCAGTAGTTGCTCCCTAGCCATATTGATCTCTACTGTGGCCATTTTGGAAAGTGTCCTTGCTTTATTAATTTATTTATGTAAGGGTAATCTGTATTCTATTGCTTTTTGTCTAATGTTGGGGTTGATTTAACTTTAATTATATAAATAGGCCTGAAACTTCGGATTTTTGTTTTGGGGAGGCGCTTCTAGAGCATAACACGGTGTTCCAAACACACAAAGTATCACTACCTTGAAGGTTAGCCTGCTGTGTTAAGCTGTCACAGGTGAATAAACAAACCCAATTCCCGGCACAAGCCCCCAATTTGTGAAGGATTCAATCGGGCATCACACACCGGACCAGGACCCTTGGTCTCAGGCTAGGATGCAGTGCTCAATGAGAATACCTTTTCTTTGTTTTCTACGAATTTGAATTGAGCCGATACCCAACCCTTCTCACACCCCCTTTTCCAAATACCCGGGTCACAATGGACCATGACCAGGTCGTTGGGTTGTGATACAATATTTATTTATTTTATTTTCAAAGGAAATCACACAATTTTTATATTGTGCAGCAATCACCAATGGGGTGCTAATTACAATGAAAACCACTGAAATACACTTGGGTAACCTTCTACAAGAACCTAACCAAAGCAACATGAATAGGAGCACTTTTACTATTTGGGGAGATAGCACCAGAGTTAAGGTTTCCCCCTGCAATGTTCCCTCAAACCCCAATTATTCGAATACTGAGTGGATAGGAAGAGGTAGCAGGGAGCCAGGGATATTTGACAGCAAACAATCAAAATCCGACTTTACCTCACAAAATCAAAGGATTTTAAAACCCTTTGCAATGGCATAAAATGACACTCGGATTTTGACAAATAATGAATTATATATGTGGTGAAATATTGGGGAGATAGCACCAGAGTTTCCGGTTTCCCCCTGCAATGTTCCCTCAAACCCCAATTATTCGAATTCTGAGTGGATAGAAAGAGGTAGTAGGGAGCCAGGGATATGTGACAGCAAACAATCAAAATCCGACCTTACCTCACAAAATCAAATGATTTTAAAACCCTTTGCAAGGGCATAAAATGACACTCGAATTTTGACAAATAATTAATTATATATGTGGTGAAATAATGATGTACATATGTTTTATCACAGTGTCAGGGATGTTATATCACTTGCACCTATAAGGTAATGTATCACAAAAGGCATACAGTTCAAAAGCTACTTGAAATGGAGAACATAGTGCAGTCAAAATCACACGTGGAAAAGTTGCAATTTACACTTTTTGCAGTTTCAAATGTCAAAACGTTTAAAAAAGGAAACGGGTGAAATATACAGAATCAGAATGCGGTTTTCAGGCTGGGTGATAGATGCACATCACAGGGATCATATAGAAGTGAAAGAGTGACTATAGCTGAATAATTGGAATGTGATTTTCAAGGGGAAAGACATTTAGTTCTGGTAAAATAAAGCAGTTAAAAAGAGAAAATCAGTTTGGAAAGAAAAAGGACAAGTTTTACTTAAACTACATTATCAAGAAGATAGCGCTGCCCATGAAACAGGTTAAGTGGCCGCATTAACCTCCTTCACGCCGCGTGTGTCTTTATGTGGAAATTAATTAAATTATTCAAAATATTGCTAAGGAGTTACAAGATGGGGTGAATGAAAGGATGGCGCTAAAACTAGGAATTCAAGGACAAGATGCACAGATAATTCTAACAGTTTTAAACAAGTTACCAGGGTATGAATAGGATTACTTACAGAGTATGACAAGGACAAAGGGTCAAGATGGGATAGGCTATGTGTTGCTAACAGATGGTGAAATACTCACAATCCACACTTGAATTTGGGATTTGGGACAGCCAACCGGATTCTGGACTCAAATGACTCTGGTCACAGCAAGGCGGTGCCCCTTACAGCAAACAGCTGGGCAAGTCTGGTCACTGGATGGCAAGGGTACAGCGGGCATGCAAGCAGTGGGCAAAAAGCCGGTCTGGTCACAGGTTACTCCCAAAAGAGTACCACAGCTTTTTCCCCTTTGTTATTGGGATTTCTAGTGGGGTTTCTCAATAAATGGGCTTGCTGGAATAGGGTCAGCTATGCTTTGGCCTGGCAGTAGAGTCTGGAATCCTGCAAAGGTGGATCTGGAATGTCTGGATACGCAGGTGCTGGAAATTCAGGAGAGAGTGTCCAGTCCCTGTGAGCTCCCACCCCTTATATAAAGCAGGGGACACCACCAGGTTTATTGTTGGGCAGAACTAAGCTAGACCTACCCCCAAGAACCAGATAGGTCAGCCTAAATTGGTCGCCTCCTCCAGGAGGGGACTCAGTTTCTGAGTTTGTATTTTATGAGGTGCAAAGCCATCCCAGTCCTTTTTGACAAAAATCGATCTTAACATAAATCACGCATTTGTACAGTTGTGGCACTTTTGAAAATTACATAAGCAGATTACATATTTCACACAGAGCATGGCTTTCCCACTCCCAGGTTTGTGCGACATTATTTCACCCTTCTAATAAATTTTTGCAATTTTTAGTGGGAACCGCCTTACCCAGAATCCCACAATTTTAGGTATGTGCACATATCATCATAGAGCATATTTCATTCATTTTTAATGTTCCAGCATATGTACTTTCCCCATGATTCACCTTCTCCTGGTGTTTATGTACCATACATGCTATGGACAGCCATGATATCTTGTTTAAAAGCCACGGAAATTACCTTTAAACTGTAAAACCTTTACATTACTGCAGTGTCTGGTTATATAATTAACAGTCTTTAAATTTCATTCATTAAATAGTCTTTGAGCCAAAATGGCCAGCATTGTCTACCAAATAAGGGCATAACTTCCAAGGCTGCTCTGGAGTTGGCTTTGAAGCTCCCCGGCAGAAGTTGAGGGGAGGTGAATTTCCAAAAGTCACACGTAGCTGTCCCAGAATCTATTGTGTCAACCTGGAGCACAGACAGAAGTGTGACGAGCGTGTGATATTCTGCCTCCTGGTCCATTCAGAGTTTCAAAGGGCACAATTAACATGTAGGTGTCCCAGAAATCACTTGTGGCTCCCTTTGGGGGTCGGCAACTCCTGTTGGCAACACCCACATGTCCCTTGAGCCATGGCAGAAAACCTGTTTGGGCTGATTTCCCTGTACAGCCAATAAATGTATTTCTTTATTTTATTTCATTTTGTTCTGAATCAAAAACAAGCCTGTTGAAATAAAACATCCCATATATGTTTCCCTGAAAACCCCCTTTTGCATTGCTAGGCAAGGACAGGGCCTTATTCAACATTACACTTTTAAAACAGGTATTTTTCTTATTTACAAAAGCACATTTTAACACATGGTGAAGTCTGCTGCGATGTCCCTTTCAAAAGGTTTTCTCTTCCATCTGAATTCCCAACATTGTTTTGCAGCCCCAGTCAGTTTCTCTTATACAGCAGACTGTTCAAGACACAGATCCACTGAAATTGACATATGCCCATAGAGCTAGGTTTTCTTTTGAAGCATTGATTTTCGACATTTTGTAGGCCAAATGTCAAGCGTTTTCCATGCGGTAAAGTTTCTGTTGATTTCCCCGATCTGGTCTGACACAGCCTGTCATTCAGGGATAATGTTCTCTTCTGCTGGAGTACAATCTGAATATGAATGGGCAGGGCAGGGTCTCACTGATAAAAGCAGTGTGATGTTGAACAGATGAAAAGAGTGCCAGAGGAGCATCCTTTTCAATGTAAAATATTCCCTTTTTAATGGGAACATTTTAGCAAGCAGCAGAGCAGCGCTGCTTTCCAATTCGCTTCTTTGGTGCACACAAAAACACTCACTGGCAGCCTTTCTCGGTGTGCTCCCTGTTCCAACATGCCCAATAGGTGGTTGGCACGACAGTGCAGCCATCATTTTGTAGCTGCAAAATGCCATTTTGATGCGAGGCAATGGTGCTCCAAGGAGCCAGCGCAGCCATTTTGCTATTAACTGCTGAAGTACAGCTTGGTTATGGATGGAAATTCTGCTGAGTGGGTCAATGTATCCCACATTCCCATATCCTTCTCCATCCTCATCCTGTTGGGATGGAAATGTGCCTATCCCACCGCCCTAGGTGCTTCCAAATAAAGCAAACCCCATATGGGGCAATGTAACCTACAAGGGGGGACCAGTACATATCACCCGGTGTCATGTAAAGACTCTGCAGCACATAGAAGTAGGCGCTTAGCACTAGAAATGCCCACAATCCACTACACCGTTTTGTATTAGGCCCAAAACAAGACAGGCTACGAGCTCACACTGCTCACGTTCCTAGTTCACAAAGCTCAATTTCTACACAACATGCTGAAAGTCCATTTCCCTATCATCCCTTCAGTATTGCAAATATTTAGTATTGTCAGGAGGATAGCTCAGGGGCAACATGCTCGTCTTGGAAGCACGATGACACGGAGCAGCACAGGTTCGATCCACAGGCCCACTTAGAAACCTCTGGGTATTAAGTGCGTTATAAATAACCTATTATATCATATCAAATCATATCACATCTAGGAAGGCGCTGGAGGAGAGTGTGAGACATTACCGAGCTCTGCACTTTGCCCATTCGGCTCCACTAAACTGCCATCGGGTCTCTGACCCTCACCCAGCCAGGCCGGAGTCAGCCCCACATCCCTCACCTGACCCTGACACCTCTAAATTCTTCATCAGCACAAGGCCCCTAGGTCCTAACCTCCACAAAGTGGCCACCACAGATCTAAAGTCCATACAACTGTATTGCTCTCTAATAGCAACACATGTCTCCTGAAACCTGAGGTACTGAGAAGGGTAAATCAGAGATCAATCCCCTGGGGGGAGGCGTTGAGTGCGGGAACTGTGGCATCAATGAAGCCACAAATGTATGGGTCAGCAAGACTTTATTTTATCCTCCCCTTTCCCTGGCACCGCTTTCTGTGCCGCCCAGGTGCCTGCCATGATGAGTGAATAGTTCTTTTCGTTGTTTAGCTTAGATAAGATACATTGTGTTTTATGTGTGCCCTGATCATCACCGTGAGGATGAGCACAGCTGACCCACATGCTTCAAGATCGACTGGGAAGAACCAGCCAATTAGCGACTTGCGTCCCATATGGAGCAGGCCCATGTGTATGGTGCCTCCAATCAATAACACCAAAGCGCCCTGTAGTTGTATGACGATTGTTGTCCTTATAACACAATGTTTACTGATGTAAGACCAGAGCGCTCTTGAGCAGCAGATTTCTTTGCTGGCACTTGTATTTCATACGAGTAAAACGTGTTATGCTTACAAAGCTATTTCTTGGCTTATTTCCCTAACAGGTTGTATGTATTCTGCAGTGTACATTTAGAGGAACTTGCCTTCATTTGGTGACCCCTATGACATGATTCCTCAGCCCCGTGCTTGCGGAGATATACAGGTGGCCTGTACAGAATCACCTACAGTGACCAGTCCCCCAAAACCTGTACGCATCAGAAGTGGCTCTTGTAGGTGCCGTCTTTGCAGAAATCCCACCTGCTCGTTGGAGTGGGGTGCAGCCCCAGGGAGAGGCCCAGACCTGTTGTGGATTACCCGTGAACGGAGGCTTTTGGAAGAAAGTGGACACGTGAGTATAGATTGCAAAGAATAACAATGTTTGGGGTAGGGTGTGGAGCAGTGTGAAAGAGGAACACACAGTGAATGGAAGTGAATGTATAGTTTGATTGTTGGGTGTAGAAGGTTTTTGTTTTATGGATTCTTTTTATTTTTATATTTTGATATATATAGACGAAATAAAAGAAGTAAGTATAGGGAACCTCCCTGAGCGAGGGGAGAAGGTGGAAGCCACAGTGCAGTGTCCCGACCAGTGCGGTAAAAGAAATATAAGGAGAACATTAGGAGCCCCGTATAATTAGAGGTCTCGGGAAAAGTAGTGATTATTGTTTTAGCTTGTTATTTTAGTTTGTTATTTTTGGCATTTTCTTGTACGGAGGAGGCCCAGGAGGGGCATGTATGCTGTGTGTGCATGTGTGTGAATAAAGAGGATTAGTGTAAGAGTGAAAGAAGGTATTCTGCGGGGGAGAGACTTGGGCTAACTATTTGTTTTTTGGTTATGAAAATATATTGACTGTATTGACTGACCATACATGCATTACCAGAATAGGTAGGTTCCTGGCAGACTGGCGGGGAGGGGAGGGGCAAATTGCGTTATTCTTTAGTGGGAAGCACCTGTGTAAGGGCATTGTTTGACAAAACACAGACTGAGTACCAACATGGGGACAGATGCACCCCTGGACCACATATGTAAGACCTTACCCCTATACTGTGATAATTCAGAAAATACCACAATCAATGGGTAAAGCAAACTAAAGAAGAAGGAGTGCCCCACTCCTGGCCATAGGGGGTCCTTCGACAAGTGTGCCTTTGACCATATGTCTACATATCTGACTGCCAAGTATAAGGGGAGACCGCTACAGAACCAACGAGAAATCTTAGATTTATGGAGAATGTTCAAATAACCAGAGGCCCAGAGAAGGGAGGGATAACATCAAACACTGGGACAGTGACCAACATGGAGGAAAGTGAGAAGGGAGGGGAACAAATAAAGAAGCTTTACCCTCTATTAACAAAACTAGCAGAGGGATATACAAATCCAACCTATGTGTCTTGGGGAACGATCTTGGCAGACGCCAGTACATCCCCACCCCCTCCATATGTTGCACCCCTAACTGTGTTGCCCCATGCAGGGTTGACTGCTAGGGACCTTGAACTGTCATTGTCCAAAACACGCAAAGAAGTAGCTAGACTGCAAGCAGCGTGTGAGACCGCAAGAGAAACAGAAATTCCGATCTTGCCCCCGGGCACCCCTCCCCTTCTACCTGGGGACAAATCGAAATCTGTGGACTTTCTGTTCAGAATTGACAGTTCACCCATATGGCTGTACGTGTGGAAACGGAAGGGGAGACAGGAAGCTTGGGGTATGATAATGTGGGTTCCGCAAGGGGAGATGAAGAATATTGGAGTGATATTGAGGAGACGGAGGAAGATGAAGTGGGAGGGGTTGAGCAAATACCCCTGACAACACCGAAAGTAGAACGTTTGTGGGATGGGAGGCTAAGAGAAAGGTTTGGGAGAATAGCTTTAGCAAAAAAGAAAATAAGTGGCCTGAAAACTGGGTAAAGAGAAAATTGCAGATGCCTCTGATCCACAAAGGCGCAGGACACCCTCATTGAATCCGGCAGGCACAGGTAAATGGATCTACGCATTTGAAAAACACACTGCAGTGGTGCCCCTCGCGATACAAGACATCAAAAGCCTGCTAGTATCCGCAGTGGGGGATCAAGCAGAATCAGTATGGGTGTAAGCAGGGTACCCTGGAGTAACACTAAGTAACAACTTCCATGATCGAGCCACATTTAACAATATCAGGGGGCGTGTATTGGATGCATTGCGGAGGGCCTTCCCAGACACTCAACGTTTACGATTGATCATGCAATGCACAATGGGAGATGAGGAAGACGCTTAGCAGTACATTCTTCGAGTCCAAGAGATGTGGAGAGCTGTAACGGGCAGCGCCTGGGACAAATCAACGTCCGTGTTTTACTTTATTGTGAACAGGGGCTCCAAAAGGAAGTGCAGAAGGCCCTAGATAAAATAGTGGGGGTGGAAGCAAAAGGAAGGCCTGGATTTCAAAGTATCATAGTGCACCATTGTAGGAGGATCAAAGAGCGCGAAAAGGAAACTATTCAAAGAAGACAGGCAGAGGAAGCGAAATTAGTTCAAAACAAACCAGTGAAAGTAGCAGCAGTATCAGTAGCACCGCCCACAGAAGAGATGGGAGAAGAAGGGTGTGCCTCCATCACCACACAGGCGAGGATGGCAGCTATATGAGCTGACAACGGGCAAGGACAGTTGGGAGGAAACAAACATTATACCAGACCCGAATGGCAAGGAGGTCCACAAAGAGGACAAGGTGGGTTCCGATGGCAAAGAGGTGGTGCGTTTGGGGGACAAGGACCAAGAGGTGGTGGACAGGGGCAATAATGGTCATGCGGGAGGTGGGGTCACTTCTCTAGAGAATGTTGTAGCAGGCAGGGAGGGAGCTACAACTATAATCCACAACTGAATGGAAACCCCCACCCCGGAAGTCCACAAGGGCCTGCACATGGGTCATCAATGATCCCATACGAGATACACCAAGCATGCACCCAGTTACCTCCCCTAATCCCTGCCCCATATCTCCAGCTGCCAGAACAACAGGCCATGCAGCAACACTAGACCTGCCCCAATTCACAGGTCGAGGGAAGCAGACACTTTTTCACCACTGCACCCAAAGGTGCTGCAGACTCCTATCAAAAAGCCACCATAGTAGGAGGGAACCCCTTCTTGTTTCCAGGGACAGACACCTATCCCGACTAGGACAGACCATAGGGAGCAATTGCATGTCCAGTACTAAAACGATACAAACATCATCGCTTACCTCAGGGATACTGCAAAAGCCCCAGCATATTCAATAGTATATTGCACGAAGACCTTGGTAACATTCAAGTGCCCAGCACGATTATTCAATACGTAGATGACCTACTGTTCTGCAGTGATGGCGAGCAAAGCTGTAAAAGGGACTCCATTGCCTTACTCCAGCTCCTGGCATAGAAATGGTACAACGTGGATAAGAAAAAACTCCTGTATTGTTTACCAGAAGTATTGTACTTGGGCCAGCTCATCTCCAAAGATGGAATAAGAATAATCCCAGACAGAGCCACCACAGTGCATACCACTGCTAAACCAACAACAGTGAAAGAGATACAATCATTTCTAGGGTTTTGCAATTATTGCAGGTCCTGGATTTTAGATTGTGCAGCATATACCAGGCCACTCCTACAAGGCCTCAAGGAGGCACAAAAAGAGGGGACGACAATCCAGTGGACAGCAGAAATGATAACAGGGTTAAATGACCTGAAAGATGTAATTTCGACAGCTCCAGTTCTAGCAACCCCAGATCATACACAGGAGTTTGACCTGTTTTCACATTCAAATGGCACCCTCATGACTGCAGTGCTGACACAGAAAACGTCTATGGGACGCAAACCTCTGGCATATTACAGTGGCACACTCAAATCTGTCATGCAAGGTCAGTTCGCATCTGCTTATGAAATGATTTTGTCAAGCCCCTGTATCCATGTTGTGGAGTACATTTACCAACCCAACAGAAATCCCTGCATCACAAAACTGCATTTTAGCAGTTACAGAAATAATGGCTGTGCTGTGTCTGCTGAGCACATATGGAGCGAGATGGAACACAGACATCCCGGGAATGGCTGCAATTACTTTCTTCATGTGCACCCAAAAAGAGGAATTCAAAGGCAGCCTGACTCAGCCCTGCTGTGCTGTGATCTCCAAAAAGTAAAACTGCAAAAGAAAATGTTCTGCGTTTAAAAATGTCCTTGCACTGGTGCTGTGTTCATCTTTAAACCTCACACAGTTTGAGTTTGGTTCCAGTAAAACCCAGCCATGTCCATGTATATTCAGGCTGAACATTGTCAAATTAGGGCTATTCCTCCTGAATGGCATTGTTGTGCCAAATAAAGTCTATGAAAAGCAGGAATTATATTTCAGGCTGCACTCAACATTTACTTTGGAAAAAAATTAAACACATCTAGAGCCCTTCAAAAGAAAGCTCTTTCTCCCTGGCTATGCGTCAAATACAAAGAAAACTATTTCCAGCATCTTTCTGTACTCTGTAATTGACCTGATCCCTGAGAGCTTTCAGAAAATGAATGTCCAAGAAACCACGTTTGTAAAATAAACCTAACCTGTGAGGCACATATGTAAATCCACTTTTGTAAAAGCTGTGAAAGGATACTTTGAAAGCTAAAATGTGAAATTATCCCAAATACTCGCACAGAAACATTATTTTATGTGTGGGGATGGGATTTGGTTTAAATGTATAATATATTTATTTACAAAAAGACTTGCTTTGGTGAAAGAAAGGAAAAAAAAGAAAAATATTTGTAAGCTGGTTGAAAGCAGCAGGACCAGTTTTTCCTGGGCAGGCACTTCTAAGATAACCAGCACCTTGGTAATGGAAGCCCCTTTACATTTGTGAAAGGACCTAGGTGTGGGAATTTGCGACCTCGTCAGACTGGCTGGCACTTTTGCAGCGAGGGACAATGGATCAAGGGGAACTGGCCCTGTCACAAGGAAGTGTGAATTCCTTTGACACCTCTCCTCAGCTTCCACTCCCTGGGATGAAAGATTGTCATGGTAACCCTGTTAGTTATTCAGCTGACCAAGGGAAACACATTTATTTCAGTAATCTAAAGAAGCAGTAATGTGAAACTATGACAGCTTTAATATACATTTTGCACCATTAAAATAAGACTATGTGGGTTATCCTAGTATGTGGGGGATGTGAATGGCATTAAAGAGGCAATTCTGAAGAAAGCGTACATTACACAGATGTAAACATGTAATGGAAATATGCCTGGCATTGAAAGGCATATGTGTAGCTATTTGTGGAATTTTCAATGAAAATTTTCCTTAGAAATCTCAAAAAAGTGCCAGAAGGACAAAACAGCATCGCCCAAAGTTGGGATTTGGAACAGCATATTCCTTGTAAAATATGGGGTCTGTCTATCTAAGTTGCATGATGATAACAATTGTAAATATACGTGTTTTCTTTCATAACTGATTTTGGCAAAAGTAACTGTGGTACAACAATGCATATCATAAAACACACACCCTAAAACTGATGTCACTTCCCTGGGTTCAATCTTCTTACAGAGGGGCAGCGACATCCACAGCCTGACCTATCCTATCTTAGAGGTATGTCCAGGTTATTTCCACCCACATAGTAAAAACCCTCTGATGTCCTCCTGCTTGTAAAAGGAGGAAGCATAGAGAGAGTCAGGACATTTAAAAATCCAACATTCTAATTCCAGAGATCCAGACATTCAACATTCACCCTGCAAGATTCCAGACTCCAGAGCCAGGCCAGGGGTAGCTGATCCATCTCCAGGCAGAAACTCCTTTACAGGCATAACCACTTTTCCAGAATTAAACCCTATATAAATCCCAATAATTCAGGGAGAAAGAGAGAAAGGCAGCTGACCCATTTGGGAGAATCCAGTGACCATACCTGTCCATGCCCAGCAGATGTACACGCTGTTTACTGTGACCAGACCCTGGTTGGCCCGCTATTCCCTATAAGAAGAGCCCCGCCACTGCGCAGTGACCCTGTCAGGACCAAAGCCAAGACCAAGCCGAGACAAGGGGTGCAGAGGGGCATGGTGGGGGCTGTGATGCACGTACAAGTTGGATCCAGAAAGCTGTATCCATTTAAAAGGCTGCTGTGCCCCTTTTGCAGAAAAGCAGCCTTCAAAAACTACAGCTCCCAGCAGAAGCAGTCTCCTGCCTACAACTCCCAGCATGCTCGGGGGCGCCACGGGCCAATCAGGAGTCCAGCAGGGTGTGGCACATCAACGCGCATGCGCAAGCCCCGAGGCACGGGGCTTGCGCTTGAGACTTCGGAAGGAGAGGACGTGCAAAGCCCAGCTCCTCCAGAATCAGTCGCGAGGGGCCCCGCCCCGCCGGAAAAGCAGTTCGGCCCCTCGCTCCTGCAAGATAAGTCTTTAACCCATCTTGGGGGATCAGAGGGATCGGGGGAGAAGCGCAGGGGGCTTTAGCCCGCAACATTCCTAGCCCCTGCGCCTACAGGAAAGATAAGTGGGCGTGTCCTAGGCGCGTCGCTAATCCGCGCTTGCATTCGTAGTGGGGAACTGAACCGTACCGTGTGTTCCCGCCTCCTGGAACCAGGGAAAACTCGGCGCACGGGAGGCGAAAACACATGGGCAAAAGTTACCGCGGCGGTCTGAAGGAAGACCCCTGTGGGAATTAACACTGGCATTCTTTCCACATCAGGAACAAGTGGAAAAGCCCCAAAGAGTGGCAAAACTTTGGCACACTCTAACGCCCGTGATTTGAGCCCGGGTGGCAGCTAGAATGTTGTGTGTTTGTGCGTGTGAGGAATGAATGAGAAGGTGGGAATGCAGAGGCAACACCCTAACTTGTGTTATTTCTTTTAGCTTCTTGGACCAGCACTGAACACTACGGACCTGCCACAAGACTTGACGGCTTCATCATGGACAGGACACTGAAACCCAGAGCTAAGTTTGCATGCCAAGAAATGCTAATTAGTTGTGGACAGAATTAGGTGCATGGTTTAGACTTGTACGTTATTGAACAGTGAGGGGGCCTAAGTCTGACTATGTGGAGGTGGTGTGCAAATAACTACTTGGTACCAAGTACAATCTAAAGTGTGCAACAATCAACCCTTCCATCCCCGTCCTATCCACAACCTCTACCCAAACCTCAATCCGGTTTCCCTAAAATCCCCTAACCTATCCAATCAACGAGACCCTAACCCTCCTTCCCTGCTCTGGTCCGGGTAGTCTGCGTAAGCTTCGACTTGCAGGCTCCACGACCATAGTGGGGGTGGTTGGTACTGCGTCGCTCCTGCGCCTAGGACCAGAGTGTTCTGACAGAAGCGCAAGCCCACGTATTTTCCAGGCGCCTGAGCGGCACAGCCAACCCTCACAACAAGTCATGGAAGAGATTGCTAAAGCCTTGCAGGATTTGCAAGGGGAGTTAGCCGCATCCAGGCAAGAATATGCAACTTTGTCCGCGCAGGTGCGGAATCTAGCTGCCCAAGCATCGCCCTTACCTGGTCAACCGTCTACCCCGGTACAGGTACATGTAACCCCGGAAGCCATAGTTCCCCTTGCACCTCCAGAGCGATATGCAGGGGATCCGCAAAGATTCTCTACGTTTTTGACCCAATGTCGTCTCCACTTTCTCACCAAGGCATCAGCCTTTCGGTCTGCTCAAGCACGTACAGCCTTCGTGATATCGTACCTTACAGGGGACGCCGCCTCTTGGGCGAATCCTTTGGTTCAAAAGGACGATGCTGTCCTGTATGACTGGGATGAGTTTCTAGGGGAATTTGAGAAGATCTTTAATCGACAGGCAGCCACCCTCTGCAAGGATCGGGAACTGCTGAGTTTAAGGCAAGGCAATAGGGAACTGGTGACTTATGTCACGCAGTTCAACCGGCTAGTAGCAGAAGCCGAATGGCCCAGAGAAAAGAGGATGTCCCTATTTTATCAGGGGTTAAAAGACGAGTTAAAAGATCTTATAGCTCAGGTTGATCCACAGCCAAGAGAGTGTTCGGATATGATCAACTTAGCCTTACGTCTTGACCACCGCTTGGCGGAAAGGCGAGGCGACAAGAGAAGAGGAGAATCTCGTCCTGTACCACGGTTAGACCAGTTTAAAGGATCTCGTGGGACGGTGGACAAATCTGAGGGGGATGAGCCGATGCAAATCGGCTCCATCCGGGGCCCCCTAACAAAAGAAGAGAAAGAGCAGAGAAGAAAAGACGGGGTCTGTATGTATTGCGGTAAGGCTGGGCATTTCGTTCGCGAATGCCCCGCCAAACCAAAAAACCAGGGAAACGCCTTGGCTCGTCGGTAGTGGGGGTCACCCGGCCGAGCCTAGTCAGCAGGGCCCCAGTTGCAGGCTATTCGAATCATGGCCCCTATATCACTCAGAAGGGTTGCTTAGAGTTCTTGACAAAGAGGAAACAGGTTACACTGCTAATCGACTCGGGTGCAACTGGTAATTTCATCGATGCCCAGTTTGTGGGTACTTTAGGAATTCCGGTGCAATGTAAACCTACTTCAGAACTGGTACATGCAGTTGATGGTACCCCCCTTAGTTCAGGTCCCGTTACCCATAGTACCTGTGTTATAATCCTTCGGTGTGGAGATGGGCATACAGAAAAGATTGCCTTTGACATTATTGCCGCCCCGCAATTTGGGCTTATCCTGGGTTTGCCATGGTTAAAGAAGCATGACCCTCACATTCAATGGACCTCAGGATCGATAGACCTGAATTCTCCATATTGCAAAGAACATTGCTTAAAAAAGGTTTTGCCGGACATACGCTCCATCTGCATTGCTAACAGTCAACCAGAGGTACGTCCTGAAGATCTGCCCCAAGAGTATGCCGACTTTGCGGATGTGTTTAATAAACAGGCTGCTGAGTCTTTACCTCCACACCGGCCCTTCGATTGCCGGATAGACCTGGAGCCAGGAGCGGTATTGCCATGCAGCCGCATCTACGCTTTGACCGAGGCTGAGAATGACCACCTCCGGGAATACATAGCATCAAACCTCAAGAGTGGTTTTATTCGGCACTCTAATTCTCCGGTTTCGTCACCTCTGTTCTTCGTACCGAAGAAGTCTGGGGAGCTCCGGACTTGTATTGATTACCGCGGAGTGAACCGGATAACCATTAAAAACCGTTATCCGCTCCCTTTAATCCCAGTACTTCTTGACCAAGTCAGGGATGCGGTCATCTATACCAAGTTGGACCTTCGAGGCGCATACCACTTGGTACGGGTACGTGAAGGAGACGAGTGGAAGACCGCCTTCCGAACCAAGTTCGGATTGTATGAATATCAGGTCATGCCATTCGGCCTCTGTAACGCCCCCGCCGCCTTTCAACATTTCCTGGATGAGGTACTTCGAGAATATTTAGATGTATGTGCTGTTGTGTACATTGACGACATCCTCATCTATTCCAGTAGTCTCCAGGAACATGTCCGACATGTTCGTGCGGTGTTGCAAAGATTGCGAGAACATCATCTCTACGCAAAGTTAGAAAAGTGCGAGTTTCATTGTACCACTGTGGAGTTCTTAGGTTATTTCCTAACCCCAACCGGCGTTCAAATGGATACCAAAAAGGTGCAGGCAATTGTAGATTGGGCACCCCCTGCTAATGTGAAGGATATACAATCCTTTCTAGGATTTGCAAATTTTTACAGACGCTTTGTTAAGAATTTTTCAGCATTGGTTACTCCAATCACGAAGCTTCTTCGTAAGGGTTGCCCGTTTGTTTGGGATGCCTCAGCCGAACAGGGTTTTAATCAGCTCAAAAAGGCCTTCACTGACGCTCCGGTACTAAAACACCCAGACTTGTCCAGACCATTTGTGGTTGAAACGGACGCCTCCAGTTATGCTTTGGGGGCCGTTCTGTCCCAAAGGGATCCAAAGACGGGTTTGTTACATCCGGTGGCCTATTATTCTAGGAAGCTGCTGCCAGCCGAGGTGAATTACATCATCGCAGATCGAGAACTGCTGGCAATAAAGGCAGCATTTAGCGAATGGCGGCATTATCTGATGGGTGCACGTCATACGATAACAGTAATCACGGACCATCGAAACCTACAATTTATCAAAACCGCCAAGACCCTGAGTCCACGTCAACTGCGTTGGGCCATGTACTTCGCGGAGTTCGACTTTATCATCACATATAGGCCCGGAAACAGCAACCAGAAAGCTGACATCTTGTCACGCTATCCCGAGCCGACAATTCGAGAGGCGAACCCCACGCCCCAATCAATAATTCCTCCCGCTCATATTATTGGGGCGACCTCTGATTTCTTTGAAGGAATTCAGAAAGAATTCTCTATGCAAGAACTGCACCATTGGTGCAAACAGGACCCTCGGAATGTAGTTCTTGCAGGGCTTCCCTACCACGCTCATGCTCTGTATTTGCCTACTGCGGCACTCCGGGAAAAGGCCATGTCGTGGTGTCATGACTCATCCCTTGTAGGTCATCCGGGAAGGTCAAAAACACAAGAGCTGGTGGCTAGATACTTCTGGTGGCCGAAGTGGCGACAAGATGTTCAGCAACACATATTAAAGTGTGACACCTGTGCCCGCAATAAGGCCAGTCACCAAAGACCTGCAGGCCTTCTGCGTCCTTTACCAACTCCAGACGTACCATGGCATACTGTAACCATGGACCTCATTGTGGATCTCCCGCCGATACAGGGTTACACGTCAATATTGGTTGTAGTAGATACCTTTTCAAAAATGGCCCATTTTATTCCTTGCAAGGGAGTCCCAACCGCTAGTGCAATTGCGGAACTCTTCCTGCAAAACGTCATTCGCTTACACGGGCTTCCACACCATATTATCACCGACAGAGGCCCACAATTCATTTCGCGATTTTGGCGTGAATTTTGTAGGATCGTTGGGATGGAAGTCCATTTGTCATCCGGGTATCATCCCGAGACGGACGGCCAAACCGAGCGTGTAAATCAAGGGCTCGAGCAATACTTGCGTTGCTTTGCTGCAAGCAGGGAAAACACTTGGGTCCAGCATACTTGGTTAGCTGAACTAGCCTACAATAATGCCTTACACACGTCCACCAAAAAGACTCCCTTTTACTGTCTTTATGGACGACATCCACGTATTCTTCCCGTAGCTGTCCCGTCCTTAGAAGTGGAATTGCCCACACTAGCGGGACAGCGGATAGAAATTGAGCAAGTTTGGAAGGAGGTACAAGGTAATCTCGTTAGAGCAAAAAACTCTTATAAGTATTATGCAGACAAAAACCGCCGTGCCAGTCCTCCCTATCGTGTGGGTGACAAGGTGTGGCTTTCCACCCGCAATATTCGATTGGATGTTCCCCGGAAATTACAGCCCCGCTACTTAGGCCCATTCCCAATTGTACAGATCGTGAATCCAGTTGCAATTCGATTGGAATTACCCTCCCAAATGAAAATTCATCCCACATTCCACACGTCCCTGCTAAAGCCTGCCCCGCATGGAACTCCCGTCAAAAAAAACCTCCCGATAATTGTTCACGGGGAACCTGAATATGAGGTACGTGCAATTTTGAACTCCAAAAAGAGCACGAACGGCCAATTGTATTATTTAGTGGACTGGGTGGGGTATGGACCTGAAGAGCGCTCGTGGGAGCCCTCACATCACGTTCATGCTCCAAGATTGTTGCGCACTTTCCACAAGAATTATCCAGATAAACCCGGAGGGCCTACCTTCCGTGGGAGGGGGAGTGCTGTCAGGACCAAAGCCAAGACCAAGCCGAGACAAGGGGTGCAGAGGGGCATGGTGGGGGCTGTGATGCACGTACAAGTTGGATCCAGAAAGCTGTATCCATTTAAAAGGCTGCTGTGCCCCTTTTGCAGAAAAGCAGCCTTCAAAAACTACAGCTCCCAGCAGAAGCAGTCTCCTGCCTACAACTCCCAGCATGCTCGGGGGCGCCACGGGCCAATCAGGAGTCCAGCAGGGTGTGGCACATCAACGCGCATGCGCAAGCCCCGAGGCACGGGGCTTGCGCTTGAGACTTCGGAAGGAGAGGACGTGCAAAGCCCAGCTCCTCCAGAATCAGTCGCGAGGGGCCCCGCCCCGCCGGAAAAGCAGTTCGGCCCCTCGCTCCTGCAAGATAAGTCTTTAACCCATCTTGGGGGATCAGAGGGATCGGGGGAGAAGCGCAGGGGGCTTTAGCCCGCAACATTCCTAGCCCCTGCGCCTACAGGAAAGATAAGTGGGCGTGTCCTAGGCGCGTCGCTAATCCGCGCTTGCATTCGTAGTGGGGAACTGAACCGTACCGTGTGTTCCCGCCTCCTGGAACCAGGGAAAACTCGGCGCACGGGAGGCGAAAACACATGGGCAAAAGTTACCGCGGCGGTCTGAAGGAAGACCCCTGTGGGAATTAACACTGGCATTCTTTCCACATCAGGAACAAGTGGAAAAGCCCCAAAGAGTGGCAAAACTTTGGCACACTCTAACGCCCGTGATTTGAGCCCGGGTGGCAGCTAGAATGTTGTGTGTTTGTGCGTGTGAGGAATGAATGAGAAGGTGGGAATGCAGAGGCAACACCCTAACTTGTGTTATTTCTTTTAGCTTCTTGGACCAGCACTGAACACTACAGACCTGCCACAAGACTTGACGGCTTCATCATGGACAGGACACTGAAACCCAGAGCTAAGTTTGCATGCCAAGAAATGCTAATTAGTTGTGGACAGAATTAGGTGCATGGTTTAGACTTGTACGTTATTGAACAGTGAGGGGGCCTAAGTCTGACTATGTGGAGGTGGTGTGCAAATAACTACTTGGTACCAAGTACAATCTAAAGTGTGCAACAATCAACCCTTCCATCCCCGTCCTATCCACAACCTCTACCCAAACCTCAATCCGGTTTCCCTAAAATCCCCTAACCTATCCAATCAACGAGACCCTAACCCTCCTTCCCTGCTCTGGTCCGGGTAGTCTGCGTAAGCTTCGACTTGCAGGCTCCACGACCATAGTGGGGGTGGTTGGTACTGCGTCGCTCCTGCGCCTAGGACCAGAGTGTTCTGACAGACCCGATGCTTGTCCCGCTGTCCAGAGACCCGGTTCACTGTCCAAACTACACAATTCAAGTGCATTTTATAATTATCACCCCTCCCCGATATCAAAAAGCTGCATACACCATTCTGTTACCTTGCATCCTGTGCAACCCTATAAGAAATCCCATAAGTACCCTAGTAACTTCTTAAGTTGTCAGAATCCTCTGTGTTTCCTGTCCTTAGAAGAATCTGTGTTAGTCTCCATGTGTTAGCGCAATTCTTTCCAAATCATTTCAGTCCATTGTGTAAGTCTTTAGTACTATTTTGAATAAATTAATTAATTTCCCATAGAGATGAACGTGGCTTGAATAGGTTAACCTTGTAAATTAACCTCCTTGCGTACCGTGTCTTTCTTTAATAATCTAGCCATTTAAAATATAGTTGCAGTAGAACAAATCATTTTGCTAACAAAACCGAGTTTGCCCGTGAAAGTGCTTCCCTTTTAAAAGTCCGATTTTTCCTTTCCTTTTAAGAATCCAAGACTGTCAACCATAAAGAGTCACCCTTTCACTTTAGTATGATACCTGTTATGTGCCTTTGTACCTCATCAGCAAAACAGATTTTCAATTCTGTCTGTTTAACACATTTCTGAAGTTGTTTGCCTATTTTAAACTGGTGAAAACTAAGAAATTGCAATTTTGCCACGTGTGATTCTTGCTGCACTGTTTTTCCTCCCCAACGTCGATTTTCTAACCTGTATGCATATTATTTAGTACCTTGGCTTGTAGCTTACAAGTTTGTTTTTTATTGCCTCTTTAGTACAGCCACACAAATTCCTGTCTTATCCATTCAACCGTAGATGTACAATAACTAATCAGTAATTCCGAGTGTCATTTTGCTCAATTTCAAGGGTTTTTCAATCCGATTTTGGCCTCCCATTCAGGGATGGTAGGTCAGATTGCCAATTCGATTTTTGCCTATTATACCTGACTCCTAGTTACTCCTCTCCGCCCACACAAAACTTGGTTAACAGGGGTTTGAGGGAGTGTTGCAGGGGGAATGCCTAACAGTTGTGCCATTTAAAAGTATTACCTAAAAATAATCTTGCTTTCATTCATTTTTGCATTGATGTGTCTGATGTTAGAAAGTTAAATTAAGTTTATCCTATCATTTTACTGTGTAATTATCACCAAACTGGTGATTGCTGCCCTATATTAAATCTGTTTGATAGTCATTTGAATTTGTAAAAGAAATAAATATTTCATTATTACACACCGGCCTGGTTCATGCTCCATTGCGACGCAGGGTATACGTCAAGAGGGGTGTGAGACTGGTTGGCTGCCTTCTAAAATCTGAACCTAAAATAAATAAACTTGAAAGCGTTTTTATTGTGCGGCACATCCCTGGCCAGTAGAAAGAGTCCTGTTCTGGAGTGTGCCGTATCTTTAAATCCGTGACATTGTGGTGAGGTGCAGAACAGTACATCTGGCCAAATTCCTTACAGAACCATGGCGTATTGAGGATATGCAACGGCACGACTATGCAACATATGAAGGGGAAGGAGATGACATTCCCAACGCTAAAGACAGCACTCTAGGAGAGGGGGAAGCATTCTTTATTGATGGGTCGGCGTCCATTGATCAAGAAATGGGTTAAAAGCATGTTGGGACAGCTGTGGTGCGATTGGAGGATGGGCCATACGAAACCCTTATCATGAAAAGATTACCAAGGCATTATTCTGCACAAGCAGCAGAAGTCGTAGCACTGATTGAGGCCCTGAGGGCATCCTATGGATGCTGTGTTACCATTTATTCAGACGCTGCGTACGTCACCACCACAGTGCATGCAGGTCTATCCTGGTGGAGAAGGAGAGGGTTCAGAAGGGCAGATGGCTCACCAGTGCAACATGCAGACCTATTAGACACATTGATTTCGGCCCTCTGAGAACCTTCTGTAGTAGCGGTCGTTAAATATTTAGCTCACACCCAAAACACAGACTAAATTTCATTGGAGAATCCTGCCGTGGATGCAGCAGCCAAAAAAGCAGCTTACCTCCCAATACATATGGGTGCAGAATATGTCTTAGCTACTCAAGAGACGTCCCAGACAACAGACACATACACAGCACTCCCCATAGCACAAATCATTGAATTGCAATGCAGAGCACCAATTGAAGAACAGGATTTATGGAGTAAACCTGGGTGCACCCAGTCACCCACAGATCTCTTGTGGTGACAACAGGCAACAGGAAAAGTTGCCATGCCTGTCGAACTATTAGACACAGCATTCAAACAGTGCATTTTCCATCACACAGTTCTAAGCAACACATTGCTGCTCATCTCCAGGAAGATTGGTTCATTCCAAATTTGCAGGAGCACCTATCACAGATGGTGGTCCAATGTACCACGTGTCAAGTGTTCAACACTGGGATGACATTGAGAACTCTATGGGGAACATTGCCATGCCCTGTGGGCCCTTTCCGTGAGCTGCACATTGATTATGCAGACATGGAAGCACAATACCTGTTTGTGGTGATGTGTCCATCGTGAACTGGGAGACTCCAGCCCTTTAAGAGAATGTAGCAATACCCTTGAGATGAATGAGGATGCATAAATTACTCAAAAATCAAAATACGAAACGACTCAGGTAGTTGGCAAAAGGGTAACTGTTTTAATATAAATTATCAAAAGCAGGGAGCACAACGGACATTCACGGACGTCTCAGCGCATAACTTCTCAATTCATCTTGAAAAAAAGCTTTCTTTTATAACAAAAACTCGTCATTGATGACATCAACCGACGTATTTACTTACGTCAACCTACGTGGCAAACTT